>NW_026606102.1:16400000-18800000 GCF_029834395.1 Sorex fumeus | reverse complement strand
CCCCACCTACTGCACTATTTCTTTGGCCTCAAGAAATGCAAGTATTTCTTGACATAGAAAATAGTCAACAAAATAGATCACAATAAGATAAAAAAGTAAAAATAATGTGAGCATCTCAATTAATACAGAAAAAAAGCATTTGACAAGATCCATTTTGTCAAATGGATCCAGCATCCATTTGAGATAAAAATTCTCAATAAAATGTAAGTAAAGTACCGAAACAGTAAAGAACATATGTGGAAACCCATGACATCATAGTCAATGGTGAAAAACAGGAAGCTCTTCTCTTAGAAAAGCTGAAACAAGAGTTGAATATTAACTATCAACATCGCATCCTACTGGAAGTTTAAGGGAAAGATTGAAAGAAATGGTATTTAAATTGTAAAAGAGGAGGTTAAATTATTTTCACTTGTGAATGAGAAGATATTATATATGAAAAACCAATGAAGCCACAAAAATAAAGCTGTGAGAATAAATAAATACAGTAGAGGCAGGCTAAAACAAAATACATTAAAAAGCATTTCTATACACAAAAATAGACAAAAATAAAGGAAACAGTACAATTTAATAGTAACATCAAGAGAATGAAATGTACAGGAATAAATTTAACAAGGATGTAAATACCTGTACACTGGAAACTATAAGACATTTTTGAAAGCTACTGAGGAAAACATTAAAAAATACACTTTATACTTATTAACTGGTATAATTAAATTTATTAAAATGATAATTTTTACCAAAATAAATATATAGATTCGATACAATTTCTATTAAAATCCCAATTTAATTTTTCACAAAAATCCTAAAATTGCCGGAGAGCCCGGCAAGCTACCGAGTACTCGATATGCCAGACACAGTAACAACAAAGTCTCCAATGGAGATGTTACTGGGCCCGCTCGAGCAAATCAATGATCAACGGGAGGGCCTTTACTTTACTCTAAAATTGTATAAAATCATAAAATTCCTACAATATCCAAGGCAATCTCTGGGAGAAAAATACAAAATATGAAAGTATCATGGCTTCCAGCTCAAACTATACTACAAACGCATAGTAGAGTAGCACTGTAGCACTGTCCTCCCATTGTTCATCTATTTGCTCCAGTGGGCACCAGTAAAGCCTCCATTGTGAGACTTGTTACGTTTTTTGCAAATCAAATACACCAAGGGTAGCTTGCCAGGCTCTGCTGTGTGGGTGGGATACTCTAGGTAGCTTGCCGGGCTCTCTGAGAGGGATGGAGGAATTGAGCCTGGTTCGGCCACATGCAAGGCAAAAGCCCTACCCACTGTGCTATAGCTCCAGCCATAGTAGAGTATTTTGGAATAATAATGGGCAGATTAATGGAATTAATTGAATAATAAATATGGGATAACAAAAATTCAATGACAAATCTACACATATATGAACAACTAATTCCCAATGAAGAAGCTAAAAGCATATGTTCAAGAAAGGAAAATATTTTCAAATAAACAACTTCTTACAAAAGGATGTGATGTGACACTCTTTGATACCATATACATAATGGTAAAGGTAAAGGGTAAAGGCCCTCCCGTTGATCGTCGATTTGCTCGAGCGGGCCCAGTAACGTCTCCATTGGAGACTTTGTTGTTACTGTGTCTGGCATATCAAATACTCTCGGTAGCTTGCCGGGCTCTCCGAGAGGGGCGGAGGAATCGAACTCGGGTCGGCCATGTTGGCCGCTTGTAAGGTGAACACCCTACCGCTGTGCTATACATAATGGATTTAACAAAAATAAATTAAAGTCTTAAATATAATTCCTGAGGCCACAAAATGCACAGAAGAAATTTTAGTCTATAATGTGTTTAACATTGGCCTTAGAAATATTTCGCAAACGAGATTTATCTCCATATGAAAAGCAAACCAAGCAAAAATAAGCCAATAGGACAATATCAAAATAGCTTTTTCAATGAAAAAAAAAACATTGACAAAACAGAGTCTAGCTGTTGAATGAAAGATTATTTGCAGATCATGTATCTGGGAAATGATCAACATCCTTTACTTCTGAGGGATATAGAATCCTAGGTTTGTGGTTTCTCCTCAACACTTTAACTATTTCATTTCACTCTCTCCATGCTTGGTAATTTCTGAAATGCCTGATATATTTTTTATTTTTACTGATATATAAGCAATGCCCCAACTTCTTTTAATTTTTCCTTGATTTGCTAAAATTTGAGTGTAATATTCCTGTGTGTAAATTCTTATACTTACACTCCTTGATGTTCTCTGGATGTGTGATTTTTTTTGTTTGAAATCAGTGTGAGAAATTTTGTCATTGTTACTGCAAATATTTTATCAATATTTCTATTTTTATATACACCATTGCTTGTATAGCACACATTTTTGTAGTTGTCTCTCAGATCTTTTATTTTTCTCTTCTTTTTTTCTATAAACTGGATATTCCTAATTGTGTGTCCTCAAGCCTAGGAATTCTTTCTCAACCATGTCATCAAGTATACCAATGAAACCATCTAAGGCATTCTTCTCTTATGTTAATGGTGTATTTTTATTTATTTAATTTATTTTGCTAATGGTGTATTTTTAAAATTCATTTATTTTTTATTCTTTCTTGAATTCGTATTTCTACTTGTATTGTCTATCTATTCTTGTATAGTACATACTTTTCTATTACACCATTTAGAATATTGTTTAGTTTATTTCTGTCTTGCTTTCAAACTTAATATTTTACAATAGTACAATACTTCTTGTTTTATAATATTAATGTTTTACACCAAGCCACTACCAGAGTACCAGAATCCCTCCAGCATTATCCCAAGTCCCCAAGTCCAGCACAGTCAGATGACAAGTGACCATGCTTTTGGGATTGTTTCTGTGGTGGAATATCTAATCTCTCACTGTATATTTATACCCTGCAAATGAGTGAGATCACTCGGTGTTTGACTTTCCAACATCAATATCCTGACTTCCTCTAATGGTTTCTAAGTTACAGCAAATTTCAAAGTTTCCTCTTTCTCTTATAACTGAATAGTATACAATTGTGTCTATATACCACAATTTCTTTGTTTTTTTGCTGGGCATTTGGGCCTTTCCTAGATATTGCTATTGTAAATAATTCTGTGATGAGCATAGGTATGTTCTTTTAAATTAATGTTCTTGTGTTAAGAGGACTAGGAATGAAATTAGAATGTAAAACAAATGCTCTATTTTCAATTTTATTAAGAGTCTCCAAAATATATATATATATTAATTTTATTAGACATCATGAGGTACAGTTGTAGATTTACAAATTTTTGTGCTTGGGTTTCAATTATACAATGATCAAATACCCATCCCTCCACCAGTGCCCATTTCCCACCACCACGGATCCCAGTATCCCTCCCACTCCCACCTCCCCGTCCCTCCTGCCTCTGTGACAGGGCATTCCCTTTTGTTCTCTCTCTCTCATTTTGGGTCCTGTGATTTGCAAGAGAGTCACTGAGTGGCAATCATGTTTGGTCTATAGTCTACTTTCAGCATGCTTCTCCCATCCTGGGAGGATCCTCCCAACACCCTTCATTTAGTGCTCCCTTCTCTATCTGAGCTTCCTTTTCCCCTAGCACATGTGGCTGGCCTCCAAGCCATGGAGTAAAATTCCTGGTACTAATCTCGGCCATTCTTAGGTGTTAGTCTCCTATTTTGTTACTTTATGTTCCCCAGATGAATGCAATCTTTCTGTCTATCCCTCTCTTTCTGAGTCATTTTGCTTAACATGATACTTTCCATGTAGTACCACTTGTATCCAAACAATATATTTTTTTTAAATTTTTATTAGTGAAACACCATGAGGTTCAGTTGTAGATTTAAAAATTTTTGTGCTTGGCAATGCAGTACTATGTAGCTGTTAGAAAAGATGAAGTTATGAAATTAACATACAAGTGGTACTACATGGAAAGTATCATGTTAAGCGAAATGAGTCAGAAAGAGCGGGATAGACACAGAAAGATTGCATTCATCTGGGGAACATAAAGCAACAAAACGGGAGACTAACACCCAGGAATGGCTGAGATTAGTACCAGGAATTTTGCTCCATGACTTGAAGGCCAGCCACATGTGCTAGGTGAAAAGGAAGCTCAGATAGAGAAGAGAGCACCAAATAAAGGGTGTTGTGAAGACCCTCCCAGGGTGGGAGAGACATGCTAAAAGCAGTCTATAGACCAAACATGATTGCCACTCAATGCCTCTCTGGCAAAACACAGTACCCAAAAGAAGAGAGAGAGAACAAGGGGGAATGCCCTGCCACAGCGGCAGGGTGGGACGGGGGGTGGGGGGATGGGGGGTGGGAGGGATGCTAGGACCCGTGGTGGGGGAGGATGGCACTGGTGGAGGGATGGGTACTTGATCATTGTATAACTGAAACCCAAGCACAAAAATTTATAAGTCTATAACTGTACCTCATGGTGTTTCACTAATAAAAAAGTGATTAAATAAAAAAAATAAAATAAAATAAATTTTTTTGTGCTTGGTTTCAGTTATACAATGATCCAGTACCCATCCCTCCACCAATGCCCATTCTCCATCATTTTCATTTTTTAAAAAAAAATTTGTTAGTGAAACACCATAAGGTACAGTTGTAGATTTACAAATGTTTGTGCTTGGGTTTCAATTGTACAATGATCAAACACCCATCCCTCCACCAGTGCCCATTTTCCACCACCCCAGGTCCCGGTATCTCTTCCCACCCCCATTCCCCCATCCCACCTGGCCTCTGAGGCAGGGTATTCCCTTTTGTCCTCCCTTTCTTTTTGGGTGTTGTGGTTTTCAAAAAAGACATTGAGTGGCAATCATGTTTGGTCTATAGTCTACTTTCAGCATGCTTCTCCCATCCTGGGAGGATCCTCCCAACACTCTTTATTTGGTGCTCCTTTCTCTATCTGAGCTCCCTTTTCTCCTAGAGTGTATGACTGGCCTCCAAGCCATGGAACAAAACTCCTGGTACTAATTCGTCCACTCTTGGGTGTTAGTCTCCTATTTTGTTACTCTATGTTCCCCAGATGAATGAAATTTTTCTATGTCTATCTCTCTCTTTCTGGCTCATTTCGCTTAACATGATACTTTTCATGTAGTACCACTTGTATGTAAATTTCATGACTTCATCTTTTCTGATATGCTGAAGAAGAAAAGAACCCACTCCCTGTACTTCAAGTGGATTGAGTGAAATTCATGAAGAAACAGCTAATAAGTGTACTGTACTAAGTCTAGCTGAAGATGACAAAAACAAAATCTTACACATCTACTCAGAGATAAAAAACAAACTGGAACATACTCTTAGTGCGCCTAAGTGCTGCCACCTTCCCTATAGAAATGGCTCACCTGGTGGAGTTTCAAGACAAGATAACAGTGACATCTGACCTGGGAGGAATCAATGCTTTTAATGTCAAGAGGCCTCTGGCCGCACTTGATCAAAATATACAGCAGTCTTAAGAGTAGGTTTGACAGATTTAGCTAATTACAATTTTCCAAATATGTATGGTAAATATGTATATTGAATTTGTTCCTTCTGTTTGCTTGTATTAAATTATAATTGGCAGCAGTTGAAATATTTAAATTTATCTGGCAATAATATTTGAGTGATCATTACTGTAGGTTTAAGGTGCGGAGACATGTGATTTTGCAATTTCTTATGAATGTTTTACTGTTTCACTTCTTATCATAGGTATAATGGAAATTGTGAAACTATCTTTCTTGATCCTCCTACATTTGATAACATCAACTTCAGGTACAAACCTCTCTTCTATCCTTATGCAACAGCAATGTCAAGTATGCAAAAAAGAAAAAAAACAGGGGGCTGGAGATATAGCACAGCGAGTAGGGCATTTGCCTTGCACGTCGTCGACCCGGGTTCGATTCCCAGCATCCCATATGGTCCCCTGAGCACCGAGGAGTAACTCCTGCCTGCAGAGCCAGGAGTAACCACCGTGCATCGCCAGGTGTGACCCTCAAAAAAAATAACAAATAAACATACATTCTGACCCTTTGCCCTCAAGTTTGATGCATTATTGTGTAGTGAGTATAGAATATGTTAAATAGGATCCACCTTGTGACTAGGAAAATTTGTTTCTAATCAATGAATCTCCCTTATTGTACACACAAATTTGTGTTAGATGAAACAAATGAAGAACAGCAAACACTTTCATATTGAGAAGTTTACATATCACATAGAAAGTGATCGAAGAATTGGATCTATGTTGAAATCTATGTGTAACCTATCAATAAAGTGGGACATCAGGATAGACTAGTGGAAATTTAGACGGATGATAAAATTTGCACTTCTAAGATGATCTATGCAAACTGAGATAAATGTATCTTAGTTAAGGTACACAAGAAAAGCCAGAGACAACAAATGAAAAGCCAGAGACAACAACATACTAGATTTTAAAGTTTCTGACAGAATTTGTTTGTCAAGTGGCATAAGTATTGTCAGGTGGTACCCAACCTTTGGCTAATAAAAGTAATGTTGCCACAGACATTCCTACTTCATAAATAAGAACTATTACTACAAGTGGCAGTCAAAGTTATGTGTTATTTTCTCTTTAGTACCTTCTAGTTAACATAAAACAGTCTGTAGTTGTCACTATTGCTTTGTATGACTTTAATTGTACTTGTAATTTAATTGTACTTGTAATTTAATTGTACTTGTAATTTCTGTTTCTTGTTAAAGGACTTATAAAATTACCGTATATAATAATTTTTAGAATGTGATACTTTTAATAAGCATTTGAAAAATAAGCGGAACTATTGGTAAGATTTTTTAAAGATATGTGTTATTTTAGAAACTATTATGAGAACTATTACTATAAGGAGCAGTCAAAGGTTAACGCATCATTTTACTATAAAGTTGAAATGTCATTATGAAACACTTAACAATTTCCATTTCTACCAATGTTCTATCTGAGCTTGTCAGGTAGTATCATTTTTTTTCAGATTATAGAGATTAGAGATATGAGGGGTGTCATTGATTTAAAAAATATCTTTTACTTAGCTACAAATTATGAAGTTTATTCACAGTTACTATGATTTACCTTTTTTATTAATGAGTTTATCTTACTTCCCCCACCAATATTTTTTTATTTGGAAATACTTGTTTGTTTTTAATCTACAGCTCCTTTGAACTGTTTATCTTTCTTCTTTGAACTGTTTATCTTTCTTTCATTTTTAAATAACTGTTAATATTAATAATTAAAATTTAAAATAATGTGGGTCATGCCTGGCTGTGTTGAGGGCTTACTCCTGACTCTGTGCTCAGGCGTCACTTCTACTGGTGCTTGAGGACCATGTGCGATACCAGGAATTGAACCCAGTTCATCTGTGTGCAAGACAAGCACCCAACCACTGTACTATCCCTCCAGCCCCAACATTTTTATCTGCTATTTCTTCTTCAGATATTTCTCACAAATGTATGATCTATTAAATTGTTTGACTTGATTGATTTATTTGCTTAATATGTTTAAATACGCAGAGGATTTTTATTACTTTGAGTTTTTGTTTTATAGATTTTAAATCATCTTCAATTACTTTTCTGTCATCTTCACTGACTTATTTCAACTTTCACTTAGTGTGAGTTTATGATGCTGTTAGCAACAGAATTTCAGCCATAGCATGTTCCATCTCTAAACTCACCGTCAATGTCAGTGTCTTTCCACCAATGTCTCAAGTTTCCCTCCTACCTCACACACCACCCTCCTTAGCAAATTCAGTTATTTGGTTTAATCATTATAGTATTGTAGTTGGGCTGGAGCGATAGTACAGCGGGTAGGGCGTTTGCCTTGCTTGCAGCCAACATGGTTGACCCGAGTTTGATTCCTCTGCCCATCTCAGAAAGCCTGGAAAGCTACCGAGAGTATGTCGCCTGCACGGCAAAGCCTGACAAGCTACCCGTGGCTGTGGCTGTCCTCCCGTTGTTTATTGATTTTCTCGAGCGGGCCCAGTAATGACTCCATGGGAGACTTTGTTGTTACTGTGTTTGGCATATCGAATACATCACGGGTAGCTTGCCAGGCTCTCCGAGAGGGGTGGAGGAATAGAACTCAGCTCGGCCATGTTGGCTGCATTCAAGGCAAATGCCCCACCGCTGTGCTATTGCTCCAGCCCTACCCATGAAGTATTCGATATGACAAACAGAGTAACAAGTCTGACAATGTTACTGGGCATGCGTGAGCAAATCGATGAACAACGGGAGGACAGTGACAGTGACAGTATTATAGAGGCATATGTTTACAGTAGTGTTGACTCTCACAGTTTTGACATACACAGTTACCTCACCACTACACCACCACAGTGTCCAAGGCCCTGACAGGTGCTTGTATGTTGCCATAGTCCACCTCTTATATCTCCCCCTTCCCCTGACTCCCAAACCTATGAGGCACATTTTAAAGTCTGGTGGCTGAAGTGTGGATCTTATGTTTTCAGTGTTTTGAGTCTGCTTTGGGTACATAGCTTTACCACTCACCCACACTGCCAGTATACCTGGGGTCCCTGACTCTTGTTTCCCCATTACTTTCCTTTTTCATCTTCTTCCTTCTCTCCTAGGTTTCTTTTCTTCTCCATCCCCCTGTTTCCTATACTCTAGGGTGAATGGTGATCTAGGCACGCCATTTACTACATTTTATTCCCTCATCCAGTTATTCTATATGCCACAGAGAAGTGAGATCATCTGTGTTTGTCCTTCTATTGGCTTACATGGCATCATCTAGTTCCACTCAGATTACAATAAACTGCACAACCTTATCATTTCTTGCATCTGAAAAGCATATATATATATATATATATATATATATATATATATATATCTCACTGTCCTCCTGTTGTTCATCAATTTGCCGATTTGCTCGAGCGGGCCCAGTAATGTCTCCATTGTGAGACTTGTTGTTACTGTGCTTGGTATATTGAATATGTCACAGGTAGCTTGCCAGGCCTTGCCATGCAGGCGAGATACTCTTGGTAGCTTGCCGGGCTCTCTGAGAGGGGTGGAGGAATCGAACCTGGCTCGGCCAGGTCGGTTGTACACAAAGCAAACACCCTACCACTGAGAAGACCTGGAGCTTTCAGGACCCTTGTACCTAAAGTTGGGGAGGAATAGGTACTCTGTGAGGCTCAGCCCTGAGGCCATGGAGTATATGCTAGGCATGGCAGGAGCTTTGAGGTGTTGGAGCAGCTGCTGGGGCTTTATTAGAGCAGGAGCTGGCCTGCCCCACTCCAAGAGACACCCAGAGGTTTCAACCAGGAACAGGAGTCTGAAAAATTTTTGCAGCTAGTTAATCTTTGTCTCCTGCCCCCGCGCCTCGCTGTCCTCGCCAGGGCCCCTTGGAGGGGAGCGGGTTGAGCTTTCCTCCCAGCCCTGACCAGGGCTCCGGCAGCCGAAGACCTCCAGGACCAGCCACCACCATGTTGAGACCACTCTCCGCACACCTGAAGGTACCGGCAGAGGAACAAAGGCAAGCGGGCCCCGGGGCTGAGATCTCCAAGGCTACTTGGCTCCCGGAACTGCACGGTCGCGTTCGCGGCTGCGCGACATCTTATTATGACATCCTATTATTTCATTCCTACTTTGGACAAACTGGCAGGCTACTGAATGTAACCTACCCACACGGCAGAGACTGGCAAACTCCCCGTGGCGTACCCAATATGCCAAATACCAGTAACAATGATGGGTCTCATTCTCCTAAAGAGCGTTGAATACGGCACTTTCTTAAAAATCTCAGGGCTAGGATGAAGGAGACGTTACTGGGGCCTGCTCGAGGCAATCGATGAATAACAGGTTGGTCGTGTTCATCGTGTTCGTGTTCATTATTCTTTGAAGATTTATTTATGAGTCTCTAGACAAGGCTAATTCATGGGCTTAAATGGTAGCAGAGGTGGGATGTGGCTGAATTTGTCTTGGTCCTTATGAGTACTTTATTTATCCTGGACTTCAACCATTTATCTGATGTGTTCAGTCTGAATGTTTTTTCCCCCCATTAAACTAGTTGTCTTTTAGTTTTTGGCCAGTTTTCTTTTGCCATGCAGAATTTTTTTAATTTGTTGTGGTTCCATTTGTTTATTTTTATTCTGTTACTTTTGTGAGTGGCAAAGGTAATTAAAATTAAATAATATGAAAATCCACACAAAATTTTTAAGCATCACTGAAGACCCCTTTGAGATTCAAATCTTGGACAGTCTACTTATATTTCTGCTTGCTATACTGTTAGATTCATAAAAGTTCTAATGCATATTTCATTATGCATTTGATAATATTTTCTTTTTATGTAGGACTGGGGTAAACATGAAAAATTACTTAAATAAGTCATGAAACTTTGAAAGATATCCAATGGAAATGGATGATGTGAATATAATATGATCAATTAAGCCCAATGATGAATTTGCTTAACCCTAGAATATTATTATTTTAAAATTGACATAAAGATAAATGTAGTGATTATTTCAAATAATTTTATTTTTATTTTATTATACAATGCAATTAGATACATTCATTTTGATCTTTCATTGCCATTTAATTCATTAAAGATAGTAAAATAAACATTATTGATAAAGTTCAAATATTTCATATTACTTTCAAATATTTATTAACAATTATTCCTGTTTTCTCTAGATGATAGGCACAAAGACATCAAATAGATCCCTCAAACCCAGCATAATGTCAAATGTTGTTTTCTATGTTGAATAAATTGTGCTGGCAAAACTGGACAGCTACATGCAAAAAAGTGGGCTCAGATCTCTGCCTAACACCATGCACAAAAGTAAGATCAAAATGGATTAATGACCTCAACATCAGACCAGAATCCATAAATTTCACTGAAGACAAAGTAAGCAAAACCCTCCATGATATTGAAGCTAATGGTGTCTTCAAAGATGTCACGCCACTGGCCAAGCAAGTGAAAACAGAATGACTAAATTTAAATGGCAAATTAGCCACTATATATATATATATATACCAACTACACCACCTCCGCTTTGCTGATGACATCGTTCTAATAACACCAAACATCAGCCAAGCGGCACAAATGCTTGCGGACTTTGACCGTGAGTGTGGAAAGGTCGGACTACAGCTGAATCTTACGAAGACAATGTTTATGAGAAACGGCCTTGTTCCTGACGCTCCATTCGCTCTCAACGGAACCACCATCTCCGAATGCAACAGTTATATATACTTAGGTCGAGAAATCAACATGATGAATGACCTGGCACCTGAGTTACGCAGGAGGAAGAGAGCAGCTTGGAATGCCTTCAAGAGCATTGAAGAAATAACTAAAAGGACAAAGAACCTCCAACTACGAGCACATCTCTTTGATTCCACTATTCTTCCTGCATTAACATATGCCTCAGAGACCTGGACCCTACGAAAACAGAATGAGAACACTATTCGGGTCTCTCAAAGAGGAATCGAAAGAACTATGCTTGGAATATCACGATTCACTCAAATGAGAGATAGAATCCGGAGTTCTGATCTTCGTCAACGCTCAAGAATCAGAGACGCTGTCTCATTTGCCAAGACATCAAAAATCAGATGGGCTGGACATGTAATGAGGTTTACAGACAACCGCTGGACTAGAGCCATTACTGATTGGATTCCACGAGACATCAAAAGATCACGTGGACGCCCACCTATAAGATGGTCAGACTTCTTCGTCAAGACCCTAAATGATCGGTTTGAGGCTCTACATGTTCCTAAAACGAACAGATACCATTGGGCTACGCTAGCACGCAACCGGGATAAATGGAGACGTTACTGGCACCCGCTCGAATAAATCGATGAATAACGGGGATTAAGTGATTAAGTGATATATATAGTGACTGAAATAAAATGGAGACTCTTCAGTCTTCCATAGTGAGAAAAGTGAAACTGATTTAGTAGTCTTATATTATCAAAAGACAATATAATGAAGATCCTAACAGAAATAAGGCCATTGTGTAGTGAAGTGGAGAGTACTAGATATATTATAAAATAAGTAATATTTATTTTATCTATATTTTCACCTCAATTCAATCCAATCCCTATTACGATGCCCATGACATTCTTCAAAGAAATGGAGCAAACATTCCTGAAATTTATATGGAACAATAATCCCCCACAACTAGCTAAAGCAATCCTTGAGGAAAAGAAAATGGCAGGAATCAACTTCCCTAAATTCAAGTTCTACTACAAAGCAGTAATAATTAAAACAGCATGGTACTGGAACCAAGGCAGAGCTGTAGACCAATGGAACAGGGTTGAATATATTGACATCTCCTCCCATGCATATGATAATCTATTCTTCAATAAGGGGGAAAGAAAAGTGAAGTGGAGCAGGGAAAGCCTCTTTAATAAATTGTGCTGGCAAAACTGGACAGCTACATGCAAAAAAGTGGGCTCAGATCTCTGCCTAACGCCATGCACAAAAGTAAGATCAAAATGGATTAATGACCTCAACATCAGACCAGAATCCATAAATTTCATTGAAGACAAAGTAAGCAAAACCCTCCATGATATTGAAGCTAATGGTGTCTTCAAAGATGTCATGCCACTGGCCAAGCAAGTGAAAACAGAAATAGACAAATGGGACTATCTTAAACTAAGAAGCTTCTGCACCTTAAAAGAAACAGTGACGAAAATACAAAGACAGTCTACAGAATGGGAAAGGATATTCTCCAAATACACATCTGACAAGGGGTTGATAACAAGAATATACAAAGTACTAGTTGAACTCCACAAGAAGAAAACATCCAACCCCATCAAAAATGGGGTGACACAAAGAACAGAAACTTTCTCAAAGAAGAAATCCAAATGGCTAAAAGGCACATGAGAAAATGCTCTACATCACTAATCATCAGGGAGATGCATATCAAAACAACAATGAGATATCATTTCGCACCACAGAGACTGGCCCACATCTAAAAGAACAAAAGCAACTGGTGCTGGCGCGGATGTGCGAGAAAGGGACCCTCCTTCACTGCTGGTGGGAATGCCGACAGGTCCAACCCTTTTGGAAAACAGTATGGATGATTCTCAAAAACTTAGAATTTGATCTCCCATTTGACCCAGCAACACCACTCCTGGTAAAATATCCCAGAGAGGCAAAAACGTATAGTCGAAGTGACATCTGCACTTGTTTCTTCATTGCAGCACTCTTTACAATATCCAGAATCTGGAAAAAAAACTGAATGCCCAAGAACAGATGACTGGTTAAAGAAACTCTGGTACATTTGCACAATGGAGTACTATGTAGCTGTTAGAAAAGACGAAATCATGAAATTTACATACAAGTGGTACTACATGAAAAATATCATGTTAAGTGAAATGAATCAGAAAGAAAGGGATAGACTCAGAAAGATTGCATTCATCTGGGGAACATAAAGGAACAAAATGGGAGACTAAAACACAGGAGTGGCCGAGATTAGTACCAGGAATTTTGCTCCGTGACTTGGAGGCCAGCCACATGTGCTAGGTGAAAAGGAATATCAGATAGAGCAGGGAGCACCAAATAAAGGGTGTTGGGAGGATCCTCCCAGGATGGGAGAAGCATGCTGAAAGTAGACTATAGACCAAACATGATTGCCACTCAGTGACTCTCTTGCAAATCACAGGACCCAAAATGAGAGAGAGAGAACAAAAGGGAATGCCCTGTCATAGAGACAAGGTGGGATGGAGGGACAAGGGGTGGGAGGGATTCTGGGACCCGTTGTGTTGGAGGATGGGCACTGGTGGAGGGATGGGTACTTGATCATTGTATAACTGAAACCCAAGCACAAAAATTTGTAAGTCTATAACTGTACCTCATGGTGTTTCACTAATAAAAAGATTGTAATGAATTTCATACCTTGAAGTTTACATTTTGGTATGGTTGTTGCTAAATACTCTCCCAGAATAGAAATGGATGGAATGTTACCATGGTGCAAAAGAGAAGAGAATAAAAATTGATGGTAATATTATTTGAAAAAACAACATATAATAAAATCTTGACAGTGTAAAAATAAAGTTATACATGTAATAGCTGAAAACTTTTTGTGAATGAAGATAAATGAGAATTATTTCAGAAGTGTTATAAAGTATAATACAGAAGCAAAGATTCATAAGGATTCATTACAGTAAAAGTAAAGTAACTTTCATGACTTCATCTTTTCTAATCGCTACATAGTACTCCACTGTGTAAATGTACCAAAGTTTCTTTAACCAGTCATCTGCTCCCAGGCACTTGGGTTTTTTCCAGATTCTGGCTATTGTAACCAGTGCTGCAATGAACAGACAACTGCAGATGTCACTTCGACTATACTTTTTGCCTCTCTGGGATATATTCCCAGGAGTAGTATTGCTGAGTCAAATGGGAGCTCAATTATTAATTTTTTGAGAATCGTCCATACTGTATTCCAGAAGGGCTGAACCAGTCGGCATTCCCACCAGCAGTGAAGGAAGGTCCCTTTTTCGCCACATCCATGCTAGCACCAATTGCTTTTGTTCTTTTGGATGTGGGCCAGTCTCTGTGGTGCGACATGATATCTCAGTGTTGTTTTGATCTGCATCTCCCTGATGATTAATGATGTGGAGCATTTTCCATTGTGCCTTTTAGCCATTCGGATTTCTTCATTGTGAAAGTTTCTGTTCTTTGCATGGCCCCATTTTTTGATGGGGTTGAATATTTTCTTCTTGTGGAGTTCAACCAGTACTTTATATGTCTTGATATCAACCCCTTGTCAGGTGTGTATTCGGCAAATATCCTTTCCCATTCTGTAGAATGTCTTTGTATTTTGGTCACTGTTTCTTTTGAGGTGCAGAAGCTGCTTAGTTTAAGATAGTCCCATTTATCTATCTCTGTTTTCACTTGCTTGGCCAGTGGCGTGACATCTTTGAAGATACCATTAACTTCTATATCATAGAGGGTTTTGCCAACTTTGTCTTCAATGTACCTTATGGATTCCGGTCTGATGTTGAGGTCTTTAATTCATTTTGATCTTACTGTTGTATGTGGTGTTAGGCATAGATCTGATCCCATATTTTTTTTGCATGTAGCCGTCCAGTTTTGCCAGCACCATTTGTTAAAGAGGCTTTTCTTGCTCCACTTCACTTTTCTTGCCCCCTTATCGAAGATTAGATGATCATATGTTTGGGGGGATATGTCAGTATATTCAACCCTGTTCCATTGGTCTACAGCTCTGCCTTGGTTCCAGTACCATGCTGTTTTAATTATTACTGCTTTGTAGTAGAGTTTGAAGTTAGGGAGGTTGATTCCTCAAATTTTCTTTTTCCCAACAATTGCTTTAGCTATTCGTGGGGGCTATTGTTCCGTATAAATTTCAGGAGTGTTTGCTCCATTTATTTGAAGATTGTCATGGGTATCGTAATAGGGATCACATTGAATTTGTACAGTGTTTTAGGAAGTATTGCCATTTTGACAATGTTAATTCTCCCCATCCATGAACACGGGATATTTTTCCATTTCCTCGTGTCCTCTTTTATTTCCTGAAGTAGCGTTTTGTAGTTTTCTTTGTACAAATCCTTTATTTCCTTAGTTAAGGTAATTCCTAGGTATTTGATTTTCTGGGACACAGTTGTGAACGGGATTGTCCAAAAAATATTTTAAAGAGACTTAATAGCCAGTCTAATAGTTGCAACAATCTCGCCACATCAAAGTCTAGCCTTTGTTTGTAATAGCCCATCGTCTTCTTATTTTTTAGTTTATGATGTCTTGCAGTTTTTTTGTTGTTGTTTTTGAAAATCTAATTTTATGTACTGATAGAAAATACTATAGTGAAATTCCTGTATAGTGAAATTCCAGAGTTTTGAGAACCCCTTCCCTGTACATGTTTCTCAGTTTCCCTACATCCACTGTTAGTTTGAGAAAATGTTTTAAAGGTGAATGTAGTAGAATATTTTCCTACCCTCAGATCAGTAAGGCTCTGACAAAACACAGACTCTTGTAAAATCTTGTCCTTTGAGAGTAAACCTTGTTAAGAGCATATTTCAAAATGAATACTCCCTCCCATCCCTATGAAACACAAAAGGAAACTTTTCTCTAATTTTCACTTTGAAAACCTAGTTATGAAGATTTTATCATCTCTCAGATTTATCCACACTGAACATCTGTCAATAATGATCACAGTTTACATTTTCCTGCTATGTTACTAATTCCCAGATCTGGGGCTTTGAACATTGTGGATCTCTGTATTCTCTCATCCATGTCTTCAATTTGTAATTTATATTAGGATAGAGAGTGGAGTGATAGCACAGTGGTAGGGTGTTTGCCTTGCACGCAGCCGGCCTGGCCGAGGCGGGTTCGATTTCTACACCCCTCTTGGAGAGCCAGGCAAGCTACAGAGAGTATCTTGCCCACACAGCAAGGCCTGGCAAGCTACCTGTGACGTATTTGATATGCCAAACACTGTAAGAACAAGTTTCTCAATGAAGACATTACTGCTCGCGCTTGAGCAAATCAATGAACAATGGAAGGACAGTGCTACAGTGCTACAGTTAGGATAGAATCATGATTTTACAGCTTCATACATGCTGGATTAGAATAGAAATCTTCTCAGGTATATTTTCATAACTGTGACACTATACAAAAAAAAAATTTATTCTTACCTGAAGTTGAAATTTTCACTTGTAGGAGAATAAATCCCACACAGTACTCAGAACAAAAGAAGTATTTAGGATTCATTGTACCTGCAAAGATGGCAAGAATAAAGACATAGAAGAAAATATTGGATTGGGATAGTCAAAATACACAACCTTGAGACTATTTCCTCTCAGAATATCACTCCTCATAGTACTCAATAAAATGACGATGTCCATCTTCATTGGTTCCTATCAGAAGCTTTATCAATTCCTCACTCCCAGTGATTAAATATTTAATGTTTCTGTCTTTTTAACTTTGTGACCTAATTTACTAAATAAACATTTCCTTTGAAAGTTGTAACAAATGGAGTAGAAAGGATGAACATTGAAAAGAACTAAATCTAGCAGCAAACTAATATAGTTTCCTCCAAAGTGGCAAATTTCCTGCATCCTAACTAAAAGGCATTTCTGATTCATAATTTCTTTATGTATAAAAGTAAAAGCCCTCCCGTTGATCGTCGATTTGCTTGAGCGGGCCCAGTAACGTCTCCATTGGAGACTTTGTTGTTACTGTGTCTGGCATATCGAATACTCTCGGTAGCTTGCCGGGCTCTCCGAGAGGGTGTAAATTATTTAGTAAATTATAAAGTATATACACTGCATGCAAACTATTAAAATGTTATTTGAAAAACAACTCATATTATTAAAAATGCATATGTTAAAAGTTAGGGCAAGGTCCATGTAATCGCCGCCCCCCACAACAGGTACTGCTATCGCGCACTCCCCACCCCAATTGGACCCGGGACACAGAAAACCAGCCGCCACCCCCGGTCCTGGGCAGGGGCCCCTCCAGCAGCCTGAGCCACTTCTGCAGGTAGCGCATGTCCATGTAATCGCAGCCCCCTTCCCCCCCAACAGGTCTGTGGACTAGCATCTTGACTTGCTGGGGGTGTGGTTATTACTCTAGGGACATGGTCTTCATCGAAAGTGGGCGTGGCCTTCTCCGGAGAGGCGTGGTCCGCTTACATGGTCGCAGTTATATTTCCCACCCCCAGCACTCTGGACCCTCACCCCAGCCCTTTCCATCTAATTCTGTGGGGAAAAATTCCAGGCACCTACACTATAATACAATAATAATCCACTGGCCTACTCCAAGTCTAACAAAAGACCAATACGCAATAGAAGTTGTATAGAACACCTCCTACAAACCTTCACTAAATGCCCATCATCAGCCAGAGAAAAAATGCCAGAAAGGATCCTCAGACCCTAGAAAGAGAGAAGGGTGTCCACCACCCACCGGCCTTATCCAGAATCCTTTCTCACAATAAGAGTGAACAGTGCTGGTGAATTCCAGGGGTTTACTACTAGACAAACAAAACTACATGAAGAAACAACGCAAATCTCCACTACAAGGTGAAGACTAAGAAAAGATTCCCAAACCCTCAACCTGGGTCGCATACAAATATGCTCTCTTTGATAAAGAACTCCGGGATGAAATGCAGAGGATGTTCAAGGACCTACTCAAAGAATCAATGGAAGAGATAGCCAGAAAACTAAAAGAAGTGAAAGAAACAATCGAGAGGTTAGCCAAGAAAATACACGAAGAAATGAGAGCAGAAACAAAAAAGCTGCAGAAAGAAGTGTCACAGATAAAGGACTCGGTAGATGTAATTAAAAACTCAGTAAGTGCCCTTAGCAATAGGATAAGTGCAGCTAAAGAGAGGATCAGTGAGCTGGAAGATGAACAACAGAAATCGCATAGGTAAAAACAAGCAATGGAAAAAGATCTCAAAATGGCTCTTAAGAGAATCAGAGACCTAGGGGACGACACCAAGAGGAACAACATTAGAATCATTGGAGTACCAGAAGGGCAGGGAGGCAATCCCAATGAAAAAGCCACAGTCAAAGAAATCATTGCTGAAAAGTTCCCAGAGTTAAAGAATGCAGACATACAGATCCAAGGAGCCAGAAGGGTGCCAGCAAAAAGAGACCCTAATAAAAACACTCCAAGGCATATCATAGTCAGAACAATGGATGCTATGGACAGAGACACAATACAAAAAGCAGCAAGGTCAAAGAAGGAAATCATGTTCAAAGAACATCCCTTAGATTTACAGCAGACCTATCAGAGGAAACCCTCCAAGCCCGAAGGCAATAGTGGGATAGAGTGAAAAAATTCAATGAAATGAATGCCTATCCAAGAATACTTTATCCAGCTAAACTCTCACTCAAACTCGATGGAACTATACACCGTTTTGTAGATAAACAACAGCTCAGGAACTTCATAGATGCAAAACCAAAACTAAAGGAAGGGTTAAAGGGGCTCCTGTAGGATAAGAAGGAAAACACTTTGAAGCACAAACAGCCCCTACAGAAACATGGGACAAAATCCCATGACAATAATTTCCCTTAATGTCAATGGCCTAAATGCACCAATCAAGAGACACAGAGTGGCAAAATGGATGCAGAAACAGAAACCAATATTCTGCTTTCTACAAGAAACACATCTGAACAATTAGAGCAAAAACAGACTCAAAGTAAAAGGATGGAAAACAATCCTGCAAGCAAACAACTCCCTCAAAAAAGCTGGGGTGGCCATACTAGTATCCGACAACATCAATTTCAGGTTGAAAAAGATTAGAAGGGACAGCGAAGGGAACTTTCTCTTCAGCAAGGGAGACATACAACAGGAAGAAATCATACTCTTAAATGTATACGCACCTAACGAGGGAACAGCAAAATAGTTGAAACAACTGCTAACAGACTTTAAGGAGGACATTGCTAGCAGCACAATAGTAGCTGGAGACTTCAACATTGCCCTATCATCTCTGGATAGATCAAAAAGAACAAAACTCAGCAAGGAAACAGTGGCTCTGAAAGAAGAAATAGTAGAGAAAGGACTTATAGACCTATACAGGGCTTTACACCCCCAAAAGAAAGAATACAGATTCTTCTCCAGTATGCATGGAACATTTTCCAAAATAGACCATGTGCTAGGCCACAATACATACCTCAGTAGAATCAGGAAGATAGAAATACTACCAACAATCTTTTCAGACCAGGATGCACTGAGAATAGAAATGAATCACACACAGACAGGGAGAACCAAATCAAACACCTGGAAACTAAACAACTCAATGCTGAGCAACGAATGGATCAGGAAGGAAGTCAAGTACGAAATCAAAAGATACCTGGAAACAAATGAGAATGAAGACACGAGCTACCAGAACTTATGGGATGCAACGAAAGCCATATTAAGGGGAAAATTTACAGCTCTGCAAGCTTACCTCAAGATGGAAGAAAGGATGTACATAAACAACTTGACTTAGATCCTAGAAAAGGATCAACAGAAGGAGCCCAAAGTAGGCAGAAAGAAAGAGATCATAAAACTTAGAGCAGAAATCAACAACATGGAAAACAAAGAAACAATCCGAAAGATAAGAAACTAAGAGTTGGTTCTTCGAGAAAATAAATAAGATAGATAAACCACTAGCAACACTCACAAAGAAACAGAGAGAGAGAACCCTAATAAACCGAATAAGAAATGATAATGGGGATATCACAACAGAAACCAAAGAAATTCAAAATATCATCAGAGGCTACTTTGAAAGTCTGTATGCCACGAAACAAGAGAACCTAGAAGAAATGTATAAATACCTGGATTCCTATAATCTCCCGAAGCTGAATCAAGAAGATATAGAGTACCTGAACAGACCTATTAACATCAAGGAAATTGAAACTGTAATCAAAAGTCTTCCCAAAAACAAAAGCCCAGGTCCAGATGGATTCGCTAGCGAATTTTTCCAAACATTTAAAGAGGACCTACTGCCAGTTCTTCTCAAGCTTTTCCAGGAAATTGAAAAAATAGAAATCCACCCAAACAGTTTCTATGAAGCCCATATTTCCCTAATCCCAAAAGGAAATAAAGACACCACAAAAAAGAAAACTACAGGCCTATATCCCTCATGAACACAGATGCGAAGATTCTCAATAAAATACTAGCAAATAGAATTCTGCAACTCATCAAAAAGATCATACACCATGACCAAGTGGGATTCATCCCGGGGATGCAAGGATGGCTTAACATTCGGAAATCAATCAACATAATCAATCATATCAACAAAATAAAAGATAAAAATCATATGATCATATCAATAGATGCAGAGAAAGCATTTGACAAAATCCAGCACCCATTTATGATGAAAACCCTCTCCAAAATGGGGATAGAGGGGACTTTCCTCAATATAGTTAAAGCCATCTACCACAAGCCTACAGCAAGCATCATCCTCAATGGGGAAAAACTGAGAGCCTTCACCCTAAGATCAGGGATGAGACAAGATGCCCACTCTCTCCACTACTGTTCAATATAGTACTGGAAGTACTTGCAATAGCGATTGGGCAAGAAAAATATATTAAGGGCATCCAAGTAGGAAAGGAAGAAATCAAGCTCTCACTATTCGCAAATGATATGATACTATACCTAGAGAACCATAAAACCTCTACCAAGAAACTCCTAGAAAAAATAGACTTGTATAGTAAAGTGACAGACTATAAAATCAATACCCAAAAATCCATGACTTTCCTATATGCAAATAGTGAGAGAGAAGAAAACGACATGAAGAAAACAATACCGTTCACAACTGTGCCCCAGAAATTCAACTACCTAGGAATTAGCTTAACTAAAGAAGTAAAGGACCTGTACAAAGAAAACTAAAAAACGCTACTTTAGGAAATAAAAGAGGACACGAGGAAATGGAAAAATATCCCATGTTCATGGATCGGGAGAATTAACACTGTCAAAATGGCAATACTTCCCAAAGCACTGCATAAATTCAACGCGATCCCTATTAGGATACCCATGACATTCTTCAAATAAATGGAGCAAACACTCCTGAAATTTATACGGAACAATAAGCCCCCACGAATAGCTAAAGCAATTCTTGGGAAAAAGAAAATTTGAGGAATCAACCTCCCTAACTTCAAACTCTACTACAAAGCAGTAATAATTAAAACAGCATGGTTCTGGAACAAAGGCAGAGCTGTAGACCAATGGAACAGGGTTGAATATACTGACATCTCCCCCCAAACATATGATCACCTAATCTTTGATAAAGGAGCAAGAAATGTGAAGTGGAGTGAGGAAAGCTTTTTTAACAAATGGTGCTGGCAAAACTGGACAGCTACATGCAAAAAAATGGATCAGATCTCTGCCTAACACCATGTACAAAAGTAAGATCAAAATGGATTAAAGATCTCAACATCAGACCGGAATCCATAAGGGACATTGAACACAAATTCGGCAAAACCCTCCATGATATTGAAGCTAATGGTGTCTTCAACGATGTCACACCACTGGCTAAGCAAGTGAAAACAGAGATAGACAAATGGGACTATATTAAACTAAGAAGCTTCTGCTCCTCAAAAGAAACAATGACCAAAATACAAAGACAGCCCACAGAATAGGAAAGGATATTCGCCAAATACACATCCGACAAGGGGCTGATATCAAGGATATAGAAATTACTGGTTGAACTCCACAAGAAGAAAACATCCAACCCTATCAGAAAATGGGGTGATGAAATGAACAGAAACTTTAGCAAAGAAGAAATCCGAATGGCTAAAAGACAGATGAGAAAATGCTCTATATCATTAATCATCAGGGAGATGCAGATCAAAACAACAATGAGATATCATGTCACACCACAGAGACTGGCCCACATCCAAAAGAACAAAAGCAACCAGTGCTGGCGCGGATGTGGCAAGAAAGGGACCCTCCTTCACTGCCGGCAGGAATGCCGACTGGTTCAGCCCTTCTGGAAAACAATATGGACGATTCTCAAAAAACTAGAAATTAAGCTCCCATTTGATCCAGTAATTCCACTCCTGAGAATATACCCCAGAGAGGCAAAAAAGTATAGTTGAAGTGACATCTGCAGTTGTCTCTTCATTGCATTACTGTTTACAATAGCTAGAATCTGGAAAAAACCTGAGTGCCCAAGAACAGATGACTGGTTAAAGAAGCTTTGGGACATCCACACAATGGAATACTATGTAGCTGTCAGAAAGGATGAAGTCATGAAATTTACATACAAGTGGTACTACATGGAAAGTATCATGCTAATTGAAATGAGTCAGAAAGAGAGGGATAGACATAGAAAGATTGCATTCATAAAGTAACATAAAGTAACAAAATAGGAGACTAACACCCAAGAATAGCCGAGATAAGTACCAGGCGGATTACTCTATTGCTTTGAGATCAACTGCACACGCTAGGGGAAAAGGCAGCTCATATAGAGAAGGGAGCACAAAATAAAGGGTGTTGGGATGTTCCTCTCAGGATGGGAAATGCGTGATGAGAGTATACTATAGTCCGAACAAATTGCCACTCAATATCTCTTTTGCAAACCACAGCACTCAAAAGAAGAGAGATAACAAAAAGGAATGCCCTGCCACAGTGGTAGGGTGGGATAGGGGATTTGGGGCGGGGGGGGGGTGGGTGGGAGGGATACTGGGACTGGTGGTGGTGGAGAATGGGCACTGGTGGAGGGATGGATATTTGATCATTGTATAACTGAAACCCAGGCACAAAAATTTGTAAGTCTACAACTGTACCTCATGGTGTTTCTTTAATAAAAATTTAAGGAAAAAAACTAGGGCAATAGATAGTTTTTAATAAAAGAGAAAATAGGTTAATAGAGGAAATATGATAAAATATTAAAATTTTCCAGTTTAATCAATAAAGAATTAAAAATGAAATAAAAAGCTGGAGAAATTGTACAGCAGGTAGGAGCTTACTTTGAACTCAATAACATTCAGATTCAATCCTCAACACTGCAAAGTGTTCCTTGAAGCACTCCAGAAGTGATCTCTAACCACAGAACTAGGAATAAGCCCTAAGCACAGTGTGATATGGTCCAAACCCTCTCCTCCCAAATTAAATATACAAATTAAGTCATTGTCATAGATTTAAAGCCAATCAAATCAGCAAGCAATTATAATTGACTGTACTGAAATACCAGCTATG
This sequence comes from Sorex fumeus, assembly GCF_029834395.1. Classification (NCBI taxonomy): domain Eukaryota; kingdom Metazoa; phylum Chordata; class Mammalia; order Eulipotyphla; family Soricidae; genus Sorex; species Sorex fumeus. The sequence continues at coordinate 18,776,441 of NW_026606102.1, read as the reverse complement.
GCACATCTCCACAGGCTCAGACAAGACTCATTCATGAGAAAGTCTGTTGAAATACTCAGGTATGACATTTTGTTACCCAGGTTCTCATAGAGTTGGGGATGGACGACATCCCCCATTATTCCCCTGTTCTTCTGGGAGCCTTAACAACCATGCCTGTGAACTTACCACCTTACCACCACCATATTGTCACCACCCTGGTGTCATATAAGCTCATTTAACAGGTCGTGATCCAGAGACTCATAAATTAATTGTAGAGGACATCAACAAGATGCAGAGATGCCTCAGACCCCAAAGTTATCGTCTAGTTAAAAATTTTAACTCTTGCTGTGTCGCCTTATTTAAAATTTTAGAATTCCTGGAGTGCACTGATGCACAACATCTCATACTCTATACCACTGATGTACCAGGAGTAGCACACATTGGATGGAATGTAAGGTAAAAGGAAACAAATCTCAATTTAAAAAAAATATTAGCACACAAGGCTCAACCTGTACCAACATGTTCATAATCTCTTATATAAGGGCTCAATGGCTCCAGGGTGCGATACAACCACCTTCACACAATTTCTTCTAAAGAAACCGTTTGAGATCATTTTTAGAGAATTATTCATAACAAGCAATACAAAATAAATTATTTAGCTCCTGTTTTGGAGGCAGGATTTGGGAATCTAGGTGAAAATTTTAGAAATATGGTGGTGGTAAGGTAAAATGGTAGTGAGATTGGTGTTGGAATATTGAATGTAATGAATTATTGTGTCACTGTCACTGTCCTCCCATTGTTCATTGATTTGTTCGAGTGGGCCCAGTAGCATCTCCATTGTGACAATTGTTACTGTGTTTGGCATATTGAATACATATGGGTAGCTTGCCAGGCTTTGCCATGCGGGCGAGATACTGTTGGTAGCTTGCCAGGCTCTCCAAGAGGGGCAGAGGAATCGATCTTGGGTCGGCCATGTTGGCCGCTTGCCAGACAAATGCCCTACCCTCTGTGCTATCACTCCAGCCAGAATTATTGTGAACCTTATAAAAATTAAATTGAATTAAAAAATAAGTAACAAGCTAAAGGTGAGTAGAGTAAATAATAATACCCAAATGTGTTCTGTTTACAGTAAACTAACTTTAGTATAAAGACATAAAGACTGAAAATATATTTCTCTATCACCTTATATTGCTCTGAGTTGGTTTCTATGCTTTGTACAGAACATCCTTATTTCCCAGTCTTGAAATAGTGAGTCCTGTAGGATGTGAATCTTACTAGTAAACCTTTCCATAATTTTTGATTGTTTCTCAAAATTTAATTTTCTAACACCGTGATTTTCTGTTTTTTTTTTGTTTGTTTAAATAAGAGCCATTGCTGTTGCTACTTGGGAACCATACTCAATGGAGCTCAGGTATAATGTAGTATCAAGAATTAAGTCCTAGAGCCTTTACCTGTTAGACATAGTGCAGCCATCTAAGTTGACTTCATTTTATTTTAATAGCCACTAATAGTTGAGAGTATGTGAAGGCTTATTGGGGTCCTAAAAAAAATCTTAGTTAATGATCTTTAGATAAAGAAGCCAGGACCTGTTATAGTAGTTTCTTTGTTTTTTTGGTCCTGGGGTCACAACCAATGGTGCTCAGGGCTGACAGACTCTGATCAGAGATCACTCCTAGACGTATTTGGGGGAATATATATTAGTGCAAGGATCAATATTGGGTTATCTGTATTCAAGGAAAGCACTATAACCCCTGTACCTTCTCTCTAGCTTAGTATGCAGTTTTTAAGTATGAAAATATGCATTGTCTGTGGAATCACAAGTATAAGCTCTACTGGCCATCAGAGTCATGTATTAAGAGGTGTCTCCTGGATGAGAGTTGCAAAACATTGAACTCAAGGTGAGTATGTAAGCTTCTTTCTGTAACTCTAGTGAGTACATAAGCTCTTTCACTACAATCAGCAAGTTGTAGTCAAGTAGAAGGAAATTGCAAAGATAACATCCACTGGCAGCTGAGCATGCGCTTCACATGTGGGAGACCTGATTCAATTCCCAAAATGTCATGCTCTCTGGGTCACCACTGAATGTGGCTCAAAATTCAAGACAAAACATGGTCTACTCCTTAAAATATTTAAGAAAATGTTAATGCAAATTCTTCACAAATTCTTCCCAAAAACATAAAAAGAAGAAACAGTTGATAATTTCTAGCACTGTAACATTGTCCTCCCATTGTTCATCAATTTGCTTGAGCAGGCACCAGTAACTTCTCCATTGTGAGACTTGTTGTTACTGTTTTTGACATGGGTTGGAGTGATAGCACAGCAGGTAGGGCATTTGCCTTGCATGCAGCTAACATGGCTGACCCGAGTTTGATTCCTCCGCCACTCTTGGAGAGCCGGGCGAGCTACCAAGAATATCTCGCTCGCTCAGATAGAGAAGGGAGCACCAAATAAAGGGTTTTGGGAGGATCCTCCCAGGATGCGATGGGAGATGCATGTTGAAAGTAGACTATGGACTGAACGTGATTGCCACTCAATGCCTCTTTTGTAGACCAGAACACCCAAAAGGAGAGAGAAAACAAAAGAGAATGCCCTGCCACAGAGGCAGGGTGGGATGGGGGGGATGGGGGTGGGAGGGATACTGGGATCCATGGTGGTGGAAAATGGGCACTGGTGGAGGGATGGGTATTTGATCATTGTATAATAGAAACCCAAGCACAAAAATTTGTAAGTCTACAACTGTACCTCATGGTGTTTCACTAATAAAAATATAAAAGAAAAAAAAAGAGTATCTCGCCCGCACAGCAAAGCCTGGCAAGCTTCCCGTGATGTATTCAATATGCCAAACACAGTAACAGTTGTCACAATGAAGACGTTACTGGGCCCGCTCAAGCAAATTGATGAACAATGGGAGGACAGTGATAGTGGCAGTTTTTGGCATATTGAATACGCCACAAGGAGCTTGCCAGGCTCTGCCAAGCAGGCGGAATACCCTCGTTAGCTTGCCCGTCTCTCAGAGAGGGATGGAGGAATTGAACCCAGGTCTGCTGCATGCAAGACAAACGCCCTACCTGCTGTGCTATCACTCCAGCTCGTAATACATTATATAAGGCCAAAATTATTCTGATGCTAAAACAAGACAATAGTGCCATAGAAAAAAATTAAACTATAAATATGCCTCTTATGAGCAGAGACACAGGAAGGAATGAAGGAAGGAAGGAGGGAAGGAGGGAGGGAGGGAGGAAGAGAGGGAGGGAGGGAGAGAGGAAGGAAGGAAGGAAGGAAGGAAGGAAGGAAGGAAGGAAGGAAGGAAGGAAGGAAAGAAGGAAGGAAGACTAAGAAAATGATACTGTTTCTCAAACACAGGGAAAAAGGACCAGGTTTTGATTATTAGTAATCCAGTACTAAAAGTTAAAAGTAGGTCATCATACTTCAGTGCATGTTAGCTTTTTAAATCCTCATCATCACTTTTCTGTGATGAAAAGATGTCAGGACACTACAGAATTAGAGCTAAAGGAACTTCTAAGTCAAAGCTTAAGAAGGTAGGACATAGTCTTGTCCCTTACTGCCCTTTACAATGTGATAACTTACTTGAGCTCCAGAATCCAGAGGAAATTTCTTTCCAGGTTCCTCCAGAAGCAGCCTCAGTGTCTAAGGGTGATTCATCCAGATCCTACAGAAATAGTCACTAACATTTACACAGCAGTCAAGGTGGGTGTTCTTTTTGCCTGAGCTTCCAGTTAGTGTATGCTGGAAAAATAGTTTGTTCTTGCCAATCTCCAATTGATATCCTTTCACAGAGAATAGCAAGGTGTGTGTTTAATCCACTATAAAATCTCAATCTATTTGAAGCTCCACCTTTCATCATCTAAAAGGATTTGTATTTGTAAGAGACATATTCCAACATGACACGTCTTGTCCTGAACTGATGGTGAGTTAAGGAATTTTGTTTCATTGAATTTTCCCTTAGGTTAGGTCTCTTCTTTTTATCATGAGAGTGCTGGGAAGAACACAAGGGGAATTTTTGTTCATATTAAATGCTAGGCAACTGTTATTGTTTCTCTTTGCGAATGATCACGCTGGACAAGATCTGGGGGTGAAAAGTAGGTAAGGGATATTCTTGAGAACCTTTCAGTATTAATATTGCAAACAACAATGTCCAATAGAAGAGGGGAAGAGAGAGAGAAGAAAAGTCCCTGTTAAAGAGGCAGGCAAGGGGTGGGGTGTGGAGTTGATGGAAGGGAACCTGGTGGGTACCAGTGCTGGAAAATGTACACTGGTGGAAGAACACTGTATGACTGAAATTCATACAGTAATTTGTAATTCTCTAAGACTTTTTTAATTTTAAAAATATGTTAGATACCTTGCAAATAATCCTTGTAAATAATTCAGAATTTGCCATTCTTATTCACCTCTACTTAATATTATAAGATATAATATTAATGTACAACTATGAAGTAAAATTTGTGGAGAACAGAGCTTACAACTGGTGAGAGAATACCAAAGAATTTCAACTTTTCCTTTGTCCATGAAAAGCTGTACCCGGACAGAGTGACTTTGTCAAATTGCAGGCATTGTGACAGTGTATACTGTAAAGAAATTCCTTGCTTCTGAAATGTTTTACTTATATAAATAACTGAAGACAGGTAAGAAAACAAAATAAAATAAAATAAAAGTGGCCCTAGTTTCAAATAAGTGACTAATCAGCCTGCTCTTCTATCACACTAAGGTCTTCAGCTGTCTCTCTACTGGCATATGGAACAGAATTTAGAAAGAGCCTGCAGGGTCATCCGGATATTTTTTCCCTCAGTACATCTCTGACACTTGTAAATTGGTTAATGTCTCTAGTTTCACTGAAAGTCACTGGAGAATGAGTTGAGGATGATGGGAGGCAATTTGAGTCCATTCCTCTCCCATCTGTAGCAAGAGCAGATTCTCCCACGCCTCAAGACCCTACCCATGTTTCAGTGTGAAATCACTTGAAGTTGACTGACAATATTCTGTCACCTGCTCTCCTTAGGTATTGGGTATAAATCTGTTTTTGAACCAGAAAAAATAGCTTCACAGAGATTCAGTTCTACTAATTGCTGCTCCTTCCAGCCTTATGAACTTGAGAATTATCCAACAATTTTGTTTTAAAAAGACTCTACTGGAATTTTGATTAAATAATATCAATTTATTGAGATTTCTAATTTTTTTATTTACTAGAAAGTCAGGGCTGGAGTGATAGCACAGCAGTAGGGTGTTTGCCTTGCAAGCCACCAACCCTGCTGAGTCGGGTTCGATTCCTCTGCCCCTCTCAGAGAGCCTTGGAAGCTACCGAGAGTATCTCACCTGCACAACGAAGCCTGGCAAGCTACACATGACGTATTCGATATGCCAAACAAAGTAACAACAAGTCTCACAACGGAGCCGTTACTGGGTCCGCTTGAGCAAATCAATGAACAACGTGAGGACAGTGCTACAGTGCTACTAGAAAATCACTTGTCACTTGTCATCCTATTGATTATCGATTTGATTATTGATTTGCTTGAGCAGGCACCAGTAACAACTCCATTCATCCCTGTCACGTGCTAGCATAGCCAATGGTGTATTGGGGGCTCTTTCAGGGTCAGGGGAATGAGGCCCATTATTGTTACTATTTTTGGCATATCGAATACACTATGGGTAGCTTGCCAGGCTCTGCTGTTGTGGGTGGAATATACTTGGTGGCTTGCCGGGTTCTCTGAGAGGGACTAAGGCTTTTGTGGCAGCCTCTAATCGCCCAAAAATAGTACTAGAAAGTATTATAACTTTTTGTAGATGTTAGTGGCTTAATTTCTGGAAATCACATTATAAAATATTATCTTATATCAGACCCCTGAGAAACTGACTTGAATATTTAGATGTAGTTGAAGAAACTTGCTGAGATTTTACTTGGGACCATCACCCATGATCAAGTTAAAGAAGAAAGACTTAGCAAGAAATCTTGTTAAACCATAATGATGTTACAACAAAAACCAATTATTTGGAAGTCTTAAATAAATATCCCTATTTGGGGTTTCATTTAGGCGGTGGGGCAAGCACACTTGCAGAGCTCAGTGACTACTCTTGGGTTTGAACTCCTAGTAGTGCTTGGGGGACCATGTGGTACCATGGATTAAACCTGGCATTTTTGCAAGGAAAGCATGGTTCACATGCATTCAGCCCATTGAGCTATCTCTCTGGTCCCTAGAGACCATTTTTAAGCTCCCCTGCCATGAAGCAAGGGAATTTGGAGATGTTTTAATACAATTGCCAGCATCAGTCATTGGTACAGGCTGCCTTGGTGCCTTAAGACACATAAACTTTGATTAAAGAGTTTTTTCTTGTATACTATAACTTGTTAAGTACAAACAAGACACTACATTGGACTGCTACTTCTAGCAGTAACAAGGAGGAGTCATTGCTTAGGTGGGCCATGTTCAATGAAATTGCAGTCTAGGCTCAGCCCCAGCACACTCCCTCAGTCACAGAGTGGCTGCATAGATCAGAAAACAAATTCCAACTCTCTGCTGCCCACAAGAGACATATTTGAACACATGATAATCACTGGCTTAGAATGGAAGGTTGAAAAAGAATCAAAAATAGTCAAGAGAGGACCTGAAGTTGTAAGGCACATAAGGCATTTGCTTTGAAAGCGTCCAACCTTGGTTCATTCCCTGGCACCCCACGTTGTCCCCTGAGTACTTCCAAGAGTAAGTGACTCCTGAACTCAGAGCCAGGAGTAAGTCCTGAGCACAGCGTGGGCTCAAATAAATCAATAAAATAGTCAAAATAGTTATGAGTAAGCATTCTTTCTCCAAAGTTATTGACAGAAATTTGCATCTTATTAGTAATAATGCTTAATCAAACTTTTGGAAAATCCCCAAGCTCCCTCTTATTTATCTAGAACCTGTTAAATCAGTTTAATGAAAATGTCCCACCTTAATCTGATACAACATAGTATCTGAGCAGTTTCTCAACCTCTTAAACTCCCTTATGTGATAACTGATCACTCTGACCTGTCATCACTAAGGAATCCTGTTTGGTTGGTTTGATCAAAATCCCCTTCATTAATGAAGCTGTCTCTTGACAATATTCAGTGAAAACAAACCCTGAGAACTGACTTCCTAAGTGAGTGAGTAGGCGAAATGAGGTCTTTGGGGTTATAATGGGCTATATTTTCACCTTGGTGGTAGACATGATGTGACAATATTGTAACCCTAAAACATTTCATTCTTGTAAATCAATGTTACTTAAATAAAAAAAAAAAACAATAAAAAGAAATCTTTTCAGGGCTGGAGCGATAGCACAGTGGGTAGGGCCTTGCATGGGGCCGACCTGGATTTGATTCCCAACATCCCATATGGTTCCCCAAGCACCACCAGGAGTGCATGAGCCAGAGTAACCCCTGTGCATCGCCGGGTGAAAAAACTTCTTTTCTCAGTATTTTCATCACTTTAGAGTTCCAATTCCGCACCTGAAAAGTCACATCTCTGAGTCAAATCCTCACCTAAGAACAATGTTCCTTGTTTGCTTTATTAGCACGTTTCCCCTCTATGGGTCATTTGGGAACATGAAATTAACATTTTTATTGAATTGTTACAGGTATCAATGCTGAAACTTTCCTAGGGATCTGAGAGATGGTACAATGGGTAAGATGGTTGCCTTTCATGCAGTTGACTCAGGTGTGATCCTCAGAACTGCATATGGTTCCCTGAGCCCCACCAGGAACCAGGAGTAAACCACACAACCAAGTATGGCCCAAACCCCATTTCCCCCTCACCAATCAAAATATGTTACCACACCATAACCCCCAGCAAAGTACCGGTCTCCCTCCATCATGGTCCACTGAAACCCTTTCAAACTCTCCCTCTAGTAACCTGAGTTTTGTGGTCTGAATCTACGACATTTTTTATTGCTTTTGTTTTTCCCTTGCTTTACTTCTTTTTATCACACATAAAAGTGAGGTCATCTGGTATTTGCCTTTTTTATTACTATTTTACTTAGAATGACCCCCTCCAGTTCCATTCATATTGTGGAAAAGAACAATAATTGTTCCCCTAACAAAAACCAAGTTTGAGATAGTCACCTGGGCACAGCAGTTTAGGTCATTTAGAATATAATTGGTTAAGAAGCGTATGTCCTTGGGTGGCAAAGAACTGAGGAAAGAACTTCTACCTAAGGAAGGATAGAATGAGACAGTTTAGGGTCTTTTAGGTGTAGATGGAAACATAGGCAAAAGTAGAATAAGAAATCGTCATGACTTTATACTTTAAGGGTGCCTGATGAATGGCTATTTGAAATATCATTATTTGCTCTCAATGTACTCATTGAATTTTGATGGGCTTACTAACTGTCCTTATTATTTCTGTCAACTTAAACAATGGCTCACATGAATGGCTATTTGAAATATCAGATAGCCTGATATCTGATATCAGTCTTTGATCTCAATGTACTCATTGAATTTTGATGGGCTTACTGGAGCACTGGAACACTGTCCTCCCATTGTTCATCGATTTTCTCGAGTAGGCACCAGTAATATCTCCATTGTGAGACTTGTTGTTACTGTTTTTGGCATATAATAGAACACACCAGGGGGAGCTTGCCAGACTCTGTCATACGGGCGGGATACTCTAGGTAGCTTGCTGGGCTCTCCAAGAGGGATGGAAGAATAGAACCTGGGTCAGCCACGTGCAAGGCAAACACCCTACCCACTGTGCTATCACTCCAGCCCTCAAATAAATAAATTAATTAATTTAAAAAAAAGAAACACACAAGGCTTAACCTTACAGGTTAGTAACTTATTATACAAAGGCTTAATGGCTCTTGGTGAGACACAACAATCTTGACCAACTTTTTAAAGGCAATCTTTTTTGACCATTTTTAGCGAAATATTCATAACAAGCAATACAAAATGAATTATTTAGAGTCTGCTACTGGGGCAAGTTTGGGTAATGGGGGAGGAAATTGGAAATATTGGTGGTGGGAGAAGGTAGAATGGTGGTGGGATTGGTGTTGGAATATTGAATGTAAAAAATCGTGAACAACTTTATAAAAATTAAATTAAAAAAAAAGACTGGTGCTTTTAATCCAGACACGTGGGCGGACAGCTGAGAGCAGGGGCAAAGTGGTGCCAGGGGATCATCAGGAGGGCTTACTTGGACCCCTACGGTCCCACACCAGGGTCGTGTTTTCCCCAGCAGTCTGGACAGTGACTGGCTGCAGGGTGGGCTGGGAGGCCCCAGGCTAGTGACCAGTGCATGGCGGATCCGAGGGCTTTGCTCAGCTCGTTCCCGTGAGCCCCCCTCTTTAGAACAGTGGGGATCCAGGCCTGCCAGGGTGCAGGGGTTGGAGGCTGGATTGTTCAAAGCAAAGGTTTCTCTCTGAAGAGGGGCAGCATGGAGCAGCGCACATTATCTGCTGTCCCAGCTTGGTAAGGCCAGCCCATGGGCTTATTGACTGTCTTTATTGTCTCTGTCAACTTAAACAATGGCTCACATGCTGGGAATCATGGTAGAGGAGAGATGTTGGATCGAATAAATGTTAGTTCACTTGGGGCTTCCAAGGTGACCCCAAAGTTTGAATAATCCTATGTGTTAATTTCCTTGTGTGTTTGTCTCACTTTCTGCAATTGACTCCCACTGCACAGGGGTGAAAAATGCCAATCCAATTGACTTCATTGTTGCAACTTTACATATATATGTGTGTGTGTGTGTGTGTATATATATATATATATATATATATATATATATATATATATATAAAGTAAGTAAAGTAAAGGCCCTCCCGTTGATCATCGATTTGCTCGAGCGGGCCCAGTAACGTCTCCATTGGAGACTTTGTTGTTACTGTGTCTGGCATATCGAATACGTCACGGGGAGCTTGCCAGGCTCTGCCGTGCGGGTGAGATACTCTCGGTAGCTTGCCGGGCTCTCCGAGAGGGGTGGAGGAATCGAACTCGGGTCGGCCATGTTTATCACATTTTCTTTATCATTTATTTATCTTTCATGAGGTTTTTCAGAACTAGCTCATTTAATAGTGCTGCTTTAAATATAGGTGTTCACTTATCTTCATAAATTATTGTTTTTGTGTTTTTTTGATAGACACCAAGGTGAGAAATTGCTGAATCATGTTAGTTCCATTTTCAGTGTTTTGAAAAATCTTTATACTATTTCCATAGAATATTTTAAAACTCAAAAAGAACTGAAAACTATATTTTGTGGAGTAGTGTATTTCCTTAATCCTTACTTAATTTTTACTTCATGTCTTAAATTTCTTTAATTAGATGCATACATATTCATGATTGCTATCCCTATAAAATGTCCCTATATTTTCTGTTAATGTTTTTGGTGAAATCTATGTTGTTTACATAACATAAAATAATTAACATAATTATGTGCTTGCTTTTAGTATGATGTATCTTCCTATATTTTTCAAACTTAACCTTTCTGACATACTTAATGTGTCTCATTTTTATCTAGTTTGATATGTTTGTCATTTTCTTATTTTTATATAATGTTTTAAGCTAGGCAACTAATCTTTAGTGTTCTACTATGTTATTATTGGCATTGTTTGTCGTTGCTTTTGACTAAATATTTTGAAGTCAACCTCTTTAACTTGTGAAGTTTTCTTTATAGTACTTTTATAGTAGCTGCTGCACAATAAAAAATATCTGAGTAAATCCTCAGTTCAATCCACATCCATTCTCTGTTATTCTTTCTTTTTTGCATTATAAAGTATATGATAAATTCTTATTTTTCATTATATTGTAAATTGTCTAATAATAAAGAAAATTGAAATAAAATAAAAATACCTTAACTTTCCCCACATTTTTACATTTTCTAAGACTTTTCTCCTTTGATAGAGTGGAATATACACCTAGTCTAATAATCTTTCTCTTGTGAACTTCCCTTAATATTACTAGCAGTAACAAATACTACCCCAAAAATCTCTCTCCTTTTATTTTGTTGGCTATTTTTGTATTTTTCCTTGACCTTCGACTTGCACTTTAACATGACATACAATTGAAGATGGATTCTTTTTGTCTTGTGTCAGTTAAAGGCATATGATTTTCTTCTTGCTTGTTTTCAGTCAACTGATAAATCAACAGTGATTCTTATTTTGTCCTGTGTGTAATATCTAATGTTTCAAGCTTTTATCGGTCATTTTCAACAATTTAACTCTGGTTTGCTTTGAGGTGGTTTCTCCTGCTTCCAAGATTGCCAATCACCTCATTTTTTCCAATGTCATTTTTTATTTTTCAGATTTCTTGAAGTTTTCTCTCAGAAGACTTCTCTCAGAAATGGACTGAGAAACATTCTTTTGCATGTCTATATATGACTTTTGAAGAGGTGTCTTTCATTTACAGATCCTTATGGGCTGGAGCGATAGCACAGCGGTAGGGCGTTTGCCTTGCATGCAGCCAACATGGCCGACCCGAGTTCAATTCCTCCGCCCCTCTCGGAGAGCCCGGCAAGCTACCGAGAGGATCTCGTCCGCATGGCAGAGCCTGGCAAGCTCCCCATGACGTATTCAATGTGCCAAACACAGTAACAACAAAATCTCCAATGGAGACGTTACTGGGCCCGCTCGAGCAAATCGATGAACAAAGGGAGGGCCTTTACTTTTATGTGGCATAGATCTCCTTGATGCATCATACGTACATTACGACATGCTTTTTCTTTTCTTTTTCTGCCCTCCTCCTCTTCCTCTCTCTCCCTCTAGCCCCCATGCTCCTCCCCCTTTCCCCTTTCACCCATCCTCCTACCTCTCACCCCATCCTCTCCTGCTCCTCCTCCTCTTCCTCCTTCTCCTTCTTTTTCTTCCTCACAAACTTGTTTTTCTCTAGAACTAATCTTTCTGCAATAGATATGTAATTATGCCAGTTTTAATCAGAGTTGTGACATAGAGATTCATATAAAATATAAATAAGCAAACAGAGAAAAGGTTTGTTCAGAGTGACAGGAATTAAGTGAGTCAACAAGACCCACAACATATGGTTACCATGGGAAGTTATCAGTCATCAACATCAACAACTAAGCTATTACATGTTTTCCTTAGGATTACATGTGAGTTTACCTTTTCTTCCTTTTGTAATCAGAAATGTGATAGAAAAATTGTGATAAACCATGAAGATAATTTTATTTGCATTTCCTTCATAGGTATAAAAATGCTTTATTAATATACATGTACTATTCAATAAATTTTGGGAAAAAATGATATGTGTTTTTATCTTTATTTTGTAACTATTCCTACTAATTTCTTTTAAATAATATTTTATTATGTTAATATATTTTCCATTTTGGGCTATAAGGAACATAAGTTTGACTTTTGCAGCTCTGTGTTTAAAGTTCTCTTCAATGATGGTTTAATAAACTTTCTTAAGTATCAGACTTAAGTGGCACTGTCTTCTTGATGACATTCTTAATTTCCAATAGATATGATATTGGCATTCGTGGCCGCGCGACATCTTATAATCTCATTCCTACTTTGGACAAAGTGGCAGGCTACCGAATGTAACCTGCCCACATGGCAGAGTCTGGCAAACTCCCCGTGGTGTACCTAATACGCCAAATACCAGTAACAATGATGGGTTTCATTCTCCTAACCCTGAAAGAGCCTTGAATATGGCACTTTTTTACAAAAAAATTTCAGGGCTAGGACAAAGGAGACATTACTGGGGCCTGCTCGAGGCAATCGACGAACAACAGGATGGTCGTGATAGTGATCGTGATGATATTATGACATCATCTATAGATATGACATTAAATTACTGACATAAATACAAGAACTAAAAATGAATGCAAATTGAATACACAAATATATTTTATTTTTACTCCATATGGGAATCATTGATTGTAAAATTGTGGGATGACAGCTGTTTTCTCCTGAGATCTTAGCATGTTGTTCCAATGTTGTCTGTCAAGAATTTCAGAAGAGATTTGGATGCTTTTTCAATTCCTTAAATTTTTAGTAACTCTGTCAAGGAAATAAAATGTAATCAGGCATTATAATTTCATTTATAAATTATTATAAATATTAATAAAGCAAAGCATTTGTAATGGTAATTTATTTGAGAACAAGCTGATTTTCTCAGGTACAGAAGAAATTTTTAGAAGTCAGGAGAAAAAAACTGTTTACTTAGAAGTCATTAACTTGAATTAGCTTGTCTAAGTCAATGGAGGGAAATCTTTGTCAGGGAGTGAGCCTGAAAAGAATAAAAGCACTTCAGAAACGATCTGAATTTTATTTGTATATTATACCTGAAACAGAAGTAAATGGATTGCTAGATGAAATTGTGATCAAGATTATATTGTCTCTCTTTTTATCTTTCTCTTTCTTTGCAGTCTCATAACTCTGATACCCTAAGTCAAAATCTGTTGTATTTCTTTACTTGAAAAAAGATGTGGTATAACCAGACTGATTCTTATGTAAAAAGTTACAGTGTTATAGTGTATCTACATCTTTGTTTTTAAGTTTTACTTAGTATTCTTGTGCATCTTCTTCTGTTAGCCTCTTAATGGAAGAGGAGCTGAAATCTGAAAAACTGTGTAACATCAGATGTGGAATTGAAATAGTCAATATGAAAAAGTTAAATTCCTTCAGTGAAGTGATACAATGAAAGCAGCTGGATAAAAGAAAAACCCTAACAGAAAGTTGGGAGAACAACAGACAATTTTAAGAAAAATATAGTTCATTTTAAAAATTATTGAAAAATGATTTTGTCCTTGTCAAAGAAAATGGACTTCATTATAGAAGTGATTGACATCTATGTGATAACCATTTTTTTCAATTTTGACTATGTTATCCTGAGATTGTTACTATAAAATAATAACATATAAGCAATGTCATATTAACATCAAGCAAATATAGGAAGAATGAATTGGGGTCATTTTAGTTCACTCTCTTATGTAATCTTTAATCTAAATCAATTAATGCATCATCTGATCTTATGTTCAAATAATTCTGAGAAAAATTTAAAAAGTAATCACTTAGATCTTTGGCTGTTACAATGACTCTTTTGTGATCTTTATGGGATACAAAGCAACACAGTTAAGAAATAACTTTGCAACCTCATGTAAATGAAAACAGGGCGTGTTTCTCAACTTTTCTGGCCAGCTCCACTGTGAGAAAGTTAAAAGTCTCCCTTTGACTATCTTTCTTAGTTTCTATAGATCAATATATAAAAGTGACTATCATAAATGGAAGAACCTGTCTATAGGCTTATTACTATTTCTCCCTACCATTAATTCAGTGGCTATAGATACGATGACAGTGATAAAGTTGCTTTACCTGGTAGCCGAAATTAGGCATGAGTAGTATAAATTTGTTTCTATGGAGCACACACTTGTCTTTTACATTTGTTTAATCCCAAGGAATGGGTTATTTCTAAACATTTGAATAGGCAATAATGACAGTGATGACAAGCCAAAGTACTATGTATTGATCCCTATGTCTAAGCATAAAAAATGGTAAAATCTTTACCCAGCATGTCTGCTGAGGTGGAAACTGTCTGACACCAGACTTGGTGCACATACAATGCATATCAAAGTTTAGAGGTAGTTGTATTCAAGGACTCCAGGACAACTTTCTAATGTGCATTTCTGCTTTCCTTATCCAGGTATTGCCCTAATAAGGTATTCAACTGAGATGCTTTTCAGTCATTAATGCTCCTTTAATCTTAGGAAGGAAGGAGAAAATAGACTAAAACATTTTTCTGTCTCTAGTTTTCCTTTTTTTTTTCTCTGTCCCCCTCCTGACTTTGGTCATAAAATGACAGGTTACTTTTTAGCTAGACACTGTTAACCCAACCTGTGCTGCATGTCACTTGACTCTTGTCCAGATATAGTACATAAAGAAAGCAGAACTCGGAGGAGCCTGCATTACTCTTTTTTTTGGCCTCTGATACCATAACAATAAGGGATATAAGCTTGGCTGTTACTCTTCAGTTTTGTTTGTCCATATTGACCGCTTCAACACCTGGCAGCTCTCCATAGGTAGCACAAAGAAAACCAAAAATCAATGAATTTACAGTAATAAAAAAAGTAGGCAGAATATTTCTTGATATCATATGTTTTGGGCTTTTTCTACTTAACTAAATAAATTTCCCTGGTTTCCATAACTCGCCATGAAATTGCATTTTCTCCATAAGATGGAAACTTTCTTGTAATCAATAGTGTACATATGCCTATCCAGTTTTTATTTTTATCTTATTTTCTTTATTTGGGTGGGGATTGCACTACCCAGCAATGCACGGGGCTTACTTCTGGCTCAGTAATAATGCTTGATAGTATGTGGGGACCATATGTAGTGAAGGAATTGAAACAGGTTCAGCTATATGCAAGTAAAGTGTCTACTGTTGTAATCAATTACCATCACACACTGTTGTATTTTATGAGTTTTTTTATATTCTGAAAAATTTTATTTTATTTTCTGAATCAAAAATAAAGAGCTACTGAGAGTATTTCTCCCACACAGCAAAGCCTGGCAAGCTATCCATGATGTATTTGATATGCCAAACACAGTTACAATAAAGTCTCACAATGGATAAGTTACAGGGCCCGCTCGAGAAAATTGATGAACAACGGGAGAACAGTGACAGTGACAGTGAATCAAAAGAAGACTATCATGTTAAGTTCATAATGTTAAACTTTCCATGGATCTCTTAAAATACTTTCCAGCATTGTTAACAGTACTCAGAGCTACGTAAAAGTTGACATTCAATATCATATTTAAAAGAAAATTTTTAAAAGTAGAATCAGTCTCTAAGAATATTTCTCAAAGCTCAAAGCATTGGCAATTCTAGTTTTAAAAGAAAAGAGTTTGAATCATTATTGAAAATTTAAGTTGACAGTGGTTTTCAAGAACTGAAAATAAGATTTCTTGAACACAGGGATTTTTAAATTTTAAATTTTTGGAACCATGAATTTCTGGTAGAATATGAGAATTAAATATTAAAATTCTTACTCACAAATGATAATTTTTCTACTTATTTTCAGTTTCATAAGAAAAGTAGATTTGTGCAATAAATCAAGGAGTTTCATTTTTGGACGTTAGTCAGATACCTGCCGTTTTGTGAACATAGTTTCAGAAATGTTTCTTGCCTATATTATATGGACATTTACAAATATCTGAAAGAGAAAACTCTAATAGTGTATTTTTATATTGAATTTGAGATCAAAATAGAAGGAAGCACCTATGCCTTCGAAAAGCTTAATAAAAAACTTTACTGACTACTTCTAAAGAGCTAAAGTATCCAAGTCTAATTGAAAATTGTCACAGTTGTGAAGTCATCAGTGAGACTGTTTCTTGAATTTGAGACACAGCCCTAACTCCTAAGTGCAGAAACCCTGGAGTTTCGTGAAGGTGAAGGGAGTCTCATGCGGGACATGGGTTGGTTTCTTTCTCTCTCTACTAATTCAAAATGACTGGAAAGATCACTCCTTTGGAAAGTTGAGTATCAGTGAGAGGTATAATGACTTCTGAGTTACCACCCTTCTCATTCCACTTACCTCTGATTTTAAAGTAAATGAAGGAAATGACCATGGTAATGAAGACTATCAGAATATACAGGACCACCGTTATATCTTCCAGCCAGATATTATCCAATTGTGTATATGGCTCTGAAGCAGGTACTGTAGAGAGTACAGGAAATAGGTGTGCCATAGCAAGAAAAAGGAGGATGATTAAAAATTACTAACAGATTTACTTTTCAAGGTCCTGTTGATCCATATTCTCTTGGATTCCTATAAGGATGAGAGAGAAGTAGGCTGGGCTATTAGAAAGTGGCTGATCCTGGAGCTGAGTGTATTTGGGGTAAAGTTGGAAGGTGGTCACAAAGAGCCAGGTATCCATTTTTCAATTTCAGAAAAATGATACTTGCTCTGGGTGCTGAGAGTCTGAAGGAAAGATGAATACATTAAGCATTTATGTTCTTTATCTGGTGCTACAGGTTTCTTGGAGCTTCATGACGAAGTAAAGCCATATAGGATGGACAGGATCTTTGTGGTGGAAGTATACTTTCACCATTCTCAAAAGTATTCTTCTTAATTCGAAAAAAAATATATCCATTAAGAGATCTCTTCCGGGTGATTCTAAAAGTATAAAATAAGCTGTTTCATAACATTGGTTATGTCTTGTGCTGGGTGCACCACTGTCAACGACCAGATTATCTGTTTCCAAATCAGAATTCTGTCTAGAGCAATTACTTTTCTTTCTCAACAATTTGCCTCAATAAATTTTTATTTATGTATTTTCAGAGAAGTACACTGTTCTTGACTAACCATCATTTTTTTTCTTTCTTAGATCACACCTGGCGATGCACAGAGGCTATTCCTGGCTTATGCACTCAGAAATTACTCCTGGTGGTGCTCAGGGGGCCATATGGGATGCTGGAATCGAACCCAGATTGGCCGCACTCAAGGCAAATGCCCTACCTGCTATGCTACCGATCCAGTCCCCATAAATATCTTTTAAAAGTTTAAAGACACAGTTCTATAAATAATATCAAAACTGCTGTGGATGTATATGTAAAAGAAATGAGAGAATGGACAGATTCAGAAAGTTTTACTGTTGGATAAATAGTTCTTCTTTCTAACATTAACATTTAGTTTGACTTTTATTTTGTTTTTGTTTTAAGGTCACACCCAGCAGTGCTCAGGGCTTACTTCTACCTTTGCACTTAGGAATTACTATTAGCAGGGTGAGGGGCCATATGGGATTCCAGAGATCAAAACTGGGCTGGTCATGTGCATGGCAAGAGCCCTACCCACTCTGCTATCATTCTGGTGCCCTCTAACACTAAAATTTTAGAGATTATCAATACTCGTTTATGTAAAGGATAGAAGACATTTAAAAGAAAATGGAAACAGCCTTTGTGCACTGGTAAGGGACGTGTTGGAACTGTATATCTCACAGAAATTCAATTTTAAAAAGTAAAAAAAAGAATGAAGGACACAAAACGTTAGGAAATAAAATTAAAATGCTGTAAGTGTTTACTAAGATAACTGTGTGTTTAAACTAAGGTCTTTCTCTTCCTTCTTTTCTTTCTTTCTTTCTTCCTTTCTTTCAATATTATTTGGCTGAATATTTTATCAAGAGACGATAATTGAAAAAGAACACAGCTTTCAAAATGTCCCCATCTTTTTGATATCACATACCTCTATTGTAATGCAAAAACATACTAAGTCCGAAGATTAGGAAGAATGAAAAGGATAGTATCACAATGCCCCCTACCCAAGGAGGACACTTATCATGATGAAAACCTGAAAATTAATAGAGATATAATTATTTATTATTGGTGTAGAGATACTTTTTAAAAATTTTTATTAGCGAATCACCGTGAGGTATAGTTACAGACTTACAAACTTTCGTGCTTGCGTTTCAGTCATACAATGGTCAAGTACCCATCCCTCCACGAGTGCCCATTTTCCACCACCAATGGTCCCAGCATCTCTCCCACCACGCCCACCCTGTACCCTCCACCCCACCCCACCTCAGTGGCAGGGCATTCCCTTTTGTGCTCTTTCTCCTTTTGGGTGTTGCTGAATTGAGAAAAATGTACCAAGAGATAAGGGCTATAGTAATGAAGCATAGAGTTAAGTTCAAAGAAATAGCCAGCAAACTCAGGGATAAATAAGACTGCCTCTTGGTTAGAGAGATAGTACAGGGGTTAAGGGACATGCAACTGACCCTGGTTCAATTCCTGTCACTGCATATGGTCCTCTAAGCACTGCCAGGAGCGATACCTAAGTTCAGCTAGGTGTTTTACAAAACAAACAAAAAAAAACATAAATGAGAATCCCTGTGATTTATTGGGGTCAAAGAGCTGGTTAGCAAATGAATTAGTGAATAGCTAAGGAATTGTTTCTTCATTTTTTTAAGAGGGCTTGTTTATCTTTCACAGAATTTAATGCAATAAATTGGAATTCCGGAACTGCAGGCAGGGAGGTCACTGGAAAAGTGACATTTATTATTCTAAGAACATTAAAGGTGCATGCCTTTTGCCAAATGCATTTTATTTTCTTTCTTTTTGACTTTTTGGGTCACACCCAGCGATGTTCAGGGTTACTCCTGGCTCTGCACTCAGAAATTACTCCTGGTGATGCTCGGGGGACCATATGGGATGCTGAGAATAGAACCCGAGTTGGCAACATGCAAGGCAAATGCCCTGCCCGCTGTTCTGTCACTCTAGCCCCAACCAATTGCATTTTAAGCCCCATTATGCAGCTTAGTCATGAATCATGAAGGGGGGAAGCAGCCAAAGTATCCTCCATCTAGCCTGCAGAGAGATCATGTATAGCTCACATCTACTTCAACTGTGTTTTGACTACCTGTGTACACCTTTGACAATAGTGACAAGAGCAAGCTCAGTAGATAGGGAGTATCCACAGAAAGCAACCTAATGTACACAGGGGAAAGAGAAACCACAAAGGTGACCTGCCATGCTACTTCAGGAAAGTCAAAGGGAACCTTCCAACAGCGTGCATGCTGTGCTGTAAGATAAAGAGAACACATCAAAGCTAAAGAATCTTGCCACAAATGGGAAAAAAGCAGGGCTCTGGTGAATAAACAGAAATTTTGAGAAAACACTTTATTAATCCAATGATCAAAAATCTCCCAATGAAGGAAACCCCAGGATCAGCTGTTTTTCTGTGAGTTCTACCAAATTCTTAGAATTAATCCCAATATTCTATAAATTCTTCCTCCCAAAAATGAAGATGATAGCCAGGAGGACAGCTTAGTGGTTAAGGATGCATGTGTTGCATGCACAAACCCAATTTTGAAACCCAACACTGCATGGGGAGATGTTAGTCAAAGTAACATGTACAAATTTCCAGTTGTACAATGAATAACAATCTGGAAAACTAAATCACTAAAACAACATTATGATTATAGATAATAAAATTGTACTACATACTTAAAATTTGCTAGGAGAATAGATCTCAAAATCATCAGAAATGAAATGACTAATCTTTACTGTGTTGAAGTTGTTACCTAACTCTGGTGTAGTCATTATATTGCAATATCTAGGTATCAAATCAATCATATTTTGTACCTTAACTTTATGCAATTGACATCTATCAATAATTTATCAATAAAACTAGAGAAAGACCATCAACTGGATAATTAATAATATATACAATTATGTTTAAATACTCAAAAACATAAAGATAGGTCAAAGAAAAAACAAAATACAAGACCTTATGTGGTTTATATTAACTTACTCTCTTATCAATGGTGTGAACGTTGATGGAATATTTAACTTCATATAATTTTTAACATATGGAAAATGGGACATTAATACTATTTATCGCAAACTTTATCATGGAGTTAACTACACTAAAAATTGTAAAGAACTTAGTATAGAATCTTTCATGTAACATAAACTCAATAAATGCTTATGATGGCATAATGGTTCTTATTATAAAATTAATTCTTTCTCTTTGCAAAATATGAGTAATCTCAATTACTCAAACACTGGTTAGGTGAAGATGTACAGAATATTAGAGAATCCAGTGATTTCCTTTGAAACTGAGGGCAACCATCTCAGCGATGGTTATTCACCTACAACAATCTTTACAACAAGCTCTAAAGAGCTGTCTGGAAAAAAACAATTATTATAATTGGCCTTGGAACTTTCAATAGTTTACAAGATTCACAAAAACAAATTTTCAGTTAATAAAGGAAGTGCATTAAGAGTTTAATGAAGCAATTGAATGATATAATGTTTAAGTCATAGAAGTGTATAAAACAACTCTCGAGCTCATGTATAAAACAACTCTAAAAATTGGGAAATGCCAATAAGCATGTATAACATAAAAGAGAGTTTACTTTTGCAACACAGCAAGTAGAGATGTATAAGAAGAATGTATAAGAATGTATAATAATTGTGAATTTGTGTTTTTCTAGTGGGCCCTCCTCAAAATCTACATTTACAGGGTAAAAAATTGTGCTGTCTAAAAAATCACATCAGATAAGAGTTCAGACCAGAAAGGAGGATGGAAATGTTAGGGAAAATCTAGGACATGAGAGACTTGTAGGAATTGAACCCAAGTCCTTTGCTGACAGTCAACCTATGCTTGTTGAAACAAGGCCCAGGTGCAAAGGGATAAAGAGGCTGCAGAAGAATTCACTTTGAAAGATTGAAAGAACTGTAGGTGGAGAGATCTGTGATTTGACGTTCTTGCAACTGAGAACTCCCCCAAGTACACAGATTTGTGTGTGTGTGTGTGTGTGTGTGTGTGTGTGTCTATTCCAACTATTCACCTTTTCCATTTTCCATACAGCATAGTTGAGGATAAATGTAAATATTTTCTTCTAGGAAACTTAAGTTGCCTGGTGTTACAACTCTTCCTTCAAATACCACTTTTCCACTGCAAACTGTTCTGCAACCTCTTCTCAACCATTTGTTTTTAACATAGTCATTGAACTCTTAAGAAAGCAATCGTACATATGTGTAAACTGTATCTGTTGTTAAATGTTAGAAATCTCTTATTTTTTGTAAAAGAAAGCATAGGAAAATAATTTTAATTTTTTATTAAGGTAGAAGCTGGGCTGGAGCGATAGCACAGCGGTAGGGCGTTTGCCTTGCATGCAGCCAACATGGCCAACCCGAGTTTGATTCCTCTGCCCCTCTCGGAGGGCCCGGTAAGCTACCGAGAGTATCTTGCCCACATGGCAGAGCCTGGCAAGCTACCCGTGATGTATTCAATATGCCAAGCACAGTAACAACAAGTCTCACGATGGAGACGTTACTGGGCCTGCTCAAGCAAATCGATGAACAATGGGAGGACAGTGACAGGACAGTGAAAGGTAAAAGCAGTCCAGGTCTTCAGTAGAAAACTTACCACAGGGACAAAGGGGTAGGACAGTGGTGGAGGAAGTGGACATCTGTGTGGAGGGTGTGGTGTAGAATCGTTCATGTATGAGACCCTACTAATAACAGTTTAAAGCACAGTGCTCTTCCAGAACCCAAGAGTGGTTAGAGGACATATGTCTTACATATAACCCATGAGAGTAAACGTTTCTGAGAAGGATGGGTCTAAGAATACAGTTGCTAAAGTTAGTGTAGCTTTAGTAACCCCACCACACTTTTCATATCTTACCCAGTAAACATACCTTTCCATCTGCAACCTTCCATACAGCATGCCTTTGTGAAGACCAGCAGAAGAGCCACAATTAACCCCAGCATGAACATCCAAATATGAGGCCATGAAAACAGTGCATCTGAATTACAGAACCAGAAATGATTTATTAAAAATATTTTTCCAATTAAAACCCCTATAGTCCTGCCTGAGAGAGCTTAGGTGGTATATGGCAGATCTATGATTTCATAGATTTTAATTGTATTGGGATGAATTGGATGTCAACTTGGGAGGGGGCAAAACTGAATGAATTCAGGCTCTCCTTTTATTTCCATATATTTTCCTCCTTATATTCTCCATGACAACTGGAGAGAGGCAGGGCTTGCTTCTCTCCTCAAAATCTCAGTCATAGTCCATGAGCTAAGGTCAGTCCTAACTCACACCTTTCGATTTTGCATTTAGCGTAAGAGCCATTCTGTATTCTCCAATAGATCCACTGGGTTTAGCACGATTATTAACTACTCTTAGAAACACAACCTTTCTTTCCTATTCATGCAAAGAAGCCTCCTTAGTTTTCTTATTTGTATAAACATGTGTCATTTTGTTTGGGGGGGTCTGATGCTTTTCTATGTGGAGAAGGAATTCTCTCACTACAATAATGCAGTTCTTAGATACAAGGGGATAACTTTAAGAGATTGCTAGAAAGCTGGTCAAGAGTTCTGTGCTTTCCAACCTTTGACTCTGAGTCTGTATTTGCACTTTAGTGTTCACTGCAGCACTATTTACATTAGCCAGGATTTGGAAACAACTCAAGTGCCTGAGAATAGACAATTAGATAAAGAAATTATGGTACATTTACACAATGGAACACTACACAATTGCTAGGAAAATGAAGTCATGAAATTTGCTTATACATGGAAAGTATCGTGCTGAGATAAATGAGTCAGAGGGAGAGGGACAGATATAGAATGACTGCACTCATTTGTGGTTTATTTTTCTAAATAAGGTAAAGGTAAAGGTAAAGGCCCTCCCGTTGTTCGTCGATTTGCTCGAGCGGGCCCAGTAACGTCTCCATTGGAGACTTTGTTGTTACTGTGTTTGGCATATCGAATACGTCACGGGTAGCTTGCCAGGCTCTGCCGAGCTGGGATTCAATAAAAATAAATGTTTCACAATTGGCTTAAAGGTGATCATTAGGGCAGAGTAAGGTGGTATAGAATCCCACATTATCCTTTTAAAATTAGTTTGCCAGTGTAGTTCTTATTATGCTGTATGTAAGAGAGAAGGTTAGCACTTCCTTTGATAAGGACAAAAGAGGCATCAGCCTAAAACACACATATAATTAAGAGAATCCTTATTTTTTTAAAGTATGATAGTTGTAAAAAAATATGATAGTTGTGCAGGCAAGGAAACTTAATGAAATTAAAGAGCTCTGGAAAGAGGGAATACCTAGAACAAAGACCTTGGTCAAGAATAATACTAACATGGTTGTGAACAGCATAAAATTATCCATGAAACACAACGGGTAGGGTGTTTGCCTTGCACGTGCTGACTCAGGTTTGATTCCTCTGTTCGTTTGGGAGAGCCCGGCAGCTACCAAGAGTATCACACCCACATGGTAGAGCCTGGCAAGTTCCCCATGGCGTATTTGATATGCTAAAAACAGTAACAAGTCTCACAATGGAGATGTTACTGGTGCTCGCTTGAACAAATTGATGAACAATGGGAGGACGATGTTCTAGTGCTAGAGTGCTACAGTCAAATGTGTAATTAGAAACATAATTCAGGACATAGTGAGGCATTTTATTATAAATAAAATAGGTAACTATTTGGGGGAATTGAGAAAAGGGTGACATTGTATGTAATATCAGTATTTGGAGAAAATTACACAGCAAACAGGAAGAAAAGCATTTTTTGATGTTATGCTATGCCAGTATTCAGACTATGGATGATGGTGTTTTGTACTTGGATGGCAACAATAAGATGTTGAGGAATTATTAGATGCTAGATAAATTTCAAAGGGTAGAAGACTAACATTATCTCAATAGACATGATATAGCATGAGAAAAAGATGAAAGTCAGAGATTTCAAGAATTTTTCCCCTGAAAATATAGTGTAACCATGACAGTGAATTAAGCAACTCAGAAGGTGATTAGTAGTTTAAAGGGGTTTTTTTGTCTTTTGTTTGCGTTCTTAAAATTCAATGTTGGAATTTTGAATTTAGAGATGATACTAGGTTTGGGAATGAGATTTTTACAGAAGTTATTAATAATCCACTATAATATTGATGATAAAATGTAAAGGCCCTCCCGTTGTTCATCGATTTGCTCGAGCGGGCCCAGTAACGTCTCCATTGGAGACTTTGTTGTTACTGTGTCTGGCATATCGAATACGTCATGGGGAGCTTGCCAGGCTCTGCCGTGCGGGCGAGATACTCTCGGTAGCTTGCTGGGCTCTCCGAGAGGGGCGGAGGAATCGAACTCGGGTCGGCCATGTTGGCTGCATGCAAGGTAAACGCCCTACCTCTGTGCTATAGCTCCAGCTAATATTGATGATAATGAGAATGAATTAAGTTCCAGGAGAGAAAAAAACTC
The DNA here is from genome assembly GCF_029834395.1 of Sorex fumeus. Classification (NCBI taxonomy): domain Eukaryota; kingdom Metazoa; phylum Chordata; class Mammalia; order Eulipotyphla; family Soricidae; genus Sorex; species Sorex fumeus. The sequence continues at coordinate 18,751,783 of NW_026606102.1, read as the reverse complement.
AAGAAACTAATTAGGAGAAGGCGGAGTGAAAAAGATAAAAGAGCAAAAAGGATAAGGTGGACTATAAGGACCAAAAAGACATTGGTGGAGGGTGCTGGGACCTTAGTGGTGATGAGATCTACTAACTATATAAAGACCATAAGTGTTAACAGTATTAACCATGTTGCCTTAACCAGACCAACAACGAAAACAAAAAGAAGTAAAGTGAGATGATGAGTAAATAAAAATAATGCAGTGGCAGAGAAACCAAGTGAAGAAAGTACATTAATTTCTCATCAGTTTGCAAATTTTATGGCAATGACCCTCAGAAATGACCCTACTCTCACCTTGTAGGACAATGCGTGTGATCTCCTCTTGACCAGTCACTGGGTTTCGAAGGGAGCAAGTGACATTTCTATGGGATCTAATAAGAAGAGTCATCTTCACGCTGAACAATTTGTCTTTATCCTGTAAATATGATTCTGATGTAGGTGGAATGGTCTGTCCTCTCTCATCTCTCCATTCCATTTGAGGCCGTGGGAACCAACCTTCAGAATTACACTCTAATAAAATGTCTTTGATAGTAGATGGATGCACAAGAATTTGTGTCTCTACATTTGTCGCTGGTTAAAAATAAAAAGGCAAAACAGTATCTTTAGGTGAAGGTAATGGGAACGATATTCAAATATAATGTTCTGTTATTCCTACTCTAATTCCCAGGATCTTGGATATAGCCAAGCACTGCCGGGCTCTGGTTTTCTCTGACATCTTAATCAAAGGGTAAACAGGATAATCCAGACTAAAGAGTTGCTACATACAAACTAATAAAATTGTACCAAAAATAAGAGGAGGAAATGCTTGTTCGTTCTTCAATTTACTTAAAATTATTCATTGGCTACTTGCAAAGTTTAGAAAACTGCACAAGTTTCTGTGATATAAAATGAAGGTCATCAAGATTCCACCTCTTAAAGAATTTTTAGGTTGATGTTTCTTCTGTGTCTCCATAACCACCTATCAGCTGTCACAATAAGTCACAAGTAAACAATCGGTAATTAAAATGAAAAATTTAAATGAAACTTTAATCTTTATATTATTTTTATATAACAGATATTTACATAAAACAGGTATTAGCAGTATTTGTCAGTCTGGAGAAAACATATTTTTGAAAATTTCTAAGACATTGCCTAGAGTATTGGCAAAACTTGCCTAATAGGCTGGTAAAGAACAAAAGGACAGAGATTTAAAGTGCGAGTCTAGTTTTGTCCAATAAAATTTCTACAAAATATAAATATTCTGAATATGCACTCTTTAGTTGCTTTATTCCAGGTGATACCATTAAGTACCAGAGGTGTGGTCAGTGATACTATAGAATTAATTTTTAAACTTAATTATGAAGTATAAATGCAAGTAGCTCTATGTGATTGAGAGATTATCATGTAAATGACTTAGCTCTAGGTAATAAAATTAGTAGCATAATAGTCAACAAAATATTAACACCAGTGTGCCTAGAATCCTACACTCTGATCACATGTTCCTGTAGCACTTCAAGATACTTAAAGTGCTTTATATTTTCACAATTTTTTGTCTTTCAGAAAACTTCAAAAGTGAAAAAATGGACTTAAATACTATATATCACATATGTAACAGAGGACTCTGAAGATTGTAGGTCAAGGTTATTTGAAAGTTATTTCAAAACTTATGAGCAATCAGTGAAGTGAGTAAGAGAAGAATGAAAATAAGACTTATTGATTTATCTCACATATAGTGTTTTATATTGTATAAAATTTCTATTCCATAAACATCCCCCTATGTTTAATCAATTTTATTTATTTTTGTTTAAGAATTATGACTTACAAAGCTATAAAATTAACTTGTATCTATAACATAATTTATTAGGTAACCTGAACCAAGGTAACTGCCAGTACTATTAAAAGGATACAAAGGCAAATAAATTATATGCATTTATATCTCATTGATTTGCTCGAGTAGGCCCAGTAATGTCTCCATTTTGAGACTTGTAGTTACTGTGTTTGGCATATTGAGTATATACTCTCAGTAGCTTGCCGGGTTCTCCAAGAGGGGCGGAGGAATCGAACCTGGCTCAGCCAGACTGGCTGTTTGCAAAGCAAATACCCTACCACTGTGCTATCGCTCCAGATATATGCATTTATATCTATAGTTTCATTAAAAATTTGGAAACATTAAAATTAATTATCATTAAGTAGACTATTGAAAAGATATATCTAGCTTATAGTATCAAAAATCACTGATATCTATCACATATTTAAAGGATTTTTTACGAATATCTGTTGATATTTTACATATCAGTAGCATATGTAGACATAGGAAAATAGGTTTTTCATGCTTATAAAGGAAATAGCACATATATTCAACTCAAATCTGCACTTTCTAATTTAAAGATTAAGTGTATTCATTTGAACTTGTTAACCAAATCATGTAAGATGAAAATGATGAGAAACACTTAGAATTTTCCTAAATGGATTGAGAATCATAGATGCACATAAAACCCAAGGAGCCCATCCTCACCTGTGACCTTCAATTCTGTGATGGCTTCGTCATAGAATTCACCATCTTGGAATAAGCAGTGGTATGGCCCATCATCATCAACTCTGACACCAAGGATCCTGAGGGTCACTTTACCCTCTCCAATGTCTTCTTTCAAGAGCTCTGTTCGCTCCACGTATTTGGAAATTGTTTCTCCATATATGTCTTTGCCATCCTTGTATAAGTGAACAGGTTGTGTATAGCGGTTCTGGAACCAGCGTATCTCCATGTGTTCTGCACTTTGTGGTGGGGAAAGCTGGCAACTGAGCTCAACTTCCTCTCCCAGAGAAACCAAAACATGTTCCTGTAAGGCAGTCACTGTGAACTGTCCTGGGAAGGGATTTCATAATGGCTATTTGAGTGTAAGTCAAAACACACACAAACAAACACACACATACTTCCATATTTTATTTATTTATTTATTTAAAATTTTTATTAGTGAAACACCATGAGGTACAGTTATAGACTTACAAATTTTTGTGCTTGGGTTTCAGTTATACAGTGATCCAGTACCCATCCCTCCACCAGTGCCCATTCTCCACCACGAATGATCCCAGTATCTCTACCACCTGCCACCCCCCTCCCCATCTTACCCCACCTCTGTGGCAGGGAATTCCCTTTTTTTCTCTCTCTCCTTTTGGGTGCTGTGGTTTTCAAAAGAGGCATTGAGTAGCAATCATGTTTGGTCTATAGTCTACTTTCAGCATGCATCTCTCATCCTGGGAGGACCCTCCCGACACCCTTTACTTGGCGCTCTGTTCTCTATCTGAGGTGCCTTTTCCCATAGCATGTGCCCCAAAAGAGGAGAGAGAACAAGAGGGAATTTCCTGCCACAGAGGCAGAGTGGGATGGGGGACATGGGGGATGGGTGGGAAGGACACTAGGATCATTGGTGGTGGAGAATGGGCACTGGTGGAGGAATGGGTACTCGATCATTGTATAACTGAAACCCAAACACAAAAATTTGTAAGTCTACAACTGTACCTCATTGTGTTTCACTAACAAACATTTAAAATAAATAAATAAAGTAACAAAATGGGAGACTAACACCCAAGAATAGCCGAGATAAGTACCAGGAGGTTCACTCCATGGCTTAGAAGCCAGCCACACTTCCATATTTTAGTAAGTTCTAAGAAACTATGCTGCCATAACTAAGTCACTTGTAACTTGTTACTAATAGACGTCACATATATTTTATAACATAATTCTTGAAGGGTAATTTGAACTCCCAGATTTTTAGACAATACTTGGATTATTAATGCCTGGTTCAAACTCAAAGAAATGTACCCTTGGTAAAGGGATGGGTATTGAAACCCTGTATGACTGAAACTCAATCACGAACAACTTTGTAACTTGTGTACTATTATAATTCAGTTTTAAAGCAAAACAAAACAAAACAACCACCTATCAGATTACCTCCTCAGATTAGAGAAATTCTCACCAATCATTGCTTAAACTGGCCCTTTTTTACTCTCCATCATTCTTTTCCTTGGAATTCCTGTGATTGTTTCTCTTGGCATTATAATTAAAATCCCTTAGATTCTTTATTTCATTCCCATTCTCTTTTCTATAGACTCGTTCTTGCTGTAGTTTAGTATATCTTCAAATGCACCAATTCAATATTCAGCTTCATCCATACTGCTTCTGAGACTTAACACTGTATCCTTTAGTACCTTTACTTCCATTCAAACATTTATCTCATTTTTTTCTATCAGGATCTCTTTAAGTTCATTGATTATTCAGATATTTTAAGACCATTGAGTATCAATATAGTAGTTTTCCTAAAGACTTCAGGAAGTTTACAGAGGTCTGATATTGCTGGGAATCTTTCTGAACTTTTGATGCCCTCTGTTAACACCACTGAAGGTTTTCCCCCACATTGTCCCTGTTTCTACATTAATCAGTGACTGGTTGGGCTGAGCTGGTGCATGTCTACCTCCAAAAAATGCTCTTCATTTGCTATATCAGGCAGGGCATAGGACCTCTGCTAACAAAGCAGGTGTGCAAAAAACCACTCCTTTTAATGGCAGGGCAGTGATAGAAATAGTCTGACTGAGACACCGCAGGATTTGCAGCAGGGTTCTGAGTGTATGAGGTAGGTGAAATAGCTGCCATGAATTTTGGGATGTCGAGGAAGGGTGGAGAATCCAAAATGTTGCAGGTGTCAAAGTCTGTCTCACTCACACAGAAATGGGGACCTGGAAGAAGGACAAGCTATTGAACACCCACATTTTTTCTAGGATGCAATTTTCAGGTGAGAAAAGCAGCTACATTGTAAGAGTCTTTTTTTTAAATAAAGTTTTGCTAAGATTATCAATTAGTCAAAATATATGGGTTTTGTGTTCAAAGCTACTGAGCCTCACCACCACCAAAGTGGCTATAACGCTCTATCACTGTCCCTATTTCACCTCAGTCATCATTCTTCCCTGTTTTTCCCCCGGTGGATTGGTAATCAGTATTACCAAACAGTTAGTCACTTTGGTAATACTGATTACCAGTTTTATATATAAACCAAGGGAGGGTTTGTTGTTTAATATTGTCTTTCACGGGGCTGAAGCAATAGTACAGCGGGTAGGGCATTTCCCTTGTAAGCAACTGACCCTGGTTGAATCCCCAGCATCCCATATGGTCCCCTGAGCACCACCAGGAGTAATTCCTAAGTGCAGAGCCAGTAATAACCCCTGAGTATGGCTGGGTGTGACCCAAAAAGCAAAAAGTGTAAAATAAAATTGTCTGTCACCTTGTTTTACCTCTGTATCTACAGATTACTGAGTTTATACTGTATTTCTCCTGCTTCCCCTAACTTACTTTAACAGTTTCATCTACATTGCATCAAACCACTTGATTTTCTTAGAGTTGCATAGTATTCTGTTGTGTTTTTATATACTACAAGCTTCTTATCCTTGAACTTTGTTTTCATTTCCTTGCTGTTGTACTAAGCACCAAGATGAAAACAGGTCGGGCCGGAGCTATAGTACAGAGGGTAGGTCGCGCGAAACTGACTTGAGTTCAATTCCCAGCATCCTATAAGGTCCCCCAAGCACCGACAGAAATAATTCCTGTGTGCAGTGCCAAGCGTAACCTCTGAGCATCACCAGGTGTGACCCAAAAAGCAAGAAAAAAAAGGAAGACAGAAAACTGGAGTGCATATGTCTTCTAAACTAATGTTTTCATAAATCCACCAGTGTTTATGTGCAAGAAAAAGAGGAACCATGGTGAACGGTATCAAGCATTTATGTAACAAATTTGAGGATTTCGGGGCTGATCAAGGAAAAGGCAAGCCTAGACATTTCAGTACTGTGTGGCTTATATTTTAAAAACACTTAAAGACTATTACGTAGGCAGAAGTCACCTCATAAGATACTCTAGAGGCATAGGAAACCACCATCTAGAAGTGAAATGATCAAGTACCCTTAAGAGAGAGAAGTGTTATTGAGAAAACTTGTGATTCTAAGTAACGTCACTGCATAGCACGGATTGTTGAGGGTTCTGGAGGGTAACAATGGTTCAAGGGTCTTAGTAGCTACAAGATAAATCTTTGACTAGCAGATGTTGGGTACCATTACATCTGATAACAAGAAGATTAATATTCGAGAACTGAAAAGTGCTTATTTGGAGAACTTTTTAAACAATTGGATGTGTCAAAACAACTTTGATAATAGCAAGCTTTTGATTTATGATTCTTAGCTTGCTTTAAAGAATGAGAGCCATTAAATTCATTTATATAATATTTGTTCAAAATCAAAGATCTATAAAATATAAAGAGTTAACCCAAATGCAAACTTGAAATGTATTTAATAATAATCTATCAAATCATAGAGGTGCATTATAAAGAAAAATACCCCCAAATAATTCTACCACCCAAATGCAAGATATTAATAAGAAATAACCAGTGGACAGGGGAGGAAGAGATAATGAGTTTATGTGAAAATTCTGCATACTTTGTGAATAATTTCTCTTTAAACCTACAAATGTTCTACAAAACAGAGTTAAGTAAAACTTAAAAAGTCAATTATGAGGACAAAAATGTAATTATAGTAGTATATTATAACCTATTAAATTTTATAAAATTAAATTTTAAAACAAAATAAATAAAATCAATTTGCTCCAGTAGGCCCAGTAACGTCTCCATTGTGAGACTTGTTGTTACTGTGTTTGGCATATTGAATACGTCACAGGGAGCTTGCCAGGCTTTGCCATGCAAGCGAGATACTCTCAGTAGCTTACTGGGCCTGCTAGAGCAAATTGATGAACAACTGGAGGACAGTGACAGTGATAAATGAAATATAACAAGTGAGTCAATGAATTTAATTATTATAAATTGGTAAGAATTATTTGGGATAAGTACAACAGATAAAAATTTAATTCCTAATGTTGTAGTGTTCTTAAAAAACAATGAGGGATGGAGCCAGAATGATAGTACAGAGAGTAGGATGTTTGCCTTACATGAGATCAACCCAGATTCAATCCCTGGCATCCCTTATGGTTCCCCAAGCACTACCAGGAGTAATTCCTGAGTGCACAGCCAGGAACTCCTGAGCATCACCGGGTGTGAACCCTCCTAAAGAAAACCAAAACAGATAAAAAGAAAGATGAGGGAAAGACAAGCAGTGCAAAGGAATCATGGACTGAAAACAAGCAAACACAGGCGTGGAGGACCACTGACATTGGTGATGGAGTCGTGAAGAAGCATTGCAAGTATTAAACAATATGGAAACTGTTCTAAAACAACCCAGGCACTTAAAAAATTAAAATATTAAAAGGAAGTTGACACTGGTAGTAGGATTTTTGCTGGAACATTGTCTAAATACAATTAAGAATAACTTTGTAATTAATGGAGTTTTAAATAAAAAAATTTTAAAAATCAAAATATTAAAAATATTTAAAGCATTTAATAAGAAAAATGTACATTACCTCACGGTGATTCACTAATATAAATAAAATTAAAAAAATAAAAAATTAGAAACAAAAAAATCATACTGTAGAGTCAGCAGTAACATTATTACAATGTCTGGACTAAACACCAGAACACCTTATCTGATCTCTGTGATTCTCACAAATCTTCAAAATACCTCTTCAATCTGAATAAGGCCTTATTCACCAATCACCACCTTGTACATCTTTATTGAGCCATCATCATTTCTCACCTGTGTCTCCTACTAGACTCTGCACATCCCAGTTTATAAAACAGTTATATATACCCCCCCAAAAAGAAAAAATGCACGTTAAAAACCTCACTCATTAATAAAAATTAAAATGTTAACAGCAGATTAATTTGTAACATTTGGAGAGATACCTGTGATATCTGTAAAACCTGTAATAATCAACAAAAATGAACCACCTGACAATCATATATACCTTTGGTGGAGGTGTAGATTGGAAATTATCTTCAGACGATATTTCTTTTCAACATTATCATAAAATAGCAAGTAAGCTTTGGGTTCTATTGGTAGTAACACTTTCCATTTATGTACTCATAGGCATGTTCACATCATATTGACAAGGATCTTGGTGGAGCATTAACTAAAGATTGTATACCACTTGAGATTTCTCCTATTTAATAAGTAATTTTTGCTAGAAATTTTGTAATCTCGTGTGCTGTTTGTCGTCTCTGATTTTTCATTTGTGTTTATAAATAAGCCATATTTATTACTGTTTTTCACAGATCCTCTTCTAAGTGCAAATTCTTATCAGTTGTCTAAACTCTACCAGTCTATTTCATCCTTTTTATCTGATGCATTCATTAACATAAATTTCAAAATAAGTCCTGGAATACTTTCTCATGTATGACTTATAGATTAAATTATGACTCACTCATATAAATACTGGGATCTCAAGGGAAAATAGTATGTCTTTCTCTATATTAGATACTTTTCCCTAAGTCTAAGAGAAATTTTGGTACATAATAAAAAAAATCTTAACATTCACTTATTAATGATATTTATTTTCCCATTCTCAATATGTGTCCTACATGTGATTCCCAATCATAAGATGTAAATCGTATCCTCACTATATGACTGCTTATTAAACCTAGGAGAAAATGAACAGAAAGCTTATTCCTTTTTCTTCCCTATTTTTGCATAACTGATAATACCATGGAATAAGATACATTCATACCTGAACTTACAGTTATCAACTGAACAAGAATCACGGTATAAGAAGGGATGATGAAAGATAGTTCTGTCGTTCTCATTATGCCTGTGATAAGAAGTAACGTAAGTTAGGAAAAAGTGACAACATAAGAAGTTGCAGATCAGATAGTTCCATATATTTTTACTGTGTATTGAATAATTTTAAAGTATTCCCAATTATATTTTAATATCAGAAAAACAATGGATAAATTTTAGTATGCACATTTCTGATGTAATATTTCAAGGTAAGGTAAAGGTAAAGGCCCTCCCGTTGATCGTCGATTTGCTCGAGCGGGCCCAGTAACGTCTCCATTGGAGACTTTGTTGTTACTGTGTCTGGCATATCGAATACTCTCGGTAGCTTGCCGGGCTCTCCGAGAGGGGCGGAGGAATCGAACTCGGGTCGGCCATGTTGGCCGCTTGTAAGGCGAACGCCCTACCCGTTGTGCTATCACTCTAATATGTGCAAGCTAATATGGCAACCACACTTCACATACTGCCTCATAAAATGTTCAACAAAAGTCACCATTAAAGGATAGCTTCCTTCTTAGTGAGACTTCACTTGTTTTCTGGTTTTGAAATGCAGTCAGGTGTGCTCTTTCCCTAAGGAACGTGTGCCCCACATGCAGCCTAGGCAATAAGGTCCATTCACCAATGCACCCAAAATCTACGCTCATCCAGTTTGTTACAATGAATAGAGAAGGAAAGAAAAGAAGAGGAAGGAAGGAAGGAAGGAAGGAAGGAGGGAGGGAGGGAGGGAGGGAGGGAGGGAAGGTAGGAAGGAAGGAAGGAAGGAAGGAAGGAAGGAAGGAAGGAAGGAAGGAAGGAAGGAAGGAAGGAAGGGCATAAAAAGTGCTCAAGAAATGTTTATAATTTTTCATCAGTTTGTGAATGTAGTGTAAAAGGTAAGGTAAAGGCCCTCCCGTTGTTCATCGATTTGCTCGAGCGGGCCCAGTAACGTCTCCATTGGAGACTTTGTTGTTACTGTGTCTGGCATATCAAATACATCACGGGGAGCTTGCCAGGCTCTGCCACGCGGGCAAGATACTCTCGGTAGCTTGTCGGGCTCTCCGAGAGGGGCGGAGGAATCGAACTTGGGTCGGCCATGTTGGCCGCTTGTAAGGCAAATGCCCTACCACTGTGCTATAGCTATAAATATCTGTAATTTAAACTAGGGCTTAAGAAGGGAGTTTTATACTTCAACCAGTCATAAATATTTAATTTTAAAAAATAGATGTTCCAAATTTAAGAATAATAGAGAATATATAACTTAAATTAAAAAAAAAGAAATGTTATCTCTGGATATTAAAGAGAATTTTTAATTGTATTACATATATTTGAAATATGATTCTGCAAGTCATGGATGAGCTAGAAATAGGAAAATCAGGTAAAAAATGTAATACTAGGTGTGTTCTGTTGAGTAAGGAGTGAATCATCAGAATAATAATAGAAAAGATATAGCAATTATACTACAGCAAGAATTCAAAGAGTCTATGAATGCAGAAAATGAGAGATTCACTGTCTCCTTAGATTCCAGAATGTGTTTTATGTGGCTAAATTGTGTAATTTAATCACAATGGTAATTGGATTATTTTGCTTGTTTGTTTCATTGTGCCAGATATCAAATCCAGGGCCTCGTAGTTGCAATGCGAGGACTTTCCTGTAGAGCTACATTCCTAACTAATGTCAAGAATATGAAGAAAGAAGTAACTGGGTGCAAAATAGATACAATTTCAGGTTTTCATGACTTTTATATATAACCCATTACTGTTTTAGTTGTCAAAGTACACGACTTCTCCACCAGGATTTTTCTTCTTTCTGTACAAGAATATCTTCTCAGGGCTGAAGAGAGTAGAGCAGGTATGGCACTTGCCTTGCATACAGCCAATCTGGGTTGAGTGCAGATCCAGGAGTAACCCCTGAGCATGTCAGAAGTGCTCCCAACATACACAAACACACACACACAAACACACACACACCACGAGAGAGAGGGGGATACAGAGACAGAGAGAGAGAGAAAGGATATCTTTTTGATCCATAGTATGGTACAGAGTCCAGTAGTATCTAACATTGACTAGATGAATCAGATACTTCCTATTGGCTTTTCAAGATTCAATTTCCATTCCTCTCTGCCCTACTGTGGTTTTCAGGAAGCTGAACTATAAATACTATAGGAAGTGACTCCCTTTCTTCTGGCTTCTTTTCAGAATTATCAGCATGAATAATAAGCAAGGGATAGCAGGGACAAAAGAAGCAAGGTTGAGCTATTTCTTCTTTAATATGCTTTCTTTCTGGGTCATTATAGTGAGTGATGTGTATGCCTGACCAGAAATATCTATCCTTATATTTCAAGCATTGATTTCCCCACCTCCAGAATGACTTTCAGGTGGTCACAATTCTTTGACTTTAGTTGAGGGGTAATACTTCTTTGTATTTCTATATTCTATATGTATTCGATATGCCGAAAACAGTAACAACAAGTCTCATAAGGAAGACGTTACTGGTGCCGCTCGAGCAAATCGATGAACAATGGGAGGATAGTGCCACAGTGCTACATAAATTTTATACTTTAATATTAAATAGGTTTGGGCCATTGATATTTTATACTCTGCACACTTTATAATTTTAGAAAGAGCTGCTTTCACTTTTTAGCCAACTAGATTTATTATTTTTTAGTCCTAAAAGACCAGTTTATTTTAAAAAGTATGCTGAAATATGTATGGGAACACTCTCTGTTTTTAAGTTTTTGCTTTTCTTTCTTTCTTTTTTTCTGTTTTTTTTTTGGGGGGGGGTCATACCCGGAGATGCTCAGGAATTACTCCTGGTAGTGCTCAGGGGACCATATGGGATGCCAGGGATCAAATCTGGGTTGGGCTTATTCAAGGCAAACACCTTCCCTGCTTGAGTCTTGCTCTGCCCCACACTTTTAACTGATATAGATATTTGCTGGCAGAGAAGGGCTTGACTGGATTCTAGTAAAGAACTGGATGCTGTTCTGTAAATTTTATATAAGTTTTTCCTGTTAATTTTTGGGCCACACCCATGTTTTTCAGTGACTACGGCATATCCTGGCAAGCTCCCTGTGTCATATTCGATATGCCAAAGTCTCACAACGAAGATGTTACTGGTGCCCGCTCAAGCAAATCGATGAACAATGGGAGGACAGTGCTACAGTGCTACTTCTATATACCATTATGACACATCAATCAATGCCTGTTTGCTGCTTTTCAAATTTGAGTGTGTTTCTTGTTAGAATCTGGCTAATATAGGAATCAGTATTAAAAGTAGATGCCAAAATTATGCTATCAAGTTATGATTCTAAAAATAACTTACTTGGTGATTACTGAAAAGTGGCTGAGTAACATTTTGCGATTTTATTTAGGAGAGGCACACCTGCAGGTGTGCTCAGGAGTCCCTCCCCCTGTTACTCAGAGAACTATACATGGTGTAAGGGATTTGAACCAGGGTTAATAATCACTGTCCTCCCGTTGTTCATCGATTTTCTTGAGCAGGCCCAGTAATGTTTCCATTGTAAGACTTTGTTGTCACTGTGTTTGGCATATCAAATACGTCACAGGTAGTTTGCCAGGCTTTGTCGTGCGGGCGAGATACTCTCGGTAGCTTCCCGGGCTCTCCGAGAGGGGCAGAGGAACCGAACTCGGCTCAGCCATGTTGGCTGCGTGCAAAGCAAACGCTCTACCTGCTGTGCTATCGCTCCAGCCCTGAACCAGGGGTATCAAGATGCAAAGCAAGCATCCTTGGTTGTGAATATTGTATGATTTTGAAGTCTTCTTCTTTTTCTGATTGCCCTAGAAGATGACTGCCCAAGAATAAAATTAAAAGTTGCATAAATTTATGAAGAACAATGAGGTTTGTTGAAGCTCTGGGTGAATATTTCCTAAACCAGGACATAAGATATATGGATCAGGAATGAGACCTTGGTTTATTTTAAGGATCATAGAGTTCAAACATCACCCAAATGCTCTACTTCACAGTCTCTTGAGTTAAGTGTATTCTGACATTTGAACCAAGGTTATCTGGATAAATGTAGACAAAGGGTATGCAGGGGATCAAAAACATAGAGCAGCTCTTTCATGAGGATACAATTATTCATCCAGCTAAGGAAAAAATTATATTATGGTAAAAGCTTTTATGAGAGAAAAAGATTGTCGACAGTATTGGATAAGTCCGTCTGACTTCCTACATCCAGTTTACACTGGTTTCAAAGAATTTTAAATTAATTTTTACTTTTCTTCTCTCTCTCTTGTTCTTGCTCTTTTAAATTATGTGTCTTATTATTCATTACTTACAAATAAAATTTTAATAATTTTTTGTGTATTGATTTTGTATCCCACTACTTTGCTATATTGTTTTATTATTCCTACAAGTTTTAGCAGAAACTTTAAGGGTCTTGTATGTATAAAATAGTATCATCCTCTAATAGTGGTAATTTAAATTTTTCCTATTTGTCCTACTTTAACTTTTTTCTTGCCTGATTTGTCCAGGAAATATTGGAAAATAGTAGAAAAAGGGGCCAGAGCAATAATACAGAGGGTAAGGCACTTGCCTTACATATGAATGACCTGGGTTCAATTCCCAGCATCCCATCCTGAGCACCACCAGTCATGAATCCTGAGAATAGATCAAGAAGTAAGTCCTGAAGAAGTAAGTAAGTAGGTGTGGCCCATCAGAAAGAGTAAAAGAAAATAGCAGAAAAAGTAGACGTTTTTGCCTTTGCCCAATCTGCCAGATGAATGGGGTGGATGAAAGGAAGAGAAATAGAGGTGACATGGACACAGCAGCAGAAGGTCTTGGAACTTTTGGCGGAGGGGCGCATCCCTTTCTGCCTAGTGACCATAAACTTTCACACTGTTATAACCATGCTACCATACCTACAACAATAAACAAAAACTAAATTATGTGCTGGAGATGTATGGTTTTACCAACATGTCAACATAATCTTATTGGATGTGAACATAATGGTGGTAAAAATGATAGATTTTATATTATACACATTATAGCAAATTTTTAAACAATTTAAATCCTTAGACAAAAGAAAAGATGCAAAGAAAGGACTATGAATTTTATCAGAAATCACATTCAAGTTGCCAGGAAAGTGAGTCATATTACAGAAGAAGAGATACACCTCTGTGATGCGATCTTAAACTTACTTGAGCTTGGTGATCCTGGATCAGTTTTCTTTGCCCCTAGAGAATCGCTCCCACCTGAAGTTCTTACAGTGGCAGAATCAAGGACGACCAGATAAACTATTTTCCAGTGCCCTGTCTCACACCTGCCATCTATTCTGGGACCTGGTTCTGCAGCTTTATCCTTATGTTCCCTTCTGAGAGAAATTCCAAAAAGACTGGTTGTCTCAGCCCGTGAGTAGGAGTTTGTTCAACTTCAGAGATGCAGCTGGCATCGCTGAACAGACATCACAAGTACTAACATGCCTCACCCTTAAAGAAAGCAGCACATGAGCTGATATATACATTCCAGGTAAAGTTTTGCTTAGTAAAGAACTATGACAGAGACATTTATTTTTATTTCCCCAATTGTACTTAGAGTAGAAAGGAGGAACTCTATATAAACACAAATAAAGAGCACTAAATTCAGATACAACTTTCAAGGAAGGCTTTTGGAGGATATAGTGCCTGAGAAAAATCACGAAACAAAATGAACAAGTAGACTTGTTAAGAAAAGGAGCAGTATGATTTCCAGGCTGGAGGACAGTAACTTGAAGAACCTGAGAGAAAATGTATAGCACATATGGATGTGTGAATCTATGCATCACTGTCCACTGTCGCTGTCCTCCCGTTGTTCATCAATTTGCTCGAGCGGGCCCAGTAACATCTCCATTGGAGACTTTGTTGTTACTGTGTTTGGCATATCGAATACATCACGGGTAGCCCTGCAGGCGAGGTACTCTTGGTAGCTTGCCAGGCTCTCCGAGAGGGGCGGAGGAATCGAACTCCGGTCGGCCAATTTGGCTGCATGCAAGGCAAACGCCCTACCGCTGTGCTATCGCTCCAGTTCTATGCATATATATATTTATATATATCCATATATGCATATATCTATGCATATCTATGCATATATATTTATATATTTCTAAATATCTCCATATGCCTGGATTTAAACAACAATATAGACCCTAAGCCTATACAGATAAATGTAATAGAACACTAGCATTCATTCTATTACACAGTCAGTTTTTCAACATGACTCTGGCTAAAGTACTTTAACCAAGAGGTTTATATAATCTTCAAAAATGTTTTAGAGGGATTGGAGAGACAGCACAGGCGTAAGGCACTTGCCCACTTGCCTTGTTTGTGGTCAACCCCAGTTCAATCCCAAGAACTGTATATGGTCCCCCAAGCTCCACTAAGAGTAACCCCTAAGCACAGAACCTGGAATAAACCCTGAACACTGTCAGGTATGCCAAAAACAAAACAAAAATGTTTCAGATTTGTACCAGAGAGATAGTTCAAATGGGTGGAATGCATTTGTCCATGCTTGATGGCCTGTAAACAACACAGCACTGGGTATTCCTTGAGAATTTCTGGGGTGACCTAATTGCTTACAGCAAGCCAGATCTATACCAGGGGTACAGTGTTAGTTGGAGTTGCTCATTGATTCATCCATCATTCTTTCTCTTAACCCCTTATTTAGTTGATATTTCAATTTCTCCTTCATTTTATTCTGTCCAGTGGTACTCAGGGACAGTTTGGTACTGGGAATTAACCAGAATATAGCCCATACCTATCTCTTATACTTATATGTTTATTTTAAAACCTGTGATTGTTATTTTTATAAAATCTTTATATATATAAGATCATGTAATCTTTATGGAGACATAATTTTACTTTTCCATCACAAATTTTTATTCATCTTTTTTCTTGCTAACTACTCTTTTATTCCTTCTATTACTATGTTAAACTATAGCATAAAGAATTTATTTCCTTAGGGAAAAAATTTTAATTTTTTCACCATTGAATATGCTGTTAGCTGTGGGGTTTTGTATACAATTTTACTATGTTGAAGTGATTTCCTTCTATTATTTGGTATTTTTTTAAATTCTATTGGTGGTGTGGGGAGTTGGGTCACACCCAAAAGTGCTCTGGGTTTTACTCCTGACTCCATGCTCATGGATCACTCCTGGTGCTGTGTTTGTGCCTAGCCAGATTATAAGATGAGCCTATGGGAGATTGCACCACAGGCGGGATGCAGAACCCTGGACCTCACTTTCACAGGTGGGCAAGCAAACGCTTGTGAGTTCAACTGATCTGGGAAGGGTTAACAAATCCTTTCTCAGCTGCCTTGGCTTTACTGTAACTCCTATCAATTCAAAGAAGCAGTTCTCCCCTTCCCACATATCTCAGACCTAGCTTGGCTTTTAAATGCAGACATTCTCACCCCCTGCTTATGCCAGACCCCAGGTGTGAGGAGGTCATGACTTATGGAGGCACAGAGCCTGCATGTTCGGCCTTGCATTCCTCCCCAGAGATTGTAGTCATGGACATCGCAGAACAGTGTATGCTTTGGTGTCCTTATGAGATATGTTTAATCTGTGCTCCAACATTTCTTTGTTAATGATTTTTTCTGCTTTACTGAATTCCTTAGAGGTGTATATGATAGGAAAGTAAATAAAGGGAGGCTGCTCTTCTTTGTCACAGAGCCAGGGTGAGCTGTGATCCTCCATGCTTTCAAAATTCCTCTCTCATTTATTGTCTCAGCTCCTCCAATCAAAAAAAAATTCACACAACAGTGCTGCTCAGGGAACCATATGTCAGGATCAAACTGCAGTCAGCTGTGTGCAAGGCAAATGTCTTAACCCCAGTACTATCTCTTCGGTGTTATTTTTATTTAATTAAATCATGTAAGGATATTGAATTTTGCCATATATATCTAATGAAAAAATCGTATAATTTTTTTGGTATTGTTTTCCGATCATACTTGGTGGCGCTCAGGGTCTATCCCTAGTTCTGTGCTCAGTAATAATCACTGTTGGTAATTGGGGCACCATATGTGGTGCTAGGAATTCAAGCCAGGATTGATCATATACAAGGCAGATGCCTTATTTTCTGTTATAGCTCCTTAGTCCTGATCATGTGATATTTACTGATCTTTTGTTTATGTGTTTATTTTACTTTTATTGTCTGTTGCTTTTGCTATCATATCCAATAAATCATTGATAACATCAAAACCAGAAAAATTTCACATTATGCTTTCCTCTATTTCCTCTATGATTTTTACAAGTTTCTGTCTTAAGAGTTCAATATTTTATTCATTTTGATTCTTCTATGTAGTCTTAAATAAGAGTTACATTTCTTTGTCATTAGAATATCCGGTGCAACTGATTTCAACATATTGACCTATCTTTACATCTAAGGCATAAATGTCTCTTAATTATAGCGTATGGCCTTCTTAATGAGCTTTTATTTTTGGGGGTAGGGGACAGCAGCGATGGCTGGTACATAGGCTATGAGCTCAGGGATCTCTACTGACGGTTCTGGGCAGTATTAAACCCTGGTTTGGCACATACAAGAAAACCACCTGGCTGTTGTATTTTGTTCTGGCCCCTTAAATGTTGAATTCTATGTACTAGTATGAGGGTTTTGTTTGCTTGTTTATTCATTTTTGTTTGTTCTTGCATTTACACTTTTTATAAAGAATTGACCTATAGGTTTTTTTTTTTGTCTAGGCTTGGAATGAGGGTAATACTACCTTTAAAATTGAGTAGCACTGTAGCACTGTCCTGTTGTTCATCGATTTGCTTGAGTGGGCCCAGTAACATCTCCATTGTGAGACTTGTTGTTACTATGTTTGGCATATTGAACATGTCACAGGGAGCTTGCTAGGCTTTGCCTTGTGGGCGAGATACTCTCGGTAGCTTGCCGGGCTCTCTGAGAGGGGCGGTGGAATCGAACCCAGCTCGGCCAGGTTGGTTGCTAGCAAGGCAAACGCCTTACTGCTGTGCTATAGCTCCAGCCCTTTATTTAAGAAGATATTTCAGATTTTGTATTAATTCATATCAAAATATTTGACAGAATTTACCCATAAAGCCATATGGACATGACTATATTTTTTCCATTTTGATTACTGATTTCAACTTCTTATTAGTTGCAGATATATTCAGAGTTTCTATTCATGATTTGGTAATCCCCGAGCACTGCCAATGTGGCCTAAAACAAAAACAAAATTAAAAATTGAGATTGTATAATTAGAACCCAAGCACAAAATTTGTAAGTCTACAACTGTACTTCATGGTGTCTCACTAATAAAAAAAAATAATTGAGATTCCATATGATCCACTGATTCTAATTCTTGGCATCTACCCCAAGATCCCCAAAACAATACTTCAAAAAGATATTTGCGGGGCTGGAGCTATAGTACAGCGGCTAGGGTGTTTGCCTTGCAAGCGGCCAACCCAGGTTTGATTCCCAGCATCCCATATGGTCCCCTGAGCAACCCCAGGGTAATTCCTGAGTACAAAGCCAGGAGTAATGCCTGTGCATCACCGGGTGTGATCAAAAAAGAAGAAAAAATAGATATCTATACTCTTATATTCATTGCAGTGCAATTCACATTAGTCAAGTTTTGGAAACAAACCAAGTGCCTCAGGTTAATAAATTGTGGTTTCCTTGAAGATCAAAACTTGACCATGAACAGCTTTGCAACACTGTATCTCACCATCACTTGATCACTTGATCACTTGACTTCCCATTAATCATCGATTTGCTCGAGCGTGCACCACTAACATCTCCATTTGTCCCTGTCACGTGCTAGTGTAGCCCAATGGCGTCTGTTCATTCTAGGAACACGAAGAGCCTCAAACTGATCGTTCAGGAACTTGATGAAGAAGTCTGACCATCTGGTAGGTGGGCGGCCACGCAGTCTTTTGACATCCCGTGGAATCCAGTCAATAACAGCTTTAGTCCAGCGGTCGTCTTTAAATCTCATTATGTGACCAGCCCATCTGATTTTTGACACCTTGGCAAACTAGACAGCGTCTCTGATTCTGGATTGTCGAGGGAGGTCGGAACTCCGGATTGTTTCTCTCATTTGAGTGAAACGTGATATTCCAAGCAGAGCTCTTTCAATTCCTCTTTGGGAGACCTGAATAGCGTTCTCATCCTGTTTGCATAGGGCCCAGGTCTCTGAGGCATATGTTAATGCAGGAAGAACAATGGAATCGAAGAGATGTGCCCAGAGCTGGAGGTTCTTCATCCTTTTAGCTATTTCTCTGACGATCTTGAAGGCGATCCAAGCCACTCTCTCCTGTGCAGCTCAGGTGCCAGGTCATTCGTCATGTTGACTTCTCGACCTAGGTATACATAACTGTTGCATTTGGAGATGGTCGTTCCGTTGAGAGTGAATGGAGCGTCAGGAAATAGGCTGTTTCTCATAAACGTTGTTTTCGTAAGATTCAGCTGTAGTCCAACCTTTCCACTCTCATGGTCAAAGTCAGCCAGCATTTGTGCTGCTTGGCTAATGTTTGGTGTTATTAAAATAATGTCATCAGCAAAGCAGAGATGGTGTAGTTGCTGACCATCTATCTTCACTCCCATTCCTTCCCATTCCAGTCATCGCATGATGTTCTTGAGGGTGGCACTGAAGAGTTTCGGTGAGATGGTATCACTCTGCCGAACCCCTCTCTTGACATCAATGATTACTTCTTTGTAGAATGGTGAGATACTAGTAGTGAATCCGTAATACAGCTCACAGACGATCCTGATGTATTGAGTTTGAATACCCTGATTGGCTAGGGCTTCAATGACCACTTCCGTCTCAACAGAATCAAAGGCCTTCTTTAAGTCAATGAATATTAGACAGAGCAACATCTTGAACTCCCGAGAAACCTCCATGAGCTTGGTTATCGTGTGGATATGGTCAATGGTGCTGAATCCTTTGCGGAACCTGGCTTGCTCGCATGGTTGTCCTTCATTTAGTGTTCTGCCAATCCTATTCAGGATGACTTGAGTGAACAACTTGTAGATGACAGACAATAGGCAGATCGGGCGATAGTTGCCAATGTCATGGATGTCTCCCTTGATAGATAGCACAGCGGTAGGGCGTTTACCTTGCACGCAGCCAACATGGCCGACCTGAGTTTGATTCCTCCGCCCCTCTTGGAGAACCCGGCAAGCTACCGAGAATATCTTGCCCGCACAGCAGAGCCTGGCAAGCTCCCCATGATGTATTCGATATGCCAAACACAGTAATAACAAAGTCTCCAATGGAGATGTTACTGGGCCCGCTCGAGCTAATCGACAAACAACGGGAGGGCCTTTACCTTACCTTACCTTACCTTGTACAGTAGTACAGTCCTGCTGGTTTTCCAGTGGGGCAGAACCTTGCATTCAGACAGGTAGCGTGTAAAGAGCCGGGCCAGCGTATTGATGAGTGCTGATGGCAGGTTCTTCAGGTGTTCAGGTCTGACCTTGTCTGGGCCGGGTGCTGTTCGTTTCTTTACTGACGAAATGGTGTGTTGGATTTTGGAAGGGAGAACATTGGGAATGACATATCCATCCTGTGGAAATTGGTATGTCGGCAGGTGGACATGGCTATCGAAGAGATCTGAGTAGAAGTCATAGATAATCTCCATTTCCTTTCTGGAAAATGTGACAGATCCATCAGGACGTCGGAGGGCAGTCATCTTGGTCTTGTAGTTGGTGAAGGACAGGCGGGTGTTAAGAATACTTCTCCCGGCTTCTGTCGCATCTACCAGCACTTCTGCTCTTCTCTCTTTGAGGTCTTCCTTGATCGCATCTCTGCACTGCTTTGCAAGCTCGAATTTGCTTGCGGTTGCCTGAGGCATGTGCCAAACCACATTGGTGAATAAGCTCAAGAGTTTTCGAAGACAGGTGTTTTTTTTTGTGGCTATCTCTCTCTTGGCATTCCTCGCACAATCATGGAGGTGATGAACCAGTCGATCATATTCTTTGTCAATGTTGTCAACAATAGCATCTTCCCATGTTGCAGCAAAAGTTCCATAGAGATCCCAGTGGGTCGTCGTTCTGGGAGTTCTCTTTTTAAACTTTTTCAGCCCTTTCTCCCCACTCTGTGAAGTAGAATTTTGCATGAAGAAGACGGTAGTCCAATCCCGTTTGGAATTTTGGGACAACAGCGACATTGGTCAGGCAAAACCATCGATTGAATATGATGTGGTCTATTTCGTTGTGGAACCCTCCACCGGGAGACTCCCATGTCCAACATTTAGATTCGGTCTTCTGGAACTGTGAGTTACCATGGATGGTCTTGGTCGACATGATGAACTCAGACAGTCTCTCACCCTGTTTGTTCCATTCTAGGCATGGGTCCCAATCTGGAATTCTTCGGCTGATCTTTTTGGCCCTATCTTGGCATTAAAATCACCCACAATGATCTTGTAGAAGGTGTGATCTTCTTTATAGAACTTCTCCAGCTCCATGTAGAACTTCTCAATTTGTCCTTCATCATAATTGGATGTTGGTGCATAGACAACGAAGATAGAAACAGAGTTTCTCTGCTTGCTCCCAATCACAGGTGAGGAAGGGATTAAAACCAGGAGCCCCACCCTACCCTGCCTTGTCTGCTTCCACCAACCGCCAGAGAACCAGGGATTGGATTGCACACAGAAGACCCACCCTACCCCTACTGGTACCAGATAAATACCTCACCAGCAGACCTCCATTACCTCCACTACCTCCACTACCCAGCAGCCGCCATGCTCCAGGACGCTTTGTGGCCACGCGACACATTATAAGACACTAAATACTCAACTTCCAGAATTGCCGTACCATATTTGATAGGGTTCAAATATGGTTTGAACCATGGGAACACCTACAAGGGCGATTAGAGGTTGCCCCAAAAGCCTCTATACCTCTCGGAGAGCCTTGCAAGCTACCGAGAGTATTCTGCCTGCAGGGCAGAGCCTTGTAAGCCATCTATTGTGTATTCAATATGCCAAAACCAGTAATTACAATGGGTCTTATTCCCCTGACCCTGAAGGCGTCACCAATATGGCAGCATTGAGAAGGATGAGAAAGGAGAGGCCGATAAAATCTCAAGGCTGAACTAGGCTGCCACAACAAAGGAAGACAAAAATGATCGTCTATACTTTCAGTGCACGTACACTAGCATCAGATGCATCCATCGAGGACCTGATGGTACAAGCACGAAAAATCAAGTACGACATCATTGGTCTGACCGAGACAAGAAGGCACCAATCTCATCATGTCGTTTTCGACACTGGAGAAGAATTGTTCCTCGGAACATGCAATAAAAGAGGTGTTAGAAGCATCGGTGTCCTTGTCAACATGAACTTGGCCATGAGCATTGATTCATTCGAATGCCTAACAACCTGAATCGAACGTTTACATTTGAATAGATGTGGCTCACTGCCTGCAGTATCTCAGCATGATTCAATTAAAAGAATTTTTTGATCACTATATAAATATATAAAACTAAATCAAAAAAGTACTCCCAAGAAAATATTACAATCTTTTGAGTATAAATGTGCTTGCATTTTTTTCCTTGGAAGATTATGCATGTTTTAAAGTGATAAAAATATACTTTAATACACGAATAACGAATCACTAATCACGACCATCCTGTTATTCGTCGATTGCCTCGAGCAGGCCCCAGTAACATCTCCTTCATCCTAGCCCTGAGATTATATTCAAGGCTCTTTAGGAGAATGAGACCCATCATTGTTACTGGTATTTGGCATATTGGGTACGCCACGGGGAGTTTGCCAGACTCTGTTGTGTGGGCAGGCTACATTCGGTAGCCTTTAATACAATCAAATGATAAATAGTAGCCAGAATTTTATAGTTTCCCCATATTTTATTTTTTTTTATTTTTATTTTTATTAGTGAAACACCATGAGGTACAGTTGTAGACTTACAAATTTTTGTGCTTGGGTTTCAGTTATACAATGATCCAGTACCTATCCCTCCACCAGTGCCCATTCTCCACCATTTACATTTTTTTAAAAGATTTTTGTTAGTGAAACAACATGAGGTACAGTTGTAGATTTACAAATTTTTGTGGTTAGATTTCAGTTGTACAATGATCAAACACCCATCCCTCCACCAGTGCCCATTTTCCACCACCACGGATCCCAGTATCCCTCCCACCCCACATTTTATTTAATTATTTCTTTTTATTTAATATTTTTAATTTTATAAGTTTACAATATTTGATTACATTTAATATTCAAACATTAATATCACCACCATTACACCTTCCCCCCACCAAATTTGGTTGTTTCCATCCCAAGTCCCAAGCCCTGTCCCAAAGTTAGTTCACAATATATGATTACATTTAATATTCAGACACCAATTCCACCACCATTACATCTTCCCACCACCAAATTCGGGTTTCCATCTCAAATCCCAATCCCTGTCCCAAAACACAAACGAAAGAATATATTTTGTATTGTCTGTTATGAAGAACTGCTGAATATGCTTACAAAAAAGTGTTCGTATAGGAAATAGTGTGAAGATTGTTCTATTTTGGCAGGAGCCATTAAGACATTCTATAGAATATCACAAACATGTTGTTAAATTTTGGGGATGTGAGCTTTGGTATACATATCTGAAAATATGTATATATGTGGAGTGCGGCCTGGAGCATGGCAGCGGTTGGGTAATGGAGGTCAGCTGTCAGGGCTAGCACCCTCCCCGCTCTGGGGCACCCCGAGTGAAAACAGCCTGGTGTGGAGTCCGATGGCATGGTTATGGGGGCCTCATTTTATGGTCCCTTCCAGGAGAAGCAGCCATGTGATCAGTCTCCCACATTTTAAGTATAAGCCAAGGGATTTATTATCATTTTCTAGTTAAATATTCAAAAATTAAGTATAAAGATTTCTATTTTATATTCTGTTCTTTGGTTTGGTTTCTTCCTAGATTTTATTTTAAAACTGCAAAAACAAAGAATACAATAAAATAAACAATGAATAGTCTTGAAATTTCAGCATTACTACATTACAGTTTTCTTATATGTCTAAATATAGATTTTGATACAGTATAATTGTTTAATTGGATAAAGTAAGTTATTTAATTTGCCATATAATGCAATAAAAAGTTCTTTCTCCTAAAAATTAAAAAAATAGATAAACTGTGGTTTCATACCATGAAATACTACTCATCTATAACAAAATATGAAATCATGTAATTTACCACCATATCAATGGAAATTGTTAAAACTTTGTTGTAATTCCATTTGTTTTCATTTGTTTTCTTGACCAATGGTATTGAGTCACTGAAATTGCCTCTAGAGTTCTGAGGGTATCATGCTGAATGAAGTCAGAGAAAGGGGCACAAAATCAGATTGATCTCTCTCATATGAAGAATATAAGAGGGAAAAATTTTGAGTGACCAACAGAATAGACTATGGAAATCAACTTACAGAATGGGGCTTGCTAAGAGAATGAGTTGGGGCAGTGGGTCCTGTAGTCATCCTGCAACTACTGATACCCCAGAAAATGATTCCTTGATCCTAGGGCAATGGAATAATGGAGGTAAGCTGCCAGGGCTAGCACCCGCCCCGCTAGCACAGTTGCTCAAAGATCCAAGATTCAAGAGTACAGCCTGACCAGAACAGAGCCATCCATACTCATGATCACATGATTTTGAGATATTGGTGGAGAACATTGGCATTGTGGTGGGGGGTACACTAAGAAACACACTGTCCTCCCATTGTTCATTGATTTGCTCGAGTGGGCCCAGTAACGTCTCCATTTTGAGACTTGTTGTTACTGTGTTTGGCATATTGAATACTCTCGGTAGCTTGCCGGGCTCTCCAAGAGGGGTGGAGGAATCGAACCTGGCTCGGCCAGGCTGGCTGCGTGCAAGGCAAATGCCCTACCGCTATGCTATTGCTCCATCTCAATAAAATATGGAACGTTTCACGAATTTGCATGTGGTGTTAAAACATTTTACACCTGAAACTCTATTATTAACAATATTATGAAACACAGTGCTTAAATTTTGAATGTTGAAAAAAATAACAGAACTGTAAGCCATGCCATCTCAATATATAAATGAACTAACTAAAAATACTAAAAATAAATGCTTTTTAAAACAATCTAATTGCAGTGTATCTTGGAGATAGTTCTGTGTGTATTTGGGAAGAATGTGTTTTCCTGGTCATTATGGATTGTCTTTGTACAGGGTCAGCATGGATCAAGATTATGGGGATCTCTTACAGCTTTTTAATGAATGTGTCTTCTCTGAACTGGTATATATAAATTTCCAATTAAAGGTATATTCTGACTTCTAGTGTCAGGAAGCTCATGATCTCTGGAATCTCGGTGTTTGTCTATTATATGGTAGCTTCTCTGGAACAACACACCTCCTCGCTTCTTATGTTATTATTGTTCTCAAGGTTCCCTGGTTTCTACAAGAAGCCTTACCAGTAGCTCAGAACAGAAGAAACAGAAGTTTCAGTCCACTCTCTCCATAAAAGTCTAAATAGTAAATGTGTGTTTCAAACTTCTTCCTTCAATATGTAAGAAGGGATCGTGAATTTTCCTGTTGGTGTCATGATGAGGTTGGGTCAGGACTCTGGCAACAAGTGTATACTCCAAACAGTGCCTTTCTTCTTATAATTTCCCATATTGAAGTCTTTTCCTGGCAGATTTTATTCAAGAGAATTGGAATAATAATAGGACCATTGTAGTGGGGTTTTACAGTGGGAGAGAGGGAGCTAGGGAGATTAAGCTAAAATACAAATACAATATAGATCTGTGAAAATTGTAACTACTAAAGGACTACTTACTATCTTGCCTGAATCTGAGGACTATCAGGAAAAGACTTCCACTATTGGTTAAGAAAACTGTACCGTCACAAGCAAGGGATAAAATTTAACGCTCTCTTATACCAGGCACAAAAGTAAACTCAAAAAGCTTAAAGGTGAGATAGAGAGATAGATACTTCAGGTAGGGTACAAGCCTTGCATGTGGCCAACCCAAGTTGAGACCCCAGCACCTGATATGGACCCGAAGAATGATCCCTGAGGTCAGAGTCAGGAGTAATCCCTGAATACTGCTGGGTGTGACCCTCAGACTTTTTAATTATTAATTTACTTATTTAAATTAATTTTATTAATTTACTTATTTTATTTCATAGTAGTTCCAAGAATGGAAGCCAGGGCCTCACACATGTGGAAAGCAAATGCTTTGCCACTGAGCCATATCCCAGTTGTATGCACCTTTTTACACTCCATACTTCATTGTGAGAATATTTTATTATTCTTAAAAAACATAACTTAAATTGATTTATAGATTTCTAGAAATTTTATATCTCATAATTTATTTTTAAATTTTCTTACTTTATGGGAGTTCAAAAGATATCAAAATATCTTATATTTTCTCGCTTAATTTTTAAATTAAATGGGAAGGTAAAACTAAATAGAAACAGGAAATATAAATATTACCTTTATTTTACTTATTTTTTTAATTATACAAGCTGTGATTTATAATTTTACAATGTTGTACTATCTCTCCAGCCTAAAATGGATAAATTTTGGACTACTATAAACTTCCAAGGCTGAATAAAGACAAAACATAGCATATGAATAAACAAATTGCTTTTATTTTAAATTTTTATTAGTGAAATGCCATAAGGTACAGTTGTAGACTTACAAATTTTTTTTATTTTTTTATTTTTAATTTTTATTAGTGAGACATCATGAGGTACAGTTGTAGACTTACAAATTTTTGTGCTTAGGTTTCAGTTATACAATGATCGAGGTACCCATCCCTCAACCAGTGCCCAATCTCCACCACCACAATCCCAGTATCCCTCCCACCCGCCACACCCCACACCCCTCCCTGCCTCTGTAACAGGGCATTCCCTTTTGTTCTCTCTCTCCTTCTGGGTGCTGTGGTTTGCAAAAGAGGCATTCAGTGGCTATTAAGGAAGTTGAAGCCTCACCAAGTTTTCCAAAAACAAAAGTCCTATGGGTTTATTAGTAAGTTCTAAATACTTAACTAAGACCAACTTCCAGGTTCTTACAGAAAGCCAAAGAATAGGAATCCTACCAAACTGTTTTGATGAGGCAGATATTACCTTGATACCAAAAGCAGACAGAAACACCACTAAAAATGAAAATTATACACCCATGTATCAGAAGAATATAGATGCAAAGATACATAACAAAATACTAGCAACAAAATCCAACAGTAGATCAACAGGATCATATACCATGATCAAATAGGATTGATTCCACAAATGCAAGGACAGTTTAACATATGCAGTCCATCCACCTAGTACACCATATCTATACAAGGAAAAATAAAAACAAAAATCATACAGCCATATAAATAGATGAAGAGA
This sequence comes from Sorex fumeus, assembly GCF_029834395.1. Classification (NCBI taxonomy): domain Eukaryota; kingdom Metazoa; phylum Chordata; class Mammalia; order Eulipotyphla; family Soricidae; genus Sorex; species Sorex fumeus. The sequence goes on along the minus strand of NW_026606102.1, from coordinate 18,724,782 downwards.
AAACATTTGACAAGATCCAAAATCTATTCATGTCAGAAAAAAAAGCCACTCATTACAATGGGGGAAAGAATTGAATAGTACTTAAGTAAGAAGAAGATGTCAAGGGCATCCATCTCAAAAAGAAGTAAACTATCATTGTTTTGAAGATGACATGATATTATACTTGGAGGATTCTAGAGAATACACAAAAATTAACTATAAAAAATATTAACTTGTACAATAAAATATCAGGGTACAAAATGAACACACAGAAATCCACAGCATTTCTTTATAAATGAAATGAAGAAAGAGAAAATAAAAATACAAATATATTCCGGGCACCCTCTCCTTATTCATCCAGATACTCGCCCAGTGGCAGGGCCCCTTCCAGGGGCTGTGCATCTAACAAGATCCCCTGAGAATGGCCAATTTTCACCCTTGGTCTGTGGGGGACGGGAATTGAAGCTCAAAGTGTGAAAGCAAAGCTGAACCATTCAGGACACCCTCTCCTCATTCATCCAGGTACCCACCCAGCAGCAGGGCCCCTTCCTGGTGCCGTGGTCATGAGTTATTCTTCCCCTACATATCCCACAGAAACCATAAGTTACCCTCTTAGATGGAACTTTCACTAGGTTAGCGTAAACACCAGAAACACATTAGCCAATAATTCATTAAGCACATCTCAATTCATTCTGCATCTCAAGCAGAATAGTAACAGTGAGTGTGAAGGTCTAAACCACACAGGTCACAATGGTAAAGTAAAGCAGAAATCCACCAAGCTTACTTATTGAAGAAGCTAGTCCAGAAGACAGCAACAGTAATGAAGTGCTTGACAACCTCTCTGATAAGGAATTTAGAAGGGAGCTACTGAGGATGCTTAGGGAGCTAAAAGAAACAACGGAAAGCAATATCAATAAAAGACAGGAGAATTTGAAGATAGAAATGAGGAAAATGCAAACAAAATTAGAAACGTCAGACCTGAAAAACCTGGTAGGTGAATTGAAAAACTCAGTGGAAGGCCTCAGCAACAGAGGAACAGCTGCTGAGGACAGAATCAGTGAACTCGAAGATGAAGTCTGGAGACTCTCCAGAAAAGAGAAGAAAATGGAAAAGAGACTCACAATTCAGGAACAAATGGAAAGAGAAGATTGTGATGAAGCCAAGAGGAGTAACATAAGAATTATTGTTTTCCCAGAGGGACAGGAAGAAAACTCTGATGAAGAAGAAACTGTCAAAGACATCATTGCTACGATGTTTCCAGAGCTGAAGAAAACATACCCGAAGGGTACCAACTAGAAGAAATCCGAATAAAAATACCCCAAGACACATCCTGATCAAAATGACCAAAACATTAGATAGAAGCAAAATTCTTAAAGCAGCAAGATCAAAGAAAGAAATTTCCTATAAAGGAGCATCCTTAAAATTCACAGCTGATTTGTCTGATGAAACCCTCATGGCCCAAAAACAATGGCAGGATATAGTGAAAAAACTCAATGAAATAAATGCCTCACCAAAAATATTTTACCCAGCGATATTCTCATTCATAACAGAAGGAAAAACACACAGTTTCAGACAAACAACAGCTCAGGAACTTCATAGTCTCAAAACAAGGGTTACAAGAACAATTAAACGGGCTACTTTAAGACAACACAGGCCTCTCAAATACACCAAATTTCAACAGAAAAATAGGACAAACCCCCATAACAATAATCTATATCAACGTCAATGGGATAAAGACACCAATTAAAAGAAATAGAGTGGCAGGATGAATTAGAAAATTGAACGCAACATTCAGCGGCCTGTATGAGACACATCTCAATAGTCAAAGCAAACACAGACTCATAGTCAAAGGCTGGAAAACAATCCTACAGCAAACAACTTACATAAAAAAGTTGGGGTAGCCAACCTAGTATCAGACCACATTGATTTCAGACTGAAGTAGGTCACAAGAGACAGTAAAGGCCAATTCTTATTGATCAAGGGATCTGTACAACAAGAAGAACTTACATTACTAAATGCATATGCACCTAATGAGGGACCAGCAAAGTACTTAAAACAAGTACTCATAGACTTATAGAAAGACATTGATAGCAACACAATACTAGTGGGAGATTTCAACACCACTTTTTCCACCTCTTGATAGATCAACTAGATCAACCAGACTCAAGCTTAGCAAGGACATACTTCATCTGAGGGGAAAAATGGAAGAAAGGGACTTAGTAGATATATACGGGACACTTTACCCTCAAAAGGATGAATATACATTCTTCTCAAGTGTGCATGAAACATTCTCCAAGATAGACCACATGCTGAGCCACAAAACATACCTCCATAAAAATAAGAAGATAGAGATTGTATCAACAATCTTCTGAGATCATAATGCGCTGAAATTAGAAGTAAATCACACACACAAACAGAAAACTAAATCAAACACCTGGAAATTAAACAGATCACTTTTGGACAACGAGTGGCTTAGAAAGGAAATCAAAGAGGAAATCAAAAGATTCCTGGAAATGAACGAAAATGAGGACACATGTTACCAAAACTTATGGGACACAGAAAAAGCTGCGTTAAGAGGAAAGTTTATAGCTCTACAAGCATTGCTCAGGAAGGAGGAGTGAACCCACATCAGTAAACTAACCTCACAGCTTAAGAGCTTGGAGAATGACCAACAAAAGGATCCCAATCCTAAAAAAGAGGAAGGAAATAATAAAACTCAGAGCAATGATTAATGAGATGGAAACCTGAAAAACAATACGAAAGATCGATGAAACCAAGAGCTGGTTCTTCGAGAAAATAAACAAGATTGATAAGCCTCTAGCAAAACTCACAAAGAAACTGAGAGAGAAAACCCAAATAAACCGAATCAGAAATGAAAAGGGGGTCATTACAACAGAAACTACAGAAATTCAAAGGATCCTGAGGGAGTACTTTGAGAAGCTTTATGCCACGGAACAAGAAAACCTTGAAGAAATGGATAAATTCCTAGATTCCTATAGCCTCCCAAACATCAGACCAGAATCCATAAGGTACATTGAAAACAAAGTTGGCAAAACCCTCCATGCACTGAAGCTAATGGTATCTTCAAAGATGTCACTCCACTGGCCAAAGAGGTGAAAACAGAGATAGACAAATGGGACTATCTTAAACTAAGAAGCTTGTGCACCTCAAAAGAAACAATGACCAAAATACAAAGACAGTCGGGGGTATGGTGCCACCTGTAGGTCAATCTGTACCTATGAGGCAAGTGCATTAGCAGCCTGATGGTGCCTTCATACTTCCAGATACCCCAAAATTGCTGATGTTCCTTTGGCCAGACCCCAAAACCTTGGTGCAAAGTTTACCAAGAAAGTAAACGGCCAAAAGTTAGGTATGTGGGAAACACACCCACAAACCACTTCCAGCTTAGCTATATAATTGGAGGCATGGTCTCTCTGGTTCCTGATTGAACTGCTTAATGGCCATGTTCCTAGAGACTCCGAAAAAAATCTTGAAACCCAGCAGCTTTTGGCAAAAATGCATCCAGTCCCTGCAGTAGGTTACCGGTGCTGGGCCAACCCCAGTGGGAATAGGTTTTGTGCCTTGGCCTGTTCCCCCTGGTGGCTTGGTGGCCACCATCCACCAGAGGCCACTGGACAGTCAGATTTGGCCCCACAGTAATGAGACAAGCAGGGCCTCAAGGGATGGGGTGGAGCCAGTTCTGTCCTCCCCACCCCAATGAGACTCCAAGTCATTGCCCATAAATATCCTCTCTGGCTCCTGATCAAGCTGCTTAACGGCCATGATCCCAGAGACTCAGAAATAAATCTCGAAACACAGTGGCTTTTGAAAGAAATGTGTCCGGACCCTGCAGTAGGTTACTGTCGCTGGGCCACCCTAGGGGGGGAAGGGTGCTGTCCCTCTGCCTGTTCCCCCTTGGTGGCTTGGTGACCACCATCCTCCAGAGGCCATTGGACAGTCAGGCTTGGGCCCACAGTGATGAGACATGTTGGGCATCACGGGATGGGGGTGTAGCCGGTCCTTTCCTTCCCACCCCAACGAGACCCCAAGTCATCGCCCACGAATGGCCTCTCTGGCTCCTGATCAAGCTGCTCAACGGCCATGATCCCAGGGACTCAGAAACAAATCTTGAAACCCAGCGGCTTTTGGCAGAAATGCATCTGTACCACGCAGTAGGTTACTTTCACCAGGCCACCCCAAGGGGGAAAAGGTGTTTTCCCTTCCCACCATGCCTCTGTGGCAGGGCATTCCCTTTTGTTCTCTCTCTCCTTTTGGGTGTTTTGGGTGCAGTAGCTTCTTGTTTTAAGATAGTCCCATTGTTTATCTCTGTTTTCACTTGCTCGGCCAGTGGCATGTCATCTTTGAATGGGGGTTGGGGGCTGGGAGTGGGAGGAATACTTGGATCAGTGGTGGTAGAAAATGGGCACTGTTGGAGGGATGAGTATTCGATCACTGTATAACTGAAACCCAAGCACAAACATTTGTAAGTCTACAACTGTACCTCATGGTGTTTCACTAATAAAGGTAAAGGTAAAGGCCCTCCCGTTGATCGTCGATTTGCTCGAGCGGGCCCAGTAACGTCTCCATTGGAGACTTTGTTGTTACTGTGTCTGGCATATCGAATACTCTCGGTAGCTTGCCGGGCTCTCCGAGAGGGGCGGAGGAATAGAACTCGGGTCGGCCATGTTGGCCGCTTGTAAGGCGAACGCCCTACCCGCTGTGCTAGCTGAAAGCTACTCTAGTATTGGAAAGGGACAGGCCAAGTGCCATGAAACTTTTTTTGTTAGCATCATGGTCATGGACAAATTCTGTCATGACTCAAAAATAAGTGACTGGACAAGGACCCTGCTAGGGTTAGGAAGAACTAATCTGTCCTGAGGACTGTAGTTTGGAATCTATAGTGAGATGTTCCCAGGAGACCCACTCTATAAGATTATACATCTCTTACTGTATCCATACAAAATGACTAGAAAGATTATTAAGAAGCAAATTTAATATAACTGTTTAAATGCATATGGACTAAGGAATGGAGAAAATACACCCGTTAGATGAAACACCCCCAAATGAAACTCTACCCTTGAGTGGATCTCCTAGCAGGATGAAATTTTTGTCCTAGAAGATCTTTTCAGGAAGGAAAGACTTTAAATATGTTGATCCTGCTATCTCACCTATGTGTGGTTGCTACCCCAACCTTGGAGGTGGGGTTTTTTAATAAGGCAGTACAGTGAGACTGGGTATAAGGAGACAAGCATGGGGAAAGTAGGAGACAAGAAGAAGTGGCAGTATGAGACTGGAATAGGATATTCAGTGAGATAGGAATTGGCACTTGGGGAAGTGGAATAAATAGAGTGGAGATTGGAATAAACAGTGATTGATTCCCAACAACCTTGGGGGCCGTGTTCCCTCCCTCAAGCATCTATTGGTGGCAGGTCTCAGGTTGGGGTGAGGAGGGGACTCATGACCACTGAACACATTTGAATAGAGCCCATGCACACATTTTGTGAACACACCAGAAATGATTCCTGAGGACCACTGGGTGTGGTCTCAAAAAAACAAAAACTAAAAGGCGGGGGGCGTGGTCTCAAAAAAACAAAAACTAAAAGGCGGGGGGCGTTTCAATAGTAATAGGGTTACTTACTTTTTCCCCCCGAAACACTGGCACTCTCTACTTTGTGCTGAGTAGTAGAACAAGCTTTAACATGCGAATGAGGAATGACTTCATATATTGTTCCCATTCATAATATAATGAGTATCTGACTTTTACTGTTTATAGAGCCAAAGTTTCAACATAACGTCTGGGAAAGTTCATCTTTAACCAAACAAGATGGATAATATGATCTCTAAAAATGTGTTTTAAAATGCCAGTGAGATGGCTGAAAGGATTGGAATGCCTACCTTCCGTGCTCAAGGACCTAAGTTTGATCTCCTGCACTTTCTGGTTCTTTGGGCATCACTGAATTTATCCCTGGTGGGTTCCTGGGTACTTCAAGTGTGACCTCATTGTAGCCAGTACAATAGTACTGTCTTGCAGGCCTTAGTTTTACTGAAATTTTCCCCAGGAATTGTCCCTGGGCCCCCTAAATTATGGCAAATTTAAAATGTCTTAGATATGCCTAACAATAACCATACAAGAAAACTAATGATGAATAAAACCTCATCAAAATTGAAAACATACTCTCATAAATGTAAATTTTCCTTTATTCAAATACAATGTTAAAAATATCTGAGTTCAGGCTTGGAATTCATTAAGCTGGGTTGTCACTGTAAAACTAGCAATGAGGAAAATTTGTATGATGAACTAACCAGTTTTCTTGGTTCCTGACGAGTTTCCAGGAGACAAAGATAGCACAATGGTTCCATAAATATAACAGACACAAGCACTGACTCACTCATCTGAAGCAAAGACCAGGAAAAAGAGGAATCACAGGCACTTGTGTGAATACATGAGCTAAAAGTTGAATTTCTAAGAGAAAGTGGCTAACAAAATCATACAGAATTTAAAGAGACAAACTGAAATCAGTTTGCTCCCACCTGAAGTATTCTAGGTGATCCAGGGTTACATCTAGTAATGAGGAAGGGGCAAGTAGTGCTAGGGATTAAACTAGGGTCTATCACATGCGTAACCCTATATTGACAGATTGATTTTATTTTATTATGGTTGTTGGTAGAGGCTGGGTTGCACCCAGTGGTTCTCAGAGCTTACTCTTGGCTCTGCACTCAGGTACCACTCCTGGTGGGACTCAGAGACCATGTATTGGTGCTGAAAATCGAGCCCAGGTCGATTGTATGCAAGGCAATTGCCCTATCCACTGTAGTATCACTATTGATTTTAAATCTTGCAACTTTATTCATTTTTATTAAAGGCTCTCTACATAAAAATTTGTATACTCTTTAATTTGTTTTGTTGTGTTTCGTTTTGTTGTAGAGTCATGACTGTTCATGTGGTGAGGTTTACTTGTGGTGAGGCATCAGGGATTGCACCAGAGAAGACTGCATGCAAGGCAAGTGCCTTAACCCCTGTTTGGTATCTCCAACTTGTTTTGTTTTGTTGTGACATTGGGTGGTGCTCAGGGATTACTACTGGCTCTGTAGTAAGAGATCACTTTTGGTTATGCTCTTAGGGACCATATGTAGTGCCATGGATCACATCAGGATCAGCATTGTGCAAGGCAACTGCCTTACCTCTGTGCTATTACTACGGGTCATGATATCATGCAATCTGTAAGCATCAATAATTTAACTTCTATATTCGCAATTTAGATATATCTTTTCTTGCCTAATTTCTTTGGTTAGGACTTTTAGCACTATGTAGATAAAAGCATCAATGGTTGATAACTAAAGATTTCTCAGTTTTTCACCATTGAATATGTTAGCTGTAAATTTTCTGTGTATAACTTTTATTATATTGAGATTATTTCATTTTATTGCTTTCGTATTGTTTTATCATAAAAAGGCTTTATATTTTGTCATATTTGGCTAATGAGATGATTATTGACTTTTATTATTTGTTCTGTATATGTGGTTATGAATTTTTTTGTTGCCTGTGCTTTTCTTCTTATAGCCAAGAACTCAAGAACTAATTGTGAGAACCAAAATCATAAAACTTTCCCATTATGTTTTCCATTAGGAGTTTTGATAATTTTCTATCTTAAGATTAAAGTTGATTCTTGTATATAGCTTTAAATAAGAGTCCAATTTCATTATTTTTTAAATTTAGATGTGTAGTTTAATTCATTTTCACTTGTTTACCCATTTGTCATAACGAAGACACATGAGTCTGGGAATCAAGAAGTTGAACTGAAGGTGGTGTCTTCTACAATTCAAACTTCAAACTTCTCAAACTATTGTTGCTTCTCTTTTTCAACTAAGAAATCTACACATTTATAAGTTTAGTGTGTAACATTAATTATACTGATCAAGACATAAAACAATAGTTCGATTGAACTGAATATTGAAATAATGATTCAACCATTTTGATATATGTGTGCTGCCAAAATAACAGATAAAAAAGCATTTCCCTGGCTAATTCTGATTACTAAGACAATTAACCTTATGCTAAATGTAATGGGTTTGTTTGTAACAAAAGTTTCTTTGTTATGTCTCCCACGTTTATTATTTTTATAATATTCTTGTACTTCCAATGCTATTTGAAATGGCAGAATTTAGTCTAAGAAAGTAAAAACTTTCCCTCTTTCTGGTTTCTTTAAAATATATGGATATTTTTCCAAAATAAATGAAAAGTTCTGCAAGGCAGTATTTTGTTTTGCTTTGTTAATTTTAAACCACATCTGATGGTTCTTAGGGCTTACTTCTGACTCCATGCTAAAATTACCTCTACAGCGGTTAGGGGACCATATGTAGTGCTGGAGATTGAATCTGGGTCAGCCACATGCAAGGCAAGCAATTTCTTGCTCTACTCCAGCCCCACATAGAGATTTTTATATGACTATACCAAGAAAAATTACAAATATATAATAATAAATTTCCAAATAAAAAATTTTTTAAAAGTTTTTTATTATAATAGACAAAACAGTAGTCCTTGTGAAAATATTTCTGGGAAAAACTGAATCTAAAAGTTTATGTTTTCTAAAGTAACAAAATAGGAGACTAACACCCAATAATGGCCGAGATTAGTACCAGGAATTTTACTCCATGGCTTGGAGGCCAACCACACATGCTAGGGGAAAAGGGAGCTCAAATAAAAAAGGGAACACCAAATAAAGGTGTTGGGAGGATCCTCCCAGGATGTGAGAAGCATGCTGAAAGTAGACTATAGACTGAACATGATTGTCACCCATTGCCTCTTTTGCAAACCACAACACCCAATAAGAGAGAGAGAACAAAAGGGAATGCCCTGCCACAGAGGCGGGGTGGGATGGGGGGCATGGGGGGTGGGAGGGATACTGGGATCCGTGGTGGTGGGAAATGGGCACCGGTGGGGGGATGGGTATTTGATCGTTGTATAATTGAAACCTAAGCACAAAAATTTGTAAGTCTGCAACTGTACCTCATGATGTCTCACTATTAAAAAAATTTTTAATAAAAAGTTTATGTTTTCTTTTAAAAAGGGGAAATGCCTAAGTCATCGTGGCCCCAGAGTATAGGGAAAAGAAAATAAATTGAGTGGAAAGTGTGTTGGAGAAGAGACAGATGAGAAGCAATAGGGACCCAGGATCATGGAGATTCTGATACATCGGTGGCATTAAGAAATGATAGAATTAAATATCCAAACCACAGAGTCAGCACTGAAATCAAGAGACCCAAACTTTAATACAGCCACAAGAATGTGGGGGGCATAATCTGTAAAGCCTACGTGTCCAGCTCCATATCTTCCTCTGAAATTTTTTAAAATTTTTTGTTAGTGAAACACCATGAGGTACATATCTTCCCCTGACATTTTAACCACAATAACATAGCTTTGATAACACAATGTATACTCTGATGTCCTTTTCACAAAAGCTCATCTTCTACCTGTACTCTCGCTAGTGAGTCTTTCTCTGTGATGAAGTCATTAGGATGTAACTGATAAAAAATACAATAAGAGGAGGCCCCTGGCAGTCGCTCTTTGCCTTGAGCCAGAATGAACCTTGGCCCTCCATCCTTTTTACATTCCTCTTACGTGTTTCATTTCCGTGGCTCCTACCAAAAGAATATTCACGCAACATCTGGTGCCCAACGTGGGTCCTCAGTTCTGCTTCCTGCTTGCAGGGAAGCATCCGAAGTTTCATCCTAATGTTCTGGCTTAGCACCAACACATCTTTGCTGGCAGAGCCACATGTAAAGCATGTTAAAATATCCAAGGTCTCATCTAACAGTTAGCGAAGAAGTAGGCCCTTAGTAACATAAGTTTATAGAAGTAAAATGCCTAATAATTTTGGACTTGAGTTAGTTATTATTCTTATGAATAATCTATCCTTTGGCAAAATTCCTTAATATAATAGAGGACAACTATAAATGCCATACTCAATGGTGAAGTCCTTAGACATTTGCCTTGCCTTTTAGAGAAATTCCTTTAATGATTGAAAAACTCGTTTCATTGATATAAATTTCCCTTAGCTGTTGATTGTTCATGATGCTTCGTACCCTTCCTCTACAGCTGAATGATAATCTAGCTGAATAGAATTTTCTGGGTAGGGTGTTATTTCAATGAGGATTATTTTTTACTTTATCCCACCATTATCTTTTGGTCTATAGAGTCTCATTAGATAGATGCTCTGCAAATATTATTGGAGTTCTTTCTTCACTCTTGCAGCTTTCAATGTTCTGTCTCTGTCATTCAGACTACAATGTGTCTGGGAGTTTTTCTATTTTAGTCTATTTTCTGTAGGATCCTTTGGATCTCTTAGATCTGAGTGCCTACGTTTCTCAATTCCAGGAAAATTTTATCTACAATTTCTTTGACTAATAGGGTCTCCATTCAACTCGCCTTTCTGTTCCTCAGGGACTCTGATGACTCATATTATTCCTCGTGAATTCATTCCTGTAATTCTCCAGTATGCTTTTTAATTCTTTTCAGATTTTTTCATTGTCTATTGTTCTCTAGAAGTTTCCTGCATAACATTTTGGAATTTATTGATCTTTTTCAAAGCTGTTGTCATTCTGCTGTTTATGTCTTCTATTGAGTTTTTTATTTCACATACCTTTCCATTCACTCATTTAACTTCTGATTGCAGTTTTATCCTTTCTGCTCTCCTACTTTCTTATGTTTTGCTGACAACCTGCACTATCATTTCTTTGTCCTCATTAAACATCTTCAACATAACGTCTCTAAAGTCAGGATCTGAATGATTACAGAGCTGGTTGGTACAGGTAGAGCCTTTATTGTTATTTCACTCCTTGAGCTAGGTAGGTTTATACTTGACTTTCCCATTGTTTTTATTGTGTTGAAGGATGAATCTTTGTAGTTTGCTTCCCTGGGAATATCTGAATGATAAGATCTGGTGTTGCTCTTTTCTTTCCCTGCCAGTCCTAATTTAGAGACAAGACATATAAATGTGTAGAGTGAGATGTGATGAGGTTCAGGATACAAACAACCATGCGTAGAATTATGGATGCTGGGTGTGGATATGGTCCTAAAGGTTGAATAAGTAATCAGAGGTTCTCAAATGTGGATGTTTCCCTTTGAGATGGCAAGGTTGGGTGAAGAAAAATTATAGTCAACAAAAATTTTCCCTAACAAATTGATGGGTTAATGTACAAAATTAATATAAAAACTAATAATTTCATAGCAGTTACAATTATGATTATGATGTAAAATATCATAAGTGGGCTTAGACAATTCTTTATAAAAAAGACATAAGTTGCCAGCGATTATATGAAAAGTGTTCAACAAACTAGTAACAAGGAAGCTTAAAACAAACCTTTAATCAATTTTAAATCAAAATGAGATATATGTTTACATCTATAAGGATGGCTATTATTCAAAAAAAAATACTCCTGTTCCCATACCCACAGAAAAAAACTCAGAAAGTGTGTGAGAAAACTGGAATATACATTAAGTTCGAGAGGATGTAAAACTGTATGACTGAAAAGGAAAAGATACAGAAGCTTCCAATATTTTAAATACCAATGGGCTGGAGCAATAGCACAGCGGATAGCGTGTTTGCCTTGCATGTGGCTGACCTGGGTTTGTTCCTCCTTCCTTCTTAGAGAGCCTGGCAAGCTATCAAGAGTATCCCGCCTGCAAGGCAGAGCCTGGCAAGCTACCGCTAGTATATTCAATATGCCAGAAACAGTAACAAGTCCCACAATGGAGATGTTACCGATGCACGCTTGAGCAAATTGATGAACAATGGGACTACAGTACTACAGTGCTAAATACCAATATCGAGGTTAAAGACTTGATCATTAATTATTGTTTCTTGAGTTTTTAATAATAGAATTCTAACTGCCTCTAAGTGATATTTAATTCTAGCTTGATTTGCACTTTCCTAATAGTAAGCAATCACAGACATTGTTTCTGTGTCCATTAACCATCTTTAAATTTTCTTTGGTGAAATGTGTTTTCAGATTCCCTTCTCATTGTTGAAATTCAGGATTTTATTTTTGGTTGTTGAGCATTTAAAATTTTTTAATATGTATTTTGGATGTTTATCAGCTTGCAACCTAGAGGAAATGTTTAAGTTCTTAGAATTATATGACCTTTCAAGACTGGTCATAGGGATCTGGAGTGATACTACAGTGTGTAGGGCGTTTGCCTTGCACGAAGCAGCCCTGGGTTTGATTCCCAGCATCCCATATGGTCCCCTGAGAACTGCCAGGATTAATTCCTGAGTTCAGAGCCAGGAGTAACCCCTATGCATCGCCAGGTGTTACCCCCCCAAAGAAAAGACTGATCATAAAGAAATGTAAAAATTTGAGTATATAAATTACTAGTAAGAAAATTTTAAATTACACAAAAAAGAAATATAAAAGCCAATTTCTCAGATGAACATAGACACAAAGAACCTCAACAAAAAATAAGTAAAATGAAGGTAACAACATTCGAAAACAATTATATGCCACTTTATTCCAGAAGTGCAAGTATTTGGGGGGGTGCATGCGGGTCACACACACTTGGCAGTGCTCATGTGTTACCCCTTGCTCTCACTCAGGAGTTATTCCTGATGGTGCTTGGGGGACCATATGGGATGCCTTTGATAGAACCCAGGTCAGTAGTGTGCGAGGCCCATGTCTACCCACTGTTCTATTGCTTTGGTCTCAAGAAGTGCAAGAATTTCTAGACATAAAAAAATAGTCACCCTGATCTGCGTGGGACGGGCACAGAGGCCCAGCTCTGGGCAACAAAGCTGAACGGCTACAATTTCAAAGAGGTACAGCCCGCCCCCAAGGGACTGGGACCCTCTCTGGGCATGCGCAGCTAGATCCAGCCCCTGGAAAGCCGGTTTTCAACCCCTGATCTGCGTGGGACGGGCACAGAGGCCCAGCTCTGGGCAACAAAGCTGAATGGCTCCAATTCCAAACAGGAGGCGTTCCCAACTCCTCGCCCAGTGCCAGGGACTCTTTCCAGAGCCGCGGCCGCTGACAAGGCCGCGAAATATTTTCCCGCTACGTATGCCATAGGAACCATAAGCTACTTTCTTAGATGGAAACTTCACTATTTTAGCTCAGCCACTAGAAACACAGTAGCCAATAACTCATAAGCCTAAATTAACTCACACTGCATATCAAGCAGAATAGTAACAGTGAAAGTGAAGGACTAAACCACACCTCTCACAATGGTAAAGCAACGCAAAAGCCCACCAAACTTTCATATTGAAGAGTCTAGCCCAGATGACACCAACAGTACTGTAGTGTTAGACAACCTCTCTGACAAGGAATTCAGAAGGGAGCTACTTAAGATGCTTAGGGAACTAAAAGAAACAATGGAAAGCAATGCCAATAGAGGACAAGAGGATTTGAAGGCAGAAATGAGGAAAATGCAATCAGAAATGTCAGACCTGAAAAATCTCGTAGGCGAACTGAAAAGCTCAGTGGAAGGCCTCAGCAGCAGAGTAAGAGCGGCTGAGAACAGAATCAGTGAGCTCGAAGATGAAGTTCAGAGACTCTCCAGAAAAAAGCAGAAAATGGAAAAGAGACTCACAATTCGGGAACAGATGGCAAGAGAAGATCATGATGAAGCCAAGAGGGGTAACATAAGAATTATTGGAGTCCCAGAGGTACAGGAAGAAAACCTCGATGAAGTAGAAACTGTCAAAGACATCATTGCTACAACATTTCCAGAGCTGAAGAAAACTTGTGACCACATTCAGGAGGCCTGAAGGGTACCAGCTAGAAGAAATCCGAATAAAAATACCCCAAGACACATTCTGATCAAAATGACCAAAACCTTAGACAGAGACAAAATTCTGAAAGCAGCAAGATCGAAGAAAGACATCTCTTACAAAGGAGCATCCTTAAAATTCACAGCTGATTTTTCTGATGAAACCCTCATGGCCCGAAAACAGTGGTGGGACATAGTAAAAAAACTCAATGAAATAAATGCCTCCCCAAAAATACTTTTCCCAGCAAGACTCTCATTCAAAATAGAAGGAACAACACACAGTTTCACAGACAAACAACAGCTTAGGAACTTCATAGACTCAAAACCATGGTTACAAGAACAACTAAATGGGCTACTTTAAGGCAAGAAAGGTCCCTCAAATACACCAAATTTTAACAGAACAATGGGACAAAATCCCATAACAATAATCTCTCTCAATGTCAATGGGCTAAACGCACCAATTAAAAGACATAGAGTGGCAGGATGGATTAGAAAATTGAACCCAACATTCTGCTGCCTGCAAGAAACACATCTCAATAGTCAAAGCAAACACAGACTCAGAGTCAAAGGCTGGAAAACAATCCTACAGGCAAACAGCTCCCATTAAAAAAGCTGGGGTAGCCATCCTTATATCAGACCACATCGATTTCAGAGTGAGGAAGGTCATAAGAGACAGTGAAGGCCATTTCTTATTGATCAAAGGATCTGTACAACAGGAAGAACTTACAATAATAAATGTATATGCACCTAATGACAGACCAGCAAAGTACTTAAAACAACTACTCATAGATTTGGAAAAAGACATCAATAGCAACACAATACTAGTGGGAGACTTCAACACTGCTTTGTCACATCTTGATAGATCAACCAGACTCAAGCTTAGCAAGGACATACTTCATCTGAGGGAAACAATGGAAGAAAGGGACTTAGTAGATATATACAGGACACTTCATCCACAAAAAGCTGAATACACATTCTTCTCAAGCGTACATGGAACATTCTCCAAGATAGACCACATGCTGAGCCACAAAACATGCCTCCATAAAATTAAGAAGGTAGAGATTGTATCAACAATCTTCTCAGACCATAATGCGCTGGAATTAGAAGTAAATCACACACAAAAACAGAAAACTAAATCAAACACCTGGAAATTAAACAGTGCACTATTGAACAACGAGTGGATTAGACAGGAAATCAAAGAGGAAATCAAAAGATTCCTAGAAACGAATGAAAATGAGAACACGAGTTACCAAAACTTATGGGACACAGCAAAGGCTGTGTTAAGAGGAAAGTTTATAGCTCTACAAGCATTCCTCAGGAAGGAGGAGCGAGCACACATAAGTAACCTAACCTCACAGCTTAAGAGCTTGGAGAAGGACCAAAAAAAAGGAGCACAACCCGAACAGGAGAAAGGAAATAATAAAACTCAGAGCAGAGATTAACGAGATGGAAACCCAAAAAGCAATCCGAAAGATCAATGAAACCAAAAGCTGGTTCTTTGAGAAAATTAACAAGATCGATAAGCCTCTAGCAAAACTCACAAAGAAAGGGAGAGAGAAAACCCTAATAAACCGAATCAGAAATGAAAAGGGGGTCATTACAACAGAAACCACAGAAATTCAGAGGATCCTCAGGGAGTACTTTGAGAAGCTTTATGCCACGGAACATCAAAACCTCGAGGAAATGGATAAATTCCTAGATTCCTACAGACTCCCAAGGCTGAACCAAGAAGACCTGGAATACCTGAACAGACCTATCACCATCAAGGAAATTGAAATGGTAATAAAAAGTCTCCCCAAACACAAAAGTCCTGGCCCGGATGGTTTCACTAGTGAATTCTTCCAAATCTTTAAAGAGGACTTACTCCCAATCCTCTTTAAGCTTTTCCACGAAATTGAAATATCAAAAACACTTCCAAACAGTTTCTACGAAGCAAATATCACACTGATACCAAAAGCAGACAGAGATACCACAAAGAAAGAGAATTACAGACCGATATCCCTGATGAACACAGATGCAAAGATCCTCAACATACTACTAGCAAATAGAATCCAACTACTCATCAAAAAGATCATACACCATGACCAAGTAGGATTCATCCCAGGGATGCAAGGATGGTTTAACATTGGGAAATCAATCAACATAATCCACCATATCAACAAAAGAAAAGATAAAAAGCATATGATCATATCAATAGATGCAGAGAAAGCATTTGATAAGATCCAGCACCCCTTTATGATGAAAACCCTAGCCAAAATGGGTATAGAAGGGACCTTCCTCAACATAATTAAAGCCATCTACCACAAGCCTACAGCAAGCATCATCCTCAATGGGGAAAAACTGAGAGCCTTCCCTCTAAGATCAGGAACGAGACAAGGATGCCCACTCTCTCCACTGCTGTTCAATATAGTACTGGAAGTACTTGCAATAGCGATTAGGCAAGAAAAAGATATTAAAGGCATTCAGGTAGGAAAGGAAGAAATCAACCTCTCACTATTTGCAGATGATATGATACTCTACTTAGAGAACCCAATAACCTCCACCAAAAAAACTCCTAGAAACAATAGACTCGTATAGTAAAGTTGCAGGCTATAAAATCAATAGCCAAAAGTCCATGGCTTTCCTATATGCAAACAGTGAGAGAGAAGAAAGCAACATGAAAAAAACAGTCCCGTTCACAATTGTGCCCCAGAAAATCAAGTACCTAGGAATCAGCTTAACTAAGGAAGTAAAGGACCTGTACAAAGAAAACTACAAAACGCTACTTCAGGAAATAAAGGAGAACATGAGGAAATGGAATGATATCCCCTGCTCATGGGTCGGGAGACTTAACATTGTCAAAATGACAATACTACCGAAAGCATTGTATAAATTCAATGCAATCCCTATAAGGATACCCATGACATTCTTCAAAGAAATGGAGCAAACTCTCCTGAAATTTATATGGAACAATAAGCCCCCACGAATAGCTAAAGCAATTCTTGGGAAAAGGAAAATGGGAGGAATCAACCTCCCGAACTTCAAACTGTACTACAATGCAGTAATAATTAAAACAGCATAGTACTGGAACAAAGGCAGAACTGCAGACCAATGGAACAGGGTTGAATACACTGACATCTCCCCTCAATCATATGATCATCTAATCTTTGATAATGGTGCAAGTAATGTGAAGTGGAGTAAGGAAAGCCTCTTTAATAAATTGTGTTGGCATCACTGGACGGCTACATGCAAAAAAATAGGCTCAGAACTCTGCCTAACACCATGTACAAAAGTAAGATCAAAATGGATTAACGACCTCAACATCAGACCAGAAACCATAAGGTACATTGAAGATAAAGTTGGCAAAACCCTCCATGACATTGAAACTAATGATATCTTCAAAGATGCCACGCCACTGGCCGAGCAAGTGAAAACAGAGATAGATAAATGGGACTGTCTTAAACTAAGAAGCTTCTGCACCTCCAAAGAAACAGTGACCAAAATACAAAGACAGTCTACAGAATGGGAAAGGATATTCACCAAATACACATCTGACAAGGGGTTGATATCCAGGATATACAAAATACTGGTTAAACTCCACAAGAAGAAAACATCCAACCCCATACAAAAATGGGGCAATGAAATGAACAGAAACTTTCTCAAAGAAGAAATCCGAATGGCAAAAAAGCACATGAGAAAATGCTCTACATCATTAATCATCAGGGAGATGCAGATCAAAACCACAATGAGATACCATCTCACACCTCAGAGACTGGCCCACATTCAAAAGAACAAAAGCAACCGATGCTGGCGTGGATGTGGCGAGAAAGGGACACTCCTTCACTGTTGGTGGGAATGTCGACTGGTTCAGCCCTTCTGGAAAACAGTATGGACGATTCTCAAAAAATTAGAAATTGAGCTCCCATTTGACCCAGCAATACCACTCCTGGGAATATATCCCAGAGAGGCAAAAATGTATAGTCGAAGTGACATCTGCACTTGTTTGTTCATTGCAGCACTCTTTACAATAGCCAGAAACTGGAAGAAACCTGAATGCCCACGAACAGATAACTGGTTAAAGAAACTTAGGTACATCTACACAATGGAGTACTATGTAGCTGTTAGAAAAGATGAAGTCATGAAATTTACATACAAGTGGTACAATATGGAAAGTATCATGCTAAGCGAAATGAGTCAGAAAGAGAGGGATAGACATAGAAAGATTGCATTCATCTGGGGGATATAAAGTAACAAAGTATGAGATTAATACCCAAGAATAGCTGAGATCAGCACCAGGAGGATTACTCCATAACTTAGAGGCCAGCCGGGTATCCTAGAGGAAAGGGCAGTTCAGATAGAGAAGGGAGCACCAAATAAAGGATGTTTGGAGGATCCTCCCAGGAGGGGAGATGCATGTCGAAAGTAGACTATGGACTGAACATGTTTGCCACTCAATGCCTCTTTTGCAGACCACAACACCCAAAAGGAGAGAGAGAACACAGGGGATTGCCCTGCCACAGAGACAGGGGGGTTGGGGGTGGGAGGGATATTATCCATGGTGGTGGAAAATGGGCACTGGTGGAGGGATGGGTATCTGATCATTGTATAATTGAAACCAAAGCACAAAAAATTGTAAATCTACAACTGTAAAAAAAAAAGAATAAAAAAATAGTCAATAAAATAGATCACAACAAGATAAAAAATAAAAATAGTGTGTGCATCTCAATAAAAATAGCAAAAAAGCATTTGACAAGATCCATTTTGTCAAATGGATCCAACATATCTTTAAGAATATCTTTAAGAATAAAACACTGCTGATCAAGCAAGTGGAAACAAACATAAACAAATGGGACTACATCAAACTAAGAAGCTCCTAAAACTCAAAGAAAAAGTGACCGAAAGTCACAGAAAGTCCACAGAATGGGAAAGAATTTTTACCCAATACCCAGCTAATAAAGGATTAATATACAGGATACTACAAGACACTAGTATAATTATACAAGAAAAAAAAAACTCCAACTCCATCAAAAAATGGGGAGAGAAAATGAACAGAAGTTTCCTCAAAAAAGACATACAAATGGCCAAAAGAAACTGAAAAAAAAAAATGCTCCACAGGAGCGATAGCACAGCGGTAGGGCATTTGCCTTGCACGCAGCCAACATGGCCAACCCGAGTTCTATTCCTCCGCCCATCTCGGAGAGCCCGGCAAGCTACCGAGAGTATCTCGCCCGCACGGCAGAGCCTGGCAAGCTCCCCGTGACGTATTTGATATGCCAAGCACAGTAACAACAAAGTCTCCAATGGAGACGTTACTGGGCCCGCTCGAGCAAAATCGCTAGTCACCAGGGAGATGCATAACAATGAGATATAGTTTCAAACCACAGAGACTGGCACACATTTAAGAGAACAAAAAGCAACCAGTACTGGCATTGATGTGGGGGAAAAGAGATGCTCTTTCACTGTTGGTGGGAATGTGGACTGGTCCAGCCTTTTTTGGAAAACAATATGGACAGTCATTCAAAAACTAGAAATTGAGTTTCCATATGACCTCACAATACCACTTCTGGTAATACATCCTGAGAGTGCAAAAAAAATCACAGTAGAAATCACACCTATACCTATATGTTCATTGCAGCACTGTTCACAATAGCCAAAATCTGGAAACAACCCAAGTGCCCTAGAACAGATGACTGGTTAAAAACTCCATCTACACAGTGAAATATTATGCAGCTGTTATGAGAGATTAAGTCATGAAATTTTCTTATAAGTGATTAAACATGGAGAGTATCATGCTATGTGAAATGAGTCAGAAAGAGAGGGACAGATATAGAAGGACTGCACTTATTTGTGGAATATAAAATAACAGAACATGAGTCTGACACCCAAGGACAGTGGATAGAAGGGTCAGGAAGATTGCTCCATAGTTGGAAGCCTGCCTCATGAGCAGGCAGGGAGAAGACAGCTGGAATAGAGAAGGGATCACTAAGAAAATGATGGTTGGAGGAATCGGTCAGGATGGGAGATGTGTGCCAAAAGTAGATAAAGGGCCAAACATGATAACCTCTTAGTATCTTTATTGAAAACCATAATATCCAAAGGTAGAGAGAAAGTATGGGGAATATTGTGTGCCATGGAAGCAGTAGGAGGGTAGGAAAGGTGGGCGTATACTGGGAATATTGGCGGTGGGGAATGTGCACTGGTGGAGGGATGGGTGTTTGATCATTGTGTGATTGTAACTCAAACATGAAAGCTTGTAACTCTCTCACGATGATTAAATAAAAAAAGAAACACTTCTTAATAGTGAGTTTTTAATTCTCATAGTATTCTATTTAATAAAAATTAAACTGAGTAAGAAAAAAAAAGACCATACACAGAAACTCATAACATTATAGTCAATAGTGAAAAACATAAAGTTTTTCTACTAGTAAAGCTGAAACAAGTGTTGAGTGCTTACTAACAACATTACCTCCTACTGGAAGTTTAAGGAGAAAAAATGAAAGAAATGGTAAATTGTATTCTCCCTGCAAGACCCCCGGCATCCTCTCAGACTTTGGGAGAAAAGCAGCCCTGAGTTTCTGCCTCTTCCTCTTCGTTTCGCAAGCTGTGCTGGTCTTCTCCTCCACCCAGTCTTTACCCCCTACACACACAACAGGTACCCGTGAGGGCGTGGCCTTTTCGGAAGTGGGCGTGGCTTCTGTAGAAGTGGCGTGGTCTAATTTTCAGCAGTCCAACCCTCGCGAGGCTGCAGGTAGTCTAGCCATACTAATGAACCTAGTCCCCATACCTTCACACCAACACAAAAAACAACGCAAATCCCCACCACATGGGGAGGACGATGAAAAGAATCCAGAAGCCTTTGTAGGTGATGCTCACCTAAGGGACCTATCTGACAAAGAATTCAGATATGAAAGTATGAAGATGTTCAATCAACTCAATTAAACAGTCAGACAGATATCCAGTAACATGACAGAAACTATCGAAAATTACAGAAAGAAATGAGACCAGAAATGTCATCAATAAAAAACTCAGTCTGTGCCCTCAACAGTAGGATGATCACAGCAGAAGACAGAATCAGTGAGCTGGAAGATCAGATGCACCAAGCCAACAGGCAACAATAAATAGTGGCAAGGGAGCTCAAAATATCTCTAGAGAGAATCAGAGTTCTAGGAGATGATTCCAAGAGGAACAACATTAGAATCATTGGAGTACCAGAAGCTCAGGGAAACAATCCCAATGAAAAAACCACAGTTAAACAAATCTTTGCTGAAAAATTCCTGGAGCTCTACAATGCAGCCATCCAGGTTCAAGGAGCCCAAAGGGTGCCAGCTAAAAGAGACCCTAACCAAAACACTCCAAGACATATCATAGTTAAAATGATCAATGCTGCCGATAGAGATACAATACTGCAAGCAGCAAGGACAAAGAAGGAAATCATATACAAAGGAGCACCCCTTAGATTCACAGCAGACCTGTCAGAGGAAACCCTCCATGTCTAAAAGCAATGGCAGGATATAGTGAAAAAACTCACTGAAATGAATGCTTCACCAAGAATACTCTATCCAGCTAAACTCTCACTCAAAATCAAAAGAACGGCACACTATTTTCTAGATAAAAGCAGCTCAAAACTTCATAGACTCAAAACCAAAGCTAAAAGAAGGACTAAAGGGGCTACTATAAGACAAGACAAACCTTACAAACACAACAGACTCTTACAGAAAGGTGACACAAAACCCCAAAACAATAATCTCTCTCAACGTCAATGGTCTAAATTAACGAATTAAGAGACACAGAGTGGCAAAATGGATTCAGAGACAGAACCCAACATTCTGCTGCCTACAAGAAACTCATCTCAACAGTCAGAACAAACACAGACTCAAAGTTAAAGGATGAAAAACAATCCTGCAAGCAAACAGCTCCCTCAAAAAAGCTGGGGTGGCCATAATAGTAACTGACAACATCAATTTCAGGTTTAAAAAGATTAGAAGAGACAGCGAAGGCAATTTTCTCTTCATCAAGGGATACATACAACAGGAAGAAATCACACTTTTAAATGTATATGCATCTAATGAGGGAACAGCTAAATATTTAAAACAACAGCAAACAGATCTTAAGGAGGACATTGCTAGCAACACAATAGTAGCTGGAAACTTCAACATCACGTTATTACCTCTGGATAGATCAACAAGAACAAAACTCAGCAAGTAATCATTGGCTTTGAAAGAAGAAATAGAAGAGAAAGGGCTTATAGACCTCTACAGGGCTTTACACTCCCCAAAATAAAGAATACACATTCTTCTCCAGTGCACGCATAACATTTTTCAAAATAGACCATGTGCTAGGCTACAAAACATACCTCAATAGAACCAGGAAGACAGAAATAGTAAAAACAATATTTTCAGACCATGATGCACTGAGAATAGAAGTAAATCATACACAAACACGGAGAACCAAATCAAACACCTGAAAATTAAACAACTCAATGCTGAACAACATGTGGATCAGGAAGGAAATCAAAGACGAAATCAAAAGATACTTGGAAACTAATGAGAATGAAGACACAAGCTACCAGAACTTATGGGATGCAGCAAAATCTGTTTTAAGGGGAAAATTTATAGCTCTGCAAGCATATCTGAGGATGGAAGAAAGAATGCACATAAACAACTTGACTTCACAGCTCAAGATCTTAGAAAAGGATCAACAGAAGGAGCCCAAATCGGGCAGAAGGAAAGAGATCATAAACTTAGACAGAAATCAACGACATGGAAACCAAAGAAACAATCTGAAATATCAATGAAACCAAGAGCAGGTTCTTGAAGAAAATAAATAAGATAGATAAACTGTGGGAAGCTGGCCCTTTAACTGACCAAGGGCCTATGTGCCTGTGCTAGGTATGGCTATCTTGACCTACATGACCCTCAGCAGGTAAAGCCTGTGCTAGGTAGGGCTATCCTGACCTACGTGACCCTTGGCAGGTAAAGCCTGTGCTTTGTATGGTTATCCTGAGAAAACAATTGTCATGGCTGTAACTGACAATGATTAACTTAGTATAAGCTTTGTAATGTATGGTAGGTCAAACTTATAGTCTCTGTAACTTTCCTAACCACATTTAGGCACGACCCTTTGTGTAGCTGCCTCACTAATATATATCCCCATCGCCCTCAATAAGGCCTGTCCCTTTTTCTCTTTGTTTCTAAGCTGCATTCTGTCTCTTGTGTCTTGTGTTCATTCAGTCAGTCCTTCCCTGCACCTACGGATCCTAGGGCCATCTCTACGGGCCGGAGAGTGGTCTGGCGGGGCTCCCCGCAATAAACCACTAGCAACACTCACAAAGAAACAGAGAGAGAACCGTAATAACCCGAATCTGAAATAAGAATAGTAATATCACGGTCACCCGTTGTTCATCGATTTGCTCGAGCGGCCCAGTAATGTCTCCATTGGAGGCTTTGTTGTTACTGTGTTTGGCATATCGAATACATCAAGGGGAGCTTGCCAGACTCTGCCGTGTGGGCAAGATACTCTCGGTAGCTTGCGGGGCCCTCCGAGAGGGGCGGAGGAATCGAACTCGGGTTGGCCATGTTGGCTGCATGCAAGGCAAATGCCCTACCGCTGTGCTATTGCTCCAGCCCAGTAATATCACAATAAAAACCAAAGAAATTCAAAAGATCATCAGAGACTACTTTAAAGTCTGTATGCCACAAAACAAGAGAACCTAGAAGAAATAGATAAATTTCTGGATTCCTATAATCTCCCAATGCTGAATCAAAAAGATCTATAGTACCTGAATAGACCGATTAACATCAAGGAAATTGAAACTAATCAAAATATTCCCAAATACAAAAGGCCAGGTCCAAATGGATTCACTAGCGAATTTTTACAAACATTAAAAGAGGAACTATTGCCAGTTCTTCTCAAGCTTTGCCAGGAGATTGAAAAAGCTGAAACTCTCCCAAACAGATTCTATGAAGCCTATGTCTCTCTAACACCAAAAGGTAACAAAGACACCACAAGAAAAGAAAAGTATAGGGCAATATCACTGATGAACACGGATGAGAAGATTCTCAACAAAATACTAGCAAATAGAATTCAACAACTCATCAAAATGATCATACACCATGAACAAGTGGAATTCATCCCGGGGATGCAAGGATGGTTTAACATTCGGAAATCAATCAACATAATCCATCATATTAACAAAAGAAAAGAGAAAAATCATATGATCCTACCAGTAGATGCAGAGAAAGCATTTGACAAGATCCAGCACCCATTTATGATTAAAACCCTTGCCAAAATGGAGATAGAGGGGACTTTCCTCAATATAAAGCCATCAACCACAAGCCTACAGCAAGCATCATCCTCAATTGGGAAAAACTGAGAGCCTTCCCCCTAGGATCAGGGATGAGACATGGATGCCCACTCTCTCCACTACTCTTCAATATAGTACTAGAAGTACTTGCAGTAGTGATTAGGCAAGAAAAAGATATTAAGGGAATTCAGGTAGAAAAGGAGAAATCAAGCATTTGCAGATGATATACTATAATTAGAGAACCCTAAAACCTCTACTAAGAAACTCCTAGAAACAATAGACTAGTATGGTAAAGTTGCAGACTATAAAATCAATACCCAAAAGCCAATGGCTTTACTATACGCAAATGGTAAAAGAGAAGAAAATGACATGAAGAAAACAATCTCGTTTACAATTGTGCCCCAGAAAATCAAGTACCTAGGAATAAGCTTAACTAAGGAAATAAAGGACCTGTACAAAGAAAACTACAAAAAGCTACTTCAGGAAATAAAAGAGTACACGAGAAAATGGAAAGATATCCCCTGTTCATGGATCGGGAGAATTAACATTGTCAAAATGGCAATACTTCCCAAAGCACAGTACAAATGCAATGCAATCCCTATTACAATACCCATGACATTCTTCAAAGAAATAAAGCAAATACTCATGAAATTTATATGGAACAGTAAGCCCCCACAAATAGCTAAAGCAATTCTTGGTAAAAAGAAAATGGGAGGAATCAACCTCCCTAACTTCAAACTCTACTTCAAACTCTATTACAAAGCAGTAATAATTAAAACAGCATAGTACTAGAACAAAGGCAGAGCTGTAGACCAATGGAACAGGGTTGAATATACTGACATCTCCCCCCAAGCATATGATCATCTAATCTTCAATAAAGGGGCAAGAAAAGTGAAGTGGAGCAAGGAAATCCTCTTTAACAAATTGTGCTGGCAAAACTGGATGGCTACATGCAAAAAAGTGGGTTCAGATCTCTGCCTAACTCCATGTACAAAAGTAAAATCAAAATGAATTAAAGACCTCAACATCAGACCGGAATTCATAAGGTTCATTGAAGACAAATTTGGCAAAACACTCCCTGATATTGAAGCTAATGATATCATCAAGATGTCACGCCACTGGCCAAGCAAGTGAAAACAGAGATAGACAAATGGGAGTATCTTAAACTAAGAAGCTTCTGCACCTCAAAAGAAACAGTGACCAAAATACAAAGACAGTCTATGGAATGGGAAAGGATATTCACCGAATACACATCTGACAGGGGGTTGATATCAAGGATATACAAGGTACTGTTTGAACTCCATAAGAAGAAAACATCCAAGCCCATCACAAATGGGGCAACGAAATGAACAAAAACTTTCTCAAAGAAGAAATCCGAATGGCGAAAATGCACATGAGAAAATGCTCGACATCATTAATCATCAGGGAGATGCAAATCAAAACGAGATATCATTTCACACCACAGAGATTGGCCCACATCCAAAAGAACAAAAGCAACCAGTGTTGGCGCAGATGTGGCGAGAAAAAGTCCCTCCTTCACTGCTGGTGGGAATGTCTACCGGTTCAGCCCTTCTGGAAAACAGTATGGACGATTCTCCAAAAATTAGAAATTGAGCTCCCATTTGACCCAGCAATACCACTTCTGAGAATATATCCCAGAGAGGCAAAAAAGTATAGTCAAAGTGACATCAGCACTTGTTTGTTCATTGCAGCACTGTTTACAATAGCCAGAATCTGTAAAAAATCTGAGTGCCCTAGAACAGATGACTCATTAAAGAAACTTTAAAGAAACCCATAGCTGAGGTACATTTACACAATGGAGTACTATGTAGCTGTTAGAAAAGATGAAGTCATGAAATTTACATACAAGTGGTACTACATGGAAAGTATGATGCTAAGTGCAATGAGTCAGAAAGAGAGGGATAGACATAGAAATATTGCATTCATCTGGAAAACATAAAGTAACAAAATAGGAGACTAACACCCAAGAGTGGCTGAGATTAGTACCAGGAGGTTTGCTCCATGGCTTGGAGGCTAGCCACACATGCTAGCGGAAAAGGCAACTCAGATAGAGAAGGGAGCACCAAATAAAGGGTGTTGGGAGGATCTTCCCAGGATGGGAGAAGCATGCTGAAAGTAGTCTATAGACCAAACATGATTGCCGCTCACTGCCTCTTTTGCAAACCACAACACCCAAAATGGTAGAGAACAAAAGGGAATGCCCTGCCACAGAGGCAGGGTGGGATTGGGGAGATGGGCGGTGGGAGGGATACTGGGACCCGTGGTGGTGGAAAATGGGCAGTGGTGGAGGGATGGGTATTTGATCATTGTATAATTGAAACCCAAGCAAAAAATTTTCTAAGTCTACATGTGTACCTCATGGTGTTTAACTAATAAAAATTAAAAATAAAACAAAACAACAATAATAACAAAAAAGAGCATGGGCATATAAATTAAAAAAAGAAACGGTAAATCTTAAAAGAGGAATTCAAATCATTTTAACTTGTGGATGATGAGATATTATATATGGAAAACCAAAGAGACTACAAAAATAAAACTCTGAAAATAATTAAATACAGATAAAAGGCAGGCTAAACTCAATAAATTAAAATGCATTTATATACACAAAAAATAGAAATAAAGGAAAAAGTGTAATTTATAGTCACATCAAGAAAATAAAAATGTACAGGAATAAGTTCAACAAGGATGTAAAGGCCTATACACTGGAAACTATAAGACATTGTTAAAAGATACTGAAGGGGGTATGGTGCCGCCAGCAGGTCAATCTGTACCTGTGAGGCGAGTGTATCAGCAGCCTGATGGTGCCTTCATACTTCCAGATACCCCAAACTTGCTGCCGTGCCTTTGGCCAGACCCCAAAAACTTGGGGCAAAGTTTACCAAGAAAGTAAACGGCCAAAAGTTAGGTATGTGGCAAATACATCCACAAACCACCTCCGGCTCAGCTATATAATTGGAGGCAAGGCCTCTCTGGTTCCTGATTGAACTGTTTAATGGCCATGATCCCAGAGACTCAGAAACGATTTTTAGAAACCAGTGGCTTTAGGTAGAAATGCGTCCGGTCCCTGCAGTAGGTTACCAGTGCTGGGCCAACCCAGGTGGGAATAGGTTTCGTGCCTTGGCCTGTTCCCCCTGGCGGCTCAGTGGCCACCATCCTTCAGAGGCTACTGGATAGTCAGGTTTGGGCCCCCAGTGACAAGACACACAGGGCCTCACGGGATGGGGGTGGAGCCGGGCTTGTCCTCCCCACCCCAACGAGACCCCAAGTCATCGCCCACAAACCACCTGTCTGGCCATGTTCCCAGAGACTCAGAAACAAATCTCAAAACCCAGTGGCTTTTGGCAGAAATGCGTCCAGACCCCACAGTACGTTACTGTCGCTGGGCCATCCCAGGGAGGAAAGGGTGTTGTCACTCCACCTGCTCCCTCTTGGTGGCTTGGTGGCCGTAATCCTCCAGAGGCCATTGGACAGTCAGGCCTGGGCCCTCAGTGACGAAACTTGTTGGGCCTCACGGGATGGAGGGGAGCCGGGCCTGTCCTCCCCACCCTAACGAGAACCCAAGTCATCACCCACAAATGGCCTCTCTGGCTCCTGATCAAGCTGCTTAACGACCATGATCCCAGAGACTCAGAAACAAATCTTGAAACCCAGCGACTTTTGGCAGAAATGTGTCCTGACCCTGCAGTAGGTTACTGTCACCGGTACACCCCAGTGGGGAAAGGGTGCTGTCCCTCCGCCTGTTTCCCCCTGGCGGTTAGGTGGCCGCCATCTTCCAGAGGCCACTGGACGTCAGGCTTGGGCTCGCAGTGACGAAACTTGTTGGACTTCACGGGATGGATTGGAGCCGGGCCTGTCCTCCCCACCCCAAGGAGACCACAAGTCATCGCCCACGAACGGCCTCTCTGGCTCCTGATCAAACAGCTCAACAGCCATGATCCCAGAGACTCAGGAGCAAATCTCGAAACCCAGTGGCTTTTGGCAGAAATCCCTCCAGATTTAAGTGTTAAAATTTCGGAATTTCAAAATCACATGGCCCTACTGCAGCCACGCGACATAATATGTTTTTTCATAACCAGCAATAGAACACAAATTGTCTATTGTTGCCTTTTCAGCAAATCTGAGTGTTGGGGTAAAATCTTAAATAATAATGGTGGGTCTGTGATCAAAGTAGAGAGAGAGTAATGTGGAAACCATCTGCCCCACAGGTAGGGGGAGGGTGTGAGATGGTGGTATACTAGGGTTTTTGGTGGTGGAGAATGGGCACTGGTGAATGTATGGGTTGTATGACCGAGACTTAGACCCAAAAGCTTTGTAACTACTCTCATGGTGATTCAATAAAAAATGAAAAAAAAAAGTTAGGTGGAGTTCATGCACAATTCAATCAGCTAATCAGTGGCTGAATAAATAGCAGTACTCCTACAAAAAAAAAGATATTGAAGAAACATTAAAAACACACTATATTCAATTGTTGGAATAATTGACATCATTAAAATAATAATTTTACCATAGGAAACATGTAGATTCAATACTATTCTTATTAAAGTGCCAATTTAATTTTTCACAAATATTCTAAAATTGTATAAAATCATAAAGTACCTAGAATACCCTAGAGTAGGCCATTTGCCTTGCACACGTCCAACATGGCCGACCCCAGTTCCATTCCTCTGTCCATCTCAGAGAGCCTCGTAAGCTACCGAGCGTATCTCACCGCACGGCAAAGTCTGGCAAGATACCCATGACATACTCTATATGCCAAAAACAGTAACAACAAGTCTCACAATGTAAACGTTACTGGGCCCACTCAAGCAAATCAATGAACAACTGGAGGACAGTGCAGGGTAGTGCTACCCTAGGAGAAAATACAAAATATAAAAGTATCTTGACTGCCAGCTAAAACTATACTACAAATGCATAGTAGAGGATTTTGGAATAATAATGGGCAGATTAATGGATTTAGTTTAAAAACTCATTAACAAATCTATACATATATTCGCAACTAATTCCCAATGAAGAAGCTAAAAGCATATGATGGAAAAAGGAAGATATTTTCAGGTAAACAACTTCTTACAAAAGGATCCTATGTGACGCACTTTGATACTATACACAAAATGGATTTAACAAAAATGAATTAAAGTCTTAAATATAAGCCCTGAAGCCACAAAATACAGAGAAGAAATTATAGACTATAATGCATTTAACATTGACCTTAGAAATATTTCAGGGACAGCATGCCCGAAAAACCAACTCAGGGAACTGCAATCGCCCCCCACTTAGCCAACGTTCCCAACCCTCCCCAGAGCCCAGGCCAGAGGGGATTCCCAACAAGTTTCAGAAATGCATCAGAAGTGGGACTTTGGGGGATATGGTGCTGCTAACAAGTCAACCTGTACCTGCAAGGCAAGTGCATTAGCAGTCTGATGGTGCCTTCAGAGTTCGAGATACCCCAAAATTGCTGCTGTACCTTTGGCAAGACCCCAACAACTTGGAGCCAAGTTTACCAAGAAATTAAACAGCCAAAAGATAGGTATATAGGAGACACACCCACAAACCATATCTGGCTCAGCTTTATAAGTTCATTTATTGACCTTATTTTAGAGACCCATAAATCTCGAAAGAGATCAACAGATGCAGTTAGGGCCTGTAGCGCGGAAGAGGTGGGAAACCATGACTGAGGTCTCCAAGCCTGCTTGAATTGGGACTGGACCTTCTTCCGGCCAAGTTTCTATTTTCCATTAGCTTGTCAGTCAAACTGCCCCTGGCACCATGTAATCTCATCAACAGCCAAGACCCAGGGAGTACAAACTAAAGCTTTGGGAAAAGAGCACCACAGAATGTTCTGACCCCACACCAAGCTGCCTTCACCGGGGCACCCTGGAGATGGGGGGGCAGGTTGAGTCTCCCTCCCTGCCCCAAATAGAACCCTGGCAGCAGAAAACCTCCAGAACCCAACTGCCACCATGTGCAAGAACACTCTCCACATGCTTTGATGAGCCTCACCTAAGAGGGGACGAGCCTCACCCAAGGTGGGATGAACCTTACCCAAGAGCTAACTGGCAGGAAAACCCCGATATGCAGGAACCCGTGACTAAGCTCTCTAAGCACCCTTGGATCGGGACTGGTCCTCCTCCCCCCAGGTCCCCAATTTTCCAGTAGATTGGCAGTTACTCCCACAAACTGCCCCCAACGCTATGTAATATCATCAACAGCCAAGATCCAGAGACTCTAAACTAGAGCTCCTGGAAGAGAATGACACAGAAATTCCTGGACATTATATTCTATCCATAACAAGCAATACAAAACAAATCATCTAGCATTGCCTTTATGGCAGGTTTGAGTGGTGGTGGGACTGGTGTCAAAATATTGAATGTAACCAAATTAGAGAGAGAGTATGGGGGAAATTGTCTGCCACACTGGTAGGGGAGGGGTTGGAACAGTGGTGTGCGTGTGGGGGAGTACTGGGGATTTTGGTGGTGGAAAATGTGCGCTGGTGAAGGGATGATTGTATGACTGAAGCTCAAACATGAAAACTTTGTAACTATATCTCACTGTGAATCACAAAAATGGAGGAAATATAATGATAAAATAATAAAATAAAATTAACATTCTGAATAAAAAAAGTAATGTGGAGTTCATTCCCAATTCAATCAACTTAATCAATGACTGAATAAATAGCAGTACACCTACACTATTAAAAAAAAAGGAAGAAGTGGGACTTTAATCCTTCTCAGGCATCGACTCAACCGACTCCCCCACAGGTACAAAGGTGGTGGGGGAGGTGGCCTCTGGAACAGCAGCCTCTCACGTGGCCACAGTTATTTTCCTGTTTCCCAGCAATTAGGACTCACATCTCAATCTCCATTACCTAATTCTGAGGACAACCTGGTTCTCTGAAACATATTAGACCAATAGTCCACTAAACTATTCCAATCTCACCAAAATACCAGTGAACACAAGAAACTGAACAAGCCTAATACAAAAGAACACATCCTTTAAAGCTGCACTAGAGGGTCTCAAGCAATAGCACAGCGGGTAGGGTGTTTGCCTTGCACGCGGCCAACCCGGGTTCGATTCCCAGCACCCCATATGGTCCCCTGAGCACCACCAGGGGCAATTCCTGAGTGTAGAGCCTGGAGTAACCTCTGTGCATTGCCAGGTGTGACCCACTCCCCCAAAAAAAGCAAAAACAAAAATGCTGCACTAGAGGGCTCGCATAAGTCACAGAGGAGCACCAAAGAGGAAGTTAGTATCCTAGAAGGGGGAAGAAGGTATCACTATCAACCAAGTTCATCCAAAATCCTTTCTCACAGTGAGAGGGGGCCACTGACAGTGAATTGGAGGGCCCCACCTCCATATTATCAGAGCAACATGAAGAAACAGCACAAAACCCCACCACGAGGAGTGGATGAAGAAAAGAGCCCAGAAGTCTCAACAAGAAATACCCACAAATACAATCTCTCTGATAAAGAATTAAGAGATAAAATGTTGAGGATGTTCAATAAACCCAAAGAAATGGTGGATCAGGCACCCAGTAAATTAAAGGAGGACATGAAAGAAACAGTGGAATGGACAGCCAACAAAATACATGGAGAAATGAGAGCAGAAATTAGAAAGCTACAAACAGAAGTGTCACCAATAAAGGATTCAGTAGATGAAATTTAAAACTCAGTGGTTGCCCTCAACAGTAGAATGAAAACAACCAAGGCAGAATCAGTGAGTTTGAAGATGAGCTTCAGAAAGCATACAGGCAACAACACAAAATGGGAAAGGACCTCAAAATAGCTCTATGGAAAATCAGAAACCTAGGAGATAAACTCAAGAGTAACAACATAAGAATCATCAGAGTACTAGAAGGACAGAAAGGCAACCCCAGTGAAGTGGCAAAGGTTAAAGATATCATTGCTGGAAAGTTCCCAGAGCTGGAGAATGCAGGCATCCAGATCCAAAGATCCTGAAGGGTACCAGCTAAAAAAGACCTTAGTGAAAAGACTCCCAGACATATCATAATCAGAATAACAAATACTAGAGATAGAGACACAATACTGCAAACAGCAAGATCAAAGAAGGAAATCAAATACAAAGGAGCATCCCTGACATTTATAGCAGACTTTTCAGAAGAAACCATCCAAGCCCAAAGACAATGATGGGATTAGTGAAAAAAAAAAACTCAGTTATATGAGTGCCTTATGAAGAATACTTTATCAGATGTGCTGGGCCACAAAACATACCTCAATAGAATCATAAAGATAGAAATTGTATCAACTCTCTTTTCAGACCATGGTGCATTCAAGATAGAAGTTAATCATATACAGAAATAGAGAACCAGACACTTCGAACTTAAACTACTCAATGTTGAAGAATGAGTAGGTCAAGGAGGAAATCAAGGAAGAAATCAAACGATACCTGGAAACAAACGAGAATGAAGACACAAGTTACCAAACATGTGGGATACAGTTAAAGCTGTGTTAAGGGGAAAATGTATAGCTCTGCAAGCATTTCTCAGGAAGAAAAAAAGGGCCACATAAATAACCTGAATTCACAGCTCAAGATTTTAGAAAAGAACCAACAAAGGGATTTCAAACCATGAAAGAGGAAGGAAATAATAAATAATAAAACTTAGAGCAGAAATTAACAATCTGGAAACCCAAAAAACAATCCAAAAGATAAATCAATGAAGTAAGAGCTTGTTCTTTGAGAAAATAAACAAGATTGATAGACCACTAGCAAGACTCACAAGGAAAGTGACAGAGAAAACCCTAATAAACCAACTCAGAAATAATAAGGGGGACATCACAACAGAAACCAAAGAAATTCAAAAGATTATCAGAGAAATGAATAATGCCTGGATTCTTACAACCACCCAAGAATGAGCCAAGAAGATCTGGAATACCTGAATAGACCTATCACCATCAAGGAAATTGAAGCAGTAATCAAAAGTCTTCCCCAAAACAAAAGCCCATGTCCTCATGAATTCACTAGCGAATTCTTCCAAACATTTAAAGAGGACCTATTGCCAGTCCTTTTCAAGCATTTCCAGGAAATTGAAGAAACATAAACTCTCTCAAACAATTTCTATGAGGCACATATCACTCTAATATCAAAAACAAACAGAAACACCACAAAACTGGAAAATTACAGGCCAATATCCCTGATGAACACAGATGTAAAGGTCCTAAACAAAATATTAGCAAATATAATCCAACAATTCATCAAAAAGATCATACACCACAACCAAGAGGAATTTATCCCCAGGATGCAAGGATGATTTAACATTCACAAGTCAATTAACATAATCCATCGTATCAATAAAAGAAGTGATAAAAACCATACAATCATATCAATTGATGCAGAAAAAGCATTTGACAAGATCCAGCACCCATTTATGGTGAAAACTCTCAGCAAAATGGAAATTGAAGGAACTTTCCTCAATATAGTCAAAGTCATCTACCACAAGCACCAGGCAAGCATTATCCTCAATGGGGAAAAACTAAGAGCCTTCCCTCTAAGATCAGGGACAAGACAAGGATGTCTACTCTCACCACCACTATTCAATATAGTACTGGAAGTACTTTTCATAGTTGTTAGAAAGAAAAAGTTATTAAGGGCATTCGGATAGGAAAGGAAGAAATCAAGCTCTCACTATTTTCAGCTGACAGGATACTTTTATTTAGTGAACCCTAAAATCTCGACCAAGAAGCTCCTAGAAATAATAGACTTGTATAGTAAAGTTGATTTAAAGAAGGCCTTTGATTCTGTTGAGATGCAAGCGGTCATTGAAGCCCTAGCCAATTAGGGCATTCAAACTCAATATATCAGGATCCTCCGTGAGCTGTATTTCGGATTCACTAACAGGATCTCACCATTCTACAAAGAAGTTTTCATCCATGTCAAGAGTGGGGTTCATCAGGGTGATACCATTTCACCAAAACTCTTCAATGCCACCCTCGAGAACATCATGTGACGACTGGAATGGAAAGAAATGGGAGTGAATATAGATGATCGGCAACTACACTACCTCCGTTTCACTGATGGCATCATTCTAATAACACCAAACATTAGGCAAGCAGCTCAAGTGCTGGCCGACTTCGACCATGAGTGTGAAAAGGTCGGACTCCAGCTGAATCTTACGAAGACAATGTTTATGAGAAACAGCCACAATCCTGATACTACATTCGCTCTCAATGGAATGACTATCTCTGAATGCAACAGTTATGTGTACCTAGGTCGAAAAGTCAACATGATGAATGACCTGGCACCTGAGTTGTACAGGAGGAAGGGAGCGGCTTGGAACACCTTTAAGAGTGTCAAAGAAATAGCTAAGAGGACGAAGTACAACCGGCTCTGGGCACATCTCTTCGATTCCACTGTTCTTCCTGCATTAACATCCACCTCAGAGACCGGGGCCCTACAAAAACAGGATAAGAATGCTAATAGGGTTTCTCAAAGAGGAATCGAAACAGCTATGCTTGGAGTATCATGTTTCACTCAAATGAGAGAAAGAATCTGGAGTTCCGACCTCCATCAACTATCAAGAATCAGAGACACTGTCTCATTTGCCAAGGCATCAAAAATCAGATGGGCTGGACACATAATGAGATTTGCAGACGACCACTGGACTAGAGCTGTTACCAACTGGATTCCACGAGACATCAAAAGACTGCATGGCCACCCACCTACCAGATGGTCAGACTTCTTTATCAAGTTCCTGAACGATCAGTTTTAGGCTATTTGTGTTCCTAGAATGAACAGATGCCACTGGGCTACACTAGCACAGGACAGGGATGAATGGAGACGTTACTGGTGCCCCCTCGAGCAAATTGATGATTAACGAGAAGTCAAGTGATCAAATGATCAAGTGAAGCTGTAGACTAAAAAACTAATACCCAAAACTTCCATGGATTTTCGCATGCAAATAACAAGAAAGGAGAAAGTTATATGAAAAATGCAATCCCAATCACAATTATGCCTCAGAAAATTAAGTAACTTGGAATCAACTTACCTAAGGAGGTAAAGGACCTGTACAAGGAAAACAACAAAATGCTAATTCAAGAAATAAAAGAGGACACAAGGAAATGGATACACGTCCCTTGCTCAAGAATTAACATTGTCAAAATGGCAAAGAATGAACATTGTCAAAATGGCAAAAATCTCCAAAGCATTATACAGTTTCAATGTGGTTCTTATAAAGGGTACCCATGACTTTCTTTAAAGAAATTGATCAAACACTCCTGAAATTCATATGGAACAACAAGTGCCCACGAGTAGCTAAAGCAATTCTTGGGGGAAAAAAGATGAGGGCCACAAAATTCCCCAACTTCAAGCTCTACTATAAAGCAGTAGTAATTTAAGCAGCATGGTATAGGAACAAAAGCAGATCCACAGACCAGTGGAATACGGTTGAATATCCTTATACATACCCTCATATATATGAGCATATAATCTTTGATAAAGGGGCAGGTAATGTTAAGTGGAGCAAGGAAAGCCTCTTTAACAAATGATGGCATAACTGTAAAGCTACACTCAAAAAACTAGAAACTGATCTCCCATTCTACACAGCAATACCACTTCTGGGAATATATCCTGGAAATGCAATAGATACAGTAGAAATGACACCTGCACTTGTATGTTCATTGCAGCATAGTTTACAATAACCAGAATCTGGGTAAAACCCGAGTGACCAAGAACAGATGACTGGTTAAAGAAACTATGGTACATCTACACAATGAAATACTATGTAGCTGTTAGAAAAGATGAAATCATGAAATTTGCTTATAAGTGGATTGACACGGAGAGTATCATGCTAAGTAAAATGAGAAAGAGACAGTCATAGAATGACTGCACTCATTTGTGGAATATAAAGTAACCTAATACAAGACTAACACTCTGGAAAGTAGGTGTAAGGGCTAAGAGGATCGCTCCACAGCTTGGAATCTGGCCTCCCATTCTGGATGAAAAAGCAACTGGGATATGCATGGGACCACTAAGTAAATAATTCAGGTTGAGAGATATGTTCTGAAAGTAGAATATGGACCAAACATGATGGCCACTTAGTACCTATTTTGCAAACCATAACACCCAAAAGGAGAGATAGAATAAAAGGGAATGTGCCTGCCACCAAGACAATGGTTGATGGGATGGGGGTGGCAGGAGGGATACTGGGAACATTGGTGGTGAGGAATGGGCACTGGTAGAGGGATGGATATTCAATCATTGTATGAGTCAAACTGTCACTGTCACTGTCCTCCCATTGTTCATCGATATGCTCGAGCGGGCCCAGTAACGTCTCCATTGGAGACTTTGTTGTTACTGTGTTTGGCATATCAAATACATAACGGGTAGCTTGCTAGGCTCTGCAGTGTGGGCGAGATACTCTCGGTAGCTTGCCGGGCTCTCCGAGAGGGGCGGAGGAATCAAACTCGGGTCGGCCATCTGAAAAACAAAAGAAGCAAAAATAACGCAATAGGACAATTTCAAAATGGCTTTTCAACTGAAAAAAACCATTGACAAAATAGAAAGTCTAACTGCTGAATGAAAGATTATTTGCAGATCATATATCTGGGAAATTATTAACATCCTTTACTTCTGAAGGATAACTTTTGAGGGATATAGAATCCTAGGTTTATGATTTTCTCCTCAACAGTTTTAACTATTTCATTTAGCTCTCTCCATGCTTGGTGATTTCTGAAATGCCTGATATATTTTTTATTTTTACTTATATATAAGCAATACCCCAGCTTCTTTTAATTTTTCTTTGATTGGCTAAAATTTGAATGTTATATTCCTGTGTGTAAATTTTTGTATTTATACTGTATTCTTGGATGTGTGAGTTTGTTGTCTGAAATCAGTGTGAGAAATTTTGTCAATTTACTGCAAATGATTTATTAATCTTTCTACTTTTATATACCCCATTGCTTGTAAAGCACACATTTTTGTAGCTGTCTCTCACTTCTTATAGTTTTCTCTTCTTTTCCCCAAGATCTGCATATTTCTAATTATATGTCCTTAAGCTTAGGAATTCTTTCCTCAACCATGTTATCAAGTATACCAATGAAACCATCAAAGGCATTTTTCTCTATGCTAATAGTATAGTTTTTCGGTGGGACAGGCACAGAGGCCCAGCTCTGGGCAGCAAAGCTGAACGGCTCCAATTCCAACAGGTACAGCCCGCCCCCAAGGGCCTGGGACCCTCTCTGGGCATGCGCAGCTAGAACCAGCCCCTAGAAAGCTGGTTTTCAACCCCTGATCTGCGTGGGACGGGCACAGAGGCCCAGCTCTGGGCAACAAAGCTGAACGGCTCCAATTCCAAACAGGAGACATTCCCAACTCCTTCCCAGTGCCAGGGACTCTTTCCGGAGCCGCGGCCGCTAACACGGCTGCGAAATATTTTCCCACTACATATGCCATAGGAACCATAAGCTACCTTCTTAGATGGAAACTTCTCTATTTTAGCTCAGCCACTAGAAACACAGTAGCCAATAACTCATAAGCCTATCTTAACTCACACTGCATATCAAGCAGAATAGTAACAGTGAACGTGAAGGACTAAACCACACCTCTCACAATGGTAAAGCAACGCAAAAGCCCACCAAACTTTCATATTGAAGAGTCTAGCCCAGATGACACCAACGGTACTGTAGTGTTTGACAACCTCTCTGACAAGGAATTCAGAAGGGAGCTACTTAGGATGCTTAGGGAATTAAAAGAAACAATGGAAACCAATGCCAATAGAAGACAAGAGGATCTGAAGGCAGAAATGAGGAAAATGCAATCAGAAATGTCAGACCTGAAAAATCTCGTAGGCGAATTGAAAAGCTCAGTGGAAGGCCTCAGCAGCAGAGTAAGAGCGGCTGAGAACAGAGTCAGTGAGCTCGAAGATGAAGTTCAGAGACTCTCCAGAAAAGAGCAGAAAATGGAAAAGAGACTCACAATTCGGGAACAGATGGCAAGAGAAGATCGTGATGAAGCCAAGAGGGGTAACATAAGAATTATTGGAGTCCCAGAGGTACAGGAAGAAAACCTCGATGAAGAAGAAACTGTCAAAGAAATCATTGCTACAACGTTTCCAGAGCTGAAGAAAACTTGTGACCACATTCAGGAGGCCCGAAGGGTACCAGCTAGAAGAAATCCGAATAAAAATACCCCAAGACACATTCTGATCAAAATGACCAAAACCTTAGACAGAGAGAAAATTCTGAAAGCAGCAAGATCGAAGAAAGAAATCTCTTACAAAGGAGCATCCTTAAAATTCACAGCTGATTTTTCTGATGAAACCCTCATGGCCCGAAAACAGTGGTGGGACATAGTAAAAAAACTCAATGAAATAAACGCCTCCCCCAAAATATTTTTCCCAGCAAGACTATCATTCATAATAGAAGGAACAACACACAGTTTCACAGACAAACAACAGTTCAGGAACTTCATAGACTCAAAACCATGGTTACAAGAACAACTAAATGGGCTACTTTAAGGCATGAAAGGCCCCTCAAATACACCAAATTTCAAAAGAACAATGGGACAAAATCCCATAACAATAATCTCTCTCAATGTCAATGGGCTAAACGCACCAATTAAAAGACATAGAGTGGCAGGATGGATTAGAAAATTGAACCCAACATTCTGCTGCCTGCAAGAAACGCATCTCAATAGTCAAAGCAAACAAAGACTCAGAGTCAAAGGCTGGAAAAAAATCCTACAGGCAAACAGCTCCCATAAAAAAGCTGGGGTAGCCATCCTTATATCAGACCACATCGATTTCAGAGTGAGGAAGATCATAAGAGACAGTGAAGGCCATTTCTTATTGATCAAAGGATCTGTACAACAGGAAGAACTTACAATAATAAATGTATATGCAACTAATGAGAGACCAGCAAAGTACTTAAAACAACTACTCATAGATTTGGAAAAAGACATCAACAGCAACACAATACTAGTGGGAGACTTCAACACTGCTTTGTCTCCTATTGATAGATCGACCAGACTCAAGCTTAGCAAGGACATACTTCATTTGAGGGAAACAATGGAAGAAAGGGACTTAGTAGATATATACAGGACACTTCATCCACAAAAAGCTGAATACACATTCTTCTCA
Organism: Sorex fumeus; assembly: GCF_029834395.1. NCBI lineage: Eukaryota > Metazoa > Chordata > Mammalia > Eulipotyphla > Soricidae > Sorex > Sorex fumeus. The sequence goes on along the minus strand of NW_026606102.1, from coordinate 18,685,653 downwards.
AGCGTACATGGAACATTCTCCAAGATAGACCACATGCTGAGCCACAAAACATGCCTCCATAAAATTAAGAAGGTAGAGATTGTATCAACAATCTTCTCAGACCATAATGGGCTGAAATTAGAAGTAAATCACACACAAAAACAGAAAACTAAATCAAACACCTGGAAATTAAACAGTGCACTATTGAACAACGAGTGGATTAGACAGGAAATCAAAGACGAAATCAAAAGATTCCTAGAAACGAATGAAAATGAGAACACGAGTTACCAAAACTTATGGGACACAGCAAAGGCTGTGTTAAGAGGAAAGTTTATAGCTCTACAAGCATTCCTCAGGAAGGAGGAGCGAGCACATATAACTAACCTCACAGCTTAAGAGCTTGGAGAAGGACCAAAAAAAGGAGCACAACCCGAACAGGAGAAAGGAAATAATAAAACTCAGAGCAGAGATTAACGAGATGGAAACCCAAAAAGCAATCCGAAAGATCAATGAAACCAAAAGCTGGTTCTTTGAGAAAATTAACAAGATCGATAAGCCTCTAGCAAAACTCACAAAGAAAGGGAGAGAGAAAACCCTAATAAACCGAATCAGAAATGAAAAGGGGGTCATTACAACAGAAACCACAGAAATTCAGAGGATCCTCAGGGAGTACTTTGAGAAGCTTTATGCCACGGAACATCAAAACCTCGAGGAAATGGATAAATTCCTAGACTCCTACAGACTCCCAAGGCTGAACCAAGAAGACCTGGAATACCTGAACAGACCTATCACCATCAAGGAAATTGAAATGGTAATAAAAAGTCTCCCCAAGCACAAAAATCCTGGCCCGGATGGATTCTCTAGTGAATTCTTCCAAATCTTTAAAGAGGACTTACTCCCAATGCTCTTTAAGCTTCTCCATGAAATTGAAATATCAAAAACACTTCCGAACAGTTTCTACGAAGCAAATATCACACTGATACCAAAAGCAGACAGAGATACCATAAAGAAAGAGAATTACAGGCCGATATCCCTGATGAACACAGATGCAAAGATCCTCAACAAACTTCTAGCAAATAGAATCCAACTGCTCATCAAAAAGATCATACACCATGACCAAGTAGGATTCATCCCAGGGATGCAAGGATGGTTTAACATTCGGAAATCAATCAACATAATTCACCATATCAACAAAAGAAAAGATAAAAAGCATATGATCATATCAATAGATGCAGAGAAAGCATTTGATAAGATCCAGCACCCCTTTATGATGAAAACCCTAGCCAAAATGGGTATAGAGGGTACCTTCCTCAACATAATTAAAGCCATCTACCACAAGCCTACAGCAAGCATCATCCTCAATGGGGAAAAACTGAGAGCCTTCCCTCTAAGATCAGGTACGAGACAGGGATGCCCACTCTCTCCACTGCTGTTCAATATAGTACTGGAAGTACTTGCAATAGCGATTAGGCAGGAAAAAGATATTAAGGGAATTCAGGTAGGAAAGGAAGAAATCAAGCTCTCACTATTCGCAGATGATATGATACTCTACTTAGAGAACCCAATAACTTCCACCAAAAAACTCCTAGAAACAATAGACTCGTATAGTAAAGTTGCAGGTTATAAAATCAATTCCCGAAAGTCCATGGCTTTCCTATACGCAAACAGTGAGAGAGAAGAAAGCAACATGGAAAAAACAATCCCGTTCACAATTGTGCCCCAGAAAATCAAGTACCTAGGAATCAGCTTAACTAAGGAAGTAAAGGACCTGTACAAAGAAAACTACAAAACGCTACTTCAGGAAATAAAAGAGGACATGAGGAAATGGAAAGATATCCCCTGCTCATGGGTCGGGAGACTTAACATTGTCAAAATGGCAATACTACCGAAAGCATTGTATAAATTCAATGCAATCCCTATAAGGATACCCATGATATTCTTCAAAGAAATGGAGCAAACACTCCTGAAATTTATATGGAACAATAAGCCCCCACGAATAGCTAAAGCAATTCTTGGGAAAAAGAAAATGGCAGGAATCAACCTCCCGAACTTCAAACTGTACTACAAAGCAGTAATAATTAAAACAGCATGGTACTGGAACAAAGGCAGAACTGCAGACCATTGGAACAGGGTTGAATACACTGACATCTCCCCTCAATCATATGCTCATCTAATCTTTGATAAAGGTGCAAGTAATGTGAAGTGGAGTAAGGAAAGCCTCTTTAATAAATTGTGTTGGCATCACTGGAGGGCTACATGCAAAAAAATAGGCTCAGAACTCTGCCTAACACCATGTACAAAAGTAAGATCAAAATGGATTAAAGACCTCAACATCAGACCAGAAACCATAAGGTACATTGAAGACAAAGTTGGCAAAACCCTCCATAACATTGAAGCTAATGGTATCTTCAAAGATGCCACGCCACTGGCCGAGCAAGTGAAAACAGAGATAGATAAATGGGACTATCTTAAACTAAGAAGCTTCTGCACCTCCAAAGAAACAGTGACCAAAATACAAAGACAGTCTACAGAATGGGAAAGGATATTCACCGAATACACATCTGACAAGGGGTTGATATTCAGGATATACAAAATACTGGTTAAACTCCACAAGAAGAAAACATCCAACCCCATCCAAAAATGGGGCAATGAAATGAACAGAAACTTTCTCAAAGAAGAAATCCAAATGGCAAAAAAGCACATGAGAAAATCTCTACATCATTAATCATCAGGGAGATGCAGATCAAAACCACAATGAGATACCATCTCACACCTCAGAGACTGGCCCACATTCAAAAGAACAAAAGCAACCAATGCTGGCGTGGATGTGGCGAGAAAGGGACACTCCTTCACTGTTGGTGGGAATGTCCACTGGTTCAGCCCTTCTGGAAAACAGTATGGACGATTCTCAAAAAATTAGAAATTGAGCTCCCATTTGACCCAGCAATACCACTCCTGGGAATATATCCCAGAGAGGCAAAAATGTATAGTCGAAGTGACACCTGCACTTGTTTGTTCATTGCAGCACTCTTTACAATAGCCAGAAACTGGAAGAAACCTGAATGCCCAAGAACAGATGACTGGTTAAAGAAACTTTGGTACATCTACACAATGGAGTACTATGTAGCTCTTAGAAAAGATGAAGTCATGAAATTTACATACAAGTGGTACAATATGGAAAGTATCATGCTAAGCGAAATGAGTCAGAAAGAGAGGGATAGACATAGAAAGATTGCATTCATCTGGGGGATATAAAGTAACAAAGTATGAGATTAATACCCAAGAATAGCTGAGATCAGCACCAGGAGGATTACTCCATAGCTTAGTGGCTAGTTGGGCATTCTAGAGGAAAGGGCAGCTCAGATAGAGAGGGAACACCAAATAAAGGGTGTGTGGAGGATCCTCCCAGGAGGGGAGATGCATGTCGAAAGTATACTATGGACTGAACATGTTTGCCACTCAATGCCTCTTTTGCAGACCACAACATCCAAAAGGAGAGAGAGAACACAGGGGATTGCCCTGCCACAGAGACAGGGGGGATAGGGGGATGGGGGTGGGAGGGATATTATCCATGGTGGTGGAAAATGGGCACTGGTGGAGGGATGGGTATCTGATCATTGTATAATTGAAACCAAAGCACAAAAAATTGTAAATCTACAACTGTAAAAAAAAATAAAATAAAATAAAGGGAAAAAATATATAGTTTTTCTTTTATTCTTTCTTGAATTTTTATTTCTACTTATACTGCCCATCTATTCTTGCATAGTACTTACTTTCTCTATTAGAGCATTTGACATATTTCTTACAGTATATTTTTCTTCCTTTAAATTTAACTTAATTTTTTACAATAGTACAATACTTATTGTTTTATACTTTTGGTGTTGTTACATCAGGTCCACTACTGAGTGCCAGGATCCCAAGTTCCCATGTCCAGCACAGTCAGATCACAGTTGACCATGCTTTGGGGTTGTTTACATTGGGGAATATCTAATCTCTCTTTGTTTATTTACACTCTGCAAATGAGTGAGACCATTCCTGTTTGACTTTCCAACATCAATATCCTGACTTCCTCTAATGGTTTCCAAGTTACAGTAAATTGCAAATTTTCCTCTTTTTCTTATTGCTGAATATTTGTATTTGATAATGTCTGTACGCCACAATTTCTCCTTTTGTTGTTGGGCATTTGGGCTATTCATAAAAATTGCTACTGCAAATAATTCTGTGTTGATCATAGGTATGTCCTTTTAAATTAATGTTCTTGTCTTAAGAAGTCAAGGAATGAAATTAAAAGGTAAAATAAATACTCTATTTTAATTTTATTAAAGGCTCAAAAGAGTTTTTAAAGAGACTTAATATCCAGTCTAATAGTTCCAACAATCTTGCCATATCAAAGTCTAGTCTGTGTTTGCCATAGCCCATAAGTCTTTTTAATTTTTAGGTTAGAATACCTTGCAATTTTTCTGTTATTGTTGAAAATCTAAATTTATGCACTGAATAAAAAAATATAGTGAAAGTACTTTATTGATATTTGTAAGGTAGATGGGAGGGGTGACATTTTAAAGTCCTGTATTAGCACTCAGACTTTTGTGAACCCCTGCCCTGAACATGTTTCTCGATTTCCTTACATCCACCATTAGTTGAAGAAAAGCGTTTAAAGGTGAATGGATGTAAGTTTCAATAAGAAAAGGATGGTGAGATGGGCACACGCAGGACTCGAACATTGGAACGTTCGGTGGCCAAGAGCCACCTCCCCAGGCTGAAGAAGGGGTGGTGAATGGGAAGGCGGGGAGAGGGGGGAAATGGAGAAACAGGAACCAGTCTGGTCAGTTGTTGGTTTATTTCTCTCCTGAGCATCGTCCCATCTCTCCCCTTTAGGCGTAATCGTTGTTGTAGTTTTTGCAGGGGAAGCATGGTTCACATGCATGCAGCCCATTGAGCTATTTCTCTGGTCCTTAGAGACCGTTTTTAAGCTGCCCTGACCTGAAGCAAGGGGATTTAATACAATTTAATACAATTAATTAATTTAATTTACAAATGAATTTAATACAATTTAATACATTAATTTAATGCAATTAATTGTTTTAATATAATTGCCAGCATCAGTCTTTAGTAGAGGCTGCCCTAGCACATTAAGACACACAAACTTTGATTAAAAAGTTTGCTCTTTTATACTCTAACTTGTTAAGTACAAACCAGTCACTACATTGGACTGCTACTCCTAGCAGTAACAAGGAGGAGTCATTGCCGAGGTGAGCCTCGTCGAATGAAACTGCAGTCTAGGCTCAGCCACAGCACACACCCCTCAACCACAGAGGGGCTGCGTGGATCAGGAAACAAATTCCAACTCTTTGCAGCCTGCAAGATACATACTTGAACACGTTAGTCACTGGGTCAGATAGAAAGGTTGAAAAAGAATCAAAACGAGTCAAAAGAATGCCTGAAGTAGTACAGCAGGTAAGGCACTTGCTTTGAAAGCATCCAACCCCCCATTGTCCCTGAGTACTTCCAAGAGTAAGTGACTCCTGAACTCAGAGCCAGGAGTAGAACTGTAGCACTGTAGCACTGTCCTCCCATTGTTCATGGATTTGCTCCAGCAGGCCCAGTAACATTGTAAAACTTGTTGTTACTGTGTTTGGCGTATCAAATATCTTACAGGTAGCTTGCCACGCTTTGCCTTGAAAGCGAGATACTCTCGGTAGCTTGCCAGGCTCTCTGAGAGGGGCGGAGGAATCGAACTCTGGCTGGCCATGTTGGCTGTGTGCAAGGCAAATGCCCTACTCACTGTGCTATCGTTCCAGCTCCAGGAGTAAAATAAATAAATAGTATAGTCAAAATAGTTATGAGTAAGCATTCTTTCTCCAAAGTTTTTGACAGAAATATTGCATCTTATTAGTAATAATGCTAAATCAAACTTTTGGAAAATCTTTGAACTGTATCCAAGCTCCCTCTGATTTATCTAGAACCTGTTAATTCAGTTTAATGAAAATGTCCCACCTTGTTATCTGATAAAACTTAGTATCTGAGCAGTTTCTCAACTTCTTAAACTCCCTTATGTGATAACTGATCGCTCTGTCCTGTAATCACCAAGGAATCCTGTTCGGTTGATTTGACCAAAATCTCCTTCATTAATGTAGGTATATCTTGATAATATTCAGTGAAAACAAACCCTTAGAACTGACTGCAGAGAAAGTTACCAAGTGAGTGAGTAGATGAAATAGGGTCTTTGGGGCTACAATGGACTATATTTTCACCTTGGTGGTAGACATGTTGTGACAATATTGTAACCCTAAAACACATAAATATTTAATTCTTGTAAATCGATATTACTTCAATTTAAAAATGAACAATAAAAAAATCTTTTCAGGGCTGGAGCGATAGCACAGTGGGTAGAGGGTTTGCCTTACACACAGCCGAACTGGGTTTGATTCCCAGCATCCAATATGGTCCCCCAGGGACTGCCAGGAATAACTCGTGAGTGCATGAGCCAGGAGTAACCCCTGAGCATTGATGGGCATGACCCAAACAGCAAACAAACAAACAAACAAACAACAACAACCAAAAAAAACCTTTTTGTCAGTATTTTCATCACCTTAGAGTTCCAATCCTCACCTGGAAAGACACATCACTGAGTTTAATCCTCACCTAAATAATGTTGCTTGTTTGCTTGCACTTTTCTCCTCTGTTGGTCATTTGGGAACATGAAATCAACATTTTTATTGAATTTTTACAGGTGACGATGCTGAAACTTTCCTAGGGACCTGAGAGATGGTACAGTGGGTAAGATGGTTGCCTTCATGCAGTTGATCCAGGTGTGATCCTCAGAAGTGCATATGGTTTCCTGAGCCCCACCAGGAACCAGTGGTAAACCACAGAGCCAAGTACGGCCCAAAACACAGTCCCACCCCCAAATTAAAATTTGTTACCATGCCATAATCCCCAGCAGAGAACCGGTCTCCCTCCACCATGGTCCACTGAAACCCCTTCAACGTCTCCCTCTGGTAACCTCAGTTCTGTGGTCTGAATCTATGACATTTTCACTGGGTTTTTTTCCCCTTACTTTACTTCTTTTTATCACACCTATAAGTGAGATCATATGGTATTTGCCTTTTTCATTATTATTTTACTTAGAATGACCCCTCCAGGTTTCATTAATATTATGGAAAAGACCAATAATTGTTATCCTGAAAAAAAATCCCAAGGTTGAGATAGTCACCTGGGTATGAGTTTAGGTCACATCCTCGTCAGTTTCTAGCCACTCTCGGGCTGGAGCGATAGCACAGCGGGTAGGGCGTTCGCCTTACACGCGGCCAACGGCCGCCCCGAGTTCGATTCCTCCACCCCTCTCGGAGAGCCCGGCAAGCTACCGAGAGTATTCGATATGCCAAACACAATAACAACAAAGTCTCCAATGGAGACGTTACTGGGCCCACTCGAGCAGAATATAAATGGTTAAGAAGTGTATATCCTTGAGTGACAAAGGACTGAGGGAAGAACTTCTACCTAAGGAAGGATAGAATGAGACAGTTTAGGGTCTTTCAGGTATGGAAGGAAACACAGGAAAAAGTAGAATAAGAAATTGTCATAACTTTATACTTTAAGGGTGCCTGATGATTGGGTATTTGAAATATCAGTCTTTTCTCTCAATGTACTCATTGAATTTTGATGTGCTTACTAACTGTCCTTATTGCTTCTGTCAGCTTAAACAATGGCTCACAGTTGGGAATCAGGGTAGGGGAGAGATATTGGATTGAATAAATGTTAGTTCACTTGGGATTTCCCAGGTGACCCCAAATTTGGATAATCCTATGTGTTTATTTCCTTGTATGTTTATCTCACTCTCTGCAGTTGACTCCCACTGGACAGGGATGAAAAATGCCAATCCAACTGACTTCACTGTTGCAAATTTACATATATATATATAATGCAGATATATCACATTTTCTTTATCATTTATCTTTCATGCAGGTTGACTTTAGGTTGACCTTGCAACCACTCACTACTTTCGGACTAACAACAAAGTCTCTAATAGAGATGTTACTGGGCCCGCTCGAGCAAATCAATGAACAACGGGAGGACCGTGATTTATCTTTCATGAGGCTTTTCAAAACTAGCTAATTTAAATAGTGCTGCTTTGAATAGAGCTGTTCACTTATCTTTATGAACTATTGTTTTTGTGTTTTGGAATAGATACCAAGGTGAGAAATTGCTGAATTATATAAGATCCAATATTCAGCGTTTTGAAAATTCTCTGTACTGTTTCCATAGAATATTTTAAAACTCAGAAAGTATTAGCAACTATATTTTGTGGAGTAGTGTATTTCTTTATACCTTAATTTTTTTTTTTTTTGCTTTTTGGGTCACACCCAGCAATGCACAGGGGTTACTTCTGGCTTTTCACTCAGGAATTACTCCTGGCGGTACTCAGGGGACCATATGGGATGCTGTAAACCAAACCCATGCAAGGCAAACACACTACCCGCTGTGCTATCACTCCAGTCCCCTTAATTTTTGCTTCATGTCTTAAATTTCTTTAGTTCAAAGCATACACATTCATGATTGTTATATTTTCTTGATGAGTTATATTTTATCACTATGAAATGTTCCTATATTTTCTGTTAATATTTTTCCTGAAATCTATGTTGTTTGATATTAACATAACATAACATAATTAACATAATAACGTGATTGCTTTTTTGTATGATGCATCTTTTTATATTTTTTAAACTTAACCTCTCTGACTTATACTTAATATGTCTCATTTTTATCTAGTTTGATATGTTTATCATTTATCTTATTTTTATACTTTGTTTTAACCTAGGCAACTAATCTTTAGTGTTCTACTATGTTTTTATTGGCATTGTTTATGGTTGCTTTTGACTTAATGATTTGAAGTACATCTCTTTAACTTGTGAAGTCTACTTTTATACTGGCTGCTGCACCAGACAAGACATATGAGTAAGTGCTCATTTCTATCCATATCCATTCTGTTATTCTTTCTTTTTGAAATATGTATTATCAATTCTTATTTTTCATTATATTGCCAATTGTCTAATAAGAAAGAAAACTGAAATAAAATTAAAATACTTTAACTTTTCCCACATTTTTACACTTTCTAAAACTTTCTCCTTTGATAGAGTGGAATATACACCTAGTCTAATAATCCTTCTCTTGTGAACCTCCCTTAATATTACTAGCAGTCACAAATACTACCCCAAAAAACTCTCTCCTTTTATTTTGTTGGCTATTTTTGTATTTTTCCTTGACCTTCGACTTGCACTTTAACGTGACATACAACTGAAGATGGATTCTTTTCGTCTTGTGTCAGTGAAAGGCATAGGATTTTCTTCTTGCTTGTTTTGAGTCAACTGATAGATAAATCAACAGTGATTCTTATTTTGTCCCCTGTGTGTAATATCTAATGTCTCAAGCTTTTATCAGTCATTCTCAACAATTCAACTATGGTGTGCTTTGACGTGGTTTCTCCTGCTTCCAAGGTTGTCAACCACAAAACTCTTTTCAGTGTTTTGGAAAATTTTTTATTTTTCAGATTTCCTGAAGTCTTCTCTCAGAAATGAACTGAGAAACATTTTTTTGCATGTCTACATACGACCTTTGAAGAGGTGTCCTTAATGTACAGATCCTTATATGGCATAGGTTCTTAATGCATCATGAGTACATTATGCCACATTTTTTCTTTTCTTCTTCTGCCTCCTCCTCTCCCTCCTCCTCCTCATGCCCCCCTCCTCCCTCTCCCTCCCCACCTCTCCCTTCCTCTAGCAACCATGCTTCTCCCCTTTTCTCCTTCCACTCATTTTCCTCCCCTCCCCTGTTCTCTCCTCCTCCTCCTCCTCCTTCTTTTTCTTCCTCATAAGCTTGTTTTTCTCTAGAACTAATCTTTCTGCAATTGATATGTAATTGTGCCAGTTTTAATCAGAGTTGTGACATAGAGATTCATATAAAATTATATAAATAAGCAAACAGAGAAAATGTTTGTTCAGCATGACAGGAATTAAGTGAGTCAACAAGACCAACAAGATTGGTTACCATGGGAAGTTATCAGTCACCAACATCAACAACTAAGCTATTACATGTTTTCCTTAGGATTACATGTGAGTTTACCTTTTCTTCCTTTTGTAATTAGAGTTGTGACAGAAAAATTGTGATAAACCATGAAGATAATTTTATTTGCATTTCCTTACATTTTATTTGCATTTCCTTACATTTTATTTGCATTTTCTTCATAGATTTAAGAATTTCTAACTAGTATATATGTACTTTGCAAGAAATTTTAGAAAAAATTGATATATGTTCTATCTTTATTTTGTAAGTAACTATTCCTACTAATTTCTTTTAAATGATACTTTTATTATGTTAATATATTTTCCATTTTGGGCTATAAGTAACATAAGTTTGACTTTTGCATCCCTGTGTTTTAAACTTCTCTTTCACGATGATTTAATCAACTTTCTTAAGCATCGGACTTAAGCATCACTGTCTTCTCATTGACATTCTTAATTTCTAATAGATATGATATTATGACATCATCTATAGCTATGACATTAAATTACTGATATAAATCTAAGAACTAAAAATGGATGCAAATTGAATATACAAATATATTTTATTTGCACTCCATATGGGAATTAATTTAATTTTTTAAAATTTTTATGATTTTTTTAATGAAACACCGTGAGGTACAGTTACAGACTTACAAACTTCTGTGTTTACATTTCAGTCATAAAATGATTGTGAGCCTATCCCTCCACCAGTGACCATTCACTAACACCAGTGTTCCAAGTGTCCCTCTCCCCCCTCCCTCCTCCCCCAACCCTCTGTGGCAGGCACATTCCCTTTTACTCTTTCTCTCCTTTAGGGTGTTGTAGTTTGCAATGCAGGTATTAAGTGGTCATCAGGTTCAGTCTACAGTCTACTTTCAGCACGCATTTCCCATCCCATATGGGAATTATTGATTGTCTGTAGAATTGTGGGATATCAGCTCTTTTATCCTGAGATCTTAGCATGTTGTTCCAATGTTGTTTATCAAGAATTCCAGAAGAGATTTGGATGCCTTTTCAATTCCTTACATTTTTAGTAACTCTGTCAAGGAAAGAAAATGTTTTCAGGCATTATAAATTCATTTATAATTCATTATAAATATTACTAAAGCAAAATAGTTGTAATGGTAACGTATTTGAGAACAAGCTGATTTTCTCAGATATAAAAGACATCTTTGGAAGTCAGGAGAAAAAAACTTTTACTTAGAATTCATTAACTTGAATTAGCTTGTCTAAGTCAATGAAAGGAAAGCTTCTTCAGAGAGTGGGCCTGCAAAGAATAAAAGCACTTCAGAAAATATCTGAATTTTATTTGTATATTATATCTGCAACAGAAATAAATGGATGGCCAGATGAAACTGTAATCAAAATTATGTTGTCTCTCTTTTTATCTTTCTCTTTCTTTGCAATCTTATAACTCTGATACCCTAAGTCAATATCTGTTGTATTTCTTTACTTGAAAAAAATGTGATGTAACCAAACTGATGCTTGTGTCACAGGAACATCAAAGATACAGTGTTATAGTGGATCTACATATTTCTTTTCAAGTTTTTCTTAGTATTCTTGTACATCTTCTGGTGGCCTCTTATGGGAAAAGGAGCTGAGACCTGAAAAACTGTGGAATATGAGATGTGGAACTGAAATATTCGATATGAAAAAAGTTAAATTCCTTCAGTGAAGTGGTACAATGTAAGTAGCTGGAAGAAGAACAACCCCAACAGAAAGTTGGGAGAACTACAGACAATTTTAAGAAAAATTGTAGTTTATGTATTTGAAAAATGATTTTGTCCTTTTCACATAAAATAGACTTCATTATAGGAGTGATTTACATTTATATATTGACTATTTTTTCAATTTTGGCCATGTTGTCCTGAGGTTTTTACTATAAAATAATAACATTAGCAATGCCATATTAGCAGTATGCAAATATACAAAGAATGAATTGGGGTCATTTCAGTTCACACTTTCATATAATCCTTAATCTAAATCAATTAATGCATCATCAGATTTTATGTTCATATAATTGAGAAAAATTTAAAAATTAATTGCTAAGATCTTTGGCTGATTACAACAACTCTTTTATGATCTTTATGGGATACTAAGCAACACAATCAAGAAATAATCTTGCAACCTCATGTAAATGAAAATAGGACCTGTTTCTCAGCTTTTCTGGTCAGCTTCATTGTGAGAGAGCTAAGTTTCCCTTTGACTGTCTCTCTTAGTTCCTATAGATCAATATATAAATGTGACTATCATAAATGGAAATGAAGGGCTGGAGCAATAGCACAGCAGATAGGGTGTTTGCCTTGCACGCGGCCGACCCAGGTCTGATTACTCCATCCCTCTTGGAGACTCTGGCAAGCTACCAAGAGTATCCCACCTGCATGGCAAAGCCTGGCAAATTACCTGTGACATATTTGATAAGCCAGAAACATAACAAGTTTCACAATGTAGACATTACTGGTGCCCGCTCAAGCAAATCAATGAACAACGCGAGGACAGTGCTACAGACAGTGCTACAGATCATAAATGGAAGTACCTGGCTATAGGCTTGTTGTTATTTCTCCCTACCATTAATTTCACAGCTATGGATACGATGAAAGTGATAAAGTTGCTTTACTTGGTAGCCAAAATTAGGCATGAGTAGTATAAATTTGTTTTTACAAAGCACATACTTGTCTTTTACATTTGTTTAATCTCAATGGGGTGAGTTATTTCTAAACATTGGAATAGGTAATGATGACAGTGATGCAAAGCCTAAGTCCTATGTATTGATCCCTATGTCTAAGCATAGAGAATGACAGTCTTTACCCAGCAGGTCCTCTGAAGTGGAAACTGTCTATTCAACACAAGACTTGGTCTACATCCAATGCCTACCAGAGTTTAGAGGTAGTTGTACTCAAGGACTCCAGGACGACTTTCTCATGTGCATTTCTGGCTTTCCTTGTCCAGGTACTACTCTTTAAAGGTCGCCCTAATAAGGTATTCAGCTGAGATGCTTTTCAGTCATTAATGCTTAGCCCTTTCGTCTTAGGAGGGAAGGAGAAGATAGACTAAAATATTTTTTTCTGTCTCTACTTTTCCATTTTTTTTCTGTCCCCTTCCTGACCTTGATCATAAAATGATAAGTGTCATTTTAGTAAGGCACAATTAACCCAACCTCTGCTGCATGTCTCTTGACTCTAGCCCAAAGATAGTGTGTGAAAAAAAGCAGAACTCTGAGGAGCCTGCATTACTCTCTCTTTTGGCCTCTTATTCCCTAACAATAAGGGATATAAGCTTGACTGTTACTTTTCAGTTTTGTTTGCCCAAATTGACCACCTCAATACCTGGCAGCTCTTCATAGGAAGCACAAAGAAAACCAAGTGTCAATGAATAAAATAATAAAACAATAAAGTAGGTAGAAAAGCACAGTGGTAGGGCATTTACCTTAGGCGTAGCCGGCCCGCCAACCAGGTTCGATTCCTCCGCCCCTCTCAGAGAGCCAGCAAGCTACCAAGAGTATCTCGCCCTCAGGGCAAAGCTTAGCAAGCTACCTGTGACGTATTCAATATGTCAAACACACTAACAAGTGTCACAATGGAGACGTTACTGTGTCTGCTCGAGCAAATCATTGAACAACTGGAGGACAGTGCAGTGATAATGATTTTCCATAACTCACCACGGAATTGCGTTTTCTCCATGGGATGGAAGCTTTCTTGTAATCAGTAGTGTACGTATGTCTATCCAGTTTTTATTTTTATTTTATATTTGGGCTGGAGCAATAGTACAGTGGGTAGGGCGTTTGCCTTGCACACAGCCCGGCCAAGCAGGGTTCAAGTCCTCCGCCACTCTTGGAGAGCCCAGCCAGCTACCGAGAGTAACCCGCTGGCATGGCAAAGCCTGGTAAACTACCCGTGAGGTATTCAATATGCCAAACAGTAACAAGTGTCAGAATGGAGACGTTATATGGGCCCGCTTGAGCAAATCGATGAAAAATGGGAGGACAGTGACAGTGATTTTCTATTTGAGTGGAGATTGAACTATACACAGCAGTGCAGGGCTTACTTCTGACTCTGTGCTCAGTAATAATGCTTGATAGTACTTGGGGGACCATATGTAGTGAGAAGACTGAAACAGGTTCAGCTGTATGCAAGTGCCTATTGTTGTAATCAATTACCAAAACATACTGTTGTATTTTGTGAAGTTTTTTACTCTGAAAAATTCTATTTTATTTTCTGAATCAAAAAGCTGGATAACAATGGAGCAATAGCACAGCGGTAGGGCATTTGCCTTGCACGAGGCCAACCAGTCAACCCGGGTTCGATTCCTCCACCCCTCTTGGAGAGCCCAGCAAGCTACCAAGAGTATCTAGCCCGCACGGTAAAGCCTGGCAAACTATCCGTGTTGTATTGGATATGCCAACACAGTAACAATAAGTCTCACAATGGTGACGTTACTGGCCCACTCAAACAAATCAATGAACAATGGAGGACGGTGACAGTGACAGTGACAGTGAATCAAAAAGAAGTACATCATGTCAAGTTCATAAAGTTAAACTTTCTATGGATCCCTCAAAATACTTTCCAACATTGTTAACAGTGCTCAGAGCTATGTGAAAGTTGACACCCAATATCACATTTTAAAGAAAAATGTTTAAAAGTAGAATCAGTTTCTGAGAACCTTTCTCAGCTCAAAGCATTGGCAAATCTGGTTTTAAAAGAAAAGAATTTTAATCATTATTGAAAATTTAAATTGAAAGGTTTCCAAGAACTAAAAGTAAGATTTCTAGAACGGAGTTTTTTTTTAATTAAATTTCTTAGATCGTGAATTTCTGGTAGAATGTGACAATCAAATATTAAAATGCTTATTTCTGAATCATAATTTCTCCACTTCTCATTTTAATAAGGAAAGTAAATTTGCGCAATAAATCAAGGAGTTTCATCTATGGACATGAGTCATATGCATGCCCTCTTGTGAGCATAGCTTCAGAAATGTTTCTTTCCTATATACTATGGACACTTACAAATATCTGAAAGAGAAAACTCTAATAGTGTATTTTTATATTGAATTTGAGATCAAAATAGAAGGAAGCACCTTAGCTTTGGAAAAGCTTAATAAATTACTGACTGCTTCTTAATTAAAGAGCCAAGTATTCAAGTTTACTTGAGAGTTGTCACAGTTGTGAAGTCATCAGTGAGACTGTTTCTTGAATTTGAGACATAGCCCTAACTCATAACTGCAGAAACCCTGGAGCTTCATGAAGGTGAAGATAGTCTCATGCAGGACATGGGTTGGTTTCTTTCTCTCTCTACTAATTCACAATGACAGGAAAGGTGACTCCTTTGGAAGTTGAATATCAGTGAGAGGTATAATGACTTCTGAATCACCACACTTCTCATTCCTCTTACCTCTGATTTTAAAGTAAATGAAGGAAATAATCATGGTAATGAAGACTATCAGAATATACAGGATCACAGTTAAATCTTCCAGCAACATATTTTCCATTTGTGTATATGGTACTGAAGTAGGAACTGTAGAAAGTACAGGAAAAGCAGTGTCATAGCAAGAAAAAGGAGAATGATTACAGATTACTAACTGATTTACTTTTCAAGGTCCTATTGATTCGTATTCTGGATTCCTGTAAGAGTCAAGGAGTAGTAGGCTGGGCTATGTAGAAAGTGAATGATCCTGGAACTGAGTGTATTTGGGGTAAAGTTATAAGGTGGTTGCAAAGCGCAAGATACCCAACCTTTCATTCCAGAAATAGGACACTTGCTTTTGGTGCTGAGAGTCTGAAGGACAGATGAACACATTATGCATTTGTCTTCTTTATCTGGTGCTACAGGTTTCTTGAAGCTTCTTGAAGAAGCAAAGCCATATAGAATCGACAGGATCTCTGTGATGGAAGTAGCACTGGAGCACTGTAGCACTGTCCTCCTGTTTATTGATTTGCTCCAGTAACGTCTCCGTTGTGAGACTTCTTGTTACTGTTTTTGGCATATCAAATACGGTACTGGTACCTTGCCAGGCTCTACCATGAGGGCTGGATACTCTCAGCAAATTGCCGGGTTCTCCGAGAGGGATGAAGGAATCAAACCCGGGTCAGGTGCATGCAAGGCAAACTCCCTACCTGCTGTGCTATTGCTCCAGCCCAAAATTCAGATGGGAGTTGTACAGGAGTGAGGGCATTACAGCTTGTAATAAATAAGTAACTGAAATTATTAATAAGTAAATATTATACTATGGATAGGGGTATTGTCAGTGATGGCTCAGAGTTCATTCATCAGTACAGCAAAAAACAAAAATACTCTTTACTGTACTAATCATTGCTTTGTTTATATAATGTTCATGGGAACCGCAAAAATAGTGCTGAGGGCACATTTCAAATAGGTTGGATTCAGATATCCCAGAACTTTTATAATTAACACTTTTGTGACATCCCTAAAAAGAGCTAAAAAAGAGAATTATTTCCAGGTGGTCACGAACACTGTGGAATTGGCAATGTTATATGTGTAGACTGGGTCGTTTTGAAAAGTGTTTCTCTGCTGTGCATTGCTTTCTAAGTCTGATACTCCAAGTTTAAGATATACTGAAATTTTGCTTCCTCTGTGCTTAATGTATGTGAAGAATTGGTATATTTGATTAGGAGGAGATATCTGGATTTTTGGCACGAGTGCACATGCGCACGCGCGCGCGCACACACACACACACACACACACACACACAAAGTACTGGACCGAAAGTATTTTTTCTTTCTCTGGCAGGCAGATGAATAACTTTGTATTATTAATATTCAAAATTCAAGTAAACATATATATATTATTTGGCTGAATATTTTATCAAGAGACTATAATTGAAAAAGGACACAATTTGCAGAAGATCCTCACATTTTTGATATCACATACCTCCGTTATTCATATGTATACTATATCCAACGATTATAAAGAATGAAATGAAGAATATCGCAATGCCCCCTACCCAAGGAGGAGACTTATCACAATTAAAACCTAAAAAATAATAGAGATATAATTATTTATTATTGGTGTGGAGGTACTTGGGTTGAGAAAAACATACCAAGAGACAAGGGCTATTTCTAATATAATCCCTTTATAGTAATGAAGGCTAGAGTTAAGTTCAAAGACATAGGCAGCAAACACAGATAAATAAGACTGCCTCTTGGTTAGAGCGAGAGTACAATGGTTAAGGGTCATGCAACTGGCCTTGGTGCAATTCCTGTCACTACATATGGTCCTCTAAGCACTGCTAGGAGTGATATCTGAGCACAGCTAGATGTGGTCAAAACAAACAGAATCATAAATGAGAATACCTGTGATTTATTGGAGTTCAAGAGCTGGTTAGCAAATGAATTACTGAATAGTTAAATGGCTTCCTATTCTATTTGGGAGAGCTTATTTATCTCTCACAGAATTTAGTGTATTAAATTGGAATTTCAGGACTTCAAACAGGAAGGTCATTGGAAAAGTGGCATTTATGATTCCAAGAACATTAAAGGTGCATGCCTTCTGCTGACTGCATTTTAAACCCCCTTATGCAACTTAGTCATGAATCATGGAGTAGGGAAGTAGCCAAAGTATCCTCCACCTAGCCTGCAGAGTCATCATGCACAGCCCACATTGTCTTCAACTATTGTACTGGCTTCCTGTGTATACCTCTGACAACAGTGACAAGAGCAAGCTCAGTAGACAGGAAGCATGCACAAAAAGCAGCCTAATGTACACAGGGGAAAGAGCAACCACAAAGGGGACCTGTCATGTTACTTCAGGAAAGTCAAAGAGACCCTTCCAGCAGCATCCATGCTGTGCTGTAAGATAAAGAGAATACACAGAAGCTAAAGAATTCTGCCATAATGGGAAAAAAGCATGGGTCAAGTAAATGTACAGAAAGTTTGAGAAAATACTGATAAATATCGAAGTAGTGATTAAAAATTAAAGAATAAGCAGCTACCTTAAATTAGAGACAATACCACATGGTCACTCAAAGCATCACGATGAATTGGGAATCTGGATGTCTTCAAGTATAAGTGGGATGGATCAGATAATCCCGGAGCACTGCAGGGCCATAGTAGCAAAGTATTTTGGGCCCTGAATTGAACCACCCTGCTCAGCAGGGCTCCTGAGCACTGCTTGTGAGACCTGCAAAATGACTATTGACACTACTATATTTATAATTAAGTACACAATAAAAAATAAAATTTTTATCATTAAAACATGAAAAGTGAAATTAAGGGTGACTTTTGCTTGCAATCAAAATTAAGTTGTTCTCAACATTAAATCACTTGTTTTATATATGTAAGCCCTGTGGTAATCCCATAACAAAAATTCATAGTAGTCAATCTATGTCACTCTATGGGACCAGAGCGATAGCATAACGGGTAGGGCATTTGCCTTGCATGCAGCCGACCCAGGTTTGATTCCTCTGCCACTCTCGGAGAGCCCAGCAAGCTACTGAGAGTATTCTGCCTGCATGGCAAAGCCTGGCAAGGTCCTCGTGATGCATTCCATATGCCAAAAACAGTAACAAGTCTCACAATGGAGATGTTACTGGTGCCCGCTCAAGCAAATCGATGAACAATGGAAGGACAGTGCTACAGTACTACAGTCACTCTACAATATACTATTGTGCATAGTGTACAGATAAATTAAGACAAGAAATCAAAGCATACTATGATAGAAAATCACCAATTTACAAAAAAGATGCAGCAATAAGGTAAAAAAAAAACAGAATCAGAGAACTACAAAACAGAAAACACTAAGATGGCACTAGTAAGTTCTAACATGTCAAAAATTACTTTAAGTGTAAATGTATTGAATTCTCTGATTAAAAAGGCCTTAGAGGGGGGCAGGTTGAGTTTCCCTCTCCACTCTGAGCAGAGTCCCGGCAGCTGAAGACCTCTGGGACCCAGCCACCGCCATGCTGAAACCACTCTCCACATGCTAGAGCAAGCCTCACACATGAGGGAACCGGCAGAGGAACCCAGGTGTGCAAGACCCAGGGCTGAGATCTCCAAGCCTGCTCAGATCAGGACTGGGCCTCCTCCACCCAGATCCCCCATCTTCCAATAGCTAGACAGTTATACCCGCCAACTGCTGTGTAACCCCATCAGTGGCCAAGATACAGAAATTATAAAACCAAGCTCCTGGAAGTGCTAGACCTCTTATTTTCTAGTTCTTTCTCTCAGACAACCAGGCAGGCTACCAAGAGTATCTTGCCTGCATATATGCCTGACTAGAAACACCTAAAAAGGTGATTAGAGGCTGCCCCCAAAGCCTCCATCCCTCACGGAGAGGCCGGCAAGCTACCGAGAGTATCCCAACCACACAGCGGAGCCTGTCAAGCTACCCGTGGCATACTCGATATATCAAAAACAATAACAATGATGGTCCTCATTCCCCTGAGCCTAAAAGAGCCCCCAATATGCCATCAGGCTACACTAGCACATGTAGGGACGAATGGAGACGTTACTGGCACCCGCTTGAGCAAATCGATGAACAACAGGGTGATAGTGATAGTGATAGCAGAGACCCACTTTAGCTTTAAGTGCAAATAGGCTCAAAGTAAATATGAAAAAAACTATTCCATGTATATGAAAATCAAAAGGAAAATAGTTTTACCAGACAAAACATACCTTAAGCAAAAAAATGGTAATAAAAGAAAAATAAAATTATTATTATTCACAGATAAAGAGCTTAACTCCAATGAAGATATAAAAATTATGGATAATAATAATGAACATCAGAGCACATAATAATCAGAGCACATAGTAACCAAGTGCTAACAGATCTCAAAGAAAAAAATTGTATAGTCATTCAGTAGTAAGGAATACCATTATCCCACTTTCAGCCACAGATTGATTAAGGCTTCTCAAAGGAGGCAACACCTTCTTCAGGAAGTGCGGGAATGATGATGAGTGGGGTGCAACTAGAATGCACTGAACAAAACTAGGAGAGTGGTGAAAGCAGAAATAAAGAAAAGAATAAACTTTTGAGAGCTCGTTCGTACATATTTGATCTTTTTATAACATAATTTAAGTTATACTGGTTAATTTATTTTTCAAATAAACGCACAAAACTTAATTTATGACCAATGAAGAGTCATGGTTTTGGGTGGGGTTTATCTGGCAAGAGTTGGCAGGAGAGTCTGATGTGCACTCTGGGAAGTCCAGTATGCATGAGCAAGAAGATGCCCATGTAACGACTTGCTTACAACGTGATGCTCCAAGTATGTGTTGTGCATGTAAATTAAATTAAATGGTCTTGAATTGTTTGACCAGAAGTTAACAATAGTGAAAGTGCAATAACTACTTAAAAATTTTAAGGGGCTTGAGCAATAGTACAGGTGGTAGGGCATTTGTCTCACACGAGGCCGACAGGGGTTCAATCCTTGATATCCCCTATGATCTCCAGTGCCTACCTGGAATGTTCCCTGAGAGCAAACCCAGGAGTAAGCGCTGATCATCACCAGGTGTGACAGCCCCCCAAATTTAATCCACATATGATTATTTCTATGTTCCTGAGGTACAGATCATATACAAACCTAATTGAATTACTGTTTTAATAGAGCAATAATTTGCACATGAGTATTCTTAGAAGTTTCCTTACATATATTCATTTGTTTTGTTTCAAAAGAGAAATAGCATGTTTATGTCAGCACAGCTTGATTTCAAGTATTACAGTCAACATACTAGTAATATTTTATTAAAAAGTTAATTTAAAATGGGAATGAAATAAGAAATATTTAACTGTTAACATTTATTAATATGACTCATCTGTGCTAATTGGTAAATAATATTTATATTATTTATTTATATTAATGAGGAAAACAATTTAAGATAAACTAAATTAAAAATTTTAACTGATCTTAATTAGATATTGATGTGCTTAATTATTTCTTGATAAATTTAGTTTGATATTTGACAATTTAATATCACACATATATTTAAGATTGATCAAAGAGAAAAACCCAATTTTAGTTTGTCTGTGGTCTTACCGAGAGTATCTCACCCACACAGCAGAGCCTGGCAAGCTACCCGTGATGTATTCGATATGCCAAACACAGTAACAACAAAAGTCTCCAATGGAGACATTACTGGGCCCGCTCGAGCAAATCGATGAACAACAGGAGGACAATGACAGTGACACTGTGGTCTTATAAAAAAATCACTGTAAATCTGATATTGAGACTACTATTTTAATTACATAAAAATTGCAAGTATATGCCAACAAGTTGAACAACATAGAAAAGTAGATATTTATTCTTGAAAATACACTACTTATAAAACTGAATCAGAAAAATTAGAAAACAGATCATTAGGCAAGAAAGATCAATAGGCAAGAAAGTTGGTCAATTATAAAAAATCTACCAACAAAGGAAAAGCCAGGACCAGTTGTTTTTACTGTGACTTCCACTAAATACTTATGGAATTAGTTCTAATCTTTTTTAAATGCTTCCTCTCAAAATTGAAGATGGTAGCCAGGAAGATAGCTCAGTGGTTAGGAATGCATGTGTTGCATTCACAAGGACCCAGTTTTGAAATCCAACTCTGCCTGGGGAGATGTTAGTCAAAGGGTACAAATATCCAGTTATAAGATGAATAATAATCTGGAAAATTAAGGCACTAAGACATCATTATGGTTAAAGATAATAAAATTGTACCACATACTTAAAATTTGCTAAAACGATAGATCTCAAAATGTTCTCATCAGAAACTAAATGCTTATTATTTATTGTATTGAAGCTATTATCTAACTCCGGTGTAGTCATTATATTGCAATATCTAAGTACCAATCAACCATATTTTATATCTTAACATTAATTATACAATGTCATCTGTCAATAATATACCAATAAAAGTAGAGAAAGGCTATCAACTGAATAATAAATAATAAATACAATTATGTTTAAATGTTTAAAAACATAAAGATAGCACAAAGAAAAAATTATAAACTTCATGTGGCTTATATTATTCTCTTTTCAGTGGTGTGAACTATGATGGAACACTTAATTTCATATGATTTTTAACACATAAAAATGGGACAGTAGGGGCTGGAGCAATAGCACAGTGGGTAGGGCATTTGCCTTGCACGCAGCCAACATGGCCGACACAGGTTCGATTCCCAGCATCCCATATGGTCCCCCCGAGCACCGCCAGGAGCAATTCCTGAGTGCATGAGCCAGGAGTAACCCCTGAGCATCGCCGGGTGTGACCCAAAAAGCAAAAAAAAAAAAAATGGGACAGTAATATTTATCTCAAACTTTATTATGCAGTTAACTACACTAAAAATTGTAAAGAACTTTTAAATAATCTGCCATATAACATAAACTTAATAAATGCTAGTGTCTTATGACATAATAGTTCTTCCTATAAAATTACTTCTTCCTCCTTGTAAAATATACATTCTCAAATACTCAAACACTGTTTAGGTGGATATGAACAGAATATTAGAGTATCCAGTGATATCCTTTGAAACTGAGGACAACTATCTCAGCGATGGTTATTTACCTAGAATGATCTTTACAATAAGTTCTGAAGAACTGCCTGGGAAAAGACAATTATTATACATGGCCTTAGAACTTTCAATAATTTAAAAGATGCACAAGAACAGGTCTTCAGCTAATAAAGGAAGTGCATTAAGAGCTTTAATGAAGTGATTGAATGATACAATGTTTAAGTCATAGAAATTGTATAAAACAACTCTAAAAATTGTGAATTGCCAATAAGCATGTAGAACATGAAAGAGAATTTAATTTTGCAAAACAGTAATTAGAGATGTATAAGAAGTTGTGAATTTGTCTTTCTGGTGGGTCCTCCTCAAACTCTACATTTACAGGGTGAAAAATGGTGCCATCTAAAAATCACATCAGATAAGAGTTCAGACCATAAAGAAGGATGGAAATATTAGGGGAGATCTAGGACATGAGGGACATGTAGGAATTAAACCCAAGTCCTTTGCTGACAGTTAATCTGTGCTTGTTTTTGGTTTTGTTTTTTGTTTGTTTTTGTTTAGTGTGTGTGTCTTAGTAGACTTACAAACTTTTGAGCTTGAGTTTCAGTTATACAATAATCGAGTACCCATCCCTCCACCAGTGCCCATTCTCCATCACCAATGATCCCAGTAGCCCTCCCACTCCCCAACCCTATCCCCCCACCCCACCTCAGTGGCAGGGCTTTTTCTTTTGCTCTCTCTTTCCTTTAGGGTATTGTAGTTTGCAATGCAGGTATTGAATAGCCATCATGTTTGGTCTATAGTCTACTTTCAGCACACATCTCGTATCCCAAGCAAGTCTTCCAAACATCCTTTACTTGGCATTCCCGTCTCTATCTGAGCTGTCTTTTCCCTTGGCAGGTGCTGCCAGCTTCCAAGCCGTGGAGCAGACCTCCTGGTACTTATCTCAACTATTCTTGGGTGTTCGACTCCCATTCTGTTACTTTATATTCCCCAGATGAGTGCAGTCTTTCTATGTCTGTTCCTCTCTTTTCTGGCTCATTTCATTTAGCATGGTACTTTCTATGCAGAACCATTTGTATATAAATTTAAAGACTTTATCTTTTCTAATAGCTGCATAGTATTTCATTGTGTAGATGTACCAAAGTTTCTTTAACCAGTCATCTGTTCTCAGGCACTCGGGTTTTTTACAAATTTTGGTTATTGTGAACAATACAGCAATGAACATACTAGTGCAGATGTCACTTCGACTGTACTTTTTTGCCTCTCCAGGATATATTCCCAGGTGTGGTGTTGCTGTGTCAAATGGAAGCTCAATTTCTAATTTTTTGAGAATTGTCCATACTGTTTTCCAAAAGGGCTGAACCAGTAGGCATTCCTACCAGCAGTGAAGGAGGGTCCCTTTCTCGCCAGATCCGCGCCAACACCTGTTGTTTTTGTTCTTTTAGATATGGGCCAGTCTTTGTGGTCTAAAATGATATCTCATTGTTGTTTTGATCTGCATATCAAGTACCTAGGAATCAGCTCAATTAAGGACGCAAAACCCTGTACAAAGAAAACTACATAATTCTACTTCCAGAAATAAAAGCAGGGGATGGAAAGACATCCCCTGCTCATGGATCGGGAGAATTAATATTGTCAGAATGGCAATACTCCCCAAAGTGTTGTACAAATTCAATGTGATCCCTACATGGATACCCATGACATTCTTCAAAGAAATGGAGCAAACACTCCTGAAATTCATATGGAACAATAAGCCCCCACGAACAGCTAAAACAATTTTCTTGGGAAAAAGAAAATGGGAGGAATCAACCTCCCCAACCTCATACTCTACTACAAAGCAGTAATAATTAAAACAGCGGGTACCAGAACAACGGTAGAGCTACAGACCAATGGAACAGGGTGGAAAACACTGCCATTTCCCCCCAAATATATAATCATCTAATCTTTGATAAGGGGGCAGGAAATGTGAAGTGAAACAAGGAAAGCCTCTTCAACAAATGGTGCTGGCATAACTGGACAGCTACATGCAAAAAAGTGGATTCAGATCTCTACCTAACACCATGTACAAAAGTAAGATCAAAATAGATTAAAGACCTCAACATCAGACTGGAATCCATAAGGACATTGAAGACAAGGTTGGCAAAACCCTCCATGACATTGCAGCTAATGGTATCTTCAAAGAGCACCACTGGCCAAGCAAGTGAAAACAGAGATAGACAAATGGGACTATCTTAAACTAAGAAGCTTCTGCACGTCAAAAGAAACAGTGACCAAAATACAAAGACAGTCTACAGAATGAGAAAGGACATTCGCCCAATATCCATCTGAAAGGGGTTGATATTAAGGATATATTAGTACTGGTTGAACCCCACAAGAAGAAAACATCCAACCCCATCAAAAAATGGGGTGATAAAATGAGCAGAAACTTTCTCAAAGAAGAAATCCGAATGGCAAAAATCACATGAGATAATCTATGCTTGTTGAAACAAGGACCTGGTGTAAAGGGACAAAGAGGCTGCAGAGGAATTCACTTTGAAAGACTGAATCAACTGTAAGTGAAGGGATTTGTGATTTGATGTTCTTGCAACTAAGCACTCCCAAAAATACACAGATATTTTGTGTGTCTCTTTTCTAACTATTCACCATATCCATTTTCCTTAACACAGCATAAGGTAAAAGGTAAAGGCCCTCCCGTTGATCGTCGATTTGCTCGAGCGGGCCCAGTAACGTCTCCATTGGAGACTTTGTTGTTACTGTGTCTGGCATATCGAATACTCTCGGTAGCTTGCCGGGCTCTCCGAGAGGGGCGGAGGAATCGAACTCGCGTCGGCCATGTTGACCGCTTGTAAGGCGAACACCCTACCGCTGTGCTATCGCTCCTATTTTCTTCTAGGAAAGTCAAGATACCTGGTGTTACAGCTCTTCCTTTCAAATACCTCAAACTATTATGCAACCTCTTCTCAATCATTTATTCCCTGTTCTGCTAGAGTTTTAATTCCTATTTCAGACATAGTCATTGAACTCTTAAGAAAGTAATTGCAAATGTGTGTAAACTGCATCAGTTGTTAAGTGTTAGAAATGTTAGAAATCCCTTGTTTGCTATAAAAACCAAACATGCAAAAAGAATTTTAATTTTGTTAAGGTTGAAGCAGAAGTAAACTTACCACAAGGAAGAAGGGATGAAACAATGATGGAGGAAGTGAACACCTGTGTGGGGGATGTGGTGTAGAATAGTTCATGTATGAAACCCTACTAGTAACAGTTTAAACCACAGTGCTCTCCCAGAACCCAAGAGAGGGTAAAGGACACCTGTCTTGCATATAACCCATGAGATTAAACCTTCCTGAGGAGGATGGGTTTAGGAATAAGGGTCACGTAGCTTTAGCAACCCCACCACACTTTTCATCTCACCCATTAAACATACCTTTACGTATGCAATCTCTTTCTGTACAGCATGCCTTTATGAAGACCAGCAGAAGAGGCACAATTAAAACCGCCATGAAAATCCAAATATAATTCCATGAAAACAGTGCATCTGAATTACAGAACCAGAAATTATTTATCAAAAATATGTTTCCACTTAAAGCCCCCATTATCTTGCCTGGGAGAGCTTAGGTGGTATAAGGCATATCTATGAGACAGCTTTTATTTGATTGGGCTGAATCAGATGTCAACTTAAGAGGGGAGCAAAAATGAATTAAAACCTGCTATCCTTTTATTTCTATATATTTACCCCCTTGATAGCACAGTGGTAGGGTATTTGTCTTGCATGCAGCTGGCCCGGCCAAGCCGGGCTCAATTCCTCCACCCCTCTTAGAGAGCCCGGCAAGCTACCGAGAGTATCTTGCCCGCACAGCAAAGCTTGGCAAGCTACCCATGATGTATTCAATATTCCAAACACTGTAACAAGTCTCATGAAGGAGACGTTACTGGGCCCACTCAAGCAAATCGATAAACAACGGGAGGACAGTGACAGTGACTGTGATTTTCCCCCCTTATATGTTCAAGGACAACTGGAAAGAGGCAGGGCTTGCTTATCCCCTCAAAAGTTCAGTCATAGTCCAGGAGCTAAGGTCATTCCTAACTCACACCTTTTGATTTTGCATTTAGCATAAGAGACATTCTGAATTCTCCAATGGATTCTCTGGGTTTAGCACTATTAACTACCCTTAGAAACACACATGTGTTTATAACCTTTATTTCCTATTCATGTTAATAAGCCTTAGCTTTCTAATTTGTATGAACAAGTGTCATTTTGTTTGGGAACCTGATATTTTTCTGTAGTACTGTAGCACTGTCTTTCCACTGTTCATTGATTTACTCAAGCAGGCACCAGTAACATCTCCATTATGAGACTTGTTGTTATTGGTTTTGGCATATCAAATATGCCATGGGGAGCTTGCCAGGTGCTGCTATGTGTGTGGGATGCTCTCAGTAATTGAACCCAGGTTGGCTGTGTGCAAGGCAAATACCCTATCTGCTGTACTATCACTCCAGCTGATGTTTTTCTATGTAGAGAAAAAGGCTGTTTTCTATCACTAGAATATACAGTTCTTATATTCAAGGAAATGTTTTTAGAGGCTGCTAGAGAGCTAGTCAAGAGTTCTTTGCTTTCCAGCCATTGACTTTGAGTCTGTATTTGCACTTCACTGTTCACTGCAGCACTATTCAAAACAGCCAGGATTTGGAAACAACCCAAGTGCCTGAGAACAGAGAACTATATAAAGAAATTATGGCACATCTACACAATGGAACGCTATGAAACCACTGGGAAAAATGAAGTCATTAAATTTGTTTGTACATGAATGAACATAGAGAGTATTATGCTGAGAAAAATGAGTTAGAGGACGAGGGACAGACATAGAATTACTATGCTCATTTGTGGGATTTTTTTTCTGGTTTCTTCTGATTTCATTGAAACTTTTTATTATTGACTTTTCTAGACCCTAGAGAAATGTACTCTGAATTTGGTTCGGGATCGTATTGAATCTATATAATAGCAATGACTCTCAGAAAGAAAAGACACACTACTCTCACCTTGTAGGACAATGCGTGTGATCTCCTCTTGACCAGTCACTGGGTTTCGAAGGGAGCAAGTGACATTTCTATGGGATCTAATAAGAAGAGTCATCTTCACGCTGAACAATTTGTCTTTATCCTGTAAATATGATTCTGATGTAGGTGGAATGATCTGTCCTCTGTCATCTCTCCATTCCATTTGAGGCCGTGGGAACCAACCTTCTGAATTACACTCTAATAAAATGCCTTTGATAGTAGATGGATGCACAAGAATTTGTGTTTCTACATTTGTCGCTGGTTAAAAATAATAAAAAATAAAAAGGCAAAAAAAGTATCCTTAGCTGCAGATAAGGGAAATGATATCTAAATATAAGGTTCTGCTATCCCTACTCTAATTCCCAAAAGCTTGGATATAGCCAAGCACCCTGGGGCTCTGTTTATCTCCACCACTTAAATAAAGGGTAAATAGGATAAGTTACTTACATATATATAAATAGAAAGAGTTACTTACATACAAATCAATAAAATTGTAGCAAATATAAGAGGAGGAAATGTTTGGTTCACTCTTTAATTTACTTTAAATTACTCATTGGCTATTTGCAAAATTTAGAAAACTGAATAAGTTTCTGTGATATAAGATGAAATCAAGATTCCAATCATCAAAGAATTTGTAGATTAATAATTCTTCTTGTATCTTCATTATTAACCACCTATCAGCTGCCACAATAAGCTACAAGTAAACAATCGGTAATAAAAATGAAAAATTTAAGTGAAACTTTAATCTTCATATTCTTTTTGTAGGATGACATTGCTTTGTCCTTTCTCCCTTGCCACGAGGAGCTTAGGTTTATCAGGTTCCACCCATCACAGTGCTCCTGAGCCACTCCCATTCCTTTCTTTATCTGTAACCACTTCTATGCTCTTCACCCCAAACAGTTACTCAGCTTTTTCACCTAATCAGTATCTGTTAGTTTGTAAGGTCAAATCCTTCTAGGACACTGAAATTGTATTGTAAGTTAATATTGTCTTTCTCCTTATGTCTTTTGAATAGTTTAAAGCAATGTCCTTTTCCTATAGATACAGAAAGACCGTTAATATTATGCTTTGTAACTTAGAATTTAATTGGCTTTGAATATTATTCACTCCCGGACATCTGTTTTCTTGATTTAAGCCTCAGTTGCCCTTGGTTCCTAATACCCCAAAAGCAGGGTCTCGACGAAGGACTGAATGGACCCAGGGCAAGCTGTGAGCTACCCTGGCATCGAAATGGACTAGGCCAAATTGCCATGATTCTTAACTGTAAGTTAAGAGCTTGATCATAGACAAATGCTGTCATGATCCAAAAGTAACGATGAGACTAGGACCCTGCTAGCAATAGGAAAGACTATCTGGCCTGAGCACTGTAGTCTGAGATTGAGATGGCCCTAGGAGGGCAATTCTATAAGCTTAAGGTATTTCTTACTGTATCCATACAAAATGATTAATATTATGGATGCTTATATGTTTGTTGGACAAGGAGAGGAGAAACACACCCAGGGGATTCCGTTCTGGGGTGGGTTGTCCTCCTGAGAGAGTATCTGTCCTAGAAGCTGTTTTTCCCGATGGAAAGAAATTTACCCCTATTGATTATGACCACACCTCTGTGTAATTGTTACTCCCAACCCCTCATGTTTTTGGGATTCAACTAGACTGTAAGCGTGGGCTGGGGGATCAGGATCCAGACTCCAGAAGAAGGAGGAGAAAGGGGATTCAGATTCCAGAGCCAGAAGGAGAATGAAGGGGAACTGAAGAGGAGAATGAAATAGCATGGGGGAGGCAGAGGAGAGACAGGAGTGAATGGAGAGAGGATTGGAATAAACTGCAACCAAGACCAACCAGCCTGGCCCTTGTTCCTTCCTTTGCCTGCCCATCACCATCACACCATCAACCTCCCTGGGGTGGAGGAAGCAGCTGGAGACTACCGAACACAGGCAGTGGGAGAGTTAGACCGCTGCAGCTGTCTTTTTGAGTTTGCACACTTTTTATGTAATAGATATTTACATAAAACAGATCTAGCAGTAGATGTCAGTTTGAAGAAAACAATTTTTGAATAGTTCTAAGACATTGCCTAGATTATAGACAAGACTTGCCTAACATGCTGGTAAAGAACAAAAGGACAGAGATTTAAGTTATTCTGGTTTTATCCAATAAAGGTTTTTACAATAATATAAATATTCTGAATATGCACTGTCTGATACAGTAGCTTTATTTCATGTGATACCATTGAGTACCAGAGATGTGGTCAGTGATACTATAGAAATTGTTTTCAAACTTAATTATTAATTGTATTGAAGTATGAATTTGTCAGAGGCGCTGAGACAAGGAACACAAAAGAAATTTATGTCGTGGAGGGCCTAGGTTCTCTCAGACCTGTGACAAAGGTAGAGTCTGGAAATCTCCTTTTATTGATCATGGTACCTCTAAAGGGTGCAATACGATGACATCATCAAAAGCATCAAAAGAAGTTGCAGAAAGAACATGGAGGGAGCAAAACATGTATTGTTTCCTTGTATCTGCAGGCCAGTGCATTTTGGCCTAAGGAAAGAAATACACAACCAAAACAGAAACCTTTCTTAGGCTATTTGGGTTTGCATCCCAAAGTATTTGGGTTTGCATCCCAAAGACAAAATGGGCCAGCACCTGAAATCTACAAACTGGACAAGCATTTGAGATTTGCATCGCAAAGACTAAGCTGGGAAAGGCCAGAATCTACATATCAAAGATCAGGCTGGGCTTCTGTGAGAAAAGGAAACACTGACTCTTTCAGTATACTGAAATTTATGGAATTATTTACTGAAGGCAGTTTAAAGGGGGAAAACGTTCAGCTTCATTCAAACCAGTCAGGACACACTAGAAATCTCACTCATTTTCATGGGTCTCTACATGGGCTCACCTTGATGGCTCAAGCCCCAACACCAATGCAAGTAGCTCTATGTGACTGAGAGACTATTTTGTAACTGACTTACCTCTAGGTAATAAAATTAGTATCATAATGCTCAACAAAATGTTAATACAAATGTGTCTAGAATCCCATACTGTGCTCTCACATTTCTATAGCCCTTCAAGGTACTTAAAGTGCTTTATATTTTCACAATTTCTTGTCTCTCAGATAGGCAGTGTGTGAAGAGCGGATCCAGTGTATTGATGAGTACTGACGGCAGGTTCTTCAGGTATTCGGGTCTGACCTTGTCTGCACCGCTTCTTTACCAGCAAAATGGCGTGTCGGGTTTCAGAAGGGAGAACGTTGGCAACAACATTTCCATCCTGCGGAATTTAGTATGTGGGCAGGTGGAAGTGGCTATCGAAGAGATCCGAGTTGAAGTCATGGATAATCTTCTCCATTGCCCTTCTGGAAGATGTGATAGATCCATCAGGATGTCAGAGGGCAGTCATCGTGGTCTTGCAGTTGGCGAAGGACAAGCAGGTGTTGTGAATGCTTTTCCCAGCTTTAATCGCATGTGCCAGCACTGCTGCTATTCTCTTTTTGAGGTCTTCCTTTATTGCTTCTCTGCACTGCTTTGCGAGCTCAGACTTTTGCATGCAGTTGCCTGAGGCTTGCACCAAGCCACGCTGGCAAATGAGCTCAAGAGTTTTCAAAGACAGGTGTCTTTTTGTGTATATCTCTCTCTCAGTGTTCTTCGCACAATCATGGAGGTGCTGAACCAGTGGATTGTATTCCTCGTCAATGTTGTCAATGACGGAATCTTCCCATGTAGCCGCAATAGTGCCAAAGAGCTCCCAGTTGGTGGTTGTTTTGGGAGTTCTCTTGTTAAACTTTGCAGCCCTTTCTCCCTGCTCTGTGAAGTAGAATTTTGCACGAAAGAGATGGTGGTCGAATCCCATTTGGAATTTTGGGCCAACAGCCATGATCCCAGAGATTCAGAAACAAATCTCAAAACCCAGTGGCTTTTGGCAGAAATGCGTCCGGACCCCACAGTAGATTATTATTGCCAGGCCACCCCAGGGGGGAAAGGGTGTTGTCACTCCGCCTGCTCTCCCTTGGCGACTCGGTGGCTGTCATCCTCCAAAGGCCACTGGACAGTCAGGCTTGGACCCGCAGTGATGAAACTTGTTGGGCCTCACGGGATGGGGGTAGAGCCAGTCCTGTCCTCCCCACCCCAATGAGACCCCAAGTCATTGCCCACAAATGGCCTTTCTGGCTCCTGATCAAGCTGCATAGCAGCCATGATCCCAGAGACTCAGGAGCAAATCTCAGAACCCAGCAGGTTTTAGCAGAAATCCCTCCAAATTTAAGTGCTAAAATTTCGGAATTTCAAAATCGCGCAGCCACTACTGCAGCCACACGACATCATATGTTATTCATAACCAGCAATACAAAACAGATTGTCTACTGTTGCCTTTTTGGCAGAGTGTTGCGGTAAAATCTCAAATAATAATGGTGGGTCTGGTGTCAAAGTGTTGAATGTGATCAATGTAGAGAGAGAGTAATGTGGAAATCATCTGCCGCACAGGTAGGGGGAGGGTGTGAGATGGGGGTATACTGAGGTTGTTGGGGGTGGAGAATGGGCACTGGTGAAGGTGTGGGTGTTTCATTGTATGACTGAGACTTAGACCCAAAAGCTTTGTAACTGCTCTCATGGTGATTCAATAAATAAAATTATAAAAAATGAAAAAAGAAAAGCAAGGTGGAGTTCATGCACAGTTCAATCAGCTAATCAGTGGCTGAATAAATAGCAGTACTCCTACATAAAAAAAAGAATTAGGGTCGCTGTCTTATTTGCCAAGGTGTGAAAAACCAGATGGGCTGGACATGTAATGAGATTTGGTGATGACCGCTAGACTAGAGCCATTACTGACTGGATTCCATGTGACGTCAAAAGATCGCGTGGCCACCTACCTATGAGACGGTCAGACTTCTTTGTCAAGATCCTGAATGATTGGTTTGAGGCTGTTCGTATTCCTAATACGAGCAGACGCCACTGGGCTACACTAGCATGCAACAGGGACTAATGCAGATGTTACTGGTGCCCGCTCAAGCAGGTCAATGAGTAACAGGATGTCAAGTGGTCAAGTGATCTAGCTTACAGTGTCAAAGATCACTGACACATTTTTAAAGGATTTCTTTACAAATATCTGTTGATATTTACATATCAGTAGTATATATAGACATAGAAAAACAGATTTTTCATGCTGATGAAGGCATTAGCACATACCTTCAACTCTTAACTCTGCACTCTTTGTCATTTAAAGATTAAATGTATTCAATTGAACTTGTTAACCAAACCATGTAAGATTGAAATGTTAAGAAACACCTAGAATTATCCTAAATGAATTGAGAATCATAGATGCATATAAAACTCAAGGAACCCATCCTCACCTGTGACCTTCAATTCTGTGATGGCTTCGTCATAGAATTTACCATCTTGGAATAAGCAGTGGTATGGCCCGTCATCATCAACTCTGACACCAAGAATCCTGAGGGTCACTTTACCCTCTCCAATGTCTTCTTTCAAGAGCTCTGTTCGTTCCACATAGTTGGAAATTATTTCTCCATATATGTCTTTGCCATCCTTGTATAAGTGAACAGGTTGTGTATAGCGGTTCTGGAACCAGCGTATCTCCATGTGTTCTGCACTTTGTGGTGGTGAAAGCTGGCAACTGAGCTCAACTTCCTCTCCCAGAGAAACCAAAACATGTTCCTGTAAGGCAGTCACTGTGAACTGTCCTGGGAAGGGATTTCATAATGATTATGTGTGTCTGAGTCAAAACACACAAACACACATGTACACACTTCCATATTTTAGTAAGTTCTAAAAAAACTATGCTGCTACCTTTAAGTAATTCGTATATATGTTACTAATAGACACCGTGTTATTTTATAACATGACTCTTGAGGGGGTAATTTGAGCTTCTAGATTTTCAGAGGACATATGGATTTTTTAATACTTTGCTCAAACTCAAAGAAATGTACACTTGGTGAAGGATGGGTATTGAAACACTGTATGACTGAAACTCAATCATGAACAATTTTGTAACTGTGTGTCCCACTGTGATTCAATTTTAAAACAAAACAAAAACAACAAACCACTTATCACACTAATTTTACCCCTTCAGGTTGGAGAATTTCTCACCAATTATTTCTTAAACTAGTCTTTTTTTCTCTTCACCTCTCTTCTCTTTCTGAAATTCCTATGTTTCTGAGATTGTTTCTCTTGGTATTATAATCAAAATCCCTTAGATTCATTTGTTTCTTCCCCATTCTCTTTTTCTATTGATGCTTTGTTGCTGTAGTTGTTTAGTATATCTTCAAACGCACCAATTCAATACTCAGCTTCATCCATACTACTTCTGAGACTTAATACTGTATTCTCTAGTTCCTTTACATCCATTCCCGCCGCCAAGGGCCTGGGACCCTCTGTGCGCATGCACAGCTAGCTCCACCTCCTAGAAAGCCGGTTTCACCCCTGATCTGCGCGGGACAGGCACGGAGGCCCAGCTCTGGGCAACCAAGCTGAACGGCTCCTATTCCAACCAGGTACAGCCCGCCCCCAAGGGCCTGGGACCCTCTGTGCGCATGCACAGCTAGCTCCACCTCCTAGAAAGCCGGTTACAACCCTGATCTGCGCGGGACGGGCACGGAGGCCCAGCTCTGGGCAACCAAGCTGAACGGCTCCTATTCCAACCAGGTACAGCCCGCCCCCAAGGGCCTGGGACTCCCTGTGCGCATGCACAGCTAGCTCCACCTCCTAGAAAGCCGGTTACAACCCTGATCTGCGTGGGACGGGCACGGAGGCCCAGCTCTGGGCAACCAAGCTGAACGGCTCCTATTCCAACCAGGTACAGCCCGCCCCCAAGGGCCTGGGACCCTCTCTGCGCATGCACAGCTAGCTCCATCGACGTTCCCAACTCCTCGCTCAGTGCCAGGGACTCTTTCCGGAGCCGCGAAATATTTTCACACTACACATGCCATAGGAACCATAAGCTACCTTCTTCGATGGAAACTTCTCTAGTTTACCTCAGTCACTAGAAACACAGTAGCCAATAACTCATAAGCCTATCTTAACTCACACTGCATATCAAGTAGAATAGTAACAGTGAACGTTAAGGACTAAACCACAGTTTTCACAATGGTAAAGCAACGCAAAAGCCCACCAAACTTTCTTATTGAAGAGTCTAGCCCAGATGACACCAACAGTACTGCAGTGTTAGACAACCTCTCTGACAAGGAATTCAGGAGGGAGCTACTTAGGATGCTTAGGGAACTAAAAGAAACAATGGAAAGCAATGCCAATAGAAGAGGATTTGAAGGCAGAAATGAAGAAAATGCAATCAGAAATGTCAGACCTGAAAAATCTCGTAGGCGAATTGAAAACCTCAGTGGAAGGCCTCAGCAGCAGAGTAACAGCTTCAGAGAACAGAATCAGTGAGCTCGAAGATTAAGTTCAGAGACTCTCCAGAAAAGAGCAGAAAATGGAAAAGAGACTCACAATTCGGGAACAGATGGCAAGAGAAGATCGTGATGAAGCCAAGAGGGGTAACATAAGAATTATTGGAGTCCCAGAGGTACAGGACGAAAACCTTGATGAAGAAGAAACTGTCAAAGACATCATTGCTACAACGTTTCCAGAGCTGAAGAAAACTTGTGACCACATTCAGGAGGCCTGAAGGGTACCAGCTAGAAGAAATCCGAATAAAAATACCCCAAGACACATTCTGATCAAAATGACCAAAACCTTAGACAGAGAGAAAATTCTGAAAGCAGCAAGATCGAAGAAAGAAATCTCTTACAAAGGAGCATCCTTAAAATTCACAGCTGATTTTTCTGATGAAACCCTTATGGCCCGAAAACAGTGGTGGACCATAGTGAAAAAACTCAATGAAATAAATGCCTCCCCAAAAATACTTTACCCTGCGAGACTCTCATTCATAATAGAAGGAACAACACACAGTTTCACACACAAACAACAGCTCAGGAACATCATAGACTCAAAACCGTGGTTACAAGAGCAACTAAAGGGGCTACTTTAAGGCAAGAAAGGCCTCTCAAATACACCAAATTTCAACAGAACAATGGGACAAAATCCCGTAACAATAATCTCTCTCAATGTCAATGGGCTAAACGCACCAATTAAAAGACATAGAGTGGCAGGATGGATTAGAAAATTGAACCCAACATTCTGCTGCCTGCAAGAAACACATCTCAATAGTCAAAGCAAACACAGACTCAGAGTCAAAGCCTGGAAACAATCCTACAGGCAAACAGCTCCCATAAAAAAGCTGGGGTAGCCATCCTTATATCAGACCACATCGATTTCAGAGTGAGGAAGGTCATAAGAGACAGTGAAGGCCATTTCTTATTGATCAAAGGATCTGTACAACAGGAAGAACTTACAATAATAAATGTATATGCACCTAATGAGAGACCAGAAAAGTACTTAAAACAACTACTCATAGATTTGGAAAAAGACATCAACAGCAACACAATACTAGTGGGAGACTTCAACACTGCTTTGTCACCTATTGATAGATCAACCAGACTCAAGCTTAGCAAGGACATACTTCAATCGAGGGAAACAATGGAAGAAAGGGACTTAGTAGATATATACAGGACACTTCATCCACAAAAAGCTGAATACACATTCTTCTCAACCGTACATAGAACATTCTCCAAGATAGACCACATGCTGAGCCACAAAACATGCCTCCAAAAAATTAAGAAGATAGAGATTGTATCGACAATCTTCTCAGACCATAATGTGCTGAAATTAGAAGTAAATCACGTACAAAAACAGAAAACTAAATCAAACACCTGGAAATTAAACAGTGCTCTACTGAACAACGAGTGGCTTAGACAGGAAATCAAAGAGGAAATCAAAAGATTCCTAGAAACGAATGAAAATGAGAACACGAGTTACCAAAACTTATGGGACACAGCAAAAGCTGTGTTAAGAGGAAAGTTTATAGCTCTACAAGCCTTCCTCAGGAAAGAGGAGCGAGCACACATAAGTAACCTAACCTCACAGCTTAAGAGCTTGGAGAAGGACCAAAAAAGGAGCACAACCTGAACAGGAGAAAGGAAATAATAAAACTCAGAGCAGAGATTAACGAGATGGAAACCCAGAAAACAATCCGAAAGATCAATGAAACCAAGAGCTGGTTCTTCGAGAAAATTAACAAGATTGATAAGCCTCTAGCAAAACTCAAAAAGAAAGGGAGAGAGAAAACCCTAATAAACCGAATCAGAAATGAAAAGGGGGTCATTACAACAGAAACTACAGAAATTCAAAGGATCTTAGAGCCTTCCCTCTAAGATCAGGGACGAGACAAGGATGCCCACTCTCTCCACTGCTGTTCAATATACTACTGGAAGTACTTGCAATAGCGATTAGGCAAGAAAAAGATATTAAGGGCACTCAGGGAATACTTTGAGAAACTGTATGCCACGGAACATCAAAACCTCGAGGAAATGGATAAATTCCTAGACTCCTACAGACTCCCAAGGCTGAACCAAGAAGACCTGGAATACCTGAACAGACCTATCACCATCAAGGAAATTGAAATGGTAATAAAAAGTCTCCCCAAGCACAAAAGTCCTGGTCCGGATGGATTCACTAGTGAATTCTTCCAAATCTTTAAAGAGGACTTACTCCCAATCCTCTTTAAGCTTTCCACGAAATTGAAATATCAAAAACACTTCCAAACAGTTTCTACGAAGCAAATATCACACTGATTCCAAAAGCACACAGAGATACCACAAAGAAAGAGAATTACAGACCGATATCCCTGATGAACACAGATGCAAAGATCCTCAACAAACTACTAGCAAATAGAATCCAACTACTCATCAAAAAGATCATACACCATGATCAAGTAGGATTCATGCCAGGGATGCAAGGATGGTTCAACATTCGGAAATCAATCAACATAATCCATCATATCAACAAAAGAAAAGATAAAAAGCATATGATTATATCAATAGATGCAGAGAAAGCATTTGACAAGATCCAGCACCCCTTTCTGATGAAAACCCTAGCCAAAATGGGTATAGAGGGGACCTTCCTCAACATAATTAAAGCCATCTACCACAAGCCTACAGCAAGCATCATCCTCAATGGGGAAAAACTGAGAGCCTTCCCTCTAAGATCAGGGACGAGACAAGGATGCCCACTCTCTCCACTGCTGTTCAATATAGTACTGGAAGTACTTGCAATAGCGATTAGGCAAGAAAAAGATATTAAGGGCATTCAGGTAGGAAAGGAAGAAATCAAGCTCTCACTATTCGCAGATGATATGATACTCTACTTAGAGAACCCAATAACCTCCACCAAAAAACTCCTAGAAACAATAGAGTCGTATAGTAAAGTGGCAGGCTATAAAATCAATACCCAAAAGTCCATGGCTTTCCTATATGCAAACAATGAGAGAGAAGAAAGCAACATGAAAAAAACAATCCCGTTCACAATTGTGCCCCAGAAAATCAAGTACTTAGGAATCAGCTTAACTAAGGAAGTAAAGGACCTGTACAAAGAAAACTACAAAACGCTACTTCAGGAAATAAAAGAGGACATGAGGAAATGGAAAGATATCCCCTGCTCATGGGTCGGGAGACTTAACATTGTCAAAATGGCAATACTACCGAAAGCATTGTATAAATTCAATGCAATCCCTATAAGGATACCCACGACATTCTTCAAAGAAATGGAGCAAACACTCCTGAAATTTATATGGAACAATAAGCCCCCACGAATAGCTAAAGCAATTCTTGGGAAAAAGAAAATGGGAGGAATCAACCTTCCAAACTTCAAACTGTACGACAAAGCAGTAATAATTAAAACAGCATGGTACTGGAACAAAGGCAGAACTGCAGACCAATGGAACAGGGTTGAATATACTGACATCTCCCCTCAATCATATGATCATCTAATCTTTGATAAAGGTGCAAGTAATGTGAAGTGGAGTAAGGAAAGCCTCTTTAACAAATTGTGCTGGCATCACTGGACGGGTACATGCAAAAAAATGGGCTCAGAACTCTGCCTAACACCGTGTACAAAAGTAAGATCAAAATGGATTAAAGACCTCAACATCAGACCAGAAACCATAAGGTACATTGAAGACAAAGTTGGCAAAACCCTCCATGACATTGAAGCTAATGGTATCTTCAAAGATGCCACGCCACTGTCTGAGCAAGTGAAAACAGAAATAGATAAATGGGACTATCTTAAACTAAGAAGCTTCTGCACCTCCAAAGAAACAGTGACCAAAATACAAAGACAGTCTACAGAATGGGAAAGGATATTCGCCGAATACACATCTGACAAGGGGTTGATATCCAGGATATACAAAATACTGGTTAAACTCCACAGGAAGAAAACATCCAACCCCATCCAAAAATGGGGCAATGAAATGAACAGAAACTTTCTCAAAGAAGAAATCCGAATGGCAAAAAAGCACATGAGAAAATGCTCTACATCATTAATCATCAGGGAGATGCAGATCAAAACCACAATGAGATACCATCTCACACCTCAGAGACTGGCCCACATTCAAAGGAACAAAAGCAACCGATGCTGGCGCGGATGTGGCGAGAAAGGGACACTCCTTCACTGTTGGTGGAAATGTCGACTGGTTCAGCCCTTCTGGAAAACAGTATGGACGATTCTCAAAAAATTAGAAATTGAGCTCCCATTTGACCCAGCAATACCACTCCTGGGAATATATCCCAGAGAGGCAAAAATGTATAGTCGAAGTGACATCTGCACTTGTTTGTTCATTGCAGCACTCTTTACAATAGCCAGAAACTGAAAAAAACCTGAATGCCCAAGAACAGATGACTGGTTAAAGAAACTTTGGTACATCTACACAATGGCGTACTATGTAGCTGTTAGAAAAGATGAAGTCATGAAATTTACATACAAGTGGTACAACATGGAAAGTATCATGCTAAGAGAAATGAGTCAGAAAGAGAGGGATAGACATAGAAAGATTGCATTCATCTGGGGGATATAAAGTAACAAAATATGAGATTAATACCCAAGAATAGCTGAGATCAGCACCAGGAGGATTACTCCATAGCTTAGTGGCCATTCGGGCATTCTAGAGGAAAGGGCAGCTCAGATAGAGAAGGGAACACCAAATAAAGGGTGTTTGGAGGATCCTCCCAGGAGGGGAGATGCATGTCGAAAGTGGACTATGGACTGAACATGTTTGCCACTCAATGCCTCTTTTGCAGACCACAACACCCAAAAGGAGAGAGAGAACACAGGGGATTGCCCTGCCACAGAGGCAGGAGGTGGGTGGGGGGATGGGGGTGGGGGGGATATTATCCATGGTGGTGGAAAATGGGCACTGGTGGAGGGATGGG
This sequence comes from Sorex fumeus, assembly GCF_029834395.1. Classification (NCBI taxonomy): domain Eukaryota; kingdom Metazoa; phylum Chordata; class Mammalia; order Eulipotyphla; family Soricidae; genus Sorex; species Sorex fumeus. The sequence continues at coordinate 18,645,790 of NW_026606102.1, read as the reverse complement.
TATCTGATCATTGTATAATCAAACCCAAGCACAAAAAATTGTAAATCTACAACTGTACCTCATGGTGTTTCACTAATAAAAAAAAAAAGCAATGAAATCCATTGAATTTATTTATATAATATTTGTTCAAAACCAAAGAACTATACAATAGAAAGAGTTATATTATAATGAATACATATTATATTGTATATAATTACATTATATAATGTAAACTTGAAATATATTTAATAATAATCTATCAAATCATAGAGATGGATTATAAAAAACCCTCCCTCAAATGTTTTTTATTGTAATAATTCTCCATAAAAATGCAATATATTAATGATAAATGATGAGTAAACAGCGGAACAAGTGGTAATGAGGTTATATGGAAATTTTGTATACTTTGTGAATAATTTTTCTGTAAACCTACAACTGTTCTACAAAATAGAGTGAAGTAAAACTTAAAAAGTCAATTATGAGGACAAAATATATAATTAGAGTAATATTTTATTGTCTATTAAATTATATAAAATTAAATTTTAAAACAAAACAAATAAAATATAATAAGCAAGTCAATGGATTTAATTTATTATAAATTGGGAAGAATTATGTGGAATAAGTACAACAGATAAAAATTTAATTCCTAATATTTTAGTGTTCTTAAAAAACAATGAGAGATGGTGCTAGAGTGAGAGTATAGAGAAGAGAATGTTTGCCTTGCATTAGACCAACCCAGATTAAATCCCAGCATCCCATATGGTTCCCCGAGAACCAACAGGAGTAATTCCTGAGTGCACAGCCAGGAACTCCTGAGTGTCACTGGTGTACACTCTCCTAAAGAAAACCAAAACAAATAGATTTTTTAAAAAATGAGGGAAAGACAAATAGTGCAAAGAGTCACGGTCACGGTCCTCCCGTTGTTCATCGACTTGCTCGAGCAGGCCCAGTAACATCTCCATCATGAGACTTGTCGTTACTGTGTTTGACATATCAAACATGTCACGGATAGCTTGCCAGGCTCTGCCGTGCGGGTGAGATACTCTCTCTGGGTAGCTTGCCGGGCTCTCTGAGAGGGGTGGAGGAATCGAACTCGGGTCGGCTATGTTGGCCGCTTGTAAGTCAAACGACCTACCGCTGTGCTGGACTAAATATAATCAAACCCAAAGTGGAGGAGCACTGACATTGATAATAGGAGTTGTGAAGTAGCATCGCAAGTATTAAACAATATGGAAGCTGTCCTAAACCGTGTTATCTAAACAACCCAGGCACTTAAAATTCAAAATATTAAAGAGAAATTGACACTGGTGGTGAGATTGGTGCTGGAACATTGTCTGTGTAAATGCAATTATGAATTCATGGAGCTTTGTCACTGTCACTGTCACTGTCCTCCCTTTGTTCATCGATTTTCCCAGTAACATCTCCATTTTGAGACTTGTTGTTACTGTGTTTGGCATATTGAATACGTCACAGGTAGCTTGCCAAGCTTTGCTGTGAGGGCAAGATACTCTCAGTAGCTCGCCGGGCTCTCTGAGAGAGGCGGAGTAATCAAACCTGGCTCGGCTCGGCTGGCTGCACACAAAGCAAACGCTCTACCGTTGTGCTATAGCTCTAACCCTAACAGCAGATTAAATTTTATAATTTGTAACTAAGACCTGTAATAATCAACAAAAATGAATCACCTGACAATTATATATACTTTTGTTGGAGATGTAGATTGGAACCTGTCTTTAGAAGATATTGTTTTTCAACATTACCATAAAATAGCACGTAACTTTTGGGTTCCACTGGTAGTAACACTTTCTATTCATGTTCTCATGGGCATGTTCACATCATATCGACAAGGATGTTGGTGGAGCATTAGCTGAAGATTGTATACCACTTGAGATTTCTCCTATTTAACAAGTAATTTTTGCTAGAAATTTTGTAATCTCATGTGCCATTTGTCGTCTCTAATTTTTCATTTGTGTTTATAAATATTTCTGTTTATAAATATGTATTTCTGTTTTCCATAGATACTCTTCTTAGTACAAATTCTTATCACTTCTCTAAACTCCACCTGTCTACTCCATCTTTTTAATCTGATGCCTTCATTATATAAATTTCAAAATAAGTCCTGGATTACTTTCTCATTTACTGACTTATAAATTAAATTATGACTCACTCATCTAAATATTGGGATCTCAAGCGAAAATAGTACATCTTTTCTATATTAGTTACTTTCCCCTTCAGTCTAAGAGAAATGTTTGTACATAATAAAAGATTAAAATTTGCTTATTAAAGATAATAAATATTCCCATTCTCAATATGTATCCTACATGTGATTTCCCAATCATAAGATGTACATCATATCCTCAATAAATGACTGCTTATTAAACCTAGGAGAAAATGATCATGAAGCTTATTCCTTTTGTTTATTCTTCCCTATTTTTGCATAATTGATATTACCATGGAATAAGATAGGTTCATACCTGAACTTGGAGTGATCATCTGAAGAAGAATCATGATATAAAAGAAGATGATGAAAGATAGTTCTGTCACTTTCATTATGCCTGTGATAAGAAGTAAGATAAGTTAAGAAAAAATGATAGCATACTTTTTTTGTAGTTGAAGAAATCACATAGTTCCATATATTTTTACTGTGTACTGTACTCTGGAATAATTTTAAACTATTCCCAATTATATTTTAATATAAGAAAACAATGTATATTTTTAGGATGCACATTTCCCATGTAATACTTGGCAAACTATAATATTTACTAGCAAATACGACAATCCTACTCCACAGACTATCTCATAAAATGTCCAAGAGACACTATTGAAGGATCGCTTCCTTCCTAGTTACATGTCACTTATTTTCTGGTTTTAAATGCTGTCAGGTGTGCTCTTTTCTTAAAGAAAGTGTACCAATCATGCTGCCTAAGAAATAGGTTCCATTCACCAAAGTCTATGCTCATCCAGTTTGTTACAAGGAGTAGAGAAGGAAAGAAAAGAAGGAAGGAAGGATGGAAGGAAGAAAGGAAGGAAGAAAGGAAGGAAGGAAGGAAGGAAGGAAGGAAGGAAGGAAGGAAGGAAGGCAGGCAGGCAGGCAGGCAGGCAGGCAGGCAGGCAGGCAGGCCATAACAGGTGCTCAAGAAATGTTATCTCTGAATATTAAAGAGAACTTTTAATTGTGTTATACGTATTTGAAATATGATTCTGCAAATCATGGATGAGCTAGAAATAGGAAAATCAGTAACAAAAACGTTAGACCAGGTGTGTTCTATTGTGTAAGGAGTGAATGATCAGAATTTAAAAAAAAAAAAGATACAGCAATTATACTATTGAAAGGATTCAATGAGTCTATTAATGCAGAAAATGAGAGATTCATTGTTTCCCTAGATTTCCAGAATGTGTATTATGTGGCTAAATAGCATAATTTATCACAATGGTAATTGGATTTTTTTGCTTGTTTGTTTCATTGTGCTAGGGATCAAATCCAGGGCCTTATCGACACAATGCAAGGGCTCCCCTATAGGGCTACCTTTCCAACCAATTGCCAAGAATATGAAGAAAGAAGAAACTCAGCATTGAATAGATACAATTTTAGGTTTTGCACGACTATTATATATACCCCATACTGTTTCAGTTGTTAAAGTACACCACTTCTCCATCAGCTCCACCAGGATTGATTTTTTTTTGTCTTCATGTACAAGAGTGGACTGGAGCGATAGCAGCAGGTAGGGTGTTTGCCTTGCACGCGGTCAACCCAGGTTCAATTCCCCCACCCCTCTCCGAGATCTTGGCAAGCTACTGAGAGTATCTTGCCGACACAGCAAGCTGTGTCTTGCCAGACAAGCTACCCATGACGTATTCGATATGCCAAAAACAGTAACAACAAGTCTCACAATTTGTGAGACTTGTGAGATGTTACTGATGCCCGCTCAAACAAATCAATGAACAACAGGAGGACAATGCTACAATGCTATGTACAAGAATATCTTCTCAGGGCTGAAGAGAGTACAGCAGGTAAGGCACTTGCCTTGCACACAGTCAATCCAGGTTGAGTCCCTGGCATCCCACGTGGTCCCCTGAGCAACCCCAGGAGTGATTTTTGAGTGCAGAACCAGAAGTAACCCCTGACCACACACACACACACACAAACAACACACACAAAAACCACATGAGAGAGAGTTAGAGAGAGAGAGAGGATATCTTCTTGTCCATAAGTGGTATGGAGTCCAGTTTTATCTAGCACAGACTAGATGAATCAGATACTTTCTCTTGGCTTTTCAAGAGTCAATCTCCATTCCTCTCTGCCCTACTGAGGTTCTCAGGAAGTTGACCTATAAATACTCTAGCAGTTTATTCCCTTTCTTCTGGCTTCTTTTCAGATTTATCAGGATGAATAATAAGCAGGAGGTAGCAGGCACGAAAGAAGCAAGGTTGAACTATTGCTTCTCTCATATGCTTTCTCTCTGGGTCATTGGGTGAGTGATGTGTATGCCTGACCAGAACTATCTATCTTTATATTTAAAGCATTTCATTTATCCACCTCCAGTCCTACAGGTGGTCACAGTTCTTTGACTTTCGTTCAGGAACTATACTTCTTTGTACTTCTATATATCATTATGACACATTAATCAATATCTATTTGCTGCTCTTCAAATTTGAGTGTTTCTTTGTTTGAATCTGGCTAATATAGGAATCAGCATTAAAAGTAGATGCCAGAATGAAATCATCAAGTTATGATTCAAAAAATGACTTTCTTGGTTATTACTTAAAAGTGGTCAAGAAATATTTTGTAATTTTGTTTTATTTAGAAGAGGCATATCTGGCAGGTGAGTTCACAAGTCCCTCCCCTGCTACTCAGAGAACTATACATGGTGCCAGGGATTTTAACCTGGGTTATCAAGAAGCAAAGCAAGCATCCTTGGATGCTTGTAAACCCTATATGATTTTGAAATACTTTTCTTTCTCTGACTGTCCTAGAAGATGAACATGGTCAAAGGATAAAATTAAAAGCTATATAATATATGAAGAACCAAGAGGTTCTGTTGAAGCTCTGGGTGACTATTTTAACTCTCAGGACTTAAGAGATATGGATTGAGACTGAGACCCTGGTCAATTTTAAGGGTCATAGACTTTTAGCAACACTCAAATGCTCTACTCCACAGTTTCTTGAGTTAAGTGGATTCTGGCATTTGGACCAGAGTTACCTAGATAAATGTGGACAATAAAAGTATGCAGGGGATCAAAAATATAGACTAACTTGTAGTCAAGACAATTTGATCTCAACTCAGTGTTCCGTCTTATTTTCAAGGCCTTGGGAGGTTAACTTGAAACTTTCATCATAATACATATTATTGTAGTCACTCTTATGACTTGATCTGACATATTAAGGATACTTCTTCATGAGCAAATATATGTATGTATACATACATATATATATATGTCTTTCTCATCCCCATGGCTCCCTAAACAATATCACTTCTGAGTAGACAATATATTTTAGAACAAAGAAGTGCTATAAAGTAGACTCTAGGCAATGGACTTCACTTCTCTTGTCTAGTGCTCATGACCCAGATACATTTAACTTGGCAATCGAACACCAGAAAGAAGTTAAAACTTTGTGCTTTGGGGTTTCTGTGCCTTATGACATGTAGAAATCAGATTGGAAAGCAAAAGCTAAATGTGAGATCCTCTCATTGTGTAGCTTTGCAATCTGCCTGAAGAATTTTTTGCTTTCCTTCTCATAATCTTTACCTCAATGTGCTCGGGTTCCTAGGTTCTTATGGAGTCTGGCATATAACTACTTGGAATATGAGACCATCTACTGGTCCTTTGGGATTTCTTTCATCACTGATACAAGAATTGTAAAAGTGAGTCAGTGGAGAACTAGGTAGACAGCAAAGTTCAAGAGAAGTAGCTGGATCAATAACCTCAGTCAATAGAAAAGTAAAGTAATTCAAATAAAGGTAAAACAACCAAAGTTTCAGGTTCATAGGAATTAATATTTGAAGAACCCCATCAAGTTAAGAACCTCGAGCAGTTGAGGTGTTCACTTAAAAGCAGAGAACACAGAATAAGTAGTGCAATAAGGCACCTACGATGATCTTATCTAGAGACAGGTGAACACTTAGGTCTACATCAATATTGCTTTACGTTTATGATTTTTCAACAAATTTTCCCCAGGAATCTTAGATAAAAACATAGAAGATGTTCTTTCAGTTTCCAAGTGGAAAAATGTGGCCAAATCAACAATATAAATCAGAGGGTGATAGCTTAAAAGTTGTGTCTTTCATGAGGATATAATTATTTATCCAGCTAAAGAACAAATTATATCATGGATAAAACTTTTATTGAGAGGAAAAGATTTTAGACAGTACTGGAAAGTCCTTCTGGTTGCCTACATAAACTTTACATTGGTTTCAAAGAATTTCTAAGAAAAATGGAATGTGGGTCTAAATCGGCGCAAATGAGCTAAGGTGCTTGCCTTGAATGCAACCAAAACCAGTTTGATTCCCAGCACTGTACATGGTTCCATAAGTACCATCATGAATGAGTAGCCATGAGTAATCCATGAAAATCATTGAATGTTGCCCCAAAATGAAGGAGGAAAAAGAAAAAAAGAATGAAAGAAGAAACAAATGAAAGAACGAGAGAATGAGACAATAAGGAAGAATGGAAGGAAGGAAGGAAGGAAGGAAGGAAGGAAGGAAGGAAGGAAGGAAGGAAGGAAGACTGCAAGCAAGCTGGAATGAAAACCAATATAGATACTGTGCATGGAGATAAGAGGTGTGTTTTATATAGAAAAAGTATTGTAAAGAAAAATCTACAAATTAATTTTCACTCAAAAGAACGCCAATCAAGTACATCCCACAGTATACCTCAAGTTTAAAACATAATTGAGCAATGACTGTTGTATTTAGTGGGTATAGTTTTAGTCTGGAAAGTAAAAACCTTTTATTTCCTGTTGTTCTATAAATTTTTAGACTATAGGTTAACCATTAAGTTTTTGTTTTAAAAGTCACACACATCCTTTTGTAGTTTATTCTTATGTATTTGATAATTTTGTACACTATTTTAAATGAGGTTATCTTTTAAATTCTTTTCTTCTTAATTGAATCATAGTGAGATAAAGAGCTGCAAAATTGTTCATTATTGGGTTTCAGTCATACAATATTCCAACACCCATATCCTCACCAGTGTACATTGCCCATTACCATTGTCCCCAGTTCCTCTCCTACCCCAGCCTGCCTTAATGGCAGATACTTCTCTCTCTCTCTCTCTCTCTCTTGCTCTTTTTCTCTCTCTCTCTCTTACTCTCACTCTCTCTCACTCACTCACATGCTCTTGCTCTCTTAAATTCTGTACCTTATTATTCATCATTTACATTAAAAACTTTAAGATTTTTGTGTGTATTGATTTTGCATCCCATTACTTTGCTATATCACGATCATGACCATCCTGTTGTTTGTTGATTGCCTCGAGCAGGCCCCAATAAAGTCTCCTTCGTCCCAGCTCTGAGATTTTTGAAAATGTGCCATATTCAAGACTCTTTCAGGGTTAGGAGAATGAGACCCATCATTGTTACTGGTATTTGGCGTATTGGGTACGCCACAGGGAGTTTGCCAGATTCTGCTGTGTGGGCAGGTTACATTCGGTAGCCTGCCAGTTTGTCCGAAGTAAGGATGAGATAATAAAATGGGATCTGGGTTTCATAGTCTCTGGGTCTTGGCCGTTGATGGGATTTCACGGCGCCAGGGGGTCAGAAGGTGGGTGTGACCCCTGCCTACTGGAATATGGAGGATCTGGGTGGAAGATGCTCACCCCCGATCCGAGCAGGCTTGGAGATCTCAGCCCCGGGACCCGCATGCCTTTGTTCCTCTGCCAGTACCTTCATGCGTGTGGAGAGTGGTCTCAGCATAGTGGTGGCTGGTTCTGGAGGTCTTCGGCTGCCAGAGCCCTGGTCGGGGCAGGGAGGGAAACTCAACCCGCTCCCCTCCAAGAGGCCCCAGCGAGGACAATACTTTGCTATATTGTTTTATTATTCCTACAAGTTTTGAGCAAAAAGGTTAAGGGTCTTGTATGTATAAAATTGTGTCGTCCTCCAGTAATGATAATTTATTTTTTTCCCATTTGTATCACTTTAATTTCTTTCTTGCCTGATTTGTCAAAGAAATATTGGAAAATAGTAGAGAAAGGGGCCAGAGCAATAGTACAGAGGGTAAGGCACTTGCCTTGCATATGATCATCCTGGGGTCAATCCCCAGCATCTCATATGGTCTCCTGAGCACCCCCAGGAGTGATTCCTGAGAATAGAGCAAGCAGTAAGTCCTGAGCACAGCTAGGTGTGGCCCCCCCAAAAGAGAAAATGAAAATAGAGGAGAAAGTAGATATTTTTGCCTTTGCCCAATCTTCCAGATTATCTCACTGATCTGTGATATATATACTTAAACAAAACATACACAGTAATGAATAAAGACAAAATCTTTATCCCTGGATTAAAAAACAAAGATTACTAAACGGTGGGAAATGGAGTGGATGAAATGAAGAAGAGGACTAGAGTTGATATAGACACAGTAGTAGAAGGTTTTGGAACTTTGGGCAGTAAGGTGCAGAGATTTCTACTCAATGACCATAAAATTCCACACTGTTATAACCATGCTACCATACCTACAACAATAAAGAAAAGCTAAATTATGTGCTAGAGATGTATGGTTGCACCAACATGTCAACATAACCTAATCTTATTGGCTATGCACATAGTGATGGTAAAAATGTTAGACTGATAGACTTTATACTATACACATTATAACAAAATTTTAAACAATTTAAATGCTTACACAAAAGGAAAGATGCAAAGAAAGGACTATAAACGTTAACAAAAATCACATTCAACTTGCCAGGAAAGTGAAACATATTACAGAAGAAGAGATATACCTCTGAGGTGCAATCCTACACTTACTTGAGCTTGGTGATCCTGGATCAGTTTTCTTTGTCTTTAGAGAATTATTCCCACTGTTCTTACAGTGGCGAATCAAAGGCGACAAGATAAACTATTTCCTAATGCCCTTTCTCACACCTGTCATCTATTCTAGGACCTAGTTCTGCAGACCGATCCTTATGTTCCTTTCTGAGAGAAATTCCAAGGAGACTGACTGTCTTAGTCTGTGAGCAGGAGTACGTTGAACTTCAGAGATGCAGCTGGCATCTGTATAGACATCACAAGTACTAACATGCTTCACCCTGACCTGAAAATAAGCAGCACATGAGCTGATATATACATTCCAGGTAAATATTTGCTTAGTAAAGAACTATGATAGAGAGATGATTTTATTTTGATTGCCCCATCTGTACTTAGAGGGGAAAGAAGAGAAGTTATATAAGCACAAATAAAGAACAGTAAATTCAGTTGTGACTTTCAAAGAAGGCTTAAGGAGGAGATGGTGCCTGAGAAAAATGATGAAACAAAATGAACAATGAGACTTGTTAAGAAAAGGAACAGCACCATTTCCAGGTTGGAGGGCAATAACTTGAAAAACACAAGACAACATGCATAACATATGTGGATGTGTAAATCTATTCATGCATATTTGTATTTATATACTTCTATGTATCTCTCTATATATATAGGATATGCCTGTATTTGCACAAATATACAGACCCTAAGCCTATACAGATAAATGTATAAGAGAACACTGGCATTCTTTCTATTTACAGAACCAGGTTTTCAACACTACTTTAATTCTAACCATGTACTTTAACCAAGAGATTTATATAATCTTCAAATATGTTTGAGAGGGGTTGTAGAGATAGCACAGGAATAAGACACTTGCCCACTTGCCTTCCTTGTGGCCAACCCCAGTTCAATCCCAAGAACCACATATAGTCCCCCAGTATCCACTAAGAGTAACCCCTAAGCACAGAACCTGGAGAAAGCCTGAGCACTGCCAGGTATGCCCAAAACAAAACAAAACAAAACAAAAATGTCTCAGATTTGGACCAGGGAGGTAACTCAAAAGGGTGATATGTGTGTCTCCGTGTTTGAGGGCCTGAATTTGATCCCTGGCATTGCATGCTCCCCTCATCACTATTGGTCATTCCCTGAGAATTTCTGGGGTAACCTATTTGCTTATAGTAAAGCAGACCTATGCCATGGAGTCCAGCGTTACTTGGAATTGCTCATTGATTCATCCATCATTCTTTCTTCTAGCCCCTTACAATAGTTGATATTTCCATTTCTCCTTATTTTTATTGTGCCCGTTGGTACTCAGGAACAATGTGGTACTGCGAATTGAACTACAATAAATCACATGCCTATATTTATATGTTTATTTTAAATCCTGAAATTTTATTCATTTTTCTAAAATACTTTATACATATAAAATCATGTAATCTTTATGCAGAAATAATTTTACTTTCCTGTTGGATTATAATTCTAAACATCTTAGGTTTAACATTTGTTTGCTATTTCTCCTCTGACCTTTCTCCTCCACAACAAGGAGCTTACATTTACTGAGTAACACCCATCATCACAATACTCCCTATGCACTTTCATTTCCTGGGTATTCATCTTTGTGTTCCGCTTCTCCTGAGTGTTAAGCACTTATTTCCCCTAAGCAGTGGCTAGTAACGATGACTTGTAAAGTCAAAATATTGCTTTTCTCCTTCCTTATGTTCTTTGCATAGTTTACTTCAGAGCAATGTCCTTTTTGTATAGACTCAGAGACATTTGATATTATGCTTTTGTAACTTGGGAGTTAATTGACTCCAAATAATATTCATTCCTGAGCTGCTGTCTTCTTGACTTAAGCCTCAATTGCCCTTAGTTCCTAGAATCCCAAAAGCAGGGTTCCAAGGAGGGACTGGATGGACCCAGGGCAAGCTGTGAGCTACCCTGACATCAAAACGGTCCAGGCCAAGCACCGCAATACTTAACTATAAATTAAGAGCATGGTCATGGACAAATTCTGTCATGATCCAAAGAGTAACAACTGGATTAGTACACTGATAGAGTTAGGAAAGACTAATCTAGCCTGAACACTGTAGTCTGGGATCTTTAGCTAGATGTCTCCAGGAAAGACACCCTACAAGATTAATATATGTCTTAATGTGTCCATACAAAAAGAATAATATTAAGAAGTAGAATTAAGATGAATATGTAAATGGTTGTTGGACCAAAGAAAAGAGAAACACACCCCTAGATGGTATTTGGCCCTTGAGCAGATCTCCTGGCTGTAGGAGATCTTTGTCTTATCTCAGAAGAGCTTCCTCAGAAGGAAAGACCTTTACATATGTTGATTGTGCTACTTCACCTATGTGTAATTGCTGCCTCCAATCTTTGAAAGAAGGAATAACTAAGCCCTGGAAGTGGGCTGAGGAGGAAGATATGGGCAGTTCATGAGACTGGAAGGAAGCAGAGGAAGAATAAATGGCAATTCATCACCAACCAGCCTGGGTCTCATTTTCTCCTTCTTTTATCCATCGCCTTCACCATCTGGGATGGGAAAATGGCCTAATCACCTGATGCACATGGAGAAAAGAGGGCCCTTTTTATTTTGTGATTACACACTTTCCAGTTCACAATTTTGATTTATCTTTTTTTTTCTTGCTAACCCTTGTAGTACTATGTTAAACAATAGCATCAAGGGTTGATTTCCTAGGGAAAGGGCTTTCAGTTTTTTCACCTTTGAGTATGATGTTAGCTGTGAGATTTTTGCAAACAATATTATTATGTTAGCACAGCGGGTAGGGCGTTCGCCTTACAAGCGTCCAACATGGCCGACCCGAGTTTGATTCCTCCACCCCTCTCGGAGAGCCCAGCAAGCCACCGAGATTATTCGATATGCCAGACACAGTAACAACAAAGTCTCCAATGGAGACGTTACTGGGCCCGCTCGAGCAAATCGACGATCAACGGGAGGGCCTTTACCTTACTTTATTATTATGTTGAAGTAATTTCCTTTTATTGTTTGGTGTTTGTTAAATTTTATTGGTGGTGGGGAGAATTGGGTCACACCAGAATTACTCCTGACTCCATGCTCATGGATCAATCCTGGTGCGGCTCAGGGGACCATATGTGGTGCCAGGATCAAACTGTAGTCAGCTATGTGCAAGGAAAATGTCAAATGTTTTAACCCCTGTACTATCTCTCCAGTGTTTATAACGATGTAGAACATTTTCTTATGTGCCTTTTAGCCATTCAGTTTTCTTCTTTGAGAAAGTTTCTGTTCATTTCGTCACCCCATTTTTTGATGGGGTTGGATGTTTTCTTCTTGTGGAGTTGAACCAGTACTTTGTATATCTTTGATATCAACCCCTTGTCAGATGTGTATCCGGAGAATATCCTTTCCCATTCTGTAGACTGTCTTTGTATTTTGCTCACTGTTTCTTTGGAGGTGCAGAGGGCTTCTTAGTTGAAGATAGTCCCATTTGTCCATCTATGTTTTCACATGCTTGGCCAGTGGTGTGACATCTTTGAAGATACCATTAGCTTCAATGTCATAGAGGGTTTTGCCAACTTTGTCTTTAATATACCTTATGGATTCTGGTCTGATGTTGAGGTCGTTGATCCATTTTGATCTTACTTTTGTACTTGGTGTTAGGGACAGATCTGAGCCCACTTTTTTGCATGTAGCTGTCCAGTTTTGCCAGCATAATTTCTTAAAGAGGCTTTCCTTGCTCCACTTCACATTTCTTGCCCCCTTATCGAAGATTAGATGATCATATGCATGGGGGGAGATGTCAGTATATTTGACCCTGTTCCACTGGTCTGCAGCTCTGCCTTTGTTCCAGTACCATGCTGTTTTAATTATTATTAGTAGAGTTTGAAGTTAGGGAGGTTGATTCCTGCCATTTTCTTTTTCCCCAGAATTGCTTTAGCTATTCGTGGGGGTTTATTGTTCCATATAAATTTCAGGAGTGTTTGCTCCGTTTCTTTGAAGAATGTCATGGGCATCGTAATAGGGATTGGATTGAATTTGTACAGTGCTTTGGAAAGTATTGCCATTTTGACAATGTTAATTCTCCCAACCCACGAACAAGGGATATTTTTCCATTTCCTGGTGTCCTCTTTTATTTCCTGAAGTAGCGTTTTGTAGTTTTCTTTTGTACAGGTCCTTTACTTGCTTAGTTAAGCTGATTTCTAGGTATTTGATTTTTCTGGGGCACAATTGTGAACGGGATTGTTTTTTTCATGTCGCTTTTTTCTCTCTCACTGTTTGTGTACAGGAAAGCCATGGACTTTCGGGAATTGATTGTATAGCCTGCCACTTTACTATACAAGTCTATTGTTTCTAGGAGTTTCTTGGTAGAGGTTTTAGGGTTCTCTAAGTATAGTATCATATCATCTGCGAATAGTTAGAGTTTGATTTCTTCCTTTCCTACCTGGATGCACTTCATATCTTTTTCTTGCCTAATCTCTATTGCAAGTACTTCCAGTACTATATTGAACAGTAGTGGAGAGAGTAGGCATCCTTGTATCATCCCTGATCTTAGGGGGAAGGCTCTAAGTTTTTCCCCATTGAGGATGATGATTGCTGTAGGCTTGTGGTAGATGGTTTTAACTATATTGAGGAAAGTCCCCTCTATCCCCATTTTGGCGAGGGTTTTCATCATTAACGGGTGCTGGATCTTGTCAAATGCTTTCTCTGCATCTATTGATAAGACCATATGGTTTTTATCTTTTCTTTTGTTGATATGATGGATCATGTTGATTGATTTTCAAATGTTAAACCATCCTTGCATCCCCGGGATGAATCCCCCTTGGTCATGGTGTATGATATTTTTGATGAGTTGTTGAATTCTATTTGCTAGTATTTTGTTGAGAATATTTGCATCCATATTCATCAGCGATATAAGCCTGTAGTTTTCTTTTCTTGTGGTGTCTTTGTTTCCCTTTGGCATTAGAGAGATACGGGCTTCATAGAAACTGTTTGGGAGAGTTTCTGTTTTTTCAATTTCCTGGAAAAGCTTGAGAAGGACTGGCAGTAGGTCCTTTTTTAATGTTTGGAAAAATTCCCTAGTGAATCCATCTGGACCTGGGCTTTTGTTTTTGGGAAGATATTTGATTACAGTTTCAATTTCCTTGATGTTAATCAGTTTATTCAGGTACTCTAGATCTTCTTGATTCAGCTTTGAGAGCTGATAGGAATCCAGGATTTTATCCATTTCTTCTAGGTTCTCTTGTTTCGTGGCATACAGACTTTCAAAGTAGTCGCTGATGACCTTTTGGATTTCTTTGGTTTCTGTTGTGATAGCCCCCTTCTCATTTCTGATTCGGTTTATTAGGGTTCTCTCTCTCTGTCTCTCTTTCTTTGTGAGTGTTGCTAGTGGTTTATCTATCTTGTTTATTTTCTCGAAGAACCAGCTTTTGGTTTCATTGATCTTTCGGATTGTTTCTTTGGTTTCCATGTCATTGATTTCTGCTCTAAATTTTATGATCTCTTTCCTTCTGCCTGATTTGGGCTCTTTCTGTTGATCCTTTTCTAACGTCGTGATTGTGAAGTCAAGTTGTTTAAGTGCATCCTTTCTTCCGTCCTGAGAAATGCTTGTAGAGTTATAAATTTTCCCCTTAATATGGCTTTCACTACATCCCATAAGTTCTGGTAGCTCGTGTCTTCATGCTCATTTGTTTCCAGATATCTTTTGATTTCGTCCTTGACTTCGTTCGTGACCCACTCGTTGTTCAGCATTGAGTTGTTTAATTTCCAGGTGTTTGATTTGGTTCTCCGTGTCTGTGTATGATTCACTTCTATCCTCAGTGCATCGTGGTCTGAAAAGATGGTTCATACTATTTCTATCTTCCTGATTCTATTCAGGTATGTTTTGTGCCCTAGCTCGTGGTCTATTTTGGAAAATGTTCCATAAGCACTGGAGAAGAAAGTGTATTCTTTCTTTTGAGGATGTAAAGCTCTGTATAGGTCTATAAGTCCTTTCTCTTCTATTTCTTCTTTCAAAGCCAATGTTTCCTTGTTGAGTTTCGGTCTTGTTGATCTATCCAGAGGTGATAAGGTGATGTTGTGTTACTGGCTACTATTGTGTTGTTAGCAATGTCCTCCTTAAAATTTGTTAGTAGTTGTTTTAAATATTTAGCTGTTCCTTCATTAGGTGCGTATACATTTAAGAGTGTGATTTCTTCCTGTTGTACGTATCCCTTGATGAAGAGAAAATGGCCTTCACTGTCCCTTCTAATCTTTTTCAACCTGAAATTGATATTGTCGGATACTAGTATGGCCACCCCAGCTTTGTTGAAGAAGCTGTTTGCTTGCAGGATTGTTTTCCATCCTTTGACTTTGAGTCTATGTTTGCTCTGACTGTTGAGATGAGTTTTTTGTAGGCAGCAGACTGCTGGATTCTGTCTCTGAATCTGTTTTGCCAGTCTGTGTCTCTTAATTCGTTAATTTAGACCATTGATGTTGAGAGAGATTATTGTTATGGGGTTTTGTGTCATCTTTCTGTAAGGGTCTGTTGTGCTTGTAGGGATTGTCTTATCTTATAGTAACCCCTTTATCCCTTGTTCTAGGTTTGGTTTTGAATCTATGAAGTTCCTGAGCTGCTGTTTATCTAGAAAATAGTGTACCGTTCCTTCGAGTTTGAGTGAGAGTTTAGCCGAATAGAGTATTCTTGGTGAAGCATTCATTTCAGTGAGTTTTTTCACTATATCCCACCATTACTTTCGGGCTTGGAGGGTTTCCTCTGATAGGTCTGCTGTGAATTTAAGGGGTGCTCCTTTGTATGTGATTTCCTTCTTTGATCTTGCTGCTTGCAGTATTGTGTCTCTATCGGTGGCATCCATCATTCTAACTATGATATGTCTTGGAGTGTTTTTGTTAGGGTCTCTTTTAGCTGGCACCCTTTGGGCTCCTTGAATCTGAATGGCTGCATTGTCGAATTCTGGGGATTTTTCAGCAATGATTTGTTTGACCATAGCTTTTTCATTGAGATTGTTTCTCTGACCTTCTGGGACTCCTATGATTCTAATGTTGTTCCTCTTGGAATCACCTCCTAGGACTCTTATTCACTCTTGAGCTATTTTTAGGTCTCTCGACATTGTTTGTTGTTGCCTGTTGACTTGATGCAGCTGATCTTCCAGCTCACTGATTCTTTCTTTAGCTGTGGTCATTCTACTTTTGAGGGCACAGACTGAGTTTTTTATTTCATCTATGGAATCTATGATTCGTGACATTTCTGTGCATAGCTTTCCAATTTCTACTCTCATTTCTTCCTGTATTTTGTTGATTGTGCGATCCATTGTTTCTTTCATGTCTTCTTTCAATTTACTGGATATCTGTCTCACTGTTTCATTGAGTTCATTGAACATCCTCATGACTTCATATCTGAATTCTTTGTCAGAGAGGTCCCTTAGGTGAAAGGCACCTACTGAGGCTTCTGGACTCTTTACATTGTCCTCTCCATGTGGTGGGGATTTGTGTTGTTTCTTCATGTTGGTGTGTAGGTGTGGGGAGTAGATTTCTTGGTATGACTAAACTACCTGTGGCCACGTTACCGGTCGCCAGCCTAAAATTAAGCCACACCCACTTTGACAGAAGCCATGCCCCTTCTGAAGATGCCCCGCCCCCACTGGAACCAGGTATGTGTTTGAGGGGTGAAGGCTGGTTTGAGGAGGAGACCGGTGGAGCAGCGTTGGGGGCGGGTGAGCAGCAAGGGGCTCAGGTCCGCTTTTGTTCCAGGGTCCGAGAGGACGCCTGGGCCCTTGCAGGGCAAAAACCAAGTCCCGGATTCGGATACTGGCGGGACGACCGACCTGGATGGGGAGGAGACCGGCGGAGCAGCTTTGGGGGCGGGCAAACAGGAAGGGGCTCAGCTGCAGTATTTTTTTAACTACAGAAAAAAATCACGATCATGATCATTCTGTTATTTGTCGATTGCCTCAAGCAGGCACCAGTAATGTCTCCTTCATCCTAGCCCTGAGATTTTAAAAAGTGCCATATTCAAGACTCTTTCAGGGTTAGGAGAATGAGCCCCATTATTGTTACTGGTATTTGACATATTGGGTATGCCACGGGGAGTTTGCCAGACTCTGCCGTGTGGGCAGGTTACTTTCTTACTTTGGATAATCTGGCAGGCTACAGAAAAAAATACAATAAATACAAAAATACAAAATATACAAAAAATACAAAAATAATCAATGAATAGTCTTCTTAAAATTTCAGCATTGTTAATTTAACTTATCAGTTCTCTTATATTTCTAAATACAAGTTTAGATACTGTATAATTGTTTAATTGAATTAAGCAAATAATTTAATGTTGGGATGTCAACCCAAGTTCATTTGCCATCTGATGTAATAAAATGTGCCTTCTCCTGTCCACCAACTTCCTCGACCAGGTATGTCAACTTCCCTGGCTGGTGAGCCACTCCCCGAGCCTGCACCCCAGCTTGGCACCTGGACTTGAACTCCTCCCAGCATCCTGAGCGCCTGCATCCTGCCCCCAGCCTCCACCTCTCCAGCACCACAACAATAATTCCCCGACCAGGTGTGTGGACCCCTATCATTGCTCTTGCATCTATTTATCCAGAATACCTTGTAAACCCCGAACCACAAAACTGCATAGACACTAATGCACTTATTTTCTCTGCACACCACATTTGACGCACTAGTTATCCCAGGTTTCACACATACCTATCAATCAGCCACGGCAACTCACAAAGATAGCCTAATTGCAGGGGCCATAACATATGGCAACAGGAGATAAAACTACAAAACACAAAGATCACTATGGTAAAACAACACCAAAACTCACCAAGCCTAATGAAGTTGTTAGACCAGATGAATCAAACAGCAGCAATGAACTCTATAACTTATCAGATAAGGAATTTAAAATAGAACTTTTAAGTATGTATAAGGAGCTCAAAGGAGAAATGGAACACACTGCTGATTAAGTACAAGAGGAAGTGAAAGCGGAGATGAGAAAAATGCAAACAAAAATACAAGCAGAAATGACAGACCTAAAAAACTTAGCAGGTGAAATGAAAAACTCAGTGGAAGGTCTCAGCAACAGAGTAACATATGCTAAGGATAGAATCAGTGAGCTCCAAGATGAGGTGCAGAGACTCTCCAGACAACAGAAGAAATTGGAAAAGAAACTCAAAATAAACCAACAAATGTCAAGAGAAAATCTGGATGAAGCCAAGAGGAATAACAAGAATTACTGGAGTCCCAGAGGCACAAGAAGAAAACCCTGACGAAAAATAAACTGTCAAAGACATCATTGCTAAGACATTCCCAGAGCTGAAGACTGCTTGTCTTCAGGAGGCAGAAGGGTTCCAGCTAAAAGAAATCCAAATAAAAATACTCCAAGACGTATCCTGATTAGAATGATGAAAACCATAGTCAGAGATAAAATTCTGAAAATAGCAAGACCAAAGAAAGAAATTTCTTATAAGGGAGCATCCTTAAGATTCACAGCAGACCTATCTAATGAAACCCTAAGGGCCCAAAGGTTGTGGAATATAGTGAATAAACCCAATGAAATAAACGACTCACCTAGAATACTTTACCCAGCCAGACTCTCATTCGTATTAAAAGGAACAATGCACAGCTTCACAGACAAACAACAAATCAGAAACTTCATATATTCAAAACCATGGCTAAAAGAGCAACTAAACAAACTACTTTAAGACAAGTAAGCCCCCCAAATACACCAAACTTTGGCAGAAAGATGGGAAAAAAGACCCATAACAATAATCTCTCTCGATGTCAATGGGCTAAATGCACCGATTAAAAGACAGAGTGATAGAATGGATCTGAAAACTGAACCCAACACTCTGTTGCCTGAAAGAAACACACTGAACAGAAAGAACAAACAGACCCAATCCTACAAGCAAACAGCTCCCTCAAAAAAGCAGGAAGTGGACATACTAATATCAAACCACATAGACTTCAGATTGAAGAAGGTTACAAGAGACAGTGAAGGTCATTTCTCAGTGATCAAAGGATCTCTACACCAGGAAGAACTCACTCTCCTAAATTTATACGCACCTAATGAGGAACCAGCAAAACACTTAAAATGACTCCTCTAGACTTGAAGAAAGACATTGACAGAAACACAATAATAGTGGGAGACTTCAAAACTGCTTTATCACCTCTCGATAGATCAACAAGACTCAAGCTCAGCAAGGATATACTTTATCTGAAGGAATAAATGAAGACAGGGCTCTAGTAGACATATATGGACATTTCACCAACAAAAAAGCTGAATACATATTATTCTCAAGTGCACATGGGACATTCTCTAAGATAGACCACACACTAGGCCACAAAACACACCTCCATAAAATTAAGAGGTTGGAAATTCTATCAACAATCTTTTCAGATTCTGATGCACTGAAAATAGAAATAAATCACACCCAGAAACAGAAATTCAAACCAAACACCTGGATATTAATCAGTTCACTACTGAATAAAATGAGTGGTTTAGAAAGAAAATCAAAGAGGAAATCAAAAGATTCTTGGAAAGGAACAAAAATGAAGACACAAGTTACCAGAACTTATGGGACACAGCAAAAGCAGTGTTGAGAGGAAAGTTTATAGCTCTGCAAGAATTCCTCAGGAAGGAAGATTGAGCCACCGTAAACAATCTAACCTCACAGCTTAAGAACTTGGAAAATGACCAACAAAAGTAGCCCAAACCAGACAGGAGGAAAGAAATAATAAAACAGATCAGAAATTAATGACATGGAAACCCATCACAACAGAACGCACAGAAATTCAAAGGATAAACAGAGATTACTTTGAAAAGCATTATGCTACAAAACTAGAAAACCTCGAAGACATGGATAAATTCCTGGATTCCTAAAATCTCCCAAAGCTGACCCAAGGTGACTTGAAATACCTGAACAGACCTATCACTACCAAGGAAATTGAAATAGTAATGAAAAGTCTCCCAGAAAAACAAAAGCTCTGGCCCAGATGGATTCACTAGTAAATTCTTCCAAACATTCAAAGAGGACCTACTCCCAATCCTGTTCAAGCTTTCCCAATAAATTGAAAGAACAGAAACAAAACACTTCCAAACAGTTTCTATGAGGCAAATATTACCCTCATACCAAAAGCAGAGAGAGATACCAAAAAAAGAGAGTATTACAGACCAATCCTGTGGAGTGGGGATGTGATCACCAGTGACCTCTACCTTATCTGGGGTTGCAGCAGCAGGAAGTTGCTTGTTCTTCATTTTTGCCTTAGCCATGTTATAATCCCCAGAATCAAAATATTTTTGCCCTTTTTGTAGTCGTTTCCTTAAGAAAACAGAACCTCCAGGCTTTTGTCCTAGATGAGCATATCTTGCTTTTAATTTTGCTTATTCACCTTTCTCTGAACTAGTGACTTTATCTTCCATTTCCTTATGCTCATGGCGGACGCCGCCTCCACAGGCCACATGCCAGGATCCAAGATGATGAGAGGATGGCCGAGGCCACGAGAGGCCCCACTGATGTCCGCCACCCACTCCACAACCCTTTTCCATGGGTGCGCATCCACCAAAGAACTGCCACCACCGACACATCATAAAACACTTAATACAAGTTTACAGCACCATATCTGATGAGGTTTAATTATGGTTTGAACCATTGTAACACCTGCAAGGATGATTAGAGGCTGCCAAAAAGCCTCTATCCCTATCGGAGAACCTGGCAAGTTATGGAGAGTATCCTACCCACAAGGCAGAGCCTGGCAAGCTATACGTGGTATATTCGATATGCCAAAAACAGTAAATACAATAGGTCTCATTCCTCTGACCCTGAAAGAGCCACCAATATGGCAGTGTTAAGAAGGATGAGAAAGGAGAGGCTGATAAAATCTCATGGCCGAACTAGGCTACCAAAATGAAGAAGGACAAAAATGACTGTCTGTGTTTTCAATGCACATACACTGGCATTGGATGCATCCATTGAGGTGCAAGCGCAAAAGATCAAGTACAACATCATTGGTCTGACTGAGACGAGAAGGCATCAATCACCTCACGCCGTTTTCGACACTGGGGAAAAACTGTTCCTCGGAACATGCGACAAAAGAGGCGTCGGTGGTGTCAGTATCCTTGTCAGCACAAACTTGGCCATAAATATTGATTCATTCGAATGCCTATAACCCAAATCGGACGATTACACTTGAATAGATGTGGCTCACTGCCGGCACTTTCTATCTTTGTTGTCTACACACCAGCATCCAATTATGATGAAGGAGAAAATGATAAGTTCTACATGGAGCTGGAGAAGTTCTATAAAGAAGACCACACCTTCTACAAGATCATTGTCAGAGATTTTTATGCCAAGATTGGACCTAGAAGATCAGCCGAAGAACTCCACATCGGGACCCCTGGCCTAGAATGGAACAAACAGGGTGAGAGACTGTCTGAGTTCATCATGTTGACCAAGACCATCCATGATAACTCACAACTCCAGAAGGCCGAATATAAACGTTGGACATGGGAGTCTCCTGGTGGATGGTTCCACAACGAAATTAAACACATCATATACAATTTACAGTCTTGCCTTACTGATGTCACTGTTGTACCAAAATTCCAATGGGATAAGATCATTCATCCAGGTACCTGCCGGGAGACAGGGCCCCTTCCTGGGGCTGCGTGTCCAAGTAGATCCCCTGAGAACGGCTGGTTTTCACCCTTTGTCTGTGGGGGATGGGAATTGAGTCACAGCACACGAAAGCAAAGCTGAACCATTCTGGGAAGCCTCTTCTCATTCATCCAGGTACCCACCTGGCAGCAAGACCCATTCCCGGTGCCACGGCCATGAGTTATTCTCCCCCTACATATCCCATAGGAACCACAAGTTACCCTCTTAGACGGAATTTTCACTAGGTTAGCTTAAACACCAGAAACACATTAGCCAATAATTCTTTAAGCCCATCTCAATTCATTCTGCATCTCAAACAGAATAGTAACAGTGAGTGTGAAGATCTAAACCACACAGATAACAATGATAAAGCAACGCAGAAGTTCACCAAGCTTACTTATTGAAGAGGCTAGCCCAGAAGACACCAATAGCAATGAAGTGCTAGACAACCCCTCTGACAAGGAATTTAGAAGAGAGCTACTGAGGATGCTTAGGGAGCTAAAAGAAACAATGGAAAGCAATACCAATAAAAGACAAGAGAATTTGAAGATAGAAATGAGGAAAATGCAAACAAAATTAGAAACGGAAATGTCAGACCTGAAAAACTTGGTAGGCGAATTGAAAAATTCAGTGGAAGGACTCAGCAGCAGAGTAACAGCTGCTGAGGACAGAATCAGTGAGCTCGAAGATGAAGTCCAGAGACTCTCCAGAAAGGGCAGAAAATGGAAAAGAGATTCACAATTCAAGAACAGAAGGCAAGAGAAGATCGTGATGAAGCCAAGAGGAGTAACATAAGAATTATTGGAGTCCCAGAGGGACAGAAAGAAAATCCTGATGAAGAAGAAACTGCCAAAGACATCATTGCTACGATGTTTCCAGAGCTGAAGAAAACATGTGACCACATTCAGGAGTCCAGAAGGGTACCAGCTAGAATAAATCCAAATAAAAATACCCCAAGACACATCCTGATCAAAATGACCAAAACCTTAGATAGAGACAATATTCTGAAAGCACCTAGATCAAAGAAAGAAATTTCTTATAAAGGAACATCCTTAATATTCACAGTTGATTTGTCTGATGAAACCCTCATGGCCTGAAAACAGTGGTGGGATATAGTGAAAAAATTCAATGAAATAAATGTCTCACCAAAAATACTTTACTCAGCGAGACTCTCATTCATAACAGAAGGAACAACACATAGTTTCACAGATAAACAACAGCTCAGGAACTTCATAGTCTCAAAACCAGGATTACAAGAACAATTAAATGGACTACTTTAAGACAAGACTGGCCTCTCAAATACACCAAATTTCAACAGAAAAATGGGACAAACCCCCATAACAATAATCTCTCAACGTCAATGGGCTAAACACACCAATTAAAAGACACAGAGTAGCAGGATGGATTAGAAAATTGAACCCAACATTCTGCTGCCTGCAAGAGACACATCTCAATAGTCAAAGCAAACACAGACTCAGAGTCAAAGGCTGGAAAACAATCCTACAGGAAAACAACTCTCATAATAAAGCTGGGGTAGCCATCCTAGTGTCAGACAATATTGATTTCAGACTGAGGAAGGTCACAAGAGACTGTGGAGGCCAATTCTCATTGATCAAGGGATCTATAAAACAGGAAATACTTACAATACTAAATGTATATGAACCTAATAAGGGACAAACAAAGTACTTAAAACAACAACTTGGAGAAAGAGGGTGATAGCAACGAAATACAGGAGACTTCAATACCGCTTTATCACCTCTTGATAGATCAACCAGACTCAAGCTTAGCAAGGACATACTTCATCTGAGGAAAAAAAATGGAAGAAAGGGACTTAGTAGATATATACAGGACACTTCACCCTCAAAAGGCTGAACTTCTTCTCAATTGTGCATAGAACATTCTCCAAGATAGACCACATGCTCAACCACAAAACATACCTCCATAAAATTAAGAGGATAGAGACTGTATCAACAATCTTCTCAGACCATAATGCGCTGAAATTAGAAGTAAATCACACACAAACAGAAAGTCAAATCAAACACCTGGAAATTAAACAGATCACTTTTGGACAATGAGTGGCTTAGAAGAAAATCAAAAGATTCCTGGAAATGAATGAAAATGAGGACACGAGTTACCAAAACTTATGGGACACAGCAAAAGCTTTGTGAAGAGTAAAGTTTGTGGCTCTACAAGCAATCCTCAGGAAGGAGGAGTGAGCCCACATAAGTAACTTAACTCACAGTTTAAGAGCTCTGAGAATGACCAAAAAAAGACCCCAATCAGAATAGGAAGAAGCACTATCCTCCCATTGTTCATCAATTTGCTCAAGCGGACACCAGTAACATCTTACAACAAATTGTGAGGCTTGTTACTGTTTTTGGCATATTGAATATGTCACAGGGAGCTTGCCAGGCTTCGCCGTGGGGGCGAGATACTCTCAGTCGCTTGCTGGGCTCTTCAAGAGGGGCGGAGGAATCGAACCCAGGTCGGCCATGTCGGCCACGTGCAAGGCAAATGCCTTGCCCGCTGTGCTATTGCTCCAGCTTAGAATAGGAGGAAGGAAATAATAAAACTCAGAGCAGAGATTAACGAGATGGAAACCCAAAAACCAATCCGAAAGATCAATGAAACCAAGAGCTGGTTCTTCGAGAAAATAAACAAAATCGATAAGCCTCCAGCAAAGCTCAAAAAAGAAACAGAGAGAGAAAACCCAAATAAACCGAATCAGACATGAAAAGGAAGTCATTACAACAGAAACTACAGAAATTCAAAGGATCCTCAGGGAGTACTTTGAGAAGCTTTATACCACAGAACACGAAAACCTCGAAGAAATGAATAAATTCCTAGATTCCTGTAGCCTCCTAAGGCTGAACCAAGAAGACCTGAAATACCTGAACAGACGAATCACCATCAAGGAAATTGAAACGGTAATAAAAATTCTCCCCAAGTACCTTCATGATTGGCCCAGATGGATTCACTAGTGAATTCCTCTAAATTTTTAAAGAGGACTTATTGCCAACCCTCTTTAAGCTTTTCCACGAAATTTAAATATCAAAAACACTTCCAAACAGTATTTATGAAGCAAATATCACCCTGATACCAAAATCAGACAGAGATACCACAAAGAAAGATAATTACAGGCCAATATCCCTGATGAACACAGACGCAAAGATCCTCAACAAACTATTAGCAAATAGAATCCAAAACTCATCAAAAACATGATACACCATGACCAAGTGGGATTCATCTCGGGGATGCAAGGATGGTTTAACATTCGGAAATCAATCAACACAATATATCATATCAACAAAAGAAAAGATAAAAAACCATATGATCATGCCAGTAGATGCAGAGAAAGCATTTGACAAGATCTAGCACCCATTTATGATAAAAAAAAAAAAAAACCTTGCCAAAATGGGTATAGAGGGGACTTTCCTCAATATACTTAAAGCCATCTACCACAAGCCTACAGCAAGCATCATCCTCAATGGGGAAAGGGAACTGAGAGTCCACCCTCTAAGATCAGAGACAAGACAAGGATGCCCACACTCTCCACTGCTGTTAAATATAGTACTGGAAGTACTTGCTTGCATTAGTGGTAAGGCAAGGAAAAGATATTAATGGCATTCAAGTAGGAAACGAAGAAATCAAGCTCTCTCTCTATTTGCAGATGATATAATACTATACTTAGAGAACCCTAAAACCTCTATCAAGAAACTCCTAGAAACAATAGGCTTGTATAGTAAAGTTGCGGGCTATAAAATCAATACCCAAAAGTCCATGGCTTTCCTATACACAAATAGTGAGAGAGAAGAAAGTTACATGAAAAAAAATCCTGTTCACAATTGTGCCCCAGAAAATCAAGTACCTAAGAATCAGCTTAACTAAGGAAGTAAAAGACCTATACAAAGAAAACTACAAAACGCTATGTCAGAAAATAAAAGAGGACACGAGAAAATGGAAAGTTATCCCCTGCTCATGAACCGGGAGAATTAACATTGTCAAAATTGCAATACTTTACAAAGCACTGTACAAATTCAAGGTGATCCCTATAACGATGCCCATGACATTCTTCAAAGAAACAGAGCAAACATTACTGAAATTCATATGGAACAATAAGCCCCCACGAATAGCTAAAGAAATTTTTGGGGAAAAGAAAATGGGAGGAATCAACCTCCCTAACTTCAAACTCTACTACAAAATTAAATAGCATTGAAGTTACTAACTCTACTAACTTCAAACTCGATTAAAAAATTAAAAAAGCATGGTACTGGAACAAAGGCAGAGCTGCAGACCAATGGAACAGGATTGAATATACAGATATCTCCCGCCAAACATCTGATCATCTAATTTTTGACAAGGGAGCAAGAAATGTGAAGTGGAGCAAAGAAAGCCTCTTTAACAAATTGTGTTGGGAAAAACTGGAGAGCTACATGCAAAAAAAATGGGCTCAGATCTCTGCCTAATACCATGTACAAAAGTAAGATCAAAATGGATTAAAGACCTCAACATCAGACCAGAATCCATAAAGTACCTTGAAGACAAAGTTGGCAAAACCCTCCATGATATTGAAGCTAATGGTATCTTCACAGATGTCATGCCACTGGCCAAGCATGTGAAAACAGAGATAGACAAATGGGACTATCTTAAACTAAGAAGCTACTGCACCTCAAAAGAAACAGTGACCAAAATACAAAGACAGTCTACGGAATGGGAAAGGATATTCTCTCAATAAACATCTGACAGGGGGTTGATATCAAGGATATACAAAGTACTGGTTGAACTCCACAAGAAGAAAACATCCACCCCATCCAAAAATGGGGCAATGAAATGAACAGAAACTTTCTCAAAGAAGAAATCTGAATGGCAAGAAGGCACATGGGAAAATGCTCTACATCATGAATCATCAGGTAGATGCAGATCAAAACAACAATGAGATATCATCTCACACCACAGAGACTGGCCCACATCCAAAAGAACAAAAGCAACTGGTGCTGGCGTGGCAAGAAAGGAACCCTCCTTCACTGCTGGTGGGTATGCCGAAAGGTTCAATCCTTTTGGAAACCGTATGGACGATTCTCAAAAAATTAGAAATTGAGCTCCCATTTGACCCAGCAATACCACTCTTGGGAATATATCCCAGAGGGTCAGAAAAGTATAGTCGAAGTGACATCTGCACTTGATTGTTCATTGCAGCACTGTTTACAATAGCCAGAATCTGGAAAAAAACTGAGTGCCCGAGAACAGATGACTGGTTAAAGAAACTGGTCAATCTACACAATGGAGTACTATGTAGCTGTTAGAAAAGATGAAGTCATGAAATTTACATGCAAGTGGTACTACATGGAAATTATCATGCTAAGCAAAATGAGTTAGAAGGAGAGGGAAGACATAGATTACATTCATCTGGGGAACATAAAGTAACAAAATAGGAGACTAACACCCAAGAATAACTGAGATAAGTACCAGGAGATTCACTCCATGACTTGGAGGCCAGCTGCACATATTAGGGGGAAAGGCAGCTCAGATAGAGAAGGGAGCACCAAATAAAGGGTGTTGGGAGGATCCTCCCAGGATGGGAAATGCATTCTGAAAGTAGACTATAGACCGTACATGATTGCCACTCAATGCCTCTTTTGCAAACCACAGCATCCAAAAGGTGAGAGAGAACAAAAGGGAATGCCCTGTCACAGAGGCAGGGTGGGTTGTAGGGGAAGGGGTGTGCGAGGGATACTGGGATCAGTGGTGGTGTAAAATGGGCACTGGTGGAGGGATGGGAACTCGAAGATTGCATAATTGAAAACAGAGCACAAAAATTTGTAAATCTACAACTGTACCTCATGGTGTTTCACTAATAAAAATTTTTTAAAATTCCAAATGGAATCAGACTATCGTATTCTTTGTGCAAAATTCTACTTAACAGAGCAGGGGAAAGGGGCTGCAAATTTTAAGAAGAGACAACAACTAACTGGGAACTCTTTGACACTATTGCGTCAACATGGGAAGATGCCGTCATTGACAACATTGACGAGGAATATGATTGACTGGTTCAGCACCTCCATGATTGTGCAAGGAACACTGAGAGATAGCCACAAAAAGACTCCTATCTTCGATAACTCTTGAGCTCATCACCAATGTAGCTTGGCGTTAGCCTCAGGAAACTGCAAGCAAACATCCGAGCTCCCAAAGCAGTGCAGAGAAGCGATAAAGGAAGACCTCAAAGAGAAAAGAGCAGAAGTGCTGGCAGATGTGGCAAAAGCTGGGAAAAGAATTCACAAACCCGCCTGTCTTTCACTAACTACAAGACCAAGATGACTACCCTCCGACATCCTGATGGATATATCACATCTTCCAGAAAGGCAATGAAGAAGATTATCCATGACTTCAACTCGGATCTCCTCGATAGCCATGTCCACCTGCCCACATACCAATTTCCGCAGGATTGATATTTCGTTCCCAACATCCTCCCTTCCGAAACGTCATTTCGTCAATAAAGAAGCAAACAGCACACGGCCCTGACAAGATCAGACCTGAACACCTGAAGAACCTGCCATCAGTATTCATTAATACACTGTCTCAGCTCTTCACACACACTATCTATCTGAATGCAAGGTTCTGGTCCAGATGGAAAACCAGCAGGACTGTACTACTGTAAAGAAGGGAGACATCCACGAAATTGGTAACTATCACCCCATCTGCCTGTTGTCTGTCTTCTACAAGCTGTTGACTCACTCGAGTCATCCTGAATAGGATTGGCAGAATACTAGATGAAGGACAACCATGCAATCAGGCTGGTTTCCAAAAAGAATTCAGCACAATCGACCATATCCACACAATATTCATGCTCATTGAGGTTTCTTGGGGGTTCAAGATGCCGCTCTGTCTAACGTTCATTGATTTAAAGAAGGCCTTTGATTCTGTTGAGACTGAAATGGTCATTTTGCCCTAGCCAAACAGGGTGTTCAAATTCAATACTTCAGGATCCACCGTGAGCTGTATTGGGGATTCACTACCAGGATCTCACTGTTCTACAGGGAGGTGATCATTGATGTCAAGAGAGGGGTTCGGCAGGGTGATACCATTTCACCAAAACTCTTCAATGCCACCCTCGAACATCATGCAACAACTGGTATGGGAGTGAAGATAGGATGGTTGGCAACTACACCACCTCCGCTTCGCTGATGACATCATTCTAATAACAACAAACATCAGCCAAGAGCCACAAATGCTGGCCAACTTCGACCATTTGTGTGGAAAGGTCGGACTACAGCTGAATCTCAAGAAGACAATGTTTATGAGAAACAGTCTCGTTTCTAACGTTCCATTCACTCTCAAAAGTACGAACATCTCCGAATGCAACAGTCATGTGTACCTAGGTCGAGAAGTCAACATGAACAATGACCTGGCACTTGAGTTGTGCAGGAGGAAGAGAGCGGCTTGGAATGCCTTCAAGAACTTTGAAGAAATAGCTAAAAGGACGAATAACCTCCGGTTCTGCGCACATCTCTTTGATTTCACTGTTCTTCCTGCATTAACATATGCCTTAGAGACCTGCACCCTACGAAAACAGGATGAGAATGCTATTCGTGTCTTCCAAAGAGGAATCGAAAAAGGTGTGCTTGGAGTATCATGCTTCACTCAAACAAGAGAAAGAATCCAGAGTTCTGATCTCCATCAACGATCAAGAATCAGGGACGTGTCTCATTTGCCAAGGCATCAAAAATCAAATGGGCTGGACACATAATGAGATTTGGAGATGACCACTGGACTAGAGCCATTACCAACTGAATTCCACAGGATGTTAAAAGATCCCGGGGCCACCCAACTATGGGATGGTCAGACTTTTTTGTCAAGTCCCTTAGGTTTGAGGCTGTTTGTTTTCCTAGAATGAGCAGATGCCATTGGGCATCACTAGCGTGTGACAGGGACGAATGGAGACATTACTGGTGTCCGCTCGAGCAAATCAATGAGTAACAGAATGTCAAGTGATCAAGTGACAGACCAATATCCCTGATAAATACAGATGCAAAGATTCTCAACAAAATACAAGCAAATAAAATCCAACAACTCATCAAAAAGATCATACATCATTACCAAGTAAGATTCATTCCCAGTATGCAAGGATGATTTTAACATTCACAAATAAATCAACATAATACACCGAATCAATAAAAGGAAAGACAAAAAACATATGATCATATCAATAAATGCAGAGAAGTCATTTGACAAGGTCCAGCACACATTTATGATGAAAACTCTCAGCAAAATGGGAGTCGAAGAAACTTTTCTCAGTATAGTCAAAGTAATCTACCACAAGCCCACAGCAAGCATTATTCTCAATGGGGAAAAGCTGAGAGCCTTCCGTCTAAGATCGGCTACAAGACAAGGTTGCCAACTCTCACTACTTCTATTCAATGTAATATTAGAAGTACTTGTCATAACTCTTAGTCAAGAAAAGAATATCAAAGGCATCCAGATAGGGAAGGAAGTAGTCAAGCTATCACTATTCGTAGATGACATGATACTATACTTAGAGAACCCTAAAGGCTCTACAGAAAAGTCCTAGAAATAATGGGATTGTATAGCAGAGTGGCAGGTTACAAATTCAGTACCCAAGAGTCCATTACCATGCTATATACAAATAATGAAAAAGAAGAAAGAGATATTTAAAAACAATCCCATTCACAACTGTGCCCCAGAAACTTAAGTACCTTAGAATCAGCTTAACTAAAGAGGTAAAGTATCTATGCAAAGAAAAATACAAAACATTACTTCAAGAAACAAAAGAGGACACTAGGAAATCAAGGCACATCCCCTGCTCATGGATTGGGAGGATTAGCATTGTCAAAATGGTAATACTCCCCAAAGCATTATACAGATTCAATGCTGTCCCTATAAGGATACTTACTACATTTTTCAAAGAAATAGACAAAACACTCCTGAAATTCATATGGAGTAATAAGCCCCTACAAATAGCCAAAGCAATCGTTGGGAAAAAGAAGATGAGTGACATCACCTTCCCCAGTCTCAAGCTGTACTACAAAGTGGTAGTAATTAAAACATCATGGTACTGGAACATAAACAGACCTGCAAACCAATGGAACAGAGTTGAATATTCCGACACAGCCTCTCAAGTATAAGATCACTTAATCTTTGACAAAGGGGCAAGAAATGTGAAGTGGAGCAAGGAAAGCCTCTTCAACAAGTGGTATTCGGAAACTGGACAGCTACATGGAAAGAATGAACTCAGGCCTCTGTATAATGTCAAGCACAAAAGTCAGATCAAAATGGAATAAAAACTTCATTTTCAGACCTGAATCCATAGGCACATGGAAGAAAATGTAGGCAGACCATGACATTGAAGCTAAAGGCATCTTTAAGGATGAAACACCACTGACTAAGCAAGTGGAAACATATATATATAAACAAATGGGACTACAGTATACTAAGAAGCTTCTGTACCTCAGAAGAAACAGTGACTAAAATACAGAAAGAGCCCACGGAATGGGAAAAAATATTTACCCAATACCCATAAATAGGGGCTTAATATTCAGGATATACAGGACACTGGTAGAACTTTGTAGCACTGTAGCACTGTCCTCCCATTGTTTATTGATTTGCTTGAGTGGGCACCAGTAACGTCTCCATTGGGAGACTTGTTGTTACTGTTTTTGGCATATCGAATACGTCACAGATAGCTTGCCTGGCTTTGCCATGTGGGTAGAATGCTCTCAGTAGCTTGCTGCGATCTCCAAGAGGGGCGGAGGAATCAAACCTGGGTCAGCCGCTTACAAGGCAAATGCCCTACCTGCTATGCTATCGCTCCAGCCCAACTTTACAAGAAACAGACCTCCAACCCCATCAAAAAATGGGGAGAAGAAATGAACAGAAACTTTCACAAAAATAAATTCAAATGGCTACGAAAATGCTCTACATTGCTAATCATCAGGAAGATGCAAATCAAATCAACAACGAGATACTATCTCATACCACAGAGACTGGCATACATTCAAAAGAACAAGAACAACCAGTACTGGTGCGAATTCAGGGTCAAAAGGACTCTCATTCATTGTTGGTGGGAATGCCGATTGGTCCAGCCTTTTTGGAAAACAATATGGACGTTCCTCTAAAAACTAGGAATTGAGCTTCCATAAAGTAAGTAAGTAAAGACCCTCCCGTTGTTCATCGATTTGCTCGATCAGGCCCAGTAACGTCTCCATTGGAGATTTTGTTGTTACTGTGTTTGGCATATCGAATACATCACAGGTGGCTTGCCAGGCTCTGCTGTGCGGGCCAGATACTTTCGGTAGCTTGCCGGGCTTATATCCCAGAGATGCAAAAAAATACAGTAGAAATGATATCTGCACTTGTATGTCTATTGCAGTACAGTTTACAATAACCAAAATCTGGAAAAAAAACTCAAGTGCCAGAGAATAGATGACTGGTTGACGAAATATTTCTACACAATGGAATACTATGCAGCTATTGAAGGAGATGAAGTCTTGAAATTCACATATAAGTGGATGAACATGGAGAGCATCATACTAAGTGAAATTAGTCAGAAAGAGAAGGACAGACATAGAACGACTACTCATTTGTGGAATGTAAAGTAGCATAATATGAGACTAGCACCTATGGACAGTAGAAATAAGGGCCAGGAGGATCACACCATGGTTTGGAAGTCTGCCCCACGTGCTGGGGGAAAAGGCAGTTGTGACAGAGAAGGAACTACTAGTAAATGATGATTGGAGGGATAGCCCAGGATGGGAGATGTGTGCTGAAAGTAGACCAAGAACCAGACACAATAATCTCTTAGTATCTGTATTGCAAATCATAATACCCAAAATTAGAGAGAGAGAGAGAGAATAAGAAGGATTTTACCTGCCACAGAGGCAGGGGATGGGGTAGGGTGGGGGTGGCTGGTGGGACACTGGGAACAATGGTCGTAGAAAATGTGCACTGGTGGAGGGATGGGTGCTCGAGCTTTGTTTGACTGAAATGCAATCATGCAAGTTTGTAACTGTATCTCATGGTCACTGTCACTGTCACTGTCCTCCCGTTGTTCATCAGTTTGCTCGAGCGGGCCAGTAACGTCACCATCGTGAAACTTTGTTGTTACTGTGTTTGGCATATTGAATATGTCACAGGTAGCTTGCCAGGCTTTGCTGAGCGGGGAAAATACTCTTGGTACCTTGCTGGGTTCTCCGAGAGGGGTGAAGGAATAGAACCCGGGTCGACTGGTCGTCCGCATGCAAGGCAAACACCTTACTGCTGTGTTATCTTGCATTAATATTATTTGTGAATAGAATAAATCATGGGTTAGCAGCATTTCTGTACTTGAGATGGTTCTTAGTATAAGCAAAGTTGACTAGGCAGAACAACTTGTTTGATCAAACATCAATTGGGATATTGCTGTAAAAACATTCTTTCAATGTGATAAATATGGGCTGCAGAGATAGCACAGCAGGTAGGATGTTTGCCTTGCATGCGGCTGACCTGGGTTTGATTCCTCCATCCCTCTCGGAGAGCCCGGCAAGCTACCGAGAGTACACCACCCGCACAGCAGAGCCTGGCAAGCTACCCGTGGTGTATTTGATATGCCAAAAACAGTAACAAGTCTCACAATGGAGACGTTACTGGTGCCCACTCAAGTAAATGGATGAACAATGGGACGACAGTGCTACTTATATAAATGCTTATTTGTAGTCTTTTAGTAAAGCATAATATACCTCCATTATATGGGTAAATATTACACAATCAGTTGAAGGCAAAAAGTGAGAGTGTTTCTGCATCAAGCCTATAACACAGAAACCCTGCCTGTGCTTCTTGCCTATGCTTATAGTTTACTGATTTGTCTAAATAAGTTTCCCTGAGCCCACCAGGAGTGATCTCTCAGAGCAGAGCAAGCAGTAAGCCCTGAACACAGCAGCATATAGCCCAAAATCCAAAAATGAAAAAAATGTTGAGACTTTAGAGAATAGCTCACAACGTTAAATCTCACCTGAATCCCCAGTCTGCTGAATGAAATATGTGGTCTGCTTCACATATTATATTTTTAATGTAGGACTACTGTTATTTTTTCAGCCATTTATTAAGCTGATTGAATTGGGCATGAAATCCACATTACTTTTTTTTAAATCCCTGTTACATATAGTTACAAAGCTTTCATGTTCAAGATTCAGTCATACAATGATGGAACACCCATCCCTCCACCAGTGCACACTTTCCACCACCATGTCCCCAGAATATCCTCCCAATCCCAGTCCTAACCCTGCCTCCATGGCAGGCAATTTCCCCAATACTCTCTACTTTGGGGCATTATGTTTTGCTCAAATTTTCTCACCATCATTCAAGCCTGCCTGCCAGGGGAAGATGATAGATCATTTATTGTCCCTTGCTCATTTCACAGTGGGTAGGGAGGGCATTTGCCTTGCACATGGCCAACCTGGGTTCGATTCTTCTGTCCCTCTAGGAGAGCCCAGCAAGCTACTGAGAGTATCCCGCCAATTCACAATTGCACTTCAAAAACTCAAATACCTGAGAATAAACATAACAAGAGATGAAAGACTTTTTATAAAGAAATTACCTTTATTTCAAATAATTGTTACTTTAGATAATGTAAATCTCTAATCTTGGCCTAATATCTAAGGCCAGCTGAGCTACCAGTACTAACTCTAAGAATTGTTCTGAAGTATCCATCTAGTCACTAGAAAATATATGCTACATAACACCACAGATGTTCTCCATGAGATGTGCCCCACACCAAATTAGAGCCATATTTTTTGTTATGTGAGTGATTCCCACGAGAGAAATATACGGCTCTCTTCATCAGAGATAGATAAAAAAATAAAACCAGATTACTGGATATTCTATTCTCACATTCATCAGACTATTTCAGAGAACCAAAACTCATAATTCTTCCTTCCTTTGACGATCCATCTAATACAGCTCTCATAGAGCTTTGCTCCCAAAGAATTCTTCTTAAACCCAGTCAAATAACAACATAATTTTTATTGTCCAAATTCAAACTAAATGAGAAATATAATAAAATTTTATAGATGTATAGAGTTAAATGGAATCTTTATAAACTATTATTATAAGACAAGTTTATATTAAGTATTTGAGTAAATTGACAATTCAATCATGAATTCCAGTGCTGGGTTGATTTATCTGCTCAGGTATAAGTCGTGATAGTCTGCTCCCATAGAGACACTCAACTAGAAAACTTACTCCATCATTGAATGCTGAACACATTTTCTCTATGAGTTATCTGTTCCTTAGATAGATGGGTGAAAGTTTTAGGAATAAACAAACTCCATTTATGATCTTTATATACCACGAAGCATGGTGAGGACTATTAAGAATGTAGAGATTATTCAGTGATGTTATTATTGAAGACCATAAACAAAAGCAATAAATTCTTCCAATAACAAAATGGATTTGATGAAACAAATGATAGAAAAAAGGAATTTTTAAAAGTGCATTCCTTAACTTACCTGTTAGCTCAGTTGATTAGAGTGTGGTGCTAATAAAAATGCATTCTTCATGGCAAGACTCAAGTGTCTCATTTGTGCTTCCTCATATCAAACACGGCAACTGTAAGCTCTGAAAGACCTCCTTCCTACATCTGAGGGGAAGCAACATTTTTTCATATTATTTTTCATATTATCAAAAATAAGATTAAAAAAGTATGATCCTATCATGCAGGGGGAAAAGTCATGAGTTGTAAACACATCCTTTATTATCAACACTGCCCTCTTTCCCCTTCCCAGCAATATTATTAAGCTCTATAGTCAATGGGGGGGAAATGGGATTTTCATGTATACCAAGTCTTATATCTGCATCACCTCTTGTTATTTCTCTAGCATTAATTTCTAGGAATATGAAGTTGCCGTACTAGTAACTTAAGGCTTTCCATAAATTTGTTCAGTTGCTTTCCAAAAACAAATACAGAGGTTTACATGCCCTCTCCCCCATACCATCATTAATCACCACATTTGTGCTGTAGCATGAGCAGGAAATAAGTCTCTATTATGTTAAATCTGTAAAATAAAAGAGGTGTACAGCGTTGAAAATATTATTTCTTTATTAACTTACTAGAACTCAATGAACTAGAAACTATTATTAGCGCCATTTTATAAACAGACTTAAAGAGCTTAGGATACTGGCTTGAAGTTATGGGGCTGGAAAGTAGATGTCTCTGACTCCAGGTTATCAGCTTTGGATCACAATTGGCCTCGAAAAAGATTTACAAAGATTACATGAGGCTTAAAGTTACATGAGATATAAAAGGCATGAGATGAGAATTCTGTTGGGGAATAGTCCCAGCCCCTAAGTGCACTGGAGTTGGATATGTTTGTCTATTAGTCACTCATTCATTACAGTTAAATTACTGGAACCAGGAAAGACTGACATGGAAGAATATAGTTCATTTGCTATGTCCAAGATAGCCTTTTAAACCTTCTCTCTCCTTCAATTTTATTATAGTACAATAACATTCCCCTCTCTCCCACCTACACATTGGCTATTTGCCAGTGAAAAAACCTTCTCAGTTATGATTCACATTCAAATACAAAGAAATCCTATTTAAAAAATTCAAAGAAATTCATGGAAGGACAACATTGCATACTTTCCTAGGAGCAAAGTCTTGCACGAAGCTCTTACACTTAAGAAAATGGAGTTGATCTTTCAGTCATTAGGTAGTCATCATATTGGTGGTAATTTAATGTGCAAAATCAAGCTGATCCCTGCTCTGTGGAGCTCATGAGAAAATCCTGAGAGCAAAGAACAAGTGGGTGAGTGCCAGAAAATTCACTGCCAAAGGTAGCACCTGCAAAGGCCCTGCAGCTGGGCAGTATAGGCTTTGCCAGGAAATTCAAGACCCAATGAGTGAAGTATAACACGAAGAATAAAGAAACTTTTAGGTAAAATAAAACACAAGGGCAGACCCTGCAGGGGCGCAGGGACTAGCACACTACATTAAGGAGTACTAGATTCGCTTTAATATCATGGAGAAAAGAGGGGAAAGTTTTAATAGAGTATGGAATTTGAGAGTAACATGACCCAGATTTCCATTTGGAAAGTTCTCTCTGGTTCAAGAGTACAGAAGAAATTCCAGAAATGACCTATCAGTAAACCAGCAAGCAAGGAAACCAGTTACTAAAGGATCCCTTTGTCCTGCTTCATACTAAGTCAGGACAGATTTCAAGTGAACATTTGATCCCTACTGTCAGATTACTCTCTTCCTCCAACCATGTTCTGCTTTGCAGAGATATTCTTCTCTCCTCGCTTCAAATCCCAGAGGATAAAACATGATCACCAAGTGCTGCTTTTTTGTGAGCCTTAATTTATGCCCTAAGCTGGGCTACCTCTTGGTTTACTCACATCTACTCTTCACACTATATAAGTAATCTTTCTAGATCCTACAAATAGCAAGCTTAAAAGTTATTCTATCCAGTGCTAAAGTTATTCTGACACGAAGAATGTAATACCATTAAAAAAGTGGTTTATCAAATGGGACTACATCAAATTAAGAAGCTTCTGCACTTCAAAATAAACAGTGACCAAAATACAGAAAGAGCCCACAGAATGGGAAAGAATATTTACCCAATAACATTCTGATAAGGGATTAATATCCAGGATATACAAGACACTAGTAGAATTGTACAAGAAAAAAGCCTCCAACCCCATCAAAAAATGGGGAGAAGAAATGAACAGAAGTTTCCTCAAAAAAGAAATACAAATGGCCAAAAGGCACATGAAAAATGCTCCACATCCCTAGTCATCAGGGAGATGCAAATCAAAACTACAATGAGATATCATCTCACACCACAGAGACGAGTACACATTCAAAAGAACAAAAGTAAGCAATGCTGGTATGGATGTGGGGGAAAGGAACACTCTTTCACTGTTGGTGGGAATGCCCACTAGTCCAGCCTTTCTGGAAAACAATATGGGAGTCCATCAAAAACTAGAAACTGAGCTTCCATATGACCCTGCAATACCACTACTTGGAATATATCCTGACTATGCAAAAAAGCACAATAGAAATGACATCTGTACCTACATGTTCATTGCAGCACTGTTCACAATACCAAAATCTGGAAACAACCCAACTTCCCTACAACAGATGACTGGTTAAAGAAACTTTCTGGTTAAAGAAACATCTAGCAATGGAATACTATGCAGCTGTCAAGAGAGATGAAGTCATGAACTTTGCTTATAAATGGAAAGACATGGAGAGTATCATGCTAAGTGAAATGAGTCAAAAATAGAGGAACAGACATAAAAGGACTGCACTCATTTGTGAAGCAACATAAAATGAGGCTGACACCTAAGGATACATGGGACAGCTAGATAAAATTAGGCTGACACCTAAGGATACATAGGGCAGGTAGATTGTTCCATTGCTGGAAGCCTGTATCATGAGCAAAGGGGAGATGGCAGCTTAATACAGACAGAAGGAATCACTAAGAAAATGATGGCTGGAGGAACTGGTCAGGATAGGAGATGTGTGCAGAAAGTAGATAAAGGACCAAACATGATAACCTCTCAGTGTCTGTATTGCAAACCATAATGCCCAAAAGTAGAGAGAGATTATGGGGAGTATTGTCTGCCATGGAGGCAGGGGAAGTGTGGGAAAGGGGGGGTATACAGGGGATATTGGTGGTGGGGAATGTGCACTGGTGGAGGGATGGGTGCTTGATCAATGAGTGACTGTAACCCAAACGTGAAATCTTGTAACTATCTCACGGTGATTCAACAAATTTTTTTAAAAAGTGGTTTATTTACCAAGCGTCTCCACAACAAAACTATGATCTTGGCATTATAGCATCAGATATACTCCATTTTCAACTTGATTTTCCTAAGGCTAATTGTTAAGCTTTATACTTTCATAATTAAATATAATCTTAAAGGATCAACTCAATTACAGCAGGTAATAATAACCTCCTGGTTTCTGAGTCTCAGAATAGCAATTAGCTCTCTTAACTAAACAAATAATCCTTTGCATAAAGTCTTTATTTCATGAAATGCACTTGTTGAACATGGCCTAAAATAGAAATAAATGGTTAAATCTATAAAATTTCTTCATTTGTTATGACAATCATAACATAAGCCATTAGAAATCACTAACATACTTTTATTTATTATGTTCTGGTTTGAAAAAATATTTTTTTGAAATCCCAGTATGACAAAGTTTGTCTGCTGAGTCAAAGACATAATTGGTGTCCCATGACTGTCTCATCTTCAGGGTCTCTTGGATCTGCCTGTCAATGAATACTGAAAATATTCACAACATGTTACATCTAGCATGAGTTACATTTCATGACTCTATCAGTCTGTACATCTTCCTCCCAATATTCAGAGTATGGTGATGTTAAATTAGAGATGGGAATATATTCGCACTCCATTAATTTTTCTGTCTTTGGAGGAACAGTTGTTCCTCATGCCTCTCCTCATGGACCCCAAAGCCTTCCTTTGCATATGGGTGCCCTTTGGTCTCTCTCCCAATGATTTTGAGTAGGGTTCTAAGGAGAAACTTCTATATTTTCCACCAAACCCAGATTTTCTTTAGTTAAGGAGATATCCCTCTTCTGGGGCGCAAACAAATCTGTTTGAAATCAGAGCAGTGCTGTTACCCAAATGTTAGTTGCTATGAGACAGTGCTGATTATTCTCTAAATGTGAGCTGTGCTGGGAAATGCTGAAATGTGCTGTTGCCCCACCTTGTGACCACTGCTTGATCTAACCAATTCATAGTGCTAAACTCTTAAATTAAGAAAAAAATAAAGATGTCAAATAAATCTACCTTTTCACTTCAAGGAATTAGAACAAAATAGTCCCAATAAGTCAACGGAAGTAATTAACAATAACAGAGAGAAAACATGTAAAGGTAAGTGAAACAGAATAAAAAGAACATAAAAGTTCAATGGGTCAGAATTTTTGTTTGATTTGTCTTCCGGTTTTTGGGCCATACCTAGTGACTCTCAGAAGGAACTCTCTCTCACATCATATTCAATTGAAGGTTTTGCTTGACCCATGTCACTGTTGTCCCAAAATCCAAACGGGATCAGACCACCCACTCTTTCATGCAAAATTCTACTTCACTGAGCGGGGAGAAAGGGCTGCAAAGTTTAGGAAGAGAACTCCCAGAACAACCACCAAATGGGAGCTCTTTGGCACTATTGCGGCAATATGGGAAGATGCCATCCTTGACAACATTGATGAGGAATATGATCGACTGGTTCAGCAACTCCATGATTGTGCGAGGAACACCGAGAGAGAGATAGCCACAAAAAGATGCCTATCTGGTGTTCCCTATCTGAGCTCCCTTTTCCCCTAGCATGTGTGGTTGGCCTCCAAGCCATGGAGTAAAATTCCTGGTACTAATCTTGGCCATTCTTGGGTGTTAGTCTTCTATTTTGTTACTTTATGTTCCCCAGATGAATGCAATCTTTCTATGTCTATGCCTTTCTTTCTGAGTCATTTCGCTTAACATGATACTTTTCATGTAGTACCACTTGTATGTAAACTTCATGACTTCGTCTTTTCTAACAGCTACATAGTACTCCATTGTGTAAATGTACCAAAGTTTCTTTAACCAGTCATCTGTTTTCGGGCACTCAACACCCCATAAGAGAGAGAGAGAACAAAAGGGAATGCCCTGCCACAGAGGCAGGGTGGGATGGGGGGATTGGGAGTGAGAGGGATACTGGGATCTGTGGTGGTGGGAAATGGGCACTGGTGGAGGGATGGGTATTTGATCATTGTATAATTGAAACCCAAGCAGAAAAATTTGTAAGTCTACAACTGTACCTCATGACGTCTCACTAATAAAATTTTTTTTTTAAAAAGATGCCTATCTTCAAAAACTCTTGAGCTCATTCTCCAATGTGGCTTGGAGCAAGCCTCAGGCAACTGCAAGCGAACATTCGAGCTCACAAAGCACTGCAGAGAAGCAATAAAGGAAGACCTCAAAGAGAGAAGAGCAGAGGCAGCAGAAGCCAGGAAAACATTCTCAACGCCTACCTGTCTTTTGCCAACTACATGACCAAGACGATTGCCCTCCGATGTCCTGATGAATCTATCACATCTTCCAGAAGGGCAATGGAGAAGATTATCCATGACTTCTACTCAGACCTCTTCAGTAGCCACTTCCACCTGCCCACATACCATATTCCGCAGGATGGATATGTCATTCCCTATGATCTCCCTTTCAAAATCCAACATGTCATTTCATTGGTAAAGAAGAGAACAGCACCTGGCCCAGACAAGGTCAGAACTGAACACCTGAAAAACCTGCCAACAGTACTTATCAATACACTGGCTCAGCTCTTCACACTCAACCTGTCTGAATGCAAGGTTCCATCCCAATGGAAAACCAGCAGGACTGTGCTACTCTACTAGAAAGGAGACATCCGCGACATTGGCAATTATCACCAGATCTCCCTGTTGTCTGTCGTCTACAAGCTGCTCACTCGAGTCATCCTGAATAGAATTAGCAGAACACTAGATGAAGGACAACCATGTGAGCAAGCCAGGTTCGAAAAGGATTCAGCATAATCAACCATATCCACACAGTAACCAAGCTCATTGAGGTTTCTCAGGAGTTCAAGATGCCGCTCTATCTAATGTTTATTGATATAAAGAAGGCCTTTGATTCTGTTGAGACTGAAGCAGTCATTTAGCCCTAGCCAAATAGGGCATTCAAACTCAATACATCAGGATCCTCCATGAGCTGTATTGCGGATTTACTACCAGGATCTCACCATTCTATAAGGAAGTGATCATCAATGTCAAAAGTGGGGTTCAGCAGAGTGATACCATCTCACCAAAACTCTTCATTGCCACCCTTGAGAACATCATGAGACGACTGGAATGGGAAGGAATGGGAGTGAAAATAGGATGGTCGGCAACTACACCACCTCTGCTTTGCTGATGACAGTGTTATAATAACACCAGATATCAGCCAAGCATCAAAAATGCTGACCAACTTCTACCGTGAGTGTGGAAAGGTCAGACTACAACTGAATCTCACGAACACAATGTTTATGAGAAACGGTCTCATTCCTGACATTCCATTCGCTCTCAATGGAACAAACATCTCCGAATGCAACAGTTACGTGTACCTAGGTCGAGAAGTCAACATGACAAATGACCTGGCACCTGAGTTGCGCAGGAGGAAGAGAGCGGCTTGGAACACCTTCAAGAGTGTTGAAGAGATAGCTAAGAGGACGAAGAACCTCCGGCTCTGGGCACATCTCTTTGATTCCACTGTTCTTCCTGCATTAACATACGCCTCAGAGACCTGGGCCCTATGAAAACAAGATAAGAATGCTATTCGGGTCTCCCAAAGAGGAATCGAAAGAGCTATGCTTGGAGTATCATGCTTCACTCAAATGAGAGAAAGAATTCAGAGTTCCGACCTTCATCGACAATCAAGAATCAGGGACGCTGTCTCATTTGCCAAGGCATCAAAAATCAGATGGGCTGGACACGTATTGAGATTTGGAGACGACCACTGGACTAGAGCCATTACAGACTGGATTCCACGGAATGTCAAAAGATCGTATGGCCGCCCACCTACGAGATGGTCAGACTTCTTCATCAAGACCCTGAATGATCAGTTTGAGTCTGTTCGTGTTCCTAGAACGAGCAGACGCCATTGGGCTACACTAGCACGTGACAGGGATGAATGGAGACATTACTGGTACCTGCTCAAGCAAATCCATGAGTAACGGGATGTCAAGTGATTAAGTGAACCAAGCTAAAGTCATATGTGCCTTAGTTTTAAACTATAGCACAAAGCAATCACGACAGTATTTTATTGGCATTTAAAAAATAGAAAGGCTAACACATAAGTCATTAGAAAAGATTAAAGAGATCATAAATAAATCCATATATGTTTACTCAAATTAAATTTTTCAAGTCACCAAGAATTTATTATTGGGAAAGATGGTGTCTTCAACAAACAGTGTGGGAAAAATTGATATCCATGTGCAAAAGAGTAAAATTGGAACCTTATCTTACACCAGACAGATAAATCAATCCCCAAAATTGAATACTTAAAAGATTATCTGAAGCCAGGTATTTTTAGAAGAAAACAGGATGAAATCTTGATTTGTCTTAATGTAAGACTCTTTCTTAGTACTTTCTTGAATCAGACATGCAAAAAATTTTTTTTCAATACCCACAAAAAATTAGCAATCTATTCTGCATAAAACTAAGTTTCTGTACATCAAACGAAACAACTAAAATATATGTAGTCTCATGAATATGGGCATATTTTGCAAATATATGCTATGGGATGAGTGTCTAGGTGTTTCTCTGCCCAGATGGACTGTAGAATAGAGGTGCTAGAAGTTGTCCTATTCTTCCATTTTGTGGCCATCTTAAACTGCACATTCTGAAAACTAAAGTGGAGGAAGGAAGAGAGGGTATACTAACATTCTTTTCTTTCAATGGGTGAAAAACAAACAGATTCTTTTCATGAAGACATACCACCCAAAATAATAACAAAGTTTCCCTTTTTCTTCTTGTAGCTATATTTAGTATTGCACAAGACTAAATTCTGAGCAAGAGGAAATAGAAATGATGGGCAGAGTAGTTTTCAGCAGTTGGGCAGATGACACAAACGCAGCAAGGTTAAAGGACTTGAGGTCTCAAACCATTGTGAAGCACCACACCAGTTCTGTTCTTTCCAGCTCTGGACTTTAACATAGAATTCTTTTTCTTGTGCTTAAACGTGATAGCCTGTTACAGCCAAACTTAATCTTAGTTGGTCCCACTGAACTATTCCACCATGGGGTGACTGAGCAGGAGAGCCAGACCCAGCCCAGTCTTATGTTACCACTCCATGTCCAGGGCAGTCCCGTTCATCCTGGGATCCTACCAGGACCTTTGGAGAGTGTTTTGCCTACTGGTGGAACATGCCTGTGGTCATTTTCTGATCTCATCCCCCAAACACCTGGGAGATGCTTCTCTCCAGCATGTAGAATAGGAAAGAGGGGATGGAGTGATGGGAATGGCTTTGCCACCTGGGGCCCTGTGATGAGTGGAGACCCCTAAAGGAATCAGGGCATATGCAGCAAGAGATCATATTTTATCAACCCTACAGAGCATTTCCCAGCAGCTCTGAGCCCAGCCCAGCCCAGCACCAACTCCTTTCTGAGCTCCAAACAGTGGCCATCTCACATGCCACTCCTGCCCCTCTGTCTTGAGAACCTATTTGCCCTGTTCTGGGAGTCCAAGGGCTGCTACAGCTGCTGGAGTCTGAGCAATGATCTTCTGCATCCGAAGCAGGGTGTGCTGGAGAACCCTGAGCCCAGAGGGGTCCTCCTTCCCCAGAACCACATTCTCAGCAAAGCCATGCACTGTCCACAGAGCCCAATCCAGGGGGCTGGAGCTAGGTTTCAGTTTCTGGGCCTCCCCAGCCCCATTCCCCTAGGGAAGAGCAAGGACTAGCTGCTGGAGGCCCCAGGACACTCAGTAAAGGGGAGCTGCTGCCTGAAGGAGACGCC
This sequence comes from Sorex fumeus, assembly GCF_029834395.1. Lineage (NCBI taxonomy): Eukaryota > Metazoa > Chordata > Mammalia > Eulipotyphla > Soricidae > Sorex > Sorex fumeus. The sequence continues at coordinate 18,601,718 of NW_026606102.1, read as the reverse complement.
TAGGTAGGAGGGTGTAGGGGCTGGCAGCTGTGTGGTCAGTCTCACTTCCGCTTCTGTCCTCAACTCCCTATGTCTGGGTCTTTGTCCTCATCTCTCTCTACCTTGACCTCCTATATAATGGCTCCTTCCTAAGGGGACAAACCACCAAAGGGCTGTGCCCCAAAATGCTGGGATGAGGAGCAGGTCAGGGACCCCAGGGAGAGGAAGCTCCAGACAGAATCCTGCAAAGAGCCCACCTCAACCAGTTTTTTTGTATGGCTTTTTTATTAAGTTAAAGTTGCCAGATAAATGTGTCACCTACACTGTGTCACCTACAACAGTGCCACCTTCCTCATTCTCATGAAATCCCCATTTTTAAGGCCTATCTGACTGCCATATCTCATATCCCATTGCCCATTCTGCCTGGAACCCCATCCCCAAGAGTAAGTGCACCGGGCACTGGGACCAGTCCTCACGAGAGGTCAGGGGACAACCCACACAGAGCCTGATTTAGGGAGCCTGAACCAGAGGAGGCTGTCAGGGTCCAGGCATACACTTTTCTGCACCCCCAGCCTGTGTTCTGCTAGGAACACATGCCCCCACAACCTGGAAGGAGGACATAGTTCTGGGGACAGAGGAATCTCAGAGCAGCAGAATCCCCTGTCTCTTCCTAGGCCTCTCTGCACTGTGCAGGAGAGTCGGCCCCATGCAGGCTGCAGCAGGAGCATGGGGGACACAGTGCTCTGCCAGGGGACCAGCCAGCTGCCCCTTCCCACGATTCCCTCCCTCCACTGTGTTCACACTGGCCTTTAAGAAACTAGGACTCTAGGCCACGCTGCTCCTTTACTCCCTCGGTGACCATTTCTGCCCAGGCCTGTTTTCCTCCAACAAGCAGAAACTTGAGCACCACAGCTGATGACTTGTGATTTGGGATTTCCTCCTCCCCTTCCTCCTCCTCCCCCCTCTCATCCTCCTCTCCCCTCCTCTTCCCCTTTTTTCTCCTCCAACCTAAGAGTTGGAGTGTTTGGGAGTGGACATATGCGCATGTGTGTGTGCATACATGTGTGTTTCTGTGCTTATTTATACAGGCATGAATACATATATGTGAGCAAGCACACACACTATATATAAGCACTGGATATATAACATGGGGGCATGTAGGCATGATCATGTCATATTTAAGTGTGCTCTGTGTTTGCTTAGGTGTGAGTTGTTAGTGCACACACATGTGGATAGGTCTGTGTATGCACTGTGTATGCCCATATGTGTGTGTCTGTGTGCACATATGTGTATGGATCTGCGTGTACACTGTGTATATTCATATGTATGGGAGTGTACACAAGTGTGGGTGCGTCTGTGTATGCATTATATATGCCCATATGTGTGCACATGCATGTGTGGGTGTGTCTGTATGTGCTGTGTATGCCCATATGTATGTGTATGCATGTGTGGGTGTCTGTGTGTGCACTGTTTCCCATAGCTATGAGAGTGCAGGTATACATGTGTGTAAGTCTATCTTTGTGTACACTGTGTATGCCCCTATGTGTGAAGTGTGTGTTTACATGTCTGAGTGTATCTGTATGCATTGTGTTTGCCCTTGTATGAGGTACATGTAAGGATGTGTCAGTGTACACTGTATATGCCGATGTATATGTGTAAGTGTGTGCAGACATTGTGGCATGTGTGCTTGCAGTGTGACAGGGAGCATGTGTGTAGAAGGGAGCGAGTGTGGGAAAGAAGTGTCAATCTCCATGGGGCTGTGGGTCTCAGATCTCAGTAGCTCCTGGCACTTGGGCTGTTTAATCATTAAAGGAGAAGCTCAGAGCCAGCGGGCCTCAAAGTCCAGCTGGCTTGACAGGCTCCGGCAGATGAGTGTAGAGCCGTCGGCAATGGGGCTGGGCACCTCAGGAGATGGCATGGGGACCATGGAACAGCCACCCTCAGTGCTGGCCTCTGGAGTCAGCCTGCATACCTATGATTTTGTGGTTCTGGTCATCTACTTTGTCTTTGTCATCATCGTGGGGGTCTGGGTGAGTCTGGCCACGATTGAGACTGGCATGAAAGTAGGTCATGAAGATGGGGTGGTGTGCCAGGACCCGGGCAGGGGTGACAGGGGCTTTGGGCACTTCCCCTCTAGCTCTCCTTTCACAGCTGATGCCCAGAGAGGACTGTGGCTCACACGAGGTCACACAGCAAGGCAGACATAGGCAGGGGTGCCTGACACCTCATTTCTGCCGCTCTCCCCAGCCAAGATACCCAAGTCCAGGGAAGCTCAACCAGCCCTCCTCACTCTAATCTCCCAGCCGAGGGGCAGAGCTTCCCAGAGTTGCTGGGGCTCCAGGATGGCAGGGAGGAGCCAGGTGGACCCACGGTTCTGCCTCCTCTGTTGTTCTGGGAGCTGGTGCCGTGAACCATAGAACAGGGCTCATGGTGAGTTCAAGGAAGCCTAAGCTCAGACCCCAACCCTGGCATTAGAGCTGCGTGGCCTCTCCGCGCACCCCGTGTCTTAGCCAGCCTGAAGAGTCAGGGACAGCACCGCAGTGGTCCTGATAGAGCCACAACATGACTCACCCAGGCACCTGGTGTGGCGCCAGCTCTTATCACAGCTGCGTTCCACTGCCCACCAGCACTTTAGACTCTGCTGTGGGCTGGGCCGGCTGCTGACTCAAGGGCCACCAGGAGATTATCGGGCTGGAGCAAACCTGGAAAGCATCTTGGCCTCAGTTTCCTCATCTGTAAAGAGAGGTGAACAGTTCTGCCTTCCAGCGCTGATCTGAGGAGGTTGTGGATGCTGGGCACTCAGATTTCAGCTCCCTGGAGACAGGACAAGCTTCTGCTCACCTTCCAGCCAGGTTCCTCACCTGCAACCTGATTCCCATTGCTCAACTGGCCTCCCCGAGGACATGATCAGGAGTAGTGCACAGGCACCAACTCCAGCTCACACTGCTGCCCCCCTCCCCCACCAGCTGCACCCTCTGGGCCTCAAAGCTTCCACCTGCCTGGCCTAGCTCTCTCGTGGTCACCTCTGTCTGAAGAGCCCATCAAAGGCCTCTTCCTTTAATCAGGGCCTCTAGCTCCTGCTTCCTCACTGCCCCAGCCCTCTCTTCCACTATAGAAAGGTTGTGGGGTACACTCTCGCTCTCGGGAGGCTTGGAGAGCCAGGAAGGATGAAGGGACTGAGCATATGATAGTAGCTTCTCCTCACAGCCACAGCTCTTTCCCGGAGGCTGGGGCTGGGGTGGTGGGCTTGTTAGTCAGACTAACCCACTACCCCGGAATTACTGGCCAGCTGCGACCTGTGCCATGTCCAAGAACTGGGGGTCTGTGTGGGAGCCAGAGTCTGGAAACCCCCATCCCTTGTTATTTCCTTTCCAGTCTTCCTTTCGTGCAAGCCAAGGGACCATCGATGGCTACTTCCTTGCTGGAAGGTCCATGAGCTGGTGGCTGGTGAGTCCACGTTCCCCCTCTGCCCCCACTGTCTGTCTAAACTCCTCTTGCAGAGACAAGGCCCGTTGTAGGTTTCCTGGCTCTGGATGCACCTCAAAGGCCAGATGCACCCCATCTCCTTAGAGCTCTTCTTCATGCACAACTCGGTCAAGTGTCCACTGGGCATGTCCATATGCAGGCACTGAGGGACACTGAACTTGAAGAAGTTGAGATGCTCCACTTGATATGTCAAGCTGGCCAGACATAACATGGGGAAAGGGAGCCTTGGGCTCTGGAGTACTGAGTGGAAAGGGAGCTTTATGGTTTCTCAGGAGGTGGCCCAGACTCCTAGCTCTGAAGAGCAACAGAGGATGTGAAATCATCCACACAAAATCCCCAACAACCTCAAGAAGCCCATCTTGAGACATTTGTGACCCCCAATCTCTCTCATCTCTTCCCCACTTGGATCTCAAAACCAACTCCCTCCTCCTGAGCTGAGGCGGAGGGAGGGAGCCAGTCAGGCCCTGCCTAGAGCCCTTGTGATGTATGCATGCCTGGAAGGTGTGGCCTGGGCTCCTGAAGAAAAATTAACTTAGGGGCTGGAGCTATAGTAGGGCGTTTGCCTTGCACGCGGCCAATCTAGGTTCATTCCCAGTATCCTATATGGTCCCCTGAGCACCGCCAGGAGTAATTTAAAAATTGGCTTCGCTGGGAATTTCTTAGTTCTTCAGTCCTCTTGCTGCTGCCTTGCTCTGGGCCTGTGGGAGTCAGAGGGTCCAGGGCCTCCCCCACTCCCTCTTTGAGGACCTCTGCTGAGCCCAGCTCCCTTCTCTCTGGAGGCCCTTGGGCAGATGGTGCCTGCAGAGCTTCCTCCTGCAGGCATGACTTATTCATGCTCCCCCACTTTGCCTTCACTCACATCACCAGAGACTTTGCTTCACTGATTCCTTCCTGGTCCATCACCAAGATTTTCCCTCCATCACCCATGGGCATATGCAAGAGCATGTGAAATGCCTCTCACAGTGTCCAGCACACAGCTGCTGTCAAGTTTGTCCCTTCTTCATTGTCCCTCCCTGCCTCTGATGGCACCTTTTCAGAATCCAGTTCCTGCTCTCTCTGCCTCCTTCCGGGCATCTGAAGTTCATGGTCACGACTCCTGATGGATACAGATTCAAAGTGACCTGACCATTGACCCCACTGTGCCTTGCAGATCGGAGCATCTCTGATGTCCAGTGATGTGGGCAGTGGCTTGTTCATGGGCCTGGCTGGGACCAGTGCTGCCGGAGGTCTTGCCGTGGGAGGCTTCGAGTGGAACGTAAGGACTCTCAGGGAAGGGGTGGGGGTCTGGGCCCTCTCTACCACACCCCTCCATGGTTTCAGCACTGGAGGGTTAGGGTGCTGGGGAGGCTGCAGGGTGTGTGGAGGAGCCACTTCACAGATGGGAAGATCAAGACCTTGGAGCAGAGGGACTCAGCAGGGCCTAGGAGGAGTTCAGGGTGTGCCGCTCCCTGCCCAGGCTCTCCCTCAGCACAGAGCAGTGACCCCAAGGGCTCATCTTTCTTCTCCCCACTCACCAGGCAACCTGGATGCTTCTGGCCCTCGGCTGGGTGTTTGTCCCTGTGTACATCGCAGCGGGAGTGGTCACAATGCCGCAGTACCTAAAGAAGAGGTTTGGGGGCCAAAGGATCCAGGTGTACATGTCTGTCCTCTCTCTCATCCTCTACATCTTCACCAAGATCTCTGTGAGTTCCCACGCTGGCGTGGCTGTCTCTTGGAAGGGAGGAAAGAGGGAAAGAAGGAGAAAAGGAGGATGAACCCACATTCTCACCTTTGATGCCTGCTGCTCCTCCACAGTGGGGCCATCAGAACAGAATGATAAGTGATGGTGAGGTGAATGACAGTGTCTCCATGCAAAGAACCTATAGTCTAGAGTTCATTCATTCATTCATTCATTCATTTGATTTTCTATCAGTCCCATGCATGAGTGATGGAGAATGTCACCGTTCCAAAGTCCTTTTTTCTCCATTGTCCTAAACGCTGACTGGACCAAGGATCTGCATCTCTACAGAGGGCACTCTCTGGGACAGGGAGGAGGTTTGGGTCCCCTACCATCAAGCCTCCTGCTGTTCACAGGGTCCCCCATGAAGTGTTCTCTGACAAGTGGCAGAGGAGGTCACAAGTTGTATTCTAAAGAAACAAAGAGGGTGAGTCCACAGCCTCCTATCCCACCAGTGCCCAGAAACAGTGCCAGTAATTGAGTGTCCCCCTCTTCTCAGACACTGAGCCCTAAGATTCTCTCAAGACTGGGCTTCTTCCCTGTAGCTTTAGCCCCATCAACCCCGCTGCAAGACACTGCAGCAGCTGAGGTGTGCTGCTGTGGGGCCGTCTGGAGCCCTCTGGGACCCTACTCTCCTCCCAGAGGCCTCTCTTCTAGTCCAGCTTTCTCCACCTGCCACTTTACTCTCTCCCCATTGTCTTCAAGGCCATCAGTGGCTCTGTGCTACCAGGCCAGGCTCTCAGCCCCATAATCCATGCAAAACTCCAGGGGCTGGCAGGATGGTTGACTCTGAAGGTCTGAAAGAGTGACTCTTGAGATCTATGGACGAATAGACGAATGCTGGCATCTGCAGGGGTGAATGGCTCTGGGGGTCCCCACAATTGAACCCATGCTCCTCAGCAGGGCACCCAGTTCTCTCCATGCAGGATGAGGGCTGACCGTGCATGGCCCCGCTGGCTCAGTGGCCATCCAGAGGCCTTCGGGTCACTGGGACTCCTGGCCTGGCTCTCCACAGACAGATATCTTCTCGGGAGCTGTCTTCATCCAGATGGCCTTGGGCTGGAACCTCTATCTGTCCACTGTGGTTCTGCTGGTGGTGACGGCCGTCTACACCATCGCAGGTAGGGGAACAGGCCACATGGGGAGCAGAGTTGGGGGGCAGACACCGTGGGGGACCAGAAGAGGGGCTGGGGGAAATAGATGTCCATAGAGAAAGCTGACCGAGAGGCTAGGGAGAGCAGGAAGGACAATGCCCAGAGAGACACTGAGGCAGGAAAAACTAGGAGGCAAGAATGAAAGGTTGGTCTGTGAGAACAGGGGAAATGTGATGGAATTAGTGAGAGGGAAGAGAGGCATGAGATGGGCACACCAGGGCACTGGGACATGCCAGAGCACTGTCCTGGGCTGTGGTCACTGCATCTGCCCTGACAAAAGTCACAGGCCCCTCCAGTGCCTGGACCTCTGAGGGAGTAGCCAGGGCTTGTGCCCACGTACAGGAACAGGAAGGGAGGGGGAGTGACCTGGTGCTGCTAAATCCCAGCCAGGGGCACAATTGGGGCATTGCCAGCCAGGAAGCCGCAATGTGAAATGCCCAGAAGAGGGACTGGAGGCCACAGTAATGGAAAAAATCCCACTCTGCCCACCCTCATCCCCCGCACATGTCTATGCCATGGCACAGAGTTGGCACAGGAGACAGACAGTGGCTGAAGCTCAGGGCCTAAGAGGCCCCATCGTCCAGTCTGGTGTATCCTTGTGGTCAGGGCAGACCAGAGACGCCCCCGTGCTGCCAATTGACGAGCCCTCTCCTCATCACAGGGGGCCTCACAGCTGTGATCTACACAGACACTCTACAGACAGTGATCATGGTGGGGGGAGCCCTGGTCCTCATGTTTCTGGATAAGGAGGCCTGGGGACACCTTCCCACACCCCTATGTTCCTCTCCAGTCTGTCTTTGGTTGTCACCTCTTTGGTTTGATAGAACTTTCCAGAACATGGAGCCATGTCCCTGATCCCCACCCCTCTCACACATACACATATATACACATGCACCCCTTCTGGGACATGCACAAACCCTTCCAGGTTCTCCTCTGCATGCCTCCTCCACATGCACACACCCCTCAATGCTTTACACACACACATACACACACACACACACACAAAACACACACACACACACGCACCTCTTTGGGCTTCCAAGAAACAGTAGTCTGTCTACTCCATGTTAAGGGTCCCAAAGCTGAGGCTATATCCTCTCAATCACATAATAGTTCCACGTTCTGGGACCTCTCTCTTTCTCTCTCTCTCTCTCTCTCTCTCTCTCTCTCTCTCTCTTACCCTCTCTCTCATTCTCTCATTCTCTAAATCTCTCTCTCACTCTCTCTCTCTTGCTCTCTCTGTCTCTGTCTCTTTCTGTCTCTGTCTCCCTGTGTGTGTGTGATTGTGTGTGTGTGTGTTGGGGTGCATATGACGGGCCCTTGGGGTGTGCGGCACCCATATTCTCTGTGCTCTCTCACCCGCAGGTTTCCAGGAGGTAGGCTGGTACCCAGGCTTAAAGCAACGATACAGTCAGGCCATCCCCAACATCACCGTCCCCAACACGACCTGCCATCTCCCTCAGCCCGACGCCTTCCACCTATTCCGGGATCCTGTGAGCAGGGACGTCCCTTGGCCAGGCCTCATTTTTGGGCTCTCAGTGCTGGCCACGTGGTACTGGTGCACAGACCAGGTGATGCCCTCACAGGACTAGCTGGGCATAGCAGGAATGAGAGTGCCCAGAAGAGGGATGGTCTGAACTGCCCGAGCACCACCTCTCTGCCACCTTTGCAGGTCATTGTGCAGAGGTCTCTCTCAGCCAAGAATCTGTCCCACGCCAAAGGGGGCTCTGTGCTGGCGGGCTACCTGAAGATGCTGCCCATGTTCTTCATTGTCATGCCTGGCATGATCAGCCGTGCCCTGTACCCTGGTAAGTTCTTTGCTCACTCCCATTGATGTAGGGCTCGGGCTAGTACATTTTCCATTAAAAATATTGTGTGAAATGGTTTCAGTACAACTGAGGCCCCCAGAATTTCCAAAGGGGCTACAGGTGGAAACCACATCCATGGAGGTCATTGCAAAGGGTAGGAGGCAGCCCGTGAGAAGGGGACACCAAAGGAAGGAAAGAAAGAAGGAAGGAAGGAAGGAAGGAAGGAAGGAAGGAAGGAAGGAAGGAAGGAAAAGGTGAGAAGTATAGTTCTAACTCCTCAGTGCTTCCCGGTAGTTGCCTTCGATCAAACCTTTCTGGCAGGCTTCGAGGCTCATAAAGACAAGAAATAACTCAGAAGCTAACTCTTGTACTGGGACTCACAGATCCCCTGGATGCTACCTCTGTCAGAGTGACCTGTCTCTGTGGGAAGCAGGGCTGAGCACCCACTCACCCTGTCCTGCTGTTGCTCTTCCTGCAGATGAGGTGGGCTGCGTGCACCCGGACATCTGCCAGAGAACCTGCGGGGCCCGTGTGGGGTGCTCCAACATCGCTTACCCCAAGTTGGTCATGGCGCTCATGCCCGTGGGTGAGACCCCCTTGCCTTTGGGTTGACCTTCATGCCCACTCCACGTCCTCACTGCCTGCAGGGTTTGAACACAGATTCACAGGGGGACTAGAAGTTTTCAGTTTCCCACCACACACACACACACACACACACACACACACACACACACACCTAAGAATGAAGGCACACACACACAAACACACACACACATGCACACACACACTCAGCACAAGTGTCTGCTAGAGCCACTCTGTGCCCTGCTCTGTCCTGGACGTTCAGGGAACCACAACAGCTCCCACCCCACCCCTGCACTCAGCTCTATGCAGCCCAGGGCTCCCCAACAGGGGGCTCAATGATGGAGCATGGGATGAGTGACTGGGGGAGCCCTCAGAAGTTCTTGACCCAGCCAGGGGAGGGTCAGGACTTCTCAAAAGGAAAGGGAGGCATCTTGAGCTTATAAGAGGAGGGTCAGTCATGGGAAGTAGCACTCTGGGGGAGCTGAGCCATGTACAAAGTCCTGGGCTATACATCATGTATGCAGGATCTTTTTATTTTTCAACTGGAAGTTTGTGGAAACTAACTCCCTTTACCCATTCCCCCATGCCAGTACTGCACCCCCAAAGCAGGTGGCCATAAGTCTTCCCTCTAGACTCTACCTATGAACCCGGTTTCTGTGCTTTTGGTTTAGATTTCAAAGGTAAATGTGCTAATAGGGACACACACACACACACACACACACAACTTTGTCTACCTTATGTCCTATAACACAATGCCCTAGAGGTCCATGCATGGTGCAGATAGCAACACGGGCTTATTTTAGAGGCAAATTCATTTTCCACAGCGTCTCTAGGCGTCTTACTTCCTTTGTCCACTCGCAGATCATCTCTGACATTTCTTTCTGACCTGAGTGAGCTTTTGTGAATCAAGTTCTCCCGAATGTCGGGAATGTAGGTATCCAAAGGTGGACAGACATCATTCGTTCTTGAAAACCGCTTCCCCTCCCCTCCAGGGTCCCACGAACCGGGGGACTCCAAGCTTCGACACTCAGACCGAGGTGTCAAGGCTGCAGAGTGCCCGACAGACCGCCTTGCCGCAAGGCCCTGCCCGGTGGGCTTCTCTCTCCACGCCACGCCCTCCCGTGGCCCCTGGGAGCGGCCCCCGCAGCACCTCCTTTCTCCCCAGGTCTGCGGGGCCTGATGATCGCCGTCATCGTGGCTGCCCTCATGAGCTCGCTCACGTCCATCTTCAATAGCAGCAGCACCTTGTTCATCATCGACGTGTGGCAGCGCTTCCTCAAGAAGGCGACAGAGCGGGAGCTCATGGTGGTGGGCAGGTGCGCGGGTCCATCCTTCCTCCAACCTTTGAAGATAGTGGCCCCTGCCCTGGGTCCCTGCAGGCCAGTAGAGCCCCAGGGACCAAGGTCAGCAGTACACAGCTAAGCCCCTCCTCTGCTGAGTCCCTACTGCTCAGGTCCACTGCTCCCCAGGCGGGAAATGCCTCCCTTCCTGGCCAGGTGAACCTGCAGAGAAACTGAGGAGCTGACTTTCTTTTATTAAAACTGACTGTGAGGGGCCTGGAGAAAGGGAGGCTTTAAAAAAAGAAAGGCGGGAAGTCCAAGTGGGCCTGGCCATGCCAGGAAAAGCCCATTGGAACCACTTGGGTCACGCCCCTCTAGGAGCCCACAGACCAGGAGAGCTGGAAGGCTCCTTATTTTCTCCAGCACACCCTGAACACCCATCATACATGTGACCTTGGCGCCAGGACCAGGGACACCTGTTATGGTCCTTCCTGAGGATGCACGTAGTTTGAGATAGGCAGAGAAACGTGGATCTATTGGTGAGATCTGCCTCACTGAAACTCTTTCCAGCAAGAAGAATTGTTTGCAAAAGATGCAGAGCCTTGAACACGGAGCTAAAGGATTTGAACTTTATATCCTGGGCTTGTTTTATGCTTTTCTAAGTATTACTTGATGATTCTGGGAGATACCTGGTGTGACAGAACACCCGACTAGTGTGTACAGGATCTGAATTTGATTTCCAATGCCACATACCACTGCACCCCACACCCAACTCCAGCACCTCCAGGAAAAACATCTATTTCTTTTGTTTTGTTTTGTTTTAATTACAGCTTGGTCTGTAATTTTTGTTTTATTTTGGGGGAGCCACACCTGGCGGTAGTCAGGGCTTACTCCTAGCTCTGCACTCAATAATCAATCCTTGCAGTGCTCAGGGCTATCAGGCATCAAACCCAGGTTGACCACACGCAAGGGATGAACCCTACCCGCTGTAGGTATCTCTCCAGTCGTGGTCAGTGATTTGGCTTTTTCTACAGAGGCTGTGCATTTTGGAGTTTGGGTTAAGGTCCCTTTCCGGAATCTTCGCTTCATAATTCCAACTCTATTTTTCAGGCTTCTGGACCAGCATGTTTAGCCTCCTTTCCTCTGCCCCTGCACTCACTCTGCCTTCCACCAATGTGGGTGCATTCTTCCTGGGGCTGCTAACTGGATTCCTGCTGCCTGCTCATCAGTGCCGGCCTTAGGGCAGGGACTGACTGAAAAGGGAAGGAATGAGTGGCAGAGAAGCTCCATTGGGTAACTGCAGCTCCAGTGGGGGCTGAGAGATAAAATAGGACAGAGCACAGAAGAGAACAGGTTGTGCAGAGATACTTGATGGAAACTTCCTTTTAACTATTTATACACTTAACTGGCAAATTTTACTGCCCCTGATTTCATTAATTAGTGGTGTTTGGGTACTATCACCTGGTCATCAGTATTATTGCACCTAACACACCCAGGAAAAATTTTTTTCAATTGTGCATGACATCTGACAATGAAGAAAAGGAGCGACACACACACAGAGAAAGAGAGAAAGAGAGAGAGAGAGGAGAGAGAGAGAGAGAGAGAGAGAGAGAGAGAGAGAGAGAGAGAGAGAGAGAGATTCAGTGTGGATCTGGGGATCTGAGTATTTGTCCCTGATACAGGATCAGTTAAGGACTGTCAGGAACTTTGCCCTGCTCTGTGGAAATTCAGGAGAAAGGAGAAAGGGTTGAAGCTGGAACAACATATAAGGGAGAAGTTCCTAGAGGTTGGAGTTCAACTGGATAAGTGACTTCCTGCGCAGGCCAAGCTCAGACCAGAGGCCATATCCTGAGGAGGGTGGTGTGGGAAGAGGAACGGAATTTTCCCTGACAGCAGGTCTGTTCAGGCTACATGACCTGAAAGGCAAAAAGTCAAAAACCAAGTTTCTGAAATTCTAATTAGATTCTAGTATCTATTTAGGATCTAGTAGTTCTAATATTGAAACTTTAAGAGTCTGCATTTCTGGACCCTTAGCCTTTGAGGTCCTAGCCACTAGCATTCTCTCACTCAGCAACCATGCATTCCCACCTTTCGTCTCTTCCTGGTTCCTTTCCCCTGGCCCCTCACAGTGCCCTGTGCTCTCTTGGCAGAGTGTTTGTGGTCTTCCTCATGGTCATCAGCATCCTTTGGATCCCCATCATCCAGAGCTCCAACAGCGGCCAGCTCTTTGACTACATCCAGTCAATCACCAGCTACTTGGCCCCACCCATCACTGCCCTCTTCCTGCTGGCCATATTCTGCAAGAGAGTCACGGAGCCTGTGAGTAGAGCCTCACCGCTGCCTCCTCCTTGCCCCTGCATCCTCCACACACCAGAGGGGCAAGCCCATGACCGATTTCTGTGACCTTGGGAAAATCTGCCACCAACTCAGGTCCCCATCTGTAGCACCTGGACTAGATTCCTATGTTTTATGCCCTCATTGCTGATTCCCACCAGAGTGGCTATGAGCATGCTGTTTGAATTCCATGGTCTGCATGCCAGGGTTTACATGCTTCACTGTAATTAGCCACCCATAAATTAGTGGGGGTTGGGGAGGAGAGATGATTCAATATCAATCAGGGTGACATCTATTAGCAATTAGGGTAACAGCTGCACTGAGTAAGGACCAGGAGCACTTTTCCCTGAGGCAGCTGGGAGAAAATCAGGGCAGCTTTCCTGGACAAAAGAATATCTGAGCTGAGTCCAAAGCATCAGTGAGTATGAGATGAGCTTTCTCAGCAGGAGGAACAGGATGTGAAAACATAGGTGGCAATGAGAATTTCCTGGGGTCTGTCCATCTCTCACACTCTAAGTGGGCAGCAGTGATGAAAGTGAAACCAAGGGTGAACATTGAGGTCACCTACTCAGGGCTTACTCCTCACACTGCACTCCAGAATCACTCCTGGCAGTGTTCAATGGACCCTTATGAGCTACCAGGTACAGCACCGAAATCTGACGCCAGCCTGAGAAGACCCAGGGGACAGGAGTAGCAACCTGGTGCTTCCCAGAAAGCCAAGAAAAGACAAGTCCACATTGCTGGTTCTTGGTTGGGGAGGTAAGGGACAAACACTTCAGTGCAGGCTCCACAGGAGCCATGAAAATGTTATGGGCACAGCGGAGAAATCACTACAACCAATCCTGGGGGAGATAAACTGGGCAGAGGGTGGGGAATCAGTTCCCCACCCAGAACAGGATACTCAGCAGAACTAAATGCCAGATATTCCTACTTATGTCAGAAATTTTAACATCAAGGGCAGTCTATTTCCCCTCATGTTTTAAAAGAAAATTTGGTTTTTGAGCCCCACCCAGCAGTTGCTTGGGGGTTTCTCCTGGCTTGGTGCTTTGGGGACGATGCAGTCCTGGCAATCATAACTGGGCTCCAGCTGCAAAGCCTGAGCTCTAGCTTTTGTTTCACCTTCTCTCTCCTCTCTCTCTCTCTCTCTCTCTCTCTCTCTCTCTCTCTCTCTCTCTCATCTCTCTAGTTCCCCCTACTACTACCACCCCCACCAGCAGCTCATTTTCAAAAACTCAAGTCATCTACCCCTTATAGACTGGAAGGAAGAGACTAGAGTCAAATGATGCTCTGAAGAAGTGCTGGGGCGGAAGAGCTATTTTTTTGTTCCAAAGACAAAGAAAGATAGTGGAAGGTCAGGGATGGGGAAGAGAAGCAAAAGAGAAGCAACAGACAGTAAATGAGTGCTGTGATTTCTGACTTCACAGAAGACCGGGAGGGGGGACCAGAGTCCCCTGCTTCCTACACAAGCTCCTTCTGTTCTAGCGGAAGTGCCACGGGCATGCTCAGGGTCTCAACATCTCCACATTTCTCTGTTCCCTGTGAGGATACTCCAAGTCCATAAACTGAGTCTCTGCTCCTTCTTTCTGGAATGGGGTCCAGATCCCAGCCTAGTCCATGCTGTCTTGCAGTGAACCTCATCACTGCATCCTGCATTGCAGCTGCAGAGGGCACAGCCGCAGGCTCTGACCCTGGGAAGAACAGCCACTTCTGGCGGGGAGAGGGGTTGGAGGGAGTCTCACACCTGGTACCCAGCCCTGCATGTGTCCCCTCTCTCCACAGGGTGCCTTCTGGGGCCTCATCTTCGGTCTGGCCGTGGGGCTGGTGCGCCTCATCCTGGAGTTTGCATACCAGGTTCCCGCCTGCGGAGAGGCTGATGGGCGGCCAGTGCTGCTCAGGGACATCCACTACCTCTACTTCGAGTTGCTCCTCTGTGGGCTAATGGCTGCCGTCATAATGGCTGTCAGCTTCTGCACGCCCCCAATCCCCGAGGAAAAGGTAAGTGTCACATGGGAACTCAGTCCCACCCTACTGCAGGGTCCCCTGCCCCTTCCAGCTCTGAGTTCTCTCAGTGAGCGAGGGGCTCCTCTGGCCATCCAGATTGGTACAAATACCGGAGTCTTCAGTGACTCATTTGGCTGGAAAGGGACTCTGCAAAGAACTCTGCGTGACAGACTGTGGAGGTCGCAGGATGCTCGGGCCCCTAGAACTGAGGCAGAACCCAGCACATGGTGCCTGCACCCAGCGAAAGCAAAGAGAGTGAAGAGGGGGGAAAACCCAGAGGAGACAGTCGCTCCTAGGGAGCCAGGCAGCGCCACTGCAGGGTCCCTCTGGGCCCAACCTGGGAGGATAATGGTGTCCAGATGCATGGATCTAGCTCCAGCCCCAGGCCCAGGCCTATCCTTTAGAGTCTGGGGTCCTTGGTTTGAGTTGCCAAGGCCTGGCCAGAGAGATGGCAAGGGGGCTCCGTGACAAAGGCCCACAGACTGGGGGGGGGGCTGAATTACAGAAATGTATTTGCTCATGGCACAGTGGTTGAGAGAGAAGCTCAGGCACCAGTGGGCTTGGTTCTTGAGGCCTTTCTTCTGGGCTTGTGGGGCCCTGTGCTCTGTTTTCATGTGGTTCTACTCCACGCTCTCTGTACAGTCCTACTAGCCTATCTGTTGAGAAATAGGGGTAGTTCCCAAGCTGTGATCAGGGGACCGGGGATGTTGATTCTGGTGATAGATGACAAAACTGTGTAGATCTGAGGTTCAGTGATCTGACCCAGCAGAGCTCAGAGACCAGGTGGTGCCAGAGATCAAACTTGTAGCCTTATGTATGCAAAACCTGTGCTTCGGCTCTCAGAGTGAACTCTCCAGCCCTTGAGTACAGGTGACTCCTCAATTCTCCATCTCCAGCCAAAGTCTCTCTCCCAAAAACAAACCCCCCAAACCCTTAACACCCTGATTTCCCAGACCAGCCGACAGGCTCTGGTAACACAGAATTTACATAATGAAAAAGCAGCATGGTCTCCCCAGAACCATCACGCACCCCACAGAGTAAGGTGCATGGTGGGGGGGTATCCAAGAAGAAGGCCCTGCACTATCTGTATCAAGTGGGGAGGCAGGGTGGGGATCTGGTTTGACCCCTAAAAAGGAGCTCCCTGGAAGGGAAAGAGGGTGGAAGGAACGAGGGTCAGAGCTCAGGCATTACAGTTCCTCCATGTATAGGAACCAAGAACCTACCGTGTTGTTCTCTGTCAAACCATTTAAGGGGAGGTGAGAGGAAGTCATGGGGCTATCGAGGGACACCTACTCATTCCCCTCAACTATAAATCTCCGCTTATAGCCCTATGGACGCTTTAAGCTCCCCAACATGATGTGTGTGGATGACACCCCCTTACACTCCTCATTTTGTCATTTCCCAAACCCATGCCTGCTCCCACCCTTTCTCTACCCTTTACCACCTGATGGTCCAAGGCAGGCTCCTGAGGGTCCCAAGAGCTGCTTTTCTGCCTCAGCCTGACCTACTCCCTGTAGATCCCTGATCCTTTCCTCACCCATTTCCCCCATTTTCTTAGGTGCTTCCTGTGGCATGCCCCAGGCAGACGCCTTCTGGGAGATCTCTCACTCCCAGAACTGACAGCATCTTCCCAGGTTTGAAGTTCGCAGCCACTCTCCAGGGCCTGTAAGTTTTGTGGCATCATCCTAGCAGTGAATCCATGGAACATGGGGCCTGTGTGTGCCCAGCACAGGCCTGGTGTGGAGAAGGGCCCAGGGCCTAGGAGTGCTGGGGCTCCACCACAAACCCCTACCTGTGCTGTGTGTGCCCACACTCCTCTGGGAATGCAGGGTCCTCTTGCCCTAGAGCAACATTTCTCCCCAAAGGCAACGAAGTAGACAGGACAGGACATGATTTTCTTTCCCTCCAGCTTGCTCGCTTAACATGGTGGACCCGGAACTGGCCCTGCTCTGAGGGGGGAATGGAGACTCCAGAGCATAGCCCACAGGCCTCGGAAGTGCAACCTGGGGAGCTCCCTGCAGGGGGCAGAACAGCCAAGAGCTCCAATCAGGACCCTGAGCAACCCCAAGGTAGGCTGGGGGATTATCAGAGAGCTGTGGTAGCAGTAGACAGCCTGCTGTGGGGTCCCACAAACTCCCATGAGGTTACTGAAGTGAGGTCTCTGAAGGACGTATCACCTAGATATCTTCCTTCCTCCCTTCCCACAAGCCGATTAACCTATTGAGAAGGAAGACAAACAGGTAAGATCCGGGACCAAGACACCAGCCTAGGAGAGTGTGGGAGGACAGGCATCTCCATGGGGAGGTGAGTGCATTCATCCTGAACCCCAGGACTTGCACGAGGCAGAGACTATCCAGGTGTCACCTGCATTGGGTATCAGGGTTCTAAGCCAAGCCTGACCCCCTGGGTCTTCCGAGATCCACTAGCATGAAGCCTCTTCACCATGCACATATGTACACACACACACACACACACACACACACACACACACACACACACTATGGTCTCATGGACTAGGTATGGGCAGAAAATCAAATGATGTTCAGAGGCTTTCCTAAGGCTTAGTTCTGCCTCAGCCACACAGGAGCTTAGCCATACTTGGGCCAGCAGCCAGGACTGGCAGTGCCCACTATTCTTCCAGGCTTCCTACCAGCACTGCCCTGGGCTCCAGTGCTGGTTGGAAACATTACAGACACATTCAGTCACCTCAAGATCCACTGTGTCTAAAATTGAAAATTCATTATAGACAAACTGTAGCTTTAACCTTCCTCTGGTGTGACTAAATACATCAAATAATGTTGATATTCATGATATTTTATGAAGACATAAAAATTTCCCAAACTAATAAACTTCTCATGGAAAATTTTAATTCAAACAATTAAAATCTGGGGTTTTTGAGATAGTCCACCTTAAGTCACTTGGGTGCATGGGGTCAGCCCTAGCACCATATATGTTTTCTGAGGATCACCAGGAGTGATCCCTGAGCACAGAGACAGAAATAAGGCTCGAGCATCAACAATTGTTATCCCAAAACATAAACAAAACAATTAAAAGAGGTTTGAAAGTTCAAGTTCAAAATCAATTTAACTCACCCTTATGAGTAGAAATTCAATGGCATTTAAGTCCTACATTTACTGTTATGTCTTAGTGAGAGGGAGAATTAATGCTGGGTGGAGTTGAGAAGGAATGCAGTTGGAGCTAGAAAGAGTGACTTTCTGGCAGTTGCTCCCTGACACTGGACCGCATGCCAGAACTGGATCCAGGACCTCCTGCATCTTCCCTGCAACCTCTGTCTCTGGTGGCACACAATTGCTTGGAATTCCCACAAGAACCCAGTCAAGATTGTGAAAGCATGTCTGCTGGGCCAGCCTGGCTGGCAGCAGGACCTCACATGCTTAGGGCCTGAGAAATCCTTCTTTTGAGGTCCTGAGTTCTGGGAGAGACAGAGAGAGAGAGAGAGAGAGAGAGAGAGAGAGAGAGAGAGAGAGAAAGAGAGAAAGAAAAGAGAGACTTGTCTTGGATTAACATCATATGCTCCCAGACCCCAGGGTCCCAGACATAGTGTTTCTCGCTCCACTGGCAACAATTGAAAGCCAATGCTTGAATACAAGGCACCATCCATGGCGGGTTTTGCAACAGCACAAATTTCCAACATTAAAACTACATGGGCCCACTTCAGAAAGCACTACCAAAGTACCAAGTTCCTTCCATAGCCTCATCTGTGGCCCCAATTCATCACATTGTTTTGTAGTAAGTCTTGTCTCTGCTTCACATGTTGTGGTCCATTCACCCTATGTTAGAAGTCTCATAATTGCTTCTCTCCCTAGTGTATCAAGGACCAGATCAAAACACCTGGGGATACAGAAACAGCAATCTGAGAAAGCACAAGCTTTCTGTAAGTGAGGCAGCTGCTGATAGAGGATAGAACTGGGCAGGAGATCCCAAAGGGGAAGAGGGAAGGCCCAGCTTGTCCCAAGCCAGGGTGGGGCCCAAGATAAAGCCTAGTGACAAGGTGGCTGGCACGCAGCCCTCCCTGGTTGACTGTACATGCTGGGGACAGGGCTTGTCCCTCTAGAAGCAGAATAAAGCCTGCTTCCTGCAGGATTCCTGTTGCCAGAAGTCTAGTTTAATGGATCAACTGGGACCAGAAGCTCAGTGAGGGAAATCCTGCCTCAACTACAGGAGGAAGGGTGGGCAGAGGCAAGGAGAGGCCCAAACTCTTTCCTGCCGAGGGAGTAGGGTCTGTGGAAGAAGTCCCTCTCTCATAGGCCATCTCGGTTGCTTCCAGGTTGAAATGCAAAGTGGCCACACAATTTGAAGCTCTCAATATAGAAAGTTGAATAAATGTAAATAAAGTAAAATAGATACCTCCCCTAAAGTGTATACGGCCATATTCTATTACTCAAAACATGGGTGGATTCAGATTAAGCAATTAATCAGAGTACCATTGGCTTGTCAGGACAATATGGCTTCTCCAGCTTGGGCAAATCACATGCTTTGTATTCAAAAGATCCAGGTTCTATTCATGAAACCACACACTTTCCCCAGGCACCACTGGGTGTGACCTCCAAAACCTGGGAGTAACCCCTGAGTACTGCCTGCTTGGCTCTGGACACCCTACCCCAAAAAACTGCTCACTAGCTTGTTGAATGATCCAAGCAAGTGCAACGCTTAAAAAGCTGAATTACTGGTGTTGGTTTTGGTACAGCTCTGGGGCCTGTGACCAAAAGTCTCCCATCTCATCTCCATATTTGACACTCCATAGTGACATGGAACATACCAACCATTTAAACAGCAAAGCGTTTCCACTCCCAGTTAGAAGGATTTTTAACATTCATTTTATGTTAATATGTTGGGCTGGAGCAATAGCACAGCGGGTAGGGCGTTTGCCTTACAAGCGGCCAACATGGCCGACCCGAGTTCGATTCCTCTGCCCCTCTCGGAGAGCCCGGCAAGCTACCGAGAGTATTCGATATGCCAGACACAGTAACAACAAAGTCTCCAATGGAGACGTTACTGGGCCCGCTCGAGCAAATCGACGATCAACGGGAGGGCCTTTACTTTACTTACTTTACTCTGTTTAAGGGGTGGGGTGAGTCAAAACATCAATTTTTGTTTATATTTCATATTACTTGTCCATACTATCTACCACGGAGCCCCAGAATAGCCACCTTAACCCACTAATAAGCTTGTGCTCAACACAACCCTGGGCAGGGGGTGGGGGTGGGGGCAGAGGCTATACTTATGGCTGTCCCCCAGCTCTGGGTTTACGGATCACTCCTAGTCACATTAAGGGAACCATATGAAGTACCAGAGATCAAATCCTGGCCAGCAACATCCAAGGCAAGCACATACTCACTGTACTATTTCTCTGGCCCACCACTAATAACTTTAATGCTTTGTCAAATCTCTCTTCTCTAGAGAAGAGTTACATGACATTGACCGAGGCAGGTATGACCCATAGCTGGGAGTGGCAGAATGAGAGATTAGCACATGGCCTCAGTCAGATGAGGGAGGAAGGCCTAAGAACAAGGTGTATGCACGAGCTCTGGGCCTTCCCTGTAGGGCACCCTGGTCCATCTTCGCTCCCTCTGTAAAGTGAGTGGGGCAGTGCTCAGAATTGAGATGAGCAGCATTGTGTTTCTGAGCCCCCCAGAGATGCACCTTTAGAGGACAATGCCAGGGTGGGATGCAGGGTCAAGGCTCATGAAGACTGTCTTCACTCAGCATGACAAAAAGGTCATGGTTGCCAAAAAGGTCAGAGTCCTGCATCCCCTCCTATCCCGCATTTCGTTCCTTTCTGGGCCCCTTATGTTTCCCCCTGCTGCTTTCCTCTCACTGCCTTTTCTCCGCTGAGCCTGGGTTCTTCTTTCTACCCATCTGTCTCCAGCCCTGCACAGGTCCTGGACCCAGCGACTCTGGGGCTGGCTCTGTGGATTCTCAGGTGCTGAGCAGGTGCTGAGCCTGGCAGAGAAGGCAGCGCTGCAGCAGAAGCTGACGAGTATTGAGGAATCGCCATTCTGGAGAAGAGTCTGCAATCTGCAAGCTGTCCTCCTACTGGCCATCAATATCTTCCCCTGGGGCTACTTCGCATGACACCCCAACCTGGGAGCCCGCCCACAGGTTCGGTACAGCTCTGGCCTCCAGGGCCGCAGAGACAGACTTGCTCCTTGCTGGCTCTCCCAACTCACAGAGGTAAGACTGTTGGAGACCCCTGAGAAGTCCACACACTGGTCAAACAGGAATGCCATGGCAGAGGGAGAGGACAGCGGCTGCTCTATGCAGCGGGACTCACACTGACGCTCCTGACTCAGGCTGTTCCCTGACCTACAATTCCCCAGCTCTTCCCTTGTGGGTATGTCCAAGTTATGTGTGTGTTGAGGTCAGAAAATATTAGCTGTGGTTTCAAGAAGCAGCACAAAAATGCAAATTAAAGTGAAAGTGCGTCTTTGCTCTTAGCCTGCTACTACACTTCCCTTCGGCTCCATCTCCAAGTCCCAGTCCCATTCAGCAGGGACCCACCAGGAGGGTCTTCCACTTCCACTGGGGTGCCTATCAGAGTACATAGAATGTAACCCTGGTGACAGTATCATTTGGGAAATAGGTACTCTGGGTGAGAAAATGTCATTGGTGCTACTCAAATCCTGCCTCTTCATCCTCGCCCATGTAAACATGTGTGAAATCTTCCCAGTCTCCAAAAACTCAGGGACAAGAGGGAGAGACATGAAAACCAGAGAGGGGTTGCCTGAGCCGGGGCTAGCAGGTAGAGCAGCCGCACGGACAGCCCCAGAACCGCAGCAGCCGGCCCTGTCTCCCTCTTGCTTGGCTTACAAGGCACCAACCTGGCCTGGAAAGCAGAGAGCTGGCTTGGGGGGATCCTCTTCTAGGGAGCTTCACAAGGTGCTTCTCGCAGTCGAGATCTACTCCTAGCCCCCATTCTCTGGAGCTGCTTCTGTGACTTTATTCTAAGCTTTTTCTCCCCAAATAGGTGAATTTCCAGGGAGTAAGACTGAGGATTATGTCCCAAGTGACTCTGTACCCAGAAAGAGAAGGTGGACTCCAGACCTTCTCAAGGGCTCCGAGTTGTGGTTGGCAGGTAGTAAGGGGTAGGGGGCCAGCTGGTGGGAAGCAGCCCCCTAAACACGAAGTCTGCAGGGCAAGAAAGATAGTTCAGGAGTTAAGCTGCTTGTCTTGCATATCACCAACTCTGACTCCATCTCTTGTACCACACATGGTCCCCTGAACTCTTCTAGAAGTGATCTTTGAGCATAGCCACATGTGTTCCCCCCAATCCCGGCCTCCCCCAAAACAAATAATCACAGACCTTCCCACTGCCTAAGACAAAAGTAGAAAAGCCCCTTTGTTCATCTAACTGGAGCTCTCTTCAGTGTTGCTTTTGTCATCGTTTTTCACTGAACAACAAATCATAATTGACTTCAAGTAAATGTTGAGTACTGGGGGCATTGAATAGCTGATTCTGTGAATTATCCCTTTTGTAACTGCCTCCAAAGCTGAGTCCGCTGGTCTCTGACCTCGTGCTCTGCCCCCTCACAACGCTTTGCGCTCCCCATTGTTCCCCACTGACCCACTGACCCTTAGTGAGAACTCAGCTGTTTTCCCATTTTTTCCCAGAACCACTCACATAAGTCATTTTTGTGCAACTAATTATAGGAGGTTTGGCAAGGGCAAGAACTCTAAACCACAGAAGCACAATTTAAATTAATATTAGGGCCAGAGAGACTGCACAGGAATCAGGGGCATATACTTTGCATGTGTGGGGCCCTGGCTCGATCCTCTAGTGCCTCCAGCTGTGGTCCTAGTGGCCCACACACCACTGGACCAGAGCAGCCCTGCATGCCCAGGGCCTTGCACTGAACCATCCTGACTATCACTGGAAGTGGCCGCAGGTCCGCTAGAAACTATTTTGCAGTATCCCCATTCCTCAAAAGTATATATGTAAAATCAATGTATGTAAAAACGTAAAGGAAGATAGTTTTACCAGACAAAACATACCTTAAGCAAAAAATAGTAGGAAAAGAGAAATAAAATTATTATTATTCACAGATAAAAGGCTTAACTCCAATGAAGACATAAAAATTGTGGCTAATAGTACTGAATATCTGAACACATCATATAGTAATCAAGTGCTAACTGATCTAAAAGAAAAAATTGTACAGTCATTTAGTAGTAAAAGACATCATTAACCCACTTTTAGCATCAGATTGATTAGGGCTTCACAATGGAGGCAACACCTTCTTCAGGAGGTGCTGGAATGCTGATGAGTTGGGGGGAAGGAAAAGCTCCAGGTACAACTGGAATGCATTGAACAGAAATAGGAGAGTGGTGAAAGCATAAATAAAGAAAAGAAAAAACTTTTGAGAACTCATTCGTACATATTTGATCTTTTTATAACATAATTAAAGTTACACTGGCTAATTTATTTTTCAAATAAATGCACAAAATTTACTTTATAACCAATGAAGAGTCATGGTTGTGGGTGGGGTTTTGCTGGCAAGAGTTGGAAGAAGAGTCTGCTGTGCATCAGTAAGAAGATGCTCACGTAATGACTTACTTACAACATGGTTCTACAAATATGTGCCGTGCATGTAAATTAACTTAAATGGTCTCTGAATTGTATGACAAGAAGTTAACAATGGTGCAAAATTTTAAGGGGCTTGAGCAATAGTAGTTTGTAGGGCATTTTGCCTTACACAAGGCTGACAGAGTTCAATCCTTGGCATCCCCTATGGTCCCCAGAGCCCACCAGGAGTGATCTCCTGAGTGCAAAGCCAGGAGTAAGCCATGATCATCGCCAAGGTGTGAAAGCTCCCCCAATTTAATCCATATCTGGCACCTTCTACCTTCATGGATTAGATCATATAAAAACCAAATTGAATTATTGTTTTAAAAGAACAGTAATTTACATATGAGTATTTTTAGAATTTTTCTTACATAGATACCATACCGAGAACAGATGACTGGTTAAAGAAACTTTGGTACATTTACACAATGGAGTACTATGTAGCTGTTAGAAAAGATGAAGTCATGAAATTTACATATAAGTGATACTACATGGAAAGTATCATGTTAAGCTAAATGAGTCAGAAAGAGAGGGATAGACATAGAAAGATTGTATTCACCTGGGGAACATAAAATTACAAAATAGGAGACTAACACCCAAGAGTGGCCTAGATTAGTACCAGGAATTTTGCTCCATGGCTTGGAGGCCAGCCACACATGCTAGGGGAAAAGGCAGCTCAGACAGAGAAGGGAGCACCAAATAAAGGGTGTTGGGAGGATCCTCGCAGGATGGGAGAAGCATGCCAAAAGTAGACTATAGACCAAACATGATTGCCACTCAATGCCTCTTTTGCAAACCTCAACACCCAAAAGGAGAGAGAGAACAAAAGGGAATGCCCTGCCACAGAGGCAGGATGGGATGAGGGGATGGGGGGTGGGAGGGATACTGGGACCCGTGGTGGTGGAAAATGGGCACTGGTGGAGGGATGGGTACTTGATCATTGTATAACTGAAACCCAAGCACAAAAATTTGTAAGTCTACTCTTGTACCTCATGGTGTTTTACTAATAAAAATTGAAAAAATAATCACTGTAAATCTAATGGGGCTGGAGCAATAGCACAGCAGTAGGGTGTTTGCCTTGCATGCAGCCAGTCTGGCCAGCAGGGTTTGATTTCTATGCCCCTCTCGGAGAGCCCGGAAAGCTACCGAGAGTATCTCGCCTGCATGGCAAAGCCTGGCAAGCTACTCGTGACGTATTCAATATGCCAAACACAGTAACAACAAGTCTCAAAATGGAAACATTACTGGGCCCACTCGAGCAAATCGATGAACAACGAGAGGACAGTGTTTGTTTTTGTTTTGTTTGTAAACCTAATATTAAGACTACTATTTTAATAACACAAATACTGCAAGAATATGCCAACAAGTTGGACAATATAGAAAAGTAAATATTTATTCCTAGAAATATGCTACTTCAAAAACTAAATCAGAAAAAAATAGAAAATATTAACAAATCATTAATAGGCAAGAAAATTGGCCCAATTATCAAAAATCTCCCAAAAAAGGAAAGCCCAGGACCAGTTGGTTTTACTGTGAGTTCTACCAAATACTTATGGAATTAATCCTAATCTTTTTTAAACTCTTCCTCCCAAAATTGAAGATGGTAGCCAGGAAGATAGCTGAGTGGTTCGGAATGCATGTGTTGCATTCACAAAGACCCAGTTTTGAAACCCAACACTGCATGGGGAGATGTTAGTCAAAGGGTACAAATATCTAGTTATAAGATGAATAACAATCTGGAAAACTAAAGGACTAGGACATCATTATAAGAAAGATAATAAAATTGTACCACATACTTAAAATTTGTTAAGAGAATAGATCTCAAAATGTTCTCAGCAGAAACTAAATGCCTATTATTTATTGTGTTGAAGTTGTTACCGAGCTCGCAAAGCAGTGCAGAGATGCGATCAAGGAAGACCTCAAAGAGAGAAGAACAGAAGTACTGGTAGATGCGGCAGAAGCCAGGAAAAGTATTCGTAACGCCCGCCTGTCCATCGCCAACTATAAGACCAAGATGACTGCCCTCCGACGTCCTGATGGATCCATCACATCCTCCAGAACGGCAATGGAGAAGATTATCCATGACTTCTACTCAAATCTCTTCAATAGCCACGTCCACTTGCCGACATACCAAATTCCACAGGATGGATATGTCGTTCCCAATGTTCTCCCTTCCGAAATACGACACGCCATTTCGTCGGTAAAGAAACAAACAGCACCCAGCCCAGACAAGGTCAGACCTGAACACCTGAAGAACCTGCCATCAGTACTCATCAATACACTGGCTCGGCTCTTCACTCACTACCTGTCTGAATGCAAGGTTCCGTCCCAATGGAAAACCAGCAGGACCGTACTACTGTTCAAGAAAGGAGACATCCATGACATTGGCAACTATCACCCGATCTGCCTATTGTCTGTCATCTACAAGTTGTTCACTCGAGTCATCCTAAACAGGATTGGCAGAACACTAGATAAAGGACAACCATGCGAGCAAGCAGTGTTCCGCAAAGGATTCAGCACCATCGACCGTATCCACACAATAAACAAGCTCATTGAGGTTTCTTGGGAGTTCAAGATGCTGCTCTGTTTAACGTTCATTGATTTAAAGAAGGCCTTTGATTCTGTTGAGACGGAAGCGGTCATTGAAGCCCTAGCCAATCAGGGCATTCAAGCCCAATACATCAGGATCCTCCGTGAGCTGTATTGCGGATTCACTACCAGGATCTCACCATTCTACAAAGAAGTGATCATTGATGTCAAGAGAGGGGTGCGACAGGGTGATACCATTTCACCAAAACTCTTCAGTGCCACCCTCGAGAACATCATGCAACGACTGGAATGGGAAGGAATGGGAGTGAAGATAGATGGTCGGCAACTACACCACCTCCGCTTTGCTGATGACATTGTTTTAATAACACCAAACATCAGCCAAGAGGCACAAATGCTGGCCGACTTTGACTGTGAGTGTGGAAAGGTAGGACTACAGCTGAATCTTATGAAGACAATGTTTATGAGAAACAGCCTTGTTCCTGACGCCCCATTCGCTCTCAATGGAACGACCATCTCCGAATGCAACAACTATGTGTACCTAGGTCGAGAGGTCAACATGACAAATGACCTGGCACCCGAGCTGCGCAGGAGGAAGAGAGCGGCTTGGAACGCCTTCAAGAACGTCAAAGAAATAGCTAAGAGGACGAAGAACCTCCGGCTCTGGACACATCTCTTTGATTCCACTGTTCTTCCTGCATTAACATATGCCTCAGAGACCTGGGCCCTACGCAAACAAGATGAGAACGCCATTCAAGTCTCCCAAAGAAGAATAGAAAGAGCTATGCTTGGAATATCACGTCTCACTCAAATGAGAGAAAGAATCCGGAGTTCTGACATCTGTCGACGATCAAGAATTAGGGACGCTGTCTCATTTGCCAAGGTGTCGAAAATCAGATGGGCTGGTCACGTAATGAGATTTAAAGACGACCGCTGGACTAGAGCTGTTACCAACTGGATTCCACGGGATGTCAAAAGACCGCGTGGCCGCCCACCTTCCAGATGGTCAGACTTCTTCATCAAGATCATGAATGATTGGTTTGAGGCCCTTCATGTTCCTGGAGCGAACAGATGCCATTGGACTACACTAGCACGCGACGGGGACAAATGGAGACGTTACTGGCGCCCGCTCGAGCAAATCGACGACTAACGGGAAGTTAAGTGATTAAGTGATTAAGTGAAGTTGTTACCTAACTCAGGTGTAGTCATTATATTGCAATATCTAAGTATCATATCAACCATATTTTATACCTTTACCTTATACAATGACATCTGTCAATAATATACCAATAAAAGTAGAGAAAAGCTATCAACTGGATAATAAATAATAAATACAATTATGTTTAAATGTTCAAAAACATAAAAACAGCTCAAACAAAAAATACAAGACTTCACATGGCTTATATTAACTTATCCTCTTATCAGTGGTGTGAACTTTTATGGAATACTTAACTTCATATAATTTTTAACATATGAAAAATGGGTTAGTAATACTATTTATCTCAAACTTTATCATGTAGTTAACTACATTAAAAACTGTAAAGAACTTAGTATAGAATCTGTCATATAACATAAACTTAATAAATGCTAGTATCTTATGATGACCTAATATTTCTTATTATAAAATCAATTCTTCCTCCTTGCAAAGTATACATTCTCAATTACTCAAACACTGTTTAGGTGAAGATGAAAAGAATATTGGAGAATCCAGTGATATCCTTTGAAACTGAGGACAACCATCTCAGCGATGGTTATTCACCTAGAATGATCTTTACAACAATCTCTGAAGAGCTGTCTGGGAAAAGACAATTATTATACATGACCTTGGAACTTTTAACAATTTACAGGATGCACAAAAACAGGTCTGCAGCTAATAAAGGAAATGCATTAAGAATTTTAATGAAGTGATTGAATGATACAATATTTAAGTCATAGAAATTGTATAAAACAACTTTAAAAATTGTGAATTGCCAATAAGCATGTATAACATGAAAGAGAATTTACTTTTGCAACACAGCAATTAGAGATGTATAAGAAGTGGTGAATTTGTGGTGGGTCCTCCTCAAACTCTACATTTACGGGTGAAAAATGGTGCCTGTTAAAAAATCACATCAGATAAGAGTTCAGACCATAAAGAAGGATGGAAATGCTAGGGGAGATCTAGAACATGAGGGACATGTAGGAATTAAACCCAAGTCCTTTGCTGACAATTAATCTATGCTTGTTGAAACAAGGCCCTGGTGCAAAGGGACAGAGAGGCTGCAGAGTAATTCATTTTGAAAGACATGAAACAACAGTAAGGGAAGGGATTTGTGATTTGATGTTCTTGCATCTGAACACTACCCCAAATACACAGATATTTTTTGTGTCTCTATTCTAACTATTCACCATATCCATTTTTCTTAATACAGCATAGTTGAGGATAAATGAAAATATTTTCTTCTAGGAAACTCAAGCTACCTGGTGTCACAACTCTTCCTTCAAATACCGCTTTTCTGTGGCAAACTATTATGCAACCTCTTCTCATCCATTTATTCCTGTGCTGTTAGAGCTTTAATACCTATTTGATATAGTCGTTGAACTCTTAAGAAAGTAATTGTAAATATGTATAAATTGTATCAGTTGTTTATATATTCACGATCACGACGATCACGACCATCCTGTTGTTCGTCGATTGCCTCGAGGAGGCCCCAGTAATGTCTCCTTCGTCCTAGCCCTGAGATTTTTTTAAAAAGTGCTATATTCAAGGCTCTTTCAGGGTTATGAGAATGAGACCCATCATTGTTACTGGTATTTGGCACATTTGGTATGCCACGGGGAGTTCGTCAGACTCTGCTGTGTGGGCAGGTTACATTCGGTAGCCTGCCAGTTTGTCCAAAGTAAGAATGAGATAAAAAGATGTTGCGCGGCTGCAAATGCGGCTGCTTGCTTCCGGGAGCTGGGTTTTATAGTCTCTTGGTCTTGGCCATTGATGGGATTACACGGCACCAGAGGGCCAGTTGGTGGGTGTGACCCCTGCCTAATGGAATATGGAGGATCTGGGTGGAGGATGCTCAGCTCCGATCTGAGCAGGCTTGGAGATCTCAGCCCCGGGACCCGCATGCCTTTGTTCCTCTGCTGGTACCTTTAGAAATCCTTTGTTTGTTGTAAAAACAAATATACAAAAAGAATTTTAATTTTAAGGTAGAAGCAGTTCAGGTCTTCTGTGAGAAACTTACCACAGGGAGGAAGGGATGAGACAATGGTGGAGGAAGTGGACACCTGTGGAGGGTGTGGTGTAGAATAGTTCTTACATGAGACCCTACTAATAACAGTTTAAACCACAGTGCTCTCCCAGAACCCAAGAGAGGGTAAAGGACATATGTCTTGCATATAACCCATGAGATTAAACCTTCCTGAGGAGGATGGGTTTAGGGATGAGGGTCACGTAGCTTTAGCAACCCCACCACACTTTTCATCTCACCCATTAAACATACCTTTCCATGTGCAACCTCCTTCTGTATGGCATGGCTCTATGAAGACCAGTAGAAGAGCCACAATTAAACCCAGCATGAATATCCAAATATCAGACCATGAAGACAGTGCATCTTAATTAGAGAACCAGAGATGATTTATCAAAAATATGTTTCCACTTAGGGGCTGGAGCAATAGCGCAGCGGGTAGGGCGTTTGCTGTGTATGCAGCTGACCCGGGTTCAATTCCCAGCATCCCATATGGTCCCTTGAGCACTGCCGGGAGTAATTCCTTAGTGCAGAGCCAGGACTAACCCCTGTGCATAGCCGGGTGTGACTCAAAAAGCAATATATATATATATATATATATATATATATATATATATGTATATATAGGGCTGGAGCGATAGCACAGCGGTAGGGCGTTTGCCTTGCATGCAGCCAACATGGCCGACCTGAGTTCGATTCCTCTGCCCCTCTCGGAGAGCCCGGCAAGCTACCAAGAGTATCTCGCCCGCACGGCAGAGCCTGGCAAGCTACCCTGATGTATTCAATATGCCAAACACAGTAACAACAAAGTCTCCAATAGAGTCATTACTGGGCCCGCTCGAGCAAATCGATGATCAATGGGAGGGCCTTTACCTTTACCTTTAGGTAAAGAGCTTAGGTGGTATAATGCAGATCTATGAGGCAATTTTTATTGGATTGTGCTGGATCAACTTGAGAGGGGAGCAAAAATGATGAATCAAGACAGGCTCTCCTTTTTTTCCATCTATTTCCCCCTTATATTCTCCAGGAAAATCTTGATTCTCCTCTCAAAATCTCAGTCATAGTTCATGAGCTAAGCTCATTCCTAACTCACCTTTTGATTTTGCATTTAGCGTAAGAGCAGTTCTGGATTCTCCAACAGATTCACTGGGCTTAACACTATTATTAACTACCCTTGGAAACACACATGGGCTTGCAACTTTTCTTTCCTATTCATGTGAACAAGCCTTAGCTTTCTGATTTGTATGAACATGTGTCATTTTGTTTGGGAATCGAATGTTTTTCTATGCAGAGAAAAAGCCTGTCCTCTCTCACTAGAATATGCGGTTCTTATATACAAGGAATGTTTTTAAGAAGCTGCTAGAGAGCTAGTCAAGAGTTCTGTGCTTTTCAATGGCCATTCAAAGCCTCTGGTGC
This sequence comes from Sorex fumeus, assembly GCF_029834395.1. NCBI lineage: Eukaryota > Metazoa > Chordata > Mammalia > Eulipotyphla > Soricidae > Sorex > Sorex fumeus. Next base: position 18,571,612 of record NW_026606102.1, on the reverse strand, counting down.
AAACTACAACACCCAAAAGGAAAGAGAGAACAAAAGGGAATGCCCTGCCTCAGAGGCGGGGCGGGGAGGGGGGGGGAGCAGGGCCGGGATGGGGGGGATGGGGGGAGGGATACTGGGATCATTAGTGGTGGAGCATGGGCACTGGTAGAGGTATGGGTACTCAATCATTGTATGACTGAAATGAAAGCACGAAAGTTTGTAAGTCTGTAACTGTACCCCGCAGTGATTCACTAATAAAAAAAATTTTTTTTTTAATGAGTTCCATGCTTTCCAGCCTTCGACTTTGAGTCTGCATTTGCAATTCACAATGGCCAGGATTTGGAAACAACTCAAGTGCTCGAGAACAACTAGATAAAAAAATTATGGTACATCTACATTATAGAATGCCACACAACTGCTGGGGAAAATGAAGTCATGCAATTTTTTTTATACATGAATGAACATGGAGAGTATCCTGCTGAGAGAAAGAGTCAGAGGGAGAGGGACAGACATAGAATTACTACACTCATTCTGTGTAAAAAACTATGCACGCAGAAGGTTGTGTGTTCACAGGCTCTCTGGACAGCTCTATCTCACCGCCCTTGTTCGGTGCCCTAGAGCCGCTGTGTGTGGCCTGGATTGGGATGGCTGTTGGCTAAGGACAGAAGAAGGAAGAGATGAGGGCCATGCCGGTTGATCTTTGTAGCAGTTTATTACGAAGAAGTTTATCCCATAGAAGAAATTTATGTTATGGAGGGCCCAGGTTCTCTCAAGCACAAGTTCTCCTTGCTAGTTTCCGGTGATTCATCTTTCAGCCTCGCTCTCTCATCCTCCAGCTCCCTTCTAGTCTGGTCTGACACTCCACCCAGTCAGGTAGTCGAATCAACATAAGAAAGCCCTTCCTGAGGACCCATCTAAAAGGTAATTCTAAAGCCCTTCCTGACTGCCCAAGGGCAAAATACCTCTTAAGATATTTTTCTTTTTTCCTCAGTCCAATAAACTATCAAATATCAACTATTCCTGAGGTTATGCAGGAAGGACAGAACAGTGTTATCCTACAATTCTGGTATATTTTATTTTTCTGGTTTCTTCCGATTTCATCCAAACTTTATTATTGACTTTTCTACGCTTTAGAGGAATGTACTCTGAATTTGAATTGGGATTACATTGAATCTATATAATAGTTCAGGCACTGTAGCACTGTAGTACTGTCCTCCCATTGTTCATAAATTTGCTTGAATGGGCACCAGTAACGTCTCCATTGTGAGACTTGTTGTTACTGCTTTTGGCATATCAAACACACCACAGGGAGCTTGCCAGGTTCTGCCACGTGGGTGGGATACACTCAGTAGCTTGCCAGGCTCTCTGAGATAGACAGAGGAATCCAACCCAGGTCCGCCACGTGCAAGGCAAATGTCCCACCTGCTGTGCTATTGCTCCAGCCCAATAGCTTAGAAAGCTCTAATTTTAAGAATTAGACTTCCCCTGGGTTCGATTCCCAGTATCCCATATGGTCCCCTGAGCACCGCCAGGAGTAACTCCTGAGTGCAGAGCCAGGAGTAATCCCTGTGCATCGCCGGGTATGACCCAAAAAGCAAAAAAAAAAAAAAAAAGAATTAGACTTCCAACCCATGAGCATTATAGCACAGTGGGTAGAGCATTTGCCTTGCACGAGGCCAACCAGGGTTTGATTCCTCCGCCGACCCTCTCGGAGAACCTGGCAAGCTACCATGGTATATTCAATATGTCAAAAACAGTAACAACAAGTCTCACAATGGAAACATTACTGGGGCCCGATTGAGGAAATCAATGAACAACTGGAGGACAATGCTACAGTGCTTCTTAAGGTCTTCTAACTCTTTCTTTTTTTCTGTATCTTTATTGAGTGATATCTTTTTCTCCTGTGTCTTTAGTTAAGTTGAATCCTGGATATTTGATGTATTTGAATAGCATTTTTTCATTTCGAGTTTTGGATATTTATTATTTTTAACTTTTTTATTGCATCACTGTGAGATATACCATTACAAAGCTGTTCATAATTGGATTTCAGCCATACAGTATACTAACACCCATCCCTCCACCAGTGTATATTTCCCACCACCAGTGTCCCCAGGTTCCCTCTTATCACCTCCCATCCCCCATGCCTTTTGTGGGATATTTTTTTAAAAAGTGTGACAATAATGCCCAAAGACAATAGAAATGAGATCCAGATGGACATGTTCATGCTAAGAAGCTTGCCATAAGTTGTGAAGGTGTGCAGTTAAGATAGAAAAGGGACCACTATGACAATGATAATTGTAAATTATCACTCTGAACAAGAACAGAGTGCTGAAAGGAGGTAAAGTGATATACATGATAACCTTTAAGCAACACTATAGCAAAACCACAAGGCATAAAATGCGAGTGGGAGGAGGGAGAGAAAGAGAGACAGAGATACAGAGAGACAGTGACATAGAGATAGAGACAGAGAGAGAAAGAGAGAAAGTGTCTGCCGGAGACGAAGGTTGGTGGCAGGGGTGAGGAGGACATGGGGGGCATTTTACTCTAAAAAATGAGCAACTATTTTTGGGATTTAAGCAAAAGGTGACCTTGTATATAATATTGGAATTTGGAGAAAATTACCCAGTGGACAGGAATAAAAACAGGTTTTTGGGATGTTATGCTTTGCCAATATTCAGACTTGAGTGATGGTGTCTTGTATTTGGATGGCAGCAATAAGATGTTGAGAAATTATTAGATGAGATTATATTTTAAAGGGTGAACTAACATTATCTCAATAGATATGATATAGCTTGAGAGAAAGGTGGAAGTCAGAGGTTTCAAGGATTTTTTCCCTGAAAATATAAAGTGTAATAATTATGGCAGTGAATTAAGCAAGTCGGAAGGTGATTAGTAGTTTAGTTTTTTATTTATTTTGTTTGTATTCTTAGAATTCAACATTGGAATTTTGAATTTAGAGATGATACTAGGATTGGAAAAGACATTTGTACAGAACTTATTTAATAATCCATTGTCATGTAAATAATAATGAAACGAAATTAGTTCCAAGAGAGAAAAAACTCAAGAAACTCTTATTTGGAGTAGGAAGATTGAAAAAGATAAAAGACCAAAGAGGATAAGGTGGACCATAAGCAACAAAAGGATATTGGTAGAAGGTGGATGGCCCTTAGTGGTGATAACTACATAAAGACTGTAAATGTTAACAGTACTAACCATATTTGTGGGATAACACGGGTTGTCCTTTGTCCCTTGCCACAGTGAACTTCGGTTTATTGGGTTACACCCATCACAGTGCTCCCGAGTCACTGCCATTCGTTTGCTTATCTGTAACCTCTTTCTTTGTGCTCTGCTTCCCCAAGTGATCTGTCACCTTTTTCCCCTAATCAGATTCTGTTAACTTGTAAGGTCAGATTGTTCTAAGGACACTAGACTTGGATTCATAAGTGAAACATTGCCTTTCTCCTTCTCTTATGTCCTTTTGCATAGTTTACTTTAAAGCAATGTCCTTTTTGAATAGACACAAGAAGACAGTTAATATTACGCTTTTGTAACTCGGGGGTTAATTGACTCCAAATAATATTCACTCCTGGGCATCTGCTTTCTTGACTTAAGCTTCAGTTGCCCTTAGTTCCTAGCACCCCAGAAGCAGGGTCTGGACAAAGGACTGGATGGAACCAGGGAAAGTTGTGGCAGGGTGGTGGTAGGAATAGGCTGACTGAGCCCCTGTGGATTTGCAGCAGAGTTATGGGTGTATGAGGTGGGTGGAATATCTGCCATGAATTTTAGAGTGTCCAGGATGGATGGAGAATCTGAAATGGTGCAGGTGTCAAAGTTGTCTCACTCACACAGAGATGGGGAACTGGAAGGACAGGCTATTGGACAGGCTATCTACATTTTTTCTAGGATGTAATATTCAGTGAAGAAAGCAGACACACAGTAGGAGTTTTTTCAAAAATACATATATTAAAGTTTTGGTAAGATTATTAATTAGAGCCAAAACATATGGCTTTCATGTACAAAGCCATTGCACCTCACCACCATCAAAGTGGTTATGACTATCACCATTCCTATGTCACCTCAGTCATCATTCTTCCCCACTACTTCCCCTGGCGTTTTGTAATCAGTATTATAATCCAAGGAAGGGTTTGTTATTTAATATTGTCTTTCCCCTTGTTTTATCTCTAAATTCTACAGATGACTGAGTTAATCCTGTTTGTCTTTCTTCCCCTGACTTATTTGTTTAACAGTTTCATCCACATTACAGTAAAACACTTGATTTTATTAGAGTTGCATAGTATTCAATTGTATTTATATATACTAGAAACTCCTTATCCATGGACATTGTCTCCATTTCCTGGCTGTTGTACTAAGCTTCATGATGAAAACAGGAGTGCATATATCTTTTAAACTAATGTTCTCATAAAGCCACCAGTGTTTATGTGAATGTAGGAAAAAGAGGACTCAGGGTGCATGACATCGAACAATTATGTAACAAATTTGAGAATTTCAGGGCTGATCAAGGAAAAGGTAGATCTAGACATGTCAGTAGCATGCCACTTTTATTTGCAAAACACTCTCAGAATATTCTGTAGACAGAAGTCACCTCATAACATACTCTAGAAGCATAGGAAATCACCATCTATAAGTGGAGTGATCAAGGAAACCTTAGGAGAGAGTAGTGTTACAGAGAAAGCTTGTGATTCTAAATAACATCACAGCGTAGCATGGATTGTTGACGGTTCTGGAGGGTAGCAATGATTCAAGGGTCTTAGCAGCTACACGATAAATCTTTGACTAGCAAATGTTGGGTACCATTCCATCCAATAACAAGCAGATTCATATTCAAGAGCTGAAAAGTGCTTATTTGGAACACTTTTTTAAACAATTGGATGTGTAATAACAATTTATTTTTTATTTTATTTTCATAAAAGGTTTTCACGATAGTTCATTACAGGTAATATTCAAACACCAGTCAAACCACTGAGCACCTTCCCGCCACAATAAGAGGGAAGTGTGTGAAGGTTGTTGTATTTCATTCTGGAGCCATTTAAGCGGAATATAAGAGAATACAAGCAAGTATGTTAAAATTTAACAAATGTGTGCTACTTTTGATGACTAAGTGAGACAGAGTGGAAGAAGTTCACTTCAGTAAAGTCTGAGGCACTCTCTTCCAGGAGCTTTAGTTTATAGTCTATGGGTCTTGGCCATTGATAAAATTACAAGGCACCACGGGCATTTTGTGGGTGTGACTACCAGGCTACTAGATAAGTGAGGAGCTGGGAGGAGGAGGCCCAGTTCCAATTTGAAGGGGCTTGGAGATCTCAGTCACAGGTGTCCACATATCTGGGTTTTTCTGCCTGTCCACTCTTGAGTGAGGTTCATCCTGTCTTGGGTGAGGCTCATCCTCTCTTGGGTGTGACTCATCCGAGCATGTGGAGAGTGGTTTTAAGCATGGTGGCAGTTGGGTTCTGGAGGTTTTCGGCTGCTGGGGTTCTGCTTGGGGCGGGGAGAGAAACTCAACCCACACCCCTCTGAGGTGGCCCCGTGAAGACAGCATGGCATAGGGTTAAGAAATTCTGCTTAGATTGCTTTAAAGAAGGCCATTGAATTTACTTATATAACATTTGTTCAAAACCAAAGAACTATACAATACAAAGAATTAACCCTAAATGAAGCTTGAAATGTATTTAATAATAATCTATCCAATCATAGAGATAGATCATGAAGATACCTCCCCCAAAATGGTTCTTTGTTGTAATAATTCTACCATCCAAATGCAACATATTAATAAGAAATGACCAGTGGACAGGGTAGGAAGAGATAATGAGGTTATATGGAATTCTACATACTTTGTGAATAACTTTTCTTTAAACCTATAACTGTTCTATAAAACAGAGTGAAGTAAAACTTAAAAGTCGATTATGAGGACAAAAATGTAATTAGAGTAATATTTTATTATTTGTGAAAATATATAAAATTAATCTTTAAAACAAAATGAATAGAATATAATAAGCAAGTAAATGGATTTAATTATTATAAATAAGTAAGAATTATGTGAGGTAAGTACAACAGATAAAAATTTAATTCCTGGGAGTATGGTGCCGCCAGCAGGTCAATCTGTACCTGTGAGGTGAGTGAGTGCATCAGCAGCCTGATGGCGCCTTTAGACTTCCAGATACCCCAAAATTGTTGCTGTGCCTTTGGCCAGACCCCAAAAACTTGGGGCAAAGTTTACCAAGAAAGTAAACGGCCAAAAGTTAGGTATGTGGGAGACACACCCACAAACCACCTCCGGCTCAGCTATATAATTGGAGGCATGGTCTCTCTGGTTCCTGATCAACCTGCTTAATGGCCATGATCCCTGAGACTCAGAAGCGAATCTCGGAACCCAAAGGCTTTTGGCAGAAATGTGTCCTGTTCCTGCAGTAGGTTACTGGCTCTGGGCCACTTCAGGTGGGAATAGGTTTTGTGCCTTGGCCTGTTCCCCCTGGCGGCCTGGTGACCACCATCCTCCAGAGGCCACTGGACAGTCAGGTTTGGGCCTGCAGTGACTAGACACACGGGGCCTCACCACATGGGGGTTGGAGTCAACTCTTTCTCCCCATCCCAATGAGACCCCGAGTCACCGCCTACAAACGGCCTCTCTGGCTCCTGATCAAGCTGATTAATGGCCATGATACCGGAGACTCAGAAACAAATCTTGAAACCCAGAGGCTTTTGAGTACTGGTGAAGGTGTTTGATCATTGTATGACTGAGACTTAAACCTGAAAGCTTAGTAACTTTTCCCACAGTGACTCAATATATAAATATAAAAAGAAAAAATATAAAATTAAAAAAATTTAGGTGGAGTTCATGCCCAATTCAATAGCTAATCAGTGGCTAAATAAACAGCAGTACTCCTACAAAAAAAATTTAATTCCTAATATTTAAGTGTTCTTACAAAACAATGAGGGATGAAGCCAGAGCGATAGAACAGATGGTAGGATGTTTGCCTGGCATGAGACCAACTCAGATTCAATCCCCAGCATGCCAGCATTCCAAAAACCATCGTGAGTAATTCCTGAGTGCACAGTCAGGAACTCCCGAGCATCAGTGGATAGGCACCCTACTAAAGAAAACCAAAACAAATAGATTAAAAGCAATGAGGGAAAGACAAACAGTGCAAAGGAGCCATAGACTAAATACAAGCAAACACAGAGGTGGAGGAGCACTGACACTGGAGATGGAGTGGTAAAGTAGCATTGCAAGTATTAAACAATATGGAAGCTGTTCAAAACCTTGTTATCAAAACAATCCAGGCACTTAAAAATCAAAATATCAAAGGGAAGTTGACACTGGTGGCAGGACTGGTGCTGGAACATTGTCTGTCTAAATGAACTTATGAATAACTTTGAAATTCACGGAGATTTACATAGAAAATTTTAAAAATCAAAATATTAAAAGATTTAAAGCATTTAATAAGAAAAATGCACGTTAAAACCTCACTCATTAATAAAAGTTAAGATGTAACAGCAGATTAAATTTCATAATTTGTAACATTTGAAGAGATAACTGTGATACCTGCAAGCCTGTGATAATCAACAAAAATGAATCACCTAACAATCACGTGTACCTTTGGTGGAGGTGTAGACTGGAAACTATCTTCACAAGATATTGTTTTTCAACATTGTCATGAAACAGCACATAACCCTTGGGTTCCACTGGTAGCGGCACTTTCCATTTATGTACTCCTGTTCACATCCTATTGACAAGGATGTTGATGGAGCCTGAGCTAAAGATTGTGTACCACTTGAGATTTCTACTATTTAAGAAATATTTAAGAACCTTTTGCTAGAAATTTTGTAATCTAATGTGCCATTTGTCATCTCTCACTTTTCATTTTTGTTTATAAATAAGCCATATTTATTTATGTTTTCATAGATCCTCTTCTAAGTGCAAATTCTCATCACTTATCTAAACCCCACCCTTCTATTCCATCCTTTTAATCTCATGCCTTCATAAACATAAATTTCAAAAGAAGTCCTGGATTACTTTCTCACCTGATTTATAAATTAAATTATGACTCACTCATATAAATATTGGGATCTCAAGGGGCAAAGAGTATGTCTTTTCTTTATTAGTTACTTTTCCCTTGAGAATAAGAGAAATGTTGGTACATAATAAAAAATTAAAATTTGCTTATTAAAGATAATTAATTTACCATTCTCAATATGTATTCTACATGTGATTTCCCAATCATAAGATATACATTGTATCCTCACTATATGACTGCTTATTAAACCTAGGAGAAAATCATCAGGAAGCTTATTCGTTTTGTTTATCATTCCCTATTTTTTCATCATTGATATTACCATGGAATAAGATAGAGTCATATCTGAACTTGGAAATATCAACTAAAGAATAATCAGGATGTAAAAGAAGATGATGAAAGGTACTTCTCTCATTTTCATTATGCCTGTGATAAGAAGTAAAATAAGTTAGAAAAAAGTGATAACATACTTAAGAAGTTGCAGAAATCACAGTTTCTGCAGTTTCATATATCAGTTATGCAGTTTCATATATCCTTACTGTGTACTGTACTCTGGAATAATTTTACTTTTTTAAAAAATATTTATTAGTGAAACACCATGAGGTACAAGTGTAGACTTACAAATTTTTGTGCTTGGGTTTCAGTTATACAATGATCAAGTACGCATGCCTCCACCAGTGCCCACTTTCCACCACCATGGATCCCAGTATCCCTCCCACCCCCATCCCCCCAACCCACCCTGCCTCTGTGACAGGGCATTCCCTTTTGTTCTCTCTCTCCTTTTAGGTGCTGTGGTCTGCAAAAGAGGCATTGAGTGGCAATCATGTTCGGTCCATAGTCTACTTTCAACATGCATCTCCCATCCTGGGAGGATCTTCCAGACACCCTTTATTTGGTGCTCCCTTCCCTTCTCTATCTGAGCTGCCCTTTCCCCTAGAATGCCCAGCTGGCCTCTTAGCCATGGAGTAATCCTCCTGCTACTGATCTATACTATTCTTGGGTATTAATCTCTTATTTTGTTACTTTATGTCCCCCAGATGAATGCAATCTTTTTATGTCTATCCCTCTCTTTCTGACTCATTTCGTTTAGCATACTTTCCATGTATATAGTACCACTTGTATGTAAATTTTGTGACTTCATCTTTTCTAACGGCTGCATAGTAATCCGTTGTGTAGATGTACCAAAGTTTCTTTAACCAGTCATCTGTTATCGGGCACTCAGGTTTTTTCCAGATTCTGGCTATTGTAAAGAGTGCTGCAATGAACAAACAAGTGCAGATGTCACTTCGACTATACATTTTTGCCTCTCTGGGATATATTCCCAGGAGTTGTATTGCTGGGTCAAATGGGAGCTCAATTTCTAATTTTTGGAGAATCGTCCATATTGTTTTCCAAAAGGGCTGAACCAGTTGGCATTCTCACCAACAGTGAAGGAGTGTCCCTTTCTCACCACATTCATGCCAGCATTGGTTGCTTTTGTTCTTTTGGATGTGGGCCAGTCTCTGAGGTATGAGATGATATCTCATTGTGGTTTTGATCTGCATCTCCCTGATGATTAATGATGTAGAGCATTTTCTCATGTTCCTTTTTGCCATTCAGATATCTTCTTTGAGAAACTTTCTGTTCATTTCATTGCCCCATTTTTTGATGGGGTTGGATGTTTTCTTCTTGTGGAGTTCAACCAGTACTTTATATATCCTTGATATCAATCCCTTGTCAGATGTGTATTCGGCGAATATCCTTTCCCATTCTGAAGACTGTCTTTGTATTTTGCTCACTGTTTCTTTTGAGGTGCAGAAGCTTCTTAGTTTAAGATAGTCCCATTTATCTATCTCTGTTTTCACTTGCTCAGCCATGGCATGACATCTTTGAAGATACCATTAGCTTCAATGACATGGAAGGTTTTGCCAACTTTGTCTTCAATGTACCTTATGGTTTCCAGTCTGATGTTGAGGTCTTTAATCCATTTTGATCTTACTTTTTTACATGGTGTTAGGCAGAGTTCTGAGCCCATTTTTTTGCATGTAGCCATCCAGTTTTGCCAGCACAATTTGTTAATGAGGCTTTCCTTACACCATTTCACATTTCTTGCTTCTTTATCAAAGATTAGATGATCATATGATTGAGGGGAGATGTCAGTATATTCAACCCTGTTCTGTAATAATTTTAAACTATTACCAATTATATTTTAATATAAGAAAAACACAACGGTAGGGCGTTTGCCTTGCACACCACCAACCCAACCGACCTGGGTTCAATTCCTCCACCCTTCTCGGAGAGCCCGGCAAGCTACCAAGAGTATCTCACCCACATGGCAAAGCCTGGCAAGCTACCCGTGACGTATTCGATATGCCAAACACAGTAACAACAGGTTTCACAATGGAGACGTTACTGGGCTCTCTCGAGCAAATTGATGAACAACGGGAGGACAGTGACAGTGATAAGAAAAACAATGGATAATTTTAGCATTCACATTTCCCATGTAACATTTGGAAAACTGTAATATTTACTAGCAAATATGGCAATCTTACTCCACAGACTGACTCATAAAATGTCCAAGAGCCAACATTGAATGATCACTTCCTTCCTAGTTAAACGTCACTTGTGTTCTCGTTTTGAAATGTTATCAGCTGTGCCTTTTCCCTAAGTGCCACTCATGTCATCTAGGGAATAGGTTCCATTCACCAAAGCCCCCAATGTCTACACTCATCCAGTTTGTTACAAAGCAAGGAAGGAAGGAAGGAAGGGAGGGAGGGAGGGAGGGAGGGAGGAAGGAAGGAAGGAAGGAAGGAAGGAAGGAAGGAAGGAAGGAAGGAAGAAAGAAAGAAAGGAAGGAAGGAAGGAAGGAAGGAAGGAGGGAGGGAGGGTATAACAAGTGCTCAAGAAATATTGTAGCACTGTTCTCCAGTTGTTAATCAATTTGCTTGAGCAGGCACCAGTAACATCTCCATTGTGAGACTTGTTGCTACTGTTTTGGCATATCAAATACACCATGGAGAGCTTGCCAGGCTCTGCCCTGCAGGTGGGATACTCTCAGTAGTTTGTCAGGCTCTCAGAGAGGGATGCGGGAATCGAACCTGGATCGGCCGCATGCAAGTCAAACACCCTACCTGCTGTGCTATCGATCCTGCTCCAAGAAATATTATCTCTGGATATTAAAGAGAATTTTAATAGTGTTATGTGTATTTGAAATATGATTCTTCAAATCATGGATGAGATAGAAATATGAAAATCAGTAACAAAAACGTTAGACCAGGCGTGTTCTACTGTGTAAGGACTGAATCATCAGAATAAAAAAAAAGAGTATAGCAATTATACTACTGCAAGGATTCAATGAATGAAGAAAATAAGCGATTCATTGTCTTCCTAGATTTCCATAATGTGTATTATGAAGCTAAATTGTGAAACTAATCACAATGGTAATTGGATTATTTTGCTTGTTTGTTTCATTATGTGGGGGATCAAATCCAGAGCCTTACAAGTGCAATGCAAGGGCTCTCTTGTAGAGTTACCTTTCCAACCAATGCTAAGAATATGAAGAAAGAAATAACTCAATATTGAATAGATGTCATTTCAGGTTTTTATGACTTTTATATATACCCCGAGCCACAGCACAGTGGTAGGGCATTTGCCTTGCGCACAGCCAGCCCAGCTGAGCCGGGTTTGATTCCTTCGCCCCTCTCGGAGAGCCCAGCAAGCCACCAAGAGTATCTTTCCCGCACAGCAAAGCCTGTCAAGCTACCCATGACATATTCAATATGCCAAACACAGTAACAACAAGTCTCAAAATGGAGACATTACTGGGCCCGCTTGAGCAAATCGGTGAACAACACAAGGACAGTGTTGTTTGACAGTGTTATATATACCCCATATTGTTTTAGTCTCCACCAGGATTGACTTTTTTTGTCTTTATGTACAAGAGTATCTTCTCGGGGCTGAAGAGAGTACAGCAGATAAGGCACTTGCCTTGCACACAGCCAATCCAGGTTGAGTCCCTGGCATCCCCAGTGGTTCCCTGAGCACCATCAGGAGTGATTTTTGAGTGCAGAACAAGGAATAACTCCTGATCATTGACAGATGTGCCCTCAACACAAACACACACGTACCACACACACACACACACACACACACACACCACAGGAGAGAGAGAGAGAGAAAGAGAGAGGATATCATATCTTCTTGTTCCATAATATGATATGGAGTCCAGTAGTATCTAACAAGGACTAGATGAATCAGATCTCCATTCTGCTCTGCCCTATTGTGGTTCCCAGGAAGCTGACCTAGAAATACTCCCTTTCTTCTGTCTTATTTTCAGATTTATCAGCATGAATAATAAGCAGGAGAGAGCAGGCACGAAAGAAGCAAGGTTGAACTATTTCTTGTCTCATGTGCTATCTCTCTCTATCATTGTAGTGGGTGTTATGCATGCTTGACCAGAACTATCTATCCTTATATTTCAAGCATTCATTTCTCCACCTCCAGACCTTCAGGTGGTCACAATTCTTTGACTTTTCTTCAGGGACTTCTTTGTACATGTATGTACCATTATGACACATTAATCAATACCTATTTGCTGCTCTTCAAATTTGAGTCTGTTTCTTGTTAGAATCTGGCTACATAGAAACCAGTATTAAAATTAGATGCCAGAATGAAGCCATCAAGTTATGATTCTAAAATTGACTTACTTGGTGATTACTGAAAAGTAACTGAGTAATATTTTGTAATTTCATTTTATTTGGGAAAGGCACACCTGGCAGGTGTGCTCAGGAGTCCCTCCCCTGCTATTCAGAGAACCATAAATGGTACTAGGAATTTGAACCAGGGTGATCGAGATCCAAAGCAAGCAGCCTTCATAATGTGTTTTTGTTTTGGCATGTGGGAGGCAGCAGTGGTGGCTGATTTACAGGCTCTGAACTCAGAGATCACTCCTGATGGTACTGAGTGGCACTGAACCCTGGTTGGGCACATGGAGGAAAACCACCTGCTCTTCTGTATTTCTCGCTGGCCCCTTAAATATTAAATCCTGTGCACTTGTAAGAGGTTTTTGCTTGTTTGCTTTTGTTTGTTTATTTTTGCATCTTATGAAGAATTGACCTATAGTTTTTTTTTGTCTAGTCTTGGAAAGAGGATAATCACGATCACAATCACCCTGTTGTTCGTAGGTTGCCTCGAGCAGGTCCCAGTAATGTCCCCTTTGTCCTAGCCCTGAGATTTTTAAAAGTGCCATATTCAAGGCTCTTTCAGGGTTAGAATGAGACCCATCATTGTTACTGGTAGTTGGCATATTGGGTATGCCATGGGGAGTTTGCCAGACTCTGCCATGTGGGCAGGTAACATTCGGTAACCTGCCAGGTTGTCCAAAGTAAGAATGAGATAATAAGATGTTGTGCAGCCACAAATGCGGCCACGTACTTCTGGGAGCTGGGTTTTATAGTCTCTGGGTCTTGGCCGTTGATGGAATTACACGGCGCTGGGGGTCAGAAGGTGGGTGTGACCCCTGCCTACTGGAAGATGGAGGATCTGGGTGGAGGATGCTCAGCCTGATCCGAGCAGGCTTGGAGATCTCAGTCCCGGGACCCACATGCCTTTGTTCCTCTGCCGGTACCTTCATGCATGTGGAGAGTGGTCTCAGCATGGTGGTGGCTGGTTCTGGAGGTCTTTGGGTGACGGAGCTCTGTTCGGGGCGGGGAAGGAAATTCAACCCGCCCCCCTCCAAGGGGCCCCAGTGAGGACAGCCAGGTGTAGGGGCAAGAAAAAGGATAATACTACCCTCAAAAATTAGTATGCTTCCTTTATTCAGGAAGATATTTTAGATTTTGCATTAATTCATATAAAAGTATTTGATAAAATTCACCCATAAAACTGATATCATATCCTTACTAGTTACAGATATATTCAGAGTTTCTATTCATGATTTTGTAATCCCTGAGCACTGCCAATGTGGCCTAAAACCAAAACAAAAAAAAAATTAAGAATTGAGATTTCATATGATCCACTGATTCCACTTCTTGGCATCTGCCCTGAGGTTCCCAAGACAATATTTCAAAACGATATTTGCACGCTTATATTCACTGCAGTGCCATCCAATTAATTAGTTAAGTTTTGGAAACAACCCAAGTGCCTGAGAACAGGTGAGTGGTTAATAAACTGTGCTTTCTTGTATGATTGAAACTCAGCCTCAACAGCTTTGTAACACTGTATCTCACTGTGATTCAATTAAAAAAAATTTAATCGCGATGTAAAAATGTAAAAACAAACCAAAAAACACTCCAAAGAATATATTCTAATCATTTGAATATAAATATGCATGTATTTTCCCCCCTTGGAAGGTTATACGTGTTTTAAAGGGATAAAATATAATTTAATACATATAAATGATCAACAATAGTCAGAATTTTATAGCTTCTCCATATTTTAAATATAAGTCAAGGGATTTAATATAATTTTCTAGTTAAATATATATTGAAAAATTAATTATAAAGCTTTGTATCTTATATTCTGTTCTTTGGTTTGGTTTCTTAATAGATTTTAATATAGTATTTTTTAAAACTGCAGAAACAAAGAATACAATAAAATAAGCAATGAATAGTCTTCCTGAAATTTCAGCAATACTAAGTTAATTTATCCGTTCTCTTATATTTCTAAATATATATTTGGATACAGATTTGGATATAGATTTGTTTAATTGGATTGAGTAAATAATATAATGTTGGGAAGTCAACCCAAGTTTAATTTGCCATATGATGCAATTAAAAAGTGTCTTCTCCTAAAAATAAAAAAATAAATAAAAATAAATTATGGTTTTATACAATGAAATATTACTCATATATAACATTTGCCTTGCCCGCAGCCGACCCAGCCGACCTGAGTTTGATTCCTCCGCCCCTCTCAGAGAGCCCGGCAAGCTACCGAGAGTATCTCGCCCACACGCCAAAGCCTGGCAAGCTACCCGTGATACATTCCATATGCCAATCTCAGTAACAACAAGTCTCACAATGTTACTGGGCCCACTCAAGCAAATCGATGAACAATGGGAGAACAGTGACAGTGATAACAAAAGATGAAATCATGTAATTTACCACTATAAATATGGAAATTGTTAAAACTTGTTTTGTTGTAATTCCATTTGTTTTGCATCTGTTTTCTCTTTTTTTCCTTATTTTTATTGTTTTTTTTTATTTTTTAATGAATCACTGTGACATAGTCACAGACTTACAAACTTTCGTAGTCATGCAATGATAGAGTACCCATCCCTCCACCATTGCCCATTCTCCACCACCAATATTCCATCAATATTCACCAATATTCTACCAATATTCCACCAATATTTCCAGTATTCCTCCAATCACCCCCCCAACCCTCAATCCCCACCCCGTGCCTCTATGGCAGGCACATTTCCTTTTACTCTCTTCTTTTGGGTGTTATGGTTTGCAATACAGGTACAAAGTGGTCTGTAGTCTACTTTCAGCACACATTTCCCATTCCAAGAGAGCCCTCCAAGCATCATTTATTTGGTCGCCCCTTCTCTATCCCAGCTGCCTTTTCCCCCAGCATGTTGAGGCCAGCTTTCAAGTCATGGAGCAATCCTCCTGGCCCTTATCTCTATTATCCTTGGGTGTTAGTCTTTCATTATGTTACTTTATGTTCCACAAATGAGTGCAGTCACTGAAAATGCCTCTAGGGTTCTGAGGGTATCACGCTGGATGAAATCAATCAGAGAAAGGGGCACAAAATCAGATTGATCTCTCTCATATTGATCTCTCTCATAATGAAAAAAAAACAGTAAAATATTTTAAATAATCAATAGAATATAGAGTGGAAGTCAACCTAGAGAACTGGGTTTGCTAAGAGGGGTGGGTTGAGGTAGTGGATGTTGTAGTGATCCTGCAACTATTGGTACCCCAGATGATTATTCCTTGTGTGTGCGTGTGTGTGTGTGTGTGTGTGTGTGTCAGATCCAGCAATGCACAGGGGTTTCTCCTGGATCATGCACTCAGGAATTACTCCTGGCGGTGCTCAGGGGACTACATGGAATGCTGGGAATCAAACCAGGGTTGGCCACATGCAAAACAAACACCCTACCCACTGTGCTATCACTCCAGCCTCCCAGAAGACGATCCTAGGGCAAGGAATGCTCCAAGATTCGAGGGTACAGCATCACCAGAACAGAGCCATCCATACTCATAGTCATATGACTTTGAGATATTGGTGAACACTGGCATTGTGATGGGGGATGTGGTGTTAAAGCATTTTATGCCTGAAACTCAATTACTAATAATATTGTAAAGCACAGTGTTTACATTTTAATTGTTAAAAACAGTATTGTAAATCATGTCATCTCAATATATAAATGAATTAACTAAAAAAGTAAAAATAAATGCTTTTTTTAAAATCTAATTGCAATCTAACTTGGAGGTAGTTCTGTGTGTGTTTGGGAAGATTGTGTTTTCCTGGTCATTATGGATCGTCTTTGTACAGGGGAAGACATTGATAGATCAGCCTGGATTGAGATTATGGAGACCTCTTAAAACTTTCCAATGAATATGTAGTCTCTGAACTGGTATATATAAATTTCCAATTAAAGGTGTATTCTGACTTCTAGTGTCAGGAAGCTCATGATCTCTGCAACCTCAGTGTTTGTTATATTGTAGCTTCTCTGGAACAACACATCTCCTGACTCTTATGTTATTACTGTTCTCATTGTTTCCAGGTTTCTATAATAAGCCTTACCATTGGCTCAGAAGGGGAGAAACAGAATTTTCAGTCCACTCTCTCCATAAAAGTCTAAACAGTAAATGTGTGTTTCAATCTTCTTCCTTCAATATGTAAGAAGGGACTGTGAATTTTCCTATTGGTATCATGCTGAGGTTGGGTCAGAACTCTGACAACAAATGCATACTCCAAACAGTGTTTTTATTCATATAATTTCCCATATTGAAGTCTTTCTGATAGTTCTCAGATTCACCAAGACAATAAGTAGTCCTTTAGTAGATACAAATTCCACTAATCTGTGATGTATTTGTATTTGAGCTTAATCTCCCTCTCTCCCTCTCTGCCACTGTAAAACCCCACTGCAATAGTCCTATTCTTATCCCAATCCTCTTCAATAAAATCTGCCTTGCCCATCTTTAATGAGTGTTATTGAATTCTTGTGCTCACCTATATTTTTCTTATGTATCCTCAGAAAAGATTTGAGAAACTCTATTCTATCTTACATAGTTATATGGATATTGAAATTTTCATACACATTAAAACAGCTCCAAAAGGTATAATTGAAATCCTTTTAAGTTACATTAAAATAAAGCTTTCTAGAAGTTGTTATATTAATGTCTATAATAAGCTTAAGAATGTTTTGTTGATAATGCTATTGTTGTTTTCTGAAATAAAATTATAAATTAGCTTTATACTTGTCTACGCAAGATTAAATATTCTCTGTCTCTTGTGACCTTCTTCAGTCTGAAATCAATATGATCTGATACCAGAATACCACCCCAGCTTTTTTATTGGAGTTGTTTTCCAGCCTTTGACTCTGAGTCTGTGTTTGCTCTGACTGTTCAGATGTGTTTCTTGCAGGCAGTAAGTAAAATGTTGGGTTCAATTTTCTGATTCATCCTGCCACTCTGTGTCTTTTAATCGGTGCGTTTAGCCCATTGATGTTGAGAGAGATAATTGTTCTGGGGTTTTGTCCCATCTTTCTGCCAAAGTTTGGTATATTTTAGGGACTTGTCTCGTCTTAAAGTAGCCCGTTTAGTTGTTCTTGTAACCATGATTTGGAGTCTATGAAGTCCCTGAGCTTTTGTTTGTCTATGAAACTGTGTGTTGTTCCTTCTGATATGAAGAGTCTAGTTGGGTAAAGTATTTTTGGTGAGACGTTTATTTTGTTGAGTTTTTTCACTATATCCCACACTGTTTTTTGGGCCTGAGGGTTTCATCAGACAAGTTGGCTGTGAATCTTAAGGATGCTTCTTTATAGGCAATTTTTTTCTTTGATCTTGCTGCTTTCAGAATTTTGTCTCTGTCTAAGGTTTTCGTAATTTGGATCAGGATGTGTCTTGGGGTATTGTTATTTAAGTTTCTTCTAGCTGGTACCCTTCAGGCCTCCTAAATGTGGTCTCATGTCTTCTTCAGCTCAAGGAATGTCATAGCAATGATGTCTTTGACAGTTTCTTCTTCATCAGGATTTTCTTCTTGTTTTTCTGGGACTCCAATAAAGAAGATAGTGAAACAAACATGATGACCTCTCAGTGTCTGTATTGCAAACCATAATGCCCAAAAGTAGAGAGAGAGTATGGGGAATATTGTTTGCCATGGATGCAAAGAGAAGGTGGGGAAGGGGGATATACTGGGGAAATTGGTGGTGGGGAATGTGCACTGGTGGAGGGATGGGTGTTTGATCATTGTGTGATTGTAACCCAAACATGAAAGCTTGTAACTTTCTAACGGTGATTAAATAAAATTTTAAAGAAATATTAAATATTCTCCTTTATTTATTTGCCATTATAATCTTATCAGAACATAGTTGATAAACTTTGTGTATAGTATCAATTTTGATAAGTAATGTCAAACATACAGAGCAATATTTAATTATAGAAAAGCATCTTAATACTATGCTCAGACTGTTTTGAAATAGAAATTTATCTTGCAGTAATATTATTTATGAATAGAATGAATCAATTAATCATGAATTAGCAGCATTTCTGTACTTGAGATGGTATTTAGTATAAGCAAAGTTGATTAGGCAATATACCAAGTTGTTTGATCAAACATCATTTTGAATATTGCTATAAAAACATTTTTCAATGTGATAATTACTTACATGTAGTCTTTTAGTAAAGCATAATATACCTCCACTATACGGGTGAATATTACACAATCAGTTGAAGGTAAAAAATGAGAGTGTTTCTGCATCAATCCTATAACATAGAAACCCTGCTTGTGCTTCTTGCCTGTGCTTTTAGTTTACTGATTTGACTAAATATGGTCCCCTGAGCCCCACAAGGAGCAGTCTCTGAGAGCAGAGCAAGAAATAAACCCTGAACACAGCCGGATATAGCCCAAAATCCAAAAAAAAAAAAAGTTAAAAGAATTTAGAGAATATCTCACAATATTAAATCTTACCTGAATCTCTAGTCTGCTGAATAAAATATGTGGTCTGCTCCACATATCTTAAACTTGCCTGTATCCACACAAAAAAGGAGACTGTCACTGTCTTCCAGTTGTCCATCAATTTGCTCGAGCGGGCCCAGTAACATCTCCATTGTGACAATTGTTACTGTGCTTGGCATATCAAATACATCACAGGTAGCTTGTCAGGCTTTGCCATGCCGGTGAGACACTCTCGGTAGCTTGCCAGGCTCTCCGAGAGGGGCGGAGGAATCGAACTCGGGCCGGCCATGTTGGCCGCTTGCAAGGCAAACGCCCTAACTGCTGTGCTATCGCTCCAGCCCTCAAAGAGGAAACAAATTCTTAGATTAAAGACTTAAAGATCACTACTTAAAGAAGGAAAGAAAAGTCAGGGCTGGAACAATAGCACAGCGGGTAGGGCATTTACCTTGCAGGCGGCAGACCCGGATTCCATTCCCAGCATCCCATATGGTCCCCTGAGCACCACCAGGGGTAATTCCTGAGCACAGAGCCAGGAGTAACCCCTGTGCATCGCCAGGTGTGACCCAAAAAGCAAAAAAAAAAAAGTCACAAGGAAATATTCTATTTTATGGATTGGAAGAATCACCATTGTTAAAAATAACCACTATAACCAAAGTATTATACAAATATAACATAATAAAATCCATATCAAAATTTCAATGGCAATTTTCAAGGACATAGAACAAATTATTAAAATTTGTAATGGAATCACAAATACCCTTGAGTTGCCAAAGTAATGCTGAGAGAAAAGAAGATATAAGATATCTTGTTCCCTAACTTTAAACTGTACTTTGAAGCCATAGTAATCAAAACAGTGTTACAGGGCTGGAGAGACAGCACAGAGACTAGGGCACTTTACCTTGCACGGGGCCAACCTGGGTTTAATCCCCAGCATCACATATAGGCTCCTGAGCACAGTCAGGCTTGATCCCTGAGTACAGTCAGGTGTGACCCTCCCCCCAAGCTGAAAAAGTTAATGACATCAAAGTCTTTTAAAGTGTAAATAGAATATAGAGCCCCAAAATGATGCTTCAACTATATCATCACTTAATTTATGATAAAAATCTCAAAGCATAAAAATGGAGAATATAGTATTCAACCATTGGTTAAGAAAATCGGACAATCACAAGCAAAGGGATAAAATTGAACTGCTATCTCATACCAGGCACAAAAGTTAACTCAAAAAAGTTTAAAGGTGGAGATAGAGAGATAGGCACTTAGGGTAGGGTACAAGCCTTGCATGTGGCCAACCCAGACTCAGTCCCCAGCACCCGATGTGGCCCCCAAAGACCCGCTAAGAGTGATCCCTGAGGTCAGAGTCAGGAGTAATACCTGAATACTGCTGAGTGTGGCCCCCAACTTTTAAAAACTTTGTTTATTCATCGACTTATTTTATTTCACTGTAGTTCCAGGAACAGTATTCAGGGCCTCACACATGTGGGAAGCAAATGCTTTGCTACTGAGCCATATCCCAGTTGTATGTACCTTTTTACACTCCATAATACACTGTGAGAATTTTTTATTATTTTTCAAAAACTTAGTCACTAGGAAACATATACTACATAACACCACAGATGTCCTCCATGAGATATGACCCAAACCAAGTGAGAGCCATATTCTTTGTAACGTGAGTTATACCCATGAGAGAAACATATGGCTTTCTTCATCAAAGATAGAAAAAAACAGATTACTGAATATTATATTCCCACATTCATCAGACTATTCCAGAGAACCAAATTTCAGAACTCTTCCTTTGACTCTCCATCGAATACAACTCTAGTACATCTTTGCTCCCAAAGAACTCTTCTTAAACCCACAACCAAATAATAACATAATTTTTATTGCCTAAATTTTAAACTAACTGAGAAATATAACAAAAATTTTATAGATGTATAGAATTAAATGGAATCTTTATAAATCATTGTTATAAGATAAAGTTATATTAAGTATTTCAGTAAATTGACAATTCAATCATGAATTCCTTTGTTGGGTTGATTTATCTGCCCAGATATAAGACATAATAATATATTTGCCTGCTCCCATAGAAACGCTCAACTACAAAACTTACTCCATGACTGAATGCTGTTGGGAACACATTTTCTGAGTTATGTGTTCCTTAAATAGATGGGTAAAGGTTTTAGGAATAAACAAACTCCATTTATGATCTTTATATACCACAAAGCCTGTTGAGGACTGCTAAGGAGGTAGAGAGTGTTCAGTGATATTATTATTGAAGACCTAAGCAAAAGAAATTAATTTATTACAGTTAAATTACTGGAACCAGGGAAGACTGACATGAAAGAACATCGTATACTTGCTGTGCTTAAGATAGCCTATTAAAACTTCTCTCTCCTTCAATCTCATCACAGTACAATAACATTCCCAACTCTCCCACCAACACATCGGCCATTTGCCAGTGAAAACTCTTCTTAGTCATGATTCACATCCATCCTATTAAAAAAAATCCAAAGGAAATTCATGTAAGGACAACATTGCATACTTTCCTAGGAGCAAAAACTGGCATGAAGCATTGAGTTGATGTTTCAGTCATTGGGTAGTCATTATGCTGGTGGTAATTTAATGTGGTAAATCAAGCTGATCCCTGCTCTGTGGAGCTCATGAGAAAAGCACGAAACCATTAGAGCAGAGAAAAAGTGGGTGGGTGCCAGAAAGTTCACAGAAGTGTGAAAGGCAGCACCTACAAAGGCCTTGCAGCTGGGCAGTATAGGCATTGCCAGGAAATTCAAGATCCAAGTGTAACAAGCAGAAGAAAGGAACTTTGAGGTAAAATAAAACACAAGGGCAGACCCTGCAAGGGTGCAGGGACTACCATGCTACATTAAGGAGTACTAGATTCACTTTAATGTCATGGAGAAACCAGAAGAAAATTTTAATAAAGTATGGAATTTGAGAGTAACATGACCCAGATTTACATTTGAAAAGTTCTCTCTAGTTCAAGAGTGCAGAAGAAATTCCAGGGATGACCTATCAATAAACCAGCAAGCAAGGAAACCAGTTACTAAAGGATCCCTTTGTCCTGCTTCAAACTAAGTCAGGACAGATTCCAAGTGGACACTTGATGCCCACTGTCAGATCACTCTATTCCTCCAGCCGTGTTCTGTTTTGCAGAGATATCCTCTACTCACTTCAAATCCCAGAGGATAAAACATGATCACTAAACCCTGCTTTTTGCAGGGCTTTATATGTCCTTAGAGGTAAAAATTAACACATGGTAACACTCCCTTCCTCGGATCTTTTCCTATCTACCAAATTTACTATTTAAGTTTAAAAAAATATGAATCTTTCTTTTAAAGTAATGTTCTTTTCCATCACCAAGCCAGGCTATCACCGGGTTTATTTACATCTACTCTTCACACTATGTAAGGAATCTTTCTAGATCCTATTAAATAGCAAGCTTAAAAGTTATTCTATCCAGTGCTAAAGTTATTTTGACATGAAGAATGTAACACCATAAGAAAAGTGATTTATTTACCATCAGATCTCCACAACAAAACTATGAGCCTAGCATTATTGCATCAGATATACATCCCTTTTCAATTTGATTTTTCTAGGGCTAAGCTTTATACTTTCATAATTAAATATAATCTTAAAGGATCAACTCAATTACAGCAGGTTATAATACCTCCCTGTTTCTGAGTCTCAGAATAACAATTAGCTTTCTTAAATAAAGAAATAATCCTTTACGAAAAGTCTTTATTTCATGAAATGTACTTGTTGAACATGGCCTAGAAATAGAAATAAATGGTTAAGTCTATAAAATGTCTTCATTTGTTATGACAATCATAACATAAGCCATTAGAAATCACTAACATACTTTTATTTATTATGTTCTGGTTTGAAAAAAAAGATTTTTTTGAAATCCCAGTATGACAAAGTTTGTCTGCTGAGTCAAAGACGCAATTGGTGTCCCATGACTGTCTCATCAATAGGATCTCTTGGATCTGCCTGTCAATAAATACTGAAAATATTCACAATGTATTACATCTAGCATGAGTTACATTTCATGACTCCATCAGTCTGTACATCTTCCTCCCAATACTCACAGTGTGGGAGATGTTAAATTAGAGATGGGACTATATTTGCACTCCATTTATTTTTCTGTCTTTGGAGGAACAGCTGTTTCTCATGCCTCTCTTCCTGGACCCCAGAGCCTTCCTTTGCATATGGGTGCCCTTTGGTCTCTCTCTCAGTGATTTTGAGTGGGGTTCTAAGGAGCAAACCTCTACATTTTCCAGCAAACCCAGATTTCCTCTAGTTGAGGACATATCTCCTCTTCTGGACATCATACCCCCCCAAATCTGTTTGAAACCAGAGCAGTACTGTTACCCAAATGTTAGTTGCCATGTGACAGTGCTGAATATTCTCTAAATGTGAACTGTGATGGAAATGCTGAAATGTGCTCTGTTGCCCCCTTGTGGCCACTGCTTGATCTTGTACAAAGTAACCAATTTCTAGTGATAAACTCTTAAATTAAGAAAAAAATAAAGTGTCAAATAAATCTACATTTTAACCTGAAGGAAATAAAACAGATTGGTCCCAATGTAAACCAAAGGAAGTAATTAACAATAAAATAATTAACAGAGCAAAGACATGCAAAGGTAAAGTGAAACAGAATAAAAAGAACAGAAAAGGTCAATGGGTCAGATTTTTGGTTGATTTGACTTTCAGTTTTTGGGCCATAACTAGTGACTCTCAGGGGGTACTCTCAGCTCTGTGCTTAAGGGTTACTCTGGGAAGTGCTTGGCGAAATGATGTAGGGACAGAACTCAAACTGCCTTCCCACCTGTAAAGTATGTACTCAGACCATTGAACTATCTATCTAGTCACAGACTTGCTTTTTGTTAATATAAAATATTTGACAAAGCTTTAGCTAGACAAATTGATAAAAAGAAAGAACATTTTGATTCAAAATTTCAAGAAGTAACATCATAGTTGATGCTCATAAACACCAGCTATCAGAAGAGATTACTATTAGTAATCATTACACCAATAACTTGGGTCATCTCCAAGAAATGGAAACACTAGAGAGAAAAAAAATAATGAAACATTGCATTGCTCATATAACCCTCAAACAAGCACACAAAACATTGGTGAAGTAAATTGAAGTGGATTTAAGTAAGTGAAAAAGCGTCCTATGGTCATGAGTAAGAATTGTAGCATTGTAGCACTGTCCTCCTGTTGTTCATTGATTTACTCGAGTGGCCCAGTAACGTCTCCATTGTGAGACTTGTTACTGTGTGTGGCTTATCAAATATGTCACAGGTAGCTTGACAGGCTTTGCCTTTCGGGAGAGATACTCTTGGTAGCTTGCAGGGCTCTCTGAAAGGGGTGGAGAAAACAAACTCAGGTGGGCCAAGTCAGCTGTGTGCAAGACAAATGCCCTACCCGCTGTGCTATTGCTCCAGCCCTAGTAAGAATTAATCCTGAAAATACTTACGCCTTAGATTTAATGTAATTACACCAAAAGTTCTGATGACATTTTTCACACAAATAAAACACAATCTTAAATCACAAATATATGAGCTACAAAAAAATTCAAAGAGCTGAAGGAATTTTGAGAAATAACCAAGCCAAAGTTATTATATGCCTTGGTTTTAAACTATAGCACAAAGCAATCACAACAATATGGTATTGGCATTTTAAAAATAGAAAAGCTAACACATAAGTCATTAGGAAAGATTCGTGAGATCATAAGTAAATCCATATATGCTTACTCAAATTAAATTTTCACAAGAGACCATGAATCTATTATCGGGAAAGATGGTGTCTTCAACAAAGAGTGTGAGGAAATTGTTATTCACGTGCAAAAGAGTAGCACTGGAAACTTATCTTACACCACACACATAAGTGAATTCCTCAAAGTTGAATATTTAAAATAGTATCTTATATGAAGCCATGTATTTTTAGAAGAAAATAGGAGGAAATTTTGATTTGTCTTAGTGGTAAGACATTTTCTTAGTACTTTCTTGAGTCGGACATGCAAAAAAATTTCTTTAAAAACCACAAAAATTAGCAATTTGCACTGCACAAAACTAGGTTTCTTTATATCAAATGAAACAACTGAATGTATAGTCTCATGAATGGGGACGTATTTGCAAATTGTGCAGTAGGGTGAGTGCCTACACGTTTCTCTGTCCAGATGGACTGTGGAATACAGGTGCTAAAAGTTGTCCTATTCTTCCCCCTTGTGGCCATCTTAAACAGCACATTCTGAAACTAAAGTGGAGAATGAAAGACAGGGGTATTCTAATACTCTTTTCTGTTAATGGGTGAAAAACAGATTCTTTCCAGTAAGACATACCACCAACAATTTTTTTAAAAGTTTCCCTTTTCCTTCTTGCAGCTATATATGTGAGCTGGAGCGATAGCACAGTGGGTAGAGCATTTGCCTTGCACACTGCCGACTCAGGTTAGATTCTTCCGCCCCTCTCGGAGAGCCCGGCAAGCTACCGGGAGTATCCCGCCAGTACAGCAGAGCCTGGCAAGCTCCCCGTGGTGTATTCGATATGCCAAAAACAGTGAAAACAAGTCTCACAATTTGTTGTGAGACGTTACTGGTTCCCACTCGAGCAAATCAATGAACAACTGGAGGACAGTGCTACAGTGATACAACTATATGTGAACGCAAGACTAAATTCTAAGCCACAGGAAATAGAAGTGATGGGCAGAGCAGTTTTCAGCAGTGAGGCAGATGACACAACACAGCAAGGTAAAAGAAGTTGAGGTCCCAAACTATTATGAAGCACCACACCAGTTTTGTTATGCCTGCTCTAAACTTTTACATAGAATTCTTTTTCTCCTGCTTAAATGACTTTAGATGTGAGAGCCCATTATAGCCAAACTTAATCTTAGTTGGTCGCACTGAACTATTCCGCCATGGGGTGACTGAGCAGGAGAGCCAGAACCAGCCCAGTCTGTGTGACCACTCCATGTCCAGGGCAGCCCGTCCATCCTAGGATCCTACGAGGACCTTTGGAGAGTGTTTTGCCTCCTGGTGGAACATGCCTGTGGTCATGTTCTGATCTCATCCTCCAAACACCTGGGAGATGCTTCTCTCCCGCATGTAGGAGAGGAAAGAGGGGTGGGGCAATGGAAAAGGCCTTGCTGCCTGGGGCCCTGTGATGAGTGGAGACCCCTAAAGGAATCAGGGTATATGCAAGAGATCTTGTTCTATCAACCCTGCAGAGCATTTCCCAGCAGCTCTGAGCACAGCCCAGCACCAACTCCTTTCTGAGCTCCAAACAGTGGCCATTTTCACATGCCAATCCCGCCCCTGTCTTGAGAACCTGTTTGCCCTGTCCTGGGAGTCCAAGGGATGTTACAGCTGAAGGAGTCTGAGAAATGATCTTCCTCATCTGAGACAGGGTGTCCTGGAGAACCCTGAGCCCAGAGGGGTCCTCCTTCTCCGGGACCACATTCTCAGCAAAGCCAGGCACTGTCCTCACAGCCCAGCACAGTGGGCTGGAGCTAGGTTTCAGCCTCACCACCTGGGAAAGACCAGGAAGAGCTGGTGAAGGCCCCAGGACACTCAGGAGCCACTGCCAAGAGGAGAAGCCTAGATAGGAGGGGGTGGGGACTGGCAGCAGTGTCTTCTGCTGGTCAGCCTCACTTCCGCTTCTGTCCTTACCGCCCATGTCTTGGTTTCTGTCCTCAATTCTCTCTACCTTAACCTCCTACATAATGGCTCCTTCCTGAGGGGACAGACCACTAAAATGCTGGGGTGGGGAGCAAAGCAGGGATCCCAGGGGAAAGGAAGCTCCAGACAGAAACTAGCAAAGCGCCCACCTCAACCATACCCTTCAGCGGCTCCCTCGTTCTATTCCTGATGCTGTTGTGTTCAGCCTGCTCTTCCCGGAGCCCCCCCCCATACCCATCCCACATGACGTGAGTGACCAGCTGTCCACAATCTCCAGTGACCTTCTTGTCCCTGGCCACCTTCTGTCCTGGTTGTGGACAGAAGGTGGCCAGGGTGGTTTTGTCTGACCGCCCATTCGGGGTGGTCAAAAGACAAGTCCAGGAGGCTGGGATATTAGCTCGGGATTCTGAGCATATCTCTGGCTTCCAGAATCTTCCATGAGGATACAGCCTAAAACTTAAGGGAGACCATAGCCTTCCAGTGTCCAAAGGGAGGAGTTCAGTCTTCCTTTGTTGTAAGGTGCATGTAAGGCAAAGTGGGTGTAGGATCCTAATAGCCAGTTTCCCAATGACTGACTGGAGTCACTTTTGCTCATGGGCTCCATTGGTGTACCTTTGCCTATAAACTGGACTTATGAGGGGCAAGTTCATGGACTTCCTGGGCACTGATGAGCCCAGAACATTCCCTGACCCTTCTGACTCTGCAAACAGTCTCAGTCCAGATGTCATAGTGACACTGCTGCCAGAGCCAGAACATTCTATCTGCATCGAGGGTGCAGGGGAGACACGGTTGCCTCAGGAACACAGGCGTGCCCACCTTATTTCCCTCTACTCTACTTGATCCCTACACCTGGATGTGGGACAAAACACAGGAGGGAAAGTTCCCAATTAATAAGTCTGCTGCTGAGTGTTTCATGGGTCTGACAGGATCTTGGGATCTTCTCATGGGACACTTGGAATTCTCTCAGCTGGAGAGCAGCATCCCTGATCCTTCTATAGCCTCTGAGCTGGTGGTTCTCCTCCAGGATATGTCAGCCAATGTCCCAGGACCCACTGGTTAGGTAGTAACTTACACAGGATCATATCCCTTAATTCAGGCATGTCTAACACACACACACACACACACACTCACATACATGCTCACAGACTTACTCACACATTCTCACACACATGCTCACAGACTTACACTCACACATTGTCACACACATACTCATATATCTCACAGACCTGCTCACAGACACATACTGACACATACAAAAAGGCTCACAGAATCACACACACATATTCTCACACAGAGACTTACATACTCACACACACATATGCTCTCAGACTCACACACTCAATCTCACACTCACTCACACATTCATACACACCCACATACACACTCTTTCTCCAACCCCTGCATACAGCCAACCTCATACCAGCTGCTCTCTCTACCACCGTGTCCCAACACTCACCCATGCCCTCATAGTTTCCCACCTCCACAAGTCACACATGAGGCAGAGCCTGTTCTCAGGAACCTCAAATTCCTCTGCTAGAAAACACCATGACACCAAGGAGAAGCAGGCCCCACCCCTTGCTCCTTGCTGCAAAAAGCAACAGGCTTTACCCAGAGAGATGGTTCCACGAATCCTTTGGACCCTCTTCAAAGCACCTTCAGAGATTCCCCTCAAACTCTCACTATTCCCTCAGATATGACCCTCATTCCGCATGCAAGTGGGCCTGTATCATCAAGCCCCGGTAGATACTTTCATATTATGAGCCAGTCACATGGCTGTTATACGTCTCTTCTTTTGTCTGCCCTCTTCCCTGTCTGCAGGAAATGGGGTGGAATCCAGGTGTAGGGGGAGTCCCAAGCAGTGCTCAGTTTATCTGTGGCCCCTACCAGTAATTCTAGGCCCACTGGGCCAGCTGTTCAATGCAACAGCTGCCACATGTGGTGTTGCTTAGGCCCTGCAGTGCCAGAGATTATCTGGGCATTCCCGTGTGGTTCTGAAGGTCTCCAGGGTGACAACTGGCAGTGCTTGGGGGACCTCAGGGCTGTGCCTTGGGGTATGGGTGCATGCCAGCCACAGGCCATTGCTGCTGTGCAGTCTCCCAACCCCTAACCCCTCCAAGGTGGCTTTAGGGCCAAACTCAGACCTGCCCCGTCCACCTCTCCAGTGGCCTTTGTGGACTGTGGACAGGCCAGCAGCATGTGCGCTGCACTGTTCTGCTTCAGCTGTCTCCCTGACCTTTGCCTAGTTTTAAAGACCTGGGCACCAAATGCCTGTCCACTCTCTAGGCTGGCCCTGCACAGCCACACCCCCTCACAGCCTCTCCTCCGTGGCAGGTGTAGTTTCTAATTCAAGTGATCAGGAGTATGAATCGCAAAGTTCTGGTACTAGATGATGCAGACAGGCCATGTGTGGGAGCCCAGGGGCTGGCATCAGTGTCTGAGGCCTTATGAGGGGCCTCGCAGAGTTGTCTGATGGGGGACTCTGACCGCAGTTGCCTTCTTGGCTGCCTGAAGGACCCCAGGTGGCTCTGAGGAGGGGCTGCTGTGAGCCCAACTCTGCTGGAGTAGGGTTAACTGAGATGCACAGGACTGGGGTTCAGGGGAGGGACACAGCTATGAGGTGGACCCAGGGGCCAGGGGCCCGGGCACATGGCCAGAACCTGAGGGCCAAGAAGGGCCCATTGGGGGATCCTAGGAGTAAGTGCACTGGGCACTTGGACTAGGCCACAGGGGAGGTGAGAGGACAACCACACAGAGCCTGATTTAGGGAGCCTGAACCAGAGGAGGCTGTCAGGGTCCAGGCATGTGCCCTCTCTGCACCCCCAGCCTCTGTCCTGCTAGGACCACATGTCCCCACAACCAGGAAGGAGGACAGGGTTCTGGGGACAGAGGAATCTCAGAGCAGCGGAATCCCCTGTCTCTTCCTGGTCCTCTCCACACTGTGCAGGAGACTCGGCCTAGGGAGGCTGCAGCAGGAGCACACGGGACATGGTGCTCTGCCAGGGGATCAGCCAGCTGCCCTTCCCACTCTTCCCTGCCTCCCTCCACTGCGCTGACACTGGCCATTAAGAAACTAGGACTCTAGGCCACGCTGCTCCTTTACTCCCTCAGTGGCCATTTCTGCCCAGACCTGTTTCTCTCCAACAAGCACAAGCTTGAGCACCACAACTGATGACTTGAGATTCCGGATTTCTTCCTCCCCTTCTTTCTCCTCCTTCCCTCTCTTCTTCCTCCCCTCTCCTCCTCCCGTTCTTCCTCCTCCCCTGCTTCTCTAAGGGTTGGAGTGTTTGGGAGTTGACATGTGTGCATGTGTATGTGCATGCATGTGTACTTGTATGCTTATTTATACACGAGTCCATACATATATGTGAACAAGCACACACACCACATGAGCACTGGATGCATAACATGGGGGATGGAGGCATGATCGTGTCATATCTACATGTACACTTTTTGTCTAGGTGTGGGTTGTTAGTGTACACATATGTTGATGTCTTTTTATGCATTGTGTATGCACATATGTGTGTAAGTGTGTGTGTGAACATGTGTGGGTGGCTCTGTGTGTGCACTGTGCATATTCATATGTGTGAGTGTACACAGTGTGGGTGTGTCTGTGTGTGCACTGTGTATACCCATATGTGTGCATATGCATGTGTGGGTGTGTCCGTGTGTGCTGTGTACACCCATATGTGTGTATGCATGTGTGTGTGACTGTGTATGCCATGAGTGTGTGAGTATACACATGTGCAAGTCTTTGTGTGCACTACGTATGCCCATATGTGTAAAGTGTATGTATACATGTCTGGGTGTGTCTGTGTGCATTGTGTCTGCCCATGTGTGAGGATACATGTGTGGATGTGGATGTGTGCACTCTATATGCCGATGTATGTGTGTGAATGTGTGCACATGGTGTGGTGTGTGTGCTTGCAGTGTGACAGGGAGCATGTGTGTAGAAGGGAGCGAGTGTGGGAAGGGAGTGTCAGTCTCCGTGGGGCTATGGGGCTCAGGTCTCCTCAGTAGCTCCTGGCACTTGGGCTGTTAATCATTAAAGGAGAAGCACAGAGCCAGCGTGCCTCAAAGTCCACCCAGCATGACAGGCTCTGGCAGATGAGTGCGGAGCCATCGGCAATGGGGCTGGGAACCTCAGGAGATGGCATGGGGACTGTGGAACCGTCACCCTCAGCGCTGGCCTCTGGAGCCAGCCTGCATGCCTATGACATTGTGGTTCTGGTCGTCTACTTTGTCTTCGTCATTGCCGTGGGGGTCTGGGTGAGTGTGGCCGCAGTTGGGGCTGGCACGGGAGGCAGAATGTGAAGATGGGATGGCGTGCCAGGGCCCAGTCAGGGGTGACAGGGGCTTTGGGCACCTTCCTTTCTAGTTCTCCTTTCACAGCTGAGGCCCAGGGAGGACTGTGGCTCACCTGAGGTCACAGCAAGGCAGGCATAGGCAGGGGTGCCTGATGCCTCATTTCTGCTGCTCTCCCCAGCCAAGATACTCAAGTCCATGGGAGCGCAGCTGGCCTTTCTCGAGCTAGTCTCCCAGAGGAGGGGCAGAGCTTCCCAGAGTTGCTGGAGCTCTAGACTGGCAGGGAGGAGACAGGTGCACCCAAAGCTCTGCCTTCTCTGTTGTTCTGGGAGCTGGTGTCATGGAACCATGGAACGGGGTTACGTTGTGAAGTCAGGGAGGCCTGAGCTCAGATCCTGACCCCAGCGATAGAACCTCATGGCCTCTCTGCGTATCCCATGTCTGACCCACCCTGAACAGACAGGGACAGCACCGCAGTGGTCCTGATAGAGCCACAACATGACTCACCCAGGCACCTGGTGTGGCGCCAGCTCTTATCACAGCTGCGTTCCACTGCCCACCAGCACTTTAGACTCTGCTGTGGGCTGGGCCGGCTGCTGACTCCAGGGCCACCAGGAACTTACCAGGCTGGAGCAAACCTGGAAAGCATCTTGGCCTCAGTTTCCTCATCTGTAAAGTGGGGTGAACAGTTCTGCCTTCCAGCACTGGCTTGAGGAGGATATGGGTGGTGAGCAATCAGAACTCAGCTTCCTGGAGACAGGACAAGCTGCTCCTCACCCTCCGGCCAGGTTCCTCACCTGCAACCTAATTCCTCTCAGCTGGCCTCTCTGACAAGATCAGGGACAGTGCACAGGCACTGTTTGATATGTCGATATGTCATACTGTTCACTGCTGCTCCCCCACCAGCTGCACCCCCTGGCCCCAAAGCTTCCACCTGCCTGGCCTAGCTCTCTCGTGGTCACCACTGTCTGCAGAGCCCATCAGAGGCCTCTACCTTTAATCAGGGCCTCTGGCTCCTCACACACTGCCCGGCCCTCTCTTTCCCTAGAGAAAGGTTGTGGGGGGAAACTCTCACTCTCGGAAGGCTTGGAGGGCCAGGAAGGATGAGGGACTGAGCGTGTGATGGTAGCTTCTCCTCGCAGTCACAGCTCTTTCCGGGAGGCTGGGGCCAGAGTGGTGGGCTTGTTAGTCAGACTAACCCACGTACCCAGGCTTATTGGCCCGGCTGTGACTGTGCTGTGTCCAAGAACTGGGGGTCTGTGTGGGGGCCAGAGCCTGGGAGAGTCTGGAAACCCCCATCCTTTGTCATTTCCTTTCCAGTCTTCCTTTCGTGCAAGCCAAGGGACCATCGGTGGCTACTTCCTTGCGGGAAAATCCATGAGCTGGTGGCCGGTGAGTCCACCTTCCCCCTCTCTCCTCCCACTGTCTGTATCTCGCAGGGACAAGCATTTTTGTGGGTTTCCTGTCACTGGACGCACCCCAAAAGCCAGATGTACCCCATCTCCTGAGAGTTCCTCTTCATGTACACCTTGGTCAAGTGTTCACTGGGCATGCCCATATGCAGACACTGAGGGACACTGGACTTGAGGAAGTCGAGATGTCCCTCTAGAGCAACCCAGACTTGAGCTGGGCAGACATGTCAAGGGGAAAGAGAGCCTTGGGCTCTGGAGCACTGAGGGGAAAAGGAGCTTTATGGTTTCTCAGGAGGTGGCCCAGACTCTTAGCTCTGAAGAGCAACAGAAGAAGTGAAATCATCTGAACAAAATCCCCAACAATATCAAGAAGCCCATCCTCTCTCTCATCTCTTCCTCACTTGGATCTCAAAACCAACTCCCTCCTCCTCAACTGGGGTGGAGGGAAGGAGCTGGCCAGGCTCTGACTAGGGCCCTGGTGAGGAGTCAGCTAAAGACGGTCCCATAATTGCTGGGTATTGCCTGGGAGGAATAGATTGGGCTCCTGGAGAAAAATTAACTTAGCTGGGAATCGTTCAGTTCTTCAGTCCTCTCTCTGCTGCCTTGTTCTGGGCCTGTGCGAATCAGAGGGTCCAGAGCCTCCCCCACTCCCTCTTTGAGGACCTCTGCTGAGCCCAGCTCCCTTCTCTCTGGAGGCCCTTGGGCAGATGGTGCCTGCAGAGCTTCCTCCTGCAGGCATGACTTATTCATGCTCCCCCACTTTGCCTTCACTCACATCACCAGAGACTTTGCTTCACTGATCACCAAGATCGCCTCTCCATCGCCCATGGCATGTGCAAGAGCTTGTGAAATGCCTCTCACAGTGTCCAGCACACAGCCAGTGTCAAGCTTGTCCCTTTCTCATTGTCCCTCCCTGCCTCTGTTGGCACATTTCCAAAATCCAGTTCCTGCTCTCTGCCTCCTTCCGAGCATCTAAAGTTCATGATCATGACTCCTGATGGATAAAGATCAAAGTGACCTGACCATTGACCCCACTGTGCCTCGCAGATCGGAGCATCTCTGATGTCCAGCAATGTGGGCAGTGGCTTGTTCATGGGCCTGGCTGGGACCGGCGCTGCCGGAGGTCTTGCCGTGGGAGGCTTCGAGTGGAACGTAAGGACTCTCAGGGAATGGGTGGGGGGTTCTGGGCCCTCTCTACCACACCCCTCCATGGTTTCAGCACTGGAGGGTTAGGGTGCTGGGGAGGCTGCAGGGTGCGTGGAGGAGCCACTTCACAGATGGGAAGATCAAGACCTTGGAGCAGAGGGACTCAGCAGGGCCTAGGAGGAGTTCAGGGTGTGCCGCTCCCTGCCCAGGCTCTCCCTCAGCACAGAGCAGTGACACCAAGGGCTCATCTTTCTTCTCCCCACTCACCAGGCAACCTGGATGCTTCTGGCCCTCGGCTGGGTGTTTGTCCCTGTGTACATCGCAGCGGGAGTGGTCACAATGCCGCAGTACCTAAAGAAGAGGTTTGGGGGCCAAAGGATCCAGGTGTACATGTCTGTCCTCTCTCTCATCCTCTACATCTTCACCAAGATCTCTGTGAGTGCCCACGCCAGCATGGCTGTCTCTTGGAAGGGAGGGAGGAGGAATAGACAAAGGAGAAAAGGAGGATGAACCCACATTCTCACCTTTGATGTCTGCTGCCCCTCCACAGTGGGGTAATCAGAACAGAATGATAAGTGATGGTGAGGTGAATGACAGTGTCTCCATGCCTATAGTCTAGAGTTCATTCACCCATTCATTTATTTCTCCATCAGCCCCATGCATGAGTGACCTAGAATGTCACCATTCCAAGTCCTTTTTTTTCATCATCCTAACCTGATTGGACCAAGGATCTGCATCCCTGCAGGGGGTTCTCTCTGGGACAGGGAAGAGGTTCGGGTCCCCTATAGTCAGGCCTCCTGTTGGTCACAGGTTCCCCCATAAAGTGTCCTCTGAGAAGTGGCAGAAAGTGTCCTCTGACAAGTGGCAGAGGGAGTCACAAGCATAGTCAAAAGAAACAAAGTCTGTGAGTGCCCAGCCTCCTGTCCCACCAGTGCCCAGAAACAGTGCCAGGAATTGGGTGAGGGCTGTGTCCCCCTCTTCTCAGACACTTAGCCCGAAGATTTTCTCGAGACTGCTTCTGCCCCAGAGATGCAGCCCATCAACTCCACTGCAGGCCAGGGGCTTCTCCCCTCGCCCAGCTTCATCCACCTGTCACTTTACTCCCTCCACATTGCCTCAAGGCTGCAGGCGGCTCAGTGCTACCAGCCCCATAATCCACGCAGAACTCCAGGGGGCTGCAGGAATGGTTGGTTTTGGGGGTCTGAAAGAGTGATTCCTGAGATCTATAGGAATAGGCGACTGCTAAAATCTGCAGGGGTGAATAACTCTGGGGGTCCCCACAAGTGAACCCATCCACATCCCATCAGCAGGGCCCCCAGGTTTCTCCATGCAGAATGAGAGCTGACAGTGCATGGCCCTGCTGGCTCAGTGGCCATCCCCAAGACCTTTGGGTCACTGGAACTCCTGGCCTGGTTCTCTGCAGACAGATATCTTCTCGGGAGCCATCTTCATCCAGATGGCCTTGGGCTGGAACCTCTACTTGTCCACCGTGGTTCTGCTGGTGGTGACGGCCGTCTACACCATTGCAGGTAGAGGAGCAGGCCACATGGGAAGCAGAGTTGGAGCAGGCAGGGGGGGACCAGAGGAGGGGCTAGGGAACATAGATGTCCATTGAGAAAGCTGACCGTGGGGCTAAGAAGAGTAGGGAGGACAATGCCTAGAGAGGTTGAGGAGGTCAGACTGCAAGAACAGGGAAAAGTGATGGAATTACTGAGAGGGAAGAGAGGCATGAGATGGGAACAGCAGCGCACTGGCACGTTCCAGAGCACTGTCCTGGGCTTCTGTGGTCACTGCATCTGTCCTGACAAAAGTCACAGGCCCCTGCATTGCCTGGGCCCCTGAGGGAGAAGCCAGGGCTTGTGTCCACATAGAGGGACAGGAAGTCGCAATGTGGGGTGCCCAGAGGAGGGACTGGGGGCCACAGCAATGAAAAAAATCCCACTCTGCCCACCCTCATCTCCTGCACGTGTCCATGCCATGGGACAAAGTTGGCACAGAGTTGGCACAGGGGACAGGCAGTAGCTGGAACTCAGGGGCTAAGAGGCTCCCTGGTCTGGTCTGGTCTATCTGTGTGGCCGGGGCAGCACCCAGACCAGAGATGCTTCCATGCTGTTGACTGATGAGCCTTCTCTTCGGTGCCAGGGGGCCTCACAGCCGTGATCTACACAGATGCTCTGCAGACGGTGATCATGGTGGGGGGAGCCCTGGTGCTCATGTTTCTGGGTAAGGAGGCCTGGGGACACCTGCCCACACCCCTACGTTCCTCTCCAGTCTGTCTTTGGTTGTCACCTCTGTGGTTTGATAGAACTTTCCAGAACATGTAGCCATGTCCCTGACCTCCACCCCCACCTACATACACACATACATGCATATACCCTTTCCAGGACATGCACACACGCTCTCCAAGCTCTTCTCTGCATATCCCCTCCACATACCTACTCCCCTCCAGACTTTACACACACATACGCACACACACACATACACATACACACACACACACACACGCACACACACATACCTTCTAGGCTCAGGCTTCCAAAGAGCTGAGGCTATATCCTCTCAATAACATAATTGTTCCAAGCTCTGTGACCTGAGACTCTCTCCCTCTTGCATCTCTCTCTCTCTCTCTCTCTCTCTCTCTCTCTCTCTCTCTCCCTCTCTCTCTTCTCTCTCTCTTTCTCTTCTCTGTGTATGTGTGTGTTTGTTGGGGTGCATATGACAGGCCCTTGGGTCTTCTCTGTGCTCTCTCACCTGCAGGCTTTCAGGAGGTGGGTTGGTATCCAGGTCTGGAGCAACGGTATAGTCAGGCCATCCCCAACGTCACCGTCCCCAACACTACCTGCCACCTCCCTCGTCCTGATGCCTTCCACCTATTCCGGGACCCCGTGAGCGGGGACATCCCTTGGCCAGGCCTCATTTTTGGGCTCTCAGTGCTGGCCACCTGGTGCTGGTGCACAGACCAGGTAATGTCCTCACAGGACTAGCTGGGCATAGTAGGAATGGGGGTGCCCATGAAAAATGGGCCTCTGGAGGTTCAGCAGTGGGACTGGTTGGGACTGCTCCAGCACCTGCTCCTCTGCCACTTTTGCAGGTCATTGTGCAGAGGTCTCTCTCGGCCAAGAATCTGTCCCACGCCAAGGGGGGCTCTGTGCTGGGGGGCTACCTGAAGATGCTGCCCATGTTCTTCATTGTCATGCCCGGCATGATCAGCCGTGCCCTGTACCCTGGTAAGATTCTTGCTCACTCCCAGTGATGTGGGGCTGGGGCTAGCACAATTTCCGTTAAAACTATTGTGTGAAATGGCTTCAGTACAATTGAGGTCCCCAGAATTTCCAAAGGGACCACAGGTGGAAACTACATCCATGGGGGTCATTGCACAAGGTAGGAGGAAGCCTGTGGGAAAGGGGGACACAGGAGGAAGGAAGGAAGGAAGGAAGGAAGAAAGAAAGAAAAATGTGTGAAGTATAGCTCTAACCCCTCCGTGCTTCCCAGTAGTTTCCTTCGATCAAAGCAACCTGGCAGGCTTCAAAGCTTATAAAGACAATAAATAACTTGGGAGTTAACTCTTGTACTGGGACTCACAGATCCCCTGGATGCTACCTCTGTCAGAGTGACCTGTTTCTGTGGGAAGCAGGGCTAAGCACCCACTCACCCTGTCCTGCTGTTGCTCTTCCTGCAGATGAGGTGGGCTGCGTGCACCCGGACATCTGCCAGAGAACCTGCGGGGTCCGTGTGGGGTGCTCCAACATCGCTTACCCCAAGTTGGTCATGGCGCTCATGCCCGTGGGTGAGACCCCTTGCCTTTGGGTTGACCTTCATGCCCACTTCACATCCTCACTGCCTGCAGGGTTTGAACACACATTCACAGGGGGACTAGAAGCCTTCAGTTTCCCACCACACACACACACACACACACACACACACACACACACACCTAAGCATGAACGCACATGCACACACAGACATGCACACACATGCACACACACACCCAGCACAAGTGTCTGCCACAGCCACTCTGTGCCTTTCTCTGTCCTAGAGACTCAGGGAACCACAGCAGCTCCCACCTCACCCCTGCATTCAGCTCTATGCATCCCAGGGCTCCCCAACAGTGAGCTCAGTGATGGAGCATGGGATGAGTGACTGGGGGAGCCTTCAGAGGTTCTTGACCCAGCCAGGGGAGGGTCAGGACTTCTCCAGAAAAAATGAAGACATCCTCGGCTTACAAGAGGAGGGTCAGTCATGGGAAGTAGCACTCTGGGGGAGCTGAGCCCATGTACAAAAGCCTGGGCTATACATCCTACATCCAGAATTTCTTTATCTTTCAACTGGAGGTTTGTGGAAATTAACCCCCTTCACCTGTTACCCGATGCCAGTACTGCATCCCCAAAGCAAGTGGCCACCATTCTGCCCTCTAGGCTCTCTACCTATGAACTAGGTTCCTGTGCTATTGGTTTAGATTCTACATGTAAATGTGCTAATAGGATACACACACACACACAAACACAAAACTTTCTTTGTCTACCTTATGTCCTATAACACAATGCCCTAGAGGTCCATGCATGGTGCAGATAGCAACACGGGCTTATTTTAGAGGCAAATTCATTTTCCATAGCGTCTCTAGGCGTCTTATTTCCTTTGTCCACTCGCAGATCATCTCTGACATTTCTTTCTGACCTGAGTGAGCTTCTGTGAATCAAGTTCTCCCGAATGTTGGGAATGTAGGTATCCAAAGGTGGACAGACATCATTCGTTCTTAAAAACCGCTTCCCCTCCCCTCCAGGGTCCCACGAACCGGGGGACTCCAAGCTTCGACACCCAGACCGAGGTGTCAAGGCTGCAGAGTGCCCGACAGACCGCCTTGCCGCAAGGCCCTGCCCGGTGGGCTTCTCTCTCCACGCCACGCCCTCCCGTGGCCCCTGGGAGCGGCCCCCGCAGCACCGCCTTTCTCCCCAGGTCTGCGGGGCCTGATGATCGCCGTCATCGTGGCTGCCCTCATGAGCTCGCTCACGTCCATCTTCAACAGCAGCAGCACCTTGTTCACCATCGACGTGTGGCAGCGCTTCCGCGGGAGGGCGACAGAGCGGGAGCTCATGGTGGTGGGCAGGTGCGCGGGCCATCCTTCCCCTGCCCTCTCCCAAGAGAGTGGCCCCTGCCCTGGGTCCCTGCAGGGCAGCAGAGCCCGGGGCCCATAGGCAACTGTCCACGGCTAAGTCCCTTCTCCGCTGAACCCCTCTGCTCCCCCGGGTGGAAAGTGCTTCCCTTCCTGGCCAGGTGAACCTTCAGAGGAACTGAGGAGCTGACCAAAGGTTTCATAAAAGAAAGGTGGGAAGTCCAAGTAGGCGTGGCGACGTCAGGGAAAGCCACGCCCATTGGAACCGCTTGGGCCACGCCCCTCTAGGAGCCCAGGGACCAGGAGAGCTGCAAGGCTCCTTATTCCTCCAGCCTACCCTGAGCGCCCATTATACAGCGACCTTGGTGCCAGGACTCGGGGACGCCTGCCATGGCTTCCAGACGATGCATGTAGTTTGAGACAGGCAGAGAAGCGTGGATCAGTTGGTAAGATCTGCCTCACTGAAGCCCTTCCTAGGAAGAAGAAATGTTTCTAAAAGACGCAGAGCCTTGAACACGGAGCTGAAGGATTTGAACCTTATATCCTGGGCTTGTTTTATGCTTTTCAAAGTATAATTTGATAATGCTGGGAGATACCTGATGTGGCAGAACACCCGTCTATGTGTGCAGGTTCTGAATTTGATTTCCAGCACCGTATACCACCCCACCCACCCCCAACTCCAGTGTTTCCAGGAAAGACACCTGTTTCATTTTTTTTTTAAGTTGTAGCTTGGCCTTGCACTTTTTGTTTGTTTTTGAGGAGCCGCACCCGGCGAAGGTCAGGGTTTTCTCCTGGCTCTGCACTCAAGAATCACTCCTGGCAGTGCACAGGAGACCATACGGGCTACCAGGCCACCCAGGTTGGCCGCATGCAAGGCAAGCACCCTACTCATTGTAGCATCTCTCCAGCCCTTCGCCAGTGGTTTGGCTCTTTCTACAGAGGCTGTGCATTTTGGAGTTTAGGTTAAGGTCTCTTTCTGGAATCTTCGCTTCATAATTCCAACTCTGTTTTTCAGGCTTCTGGACCAGCATGTTTAGCCTCCTTTTCTCTGCCTCTGCACTCACTGTGCCTTCCATCAATATGGGTGCATTCTACCTGGGGCTGCTGACTGGATTCCTGCTGCTCATCTGTGCCAGCCTTAGGAGAGGGACTGAGAGGGGAGGGATTAGTGGCAGAGAGGCCCCATTGGGTAACTGCTGCTCTAGTGGGGGCTGAGAGATAAAATAGGACAGAGCACAGAGGAGAGGACGGTTGTGCAAAGATACTTGATAGAAAGTTCCTTTTAACTGCTTATGCACTTTGAACTGCCAAGTTTTACTGCCCTGATTTCATCAATTAGTGGTGTTTGGGTGCCATCTCCTGGTCATCAGGAGATGATGCGCCTAAGTTTTGCACCTAATACTATCCTGTCACTGTCCTCCCATTGTTCATCGATTGGCTTGAGCGGGCCCAGTAACATCTCCATTGTGAGACTTCTTGTTACTGTGTTTGGCATATTGAATACTCTCGGTAGCTTGCCAGGCTCTCCGAGAGGGACGGAGGAATCGAACCTGGCTCGGTCAGGCTGGCTGCGTGCAAAGCAAACGCCCTGCCGCTGTGTTATCACTCGAGCTCCGCACCATGCATGCTTCGCACCTAATACATCCAGGAAAAAAATTGTTTTCAACTGTGCATGACACCTAACAATGAAAAGGAGAGAGAGAGAGAGAGAGAGAGAGAGAGAGAGAGAGAGAGAGAGAGAGATTGAGAGAGAGAATATGGGTCTGGGGATTTGAGTACTTGTCCCCAATTCAGGATCAGTTAGGGACTGTCAGGAACTTTGCCCTGCTCTGTGAAAATTCAGGATAAAGGAGAGAGGGTTAAAGTTGGAGCAACATAGAAGGTAGAAATTTCTGAAAGTTGAAGCTGTCCTGGATAAGGGGCCTCCCTGCACAGACCAAGCTCAGACTAGAGGCCATTTCCTGAGGAGGGTGGTGTGGGAAGAAGAACGAAATTTTCCCTGACAGCAGGCCTGTTCAGACTAATGCCCTGAAAGGCAAAAGGTCAAAAGCCAAATTTCTGGAATTCTAACATCTAATTATATTCTAGTATCTAATTATCACTGTCACTGTCCTCCCGTTGTTCATCGATTTGCTTGAGCGGGCCCAGTAACGTCTCCATTGGAGACTTTGTTGTTACTGTGTTTGGCATATCGAATACATTACAGGGAGCTTGCCAGGCTCTGCCGTGCGGGTGAGATACTCTCAGTAGCTTGCCAGGCTCTCCAAGAGGGGCAGAGGAATCGAACTCGGGTCGGCCATGTTGGCTGCGTGCAAGGCAAATGCCCTACCACTGTGCTATCTCTCCAGCCATCTAATTAGAATCTTAGAATTCTAATATCTGGGACTTTACGAGTCTGCATTTCTGGACCCTTAGCCTTTGAGGTCCTAGTGAGTAGCATTCTCTCACTCAGCAACCATGCATTCCCACCTTTCGTCTCTTCCTGGTTCCTTTCTCCTGGCCCCTCACAGTGCCCTGTGCTCTCCTGGCAGAGTGTTTGTGATCTTCCTGGTGGTCATCAGCATCCTTTGGATTCCCATCATCCAGAGCTCCAACAGCGGCCAGCTCTTTGACTACATCCAGTCAGTCACCAGCTACTTGGCCCCACCCATCACTGCCCTCTTCCTGCTGGCCATATTCTGCAAGAGAGTCACGGAGCCTGTGAGTAGAGCCTCACCCCTGCCTCTTTCTTGACCCTGCATCCTCCACACACCAGAGGGGCAAGCCCATGACCTGCTTTCTGTGACCTTGGGAAAATCCGCTACCAACTCAGGTCCCCATCTGTAGCACCTGGACTAGATTCCTATGTTTTATGCCCTCATTGCTGATTCCCACCAGAGTGACTGTGAGCATGCTATTTGAATTCCATGGTTTGCATGCCAGGTTTTATATGCTTCACTTTAATTAGCCATCTATAAACTAGTGAAGGGTAGGGGGAGAGATGATTCAATAGCAATTAGTGTAATGTCTAACAGCTGCTCTGAGTAAGGACCAGGAGCACTTTACCCTGAGGGAGCTGGGAGAAAATCAGGGAAGCCTTCCTGGACAGAAGAACATCTGAGCTGAGCCCAAAGCATCAGGGATCATGGAACAAGTTTTCTTGGCAGGAAGAACAGGGTATGAAAACATAAGTGCGAATGAGAGTTTCCTGGGGTGTGTCCATCGCTCACACTCTAAGTGGGCAGCAGTGATGAGAGTGAAACCAAGAGTGAACATTGAGGTCACCTGCTCAGTGTTTACTCCTTGTTCTTCATTCAAGAATCACTCCTGGGAGCTGGAGAGATAGCACAGAGCGTAGGGTGTTTGCCTTGCACGTGGCTGACCCTGGTTTGATTCCCAGCATCCCATATGGTCCCCTGAGAACCACCAGGAGTAACTCCTGAGTGCAGAGCCAGAAGTAACCCCTGTGGATCACCAGGTGTGACCCAAAAAGCAAAAAAATAAAGAATCACTCTTGGCAGTGCTCAGTGAACCATATGGGCTACCAGGCACAGCACTGAAATCTGACACCTGCCTGAGAGGACCCAGGGGCCAGGACTAGCAACCTGGTACTCCCCAGAGAGCCCAGAAAAGACAAGTCCACAGTGCTGGCTCTGGGTTGAGGAGTAAAGGGACAAACACCTCGATGCAGGCTCCACAGGAGCCATGCTAATGTCACAGGCACAGCAGAGAGATCACTACCACCAATCCTGAGGAAACTAAACTGGGTGGGGGCTGGGGTGTCAGCTCCCCACACAGAACAGGATGCTCAGCAGAGCGCAGCTAAATGCCAGATAATCCTGCTTACTTCAGATATTTTAACATCAAGTGCAGCCTACCTCCCCTCATGCTTTAAAAAGAAAATTTGGCTTTTGAGCCCCACCCAGCTGTTGTTTGGGGATTTCTATTGGCTCGGGGCTTTGTGGACCAGGCAGACCTGGCAAAGATATCTGGGCTCCAGCTACAAAGCCTGAGCTCTAGCTTTTGTTTTAGCGTCTCTTCTCTGTCTCTCTCTCTCTGTCTGTCTCTGTCTCTCCTCTCTCTCTCTCTCTCTCTCTCTCTCTCTCTCTCTCTCTTTCCCTCTCCATCCCACCTCCCCTGCACCAGCAGCTCATTTTCAAAAATGCAAGTCATCTAACCCTTATAGACTAGAAGCAATAGACTCTAGAGTCAAATAATGCTCTAAGGAAGCTCTGGGGTGGGAGAGCTATTCTTTTGTTTCAAAGGAAAATAAAGATAGTGGAAGGTCAGGGACGGGAAGAGAAGCAAAAGAGAAGCAAGAGACAGCAGATGAGTGCTGTGATTTTTGACTTCACAGATGGCCGGAAAGGGGGCCCAGAACCCCCTGCTTCCTACACAAGCTCCTGTTCTAGCTGAAGAGCCACGGGCCATGCTCGGGGCCTCCACATTTCTCTGTTGCCTGTGAGGATATTCCAAGCCCATAAGCTGAGTCTCCGCTCCTGTCTGGAATAGGGTCTAGGTCCCAGCCTAATCCCCGCGGCCTTGCATTGCGCTCCACCGCCGCGTCCTGCACTGCAACTGCAGAGGGCGGGCGCAGCCTCAGACACTGGACCAGAAGAGCAGCCCCCTCTGGGTGTGGAGGGGTGGGGGGTGGGGGGTGTAGGGGGGCGTGTCCCAGCAGGTGCTCAGCCGTGCATGTGTCCCCTCTCTCCACAGGGTGCCTTCTGGGGCCTCATCTTCGGCCTGGCCGTGGGGCTGGTGCGCCTCATCCTGGAGTTCGCGTACCAAGCCCCGGCCTGCGGGGAGGCTGATGGGCGGCCAGCGCTGCTCAGGGACATCCACTACCTCTACTTTGCGCTGCTCCTTTGCGGGCTCACGGCTGCCGTCATCATGGCTGTCAGCCTCTGCACGCCCCCCATCCCCGAGGAAAAGGCAAGTGACACATGGGGACTCAGACCCACCCTTC
The DNA here is from genome assembly GCF_029834395.1 of Sorex fumeus. NCBI lineage: Eukaryota > Metazoa > Chordata > Mammalia > Eulipotyphla > Soricidae > Sorex > Sorex fumeus. The sequence goes on along the minus strand of NW_026606102.1, from coordinate 18,527,886 downwards.
CCCAGGGTCCCCAGGACTGTGGACTTCCAGGTCTGAGTTCTCTCAGGTGAGTGAGGGGCTCCTCCACGGCCACCAGCTTGGAACAAATCCCGGAGTCTGTGGTGAGTCATTTGGCTGGAAAAGGACTCTGCAACGGACTCTGCGTGCCAGACTGTGGGGGTCGCAGGACACTCGGGACCCTAGCACTGAGGCAGATCCCAGCACATGGTGCCTGCACCCAGAGAAAGCAAAGAGAGTGAAGAGGGGGGCAAAGCCAGAGGAGACAGTCGCTTCTAGGGAGCCAGGCAGCGCCACTGCAGGGTCCCTCTGGGCCCAACCTGGGAGGATAATGGTGTCCAGATTGCATGGATCCAGCTCCAGCCCCAGGCCCAGGCCTTTCCTTTAGAGTCTGGGGACCTTGGTTTGAGTTGCCAAGGCCTGGCCAGAGAGATGGCAAGGGGGCTCCGTGACAAAGACCCACAGACTGGGGCGGGCTGAATTACAGAAATGTGTTTGCTCATGGCACAGTAGTTGAGGGATAAGCTCAGGCACCAGTGGGCTTGGTTCTTGAGGCCTCTCTTCTGGGCTTGTGGGGCCCTGTGCTCCGTTTCCGCGTGGTTTTACTCCATGCTCTCTGTGTCCTACTAGCCTATCTGTTGAGAAAAGGGGTGGCTCCCAAGCAGTGATCAGGGGCTCGGGCAGGATGACTCAGCTGTGCCGGTCTGATTTTCAGTTGTCTGACCCAGCAGACCTCAGAGACCAGGCAGTGCCAGGGATCAAATTCGGAGTCTTGTGTATGCAAAGCCTGTGCTTTGGCTATTAGAGCAAACTCTCCAGCCCTTGCGTACAGGTGACCCCTCAATTCTTCATCTCCCGCCAAGCCTCTCTCCTAAAATACAAACCCCCCAAGTCCCCAGCACCCTGGTTTTCCAGACCATTCCACAGGCTCTGGGTGACACAGAGTTTGCAGAATGACTAAGCAGCAGGATCTTCCCAGACCCCCCCTCCCAGAGAGTCAGTTGCATGGTGGGGGGTATCCCAGGAGAGGACCCTGCACTATCTGTAGCAAGTGGGGAGGCAGGGGAGGCAGGGCAGGGGATCTGGGTCAACCCGTAACAAGGAGCTCCCTGGAAGGGAAAGAGGGCAGAAGGAAGAAGGTCAGAGTTCAGGAACCACAGTGCCTCTGTGTATAGAAACCAAGAACTTGCTGTGTTGTTCTCTGTCAGACCATTTAAGGGGAGGCGAGAGGAAGTCATGGGGCTATCGGGGGACGCCTGCTCATTCCCCCCACCTGAGGGTCTCCACTCGTAGCCCTATAGATGCTTCAAGCTCCCCAACATAATGTGTGTGGATGACACCCCTTAACTCCTCACTCTGCCATTTCCCAAACCCATGCTTCCTCCTACCCTCTCCCTGCTCTTTACCACCTAATGGTCCAAGGCAGGCTCCTGAGGGCCCCAAGGAACCTGACCCACTCCCTGTAGCTCCCTGCTCCCTTCCTCACCCATTTCCCCCATTTCTGCAGGGGCTTCCTGCAGCATGCCCCAGGCATATGCCTTCTGGAAGATCTCTCACTCCCAGAACTAACAGCCTCTTCCCAGGTTTGAAGTTTGCAGCCTCCCTCCAGGGTCTGTAAGGTTTGAGTGTCAGCCCAGAAGTGAATCCTTTGAACATGGGGTCTGTGTGTGCCCAGCACAAGTTCTGGTGTGGCGTAGGACCCAGAGCCCAGGAGTTCTGGGCCTCTATTCCTACCCTCTTCTTGTGCTGTTTGTGTCCACACTCCTCTGGGAATGCAGGGACCTAGAGCAGCATTTCTCCCTAAAGGGAACAAGTAGACAGACAGGACATGATTTTCTTTCCCTCCAGCTCGCTCGCTTAACATGGTGGACCCGGAACTGGCCCTGCTCTGAGGGGGAAATGGAGACACCAGAGCATAGTCCAGGGGCCTCGGAGCTGCCACCTGGAGAGCTCCCTGCAGAGGGCAGAACAGCCAAGAGCTCCAATCAGGACCCTGAGCAGCCCCAAGGTAGGCTGGGGCATTATCAGAGAGCTGTAGGAGCAGCAGACAACCTGCGTGGGGTCCCGCAAAATCCCATGGGGTTACTGGAGTGAGGTCTTTGAAGGACACATCACCCAGATATCTCCCCTCCTCCCTTCCCACAAGCCAATTAACCTATTGAGAAGGAAGACAAACAGGTAAGATCCAGGAACAAGCATCACCCTGGCGGAGTGTGGGTGGGAGGACAGGCACCTCCATGGGAAGGTAAGGGCATTCATCCTGAACCCCAGAACTTGCATGAGGCAGAGACTACCCAGGTGTCACCTGCATTGGGGATCAGGGTTCTGAGCCAAGCCTAACTCCCTCGGTCTTCCAAAATCCACTAGCATAAAGCCTTTTCACCATGCACACATGTACACACACACAACACACACACAACACACACACACACACACACACACACACTCACCGTGATCTCGTTGACTAGATCTGGGCAGAAAATAAAGTTGTGTTCAGAGGCTTTCCTCGGGCTTAGTTCTGCCTCAGCCACACAGGAGCTTAGCCATCCTTGGGGCGAGCAACCAGGATGGCAGTACCCACTATTCCTCTAGGCTTCCTACCAGCACTGACCTGGGCTCCAGAGCTAGCTGGGAACATTACAGACAAATTGAGTCATCCCAAGACCACACTGAATCTAAAGTTGAAAATTCATTATAGACAAACTACAGCTTTAACCTTCTTCTTGTGTGACTAAATACATCAAATAATGTTGATATTCCACTTAAAGATATAATAATTTCCCAAATTATAAATTTCTCAAGAAAAATTCTAAGTCAAACAATTAAAATCTGGGCTTTTGAGATAGTCCAGCTAAGCTTAAGGTACCTGGGTTGCATGGAGTCAGCCCTAGCACCATGAATGTTCTCTGAGAATCACCAGGAGTGATTACAGAGCACAGAGACAGAAGTAAGGCCCAAGCAACTCCAAGTGTAACTCCAAAACATAAACAAAATGATTAAAAGAAGTTTGAAAGTTCAAGCCCAAATTCAATTTAACTGACCCTTATGAGTAGAAATTCAATGACATTTAAGTCCTACATTTACTGTTCTGTCTTAGAGGGAGAGTTAGCGCTGGGTGGAGTTGAGAAGGAGTGGAGTTGGAGCTAGAAAGAGTCACCTTCTGGAAATTGCTCCGTGACATTGGACTGCATCCCAGAACTGAATCCAGGGCCTCCTGCATTTTCCCTGCAACCTCTGTCTCGGGTGGTGCACAGCTGCTTGGAATTCCCACAAGAACCCAGTCAAGATTGTGAAAGCATGTCTGCTGGGCCAGCCTGGCTGGCAGCAGGACCTCACATGATTACTGATTTTGACAAGTGCCATAGGCCCTCCCTAGGGCCTGAGAAATCCTTCTTTTGGGATACTGAGTCTGGAGAGTCCAAGACAGACATACAGACAGACAGACAGACAGACACGCACTTGCCTCAGGTTAATATCATCTCTATCCAGACACCAGGATCCCAGACATCGTGTTTCTTGCTCCACTGGCAGCAGTTAAAAGCCAATGCCTGATTACAAGGCACCACCCTTGATGGGGTTTGCAACATCACAAATTTCCAAGGTCAAAAGTAACATGGGCCCACTTCAGAAAGTACCACCAAAGCACCAATTTCCTTCCATAGCCTCATATGTGGTCTTAGTTCATCACATTGTTTTGTAGTAAGTCCTGTTTCTGCTTCAAGTGTTGTGGTCCATTCACCGGATGTTGGAGGTCTCATAATTGCTTCTCTCCCCACTGTATCAAGCACCAGATCTAAACACTTGGGGATACAGAAACAGCAATCTAGAAAGCACAAGCTTTCTGTAGGCGAGGCAGCTACTGAGAGAGGAAACATCAAGGATAGAACTGGGCCAGAGACCCCAAAGGGGAAGAGGAAAGACCCAGCTTATGAGAAGTGGCAGCCCTTCCTGGTTGACCCTACATGCTGGGGGCAGGGCTTGTTACTCTAGAAGCAGAATAAATACTGCTCCCTGCAAAACTCCCTGCTGCCAGGAGTCTAGTTCAATGGATCAACTGGGTCCAGAAGCTCAAGAGGGAAATCCACCTCAACCACAGGAGGAGGGGTGAGGAGAGGCAGGGAGAGGCCCAAACGCTTTCTGCCAAGGGAGTAGAGTCTGTGAAAGAAGTCCCTCCCTCATAGATCATCTCCATTGATCAAAATGCAAAAGTTAAAATGCAAAGGTTAAAGGCCACATAACTTGAAGCTCTCAACATAGAAAGCCGGATAAATTTAGATATAGTAAAATAGATACCCTGCAAAGTGTATATAGTCATATTTTATTACTCAAAACATGGGTGGATTTATATTGTCATTAATCAGAGTACCACTGGCTTGTCAGGACCATATGGCTTCTCCAGCTTGGGAAAATCACATGCTTTGCATTCAGAAGATCCAGATTCTATGCATGGAACTACAAAGCTTCCCCCAAACACCACTGGGAGTGATCTCTAAAACCTGGAAATAGCCCCTGAGCACAGCCTGCTTGACTCCAGACACCCTGCCCCAAAGAACTACCCACTGACTTGTTGAATGATCTAAGCTAGTGCAATGCTTAAAAAGCTGACTTGGTGGTGTTGTTTTTGGTGCCGCTCTGGGGGCTGTGACAAAGAGCCTCACATCTCACCTCCATATTTGACACTCCATAGTGACATGTAACTTACCAACCATTAAAACAGCAAAGCATTTCCACGCCCAACTAGAGGGATTTTTAATATTCATTTTATTTTAATATGTTCTCTGTTTAAGGGATGGGAAGAGGTGGGAGAGTCAAAACATCAACTTTTGTTTATGTTTCATATTACTTGGCCATGCTATCTACCATAGAGCTCCAGAATAGCCACCTTAGCCCACTCACAAGCTTGAGCTCAATACAACTGGGGCAGGGGGGGTCAGGGGCAGTGCTCATGGCTAACCCCAGCTCTGTGCCTAGGGATCACTCGTGGCCACATTCAGGAAATCTTGAGGTACCAGGGATCAAATCCTGGCCAGCAGCATGCAAAGCAAGCACCCTACCCACTGTACCCACCACCAATAACTTCAATGCATTGTCAAATCTCTCTTCTCTGGAGAAGAGCTACACGACATTGATCTAGGCAGGCATGACCCACAGCTGGGAGAGGCAGAATGAGAGATTAGCACATGGCCTCAGTCAGATGAGGGAGGAAGGCCTAAGAACAAGATGCATGTCACCAGCTCTGGGCCTTCCCTGTAGGGCACCCTGGGCCAGCTGCAGACCCCTGTGAGGTGAGCTGGGCACGTGTTCAGAGTTGAGATGAGCAGCACTGTGTTTCTGAGCCCCCCAGAGATACACCTCTAGAGGATAGATTCGGGGTGGGGTCTAGGGTGAGGGCTCATGAAGACTGTCATTGCTCAGCATGAGGCTCCTGTTGGTACAAAAGGGCCGAGTCCTGCATCCCCTCCCACTCCCCTTTCTGAGCATCTTGTTCCTTTCTGGGCCCCTTATGGGTCCCCCTGCTGCTTTCTTCTCGCCGCTCTTTCTCCAGTCAGCCTGGGTTCTTCTTTCTGCCCATCTGTTTCCAGCCCTGCACAGGTCCTGGACCGAGCGGCTCTGGGGCTGGCTCTGTGGATTCTCAAGTGCTGAGCAGGTGCTGAGCCCGGCAGAGAAGGCAGCGCTGCAGCAGAAGCTGACGAGCATCGAGGAACCACCACTCTGGAGAAGAGTCTGCAACCTGCAAGCTGTCCTCCTACTGGCCATCAACATCTTCCTCTGGGGCTACTTCGCATGATACTTCAGACTGGGAGCCTGCCCACAGGTTCAGGACAGCTCTGGCCTCTAGGGCTGCAGAGGGCTTCCCTCCCTGCTGGCTCTCGAGGCCCACAGAGGTGAGACTGGGGACTCCCTGGGGAAGTCCCCACACTGGCCAAACAGGAACCCCATGCCAGAGGAAGAGGACAACAGCTGCTCTATGCAGCAGGACTCATGCTGGTGCTTCTGATTCGGGATTTTCCCTGACATATAGTCCCCGAGCTCTGTCCTTTGTGGGTCTGTCCAGGGACTTTATGTGTGTGTTGAGGTCAGAAAATATTAGCAGTGGTTGCAAGAAGCAGAACAAAAATTCAAATTAAAGTGAAAGTGCGTCTTTGCTCTTAGCCTACTACACCTCTTCCCTTCTGCTCCCTCTCCAAGTCCCAGTTCTGTTCAGTGGGAACCCACCAGGAGGGCCTTTCACTCCCACTGGGGTGCCCATCAGAGTACATAGAATGTAACCCTGGTGACAGTGCCATTTGGCAGATAGGGACTCTTGGTGCTACTCAAATCCTGCCTCTTCCTTGCCTGTGTAAACATGTGTGGTCTTCCCAGTCTCCAGAAACTCAGGGACAAGAGGGAGAGACATGAAAGCCAGAAAGGGATTGCCTGAGCCCGGGCTAGCAGGTAGAATGGCTGCTCGGACAGCCCCAGAGCCTCAGCAGCCAGCCCTGTCTCCCTCTTGCTTGACTTACAAGGCACCAACCCTGCCTGGAAAGCACAGAGAACTGGCTTAGGGGGTCCTTTTCTAGGGAGCTTCACAAGGTGCTCCTCTCAGTCAAGTTCTACTTTGCTCCCAGCCTCCAGTCTCTGGAGATGCTTCTGTGACAGCCACTTTATTCTAAGCTTTTTCTCTCCAAATAGGGTGAATTTCCCAAGGGGCAAGACTGAGGATTATGTCCTAAGTGACTCTGTACCCAGAAAGAGCGGGTGTTCACAAACTGTGGACTCCAGATCTTCTTAAGGGCATTGTGTTGTGGTTGGTGGGTAGTAAGAGGTAGGGGGCCAGCTTGTGGGAGGCAGCCCCCTAAACACAGAGTCTGCAGGACAAGAAAGATAATTCGGGAGTTAAGCTGCTTGTTTTGCACACCACCATCCCTGATTCCATCTCTGGTACCTCACATGTTCCGCTGAACTCTGCCAGGGGTGATCTTCGAGCATAACCACATGTGGCCCAAACCTCCCACCACCCATCCCAGCCTTCCTCAAACCAAATAAACACAGCTCTTCCCACTGCATGAGACACATGTGGGAAAGCTCCTTTGTCCATCTAACTGGGACTCTCTTCAGTGTTGCCTTTGTCTTTGTTTTATACTGAACAACAAATCATAATTGACTTCAAGTAAATTTTGAATCCTGGGGGCATTGAATAGCTGATTCTATGAATTATCTCTTTCTGTGACTGCCTCCAAAGCTGAGTCTGCTGGTCTCTGACCTCGTGCTCTGCCCCCTCACAAGGCTTTGCACTCCTCATTGTTCCCCACTGACCCTTACTGAGAACTCAACTATTTTCCCACTTTTGCCCAGAACCATTCACATAAGTCACTTTTGTGCAACTGATTATAGAAGGCTTGGCAAGGGCAAGAACTCTAAACCACAGAAGCACAATTTAAAATTAATGTTAGGGCCAGAGCGACCGCACAGGAATCAGGGGCATATGCTTTGCATGTGTGGGGCCCTGGCTCGATCCTCTAGTGCCTCCAGCTGTAGTCCTAGTGGCCCACATACCACTGGGCCGGGACAGCACTGCATGTCCAGGGCCTCACACTAAACCATCCTGCCTGACTATCACCAGAATTGGCCCCAGGACTACTACTTTGGATTCTCCCTAGTCCTCAAATGAAGTCAACATTAAATATTCTCGTCTTCCAAAGTTCCTCAGCAGCATGTTCTGTGAGTGTGGGGTTCCCCTTCCTGATACCAGTCTCCTTGTTATCCGAGTCTCTTGGGCCTCAGCCCACTCTTTGGACTGTGTCTTGGGTCTTCTTTAAAATACAGAGGGGTTGTGCCAACAGTAGTCGTGCTCCTTCCCTACTCTCTGTCCAGAAAATCCCAGAATTCCCTGTTCCTATCTAAGCATAAAAGTTATGGCTGTGGGCCACAAAGAGCTCAGGGCTAATATGCAGGCCTTGCCTGCAGGCACCCCAGGATTTTCCCCTGTCACCACAAGGTCCTCTAAGAACCACCATGCGACCCAGAGCACTGTCGGGTGTGAGTCCACCCTCTCCCTCCTCCACACACAAAGGAAGTGCTGAATGTCTGTAGCAGAGTCACACTGTCTCAGCCGTGACCTTTCTAGGGTCACCTGGTTTTCGGAGTGGCTAAGTTCCCAGCATCCAGCATATACTTTCCAAGTCCTCTTACCCTGACTTCAAAGGCATCAAGTAACATCCCTGAGGAAATGCTCATCTTGGCACCCAGACTATAGACTCTCCTCAGAGTCCCCATTGCCTAGAAGGGACCTGGTTTGTGAATGCTAAAATGAACATGATGTCGAATAAGTAAAGGAATGCATTAAAGAGCATCCTGGGACCTGCCCTAGAGATAGCTCAGTGGTAGGGTGCTTGCCTTGCATGCAGCCAATCCAAATTGGATCCCTGACACTGCACATGTCCTCCAAGGACTGCCAGGAGTGATCCCAAGCCCAGATCCAAGAGTAAGCCCTGAGCACAGTCTAGTGCTCAACACAACACAAACAAAAACGGATCCTTAGCACAAGAAGCAAAATATTCACAATATAGAAATGGGGAACAGAGAAAAATGAGGAAACAGTTGGAGGTGTCTGGCCAGGTCACAACAGAAGCCAGAAGCTTCTGGTCCTTATAGCTTCATCATATGAGCATGAACAAGCAAGAGGCTCCTTTCATGAGCTGAGCTCAGGCCACAATCTGTTCCCACACACCCTCTTGGCCAGGTGCGATTTGCGGGCGCCTGCCCTCGGGAGAGCAGCGGGTGTGGGGCTGGGATATGAGCAGTAGGTCTGGGAGGAGGTGCCCTGCTAAACCTGTGATCCTTGGAAAATTCAAACTTTAGCCATTGACCTGATTGTGAGTCCAGGTAGACAATATTTCCTAGATTGACCTGAGGTCTTATCAGAACTTCTAGAACCACACACAGGGTAATTGACTCTCCTTCAAGCCAGAGAGAGGTTGCCTTATGCAAAGGCAAAAGGCAGGAGCTTGAAAGCCTGCCCTTCCGGACACAAAGCTAAACTCTGCCATTTGCTTGTGATCTTGAGGATATTGCTTAACTTTTGTTTCCATTTGTGAAATGGAGGTGAATATTGCAGCTGCTTCATAGCTGTTGAGACTGTAAAATGTGAGAATTTGCTTAAAGTATTTCAAACAGTGCCCAACACATAGTCATGGTTCCCTCAAACACTGGCTAGTACTCATACTCTCAGTGACCTCTGTTGATAGTAGTACTAGCCAACTTTCAACAACATCATAAATGACACTTTAAGTCCTGTTATGTTTCGGCCTTCTGCCTCTCTGGGGGAGTTGTGAGATGTCCTGGGTGGAAAGAGGAGAGCATGTGCCTTTGAACACTGCGGCAGAGACTATCACTGCTCCCTCCCCCCCATGACCTCATGGCACTCACCAGCCCTATTTGCTGGGCGTCTTCCTACCTTCTCTGTGGTGGGCTTTCTCTGGCTTCAGAAAATGCCCCGTGCAACACACAGCCTCCTAGGGAATGCTGGGGGATTAAGACCTTGTGAGCAGCTCTCAACCAGTCACAAACAAAGGGTGGTGCCAGTTCCAGTGGAATAATCCAGAAACTCTTCCAAATCACCTCCTGAGACTGCTCCTGATGCACCTACAAAACAGCTGTTCTCTCTCTCTCTCTCTCTCTCTCTCTCTCTCTCTCTCTCTCTCTCTCTCTCTCTCTCTCTCTCTCCTACCCCCTTCTACTGCTTCTTCCTGGCAGTGGTGAAGGAGGTGAGGAAGTAGAGGGTGTTGAGGGAAAGCGAGTCACATGCCAGCACATGGAGTGGAAACATGCGCAGAGAGGAACACGAAAAGGCCTTTCCAGAGACTTGGGATGGTTTGCCACGAGCAATAACAACATTAGGAGGGATTTTTAGACTGTGAAAGGATAAGGTTTAAAAACAAATAGTTCTCTTAAAAATACCATGAAGAAATCTTTTAAAACTGATTTGCAATTGAGCCTGCGCCACTAAGGCGTTCAGTTTAATAAGTGGGACTCGTAACTGTGTCCCTGGGTGAGGGTTCATATCACTTAGAAGGGGATGGAAACTGCTAGAAGCCAGGCAGAAGTGTCAGTTTTCCATTAACCTAGAACTAGTGTCTCACAAGACTTTCAGCCTGAAGTCAGATTACTGTAATTTCTTTTCCTCTCCAGGGTGAAAAGTTGGAAGAACTTTAAAGGTTACATATAAATATAAATCCTACAGATTTAAACTAAGATAGTTACAGTTTACTTTCATATTTCAAAATCAAATCTCAGCTTTAGCTCAGACTCACAGAGTATAAATGTCAGGTTTGTTTCTTTTTCTTTAAGTCTTTTCTGTGTTCTTACATAAAATCTGCAAAATATCACTTAAAGAAAAACCTCCAATCACCACATCTTCCCCTAAACCAATTACAAGAACCTCAGCTCATCTGCCAATATGGTTCAATTTTGGACTGATAGGGCTGGAGCAATAGCACAGCGGGTAGGGTGTCTGCCTTGCACACAGCCAACATGGTTGACCCGAGTTCGATTCCTCCGCCCCTCTCAGAGAGCCCGGCAAGCTACCGAGAGTATTCGATATGCCAGACACAGTAACAACAAAGTCTCCAATGGAGACGTTACTGGGCCCGCTCGAGCCAATCGACGATCAACGGGAGGGCCTTTACTTTACTTTACTGCCTGGAGGGAAGCCCAGAATCAGCCCTTTTGCCTCTGTCTGGTCTCGCTTCTTGCTTCTAGGAGCTAATTAGGTCACCAATGAACTGGGTGTGGGGATAGATCAGGACTTATCGCCGCCACTATTGGCAGTCTTGGGTGGGGGCAGCCTTCAGGAGGGACTGCCTCAGGTGAGCTGCCCCTTTGCCTGAGGCCTCACCCATTCTAGCACAGCCCAGATACAATGACTGCGAAGTAGATAAAGACTGGGATCCTACATGAGTGAGGTGCGAAAAACCAGGCTCCACTCCTGGGAGCATGGGCTGAACTGCCAAAAGAACTGCACTGCAGCTCAGCTTCCTCATGCTTCATCCTTTAGTAAAGCTCTGGTCATTGAGTTCCACCCAGCTCCTCCTGGGGACCCATGCTCATCTGCAATAATGCTTCCCAGGCCTCTGCAGAGACCCCCTGAACCAGCCTTCTCCTTGTGGACTGGTAAGGGCTAGTTTCTCTTGTAACAGTGAAGAGGGCTAATGGGCTCCAATCAATCTAGTTTGACAAGTAACAAAAAGACTATCATGTGTTCAGCAAATAATTCCATCCTAGCTGCCCCAAGACCTGCACAACAAAAAGCCCATTAAAAAAAATCCATTAAACCTTGTTTCATTTTCTCTCTCCTATAGCCCTGCAGTGTCTGGTGACATTTGAAGTCTGGTAATGATCATTGTCCCCTAGCCATGTTTCTCAATCTCCAGGCACATTCTTGGCTGTCCCATTTTTTTCAGATGTTTTAATCAAATAATCCATTCTAAATAGCCTTGCTTCTGGACATAAAAGAACCAGGGAAAAAATTCTATAAACTTCAAGGTCATAACATTGCACTAGAGAAAGTTCACAGTGGCAACCCTGGATCACCCCCAAAGACAAGTTCTTTATATGTACTTAGGAGGCTTCATTGACATGAAGCAAATGAATCATGATTTGGGACAAAAATTCTCTTTTGAATCGTTTTAGAATTTTTTTTAACTTTTTTTGTTTTATCTTGGTATTTGTCTTTGCATATTTCTGGGACACAAATAGTGAAGCCCAGTAAATTAAGCAAGTATATCCTGCATTTTACTCAAATTCACTGTATCACTGTATCACTGTCATCCCGTTGTTCATCGATTTACTCGAGCAGGCGCCTGTAGTGTCTCTATTCGTCCCAGCCCTGAAATTTTAGCACCCTTTCCTTACTCACCTTTCCCAATGATTGGAGGCTCTTTCAGGGTCAGGGGAATGAGACCTGTTATACTTACTGGTTTTGGCATATCGAATATGCCATGGGGAGCTTGCCAGGCTCTGCCCGTGTGGGCGGGATACTCTCCATAGCTTGCTGGGCTCTCCGATATATATATATATATATATATATATATATATATATATATATATATTCTGTATGATTTTTTATTTTTTGCCTACTGTATGAACTTCATTGAACATGGTGTGGTAATTATGGAAAATGGGTAGGAAGTGTCTTATGATGTGTCACAGTCCTGAAAGTGGCCTGGAGCATGGAGGCAGTTAGGTAGTGGAGGTTTGCTGCTGGGGCTGGGTCCCTTGGGGCGGGGAGGGCTCTTGCTTGCCCCCTCTGGGGTGGCACAAGTGAAAACAGCCTGGCACAGAGTACTCAAATTACTCTCAGTAACAAAGATTACCTAGTACAGAGAGGTAAGAAATTTATTAATATGATATTTTAAATGAATGTTATTTAAAATCATAGCTGCCAAATTACTGTTATTGAATGCTGAAACTGTTTTATATATATTATTATTTTTTGGTCACAACCATGGGTACTGAGGGCTCACTCCTGGCAGTGCTCAAAGATCCATGTACTGTGCTGGAGATTGAACCCAGACCAGCTGCATTTAAGGCAAAAACTCTCCAAACTGAGAAGTTAGAGCCTCTGTGGACCACAAGACCTCACAAAGTTATAAAGCATAAACCTCTCATAGGTTTCTTTTTCTTTTATGAGAAACTGTAGGTATAGAACTGTTCAGCACCTCGCTGCCAATTTACACAGTTGATCCATGATACTGACAAACCTCTAGGCAGGCTGATTTGACTAAGCCAGGGCTCTTTCTACACTACACTGTATTTCCTACCCTGCTATAAAATAAGTATAAGAATCACAGCAGAATAAATATCATCTTTATTAGCAAAACTTCCTCTGTATTTGTTCTAGCTGTTCCCTTTGCCAACACTGCCGAGCAAATCTCTGCCTACTGAAAAACCCATGCATTCTCAGCTGCCTAAAACATCCACCGAAACCTCCCTTTCTCTAGAAGAACTAGCCACATCCCCTCTTTCTTGATAGTCTATACTTGAATACTTTGGAATTCCAAGATAGGGTAGGAACAACATTAAAAATGCTTAATGAATACCGTTCTAGTATTTGTGACATTGGACTGAGAAAAATACGGATTTCTCTTGTTGCATGAGACACGGAAAGGCAATTTTCTCCTGCCCCTTTACCTCCCACCTTAACTTCTTTGTTCTTTACATTTTCCTTCAGCCTAGAAAGTTAATGATTGGATTTGTTTATGCTTATAATGTTTTCTGTATTGGAGTCTAACTCACCTATTTGTCCTTAGAACTTGAGTTCCTCAAGATCAGGCATACAGTCTCATTCAGTCCTGTTCATCCTGTCCTTAGCATTTAGTGCCGTTCCCAGCATGGTGCTCGATAGAGTTCAAAAAATCCTATATCTCCTAAAGTTATTTATTGAATATTTATGCCTATCTATAATATAGAATTTATATCTATATAGGGGAGAAATCCCTCGTTATGTAAATTCATAGATAAAATATATTTCAAAATACATTTATTAAAATTAATATAAAGTGTTAGTGAAGGAATCCAAGATTTAGAAACCCATTTCAAGATGAATTCTCAGAATATACAAAATTTATTATTTTACTTCCTCATTTGTGTTGATTGCCACTAGCATCTATGGAATATTGTGCAATATTAGAGTTGTGCAATATTGTAGAGTTAAAGACACAAACTGATCTAGGGGTAGAAAATATTCATATATAGAAAATCATTCTGCAAAGGAATCTCGATGTAGTCTATAAGTAGTTGCACTTCTCTGATATTAAAATTTATATGACATTTAAATATTGGGCCAAACCAATTTTAATCCCTAGTATTTAACTGGACTTGAAGATAAAGACTTTTAACATTTACACTAATACTTACTCTTCAGACACAGCAAGTTCATACACCTAGGCGGAATAAGAAGACAAAAACTTCTGAAATAGTCAAAGCTGATGACAAACCATCTTTACTAAAAAAGGTCCCTGACAGAACACTTTTATATGATCCTATCAAATTGGCAACCTTGTCCTCAAGTTTACTCTATATCATAAATGAAAACTTTGAAGAAGAAAAGTAGAAATAACAGGGCATGTCCATGATCAGCAAAGGAAATGAAAGTATAAGAGCAGTATAAATACTGAAAACAAAACCAGAGACATATTAGAGGTGGCAGCCCTGGCAGGCACCAATGGCTCTCTCATTTCTCAAGGACTTACACCAAAAACTGGCACTCCTATTTGGGAGAACCTACACCATATATTAAGCATCATCTGTTCTAGGGTAAAATGGGTGATAAATGTCAGTGTAGAAAGATAGTTGAATCAAAGCATTATGGAACTATTTGAAACATTAAGTTATTCGGAACTTACTCATTTATGAGTAGCACTGTAGCACTGTCCTCCCATTGTTCATTGATTTGCTCAAGTGGGGACCAGTAACATCTCACAACAAATTGTGAAACTTGTTGTTACTGTTTGTGGAATATCAAATACATCACGGGTAGCTGCCAGGATTTGCCGTACAGGCGAGATACTCTTGGTAGCTTGCTGGGCTCTCCAAGAGGGGCGGAGGAATTGAACCTGGGTCGGCCGCGTTTAAGGCAAACACCTTACCCACTGTGCTATCGTTCCAGCCCTCATTTATAAGTAGTGGACTTCAAATAGCGAAAGTCTTACTATTTTGAAGTTTATGAGTAATGTAAAGCCTATCATGATTAATAATTTTCTGAAACTCTATAATGCATTAGATATCACTGCCTTTGCTTCTTGAGATTCAACTTAAGTAAAGTCATTTTTTAAAAATGATCCATCTTTTACCATACTAATTAGAAGTGTAACACAGTTTATATCAAAAACAACTTATGTGGTGTGGACAATTCTGCAGAGATTGTTAGACAAGAGCATAGTTTTTTATCACTGAAAACAGAAAGAATAGTCTGATATCTAACGCTTCCTTTTATCCTTTCTTTACATTTGATTTAATACAAAATACATATATATTACATACATATGTATATGCATGTGTATACATACTAAAGAATACTAAGGAATATATATATGTATGTGTATATATGTATATAACGTGGAACTTTTGGCAAGAGGCACCAATAGTATCATTATTATTCCTATCAGGCAAAACTTCAAATCTCATTGGACATGTTTTCTCTGGATATAAATACCAGGAACTGAAGGCAACATCTTTTCTAATTATGTAGCATGCTAAGCATTAGTATTTGCAATGTGCTATTTTACCTTCTGACAAGTTTTATAAAAGAGAAGGGATTAAAACGAACTTGTGTTACATACAAGATGTTGCCTACACAAATGCCAGGAAGGGGAGAGAAGTGAATAGCTGGAACATATGGCAGGGAACTGACAGCATAAAGAAACCAGTTCTGCATGAGCAACAAGCAACATCTTGAAATGCATAAGACATATGTGTTTTAGAAAGGAGGCTGAAGTGTTTCATAATAAAAACAGGACAAAGTGAACCATGAGAGTGGAATAAAGTTTTAATTAAAATGGTTTTTAGCCTTCAATGTGAATATACAATATGCTTCACAGATGGATTTTATATTTGTCTTTTCCAAACCCAAAAGGAAGTGAGACAAATAAAGCTTCTGAAAACGGCACAGTGGCTAAAATGTATGTAAATAATAGAGGTTTCTGGCACAAACAAACAAGGAAGGAAGAAGCATCTTCTGTCATCCATTTTCTACTTACATCTTGCATGAGAACATCACATTAACCTACCTCTGTTGCAAGTTTCTACTCAGTTTAAATGTCTAATTGACACAATTAGAAAAACTGCCAAAATGTGCAACCACAGAGAAATGATTAAATTTCTTTATAGAAAATCAATATAATAGTAATCATTAGAAATATATTTATGTATAATTTTAGTAAGAAATTTGCAAGGATAAACACTGAAGTATTATTGGGATCGGGAGTTCCCTAGCCCTGGGAGGCGCGGAGAGACCAGATAGACACAATTCCTGCAGGAGTAAAAACGGGGTTTATTTAGACCAGCATGCTGGGGCTCTGCAGCATACCCCAAAAATGGGCAGTGGCTGAGAGCCCCGAACTTCTTCAAAGGGGATCTTATATAGGCCTTCACTGGCCATTACAGCAAAGCCCGCGCATTTCATAGCCAATAGATTTGTAACAACATATACTTTCTTAACCAATCCATTTAAAAGTACCTCACTCCTTAGCCTATAGATTCAAAGATCAGCATTTACGTACATCAATTGTCAGCACAAGCAAGGTTATAGCTGGAATCATTAAGCCTTAGGTAATCTCCCTTGACCATCCTCATTTTGAGTTACCCAAGTCTGCAGGGTGCTTTAGTGAGACAATACATTCCAGGAAAGGGCAATTTCCCCCAACCACCCGCATCCTGAGTTATCCTTTACCCAAATCTGCAGGGTGCTTTACGGAGACAATACATTTCAGGGACAGTAAATACACCTGAATCCTGTCACACTTGGTTTAGAAAGAAGTTATGCCCTGTTCACTTTCCAAGTCCCCTCTCCCCCAGGTGCAAAGCAGCCAAGCAGTTTTACAGAAAGCAATGTTGCAAGTTAGCTAAAGTACACAAAAATTTGATGCCCTAATATGGATTCTTTCAGTATAAGGTAGAAACTTGGTGAAAAGGATACAGCTGTTTAGAAATGTATGATAATAACAACATATACAAAAGTAGTACCAAGTTATCATGCTAATACGAACAACTTTACAATCTTCCACTTTATTATTGCTTTTAAAATTTTTGAGATGCTTAAAATTTGAATGAAAAGCTGAAAATTTTTTTTCTTGTCTTTTGAGCCACATGTGGCAGTGCTCAGGGCTTACTCCTGGCTCTGTACTCAAGAATAAATCCTGGTGGTACTCATATGTGGTGCCAGGGATCATAAGCTGTATAAGGCCTCATGCAAGGCAAGCACCATACCTGTCATACTCTTCTCCAGGCTAAAAGCTGAAATATTTGCCATAAAAATTAATGTAAAATGAGTCTAATTTTATTAGCAAAATATTTTTATATTAAAGTATTTTATACCATATATTTTTAATATTTTTATATTAGCCTTTGAAGTTTGAGTAAGAATTATCTATATCATTCCTATTTGAAGGCAAAAAGGAGTTATTCCTAAAGTTCATTGGCTCTAGGTCACCAATTATTTTAAAAGGCAGGTATCAAAAAAAACCAGATGTGACAATATTCTCTTTGTGTACATAGGGCCAATAGTTACACATGCCTATTTTTTCCTTGAGAAAAAAAATAGTTTTAAGCCACACATAAAAGGCTGTTTGAAGCTCTTTCTGGGGCATTTAAACATGAGCCTAAGCTGGAAACTCTCTGGTAATGAATTTAGTGTTTGAAAATAATTTAATGCCAGGAAATCCTCTTATATTGCAAACTTTTTTTTAAGTTCATATGGACTTGGCCTTTTATGTGAGATCTTTAAGATAGCATAGAAGCAAATTCTGGGTCAGTCTTTCTGTATTTTGAAGGTTTCATTTCATTTAGAAATCCGATTACTTATTGCCAATACCCAAATATGCTTCTCTACATCAAACTTGCATTTCAGAAAAATGATTGACTTGCTGTTCCCAATACATTGTTAATCCTATTTGCACAATTTTATGCCACTACTCAATTGTTTCTCACTTAAATACCTTCTTCTTTTCTACCTACTTTAATCCACCCCATCCTCAGACTAATCTCATATCCTTCCTCTGTATTCATGAAGCTTTTCCAGATACGTTACTAGTCTCTTCAACAATGGTGGATTCCTTTGATATCTCTTACTGTGATTTCTCCAAATATTTATATCATCTGCTAGGTTAAATACAAAGCTATGTGGAAAATACTTAGGGAATTTTTTTGCCATCTAAAGTGATGTATGTGTCACTTAATATGTTGAAAAATAAATGGTTGGGGAAACAAAACTTTTTACCCTTCGAAGGAGAAATAAATGGGATTGTTGGAGTATCAGATACATTGGCCTAATTATACTGTGAGACTGCAATGCACAATATGAGGATCTAAAGATATTTTTGATGAGACAAAATTCAAATTTTGAGTAAAACATATGAAGAATGGCGTTGATGCTATTTCAAAATAATATCACCCTTATATTTTATCATATAGTCATGAACACTAACAATACTGAACTTCTTGAAGTTCCCTGAGTATGCTTGTGCTTTCCTTTCATGTCCATGCAAGCTCTGATGCCTTTTTCTATTGTGAATAAAAATTATCCCTTCCTTCTTCCATGATCCTAGTGCCTCCCCTCAACATTTCCATCATATATTGACTTACATACTATCCTGTTATGATATATTTATGAGAAGTCAGGGCATATTCGTTTTGTATTTCCCCAATTCATCCACAACATAAAGTTTATAGCAGGTACTCATTATTTGCTTAAAATATGCCCTTGCTAACAGCTCAGAGTAAGGGTGAGGGAAGAAAGATGGTATTTAAAAGTTTAGCCACGAAAGTGCAAAACTCACATGGAAATCAAGAGTCAACCATTATCCTTCTTAGAACTCAAGGTACTTTGTGCCTATAAATATTTCTAGATAGTTGTAAACAAAGCTAAAACAATTTAAAGAGAATCAAAATCCACAAAGACCATCCTACATACTCCTTTCAATAGAAGCAGAAACTAAATTCATGGTTCTCAACCTTGAGTAAAGATCAATATCACCTAGACACACTCTTAAAAAATAGAGGATCTCCAGAGGTTGAGTAAACTAAATATTTTGTTTCTGGGTCGTGGGAAGTAGGGGACACACTCAGCAGTGCTCAGGTCTTACTCCTAGCTCGATACTCAGAGATCACTTTTGATGGGCTCAGAGACCATATGGGATGTTGGGGATCCAACCTGGGTCAGCTGCATGCAAGTCAATGTATCTCTCTGGCCCCAGGGAAGAAAGTACTTTTTAACATATTTCCTGGATGATTCTGTTTTTTTTTGGGGGGGGGTTGGGTTTTTTTTTTTTTTTTTTTGCTTTTTGGGTCACACCTCGCGATGCACAGGGGTTACTCCTGGCTCTGCACTCAGGAGTTACTCCTGGCAGTGCTCAGGGGATCATATAGGATGCTGGGAATCGAACCCGGGTTGGCTGCGTGCAAGGCAAACGCCCAACCCGCTGTGCTATCTCTCCAGCCCCTCCTGGATGATTCTGATGAGTTAGGATTTGGAACCATTGAACCTGAACATAGCCAAAAGATTCACCAGTCTTGGTCCTAGTATCATAGAGTGATGCATAGTTCACTGAGACAATTAGGGATGTCTTGATATTCTTCTTCTGAATCCAAAACTAAGAAAAACTTTCCAAATTAGGACAATTTTCTATTATTTGAGGGATCTAGATCACTTTAACTACCATAGAACTCTTTACAACTACACCTTTGTGGTAAAGCTGCTAATTTTTAAATTGACTAATTTAGTTTCCTTGTGGGCTGGAACGATAGCACAAGGGTAGGGCGTTTGCCTTGCATGTCAGCCAACATGGCCGACTTGAGTTCGATTCCTCCGCCCCTCTCGGAGAGCCCGGCAAGCTACCGAGAGTATCTCGCCCGCACGGCAGAGCCTGGCAAGCTCCCCGTGACGTATTCGATATGCCAAACACAGTAACAACAAGTCTCAAGATGGAGACGTTACTGGGCCTGCTCGAGCAAATCGATGAACAACAGGAGGACCGTGACCATGAATTTAGTTTCCTTAAGTATTCAAAGAAATGAACATGTGTTAAGGAGTGGAACGGCCAATAGAAAGGGACAGCGTAGGACTCAGAAAAAGCAAATGTTTGGAGCTATCATAAACATAACTAAAAATATCTAAATAACAGAAAACAAAACGTCCTCCAAACATAGAAGTGAATCAATCTCTGAGATTCATATCAATTCTTAAAATCCAAAATCTATGAAAATTAAATAACATAGGGAAATGTTTTATAGTATATTTATAAGAAAATTCTTACATCTAGGTTTAAGTCCTAGTTACAGTCCCAGTATCTGACCTTTAAAGAGACCTTTAATGTGGGCCAGAGTGATAATACAGTGGGTGGGGCGTTTGCCTTGCACACGGTTGACCTAGCTTCATCCCAGGCATCCCATATCGTCCACAAGCACAGCCAGAAGTAATTCTGGAGTGCAGAGCCAGGAGTAACCCCTGAGCATTAAAAAGACATTTAATGCAAAATTTGAATTTTCTCCATTTTTAAAACTGCATTTTATAATCTTTATCCTGCCGAAATCACAAATATATTATGGACAAAAACAATAAAGTAACTTTAAAATGGTTCGATTCCTCCACCCCTCTCGGAGAGCCCGGCAAGCTACCGAGAGTATTCGATATGTCAAACAACAAATTGTAAGCAGGCCATATAAAATATAGCTATTCTTTATTATAGAAGTTTAGCAGACATAGTTTTTCCAAGGCTTTAAATATTTTTTAGAAAAAAAATTACTAAAGTCAAATATTTATTTATTGCCTTTTCCCAGCATAAACACTTGAAAATGCTTTCGATTCAAAACTTGGCATCTTTTTTTTTTCATTTGGCAAAAACAATTCTCTCTCCTGGGTTTCCAGTGGAACTGAAATGTGCTTGACTGCTTTTGTTTAAGCCTATCTACAAAAACCCCTCCAAATTATGTTAATTATGCCAAACACTTTGTTTGTGTTTGCTTTTGTGGTTTTATTGGGGTGGGGGCGGGGGTAGGGGTGGGGAAGCATGTCCCAGGGTGCTCAGGGACTCATCCTGGCTTTATGCTGGGGACAGCTACTTGGATTCCTGCATGCAAAGCATGTGCTCAGCCTGTGGGCTGTGAGCTCTTTCTCTGGAACATAAATCACATTCTTTATGTAGTAAAGTTATAAAAATGCATCACATGAAAACTGCTGGGCCTCAAAGGAGAACCAGAATAATGTGTTTTTTTCCCTATCATTTAGGAAAATATGAAGTATTCTGAACATGTCTTTTCTGAATAATAGATTTCTTTGCAATGTAGCTTTTAAACTCAACAATGGCATATGAATTTAAAAAATAAAAGAATTGTATTAAGCACACTTCTGCTGAGTCTAACAGCACCACCATAGACATCATTGTCACCAGAGTCATCAGAGTAATTCACATCACTTACAGAGCCTTTACCATGTACTAGACATTGTTTTAAGCACTTCATGTTTGTTAACATTCATAATGGTCCTTTGGGGATGATTATTAATCTGCTTTTTTACAGATGAAAAAACTAAGACTCATAAACACAAGGTCATTTGTCTTATGCCCCCAGTTAGTGCGTGGCTAGGTGAAATTTGAAACTAGCAGCATGACCCTGGAGACTCTCCATATTCAACCAATAGGCTATTTATAAGGCAGTGAATATTTCATATACAGCAAGATAAAAACAGCGAAAATATAAAGCTTATTAGCCATCAATTTTGAAAAGGTAAGGTAAGGTAAAGGCCCTCCCGTTGATCGTCGATTTGCTCGAGCGGGCCCAGTAACGTCTCCATTGGAGACTTTGTTGTTACTGTGTCTGGCATATTCAATACTCTCGGTAGCTTGCCGGGCTCTCCGAGAGGGGCAGAGGAATCGAACTCGGGTCGGCCATGTTGGCCGCTTGTAAGGCGAACGCCCTACCCACTGTGCTACATATTTTCATTTTATTTATGCCTTTTTATTTTTTTATTTGGGTTTTTTTTTGGAATCACAGCCAGTGATACTCAGGTCTTACTCCTGGTTCTGTGCTCAGGAATCACTCCCAATAGTACTCAGGGGACCATATGCAATGCCAGAGATTGAACCTGGACTGTCTGCATGCACAGCAAGCTCCTTAACTGCTGAAGTATCTCTCTGCCCCCCCATACCTTTTAAAACTCATTTTGTGTGTGCCATAGGTTGAGATTTATAAAAGAAATCTCAATAGATAAAATTTATTAATTTAAAACTTGTTACTTGGCATATGTAAGATGAATTTTTAAAAATATGTGTAACATGCAAGTATGCATGCATATGTATTCATGTACATGGGCATACATATATTTTTTGTATGTAAATATACATACAATTCTTCTCTGGCTATAGTATAGTAATATAAATATTCACATGCCATTCTTCTCTTACAAATAGTATAAACTTCTGAATAAAGGTGGATTGCTCAGTCACACTTGTTACAAAATTTTAAAATTTTTATTGAGGTGATTTTAGTTACAAAACTAAATTAAAAAATGCTTGGGGACAGGGAGAAAGCTCAAAGTGTGCATGCTTTGCATACAGGAGTCCCAGATTTTACCTCTTGGTATCATACGGTCTCCCATATACAGATAGGTATGGCCTTAAATCCCATCTCCTCCCCCACAAAAAAAATCTTGAAATCTTTAGAAATATTTGTGTAGGCTGAGGTGGTATAGACCTAATTCTTTTGAGTTAAGGAAATTAACTCTAACTTCTGCCTCTAATATTCACCGAAAGAATAGCTGTAATTTATAAGACATTGCTCTAAGATTAAATTTATTTTTATATTAAAAAGATCTTGTTTAATGAGAGAAGTTTCATATTAAAGTTTAGACAGTATTTTCAGAGACTGAAATAAGTGTATTTAGTTTTACTTATAAAATTTACATAAAATTATAAAAATATAGGTTGATGGGCTGGAGCAATAGCACAGCGGTAGGGCGTTAGCCTTACAAGCGGCCAACATGGCCGACCCGAGTTTGATTCCTCCGCCCCTCTCGGAGAGCCCGGCAAGCTACCGAGAGTATTCGATGTGCCAAACACAGTAACAACAAAGTCTCTAATAGAGACGTTACTGGGCCCGCTCGAGCAAATCGACGATCAACGGGAGGGCCTTTACCTTTACCTTTTATAGGTTGATATGATTTTTAACAATCGAAGTAATGATCCTAAGACTTGGGTAGATTCATGCAAAAAACACTGCAAAAAAATGAAGGAAAAGGGGACTAAATCATTTTAAGCACTTACTACATTTAAGTTGTAATGCTAATTAGTGACTGTTTTATTTATCTAAAATAATCTTTATAGTAATCCTAGGTAGATACATTTCCATTTTATTAATTAAAAAAATTAAGATTACATGGTACAGAACTCAAATCCAGGTATAAAAAACTCTCTCCCTAATGATAAAACCTCCATACGTGAACTAACCAGTAAATGTAAGACATCACACACACAAAAAAATCTAACTGATGCTTTACAATAATTTTGTATATTTTTACATGTATTTACATCTATAATTCCATTGTTCTCCTCAAATCAAGTACTCAAAACCTTTCAGAAGACTGTCTTTATATAGATTTGAAATTTTTGTTAGTTACCTTTACATGGAGGTGCTTTATGTGATTACCTCTATATGATAAAAATAACCCTAAGAAAATATTTTCCAATATGCAACTAAAAAGACAAATTCAAAGAGGCTTAGTATTACAAAGGTGATAAACTCAAGAGAGAAAATCTTGTCCAACTCTTTAACAATATTGCTATATTGGATGGAATATTTTTCAAATTACAACTTCCTTTAATGAGATCATTCCCCACAAATGATGATAATGTCTAATATATTTGAAAGAATGACTACATTTTCTTATTTAATGTTAAGATAGCTGGTGAGGAATGGATGACAACGTTTATTAATAATCTGTTTCACAGGGGAAAGAAAGATTAAGAAAAGTTGTTAAGAAGAATCCTTTTCATTGTGACTCTTACACTTAAATATCTGCATAAATACCTTACTATTTGGTGGGGATATGGGGTGTAAGTGGGGAGGAGGGAGTGTTCAGGAGATTATGAACCCTTCATGATTCTTGGGCAATCCTGGGCCTGAGTTTGTGGTATAGGCAATTACTGAGTTTATGGTGCAGGCGGCCTCAGTCATGCTGGGGTTTCTTTTTTAATTTTTAAAACATTTTATTTAATGAATTATGTGAACACACTTACAAATTTTCATGATTATGTTTCAATCAATGTTTGAGGGCCACACTTAATGGTGCTCGAGTTCTCCAAGTGAGGCTTGTAGGACCACATGGTGTTGGGGATTGAATCCAGGTCAGCCACAACACCTCAACCCCTGAACTGTCTCTCTGGGCCTTATACAAAATTTTAATCAAGAAAGACATCTTTCTAGACTGAATATATTGATTACATCTGAAGGACCAAGAAGGAGACTTACTAGGTCCATGAATTAAAAATGCACTGCTCTGTGAATAACAATAGACACAACTTAGAAAATAATTAAGGCTTATCTACTGGAAACAAGAAATTTCCATCTCATAGAAAGGATTTAAACTCTAGAAAAACAGTGTTCCAAAGAACTGCAAGCAATTGCTTCCTTGGCCCATTGCCTAGCACTATACTTAACACCTCCTGCAGTAGCCCTAGTCACCAGAACACTGTGTATCTTAGAAGGTCAGTCAAGTAACAGACAAACAAAAAAGGAAGCTGTCCTGGGGCTTTTTTAATATATGAGTGAAAATAAAAGATACATTTAAAAATATCCACTACAAAGCACTCTCATCTGAACAATGTTTCTCTCTTAAGAACATTACTATAAACTTGTTTTTCTCCCTTGTCTACTCTTATCTCTTCACTAGCTAAAACTATAACAACAGTCTTGTTAAGATCATCCTTTTTTTGTGAGTTTTTTTAGGTGGTGGAGGTGGTACACCTGAAGGTGATCAGGACTTAGTTCTGCCTATATGCTTAAGGGGTAACTCCTGATGGTGCTCAGGGGAACATATGGGGTTCAGAGAACAATTCATGGTTAGCTACATGTAAAGAAGCATCTGAACTCCTATACAATCTCTCCAACTCAAGGTCTTCTTCTTATATACAGATGTTAGACTTTGAAGTTTAAAAAACTTTTTAAAATTTTATTTTCATAAAGTTGACCACAATAATTGATTACATTCAATATTTCTTTTTTTTAATGTAGGAGTACTGCTATTTATTCAGCTACTGATTAGCTGATTGAATTGTGCATGAACTCCACCTTACTTTTTTTTTCATTTTTGATAATTTTATTTATGGAATCACCATGAGAGCAGTTACAAAGCTTTCGGGTCTAAGTCTCGGTCATACAATGAAACACCTGTACCTTCACCAGTGCCCATTCTCTGCTACCAAAACCCCCCGTATACCCCCATCCCACACTCTCACCCAATCTGTGGGGCAGATGATTTCCACATTACTCTTTCTCTACTTTGATCACATTCAATATTTTAACACCAGACCCACCATTATTATTTGAGATTTTACCCCAACACTCAGATCTGCTGAAAAGGCAACAGTAGACAATTTGTGTTCTATTGCTGGTGATGTCAGTGGGCCCCACGGGTGATTTACGTGAAGTGGGGAGGAGAAAAACGGTCACTTTCTCCCCATCCGCCTCTACCACCCGGGACCCAGGGTTACTGGGTTCTTGTCTCGCCTTGCAGAAAGGAATTTCAGGAGTAGACAAGCAGTGAAACAAATAGATTTTATTTGGAGGATTTTTAGGTGTGGAGGGGCAGAGAGAGAGAGAGAGAGAGAGAGAGAGAGAGACGCGAAAGCATGAAAGTATACATCTCAAGATAGGGAGATGCGGGCGACACATGTGCTCGGGCACCACATGTGCTCAGTCACGTGGACGTAAGCACACATGGGCTCAGGCAGCATATGCGTGCCCTTCCTTTGTTCAATGTGGCCGTTATAGGGTTTCTCCAGCCTGCTCCCACGTGAAGCTTCTTCCCAGGTAAAAGTCTGTTGCTAAGGAGGTTACCTACTTTGGACAAACTTGCAGGCTATCGAATGTAGCCTGCCCACACGGCAGAGTCTGGCAAACTCCCCGTGGCGTACCAAATATGCCAAATACCAGTAACAATGATGGGTCTCATTCTCCTAAAGAGCCTTGAATATAATCTCAGGGCTAGGATGAAAGAGACGTTACTGGGGCCTGCTCGAGGCAATCGACGAATAACAGGATGATGAAATGAAAAAAAAATGAAAAATGAAGGAGGTTACCAGGGAGGTCCAAAAAGAGGAATTTCATGGGGAGGAGGCCTATATCCTCAGGGTCTGCCGTTGGTCTTATCAGGCCTTTGTTTTCTGTATCCACAAGGTGGGTCATTCCTAGAATTCTTCCATGAAACTTTGTTTCATTGCAAAAGGCCTTTCCCTATCTACCTGCCTACATCACTGGTTATGAATAACATATGATGTTGCATGGCTGCAGTAGGGCCATGTGATTTTGAAATTCCGAAATTTTAACACTTAAATCTGGAGGGATTTCTGCCAAAAGTTACTGGGTTTCGAGATTTGCTCCTGAGTCTCTGGGATCATGGCCGTTGAGCAGCTTGATCAGGAGCCAGAGAGGTCGTTTGTGGGCATTGACTTGGGGTCTCGTTGGGGTGGGGATACCAGGATCGGCTCCACCCCCATCCTGTGAGGCCCAACAAGTTTCATCATTGCAGGCCCAAGCCTGACTGTCCAGTGGCCTCTGGAGGATGACGGCCACCGAGCCGCCAAAGGGGAGCAGGTGGAGTGACAACACCCTTTCCTCCCTGGGGTGGCCGGCGACAGTAATGTACTGTGGGGTCTGGACGCATTTCTGCCAAAAGCCACTGGGTTTCAAGATTTGTTTCTGAGTCTCTGGGATCATGGCCGTTGAGCAGCTTGATCAGGAGCCAGAGAGGCCGTTCGTGGGCGACGACTCAGGGTCTCGTGATGGGGAGGACAGGACCGGCTCCACCCCCATCCCATGAGGCCCTGCATGTCTCGTCACTAGGGGCCCAAACCTGACTGTCCAGTGGCCTCCAAAGGATGGCGGCCACTGGGCTGCGGCGGGGGAACAGGCCAAGGCACAAAACCTATTCCCACCTGGGTTGGCCCAGCACCGGTAACCTACTGCAGGGACCAGACGCATTTCTGCCAAAAGCCGCTGGGTTTCAAGATTTGTTTCTGAGTCTCTGGGATCATTACCGTTAAGCAGCTTGATCAGGAGCCAGAGAGGCCATGCCTCCAATTATATAGCTGAGCCGGAGGTGGTTTGTGGGTGTGTCTCCCACATACCTAACTTTTGGCCGCTTACTTTCTTGGTAAACTTTGCCCCAAGTTTTTGGGGTTTGGCCAAAGGCACAGCAGCAATTTTGGGGTATCTGGAAGTCTGAAGGCGCCATGAGGCTGCTGATGCACTCGTCTCACAGGTACAGATTGACCTGCTGGCAGCACCATACCCCCCGTTATTCGTCGATTGCCTTGAGCAGGCCCCAGTAACGTCTCTTTCATCCTAGCCCTGAGATTATATTCAAGGCTCTTTAGGAGAATGAGACCCATCATTGTTACTGGTATTTGGCAGATTGGGTACGCCACGGGGAGTTTGCCAGACTCTGCCGTGTGGACAGGCTACATTCGGTAGCCTGCCAGTTTGTCCAAAGTAGGAATGAGATCATATAATAATATAATAATAATATAATATAATAATAATACCCCCTACATTCAATATTTCAGCACAAATCCCACCACCATTACACCATCCATCCACCACCATTATTTCAGTTTCCCACCACCACTCAAGCCTGCCCCACAGGCAGATGCCAGAAAATTTATTCTGTACTGCTTGCTATGAATAGTATAAGATGTCTGTAAGGTTCTATCTCACAGTGAGTCTACAAAAAAGCAAGAAAAAAATAGCATATCACTCCTGGGATTGTAAAAATTTAAATAATTTGGGTCCAAGGCAGCCCTGCAGTGAGCTGCTGGGTTCCTAGATTCATTTGTGAGTCTCTGGATCACAGAGCTTAAATGGCACCCAGAGGCAGTTTGTGGGCATGAGAGCCAGGACCCTGGAAGGGCAGGGAGATGGGAAGGGACGGCCCAGTCACGACCCCATGAGGCCTGGCATTATTCGTCACTTGGCCTGCATACTTGGGTTTTTCAGCAGATTTAATCTCTTTTATGGGGGTCCCAGGACAAGCCTATGAAGATCGGCCATGAGGGTGGCTGTGATTGGTTTCTGGAGATTTGGGGCTGTTGGGGTTCATTCATCTGGTGCAGGTGGAGAGAACGCCTGCTCCCATCGGAGGTGCTCCGATGAAATCAGCCTGGTGCATGGTCCGGAGCCATCCCTGCAGCGAGCTGCTTTACTTGTGAGCCTCAGCATTCCACTTCTTTTATGGCTCTTTATGTATTTTTTTCTTATGTAGTCATTCAACAACCATCAAATAATGCCTCTTGTATATGAGAGGAGGGGTGGTGTAAACCAGGTCTAATTCAACAGAAAAAAAGATGTCACAGATAATTCAGTTTGTTAAATACTAAAATAAAGATCTGCTCTAATTGTGATTCTGAGGATACCAAAATAAGAAATTATACCTAAAGGAATATGTGCTAAAGTCATCCAAAAAAAAAAAAGATAAAGTAGAAAATCTACAAATATCATCATTTGCTTGTGTGACCTACTATTGATCATTAAGACAATTTCATTGAGTTCAAGATCCCTCATTTATCTCATCTCAGCACTTTTGTGAGATTTACATAAATGCAGCAAAATATACTTTTTTGAAGGCCTTACAGAAAGCAAAATTAATTTAGATAAAAAGAATAAAACTTCTTAACTACTTTCTATATACTTTAGAGAACAAAGTCTGGCAATGAATAAGCTCTTTTCTAAACTGGGTTACTTTCCTCTTTACAAGACCTAGTGATTTAAAAAGGCTTCTGTTTTTAGACCAGCTAGATCGAATACTGATTTTAGTTATTCCTTCCTCTTTGAAGTATGTGCTCATCTGATTAACTGGGACTTCCTTTCTTTTCTCATAGCATTTATAATCCTCTATTATAGTACTTCTGTCATGTAGTAAGTAAACAGCACAAATGCATCAGGAATAGTTTATCTCTGGGTTAATGCATATCTTCCATAATATCTCTTAAATGATTAAAAATTCTTGAAAGAGTGCATAATTAAATTCAAAATATGCCATCCAGAGATTAGTAACAAACTGAAAACAAAAAGTCAGATTTCCCTTTTTTTAATTTTGTATATAAATTTCAAGCTTCTTAGAAAATCTGGAATTGAGAGGAGTCGCTTAATTTTCATTTATTTTGGTTTGGGGACCACACCTGGTGATGTTCAGGATCTACACCTGGCTCTGAATTTAGGGGTTACTCCTGGCAGTGCTTGGGGACCATATGGGATGCCAGGGATTAAACCAGTGTCAGCTACATGCAAGGCAAACACCCTACCTGCTGTACTGTCTCTCAGCCCAAAGTTTTCCTTCGTTTTTTATCTGACTTCATTAGTTTTCTTTTTTAAATTTTTTCCCCTACAGCTAAGGTGGTGTTACTCCTTAATATTAAGTGTATATATGTGTCACTGTTACTGTCACTGTCCTCCCATTGTTCATCGATTTGCTTGAGCTGGCCCAGTAACTTCTCCATTGTGACAATTGTTACTGTATTTTGGAATATCGAATATGTCATAAGTAGCTTGCCAGGCTTTGCCGTGCTGGCGAGATACTCTTGGTAGCTTGCTGGGCTCTCCGGGAGGGACAGAGGAATCGAACTCGGATCGGCCATGTTGGCCACTTGCAAGGCAAACACCCTGGTTATTATTGTGCTGTACAGAGTTCTAGCCTTGGTGCTTTTATTTTTTAAAAATTTTTATTAGTGAAACACCATGAGGTACACAGTTGTAAACTTACAAATTTTTGTGCTTGGATTTCAATTATACAATGATCAAATACCCATCCCTCCACCAGTGCCCATTTCCCACCACCACGGGTCCCAGTATCCCTCCCACCCCCCAGCTCCCCCATCCCACGATGCCTCTGTGGCAGGGCGTTCCCTTTTGTTCTCTCTCTCCTTTTGGGTGTTGTGGTTTGCAAAAGATAGCCTTGGTGCTTTTAAGCCAAGAACTGAAATGAAAGGGTGATTTGTACAAAAACAAAGTAGGTCAAGGAGTACCATGTGTGACAAAGGGGAAGTCCTGGAGCTTACTAGTATTGTCTTGCCTCTAGTGGCTGTGCTCACTTTCACTGTTATGGTTGAGGCCTATCTTCCTGTGAATGGAAGAAATACTCTGCAGAGAAGTCTCAGGAATACTCTAAGAATATTTTAAAACAGTACTAAAAGCTATCGAGAGGCTCAGCAGGAGTAGCAAAGAGAACTAAATTTAATCCTGATTTCTCTTACAGCTCTGTGGCAAAAAAAATAGGCTATTAGGATCAAGGCATAAGAAAGACTTCATCCATGTCAGAGATCCTGGGCAGGTAGGGTGTTTGCCTTACACGTGGCTGACCTGGGTTCGGTTCCTCTGTTCCTCTCAGAGAGCCAGGCAAGCTACCTAGAGTATCCCACCCTAAGGCAAAGCCTGGCAAGCTCCCCATGACATATTTGATGTGCCAAGAACAATAACAACAAGTCTCAAATGGAGACGTTACTGGTGCCTGCTTGAGCAAATCAATGAACAATGGGAGGACAGTGCAACAGTGCATTAGTTTTCATCTGATTTTAAAGAAATTTTTCTATTCTTGAGTTCTCCAAAGTTCTAGGTATTCATTAACTGAGCTAATAGATATTTACTTCAACCCCACCTCCACCCTATTAAAATCTCTTCAGTATTAAGTTTAAACCATCTTGATTTCTTATTTTTCTTATAATCTTTCAACCTCCAAGTCCAATAGCTGCCTCTTCTAATGCTGCTCCAAGGTCTGTTGTTTTCTTTCTTTTTCTCTTATACTTGTCATATTCTATTAAAGCACTTGAAATCTTGCATACCATTCTCTAGCCAAAGAACATAGGGGTTCCTAAACAATCATCCCCTCTCCTATTTTCATGCTTTGTAAGTTCAATTTTACCTCGCTAGAAAATCCTATGTTTTATAATAATTTATCTTATAAGTTACCTAAGTATTGCAAATGTTGAAATACACTTATTTATTTTTTGTCAGTAGATTCCACACTGTGGAAAGATGCAATTAAAATTTTATATCTTCTACATCAAACACAATTCTCAATAAATAAGTATTGGATGGATGAATGAATGCTTGAAAATGTGTCATTAGCCTAAGATAGTAAGGTCAAATAAAAATAACTGTTATGACAAAGTCACTTTGGAAAAGTTTGGCAGTTCTTCAAAATGCCAAGCATAAGAGTTTCTAAATGACCCAGCAATTCAATTCCTAGGCAAATAGTCATAGAAACGTTCAAAATAGGCAGAGACAGAAAGGAGAGCAGCTGAGGGGGAGGAGTAGGGAGGGTTGGTATAAGGTACAAGATTTTCTTTTGCAGTAATAACTATAATTAGCTAGTGGTTATAAGTGCACAACTCTGATTATACTAAAATTAAGTAAAAGTAAAGCGATTGTATACTCTTTAGGCAATGAATTTCAGTATACAAATTATATTTTAATATAGCTATTATTAGAAAATAAATGGGAACTTTGAATTTGTTATAGATTTTAAATCAGGGGTTTAATCTTTAAAATCACATTTCAATGCTGCTGCCTAAAACTTCCTGATATTCCACATTAGGAAGCATGTTTAATACACAATATAATTTTATAAATGTTTGTGCATTAAAAGGTCATTATATATAGACTCTTTCATTTAAGGCAATGCAAAATTTCTTATTTTTGTAATAAAATAGGAGGACTCCAAGGAAGATACAATCTATACTGGTGAGGATTTACTTCATCCATAATTTATCATTTTTTTGTTTAACTGACATTTTATTTTATAAATTTGATGTTTTATGTAAAAAATACATTAAAAGGAACTGAAAAGGTATCTCCTTTATTGAGACAAATTAACTATTAGATTGTAGAAAGTATGGAAAAGAGGCTAGAGAATCACATCTTTCTGTATCTATAAATGAGTAAAAGACAATCATTTTACTTAAGGTCTTACTCTTTAAAGATAAAATATCATAAGAATTTAGTGGCTGCGCAACATCTTATTATCTCGTTCTTACTTTGGACAACCTGGCAGGCTACCGAATGTAACCAGCCCACACGGCAGAGTCTGGCAAACTCCCCGTGGCATACCCAATATGCCGAATACCAATAACAATGATGGATCTCATTCCCCAAGCCTTGAAAGAGCCTTGAATATGGCACTTTTTAAAATCTCGGGGCTAGGACGAAGGAGACGTTACTGGTGCCTGCTCAAGGCAATCG
Source organism: Sorex fumeus (assembly GCF_029834395.1). Taxonomy (NCBI): domain Eukaryota; kingdom Metazoa; phylum Chordata; class Mammalia; order Eulipotyphla; family Soricidae; genus Sorex; species Sorex fumeus. Next base: position 18,495,693 of record NW_026606102.1, on the reverse strand, counting down.
ACGAACAACAGGATGATCGTGATCATAAGAATTTAGAGTAATAGGATAGCAACACTATTCTATTTGCTGAAGAATGAAAATAGAGTAAGAGATGCTACACACCCAGATATTTCAACCCTTATCTTTTGTTTGGTTACTGACTTTTGGGCCACTTCTGGTGGAACCTAGGGCTTACTGCTGGCTCTGTGCTGAGGGACCACTTCTGGTGGGGTCGGGGGACCACATGGGATGCCAGGGACCAAACCTGGGTGGGCGCATGCAAGGCAAGCACCCCACTTACTCTTCTATCTCTCCGGTCCTATCCTTATCCTTGAAAAAGATTCACAGGGAAATTAATAGTATCAACTTCTATAGGTCCTCTTTGAGTCCTACTTTCTGTGGCTTTTGTCATAGCACTGGCAGAAATAGACACAATTAAGTACTTATTTGATGCTTACTAACCCAGATTTTCTATGACAGCAAAATCTTTTCTGCTAAGTTCATACTTATGTTTTTACCATAAAGAAAATTCCAATGGAGGAAATTTCCATTTGTTTCAACAACATTCACCCATGAAATTTCAGTGAGAATATAATTTTTTTTTGCATTAATAAATGCTGACCAAGTGTGTTTTGAGCAAAATATTATATAGGATACAACTGGAGAATAACGTAACTGCAACTGTTATCCACTGAAGGTGGTAAGGATGTGAGGGAGTTAGACTGGCAGGAGAATAGTGGCTATGACAAATGATGTTACTTCTCAATTTAGTTTAGGAAACTCTGGGCTAAATATTCAATACATGTTTTAATGAGCACCAGCTATGTGCTAGACTCTCAACTAGAATATTAGAGCCAACTAGTATTTACCATCACTTCCTAGAACCTTTAACATGCAGTGTTTTTAAGTGTTTTTGTGATAATTATATGTCCTAGTTTGTGCTGATAGGTCCAGTTTACAACTGTGTTTCAGTATCATACAAACTCCCTTTTACCCCTATTATTTCATGACTCTAAGTTGAGGGGTATGAATATAATGCACAGATTTTCTTCAACTTATTATGACTGATGAATTACTTGTTTCTATATTCCTACAGTCATATCTGAGAACAGGGATTGGGAAATGCTGACTTACTCCTTTCTTTCATTATGAGGACTGAAAGTCCAGAGATTTAAAGAAATTCAATCAGAAAAAGGATGAGCTTGGAATAAAGTCAATGATTACCATCTCATTCACTGACAGGCTCTTTATTTATTATAGACTTCCTTACTAAATCGGAGAGCCCGGCAAGCTACCGAGAGTATTCGATATGCCAGACACAGTAACAACAAAGTCTCCAATGGAGACGTTACTGGGCCCGCTCGAGCAAATCGACGATCAACGGGAGGGCCTTTACCTTTTTACCTTTTCCTTACTAAAACATTTTCAGCAGTGGTTAAAAAGCCCTAAAATTAGATAACTAGTCTCATACATTTTATTCTAATATAAAATAAAACCAAATTTTATTTGCTAACTTCAATTCCCTTGTTAGTGAAATTTTCAAGCTTGAAAGTCAAGTTCACTCATTTCCTACTTTTTTCCCTACTTCTTTTCACTCCCTGGTAAAAATGAAGTCACTGATTTCTTCGTTTCTTTCAAGCATCACTCGCATCATAGGTCCATCTTTTGGAGAGTGGGCTGGGAATTAATTTCATTAGCTACTGGATTTTCCAGTGCCTACGTAAGATATAAGAGTTTTATAATATTCTATTCTTCTTTCTGGCTCCAAGTGTCCTTTAAAGTGAGGATGCTACTCAGGATGTGTAGTAGCACTGTAGCACTGTCCTAGGAGGATTTTTTCAACACACTCTGTGTCTTGTTGATGCTGTTCATCGATTTGCTCAAGTGGGAACCAGTAACATCTCCATTGTGAGACTTGTTGTTACTGTTTTTGGCATAATGAATACATCACGGGTAGCTTGCCAGGCTTTGCCGTGCGGGTGGGATACCCTTGGTAGCTTACCGGGCTCTCCTAGAGGGGCGGAGGAATCGAATGCTTGTCAGCCGCGTGCAGGACAAACACCTTACCCTCTGTGCTATCACTCCAGCCCAGGATATGTGATATCTATGAAAATTTCTAAAGAGGTAAAATTACAATATAAATCCCTTGAGTCTCTACACAAAAAGATTTCTTTGTTGTTGTTTACACCAAAATATAAGGAACTATAAACAAAAAATGTTCATAGAAAAATGATTAGAAATATAATTTGAAAGACCAGCTATTCACATTTTGGTCATACATGGATTAATTGCTATTTCTTGCTAAGTTTTTTGGGTTTTAGGTAATATAAGTAGTACTTTTAAAATAGGAGTGCATGATCTTACACTTAAAAAATATATTCCTTGTGTGCTGACAAATTTAGAGAAGCTTTTCTGAGAGAGAAAACAGTAGAAAATACTAGGTGAAATAGGGTGATAAACTCAAGAAAGTCCTTTCAGCACACTATGTCTTTTTGTTCATTAACTAAAAGTGAGAATATAAATTAAATTGTATCCAAGTAATACAACCAGCCAAGTAGATCAAAATAGAATAGGTGATTAGAGCAGAGGAACATTCTAGAGAGAACTAAGCCTTAGGTGTGGCGATGGCCATGAAATTCGTGACAGAAAATCCATTGCAGGGCTTTGACTTTTGAAACAACATTGGCTTGTTTGTTGAAGAAAATTCCAGCTCATCTATAATTTACCATATGAAGTAATGAATTTAAGTCTAACTTCTGTACTCAGGATGTTTAAGAAAAAAATGGAATGCAGATATTGATTACATCAAAGGCTTTCATTGAGAGGTTGACACAGACACATGCATAATTTGTGCGGTTGACTTCGGTTGACTTCAGAGGCTTTCCTGTGTGTGAGAAATGGAACTGCAGGCCTTTTTGTATAAGTTCCTGTATATCCTGTCCATGCTGTTCTCGAAGAGGGGACGGTGTGTTTTTCCTTTGTAAGTAGCTGCCCTGTTGGGCCAATATTCGCCATCATCCAATTGAGTGCCGTGTGGCCGTTGATACGAGCTAGTATGGGGGGAGAAAAGGATAGAAAAGATTAAAAACTGGTGAAACTAAATTAGAGGTTGTAGTCCATAAATAAAACAGTTACTGAGTATTTTATGAGCCAGCAATCTTCCTGGTTATAAGAAATAAAATACAACTTTCTGCTTCAAAGAGTGACACCTACTTGCATGAAATAATCACAGAACAGTAAAATTTGCACTGCATATGACAAAGAGTTTATTTTTTGTTTGTTTAGGGGCTATGCCTAAAGGTGCTCAAGGCTTACTTCTGGTTCTGCTCTCAGAGATCTCCTGGTTGGACTTAGGGAATCATATGTGACATCAGGGACCAAACCTGGGTTGGCTTTCTGCAAAGCAACCTGCTATCTTGTTGCTCTGGCCACATGACAAGGAGTTTAAAATTCAGAGGAGAGAGATGAGAACAGCACAGTAATAAGCAGAGCACAGATGGTGTGAAATGGCCATTGAGTGTGTTTTTGACATCTAAAGTAAGGCAGACCTTCAACAGGATTCCAGTTCAGTTCTTCTTAGCAAAGGGACTCCTGAACAATTAATTATATTTTACTGCTGAGTTTCAGCTTCCTTAGCTATTTTTCTGTATTGTTTTAAAAATCAAACAGAATATAGAAGAAGTATTTACAAGCTTCTTGAAACAGAGAAGTACACATAGAATTGACTAGAAATACAAAGCACTGAACTATCAAGTGCTACATGTATTTACCAATAAATGTTATTGCAGTTGGTGACTCTGGAAAGTGAGATTTGCCTAAGACTAAACAGTAAGAGACAGAATGATACCAAGTCTTTTCTACTATGTACTTAATTGAGGAGTGATAGCACAGCGGGTAGGGCATTTGCCCTGCAAGCAGCCAACCCAGGTTCGATTCCTTTGGCCCTCTCAGAGAGCCCGGCAAGCTACCAAGAGTAACCTGCCCACATGGCACAGCCTGGCAAGCATCCTGTGGTGTATTCCATATGCCAAAAACAGTACCACAAGTCTCACAATGGAGACGTTACTGGTTCCCACTCGAACAAATCGATGAATGGGACGATAGTGCTATATTTAACTGAGGAGCAATTAAATACAAACCACTTTTGGGAAATGGAAGACAAAGCAGAGGAGTCTGTGTCTGAAGTGATATGAATCCACTTTGATTCTAAGATTTTTGAGTAAGAGAGAACAGGGAGAAAGTTATGAAGTAGACCAGAACTATGTTCAAAATAAGAGAAGAAAGACTAAAGGGCAAGTCTCTAAAAGCTTTATACTATCTTTTTGAAAGACACAAAGTTAAAATTTTATTATAAAGAACATTGTTTTATGTTTAACATGTTTCCTACAAATAAATGCTAATTTTTTCAAAGGCTAACTTCTATTAAAATTTTATAAAAATAAGTTTCCCACATCAGTGTACACAATACTTGTTATAGATTAGACCTCTCATGTTTGAGAGAACAAAGTGTGTACAATATAATTGTGTTTACGGGTTATTAAACATGACAAACATTTTATTTATATACTTAGAATCTATCTTAGAGCAAAAAGTTTCAATAGAAATTCTTGGTTCTTGTTTTATAAATTGTATATAGTTTTTAGGGCTGAAGTAAACCTGAATACAATATGAGACTGTAGAAAAAAAGGCATATAGAGGCCCATATTCTCATTATTAGAGCTTGATACAGAGTCAGGATGAAAAACAATGAGAAACTTATCACTCCCTTTATTTTAAAAAAATGTTTTGTTTCTTAAATAGTTTCCCATTGAATTATGATGTTACTTTAAAGATTTTTAATCACTGTGATGTATAATACTGTTAATGATAGGATTTCATGCATACAATATTCCAACATCACACCCACCACCAAAGGATCTTCTTGCCTCCACCAACAAAGTACCTAAAGATCAAGAACAAAGACTAAGATAATAACTAGAACTGAGCAGTTTCAAATCTTAAGTGTTTATAAGCTATAAATCATACAATGGGCTGGAGCGATAGCACAGCGGTAGGGCGTTTGCCTTGCACACAGCCAACATGGCTGACCCAAGTTTGATTCCTCCGCCCCTCTCGGAGAGCCCGGCAAGCTACCGAGAGTATCTTGCCTGCACGGCAGAGCCTGGCAAGCTACCCATGATGTATTCGATATGCCAAGCACAGTAAAAAGTCTCATGATGGAGACGTTACTGGGCCCGCTCGAGCAAATCGATGAACAACGGAGGACCATGACCGTGACCAAATCATACAATTAATTTTTAAAACCTAACATGTATGCAGAGAAACACCTTGAGCAATTTAGCCTAGGAAAAGTTTAACTCATCTGATACCTTGAGAATTTTTTATTTATAACCTTCCCATTAAATGAAGAAAAAAGCACATCCTACCCTAGAATAGTCTATAACCCAGACTTTCACAGTCTTCAGACAATAAAATATAAAGTGACATAAATGGAAAAGAAGGTAAGGTAGGTATGCTATATATGACTATTCTAAGAAATAACTGGAAAGCTATGGGAATGAAAAAGTAGCCTTTGCACTCATAAAACCTGAAAGTGATGATAGTAAAGGTAAAGGTAAAGGCCCTCCCGTTGATCATCAATTTGCTCGAGCGGGCCCAGGAACGTCTCCATTGGAGACTTTGTTGTTACTGTGTCTGGCATATCGAATACGTCACGGGTAGCTTGCCGGGCTCTGCCGTGCGGGCGAGATACTCTCGGTAGCTTGCCGGGCTCTCCCAGAGGGGCGGAGGAATCGAACTCGGGTCGGCCATGTTGGCTGCGTGCAAGGCAAACGCCCTACTGCTGTGCTATTGCTCCAGCCCTGAGCATATTCTATATTTTAAACATGTGATTTTAGTCAATATAATAATTTTTAAATAAGTGAAATTCTTCCCATAATATTCTATAATATTGCTATTTTATCAAGCAACACTGTCACTGTTCACTGTCCTCCCGTTGTTCATTGATTTGCTGGAGTGGGCCCAGTAACGTCTCCATTTTGAGACTTGTTACTGTGTTTGGCATTGCCACGCAGGTGAGATACTCTTGGTAGCTTGCCAGGCTCTGCCGTGCAGGCAAGATACTCTCGGTAGCTTGCCGGGCTCTCCGAACGGGGCGGAGGAATCAAACCTGGCTCAGTCGGGCTGGTTGCACGCAAGGCAAACACCCTACTGTTGTGCTATCGCTCCAGCCCAACTTTGACAACATACTTATAATAGTGTTCAATATATGATGTATGCTTCATAGATATTAACTGGAATTATAGGATAATGGATGGATGCATGCATTATATATGTGCATTATATATATGTGCATTATATATATGTGAAAAGAAAGTTTTCAGATACGTATAGGTTATAGATAAGGTGTTCAATAAGCTTTAATTCTGAAAAGCCCTTCGTATCTTCAAATACATCATATAGCAGTAACTGTTGTTAGAAAAATTTAAATATTATTGATTTGCTGCCTACGGACAGTAGGCTCTGGCAAGTAGCCTGGCAAGCTCCCCATGGCATATTCAATATGCCAAATACAGTAATGACATCAGGTCTCATTCCCCTGACCCTGAAAGAGCCTCCAATCGTTGGGAAAAGACGAGTAAGAAGAGGCTGCTAAATCTCAGGGCTGGGAGGAATAGAGACATTACTGGCGCCCACTCGAGTAATTCGACAATCAATGGGATGACAGTGATACAGTGAAATATTATTGATAAATGACAGCAGTAATTATCAAACTTTAAAATGCATTTAAGTTATGGTGAGGGCTTATTAATACTCAAATTATTACATCTCATTCTCGAGTTATTATGAATAAGCCTATCTAACAAGTACCAGGGCAACGCTGATGCTGATGATTTAGACTTTAAAAAGCACTGAATTAAACACATCATTTTTTCATAGAACAAAAAAGGGAAAATCTGTATGCTGTCATTTTTTTCTTCTATTATTAGTAGGAACTATAATTTAATCTTATAAGAAGTCCATTTAAATGAATTTAAGATTGAGACTTACTACTCATAGGTTGGTCACTTATTTCCCTTTACAGATTAACAATATGTAGAAAGGAGCTACTAGCAACCAATAGCGTCTAACAGTCCTCTAATTTACTTTGAGAGGGTGCCTCCCTTTTGATTCCACTCTTTATTCTCTATCTAAAGATGTTAAGTATCAGGGCCAGAAGATAGTACAGCAGGCATGGCACTTGACTTGCACGCAGCTGATCTGGGAGTGATCCCTGAGTGCAGAGCCAGGAGCAAGCCCTGACGATGTCTCAATAAAAAAGCTGTCAAATATTATAATCATGAAACATGTTTAATAAGTAGAGCTTAACAGTTTCTACTCACTGCATGAGCCGGGAATCGAACCCGGGCCTCCCGCGTGGCAGGCGAGAATTCTACCACTGAACCACCCATGCATAACACAGCGGTAGGGCGTCTGCCTTGCACGCGGCCAACATGGCCGACCCGAGTTCGATTCCTCCACCCCTCTCGGAGAGCCCGGCAAGCTACCGAGAGTATCTCGCCCGCACGGCAGAGCCCGGCAAGCTACCCGTGACGTATTCGATATGCCAGACACAGTAACAACAAAGTCTCCAATGGAGACGTTCCTGGGCCCGCTCGAGCAAATTGATGATCAACGGGAGGGCCTTTACCTTTACCTTAACAGTTTCAGAAATGTAATATTATCAATAAAGAACCCAATTTTGTAGGAGGCTAACAGCCAAGAATGGCAGAGATTAGTACCAGGAATTTTACTCCATGGCTTGGAGGCCAGCCACATATGCTAGGGGAAAAGGGTGCTCAGATAGAGAAGAGAGCACCAAATAAAGGGTGTTGGGAGGATCCTCCCAGGATGGGAGAAGCATGCTGAAAGTAGAGTATAGACCAAACATGATTGCCACCCATTGCCTCTTTTGTAAACCACAACACCCAATAGGAGAGAGAGAACAAAAGGGAATGCCTGCCACAGAGGCGGGGTGGGATGGGGGGGATGGGGGGTGGGAGGGATACTGGGATCCGTGGTGGTGGGAAATGGCACTGGTGGAGGAGGGATGGGTATTTGATCACTGTATAACTGAAACCCAAGCACAAAAATTTGTAAGTCTACAACTGTACCTCATGGTGTCTCACTAATAAAAATTAAAAAAAAAAATTTGAATTTGTGTGTCAGAGACCTTACCAGGCATTCAAATCAAAGAAAACATGTATGCATTCAAAGAACACACATGTAACAAGAGAAGGCAAGACATACAGCAAAGCATCACTAATTATAAAACATATTAAGTTCTCACATATACACGTGTGTGTGTGTGTGTGTGTGTGTGTGTGTGTGTGTGTGTGTTTAGGTGAGGAAGTGGCAAGGTAAGGGAGATAATCTTTAACAGTAAGTTAAAGTTTTGAAAGTCACTCCAGAAGATGATGTAGTAACTTGAGCTAGCTTCCGCCCCCAAATCAACAGGAAATCAATTTAGGAAAACAAGAAGACATGGCACCAAAAACATAGCCAAAGCACCAAAACCAGTCTAGCATATTTTGAAATATCTTCTGTATCTGCAGAAGTGAGAAATAAAGTAAGACTACTAAGTGTCAAACATAATTTTATCCTGGAGGGAATAAGGAATCAAAAATGGGAGGTCACAAGGAATTGGTTAAAGATTAAACTAAAATCTCCTTGACCACATATGCGTAGTGCTTAATATATTTTATAAAGTTATCTCTTGGGCACTACTAGCACAGGTTAAACTCAATATTATTACTGTGTCTATTGACAATATTTCCCTCTTCATTATTCTTCTCTGAATTCCCTCTATAGTAGAAGTAACAAGAACTACACTTAAAACTGATCTAATAGTTAACCTATTAACTGAAGAATATTTTTGTCTTACTCCAAAGTAATATACACATTATATTCTAAAAAACAGTTTAACTAAAGTTTATATAACTATATAAATTCTGAGCATAATGCCACTAAATATTAATTAAGGCTCCCAAGGTTAATTTGAGATTGCTACTATTAATCTTTTCTGTCATTATTATGTCAGAAGTCCATCAAATAGGATCAAATTATAATTGCCTATCTAGCTATACACATGCTATACATGACTCTAAATGAAAGTTATATTTAATATATTATTTTGTAAGAATTTATTTAAAAATTAGGTTACTCTGACAAGAATTGCTAGTCATAGAAACAATCTTATTGCCTGTTTAGCATTCTTTCAGGAGACTAGAAGTTGAATGTTGGGCATGTGATACTCTAAAGTTACAGTGTCAATATTAAGCAGTCTAGTCTAATTTCCAAAGTCATTTTTAAAAAGATGAATCTAAAACTCTCCTTTTCCAAAAGTTTCTGATAAAACTTTTCTAGATACCCAAGCTACAAAGTTTACAATGTGTTAAAAAGAACACAAAGTATGGAGAATCCCAAATATTTCTGAGCATCAATATATATTTTTACCTATTATTCTAGACAAAAATGTAAAAATCAGAAAAAGCAAATCTTAAATATTTAATGCAAAAATATTAAATAATTCTGGTAACTCAAGGTCTAATAAATTAAAGCTGAAACTAAGTAACATTTTCACTTAAAAATAGATTTTTAGGTTCATGTCTGATTTTGATTTTTTTCTGTCCATTTATTAGTATCAAAGACATTTTTTGGCTACTTATTACATCTTAGTACATTATCTAAGAGATCAAAACTACCGTAGCCTAGTAGTCAAAATTTACTGTTTGATATTGTTACAAATAATTTTTGAAGAGCAGAAAAGTTTACTGGAAATTAATAGACAGTGGAAAAGTAACTCCCCAAAAGTATTCATATTGAGCAAGTTTCTACTATTGGTGGCTTCAAAGTATGTGTAAACAAACAGAAAAGTAGTATATTACAATATATACTACAGAGAGAAGCATGAATAGAATTTTTGAGTATAGTTATAGAAGGGCAAAATTCTATAAACATGAATTTTATTTTTAGTTTTGCTTTTCTCTTTTAGTGGCTAATTCCCATATATAAAAGCATTATAGCATGCAGCTTCTAGTCATGACTCATGTCCAAACTTCATTGTAATGCCTGAAGTGCACTAAAAAAAGTATAGAATTTTATTTTATTTAGAATTTGGGGGCTGCATTAAGTGGTCTTCAGGGGTCACTCCTAGCAGTGCTAAATGGACCATATGTAGTATCAGGGATCAAATCAGGGTCAGTCAACCACATGGATGGAACATCTTAACTGCTGTACTATCTCTCTGTCTCTGAGTATTTTAAGCTGTAACTTTAAGAACTTTTTAATATACATAGAAGTCAATAAAAAAGGAAAGAACATCATAAGTACTTGTTCTAGGAATGGCAAAGCTGCAACACCAAATGTTTAAAAATAGACACATAGACTATGAAAAGAGAATGAAGTTTATGTATTATTTCCTCAAAAGAGCTCTCAAATTCCAAAATACTGAAAGCAATTATTCAGTTAGTAACTCCTTTTTATGAGATTCTTCCAATAAATTTCATTCTCAATGGTGATGATCAACATGAACATGACCAGAATTTGTGAGTAGGCCATGACTGAAATATTTTAAATAAGTGCTCTAAGTACCCATTCTTTTCTTCTTGCAGAAATCATTATCTCTCAGACTTTATGCTTAATAGCTGCAAAGTACATCTAGATTGTAAGATTAAGTACTGATAACTGAATTTTTTATTTTATTTTATTGGTAGTGGTGCTGGTGATTGAACCCAGTCCTTGTACATGCAAGGCAAATGAACTACCACTAAACTACATCCCTGGGTCCTTGGGCTTATTTTTCTGATGAGAAAAACATTTATCTACGTGATGAGTCACTATACGCCCCATTAATTCTTAATACATTCCTTTAGTTCTTGGAAACCAGCTGCTAAATATCCAACATTTGGGTCTCTTCAAAGAAGTTTCAGTAAGTCCCTTTCCATGTGAATAGGTCACATTTTCCCACTTCTTTGTAGTTCCCATAATATTCTGTTGAAAAACGACTGAGTTTATGTAAAACAACAGCCTTATGCATACACATAGTCTTCTAGATTACCAGAGATAAGAACAACTTCATCAAGGTCAATTTTGGCTCACTTGTCTCTAAATCTCTGTTATCTGCTCCAACAACTAGCAGCCCTTGGGTCTTCCTTTACCATTTGCCAGTAGATTACTGCGTCTATTAGCCCCCTCCCCTCCACATGGTTTTTCCCACACTTCCTCTCCAGGGTCAGAACTATTGCTCTTTCAGCATGATTGCCCTAGTAGAAACTACCATGGAGCAATGAGGTCGGGTGGAAAAATAAAAGACTCCTATGACTCTTACTGTGGCTCTGTAGCTTGTGGCTCATATGCCTTTGGTCGGAGTTCTTAAATTAATGTTTTTGCCAATTTTGTTGTTATTTTTAAGGGAGAAGTTATACTGATGTCCATGCAGACTTCCACTAAACTCTTATGTTGATGTGTGTCTCCAAAGGTTATATTAAACCAAGATGGTAAGTGCTTTCTTAATTTTTGCTGATCACACTCTCAAGACAAGTGGATGTTTACTTTGAGAGTATACGTATTGTCTCACCTTAGAGAGGTAAAGTAGAATAGGAGTGACTCAGCCCAACATATATTGTGATTTGAGAAAAAAATAAATTTAGTATCTTATGGAATTAATATTTAAGATACTCATAAGAGATCTTGAAGGACTAACCACTTTTTTTAATTGACTCAAGTATTTATTAAAAAAAATGACAAGGTAACAAAATAATCACAAAATGTGTAAGCAAAGCTTTTCTTAAACTCCAATTAACTCTTTACTGAAGAAGTATCAAACCAGTCCTATGAGAGTAAAAAAAATTCTTGGTGAGGTGGAAAAGAACAAATACTGAGATGTCTATAACAAACTTTAAAGACTAATGCTTTCCAAAAATGCAGTATTTACAGTACTTACAGTACTTGCATGAAAATCACTCATAATTATTTCTTAAAATACATAAATGTATTCTTTTTAAATAAAATGTATTCTCTTTCCATAAAAAAATTATACTCTGTATCAGAAATCCATATTTTTAAGAAGCAACCCATGGGGTAGAGACAAAACACAATGGTTAAGGTGATTGCCCTGCAGCCAGCTGACCTGAGTTCAATTCCAGGCACCACATGATCCCCTGAGCAATGTAGAGAGTGATCCCCAAACACAAATTCAGAAGTAGCCCCTAAGTACTGCTGGGTGCAGCTCCTAACCCTCCCTAACAAATACAAAAGTGAATAAATAAATAAATAAATGCAACCTGAATATTATTATGTTTACGAAAGTTTGAAAACGACGTTATTAACTCTTATTTTTCATTCAAATTAGAATTATATGGATTAGGAACCTAAATTTGAGATGCTAATCCATAAAATAGATATCTAGGGGACAAAGTAATAAATGATAACAATTTTTCTTCAAGGTGTGGTCTTTCTTGAATCTTCCTTTATTTTTCCTTGCTTGGAAAAATTTTTTTCAAACATTTATAAGTAATATATTATTTGCCTTGCCTTGATTACAGACCCTGGGTACCTCTAGCTTAAGTGGAAGAGACTTCAGGAAAGGAATTAACACTTATACTCTTTGTAAGGGTCCAAAAGGAAAAATTCTTACGTGTTCACAGGATGCTGAACTTTGTTTACTGGAGATTTGATTCCAAAGCTCAAAGAAACAATAAATCTAGAGCTTTTTCTTAATTTCCTCTTAGGTTCCTCTCCAGGAAACTTAGGTGAAAAACCATAAGTAATTGTTGGGTAACAAACATCAAAAGATTCAAAGAATCTTTAATATGTTATCTCAAAATTATCATTCACATTCTAATTGCACATTTTACTACAAATGACATGGAACTTTAAAAAAATCTTTATAGAATTTTGTTTTACAAAAATCCCAAGCAAGGGGGCCAGAGTGGGCATTTGCCTGGCATGTGGCCGAGCTGGCTGACCCCTGGCATCTCATATGGTCCCCCGAGCACCGCCAGAAGTAATTCCTAAGTGCAGAGCCAGGAATAACCCCTGAGCATTGCCAGGTGGAAATCCCCCCAAAAAATTACAAGCAAAGATTTCATTATCAGTAACATTTGTAAAATTTTTCTTTTGTTATTAACAAAGGATTACCCATTGTCTAAAGTTCCAGGAAATGTTATCTGGATTCAAATAAACATATTCCGAAACAAGCACTGGATATATGGATTTGCAGAGCATACGAATACACTATTAAAAGTTGGATGAAAAGTACCAACAAAAAGAACCATCAACTCTATTCATTTGCATTAATACTTTGCAGCTATAAAATTTTAAACCACAGTAACAGGATGTTTCAGTTAATATTACATAATTATTAGAATAATTATTAATTTGAATTTAAATTCCCAATAACTCCATCTTTAAAAAGCAGGCTCTTTTTTATGAGATCACTATATACAGCACTGATGAAGCTTATACCTATACTCAGGGTCACTGTCATAGGCACAGTCTCTATACAAAAGGCCTCTTTTCAGTTCCAATTCATCTTCTTTATCTAGGTCTCTCTCGTCCTGAAAAAAAAATATTTTTATTAATTATTTTTATAATTATGACATGTATGGAGGGAAATTTGTAGGAATATAGGCACACAAGCAAAGTTTTTGGTAAACATCATAACCTTACATCTGAAGGAATTAGAAAAGGACCTTATTGGAACTTTGGTGGTGGCTGTGGTGTGACAACATATATTTTGAAGAGGCATAAAACCATTCCCTAAAATCTATAGTCTTATACACCAACATTACTTAAATTAAAACTTTTTTAAAGAATATAACAAACAGAACCAATACCAGCAGAAGGAAGTAAATAATAAAATTGGATCAAATACAAATGAGATTAAACAAAAAATTATATACAAAATATCACTGTTAATCACTGTCCTCCTGTTGTTCATCGATTTGCTCGAGCAGGCCCAGTAATATCTCCATTGGAGACTTTGTTGTTACTAGAGGGGCTGGAGCGATAGCACAGCAGTACGGCATTTGCCTTGCATGCAGCCAACATGGTCGACCCGAGTTCGATTCCTCTGCCTCTCTCGGAGAGCCCGGCAAGCTACTGAGAGTATCTCGCCCACATGGCAGAGCCTGGCAAGCTACCTGTGATGTATTCAATATGCCAAACACAGTATACAAAATATATAAAAGACTAATTAAGAGCTGAGTAAGGATAAATCTCCAATTAAACTCATAAAGAACAAAGAAAAATACACAATGATCACAAAGAAATTAAACCATGTTTCAACTGCATAATTTTTTAAAAGGATCATAAGAGATGACTGCATGCAAACAAATCGGACAACACAGAAAAAATGAAAAAAAAAACAGAGCTGGAGAGATAGTACAGGGGCTAAGGGGGCTGCCTGACTTGTAACTGATCCTGATTAGAATCCCTGGTACTACATATGGTTTCCTGAGCACTGCCAGAGGTCACATCTAAATCAAAGCCAAGAATAGTCCTGAATACCACCAATGTGGCCCAATAAACCCCCCAAAGGAAAGAAATGAACAATTATTCAGAATCACAGTCATTTAGAGGAAAGGAAATTTATGAAAATAATCTTTTTTAGTTTTGAGAGATAAAATATGAGGAAATAAAATTAATAAAGGAGGTAAAAGTCTTGTCTTATACATTAAAAACTATGGGCCTGACTAGATATGGTTAAAAAAATTAGAAGCTACAAAGAAATAGAAGTCCATCCCATGTTCATGGATTAAAAGTTATTAAAATGCTCTTAACTGATGCATCTACAAATTCGGTAGTACCAATCAAAGTACCAATCAAACAGTACCTATTTGATCAAAAAGTACCAATAGAAGGCATTTTAAAATACAATTAAAAAATATTCATGGAACCAAGTGATCCCAAATAGCCAAAACAACTCTCAAAGAAATGAAATGGAAATGCGTTATGCTCTCTGACTTCAATCGGCCTAAGAGCCAATAGTAGTTTAAAAAATTAAGAAATGTTACAAAAACAGGTACATAGACCAATGAAATAGAGAACTCAGAGGAAATTCATACATACATAGGCTCCTAATATTCAAACATAACTTTTTTGTTTGAATTTTCTTGAAAGATTCTGTGGACAGCTTACAATAATGTTACAATATTGTTAATAATGGTCCCTCATGCATTTTATTCCAACACCATATCCATCACCAGTAAACCCACCTCCCTTCCTCCCCAGTACCCCGACACCTCTCCTTCTAACATACCCCATTTTTACTGACTCAATTGTATTAATTATATCAATTCTCCTCTGATGTTGCTTTTGTGCCTTTTTTGTTACCACGATCACGATCACGATCACGACCACCCTGTTGTTCGTCGATTGCCTCGAGCAGGTGCCAGTAACGTCTTCTTCGTCCTAGCCCTGAGATTTTTTTTTTTAAAGTGCCATATTCAAGGCTTTTTCAGGGTTAGGAGAATGAGACCCATCATTGTTACTGGTATTTGGCATATTGGGTATACCACGGGGAGTTTGCCAGACTCTGCCGTGTGGGCATGTTACATTTGGTAGCCTGCCAGTTTGACCGAATTAGGAATGAGATGATAAGATGTCGCGTGGCCGCAAATGCGGCCGCGCGCTTCCGGGAGCTGAGTGTGATAATCTCTGGATCCTGGCCGTTGTTGGAGTTACACGGCAGTTGGTGGGTGTAACTGTCTAGTTACTGGCAGGTCCAGTCCCAAACTGTACTGTTTTGTTACCATGCTATGAAAATCCCACATATGGGAGAATTATTCTGTAGGTATTCATTTCCTTCTGACTGATTTCACAAGGCATGATATTCTCTAGTTCCATTCATGTTGCTGAGAATTGCATGATTTTGTTCTTTCTTAGAACTGCATAGTATTCCATTGCCTATGTATACTCAGAACTTCTTGATCCACTCATCCATAGTTAGGCTTTTCGGTTGTTTCCACATCTTGGCTATTGTACTAAGTGTAATAACGAACATAAGTGTGCATATTATCCTTTCAAATCAATGTTTTTGTGTTTTGAGAGATTCCAGGAAGCGGTACTGCTGAGTTGTAGGGTAGTTCTATTCCTATTGATGTTCATGGAGCTGGAACCAAACAACATTCTCACCAACAGAGGATGAGGGGTTACTTTCTCACAATAACCCTGCCAACACTGGCTGTTTCTAAACTTTGGATATGTGCCATTCTCAAGGGTATGATATATCTCACTATTGTTTTGATTTGCATTTCCTTAAGTATGAGTGATGATGAGCACTTTTTCATATGCTTGTTGGCCATCTGTATGTCTTCTTTGGGGAAGTGTTTGTTCATCTCACCTCATTAGTGGATGAGTGTTCAATGTATGTGAAGAAAACCATACTATCACATATAAAAGAGAACACTAGGCAACGTTTAAAAGTCAGACATGAAAACTGACTCAAATTATGGATAAATTGTATATTAGACCCCAAAACACAACATAAGCAGAAAAGACAATAAGTACAGGATTTCAACATCAGTAATATATCTGGAGACTTAACATTATTGGCACGTGAAACAAAAGCATTCAGAATAACTAATGTGACTACGACAAATTAAAACTTATTCCATCACAAAAAGAAACTATCAGCCCTTACCCCCTAAAAAAAGTCAACCTAGCAATCAGGAAAAATTATTTGTACATCATACATCTGACAAGAGGTTGATATCCAAAATACATAAAGAAATCATACAGCTTTAACACAAAAATAAATGTTTATGTCACATTATTAAGGAAATGCAAATGTAAACCACAATGAGCTATCACCTCATACCAATGAGAAAGGTCTATATCAAAAAGCTTAGAAACAAAAGCAAGTGTAGGTGAGAATATCGAGAAAAGGAATCCTGAAAATGCCATTCATCACAGTCTCTATGGAAAATCGTATGGAGAAAATATTGATATATCACATGATTTAGTGATGGCACCCCTAGGCACTAATCTTAAATTTTCACTTGAGGGTGAACTTACTCTAAATAAAGTCTACCCTGTACCCTCTCTATTAAGACTTGAAATGCTTCCAAATTCTGCTTGAATTTCTTTACACTAAAAGGACTTCAAGAAGTCGTGTTTTATATAATACAATGGAATACTATGCATCTCTTAAAAAGATCAAAACCATACAATTCTGAGCAACTCGACAGAACTTGAGAATATTATGCTGAGTGAAGTTAGCTAGAAGGAAAAGACAGATAAAGAATGATCTCTCTTATATGTAGTACTTAAAGATACACAAGGTAACATCAAAGGTCCAAAGACAGCATAACAGAACTGATACACAGACTTGAGTTGGTAGAAGGGTGAGCCGAGAAGAAGGGGCTCTGGGGTGTTTTGAGAAAGTGAAGTGTGTATACTGGTGGTGAGTGCGGTACTGGAATTATGTGCATGGGAAACCATTATTGACAATATTGTAAACCACATAATATTCGCCTTACAAGTGGCCAACATGGCCGACCCGAGTTCGATTCCTCCGCCCCTCTCGGAGAGCCCGGCAAGCTACCGAGAGTATTCGATATGCCAGACACAGTAACAACAAAGTCTCCAATGGAGACGTTACTGGGCCCGCTCGAGCAAATCGACGATCAACGGGAGGGCCTTTACCTTTACCTTTACCTTACATAATATTAATAAAAATACGAATAAGGACTTTAGCCTAGTTACAATTTTTATATATTGCATATTTTATAATTTTTCTATAATATTGCTAATGTAATATGAAATTAGTGATTTATAATTACTGAGTGTTATTCTTTTTATACATGGCTTTACTATTTGTAAATAAAGTGATTCACTGTATTAAAAGAAAAAGAAAAAAAATGATCTCCTCAATAAATGCCCTAAAATTATCTGTAATAAAAAATTCAAAGATAACTTCTGTGGGGGGTGTTCCTAAGCAGTGTACAAGGGTTATTACCAGCAATGTTTGGCCTGGATGTGCAAACCAGCAGAGCTGGTATTTGTGCTTGGTGATGTGGTGATTCTAAAGCCCATAGTACTGGAGATCACCAGAATCACCCTAACAGTGCTTGGGGATCACCAAGGGCATAACTAAGTCCGGGAGCTACTAGTGCTATACCAGGTGGTGTTCAAGTGACCATGTAGTTTTATAGTTTCATGGTTAGGATAAACTTGGGTTTTCCCCAGGCAAAACGAGCCCTCCATCCCTTTAATACATCTCCCTGAAACTCTTTTACTTGTCTGGGGGTTCATATCCATTGCTCTTAGGGGCTCAGGACCCTGATGCCTGGGCCCAATGCTGCTCAAAGGCAGTATATCCTCAAGCACCACTTCCACTTGTGTTGTTTAAGAATTTCCTTAATAGAATAATAAAGCAAGAAAAAAAAGAAACACAAGGCATAATGATTAATAAAGGATAATGTTCAGAAAATATCCATAATTTTCAGATTATAGGACATTCAAAGCTCCATCAAGTGACATTGATATATAAATGTAAGATTAAAAAAAAGAATATGGCCATACATAAATCTAGTATTTTTATTATATCAAGAACAAATAGAAGACTTTTACAAATATAATTTATAATTACATAAAAATATCTAGGAATAAATTAACTAAATGACATGTCTAATCATGTCATTAGATTAGAGGTCGCCCCAAATGCCTCTATCCCTCTCGGAAAGCCTGGGAAGCCACCGAGAGTATTCCGCCTGCACGGCAGAGCCTCGCAAGCTATTCGTTGTATATTCGATATGCCAAAACCAGTAATTACAATGGGTCTCATTCCCCTGACCCTGAAGGCTTCACCATTAAGGCAGCTTTGAGAAGGATGAGAAAGGAGAGGCTGATAAAATCTCAAGGCCGAACTAGACTCCCACAATGAAGGAATACAAAAATGATCATCTGTACTTTCAATCCACGTATGCTAGCATCAGATGCATCCATTGAGGACCTGATGGTACAAGCGCGAAAGATCAAATACGACATCATTGGTCTGACCGAGACAAGGCACCAATCTCATCATGCCGTTTTTGACACTGGAGAAGAATTGTTCCTCGGAACATGAGATAAAAGAGGTGTCAGAGGCGTCTGTGTCCTTGTCAACACAAACTTGGCCATGAGCAATGATTCATTTGAATGCCTAACAACCCGAATCAGACATTTACATTTGAATAGATGTGGCTCACTGCCGGCAGTTTCTATCTTTGTTGTCTATGTACCAATATCTAATTATGATGAAGGAGAAATTGAGAAGATCTACATGGAGCTGGAGAAGTTCTATAAAGAAGACCACACCTTCTACAAGATCATTGTGGGTGATTTTAATGCCAAGACAGGACCGAGAAGATCAGCCGAAGAACTTCACATCAGGACCCATGGACTAGAATGGAACGAACAGGGTGAGAGACTGTCTGAATTCATCATGTCAACTAAGACCATCCATGGTAACTCACAGTTCCAGAAGGCCGAATCTAAACGTTGGACATGGGAGTCTCCCGGTGGACGATTCCACAATGAAATAGACCACATTATATTCAATCGACAGTTTTGCCTGACCGATGTCGCTGTTGTCCCAAAATTCCAAACGGGATCGGACCATCATCTCCTTCATGCAAAATTCTACTTCACAGAGTGGGAAGAAAGGGCTACAAAGTTTAAAAAGAGAACTCCCAGAATGACCACCAACTAGGAGCTCTTTGGCACTATTGAGGCAACATGGGAAGATGCCATTGTTGACAACATTGACGAGGAATATGATCGACTGGTTCAGCACCTCCATGATTGTGCGAGGAATGCCAAGAGATAGCCACAAAAAAAACGCCTGTCTTCGAAAACTCTTGAGCTTATTCACCAATGTGGTTTGGCACATGCCTCAGGCAACCGCAAGTGAATGTCCAAGCTCGCAAAGCAGTGCAGAGATGGGATCAAGGAAGACCTCAAAGAGAGAGGAGCAGAAGTGCTGGTAGATGTGGCAGAAGCCGGGAAAAATATTCATAACACCCGCCTGTCCTTCGCCAACTACAAGACCAAGATGACTGCTGTCCGACGTCCTGAAGGATCTATCACATCTTCCAGAATGACAATGAAGAAGATTATCCATGACTTCTACTCAAATCTCTTGGATAGCCATGTCTACTTGCTGACATACCGAATTCCACAGCATGGATATGTCGTTCCCAATGTTCTCCCTTCCGAAATCTGACACGCCATTTTGTCAGTAAAGAAACAAACAGCACCCGGCCCAGACAAGGTCAGACCTGAACACCTGAAGAACCTGCCGTCAGTACTCATCAATACGCTGGTTTGACTCTTCACATGTGACCTGTCTGAATGCAAGGTTCCGTCCCAATGGAAAACCAGCAGGACTGTACTACTGTACAAGAAGGGAGACATCCACGACATTGGCAACTATCTCCCGATCTGCCTATAGCCATCATCTACAAGTTGTTCACTCGAGTCATCCTAAATAGGATTGGCAGAACACTAGATGAAGGACAACCATGTGAGCAAGCCGGGTTCCGCAAAGGATTCAGCACCATCGACCATATCCACACCGTAACCAAGCTCATTGAGGTTTCTCGGGAGTTCAAGATGCTGCTCAGTCTAACGTTCATTGATTTAAAGAAGGCCTTTTATTCTGTTGAGACGGAAGTTGTCATTGAAACTCTAGCTAATCAGGGCATTCAAACTCAATACATTAAGATCCTCCGTGAGCTGTATTACGGATTCACTACCAGGATCTTACCATTCTACAAAGAAGCAATCATTGATGTCAAGAGAGGGGTTCAGCAGGGTGATACCATTTCACCGAAACTTTTCAGTGCCACCCTCGAGGAGAACATGCGACGACTGGAATGGGAAGGAATGGGAGTGAAGATAGATGGTTGGCAACTACACCACCTCTGCTTTGCTGATGACATTGTTTTAATAACACCAAACATTAGCCAAGCGGCACAAATGCTGGCCAACTTCGACCATGAATATGGAAAGGTCGGACTACAGGTGAATCTCACGAAGACAATGTTTATGAGAAACAGCCTTGTTCCTGACGCCCCATTCGCTCTCAATGGAACAACCATCTCCGAATGCAACAGCTATGTGTACCTAGGTTGAGAAGTCAACATGAAAAATGACCTGGCACCCGAGCTGCACAGGAGGAAGAGAGTGGCTTGGAACGCCTTCAAGAACATCGAAGATATAGTTAAGAGTACGAAGAACCTCCGGCTCCGGGCACATTTCTTTGATTCCACTGTTCTTCCTGCATTAACATACGCCTCAGAGACCTGGGCCCTACACAAACAGGATGAGAACGCTATTCAGGTCTCCCAAAGAGGAATTGAAAGAGCTATGCTTGGAATATCACGTTTCACTCAAATGAGAGAAAGAATCCGGAGTTCTGACCTCCGTCGATGATCAAGAAACAGGAACACTGTCTCATTTGCCAAGGTGTCAAAAATCAGATGGGTTGGTCACGTAATGAGATTTAAAGATGACAACTAGACTAGAGCTATTACCGACTGGATTCCACAGGAGGTCAAAAGACCGCATGGCCGACCACCTACCAGATGGTCAGACTTCTTCATCAAGATCATGAACGATCGGTTTGAGGCTCTTCGTGTTCCTAGAGCGAACAGACACCATTGGGCTACACTAGCATGCGACAGAGACAAATGGAGATGTAACTGGCGCCCGCTCGAGCGAATCAATGTTTAACGGGAAGTCAAGTGATCAAGTGAAATGACATGTCAGATTTCTAATGTAAAACCTGTAGAACTTAATTGGGAGAAATTAAGCATCTAAATTAGTTAAAATAGCATTTTCATCAACTGGAAGACAGTATTGGCAATTGTCCCCTAATCAAAACATAGATGTAGAATAATCCTAATAAAAATCCAGAAGATTTTTTTTAAACTTGGCAGGCCGATTTTGAAATTAAACTGCAAACTCAAAGGACTAAGAATTACAATACTAATTTGCAATCAGGAACAAAGTAGACTTATACCTACTACACAGTTATAACTGTAGTGATTGAGGAAAAGATAGCTTTATTACACTGACAAACAAGTGAAAGAAAAGCAAATTCAGAAAACATATTTACAGTTCCAACAGAATAGAATAGAAACCAGGACTATGTGTAATAATAGTGTAAAAGAAATGACTTTTTTTTGCTTTTTGGGTCACACCCGGCGATGCTCAGGGGTTACTCCTGGCTCATGCACTCAGGAATTGCTCCTGGCGGTGCTCGGGGGACCATATGGGATGCTGGGAATCGAACCTGTGTCGGCCATGTTGGCTGCGTGCAAGGCAAACGCCCTACCCGCTGTGCTATCGCTCCAGCCCCAAGAAATGACTTTTTGAAGAGAGATGCTTGCTCAAAATCATATGGGAAAAATAAAATCATCCAAATTTCATATTATAACTAAAAATCAAATCCACATGCACTGTTAGTCTAATATAAAAGGCAGTATGATATGAATTGTTTTGAAACAGAATATTTTCAGAACTATGATTAGTCAAAGTTTTCATACATAGGGTAGAAAAAGCACAAGCAAAAAGAAGAGGAAACATGGGCTAATTTTTATGTAAGAAATAAAAAAACTTTAATTAAGGACAAATATGCAAGTCAGATTTTAAAAAATCATACTATGAAAGATCCATCAAGGGGGCTGGAGTGATAGCACAATGGGTAGGGTGTTTGCCTTGCATGCAGCCAACCCGGGTTCGATTCCCAGCATCCCATATGGTCCCCCCGAGCACCACCAGGAGTGATTCCTGAGTGCATGAGACAGGAGTAACCCCTGTGCACCACTGGGTGTGACCCAAAAAGCAAAAAAAAAAAAAATCAAAATACCCAGGAATAAAAATAAAGATATTAAAGACACATATGGCACACAAAGAGTAAATCTAACATGTGCTTTTTAGGAAACCCTTCAAATGTCCAATAGGACAAATACAAAATCATAATATTAAATTGCTAAAAATAACAGATAAAGAAAAATCTTAAGAATAGCTGAAGAAGGGAATACTAAAAAGATTTTTTTTTATGTAGGAGTACTGCTATTTATTCAGCCATTGATTAGGTTGACTGAATTGTGCATGAACTCTGCCTTACTTTTTTTCTGTTTATTTTTTATAATTTTATTTATTGAATCATTGTGAGAGCAGTTACAAAGCTTTTGGGTTTAAGTCTTGGTCCTACAATGAAACACCGGCACCTTCACCAGTGCCCACTATCCACCACTAAAATCCCCCCATCCCATGCCCTCCCCCTACCTGTAGGGCAGATGATTTCCAAATAACTCTCTCAATACTTTGATTATACTCAACATTTCTACACCACACCCACCATTATTATTTGGGATTTTACCCCAATACTCAGATCTGCCGAAAAGGCAACAGTAGACAATTTGTTTTCTATTACTGGTTATGAATAACATGATGCCACGTGACTATAGTAGTGGCTGTGAGATTTTGAAATTCTGAAATTTCAACGATTAAATCTGGAGGGATTTCTTGACAACACCTGCTGGGTTCCAATATTTGTTCCTGTGTCTCTGGGATCATGGCCATTAAGCAGCTTGATCAGGAGTCAGAGAGGCCGTTCGTGGGTGGTGACTCGCAGTCTCATTGGGGTGGGGAGGAAAGGGCCGGCTCCACCCCCATCCCATGAGGCCCCACGTGTCTTGCCACTGAGAGCCCAAACCTGACTGTCCAGTGGCCTCTGGGGGATGGTGGCCGCCAGGCTGCCATGGGGAACAGGCCAAGGCACAAAACCTATTCCCACCTGGGGTGGCCCAGCACCAGAAACCTACTGCAGGGACCAGACGCATTTCTGCCAAAAGCTGTTGGGTTTTGAGATTTGTTTCTGAGTCTCTGGGATCATGGCAGTTACGTAGCTTGATCAGGAGCCAGAGAGGCAGTTCATGGGCGGTGACTCAGGGTCTCTTTGGGACGGGGAGGAAAGGGCCAGCTCCACCCCCATCCCGTGAGGCCCCGTGTGTCTCGTCACTGCGGGCCCATACCTGACTGTCCAATTGCCTCTGGAAGATGGCAGTCACCAGGCCACCAAGGGGGAGCAGGCGGAGGGACAGCACCCTTTTGCCCTTGGGGTGGCCCAGAGACAGTAACCTACTGTGTGGTCCAGACACATTTATACCAAAAGCCAATTTTTTTTTTAATGTAGGAGTACTGCTATTTATTCAGCCACTGATTAGGCTGATTGAACTTTGCATGAACTCCACCTTACTTCCCCCACCCCCCCATTTTTTATAATTGTATTTATTGAATCACCATGAGAGCAATAATGGTGGGTATGGTGGGGAAATGTTGAATGTGATCAAAGTATAGAGAGAGTGATTTGGAAATCATCTAACCCACAGGTAGGGGGAAGGTGTGGGGTGGGGGTACACTGGGGTTTTTGGTGGTAGAGAATGGGCACTGGTGAAGGTACGGGTGTTTCATTGTATGACCGAGATTAAGCCACTGGGTTTTGAGATTTGTTTCTCAGTCTCTGGGATCATGGCCTTTAAGCAGCTAGATCAGGAGCCAGAGAGGCCGTTCATGGGCGACGACTCAGGGTCTCGTTGGGATGGGGAGGAAAGGGCCGACTCCACCGCCATCCCATGAGGCCCCGCGTGTCTCGTCACTGCAGGCCCAAACCTGACTGTCCAATGGCCTCTGGAAGATGGTGGCCACTGAGCCACCAAGGGGGAGCAGGCAGAGGGACAGCACCCTTTCCTCTTTGGGGTGGCCTGGCGACAGTAACCTACTGTTCAGTCCAGACACATTTCTGCCAAAAGCTGCTGGGTTTTGAGATTTGTTTCTGAGTCTCAGGGATCATGGCCGTTAAGCAGTTCAATCAGAAACCAGAGAGGCCATGCCTCCAATATATATAGCTGAGCCGGAGGTGGTTTGTGGGTGTGTCTCCCACATACCTAACTTTTGGCCGTTTACTTTCTTGGTAAAGTTTGCCCCAAATTTTGGGGGTCTGGCCAAAGGCACAGCAGCAATTTTGGGGTATCTGGAAGTCTGAAGGCGCCATGAGGCTGCTGATGCACTCACCTCACAGATACAGATTGACCTGCTGGAGGCACCATAACCCCCTAAAAAAGATTTTAACAACAGAATGTGGTAATCAAAATAATAGTCCCTTAACACATTAATGTTGGTGCTGTAATTTGTGTTAATTAAGCCACATCCAAGTGTGTACCACCGGTGGATATGCCAGTGTCAATATTTAACAATGCCCAAGTCTCAATTCCAGAATCAGTGAATATGTTATCTGATATGGCAATAAGGAATTTTTGAGAGTTCATTTAGGATGAGGATGTTGATATGACCTTGATTACTGTGGCTGAGCAATGTAATCGAAAAAATCCTTAAGAGTAGAGGAAGTTTTCGTAACTGTGATCTGACACAGAGATGTCAGATTAAATAAGGCCAGGAGATGCATGTTGATAGCTTTGCTAATGGAGGGGCAAGAAATGTGGGTGAGTGCCAGAAGCTAGTAAGGCATCAAAGTGGATCCTCTCCTCAAGCCTCTGAAGAAACAACCTGGTTTGATACCTTGATTTCAGCCAGGTGGGATCTGGTTTTAAATAAAATATAAATAAATATTTTATACCTTATAAAATATGAGATCATCAATCTGAACCAGTAATTTTGTGGTAATTAGTTATGGCAACAATAATTACCACGGTTCATGGAATAACCATCAAAATTGCATAATCATGGCACTGTTTTAAGTGCCAGCACACTAAAATAAACTTCACAGGGGCTGGAGGGATGGCACAGCAGGGAGGGTGATTGCCTTGCATACAGGCAACACAAGTTTGATCCTTGGCATCACATATGGTCCCGCAAGCATCACCAGGAGTAATTCCTAAGAGCACAGGAGCCAGGAGTAATACCTGAGCATGGGTAGGTGTGACCCAAAAAGCATATATACATATAATATATATAATACATAAATATATGTACACACACATATATATGCATGTATGTATGTATAAATGCTTCATATAGGTTGCCTGATTTTTTTTTTTACTTTTTGTCAAGAAAAAGGCATAAAACCCATGATTATGTAGTGGAATGTGGTAGTACACGGAAGTATAAATCCCCTCATGAAAACATACAATTTTTAGACATGCTAATTTTTGGATGATTCATGACAGACTAATATGATAAAAACACAACACAGAGAAGCTAAAAATTTTAAACTCTTAAAGCTATTAGAAAGGTGCATAAATGATAGATACTAAAACAATGGAGGAGAGAAACAGTGGATTGATCATCTCTCCAGCTTTCTACAAGCACGTGCACATTCTGTACACAGGATAGAGGCTAAGAACCAGAATTTGTATTAGGTCCAGTGTCACTGCTGTAACACAGAGAAACCAACAAAGGCTTTTGAGAGTTGTAGAGAGTAACAGTGACACTAGAGTTCTATGGGGCCTACACAAATTGCCAGTTTCTAAACATTACTGATTTATGAGGCTGTCTGGAGTAAAACCCCAAACAGTTAAAGCAAAGCGGGTATTTCTATAATATCCTGGTCTCGAAGAGACAAAGCCTAGGCGGGTAAGAGGAACTGAAAACATAAGCAGCATAAAATACTGAAGAATTCCTTAGGAAACTAGAAACTGAGCTTCCATATGACCCTACAATACCACTTCTGGGAATACATCCTGAAGGTGCAAAAAAGCACAGTAGAAACGACATCTGCACCTGTATGTTCACTGCAGCGTTGTTCACAATAGCCAGAATCTGGAAACAACCCAAGTGCCCGAGAAGACGCCTGGTTAAAGAAACGTTGGTACATCTACACAATACAATACTATGCAGCCTTTAGGAAAGATGAGGCCATGAAATTTGCTTATAAGTGGATAATCATGGAGAGTATCATTTCAAGTGAAATGAGTCAGAAAGAGAGGGACAGACATAGAATGACTCCACTCATCTGTGAAATATAAAATAACACGAGACTTACACCCAAGGACAGTAGACACAAGGGCCAGGAATATTGCACAATGGTTGGAATCCTGCCTCGTGAGCTGGGGGAGAAGGTAGCTGGAATAGAGAAGGGATCACTCAGTCAATGACGGTTGGAGGGATCGTTCGGGATGGGAGATATCTGCTGAAAGTAGATAAAGGACCAAACATGATAGCCTCTCAGTATCTGTATTGCAAACCATAATGTCCAAAAGTAGAGAGAGAGTATGGAGGAAATTGTCTGCCATAGAGGCAGGGGGAGGATTGGGATGAGTGGGGGATACTGGAGACATTGGTAGTGGAAAATGTGCAGTGGTGGAGGGATGGGTGTTCGATCATTGTATGACTGAAACTCAAACATGAAAAATTTGTAACTGTATCTCACGGGGCTGGAGCAATAGCACAGCGGTAGGGCGTTTGCCTTACAAGCGGCCAACATGGACGACCCGAGTTTGATTCCTCCATCCCTCTCGGAGAGCCCGGCAAGCTACCGCGAGTATCTCACCCGCACGGCAGAGCCTGGCAAGCTCCCCGTGACGTATTCGATATGCCAAACACAGTAACAACAAGTCTCATGATGGAGACGTTACTGGGCCCGCTCGAGAAAATCGATGAACAACGGGAGGTCCGTGACTGTCTGTGATCTCACAGTGATTCAATTAAAAAAAAGAATGAAAAAATAAAACTTAAAAAAAAATGAAAAAAAATCCTGGGAATAATACTGACACTAAGGGACCTGCAACAATTTTAAATTGAAGACAAGTGGCAGTCTGGCACTAGCAAAACAAAAACTAGATTCATACAAAGGGTATGTGAGGGGATGGAGCACTCGGAATTTTTAAATGAACCACCCAGTAAATCTGAAGACTGGAAAAAATCTGCCATACATAAAGTTTTATAACCTCGCAGTGACTAATCTTTTTTAAAAGTTCATGACAAAATGGTTGCTAAATTCTGTAGCTTGCCAGATTGTAGACAAACATGCTAATTTAAAAAAGGACTTAGGAAGCTTACTGGGAAGAAAGATTAATAATGTAGTAGATAAGAGTTAAAATGCTCTGAAAAGAAGTAAATTGTCAGGATAATTTTCAGGCAAAATTCCTTGAGTTCATATGACTTGGGGGTAAACGCTGAACTGGTCAAAGAACTCGTATTGATGAATAAAGAAACTACCAGATATCTTGGGAGGAGAGGGCCATTAATCATGAACAATCTTAAAAGCTTGTTCAAAATAAATTTATTCTAACTATACACTTTTAAAAATATACCCATATATCAGGAGTTGTATATATTTCTCAGGCAAAAAGTGACCACAAGTGGGAGTTGTTTAAGAAGTTATGTTGTAAGAATGATGAAATTAGTGAAGCAGTAAAATGATGTTTTTAAATTAAAGAAAAAGCTCTCAACATAGATATTTGTAACCAAGTTTAAAAAGTCTTTACATATTCAGTAGACATATCAATAAATAATAAGGAATAAAAATGAGAAAAATTTCCAGCAACAAGTCTTAGTAAAAAACACTAAAAAAATTTTAGAGAAATGGGAACTTAAAAAATAAATTTTTAAAGACCAAATATAATATATAGCTTGAGAATATAGAAGCCAGATATAGTACATATATGTATAATATGTATATATACATACATATAATGTTCAATTGTGAAGATCATGTGGAGTGTCACAATTAGTTTTGCTACTGTGACTTGAGAAAAATCAACATTAACAAATGAGCTGTTCCTAGTACAGTAAAATTTAATTTAAAATAGAAGTCTGGATTTTGCTTGTGGGACACAGTTTGTTGACTCCTAATATATAGCAATTAAAAAACAAAGCATGTCTTTCAAAAACATAATAATCAGTAAAGAAACTAACACAAAAGAAAAATACTGAATAATTATATTTCTGAAATGATGACACACAAAAAGCTAATCTAATCTAGATGTTGTGAGGCAGCAAAATACTGGCTGGGGGCAAATGTGTAGAGGTGTCAGAGGTACTTTTGTGTTTTCTTAGTGTAATGCCTCTTATTGATGGGTTCACTATGTGAAAACTCATTGTGTAGTACAATTTAAGGTAAGATAATGAAATAAAATATTTAGTTACAATAAAATATTTGATATTTTATATAAAATATTTCATAGAAGCACTAAAAAGCCTACTGAAATATCCTCAACAAAATTATGTGACAAGATATATCATAATCGCCCAAAATATGAGAAGACGGGAACAATCCACTAATAATTATGAGTTTGTGTAAGAGCATCTGTTGAGGAGAAATCAGAAGAAAGCACTGAGGCACTGGTTAAGTCAGTAACATAAAATTAACACAAAAGTATCGACTCAAAAGCTTGTTGAGGGAATTTAAGAATAGCAACTAAAATTGGAAGAGGTTTTCCCAAATTTCCATGATATGAGCACAAAGGGTTTGCAGTAAATATTGAAGGAAGCTGTAGTAGTCTGGGACCCATTAACTCTCAAAACTAGCAAGCCAGTCATCTTCGAAGATAAAACTTTACACTGTATAGACACATCTGGGAAAAGAATCCAAATTGAGGAGAGAAATGAAAGAAAAATTCTATATAAAAGTTGAGAAGAGCCCGCCCCCCAGCGCCATCTTTACAGCACACAGCCACAGAGAAGAAAGGCCACGTGGGGGGCTGGCTCCACAGCTCCCGGAGAAGACACCAGGTTCCAAAAAGAGCTGAGATCACCGGGAAGTCCCAGATGGGGTAGGTGCCGCATCCCGCCTCCCCCAGATGGAACCCCAGTGACCAGAAGCCTCTACAAGCATAGCTCGAGTATGCGGGAACTAGGACTTTTCCTCCAAACCGCGCGGCCACATAAGCCGTGTATAAGACATCTCCATATATACAAAGTGATCAATGGGAAGTAAATCATCCAACGTTTCTCCCTGAAAATCAGGCTTAAGCTTGGAGCAGAAAAGTGAACGGACTATGCGTCAATCCAGGCCATCATGTCTGCCTGGAGGGGAAAGGGTGTTGCTCCCTTCCGCCCTCCCCCCTCTGGAAAGAAAGATGGTGGCCGCATGGGAGCCTTGTGGACAGCAGGTATGAGCCGGGGGTCGGGGGCGACAAAAACCTCATGGGAAGGGGGGCGTTCCCGCCTGTCCTTCACGCCCTACCGAGGTCACCAGTTGCCCCCCATGAACGGCTCTCCAGCACAGCCACGACTCCAGAGCACAGAAACCAATCTCTTAACTATCTGACTTTCAGCAGAAATACTTCCAGGGTTAATAAGTAAAATAGCAGAAATCCAAAACTAACAAAATTCCAAATCCAACATCATTTAATTCTTGAACCCAGCTGTAGAAAGCAAATCATTTCACAATGCTTTTTTAGCAGGTCTGATTTAGGGGGGGGGGGGCGGTAAACTCTAAAAAATAATGGTGCATCTTTTATCGAAACAATGAATGTAATCAAAGTAGATAGTGTGTTAATTAGAATTCATCTGCCTCACAGGCATTGGGAGGGGTAGGGGTGGGGTTTTATTGGGGTTCTTTGTGGTAAAAAATAAGTATTGCTAAAGGGAAATATGTTTGATATTTGCATGACTGAGACCTAAACCTGAAAGCTTTGTAACTTTTCCCACAGTGATTCAATAAATAAATAAATTATTTTTTAAAAAAAGAATCTTGCAAAAAAAAAGTTGAGAAGAAAAAGAAATCCAGGAATTTTTCAAAACTCAAGTTGTGATACTTCTGGAACATATGATAAAATCAAAGAAAAAAAGAGAGCTCTGAAACTATAAAAATTAGGAAAGAATCTAAATAATGTCCCCTTCTTCAGGAAAATATTTTCGAAATAATATTCAGCATGAATTAATTAAATTTTATAAGATGTTTAAAGAGTGAAGGTAAGACCAAAAAAGAAACTATCAAAGAAAGCATATATATATGTACACACACACACACACACACACACACACACACACACACACATATGCACTCACAAAATAGATGGAAAATAAATTACCATGTCATCATAACCTAATAATTGACTTGTCCATAGTTAAGTGATCTTATGAGAAAACAAGATGGAATATCAACATTTTTTATGATCTAGTTGAATAAATCACACTATCCTTTCTGCAATAGCCTACTACTTGCACAAGTCAGCCCTATTTGTGATATGCTGAGACGAAACTACCTAAGGGTGAGAATACTAGCACACGAGAATAACTGGGAGCCATTTAAGAATTCTATTCAATTCCCTAATAATCTAAGAAAAAAGACCTCTTATTGTCTAGTTCTCGCTCTCAGAGAACCCGGCAGTGCCCACATATATGCCTGACTGGGAACACCTGTAAAGGTGATTAGAGGCTGCCCCAAAAGCCTCCATCCCTCTCAGAGAGCCCGGCAAGCTACCGAGAGTATCCTGCCCGCACGGCAGAGCCTGGCAACCTACCCGTGGTGTACTCATTCCCCTGACCTTGCAAGAGCCCCCAATATGCCATCGGGCTACACTAGCATGTGACAGGGACAAATAAAGATGTTACTGGCGCCCGCTCGAGCAAATTGATGAACAACGGGGTGATAGCGATAGTGATAAGAAAAAAATTCAGTCTTTAAAAATGCAATGGATATTTTAAAAACCAAGAAAAAAGTTAAACATGAAAAAATCAGAATAAGGAATTAAAAGTTAATTTCACAAAAAGATCAGACTAAAAGTAAATGAATTTGGACTAGAGAGATAATACAGAGGGTAATGTGCTCACTCTGCACAAGGCCGATCCAGGTTTGATCCCTGGCACCCTACACAGTCCCCTGAGCACCACCAGGAGTAATCTCTGAGTGTAGTGTCAGAAGTCAACCCAAGCACAGCGAGGTGTGGCATAAAAACAACAAAAAATAAAATGTAACAAAAGTGAATGAATAATCACGGCATATCATAGGACAAGACAAAATAACAAGGATGTTATTTTATGGAAATGAGGACATGACAAAACTTTGAGCATGAAATACACATTATGTGCAAATAAGGTCCAACACATGCATAATCATTTGCTTTGTGTTAGGGACACACTCAGTGGTGTTTACAGGTTCATACAGTGCTGGGGATTAAACTAGGACTCCTGCATGCAGGGCACATAGATAGTCCAAAGCTAATCTTTGGACCTAAGCTAACCTCTTAGGTCCAAAAAGAAACAAAAGGAACAAGCAGAAAGAGAAAGTACAACCAAGAGAGATAGTTAAGGTCAAATACTGAGAATGATAATTTAAGAGCATATTCACAAAAATATGATAAATTTTAAGAGAAATTTTATAAGGCAAAGAAAATTTAATTTTAAGCTAACATTGATGGTAACATTCTACTGAGGGAAAATCAAGTAACCTATTTAAAATAATCATGTATGTCAAGAACTTTATATTAATCCAAAATTAATTTTAAGGCATAAAGACAACAAACAATTATTATTTGCAAGTTTGTAACTTAAGAAAGATCTAAGAATAAAGGGCCAAAGATATAGTATAGTGAGTAAGGTGCTTGCCTAAATGCAGCCTACCTAGTTTGATCCCCGGCACCACACGTGGGCCCTTGCACACTTGCAGGAGCTATCCATGAGCACAGAGACACAAAAAAGTCCTCAGCACTTCCAAGTTTGGTTGTCAAAGAACCAAACATTTGGGGTCAGAACAATAGTAAAGCAGGGTAGGGCATGCATTACACTAGGGTCTGATCCCATACTGTAGTCCCTCAAAACAAACCAAAAATATAAAAATTTTAAAATAAAATAAAATGTGAAACTAAGTTTCCCACCTTGGAAGGGTGTTAAAGAATAAAAACCTTTATTATGAAAATTAGAAAAAGAAATGGTATAATTTCATTTTGCTTTTCAATTATTGACATGGACACAGAGTGACTAAAGAAAGTTTTATTTTTAGAAGCATTCTAGCAAATATATGAGGAATGTGTGGCAAAGTTGGAGCAGCACCAGTTTTTTAACTCTCTTTCAGTATATCTCAGCATCTGGAATTGCTACAGAGAGCAAGAGAGGAAATATGAATGACCTATTATGTGCTTGCTGCTGAAAGATACTCAGTTCTTGAAAACAAAAACTAAAAAAATTGATTAATTCTCTAGATACCACTACAAACTTAAATGTTATAGAAAAAAGAATTTTCAACTACACCAAAATCTTACAGGAAACTCAATAAATGATTCAGTTCTTTCAATAATAAAAATTCAAGTAAAACAGTGCTGGAACAAAAGTGATGGATTCCATTAAAATCAGGAGACTGGGTTACTCTTAGCAGCCAAAAGAGGTTGTAATTTTACTGGTCAACATGGAGTGTTACTTAGGTTTCTGGCTAGATGGTGTATTTCAATAGAACGGTGTTTCATGGGATGTTTACTTTTTAAAAAATGATGGTCCCCCACGTAACACCAGAAGTGATCCTTGAGTACAGAGCCAGAAATTAACCCTGGCTACTACGAGGTGTAGCATTGTAGCACTGTAGCACTGTCCTCCCGTTGTTCATCAATTTGCTCGAGCAGGCACCAGTAATGTCTCACAATAAATTGTGAGACTTGTTGTTACTGTTTTTGGCATATCGGATACGTCATGGGTAGCTTGCCAGGCTTTGCCATGTGGGCGAGACTACCAGGTGTAACAGCAAAATTTTAGAAAGTTTAGCTTATTCTTTAAATTTTATTGTCTTTACATGTAAATACTTCTGTAATAATATTTCAATTTAAATTTGAAAACACCCCATGATCAGCTATTAAAGCTTAAAAATTAAAACCAACAGGTTCAAAGTAGCAATATGACCAACAGCCAGCTACACTACACAAATAATAAGAGTGTTTAATAGGTGAAAATAACTGCCAACTTATAACTCTACAGACGATAGGGGCTGGAGCAATAGTACAGTGGCTAAGGCATTTTCCTTGTACCTGTCTGACCCAGGTTGGATTCTTGGTGTCCCATATGGTCCATTGAGTACCTGCAGGAGCAATTTCTGAGTACAGAGCTAGGAGTAACCCCTGAGCACTAACCCCTGAGCACTGCTGGGTGTGGGCCCTAAACAAATATAAAAAGTCTACAGAATATATATAATTTTTTGGTAAAATAAACTTATAGATAAAAGAAAAAAATGAACAAATCTGGGAGAATTCATATCTACTAACATTAAAGGAGATACTATAATAATGCCACAAAAAGTAATTACAGGAAAGCTTGGAGATGCTAGGTGAACAGTCACAAAATGATAAAACATGATTATATTTAAATGAGTATCAGTGGTCCTTCACGCCCAACCGAGGCCATGAGTTTCCCCCCACGAGCGGCTCTCTGGCATGGCCATGGCACCAGAGGCACATGGAAGTAATCCAGAGCCCAGCAGCTTGTGGCAGAAATGTGAATAGACTATGCATTAAACTCTGGCGCATTGCCCCCCCTCCCGGTAGGGAAAGGGTGTCTGTCTCTTCCACCTCCCCCCAACCTCCGGCAGCATGGTGGCCGCTGCCTCAGAGCTTATTGGAAAGCCAGGTATGAGCCGGCGGTGACGGGGCAACTGCATCCTCATGGGAAGGGGGTAGGAACTGGCTCATCCTTCACACCCAACCGAGGCCATGAGTGACAATGAGGGACTCTCTGGCACAGCCATGGCACCAGATGCACAAAAACCAATCTCATAATTATCCGACTCTTGGAAGAAATCCCTCCAGACTTAAAGTATCAGAAATCCAAAATTGTGTGGTCGCTATATCGCGGCCACACAACATCATAGGGTTTTCATAACCAGCAATAGAAAACAAATTAC
The DNA here is from genome assembly GCF_029834395.1 of Sorex fumeus. Taxonomy (NCBI): domain Eukaryota; kingdom Metazoa; phylum Chordata; class Mammalia; order Eulipotyphla; family Soricidae; genus Sorex; species Sorex fumeus. Next base: position 18,460,895 of record NW_026606102.1, on the reverse strand, counting down.
TTCACAATATCTTTTCATCACTTCTGATTGTTGGGGGGAAAATTCCAAACAATAATGGCGCATCTTTTGTCGAAATAATGAATGTATTCAAAGTAGAGAGAGAGTTAAGTAGAAATCATCTGCCTCACAGTCCTCGGGAGGGGTGGGGGGTATATTTGGGTTCTTGGTGGTGAAAAATAATTATTGGTGAGGGGAGGGGTGTTTGATCATTGTATGACCGAGACTTAAACCTGAAAGCTTTGTAACCTTTTTCATGGTGATTTAATAAATAACTTTAAAAGAATAAATAAATAAATAAATAAATGAGTATCATTTACAGACAACATAATATATGATAACATAAGCAAACAGTTAAAAAAAGGATAACAGTATGTTCAGTAATGAGGAAGATAAAACTAACACGCCCTTTATTAAATTTACTAAACTTTAATAAGTATACATATTTAGCCTTTAATATAACAAAATAGAAAAATGAAAATGTCCAAGCTAACTTGAAAAAATTAAAAAACATAATTAATGAAAGGAAGTTAAAATAGAAGGAAAACAAAATAGTTTATACAAAATATACTAATATATTAAATATTAGCAGATCAATAAATCTTACAATTAAAATCAAGTCACTACTTTAAGTTAAGAGAAGTTAGTAAAATAAACCACTTAAATATAAACTGAAAAGTTGAAAGAGTAAAAAGATAGTACCTGCAAAACGCTAATCAAATAAAACCATTTTAGGTATAGCAATATCAAATAAAGTAGAATTTTTTAAAGTGTTACTAGAAACAAAGATATTTATAATTCACAGATATGTACATTAGAACAGGCTAAATAAAACAGGCAAATCACAATGAATTATTTTTAAAACTTGTCTCAACTAGAACTTAGTCAAGAAAAAAAATCAGTATAAAGTAAAGCTGAACCAGAAATTGGAGAGATAGTGCAGTGAGTAGGGTGTTTGCCTTCAATACAGTCAATATACATAGTTCGGCCCCTGGCAACTCATTCAGTCCTAAGCCCACCAGGGGTAATTCCTGAGTGCAGAGCCAGGAGTAAGCCCTGAGCACAAGTGGGTTTGGTCCCCCTCACAAAGAAAACGTAAAACTGAACCATATTAACAAATCTGACTCAGCTGTCAAGAGAGTTTACTCAACACACACATAATGTAAGTGTAATGGTAAACCCTTTTTAAATAATGGTCAGACTTTTTTTTCCTCTGTAAAGTAAAAAAGGCCCTCCCGTTGATCGTCGATTTGCTCGAGCGGGCCCAGTAACGTCTCCATTGGAGACTTTGTTGTTACTGTGTCTGGCATATCGAATACTCTCGGTAGCTTGCCGGGCTCTCCGAGAGGGGCGGAGGAATCGAACTCGGGTCGGCCATGTTAGCCGCTTGTAAGGCGAACGCCCTACCCGCTGTGCTACCGTATTGATTTAAAATTAAAGTTAAAAGTTTAAGATTCACAGAGATTTTTTTTTACTGCCCCAGAAATGTTGTATATTCTACAAAGTTAAAAAAAAACCCTGGGCTGGAGCGATAGCACAGCGGGTAGGGCGTTCGCCTTACAAGCGGCCAACATGGCCGACCCGAGTTCGATTCCTCCGCCCCTCTCGGAGAGCCCGGCAAGCTACCGAGAGTATTCGATATGCCAGACACAGTAACAACAAAGTCTCCAATGGAGACGTTACTGGGCCCGCTCGAGCAAATCGACGATCAACGGGAGGGCCTTTACCTTTACCTTTAAAAAAAAAAACCCTAAAAACCTAGTTTCTTATTTAAGATTGCCTAAGTATTCTTTAAGTTGGACCAATGTGAACTTTGATCTGATCTATGTCCAAATGGCATTTTTCAGTGTACAGCTCTGTCAATCTCTAAGCATGTGTACATCTTTGCTATGTTCGGATTCAAGTATCCTCTTTGAATGTAGTTTTGTTTCTCCTTTCCAACCAATTTATATTTTATATCTTTTTTTTGGGGGGGGGTAATAATAGCACAGCAGTCGGGTGTTTGCCTTGCATGCGGCTGGCCCCACCAACCCAGGTTCGATTTTTCCGCCCTTCTCAGAGAGCCCTGCAAGCTACCAAGAGTATCTCGCCCACACGACAAAGCATGGCAAGCTACCCACGATGTATTTGATATGCCCAAAACAGTAACAACAAGTCTCACAATGGAGACGTTACTGGGCCCGCTTGAGCAAATCTATGAACAATGGGAGGACAGGGCTACAGCGCTATCTTTTTTTTTTTTTAAATCTGTATTAAAATTCCCAATATAATGGGAAAGAAATTGTAAAGGCACCCTTCCCTTGTCTCTAAACTTGACGTGAAAGCATTTAGTTCTCCACCATAAAACAAAATGTTAGCTGAATTTCCCAAAGATGCTCTTTTAAAAATTTTTCTAAAGTTGTTCACAATTTTTGATTACATGTAATATTCGAACACCAATCCTACTACTGTTACACCCTCCCATCACCATATTTCCATCCTGGACCCCAAATCCTGCCCCCAAAGTGAACCAAAGTAATTTATTTTGTATTACTTGTTATGAGCGATAGCACAGCGGTAGGGCGTTTGCCTTGCACGTGGCCGGCTCAACTGAGCCGGGTTCGATTCCTCCGCCCCTCTCAGAGACCCTGGCAAGCTACCGAGAGTATCTTGCCTGCACGGCAAAGCCTGGCAAGCTACCCGTGATGTATTCGATATGCCAAACATAGTAACAAGTCTCAAAAATGGAGATGTTACTGGGCCAGCTCAAGCAAATCTATGAAAAAGGGGAGGACAGTGCTATTACTTGTTCTGAATAATCCACTAAAAATGAGACAATAAAAGGTTTCTCAAAGGAAAGTGTGTTAGGATTGTTGTATTTCACTCAGGAACCATTAAGCTCTTATATAAGAGTTTAGCAACATGTTAAAGTTTGAGACTTGTATGCTTATATCTATGTCTGTATAAATATATTTTCCCTTAAGATTGGTTGCTTCCTACTTTAAACCCCATCAAATGTGGTATATTACTCTAGGTATATTGGTGGTGTAAAGTATGAGATGTCTAGGATTAGATTTACTTATGGGTGAGGCTTGTTTCAGTATGTGGAGAGCAGCCGTGAGCATAGTGGTGATTGAGTTCTGGTTTTCAGCCGCTGGGGCTGGCTCTGTTGGGGTGAGGAGGGTCCTCATATCCTCCAGGTTGCCCCCAATGAAACAGCCTCGCGCAGGGTCTGGCGGTATGACCATAGCGTATCCAAAGATGCTCTATTAAGCTTAGAAAGCTTCCTCTACCCCATAAATGTAGACATTTGCTGGATATTTTTTCTATGATGCTAACAAAGAAAAGATAAATACTGTCCTATTTTAACTATCGAAAGAATAAATATGCACTGCATTTCTGTATTGTCCACTTGATTATAATGTACTTTTATTTTTATTATACTGCTTAATTTTATTTCAACATGATTTAAAGTTCATTAATTTTTATATGTTGAGGTGATTTATTAATGTTTTTATATATGTGTGCATGAGAAATTTTGATATGTATTTTTAATTTTTGTAGTCTTCTGTAAATATTATGTACTTCTTTTCACTCTTGTTTTGCCATTAGGATAAATATTGACTTTATGTAATCAACTGGGAAGGTTTTTTGGTTTGTTTTTTTTTTCAAGAATGTTTAAGATTGATATTTTGTGAGTCTAGGACTTGAAGGGCAAACCTACAAACTAACTAGAAATAAGAATAGGTGACCTGTTCCACAGAAGAAAGCATAGGCATATCTATGCTCCAAGACCCTGATATTAGAAATGTAACTGGAGACTAAAATCCATTTTAAGGATAATAAGACTGAAAAATTGAGATTAAATAAAATTTAAAACAATTTACATATCAAAAGAAATATTTACATATCAAAAGAAACTACTTGTAGAAATAAAACATGCAACAAAGGAATTAGAAAAAGAATTAGAAAATAAATGTGTTGTTTGGGGCCACACCTGGTGGTATTCAGAGGTTACTCCTGGCTCAATAATCATTCCTGTAGGGATCAGGGGACCATATGGGATGTCTACAAGGCCAGTGTCCTACCCACTGTACTGTTTCTCCAGCCCCAGAACAAGATATACTTACATCACATTTAATAAAAAAAAAGTGTTGGTATCCAAATATATAAAGAACTCACAACTCAACAGTAATGCAAAAAATGGACAAAGATCTTGACAGTTCTTAAAAAAAAGACATATATAGCTGATTTTCTCTTCAAATTGCATAAATCTTTCACTTTTCAAAAAAAGACATAGATGGCCCAGAAACTCATAAACAAATGTTCATTAGGGGGATGCAAATCAATATTACTTTGAGATATCACCTTGTATCTGTGAAAATGGCCTATATGAAAATGACTGGAAGCCACAAGGTTCGTGAAAATGTAGAAAGAAAAACTCTGGGTCTACTGTTGGTCAGACTGTATGTAAATTGGTGCAAACACTATAGAAAATTGTATGAAGAGTTCTTTGAAGATAAAAACGAAAATTCTTTATGATCCAGTAGCATTTTCCAAAAGCACATGAAAACATTAATTTCATAGAATGGTTGTGCTTATATATCCATATGAGCATCAAAGACGATGAAATACTGAAACAATGAGCCACACCTTTTAGGAGAAATGGATGGAATTTGAAGTGACTATGCTAAGTAAAATAAGGAAGTCAACAACAATTTCAAATGATTTCAACTCATGTGAAATAGAAATAAAATGCCAAAATTCCTTCTTTTGTGAATTTGCTCTCCTCACCCCCCTGCCACTTTGTTACCATCTTAACTCTTGTCAGCTTCCTTCTGCCCAAAAAAAACTCTCTTAACTTCTTTTCATGTCCTGCTGACTATAAATTTCAATCTAGTTTATTTGAAATGATTTTGATTTTACTGTTTTGTAGGATGCTTTATTGGATATAAATGTCTGCAGTTATTGGTAGTTTATTTTCTGTGACATTTTAAAAAGTGATTCTACTGCTACAGCTATGATTGGGAGGAGAGCAAAAAGAATGAGTAGAAATGTCTTTCCACTGATTGTGTGGCACTGGAACATTGGTGGCAGGTATGGTATCAAACTCATAGAGAGGTATCAAGTTGTTTCTCTGAAATTCTACAGTCTGATAAATAGAACAAAGAATGGTACTGTTTTCCTTACAGGTTTGGAAGAACTCATCACAGAGACCTCCTGAAACTGGTGTTCTGTTTTTCTCCTTGTTTGGCCCAGGGGAATCTGAGATGATTCTCTTCCATCCTGGTTGGTGGTTCAATGCCAGCCAGGGCCAGAGAACACTGTGCTGCGTGTGCCCTGCAGTGCCAAGGGTCACCTAAGGCATTCCAGCCTCCAGGGTTGTACCCAGTGATGCTTAGAGGAACATGTGGTGCTGGGAATCAAGTCAAAATTAACGGGAAATCCCTTGTTTAGTTTTCAACAGAAAAAAAAAGCAGTCAGTCAAAAACGACAATGGTTTCCTCAAAATGCCAATGATTTCAAATAAACTGTAACTTGTAGCCAGCAGAATGACAATAAAGCAGCATTAAACGGAGTTCCTTATTTATTTTTATTTTTTATTTTGGACACTATGGTTTACAATCTGTTATTAATAAAATTTCATACATGAATTATTCCAGTATCATACCCTCCAACCAGGTGTCTACTTCCCTCTATTGTCCCAGTGTCAGTCACCCCATCCCCTCTACCCTGTAGTAAGCTTTCTACTGAAGACCCAAGTTCTCAGTCTCTGTTGCCTTTGGGTATTTGTTATTCCCCTAGTTTCTTCATATCTTGCAAATGAGAAAGATGATCCTGTGCTGTCCCTCTCCTTCTGAATAACTTCACTCAGCATTAATACTCTCCAGCAACATCCTCGTAGCAGCAAATTTCATCTTCTTCTTACAGCTGAGTAGTATTTCATTGTGTACCATAGTATCATAGTTTCTTTATTCAATCATGATAAAGATTTTGATCCTTCATGATCCTAAAGATCCAATCATGTTTCCAGATTTTGGCTACAGTGAATAGTGCTGCAATGAGCATAGGGTACAAATGTCTTTCCAGAGTTGTGCTTTCGGATCCCTGGAGTAGATGCCCAGAAGTGGAATTGCTAGGTCATATGGAAGGCTCAATTCCTAGTTTTTTGAGAAGTGTCCATATTGTATCCAAAGAAAGTTGGACCAGACAACATTACCACCAGCAGTGAATGAGGGGCACTTAAAGGGAGTTCTTTAGAGAGAAGGTAAATGACTTAAGATGGGAACGTGAAATTAAGAGGAGGGCATTGGATAGACATTACTAAAAAATAAAATGAGGATTTTTATATCTGTAGAATTTGAACGGGCTGGAGTGATAGCACAGCAGGTAGGGCATTGCCTTGCACACGGCTGACCAGGATTCATTCCTTCGTCCCTCTCAGAGAGCCTGGCAAGCTACTGAGAGTATCCTACCCGCATGGCAGAGCCTGGCAAGCTCCCCATGGTATATTCGATATGCCAAAAAACAGCAACAACAAATCTCACAATAGAGACATTACTGGTGCCCGCTCGAGCAAATCGATGAACAACCGGAGAACAGTGCTACAGTAGAATTTGAACATATGATACTAGATATGCAAAAGCAGGTTTTAGTCCCAAATTATTAATAAATAAATAAATAATTTGGCATACATGTATGTTGAAATACCTAGGGTAACCAACAGCAAGAATTTAAACAATTTGCTCGAGCGGGCCCAGTAACGTCTCCATTGGAGACTTTGTTGTTACTGTGTCTGGCATATCGAATACTCTCGGTAGCTTGCCAGGCTCTCCGCGAGGGGCGGAGGAATCGAACTCGGGTCGGCCATGTTGGCCGCTAGTAAGGCAAACGCCCTACCGCTGTGCTATCGCTCCAGCCCTTTACCTTTACCTTTAAACAATTACTAACCATAAAAAAATAAGAAACATGTAAGTGTAACTACTGATCCAAACAACAACATTATCTACAGAAAATTCTAGATTTTTGTTTTTGTTTTTGTTTTTTGGGTCACACCCAGCAGTGCTCAGCACTGACTCACAGCTCTGTGATCACTCATAGTGGTAGGACTCAGATCACCAGGAGTGCTTGTGATCAAACCCAGGTCAGTCACGTGTAAGGAAAGCACCCTACTCACTACTTCTTCAATCTCTACATTTTTATTCTTAAAAAAAGTAAAACTCATGTTCTACTCACAGGTAAATACTTTAATTATGTAGGTAAAAAACAAAGATTTAAAAGAAAATACACATATGAACTTACTAAAAGGATTGCATAGTACAATGGTATAGCAGGTCTGGAGTAATAGAACAGCAGGTATGGCACTTGCCTTGCATGCAGCCAAACCGGGTTTATATTCCTGGCACCCAATATAATCCCCAGAGCCCAGTAGGTGTGATCCCTAGGTGCAGAGTCAGGAGTAAGCTCTGAGCACCAATGGGTCTGGACCCCATTAAAAAAACTGCATTATAACTATACTATTATCAATATTGTTATAAAATATTACTAAAGAAAAATATAACAGAACCAGAGAAAAACAGAAACATAGAAACGATTTATAGTCATGAAAATTAAACTTTTTGAAAACTTATTACCTACCACTACAGAAAAAACATCATGCCAATAGAGCATATAATCGTGAAAGTAAAGAAAGAAATAGAAGAGTCTTTAGGAGGAGAAAACGTAGTAGAAACTCAAGGTAGACAAAAATTCTAAAAATACTGTAGCACTGTACTCCCATTCATCGATTTGCTCGAGCGGGACCAGTAATGTGTCCAGTTGTGAGACTTGTTGTTACCGTGTTCGGCATATCGAATATGTCACAGGTAGCTTGCCAGGCTTTGCTGTGCGGGCAAGATACTCCTGCTAGCTTGCTGGGCTCTTCCAGAGGGGTAGAGGAACCGAACCCGGGTCGCCCCAGTTGGCCATGTGCAAGGCAAATGCCTTACCTGCTTGGGTTATTTAAGTTGTTTGAGCAAAAATTTAAAAACTTGGGACCAGAAAGATAGTAAATAGGTAATATTCTTGCCTTTTATGTGGCCAACTAGTGTTAATACGCAGCTCCAAATATGGTCCCCTAAGCAAAACCACTCCACCCCACGAAATGAAGGGCTGAAAAGGCAAGACACAGATCAGGAAAGAGGTGGGGTAGAAACTGCAAAACACAGCTATCAAAGGCTCATATCAAAACATGTACTTGGAACTCTTAACAACAACCAAAAGGTGAAAGAAGATATTCCAGTACAAATATGGTTAAATAACTTGAAGAAGCATAAAGAATATATGTGTGTAGGAAGCTGGTCAACAGATACAAAATTCCAGTTATAAGGACAGGGAATGCAACATACATGAGTATTGTTAGCATGCTGTATGGTATATAGGAAAGCTACTTAGAGTAAATCCTAAGAGTTTACAATTATAAGAAGAATTACCCAGTTGTACACCTTGAATTTACAAAGTGATACATGTCAGTTCTATGCCAAAAATTAAAAACCTGAAGATATACAAGGACAATAAACATATTCACTAGTCATCAGAAACAGCCTATATTAATACAATTGTTAAACAATTATTCAAACAATTTTTAAAACAACTTTTTACTTAACAATAAACATTAGACAAACAACTATGAACAGACCTCTGTGGGGAATCCTTGGTCCATTGCCCATCTCCTCTAGAGGGAAGGTCTCAGGAGCCCCCTCTTAGTGGTCTGTGCCCTCCCTTTTACTATCAACTGAATCTAGGCTACTGATCTTGCAACGTGGACTCACCAGTGAAATCATACTCTAATCATACTACAATTGGCTGGAGTCATAAAGTGAAATCTTCCACTTAACCCTGAAAGCTAGCACTGTTGATATGAGCCTAGTAGACTAAAGTAGACAGAAGTGCTGCAAAAGTCCATCAAAGAGAAATAAATAAACCTCCTTCAAAATACAAATTTCTCACCATCCTTCATTCCACCATTCAGAACCAAATCTATTTGCAAAAAATGGAATTTCTGTGTACTAAAATTTTTTTCCAAATTTTGAAGACTTTGAGATAATTATCACTAGGTCACTATTCTCTGAGATAATTATAATTAAAATTGTTTTCCGTTCAGATGCTGTGTCAAATATTTTTGCATGACTACGGTCAACCAGGATGTTAGACGTGCTGCCCTTTAGTTAAACACATGAATTTCCATCATATGGCAACTGTATCACTCTCTTCCCATCCGAATGACTGACCATTGCAAGCTTTAAGCATCTTTAGTGGCTTTCTTGCATGATCTATAAAGTCTTCAACAGAAATTTTTTATAAATTAACATATAAATATCTTGGATGCGCCCGATATAATTTCAAGACATTTTTTACCCGGTCATGAATCTCTTCACAGTTTGGAGGTGAACACCAATCAGAATGGAATCTGTGGGCATACAAAAACAAAGATGACTTATAGTCAGAGGAGTAAAAAATAAATCTTTTCACACAGCACATAAAGATAGTAAGCTTTCCTTATCTCTAGATGATAACACAAAGATTAAAAGACATTTTCTTCCTTTCTGAATAAAGAAAAATTATATAAATCAAAACTAAGTGTTTACAATATATATCATTTAAAATTCAGTCATGTTTATTCCTTAGAGTTAAGGCAAACAGAAAGTGGCTCAGTGGGCTGGAGCACATGCTGTGCACGCGAGAGACCCAGGTTCAATTCCTGGCACCACACCTGCTCTCCTGAGTAATGCCGGAGAACTCCTGAACAACAAGCCAGGAGCAGCCCTGAGCACTGCTATACATGGCCCCAAGGGAAAATAACAAAAACAATAGAACAAAGAAAAAAAACTGAATGATTCTCTCTTGGAACAGATAATAATACTTCTCTAGAATCTGCTATGTAAATACAACTTTAAAAATAAATATCGAAAAACAGGAAAGAAAAACAGATTTTTATTAGATTATCAAAATTAAAAAAACAAAGCAACCTTTTATTTTCTTTCTTTGGACATTCTCAAATTCAAATGAGTGCAATTAAACTGTTTTGCTTCTTACAAGTAACATAAACATTTTCTAAATCCATTTGGCTACAATATATCTCTATGAAGTTGCTGATAATTCCGTTATAAAGAAATGCATACTAAATGCTAACAGGTTACTTAAATCTTTGTCTAGGTTTCTCTCAATTTATAAGCACAAAGTGACAATTTTATGGGTGCACATACAATAAAAACATTAAGTAGAACAAGTGATTTACATAATCTGCTTAAAAGAATGTAATAAATAATAGCTCCGCTATATCTAAATGCTCATCTTTGGCATTTGTCAAAGGATTTGCTATTGCACCTATGCAAATATACTGCAGACTCTATTTGCTACATCTTGAAAATCGGATAGCCGAACAAGTGGCTTCTCTAGGAGGTGTCCCGAAGGTACCACTAAAGGGGCCACTAGTCTGTGCTGTAGCGTAAGAAATGATCGCTTAGCACTCTCACTCCATTTACAAAATAAAAAGCTTATGTATGATTAAAAAGAATACCAGATCCCTTTTAATTAGATTTGCTAGTCTTATTTTAATAATAACTCTAGAGCCTACTAAAAATTATATTTCATGATATTAATATTTATACTGTGAGGAGAAAACTGCTTACGATTGTGATCTTAGTACCTGTTAGTGCTGAAAAAAATATGAGCAGAAAGAATAAGAAGCCAGTTTTATTCATTTTTGGTTCCATTTTTGTTTTGGGGTCACACCTGGCAGTGATGAGGGATTATTCCTGGCTCTGCACTCAGGGATCACTCCTAAAGGGGTTCAGGGCACCCTATGGGCTGGCAAGGATCAGAACCTAGTTAGTCACATGCAAGCCAAGTGCCCTACTCAATCAATGTATTATCTCTACAGTGCACACAGTCAATTTTAATGCAGATTCACATGATTCTCTTTAAACTGTACTACAATGTTAAAATGGCTTATACTTGTAGGTTTTGTAAACTGGCACATATGAAATCTTTGAGAACACATAGGTTAAAAATATGTTTTAAACTGCCTCCTGTCAAATCTGATAGTGAAGTTTGTATTGTTTTGGTTACAGAAGTTTCCATTATATTTATATTCTTATTAACACTATTTTTGACCAAAGATTGACCACTCTCCCACTTGGAATTACATGGACAGGATGTCATAATCTTTAAAATTAACCAGACAATGGCGTAAGAAGTGAACACTTAAAATGCAATAAATTTTCAAGCATATCGTGCCTTGTTATATATGACTTTACTGTGTAGATGTACTTGACGGTACTAAGTTTTGTTAGCAGTGCTATTTTAAAGAGATTTAAGGGTCCTGTATATTTTTTTAAATTTCACAAATTCGTCCAATAATTCTATGTTTATCCCTCTCCTTCTGACTCATTTCACTCAGAATGATACTTTCCATGTCCATACATTTATAAGCGAATTTCATAACTTCATGTTTCCTAACCGCTGCATAGTATTCCATTGTATAGCACCACATTTTCTTTAACCACTCATCGGTTCTCAGGTTCTTGGCTTGTTTACAAATCCTTGCTATTGTGAATAATGCTTCAGTAAACAGAGAAGTGGAAATGGCTTTTCTGCAGTGTGTTTTCAGGCCAAGAGGATTGGTCCACAGTTAAGACTCAGGTGCTGGGAAAGAAGGCAGTTGGGATAGAGAAAAACCCACTATGATATGGATAGCTGTAAATGATCACTCTACATTAGAACTGCGTGCCGAAAGTAGGTGAGGGAGCAAGCATGGTAACCTCTCAGTATCCGTGTGACAAATCACAATGACCAAAAAGTAAGTGTGTGTGTGTGTGTGTGTGTATGTGAAGAGGGGTAGTGAAAGAGAGATAAAGTGCCTGCCAGAGAGACAGCAGGCTGGGGGAAGGGTGGCAAACTGGGGACATTGATGGTAGGAAATATCCACTGGGGGAGGTATGAGCTGGAACACTGTATGACTGAAACCTGACTATGAACAGCTTTGTAACTGTATCTCATGATTCAATTAAAATAAAAAGGAACGTAAATTTTGCCCATAGCTTTTTACAAAGTATGACAGCTCAGCGGGTAGGGCGTTTGCCTTGCACACAGCCTATGTGGCCAACCCGAATTCAATTCCTCTACCTCTCTCGGAGAGACCGGCAAGCTACCAAGAGTATCTCGCCTGCACAGCAAAACCTGGCAAGCTACCTGTGATGTACTTGATATGCCAAACACAGTAACAAGAAGTCTCACGATGGAGACGTTACTGGGCCTGCTCGAGCAAATTAATGAACAATGGGAGGACAGTGCAGTGCTACAGTGGTAAAAAATTTCCTTAAGTTTTCAACATTGGCTTGACTGTTGAGTGCAGCCTAGAACTAAATTCCACATTTTTGAAAGGACCAAAATCTAATATTTGAGAATAAAGCCATTTGCACATGATAGACTTTGTGATACTTTTTGCTGCAGTTTGATGCAATAGTTACTGAAAATTTTGGCAATACCTGTAAGCCTAAAATTCATTCTTCAAACATTTTAAGAACTTCACCAAAAGACATTACAAAAACTCTGACACTTAAATGTTTGAATGTCACTATATCTGAAATATATTTGGGGTAAAATGAGATTTTAAAGTTAAGTACTTTTAAACTTTAATCAAATTAAGCAAATCAAGCATTGGTAGTATACCCTGCTGCAACATTCTCACAAAACTTTAGACAAAATTGGCAACTTGAAATTAAAACATGCCACTGTTTTGATATGCTTGTCTTAAAATCATAAGAAAACAATTATAAACACTGATTTGACATATCCCCATTTTTAAAGGTTCTCTTGAGTTTTCTTATTTTTTTCTTTATTTCTCAGTGACAGACCTTATGTGTTACCTTATGTATTACCATTATCAGTGACTTAGGATAATTTAGTTAACCTGCAATGTTTTCAGTAATTAAGAATGAATTTAAACTTGCTGAATGTAAAAACTGAACCTTGAGTCATTGCAAACTTAAAATTTATTTACTGTGTTAGTTTTAGATGCCAGCACTGCATGCACTAGGTTTTATTCTAATTCACTGGAGTAAAATATTGAGCACACACACAAAATGGTGCATTTATAATCAAAATTGAAAGTATTTTATAGTGTGCTAATGCTATTGGAAGTGCTTTTTTAAATGGGCTTACAGCAAAGAGCCCCTTTTGCTATAAATGAAATTCATTTGTGCTTAGTTACTAATGAAGTCTTTAAAAGTCTATTTACTAATATATATGATTAAGGAGTCAGCACTTATATCTGAGAGGAAAACTAAATTTTAATGATTATATCCCCAGATAAATTCCTATAGTGTATGTTTTGTCATACTTCCCATTTTTTTTCTGGAAAAACTATTTGCATTTACATGAGTTTAAATTGTCTATTGATTCCAACAAATTATAAAAACATCCTATAAGTATACTGCTCAGTGATCTCAACAACTAGCTCACTGAATGTCTTATGCTTAAAAATTTGGTACTGATGAAGGGAACACCAAATAAAGGGTGCTGGGAGAATCCTCCCAGGATTGGAGAAGCATGCTAAAAGTAGACTATAGACTGAACATGATTGCCACTCAATGCCTCTTTTGCAGGTCACAGCACCCAAAAGGAGAGAGAGAACAAAAGGGAATGCCCTGCCATAGAGGCAGGGTGGGATGAAGGGGATGGGGGGTGGGAGGGAGACTGGGACCTGTGGTGGTGGAAAATGGGCACTGGTGGAGGGATGGCTACTTGATCATTGTATAACTGAAACCCAAGCACCAAAATTTGTAAGTCTACAACTGTACCTCATGGTGTTTCACTAATAAAAATTTTAAAAAAACTTTGGTACTCGGTATGAAAAATGCTTCTATTCCTAGCGATATGTCCTACATATGTTTTATTTTCCTTCAGAGACTTATAATTTTTTTAAAAAAACTACCTAAACCCTTGAATAATTATTAAAATAGGTAAATGTTTTATATATATTATCACTCATTTCATTATAGCAAAGAACTTATCCACAATCATCTATTCAATATCACTGTAAATGTGTAAATGTCACTATGTCACCTAGTCTGAAACACGAAAAACGAATAGCCTGAATGGTTTTTATATTCAAGAGTTTTAAATATAACCTCAATAAATAAGTTATCAACCTAGAAAGAAAAGGCTTCAAGAGCTAATATGAAATTCTGCATAAGGACTAAATAACACAACTGGGTAGTACTGGATGAAAATTGGAGAGAATTCTCCAAATTTTCTGAAAAGGCAGAAAAAATAAAACTTTATTTAAAAACATATCTAAGGGGATACAGGTAAAAAAAATCTTGGTAACTAGAAGATTAAGGTCCATAATAATCAATGAAATAAAAATGTGCTCACTATTAAAAAGTAGAGAGTAGGTGCAACTATATATCTGAACATGTGAGTAAGCATGGAAATCAAAATATGTCCCCAAACATTAAGACACAATTTATCAGATTCATATATAAACCTTTTCAAGGGTTCATCTTGAACTACTTAAGTTTTCTTGTATATATATATACTTTATACATATGTATATATACTCACACACATAAAAAACATATATATATATATATATAGAGAGAGAGAGAGAGAGAGAAAGAGAGAGAGAGAGAGAGAGAGAGAGAGAGAGAGAGCGCCAGGGACGTAGTTAGGGTTCAGGGGAATATGTGGACCCAAATTGCCTTATTCCTTTTTCTAACAATCATTAGTCAAAAAATTAGTGTAGAAATACAGACTACACATTACCTTTCCCTGAGAGAAGCTCGATTTAACACAGGACTTGTAGAAAGATGCTTTGGTACTGTTGAAGGTGCTGAGTGAACTAGTAAAGTCCTAGCTGCATGCTCAGGCTTGCCACATGACCTTGTCAAATAGTCGTCACATCTTTCCAGAGAGTCATCAAATTCTCTCCCATGGGGTGTTCTAATAACCTGAGATTAGACATATAAATCATACACATAGTTACACATAATTTATTAGAAATACCAAGTATAATAACAGTTATTGTGCCATCATTTGAAGATAAATTTCAGAATGCAGTAGTCATAATAATCACTATCATATTTTAACACTAAATATACCTGGATTGTTCGCTACAGATGACTAATATTTACAAATGTTATAAATTCTAAGGGCTTTTGTGTAGGGGTGGAGTGTAAAAATAGAGGTGTATATGTAAAATAAAGGACAAATAAGCAATGTAATTTAGTAATAATGCCAAACATTAAAATTATTGATTGCTTTCTTTGTATAAACAAATCAGAAAAATTAATTCCTGCTCCTGTAAACCATATGTTAAACTGAAATTTATACCCTAGGAAGGAGATTCACACACACTTGCAAGCATGTGTAAATGTTTACATAGAAAAATATGTAAAATAAACAATGCCAGAGAATGGTAAATACCATGAGAAGAAAATTCAAAAGGAAACGAGCTAAGAACTGCTTATGAGCTTAGAATGAGAGGGGTATATCAAGAAGGAGCTGCAGTTCAAACTAGGATGGATATTCAATAGAAACTAAAAAAAAAAGAGAAGAGAACATCTTGAATTTTTTTTAAAAAATAAAAAAGAAGTAAGGACTGACCATCTTAGTGAAGACCACAGTACCTTATGGAGGATATTATTTGGAGTCTGGGAAGATGCAAAGAAAAAAATTAGACTGAGGAACATCCAAGGAGAATGTGTTGTTCTGAAAGACAACTAATGAATATATTTCAAGGAAGAGGAATCATTGGGTCAAATATTCCTGACAGGGAGAAATGAAAATGAACATTTGAACTTCAGCAATAGGAAAGTCATCAGTAATATAGAGTAGCAGCTTAGATCATTAGATTCAGTCACCTGTCCATACAACGGTGTCAGCACACAGGTACAGAAAGGTTGAAAACTACCATTCTACAGCCCACCCTTGTTGCTGGTCCATGGACCAACATGCAGGACAAGTGACAGTCACAGGTATAAAAAAGTTAAAGAATGCTGGCTTAAATGAAGTCATCTGAGTAATAATCTGGAGTCAATTTCAAGATAAAATGGGGAGAAAATTGCATTTAGAAAAATATTTAAGTAAAAATTTAACTTCCAGTCACTGATTTATTCGTAGAGGATGTGGGCTACCAAGCACTGGGTCATCCGTTCAATGTAAAAGTCCCAAGATGTCCTGTAAATTAAGCCTGTGGTGCCAGGTAACATGATAATAGGATAACCTGAAAGCTCAGGGGGCATGCCTGGTAGTCCTCTCAGGTTGCATGCAGCAGGATCAGCAGCATGTAAGGCCTGTGCAGTAACCCCTATACACTCTCTCCTGTCCCAGAGCTGGGACTAAAATATTGAATATCATCAAGTTCTTGTTACGTTCTTGCGATACTATTTGACTGAGAAAGCTATCCAATCTTTCTCAGACTTCTCATATTTAAAATAAGGTCAACAGTATTTTTCAGTTTAAATTATCTTGAAGAATGTATAGCTGTATAAATTACACAATAAATAATGCGTTTATTGTTAAGACACCAACCCAACACAGCATTTTGCTTCAACACTGTCACAATTTTTCACTGTTTTCCAAAATTACTGCAATGTTAGTGAGTCAGCAGCTGGCTAAGAATCAAGCCTTCATGGCAGAACCAAAAAACACAAAATTCAAATGACTCAGTTACAGTCCCAAAAGACTAAGAAATAATGTGATCTAGATGGAATAAAAGAACTGAAAATTATTTCATTGTTAGCTATTCATTAAGACACAAAGTAAAACTCAGAGTCAAAAACCAGTTTAAAGAGGTTCATGGTCATCATATTTGAGTTTATCTAGTATACTTAATAAAGGGAAAGAAAAAAAGGTATTGTAATGCTATTTCTAGAATTTTATCCAAATAAGAGCCACGTGGCTTGTGGAAGAGATCCTTTGCTATTCACTAATTTCAATGATGATTACGTTATGTTGGCTAGCATTTGTCTATCACCAGTGTGAACAGAGTCAGGCCATAAATAGAAAAAAGAGAAAGAGAATTCAAAACGGGGGGGCGGGGGAAAGTGTGAGGAAAAATAACCAATGACTACAGTTATTTAACTAGCACAACAGGAAAATATAGGAGAATATCTAAAAGTTACTGTAAAAAATCTTAAATGTTGTAACTCACTATTTATTAGCCATCTTCTTTGTATAAAGTACTGAACAAAGTTAAGAGACAGCAATGGCAGATATATAAGATAAACAAGACACCTCAAAGAAGCCCAGATTGGGAGACATTAAAAAAAAAACACTGAGGGGTCACAGAGATAGCACAGCACGTAGGGCAAATGCCTTGCACAGGGCCTACTCTGGTTCAATACCTGGCACCTCAAATGGTTCCCACCCAAACCAAAAAATAGTAAATAACTGTAATGCAAACAGAGTCAGGATATAATCATCCAATTGAGTTAGAGTACAGATTTGTTACAGAAAGTTTTACTTAATGTGGGAAAATAGGAGGCAAGTCTTTGCCTATTACCTACTTCAAACTTCAAACTTAGTCATAGCTCTTATAAGTTTACCATAAGGCAATTGTGGTAAACTTGAAATTCATTTAAAAAAAAAAGAAACAGAATAGTATATTTCTAAATTGTTACAAGAGTAGTATTTTTGGTTGATTTCTGAAGAACAAAGGCTTAAGGTTCAAAAATGTGGGTTCAAATCCCTATTAGTTATGTGACACTAAGCGAATCTTTAAGTTTTAATTTCCTTATCTATAAACTTGGGAAATAATGTTACGGGTTAGCCAAAAAAAAAAAGTTAGTGAAAATAAAAAGCAGGAAGCTTGACTTAAAACAAACAGCAACATTTCCTTTGTTTCCATCTGTCACAACAACAAAAAAAAACTTTTTTTACATTTATGGAAATTGGTTCCTTAAAATGCCTTTTCTACGATCTCAGAACTGTAAAAATTCTAATATTACAACTATAGAGATCAAAAAGATTTTAAAAACATACTTTAAATCTATCTTGAATCTTTTATTAAAAATTAACTTTCACACACTCAATTCATTAAAATTACACAAGTAAAATATAATTATGTAAACCATTTACTTTTTTTACCTTTTAAATCTGGGATATATGATGGCGTGATTATAGTATACTTATGAAATAAAATACGTGAAAGTTTCTTATAAAATAAATTGACAAAATAAATATTAAATCATTGTTATATTTATAGGAACATTCCAAGGTAAAAATAATGAAAGAAAAAAAATAAGTTCAATGAGAACTGAGAAATTTTTGTTCAACTAATATATATTGAATGATTACTTAATACCTGATATTTATGCTGTATTCTAATTTTTCTTGTCATAGAGCATAGAACTGAAGAAATAAAGACAATTTTAAAATGCTTAACTGAGTAGCAGTTCAGAACAAAGACAGAAATATAGGAAATAAGAATAGCATAACTTTCAGCATGATAAGAAGTTCAGAGTCTGGTTCTAATTCAAAAGGGACAGAAACAGATGTTGATAACTGAAATCAGTTTCCTAAGTCCTCTGAAGATAAAGCTTAGAGTTCATAGGGCATAAGGGGTACCATCCATCTAAATCTGATGGAATGGCTTATTCTGTCTTCCACATTTTCTCAACTTCAAGTTCGATTTCTCCAGTGGCTCTATGAACCTTTCATTGGTCTTTCCTGAAGAGGACATGAAGGCTTTCTGTGTGA
Source organism: Sorex fumeus (assembly GCF_029834395.1). NCBI lineage: Eukaryota > Metazoa > Chordata > Mammalia > Eulipotyphla > Soricidae > Sorex > Sorex fumeus. The sequence continues at coordinate 18,442,175 of NW_026606102.1, read as the reverse complement.
ATGAGTCAGAATGCCAGATAGTGAACACTGAAATTTGTGCCCCTTTCTCTACAGTAATTAATTAATGGAAAATAACTGCCTAATGAGAATCTCCATTTCTTACTACCCTCAGTCCTTCTTTCGTCTATGTTTATAGATATGGCCATGTACCTAGTTCGTGTAAATGTGACACGATTTAGGTCACTTGCAAGACTTGTAAGAAGCAAGTGTGCCTTGACAGATATCCTGGACTGTTAGTGAGAAATATGCCTCTAAGACATTAAAGTTAAACTAGGATTTGTAAGAACACTGACCAATTCCCTAATGAAACAGGTTAGTAAAAATCAGAAGAAACAAACATTACTCAAACAAGGTACTGATGATTCAATAGGAAAATTCAAGAGACGTAGAAAGAGTAATTACAGAAAATACAGAAATCTAAGGAGAATTCTGAACTTGATTATTCAACCATGCATTCAAATAGAAATTATCCACCATATACCATATACCTTGATTGCCAGGGAGGAAGAAGGATAGAATGAACATGTATTTGACTCTTGTTTTCATGAGTCTAGGAAGACACATGAAGTCTATATTCCAGTAAGTCAAAAGCAATAGAATATAACGAAATAATGGATATGTGAGGATGTTAGAGTGATGTAAGACTACCAGAAATGAAACACAGATGGCAAAATAAAAGGAAAAAGAAAGTTAAAAGAAAGCCTGAAGTAAAGACAACTGTACCGTTTCATCTGATCAGTAATTGGCAGTTTTTGACAAAGCACATATAAGATATATACAGAATACAAGGCGAATTAGAAAGTTTTTAAGTTGTATTGCAGAATCTACAAGAGAACAGAAGTATCAAGGAGTGCTGGCATCAAGCTGAAGCTAGCAAAGATGTACCTGGTAAAGAAGCAGGTAAGAGTTCATTCTATGATTCACTGTTTTGTTTTGGGGTATTAACAATGAAACACTAGCAGTGCTCAAAATGTACTCCTGGCTAGGCACTCAGAGACCATTTCTGCTCAAGTAAGACTACCTGGGATTGAGCCTGGGGTCAGCTGCATGCAAAGCAAGCATCTTACCACTCTACTATCTCCAAAGCCCCTTTGTTCCAAAATTCTTTCCAAAAGCAACCTATAACTAATAGCTACAAGTCTGTTACCTCATTCACCTAGTGTTATATAAAGTATCATTAATTTTTTCTTTTAGTCCTTGGACTAGATCCAGTGTTATATCAGGACTTACTCCTGGTTTTATGCTCATGGAGAACTCCTGATTTTGCTTTGGGGCTTCAGTAGGGGCACCATACACAGTGCTGGGGACTGAATCAGTCAACCAGAGGCAAGGCAAGTGCTCAAACCTCCATTCTATCTCTCAAAGTACTTCATTACTCATTTTTTACCTTAATACCGGCCTTTAAAATCTGCAATGAGCTGAATTATGTGCCCTCCTATGTTGAAGTCCTAAACCCCTTAATGTAATTGAAGCCTCCTCTCTTCCCTCTCTGCTATGCAAGGACAAAGAAAGCAGCTAGTCTGCAAGCCAGAGAGTTCTCATAAAAAGAGGGTATCTCCCTGATTCCAGACTTCCCAAACTCTAGAACTTTAAGAAATTTCACTTCTATTATTTAAACCACTCAGCTTAGGCAATTACTACATTAGTCCAAGATGAGTAAGGCCATCATTTTTAAACTAACACAGCGGTGTTTTGGAGTATTTCATATTTCCTAAGGTGAGTGCTCAGCAGACCATGCAGAGACAGAGATGGAATCCAGGCCTCCCACATGCTTAGTACATACTTTAGCCCTTTGAACTACCACCCTGGCCCTACCTAGTCTCTTTTTAAAACAAGTATTTTATATTGTCCTCTATATCCGGCTCATGATGGAGACGTTACTGGGCCCGCTCCAGCAAATCGATCCTAAAATAAAATATGGTGACAATGCAACTTATACATTTAGTTTTAAAAAATTATTGTCCTGAGAAATTAAACAGCACTAAAAAATTATACAAACACACTTTGTTCTATGGAGAGCTAAATTGGTTTTAATATTTTTGAACAAGATTCCCACTGCTACAGTGTCTGAAGAGGTAGTTGAAACCCATATGTGACACAGAATTCATTATTGTTTGGAACAACCCCACTCCATGGAATAGCTAGTATCCCTGCACACTAAATATTAAGAATACTTTACCTAAATGATTGTAATAAGAAAATGTCCTTATAAATTTCTATAATTACACCTTGAAGATGGTACAATCCTGAAAACCAGTGCATTATGTGAATATAATGCACAATGCATATGGAACTTAAACATGTGGAAGAGAAGTTAATGATTCCAGGTGAAAAAATGGTACAACAAAAAAGAAACAATTACAACACAAAAGAAATGGTACCACAAAAAAATTCTAAAACGCATTTGGGAGAACAGATGATTATAATGCATCTAAGGAGAAGAGAGTAACTAGTATAATAGGTACTAGGTACAGGAAAGTAGGAAAAATAGAAAAAATAGATATAAAAATGTCATTATCCCTCAATATATACCCTTTATTGAAGCCAGTTTGTGGCTTATCTTTTCTCCCAGGAAACAATCTGAAGCTCCGAAGGCTTCTTCATGTTGCTTTCTTTTTGAAGACATATTTTCCTTTTTCCCCCTACCTATACAAGAAATTTATTTCTCAACTAAATTTACACAAAATCCCATTTTCTATAAAATATTGCAAGCATGATCAATTTTGAGGGTTTTTTTCCTTAGAGAAAATCCTAATGCTCCACTTTCAGTTGACTATGTATCAGCTAGACTCTACATGCTTTTAACAAAATCCTTAATTCTTTCCATAGAAAAGAGAGCAGTGTTTAATGTCATTTTGTATTTCAATAACAATTTGCCCTTTAAATCCAAAAATTTCCACTGGAGTTCACTGACCACCCACCACTTTCACACGATAGTATAAACCATCAACCTCTACTTTATTCCAAAAAGTGAAGAATTTAGAGGTGGATTTAGTAGAGAGGAGGTGGGGAATAGTTCTTTTAAATAATTCACATAGAAAAGATAATTATAAATATAATAAACACCTATATTTAAGTGCAGCAGTAGAGCTAGATTATTTACCTTACTAGAGCTAGATTATTTGCTTTGAGGTAAAAATCAGTGTTGAATAAATTTCACCCCTTTATCTCTGTTTACTTAAACATTTTATCTATTTCTTTTCTGTTTATAACTGAGTCAGACAATATGCATGTACTAATATTCTTACATCATATGTACTAGCAATGATCCATAAATGACCTTGCCTGGAACTTATACAACAGTTATAATCAAAAATACTTTAAACACAGGTGCAAATAAGCATAAAAATATATCTAAATACTTTCCAGATGAAATTTTTAGTGATAGAATATGTCTTTTTTTAATTGAATCACTGTGAGCTATAGTTACAAAGCTTTCATGTTTGAGTTTCAGTCATACAATGATCAAATACCCATTCCTCTACCATTGTACATTTTCTGCCACCAATGTTCCTAGTATCCCCCCCCCATGAAACACCATGAGGTACAGTTGTAGACTTACAAATTTTTGTGTTTGGGTTTCAGTCACACAATAATCTAGTACCCATTCCTCCACCAGCGCCCATCCTCCACCACCACGGGTCTCAGCATCCCTCCCACCCCCCAACCCCCCCATCCCACCCGGCCTCTGTGGCAGGGCATTCCCCTCTGTTCTCTCTCTCCTTTTGGGTGTGTGGTTTGCAAAAGAGGCATTGAGTGGCAATCATGTTTGGTCTATAGTCTACTTTCAGCATGCTTCTCCCACCCTGGGAGGATCCTCCCAATACCCTTTATTCGGTGCTCTCTTCTCTATCTGAGCTTCCTTTTCCCCTAGCACATGTGGCTGGCCTCCAAGTCATGGAGCAAAATTCCTGGTACTAATCTCAGCCATTCCTGGGTGTTAGTCTCCCGTTTTGTTGCTTTATGTTCCCCAGATGAATGCAATCTTTCTGTGTCTATCCCGCTCTTTCTGACTCATTTCGCTTAACATGATACTTTCCATGTAGTACCGCTTGTATGTAAATTTCATGACTTCATCTTTTCTAACAGCTACATAGTACTCCACTGTGTAAATGTACCAAAGTTTCTTTAACCAGCACATGCTAGGGGAAAGGCAGTTCAGATAGAGAAGGGAACACCAAGTAAAGGGTGTTCGGAGGATTCACTCGGGATGCGAGATGCGTGCTGAAAGTAGACTATAGACCAAACATGACTGCCATTCAACGTCTCTATTGTAAACCACAACACCCTAAAGGAAAGAGAGAGCAAACGGGAATGCCCTGCCACAGAGGTGGAGTGGGGGGGGGTTGGGAGATGGGGGGGCTACTGGGTTCATTGGTGGTGGAGAATGGGCACTGGTGGAGGGATGGGTACTTGATCATTGTATAACTGAAACCCAAGCACAAAAGTTTGTAAGTCTACAACTGTACCTCATGGTATTTTACTAATAATAAAAATAAAATTCATCTAAAAAAATGCTTTAGAGGTAACCTAAAGGCTGCAGCTGGCCAGGGGAGTAGTGTGGCCGGGTACCAGGGTTCTGGCTGAAGTTCTGCCTGAGAAGAGGAACTGAAGACTAGTTATTGGGTCTAATGATATTGAATAGGCAAAGGCAACTGTTGAGAGCACACTGGCTTCATAAAATTGGTGAAATAGGAAGCATTACAACTATGGCCATCATTGTAAGCAGCTTATTCATCCACAATACAACCACCACTAACACTATTAGCATCACTGTCATCATCTCCCTGAGAAATTTCTATCATGGGACTGTCTATTTGAGGTTATTGTGTTTTGTTTACTTATTTATTAAAAATTGTTAAATCTATTTTAATAAATAAATTTAATTTAAAACAAAATATATATATATCTAAATAAAGAAGAAAGAATGAAGGAAATATATAAAGACTGACATATCCTCTAGGTAGGATAGCTAAAGCAGTTTCTCTAGGCCTATAAAACAATGACCATTGTATTTCTTGATGTGGATGTATAGGGAAGACATTTTATATAAATACATACATGTGTTTGTTTATACTACACATACCAATGTATATGACATAGTGTATGCACACCACATAAATTATACCAAGCCTAAACTCCTTTAGGGGACATATTAAACAAGAGTACAGTCCTGAACAAACATGATACAAGGAACAATCATATCAATAAAGTGCTACATCCCAATCGCTTAAGGTTCACAACGCTTGTTTTAAAGTGCTAAATTCTAAAGGGTTTAAGAGATAGTACGTGGGCATGGCACTTGCCTGGAATGTGGCCAACCCAGAATCAATACCCCAAATTCCATACGGTTCCCCAAGCACTGCCAGAAGTGAACCCTGAACACAGAGTACAAACCAGGTTGTGGCCCCAAAACCAAAAAAAAAAAAAAGTAAAATAAAATGTAAAATTCTTGTCTCTGTTCTCAACAATTTCAATTTAGTGGGCCTAGAACAGATTTTTATTAAGTTCTACCTGGATAACTCAAAGTCTGGTAGATCTGAATTTTCAGTCATGCAGTTGGCTTGTGACTGTTTGTTCCATAATTTTAAAAATCATAGTGAAAGCAAAGTATTAAGCTATTCATGATCATTAAGAATAAAATTAGGGCTGGAGCAATAGTACAGTGGGTAGGGCGTTTGCCTTACATGCAGCCGACCTGGGTTCAATTCTCAGCATCCTATATGGTCCCCTGAGCACTGCCAGGAGTAATTCCTGAGTGCAAAGCCAAGAGTAACCCCTGTGCATCACTGGGTGTGGCGCAGAAAGAAAATACAAAACAAAACAAACAAACAAACAAAAAAACCACAATGAAAGTAATTTTAGTGAAGTAAATAATCAAAGATATTATAAGCAAAACTTTTTCTCCTTTTTATTCTTTTAAATTGACACTTCTAATCAACAAGTTTTTATGTAGAGAGAAAAGAAACTTTAAGGCAGTACTTCTCAAGACGCAGAGCATGAACTACTACAGGTAACATGGATAATTTAACACTTAATACTTACACCCGTAAGGATTTTAGATGACAGATTCTCTTATGTGACTGGTATCTTATACATTAAATCTGAGTCACAAAAGAAAAGAAAATAAACTAGTTTTTTCAAATCTCTATTAATCATAAATCCTCATTTAGCTATTGATATGTGTCTCCACTTCCTCCACTTTTCCATCATTGCTCATCATAAGGGAAACATAACTTGGAATATTTGAAAATCAAAAGTGATATGGCCAGACTTTGGTAACACTATTTGTTTTTACTGCATTTTGGTGAAGTAAAATAATTTTAAAGAAATTGTGATGTGTGAGGGAAGAAAATAAAAAAGATATACATGTTTAAGAGATAAAATTGGCTTCCCCAGAGAGAAAAACAATGATTAACTATTTAATTTATACTGATGAGATCAATAATCAACAAGATGACTGAAAAAAATAGCATAAACTGCAAAAAGATGTCATAGAAACATCTCTCTGAATGACAGTAGTTAAAAACACTTTATGAGGTATTATCTTAAAAGTACCGGCCAAATTCTGTATTTTGCTCTCTCTCACACATACAACACCAAACATACAAAAACATTTAATAAATAATTCATGGGCTGGAGCAATAGCACAACGGGAACAGCATTTGCCGTGCACGCTGCTGACATGGCCGACCCGAGTTCGATTTCTCCACTCCTCTCCGAGAGCCCCACTAGCTACTTAGAGTATCTCTCCTGCATGGGAAAGCCTGTCAAGCTACCTGTGACATATTCGATATGCCAAACACAGTAACAAGTCTCACAATGTTACTGGGCCCGCTCTAGCATATCGATGAACAACGGGAGGACAGTGACAGTGACAAATAATTCATTAATATTAATAATAAATTTTAAAAAAAGTAAAGGTAAAGGTCCTCCTGTTGATCATCGATTTGCTCGAGCGGGCCCAGTAACGTCTCCATTGGAGACTTTGTTGTTACTGTGTCTGGCATATCGAATATGTCACGGGGAGCTTGCCAGGCTCTGCCATGTGGGCGAGATACTCTCGGTAGCTTGCCGGGCTCTCCGAGAGGGGCGGAGGAATCGCACTCGGGTTGGCCATGTTGGCTGCGTGCAAGGCAAATGCCCTACCGCTGTGCTATCACTCCAGCGATAGCACAGCGGTAGGGCTTTTGCCTTGCACACAGCCAACAATAATAAATAACATGAGATAATTGTGGAAAATAGTGAATCAATAGCCTACTGTAGTTAAAATGATGACAGTCCATAACAATTGTGCACTTTCTTGACTAAAGATCAGCTATCTCACCATGTATACAAGGAATGTACTTATATTATTTGAAAGACAATGCAATGCTCATTTTTATTTCATGCTACATACCTTATAATCCTTGGACCGACAACAGCCAAGATGAGCATGATCTGAAAAGATATTCAAAAGAATTAAACTACAACTCTTTCAATCAAAAAGAAAATTTAATTTTCTCTTTTATATTTTCTATCAAGTTATTTTTATAAATATGGTTTTTATAAAAGTAGGATATATATGAATATAGACTATAAACATTTTCAGTTATTTTCAAAATGTTCTGAATCATTACAGAAGATAGTTCAATTTCTTTCATACAAGTCCAGCTTTATTAATATAAGATTCAACTACATCAAGTGATTTTAACTGAATCACCATGAGATGCAGTTACAATGCCTTCATGTTCGAGTTTCAGTCACACAATGATTGAACACCCATCCCTCTACCAGTGCACATTTTCCACCACCAATCTCTCCAGAATCCCCCCCCCCCCGCCCCTGGCCCCATCCCAACCCTCCTCCTCTCTCGCTATAACAATGTCCCCCATACTATCTCTCTACTTTAGGGCACTATGGTTTGCAATACAGATACTGAGAGGCGATCACATTGGTCCCTTATTTACTTTCAGCACACATATTCCATCTTGATTAATCCCTCCAACCATCATTGACTTAGTGATCTCTTCTCTATTCCAGCTGCCTTCTCTCCCAGCTCATAAGGCAGGCTTCTAACCATGGAGTAATATTCTTGGCCCTTGTCCCGACTGTCTGTGGGTATCAGTCTCATGTTATTTTATATTCCACAAATGAGTGCAGTCATTCTATGTCTGTCCCTCTCTTTCTGACATTTCTATCAAGTGACTTTCAAAATTAAAAAAAAATTAATCCTACATCAACTCTTCTGTAAAGCCTAATTAATGTACGGTAATGTTATTATCTCAGCAAAACAGAATAAATTTTTTAAAAGTAAATTAAGAATAAAATCCAGCACGTCTACAACAACCGTTTCTCTCTTTCAAAGTAGTTTTTGTTTGTTTTGGTTTTGGTTTCTGGGCCACATTCAGCAACAGACAGTGCTTACTCCTGGCTCTGTGCCTGGGGGTCATTTCTGGTATTGTTCAGGAGACTGTATGGGGTGTGGGGATCGAACCTGGATCAGACAAGTGCAAGGTAAGTGCCCCACCCACTGTAACTTCTCTCCAGGCCCCTCAAAGTCATTCTTGAGCCTCAAACTGACAATGATAGTTGATGTATGTTCTGAATGAACCAATCCCAGTTTTAGCAATCTGCAGTTTCCTATTTTGAAGAATATTACCATTTTCCTTTTCATTACATCAAGAAACTGAACCTCACCCATAGAAGTGAGAGAGAAAAGTTTTAGAGATTGGAATAAAACAGTTTCAGGTGAACATACTATTAAAAAAAAAGCTAGAAAACATCACTACTTGAATCTGACCACCTTCTGGCTATGTCCAATCCTATGATGAGAGTCCCAATCACATAACCTTATTAGCCTGATAATTTCATCTAGTCCTCATCTCTAGAGACCACTACACTGTAGGTTAGGGCTTCAGTAAATGGATTTTGAAGCAACACAATTTAATACAAGGCAATGTTCTTGTCAATAAATGTTTACAGACATCCAGATGAATGTAGGGGAAATACAGAGAATGAAAATAAAATATTAATATTTATAAATTTTGAGAAAATGTAATTTGAAATCTTTATGGCATTAAATTTTTTTTCTGTATACCCAAAAATGTGACCTCTCATCCAACTTTTGATTGTACATGCCTCCCCCAGATGGAACCCTGGTGACCAGAAGCCCCTACAAACACAGCTCGAGTATGCGGGAACGAGGACTTTTTCTCAAAACCGCGCGGCCGCTTACGCGGCCGCGCGACATCTCTCTATATACAAAGTGATCAATGAGAAGTAAACCACCCAATCTTTCTCCCTGAAAATCAGAGTTAAGTTTGGAGCATGGCCACAGCCCCAGAAACACAAGGACTTAATGCAGAAACCAGCAGCTTAGAGCAGAAAAGTGAACGGACAATGAGTTAACCCAGGCCATCATTTCTGCCCAGAGGGGAAAAGGGTGTTGCCCCATTCGCCCTCTCTTCTCTGGAAAGGAGGATGGCGGCTGCATGGGAGCCTTGTGGACAGCAGGTATGAGCCGGGGGTGTGGGGGGCGACTAAAACTTCACGAGAAGGGGGGCATTCCGGTCCGTCCTTCACGCCCTACCGAGGTCAACAGTTGCCCCCCACGAGCGGCTCCCCAGCACGGCCACAGTCCCAGAAGCACAAGGACTTAATGCAGAACCCGGCAGCTTGGAGCAGAAAAGTGAAAGGACTATGCGTTAATCCAGGCCATCAAGTCTGCCGGAGGGGAAAGGGTGTTGCCCCATTCGCCCTCTCTTCTCTGGAAAGAAGGATGGCGGCCGCATGGGAGCCATGTGGACAGCAGGTATGAGCCGGGGGTGTGGGGGCGACTAAAACCTCATGGGAAGGGGGGCGTTCCGGTCCGTCCTTCACGCCCTACCGAGGTCACCAGTTGCCCCCCACGAGCGGCTCTCCAGCACGGCCACAGCCCCAGAAGCACAAGGGCTTAATGCAGAACCCAGCAGCTTGGAGCAGAAAAGTGAAAGGACTATGCGTTAATCCAGGCAATCATTTCTGCCCAGAGGGGAAAGGGTGTTGCTCCCTTCCGCCCTCCTCCCTCTGGAAAGAAAGATGGCGGCCACATGGGAGCCTTGTGGACAGCAGGTATGAGCCGGGGGTGTGGGGGCGACTAAAACCTCATGGGAAGAGGGGCGTTCTGGTCCGTCCTTCACGCCCTACCGAGGTCACTAGTTGCCCCCCACGAGCGGCTCCCCAGCACGGCCACAGTCCCAGAAGCACAAGGACTTAATGCAGAACCCGGCAGCTTGGAGCAGAAAAGTGAAAGGACTATGCGTTAATCCAGGCCATCAAGTCTGCCGGAGGGGAAAGGGTGTTGCCCCATTCGCCCTCTCTTCTCTGGAAAGAAGGATGGCGGCCGCATGGGAGCCATGTGGACAGCAGGTATGAGCTGGGGGTGTGGGGGCGACTAAAACCTCATGGGAAGGGGGGCGTTCCGGTCCGTCCTTCACGCCCTACCGAGGTCACCAGTTGCCCCCCACGAGCGGCTCTCCAGCACGGCCACAGCCCCAGAAGCACAAGGGCTTAATGCAGAACCCAGCAGCTTGGAGCAGAAAAGTGAAAGGACTATGCGTTAATCCAGGCAATCATTTCTGCCCAGAGGGGAAAGGGTGTTGCTCCCTTCCGCCCTCCTCCCTCTGGAAAGAAAGATGGCGGCCACATGGGAGCCTTGTGGACAGCAGGTATGAGCCGGGGGTGTGGGGGCGACTAAAACCTCATGGGAAGGGGGGCGTTCCGGTCCGTCCTTCACGCCCTACCGAGGTCACCAGTCGCCCCTCACGAGCGGCTCTCCAGCACGGCCACGGCCCCAGAAGCACAAGGACTTAATGCAGAACCCAGCAGCTTGGAGCAGAAAAGTGAACGGACTATGCATTGATCCAGCCCATCAAGTCTGCCGGAGGGGAAAGGGTGTTGCCCCATTCGCCCTCTCCTCTCTGGAAAGAAAGATGGCGGCCACATGGGAGCCTTGTGGACAGCAGGTATGAGCCGGGAGTATGGGGGCGACTAAAACCTCATGGGAAGGGGGGCGTTCCGGTCCGTCCTTCACGCCCTTCCGAGGTCACCAGTTGCCCCCCACGAGCGGCTCTCCAGCACGGCCACAGCCCCAGAAGCACAAGGGCTTAATGCAGAACCCAGCAGCTTGGAGCAGAAAAGTGAAAGGACTATGCGTTAATCCAGGCAATCATTTCTGCCCAGAGGGGAAAGGGTGTTGCTCCCTTCCGCCCTCCTCCCTCTGGAAAGAAAGATGGCGGCCACATGGGGGCCTTGTGGACAGCAGGTATGAGCCGGGGGAGTGGGGGCGACTAAAACCTCATGGGAAGGGGGGCGTTCTGGTCCGTCCTTCACGCCCTACCGAGGTCACCAGTTGCCCCCCACGAGCGGCTCTCCAGCACAGCCACGGCCCCAGAAGCACAAGGACTTAATGCAGAACCCAGCAGCTTGGAGCAGAAAAGTGAAAGGACTATGCGTTAATCCAGGCAATCATTTCTGCCCAGAGGGGAAAGGGTGTTGCTCCCTTCCGCCCTCCTCCCTCTGGAAAGAAAGATGGCGGCCACATGGGAGCCTTGTGGACAGCAGGTATGAGCCGGGGGTGTGGGGGCGACTAAAACCTCATGGGAAGGGGGGCGTTCTGGTCCGTCCTTCACGCCCTACCGAGGTCACCAGTTGCCCCCCACGAGCGGCTCTCCAGCACGGCCACGGCCCCAGAAGCACAAGGACTTAATGCAGAACCCAGCAGTTTGGAGCAGAAAAGTGAACGGACTATGCATTGATCCAGGCCATCAAGTCTGCCGGAGGGGAAAGGGTGTTGCCCCATTCGCCCTCTCCTCTCTGGAAAGAAAGATGGCGGCCACATGGGAGCCTTGTGGACAGCAGGTCACACCCGGCGATGCACAGGGAGTTACTCCTGGAGGTGCTCAGGGGACCATATGGGATGCTGGGGATTGAACCCGGGTCAGCAGCATGTAAGGCAAATGCCCTACCTGCTGTGCTATCGCTCCAGCCCTGATTTACTTTTGTATGCAGAAAGTTCTCTGAATTTTAACACACACGTGTAATCCCATCAACGGCCAAGACTCAGAGACTATAAAATCCAGCTCCCGGACGAAAACAGTGCAGTCTCCTGCCCCCGCGCCTGGCTGTTCCTCGCCGGAGCCCCTTGGAGGGGAGCGGGTTGAGCTTTCCTCCCTGCCCCGATCAGGGCTCCGGCAGCCAAAGACCTCCAGGACCAGCCACCACCATGCTGAGACCACTCTCCGCGCACATGAAGGTACTGGCAGAGGGACAAATCCACGTGGGTTCCGGGGCCGAGATTTCCAAGCCTACTCGGACTGGAGTGGAGCATCCTCCACCCAGATCCTCCAAATTCCAGTAGGCGGGGGTCACACCCACCACCTGGCCCCCTGGCGCCGTGTAATCCCATCAACGGCCAAGACTCAAGAGACTATAAAATCCAGCTCCCGGATTTTGCGGCCGCTCGACATCTTATCAGGACACCTTTTTTATGACATCTTGTTATCTCATTCCTACTTTGGGCAAACTTGCAGACTATCGAATGTAGCCTGCCCACAGGGCAGAGTCTGGCAAACTCCCCGTGGCGTACCAAATATGCCAAATACCAGTAACAATGATGGATCTCATTCTCCTAAAGAGCCTTGAATATAATCTCAGGGCTAGGATGAAAGAGACGTTACTGGGGCCTGCTCGAGGCAATCGACGAATAACAGGATGATGAAATGAAAAAAAAAATGGTTGTAGCTTCAATTAAAAATTACTGCAAAGTTCAGCTAATAAGTACATTAATACCTGCCAAGAGAAACTACTTAGAGAGCATTTAAAAAACATCTTCAAAGAAGCATCTATTTCTAATTATTTTTTTCTTAAAATGTATTTTCCATGTCTGTATAAGTCTTCCAAGAGAGAAAATAGAGTATAACATCTGTTTCTAATTTTTCATAATCTACCATTGTGGGTATTAAAGACTTACTACTTCCTCATCTATTTCCCTACCAAGCTAAGTAAGTACAAACTCTGCTTATTTTCATAGAAGAATATTTTCTCCCCTTAGAAAAAGATACACTACAGTTGAGAAACAGAAGGATGGAGTTATGATTATATTTTTCTCTATTTTTTTCTCTATGATTTTCTCAGTGTGTAGGGTATTAACATGAAGGCTTGACAAACTGACTACTCAAATGTCTACATATATCACTAAAGATATTAACTTAATTCAAATATAGCCAGTTATACCAAAATATTTTTCTTCATAAAATTATCTTCATATTGAACTCAGAAAAATTCATCAACAGAACTATAGCTACAGATGAGAAAATATTCCTATAAACTACACTTAAATATTTTTCCAGATATACTTAGTAAGTGTTATAATAATAGTTTTTATTAAGTGTCTTGTGCTAAGGTACTTTACACATTCATCGTGTTGCATTCAATTTTGTATATGCGGATTTTCAATGTAGTAAAATGATTTTTCAATAATACCCAATTTATAAAGAAGTGGCAGGGCAAGTATTCAAATATATATATATATATATGTATATATATGTTCTAAATCCATAACCTTGAGCTCCTTTCACTATGGTGCTTTAAAAAATCTAATTACAAACTAAGAATTATGTTAGGGTAAGAAAAGGATTCTAAAATGAAATAAATTAGCAATTGTTGAGCAAAAGAAAAAAATTAAGGTTTTTTTATTATCTTCACTAGAGGGCATAACAGGCTTTTCATGCTAACATATATTTTGGGTATCAAAGAGTGTAAATGGTTATAGTAGCACAGAAATTCTATTATTTTTTAAAGGTTACCTCTATGATTATACCACATATCTTAAAATTGGCACTACAACAATAGTATACAATAATACAGCAAAGATACTGTATTTTTACAGAATGTTCTGTTAAATGTTTGACAGTGGCCTAGACATTCAAGCAACAAAGAGTTCACTTGCAGCTCACCATGGTGCATCCTGGCCCAACCATCTCTTTCACAGTCTCTAACAGAGGATCCAAAAACATTATCCGTCCTAGGACTTGGGGGATCAACCTAGGAGGAGGAGAAGATCAATATTAAAAAAAAAGAGCTTAAGTCCAGTGCTTTAAACACTTGGCCATCCTAGTGGTGCAGTTACTATATAAATATCCATGACATTTTTCAAAGAAATAGACAAATATTCCTGTAATTCACCTAAATTAATAACTCCCCCCCCCCCACCAATAGCCAAAGCAATACGAGGAATGAAAAGAAAATTAGGGCTTTGCTTTTCCCAATTTCAGACTATAATATCTTTATGCTATATTAATTAAAACTGTGATACTAGTCCGGCAAGGTACCAAAAGTATCTTGTCTGCACGGCAAAGCCTGGCAAGCTCCCCGTGGCATATTCAATATGCCAAACACAATAACCAAAAGTCTCACAATGGAGACATTACTGGGCCCACTCAAGCAAATCAATGAACAACGGAGGACAGTGCTACAGTGCTACAGTGCTACTGGGATAAAGACATATTCTCAGAGCAGTGGAACAGAACTGAGAATCCAGAGACAGATCCTGAGGTATATTAATAGTTACCCTCTGATAAAGGAGTAAAAAGTATGGAAGTAGAACAAGGAAAACCTTTTCAACAAGTGGTACCGGGGAAACTGGTAAGCAAAAAAAAAAAGAATTCAGACTTGTTCCTAACACCATGTACAAAAGGCAAAGCAAAATGGATTAAAGACCTCAGTATCATACCCTGAATCTATAAATTATATAGAGGACAGCATAAACAAAATACTCCATGACATTGAAGCTAGAGGCATCTTCACGGACGACTCAATGCTACAGACAAGCAAACACAAACAAATGTTATTACATCAAATTAAAAAGCTTCTACACCTCAAAGGAAATGATGACCAGAACAAAAAGACAGTCCAAAGACTAGGAGAAAGCATTTAACAAACTAAATGCTTCCTTCTCATCTGATAAAGGGTTAATATCCAAGCTATATTAAAGCACTAGTAGAACTTTACAAGGAAAAACATGCAATCCTATCAATAATTGGATGAAAAGATAACAAACTTCCTCAAAGAAATGAAATGACCAAAGAGCATATGAAAAAGAACCCTGTATCACTTATCATGAAGGAAACGCAAATCAAAGCAGAGGTATCATTTTACACCAGTGAAAATGTCAAACATCAAAAAGAAGAAAAACAACCAGTACTGGCAAAAACGGGTAAAGGGAACCTTCGTTCACTGCTGGTGGGAATATTGATTGGTCAAACCTTTCTAGAAAACACTTCTCAGAAAAACTTATCTTCTATATTCTATATATAACCCAGCAATTCAACTACTTGGCATCTACTCCAAGTACAAAAAACTATTTAAAAAGACATTTACACTCCTATAGTCATTGCAGCACTATTCCCAGTAACCAAAATCAGAAACAATCCAAGTGTCCAAAAGAGATGGCTGGATAAAGAAACCTTGGGGTGCTGGAGCCATAGCACAGCGGGTAGAGTGTTTGTCTTGCACACAGCTGACCCGGCTTCGATTCCCAGCATCCTATATGGTCCCTGTGCAACACCAGGAGAAATTCCTGAGTGCAGAGCCAGGAATAACCCCTGAGCATCGCCAGGTGTGATCCAAAAAGAAAAAAAGAAAAGAAATTTTGGTACATATACAATGGAATATTATTCAGCTCTAGGAAAAAATAAAATCACACAATTTTCTGATACATGAATGGATAGGGAAAGCATTGTGCTGAGTGTAATTATTCAGAAGGAGCAGGGCAGATACAGCACCATCACTCTCATAAACAGTATATTAAGAAACAAAGTAGAATCCTTTGCCCATATCCCACCCCCACCCCCGACCCCCCTCTCCATAGACTCAGCAGTCACACCCATAAGCCAAGCCATCCCCTGGCTGTCACCAGATAATCTCATTGGCCACCATCCAGATCACATGTCCTTCTCTCCCAAAAGGGAGCAACATGGTGCTCCCCATAACCATGCTGCTGGACCCTGCACCAGGCTGTTTCATTCGGAGCACCCTGGAGGGGGGACAGGTGAGACCTCTCCCCCACAAAGGACCCTGCCCCCGCAAGCCAAAAACCTCCAGAGCTCAACCACCGCCCTGCTCATGGCCGCTCTCCACATGCTCAGGCTGAACCTCACTCACAAGCGAACCCTTCCCTGGACTGTGCGGCCGCAAATGCAGCCACACGACACTTCATAGGACACCCTACCCATAGTCCAAAAGTACCACACCACATTTGATGGGATTCAAAGTAGGAGGCAACCAACCTTAGAGGGAAATAATATATTATTCTGGTTCTGCTTTGGAGCAGGGATTGGGGTTCAGAATGGAAATACCTGAAATATGGTGGTGGGAAGGTGTAATGGTGGTGGGATTGGTGTTTGAATATTAAATGTAATCAAATATTGTGAAGTACTGTATAAAATAAAAAAAATTTTAAAAAGTAGGTATATAATACCCAAAGGCAACAGAAACTGAGAATTGGTCCTTAGTACAAAGCTTACCACAGAGAGGAGAAGAGAGGGAATAGGATGAGGAGGGGGACAACACAGAGACAATGGTAAGGGAAATTGAGGTTGTAGTGGAGGAATGTGTTATGCACGAAATGCTATCATTAACTATCATTAGGTAATGTAAACCAGTGTCTAAAGAAAATTCTTTAGAAAAATAGCTTAAATGTCCTTCAGTCTCATGGCACTAAAAAATAAACTACATTGCATAGACTGCTCATTCTCATGGTCCAAAGTTAGAGCTCCATTGGGTATTGGTAAATAAAGCAAATTAAAACTGAAGAATCTGGGGGCTGGAGAGTGAGCACAGGGGTAGGGCATTTGCCTTGCATGCGGCTGACCTGGGTTCCATTCCCAGCATCCCATATGGTCCTCTGAGCACCCGCCAGGAATAATTCCTGAGTGCATGAGCCAGAAGTAATTCCTGTACATCGCTAGGTGTGACAGCTGCCCTCCCCCCCAAAAAAGCAAAATATAAATAAAACCCAAAAAAACAAGATTTTTTTCATATATTTGAGTACTTCAAAAAGAAAAACAGATTTAGGAGCTGAAAAGAAAGGATGCTGTGTTGAAGTAGCTTGTCTTGCATGAAGACAACATGGAACTAATTCCCAGCACCACATATGATCCCCTGTGCTCTATCAGGAGTGATCCCTGAGTACAAAACCAGGGGTAAACTCTGAGCACAAGTGTGGCCCCAAATCCCCCTCCCTGCAAAAAAAGAAAAAAAAGGGGAAAAAAGGAAAGTCAAGGTTTTAAGCAAAATATTTTCAATACTAATAGAAAATTATTCTACCTTAAGCAGTGATGTGAAAAATAAAAAGCATTTTAAGTGACTAAAACCCCCAAATATTCTGCTTACCTTTGTACATTAACCACTTGAACTTAAAATGCTAATTTTACTGGGGCTAGGAAGATAAATGGGCTGAAGCACAGGCTTTCCAGGCTTTCCATGCAGGAGGCCTGGGTTCCACCCTGGAACCACATAGTCCCTTGAGAACCACTGGGAGCAACTCACATGCACTGCCCACTGTGGTCCTTAAAAACAACAACAAAATTGCTACTCCTGCTTCAGATTAGAAGTTAAATGTCCTGGGGCTGGAGTGATAGCAAATCGGGTAAGGCGTTTGCCTTGCACACGGACGACCCGGGTTTGATTCCCAGCATCCCATATGGTCTCCTGTGCATTGCCAGGAGTAATTCCTGAGTGCAGAGCCAGGAGTAACCCCTGAACACCGCTGGGTGTGACCCAGAGAGCAAAAAAAAAAAAAGAAGTTAAATGTCCTTTCTTTTTCATTTAGTTTAACATTGTTGGTAAATGTAAAATTAAAAGGTTTTCTGAAAGTACCATCAATCAAGCAAGTAAACTTGATCACTTGACATCCCGTTACTCATTGATTTGCTCAAGCGGGCATCAGTAATGTCTCCATTTGTACCTGTCGCATGCTAGTGTAGTCCAATGGCGTCTGCCTGTTCTAGGAACAAGCAAGTAAACATTATCTGAATATTGTTCAAACAAAAAAGCAACCAAGGGGCTGGAGTGATAACACAATGAGTAGGGCATTTGCCTTGCATGCAGCCAACCCAGGTTCAATTCCCAGCATCTCATATGGTCCCCCAAGCACCACCAGGAGTGATTCCTGAGTGCAGAGCCAGGAGTCAGCCCTGAGCATCACCAGGTGTGACCCAAAAAGCCAAAAAAAAAAAAAGGTAAAAGGTAAAGGCCCTCCTGTTGATCGTCGATTTGCTCGAGCGGGCCCAGTAACGTCTCCATTGGAGACTTTGTTGTTACTGTGTCTGGCATATCGAATACTCTCGGTAGCTTGCCGGGCTCTCCGAGAGGGGCGGAGGAATCGAACTCGGGTCGGCCATGTTGGCCGCTTGTAAGGCGAACGCCCTACCCGCTGTGCTATCGCTCCAGCCCCAGAAACCAGAAATAAATAATGCAAAAACAAGAAATACAATTATATTTTTTAAATGTTACTATTTATAGGTCACTGTCCACCCATTGTTCATTGATTTTGCTGGAGCAGACCCAGTAACATCTCCATTGTGACAATTGTCATTGTGTTTGGCATATCGAATATGTCACGGGTAGCTTGCCAGGCTTTGCCGTGTGGGCGAGATACTCTCGGTAGCTTGCTGGGCTCTCCGAGAGGGGTGGAGGAATCGAACTCGGATCGGCCATGTTGGCCGCTTGCAAGGCAAACGCCCTACCCTCTGTGCTATCACTCCAGCCCAGTGCTATCACTCCAGCCCAGTCTATTTATTAAGTACCTATATTTTATTATACTTTTTATAATAGAAATGCATAGCACCCATGGCAGAGCCTGGCCAGCTACCTGTGGCGTATTGGATGTGTCAAAAACAACAAGTCTCACAATGGAGACTTTACTGGTGCCCACTTGAGCAAATCAATGAACAAAGGGAGGACAGCACTACAGTGCTATAATAGAAATATTATTTTCAGTAGAAAAGACAAAAGGCATAATGAAAGTAAAGATAGTGTAAAATGTGTCTTAAGGCACACCTTATAATTATTTTGGATAGGGACTCGTTCAACCAATGCAGGGGCCAGTCCCAGCAATACTCAGTCTGATAGGTTGGCAATGCACAGTGCTGAAGGTCACTAAGGCTATACCCTAAAGTTCTCAGAATAACTATTTAAATAGGGATCATAAAATAAATCTGAATTTTCAGGTAGTGTATATTAGAAAAATATATATATACCATCAGTATATAATTATGTTTAACATGTATGTGTTTAGGGAAAAAAATTAGACACTTCATTCTTAAATTATTTTGTTTTAGGGGGTATGCCCAGCAGGGATTATTCTCAACTTGTTGCTTGGGAAGTCACTCCTGATATGCTCAAAACCATATATAGTGCCCAGGCATCAAACCTGAGCCTTTGAATGAAAAGTATGTGCTCAGTCCACTGAGCAATCTCCAACACCCAACTTACATAGCTAAAAGCCAGAAATAGTTTTATAGATCTTAAAAAGTTGTTTTGCTTCTAAGACCCTTAAATCTCCAAGTTTAATGTTATTTACACATTTATCAATTTTATTGACTTGTATTTAAGCTTTTGCTAAAGAAATGCTTTTTAAATTGTTTTTGTAATTGATTTTTAATTGTCTTTTTAAAAATTTTAGAAACTATGGGGGGCCAGAGCAATAGTACAGCAGGTAGAGCGATTGCCATGACAAAGCCAACCCAGATTTGATTTCCAGCACATCATATGGTCCCCAGAGCCCCCCAGGAGTGATACCTGAGACAAGAGACAGGAGTAAGTCCCCCAAAATTTATGAAACTGAAAACAACCTCCACTGAATATTTTTATTATAACCTCTTAAAATTAGAAAAAGTCTATTTGACTCTCTTACTGAATACAAGTTTTAAACTATGTCAAAAGAAAGTTTCTTTATAAAAAGATCAGAACTAGAAACTATTCACTTTCAAAGGCACTCCCAACCACAGCGACTAATCATTTTCTTCAAAGTTTCATCATTTAATATTTCTCCAGGGACATAATTCAAGAAAAACTTACTTTCATACAGATATCTAGATATAAATATATTAAAGGCTAGTGGGGAGAGGGACTCTTATCCACAAAGAAAACTGGGTCCTCTTTTAAAATCATACTCTGCATTTCAATACTATGTCAATTACACCTAGGTTCAATTTGTAGAGTTATTACACTGTCCACTGCATAGAAAGAAAGAAAATGGATACTTAAAAGATTTAACATGGCATTCATAATAGAGCTTGATCTCAGTTTTAAACTGACAAAAGAATTCTTTTATTCTGTTAATTTTCCACTTTAGGTTGCTAGGTGAACAGACAGCTCAAGGAAGAAAATTTTTAATATAAGCTAGGAGTTGAAAGAAGCTTCAGAATAATATCTTAGTGTAAAACAGATTAGATGCTTCAAATGCAAATGTTTAGAACACATACATGTCTAATCACAAATGGAGGTTTGTCTGTTTCTTTTTTGAACTCATAGGGTCCCAGATTTAAATGGGCCAGCCGCCGCCTGGTGTCTTCGGAGAGCTCACACATGCGTCTTTTTGTGTAGGGAGATGGAGAGTGTGATTTTGAAGAAATTGTAGGCTGTTCGTAGCTTTTAGCATTTAGGCAATATTTATTTCTGTCAGGTGATTTTGACTTTTTCTTTTGTGATCTTGATCTGCTTTGCAGTTTGCCATTTGCTTTTTCAACTGGAGTTGTATGGTAAAGAAATTTATCCTAAATATAAAAAATTAAAATTAACTTGAGTAAAACAGTTATTTTTCTAAATACAGCTAGAAAAAAATTAAGTCATTTAAGGTACATGTAATTCATAAACATTTGGATGTCTTTTCTATCTGTGTAAATTTTGGGAGAAGTCAAATCCATATTCTCCTAGAATTTCTTGTTTTAGCAGTTAATAGATAATATTGTATCAAACTTGCTCTCTGGGGGCAGACTGACAGTAAGTGAGTGAGACTCTTGCCGTGCACATAGCTGACCTGAATTTGATTCCTAACACCCCATATAATTCCCTAAGCCCATCATGAGTGCGCCTGAGTGTAGAGCCAGGAGGTAAGGCCCCCCCGGCTGTGGCTTAAAAACAATCAAAAAGCCCCTCTTTTTTTTTATGGTGCATCAATATTTATTTTCAACATTTTAAGAAAAAAATTTACATTAGGATCTTTTGGTTTCGCAGGAGGTTATCTGCAGGTCTTAACCTAGGTACTCATTTCTCATTAGCAGTGGGAGGAGATTCCCTCCGAACATCTTATCTGCCCTAACCACTCTTAAAAAAGCCCCTCTTTAAACCAATTGGCGCTTTATAAAAATTCAAGTCTAATATTTGGTCATTTGAGAAATATAAAAAACAAAGTTAAATTTAATATAAATATTGATTTATCACATAATTAAATATTCAATTGGCTACATAATTTAAGAGACCTTTGTTTTATTTTGTACTGTTATAATAGACATGTCTAACATGGTGATTATATACATATCTATAGATATAAACATATTCAAGCAACTTATTTTGCTATAATTATAGTTACAATGTAAAAAATATTTAAAACAGTCATGCATATTTTCATGAAATATATTGTTTGAATTATATATGTTTAATTAGAGTATAAGGATCTTGAGAAGAGTTTAAGCTTCACCAATTTACTAACAATTATACCTTAATATTTCTTATGAAAGTAAAAACCAAAAGATAATTTTAATAAGCATTATATTATCTTGTAAAACATTACCAGTTTAAAAAATAAATCCTAATTATTTTAAGATAAAATTTTATGTAAATAGTCTGACTTATAAATGCTTTACAGGTTGGATTAGAAATTGACAATACAAGAATTGCAAGTTTGCCAATGTTAGGGGAAATGAACTGAGAATCTCTGAGTGCCATCTGAACTTCAATAATTGTTAAAACCCACCAACCCTACATCCCACTCTACTTTTTCAACCCTTTATTTCCCCCTATTCCATACTAAGCTTACCTATTGTAAATAAATACAGATGTAAAGTAGAAGAGTCAAGTATTTTAAAAAGGAGACAGAGAATAAAACACATGTTCCTAACTTAAATACTGAGTCTCTGAGTACGTAGTATTTAAGGCAAATGAACCAGCAGCATCTGATTATTTCATCAACTTTCTTCTAAAGCTCTTGTCACACTCCTGGGATCTTCTTTTCCCTTATTCAATGATGTCTGTAGGTTGGTCAGAATTTTTCTACCTTATCCCACTGCATCTATCTCTGTGACATCACACTGACTCATAAGGCAAGAACTTTAGCACACGAAAGGAACTTTCATGCACAGTGAGGACAAGACCACACACTCAGAAATTCTTTCTCAGCATTAATTAGCTTTTTATACTTCATCTTTTATTTATTTATTTATTTATTTATTTTATTAGTGAAGCACCATGAGGTACAGTTGTAGATTTACAAATCTTTGTGCTTGGGTTTCGGTCATACAATGTATACTTCATCTTAAATGATGAAGTAGAATTATTATTCACAGATGCATTGCATCCCAAACTGAAAAGCTATTCTTATCAAAACATTTTCCTGAGAAATGTTTTGATAAGCATGTTTCCTCAGATATATCCTCACGAATTTATTTGCCCTCACTCTATCCTCAACTTTCTAGACCTAACACCCAGATCTTCAATAATTCGTTTCAGTGTCTCTTACTTCCAGACTCAAATGAACTCATAATGATTTATTTCAGCAATGCTATAAAATTCCTTCTTACCCACCCTATGTTTATACCAAACCTAAAACTAACCTACTGACATTATCATTTTTAAATGCCGAATACTGCAAAGTCTTAATAAACAAAGTAGAATTATCCCCTTGGTAATTTATAACTACATCTCACCTTTATTAAGTTCCATTTATCATCCTCAGCAAAGTTACTCTAAAACAATGTACAAACTAACACCTCACCCCGTTTGGGCCTTGTAAGTTTCATATATAGTATGGCTCTTCATCACCAATTGGCCATTATTACCTGGTCATAATGCAACTGAACATGAGTGATGGCTAGGCATTATTAGATTATCTGTAGACAAGGTAGCAAGGTAATCCTGGTGACTCAGAAAGAAATCAGTTCTGAGTGAAATCAGGATCTGGATATTTGGATATCTCAATTTTACAAATACAGGCTGTAATGCTGACGCTTCCCTGTACAGATTAATACCAATATGGCCTGATAACTGAGCAAGCATCCATCACAGAATTGAGACACTCAAAAACAAATCTTGTTTTCAATATTCCAGTCTTAGAAACTCTAGTCACATCTGTTTAAAAAGTGTCTTTGAACTTTTTACTGTGATCTGTAATTTCCATAAGATTTACAGACATTTTCAACCTAGTTTTCTCAGTTTGACATTCCTTCTTTTCTTTATGTTTCAGTATTTTATTGAGCTAATATTTATTTCCATTACTATGTGTTTTAGAAAAATAATTTTGTTCAAAACAGTTTATTAAACCCATAACTACCCAAGTCCCAGTATCCTTTCACCAGAACATTAGGGATTCTTCTCCATCACCTTCCCATCAGTAGCCCTCGGCCCTGTTCACCTTACCTCTGAAGTCTTAATACACCAATGCTTTGCTCGGTTTTGTCTGTCCCTTGTTTCAATTAGGCTGGAGTAATAGCACAGCACGTAGGGTGTTTACCTTGCACATGGCCGACCAGATTCAATTCCTCCATCCCTGTCAGAGAGCCGGGCAAGCTACCGAGAGTATCCCACCTTCATGGCAGAGCAGTTCCCCATGGCATATTTAATATGCCAAAAACAGTAACAACAAATCTCACAGTGGAGATGTTACTGGTGCCTGCTCGAGCAAATCAATGAACAACTGAGGACAGTGCTACAGTGCTACAGTTTAGGTAACATGGCTACAACAGTATTAAAATTTATGGTACTGTGAAAAGCTCTGTGGAACATCTCAATCCCAGAATTTTTCTGGAAGCCTGATTTCTTTACATTAAAAAGGTGGTTCACATGTATGTACAAATATGCACGTATATGCAAAACACCATAGCATTGTCTATCATATGTATAAAAGTCAGTGCTCAACTCTAATATAGTATGATGAAATCAAATGACTACAAGCCTATCATAAGTGTTTTAAAGATTAAGCAAATAAGAGCTACAGTCACGAAAAACACCACAGCCAAAATAAAATGCTTACTGAATTTCCCTAATTATGAACAAATATATTTTAAAACACTCAGTATTTTATGAAACAAATGATTTTAACCTGAGTGCGGCACTTCCTTGAACTTATGAGACACTCAGTAATCACTGAGGTTGTAGAAAATTCCAGTTTTGGAGCAATTCCCTGAAGAATAAAAAAAGAGGATGTTATTATATATTTCAATAAAAAGACAATTATTAATAGTGTATATATGGCTAATAGTAACAAATTCTAATCAGGGTTCAGCTGTTTAACTTCAGTCTGGATTTTTTTACTTCTAAATATTGGAGGCTGAAATAACATCTTTCTTGTAATGGATTAGTTTACTAATCAACTAACTTACTGAAGTTTGTAAACCATTTTCCTTCCTAGATGACCAGTAATTATAACAATATTACTCAGAAAAAGCTATATATGAGATGCATAGGGAAAAGTATGGGGAAAGAATATAGAATTCTTAAGCTCTATGTCCCTTAGCCAGAATAATGTGGCGCTGGTTAAGAACCAAGAATTTCAGGTCTGAAGTGTAGATAGGGCCTTTGCCTTGCACTTGGCTGACCCACGATTGATTCCCAACATCCCATATGGTACCCTGAGCATTGCCAGGAGTAATTCATGAGTGCATCATCCAGGAGCAACCCCCATGCATCACTGGTGTGATCCAAAAAGAAAAAAAAAAAACAACAATAACTTCTCTGAACTCAGTCCTTTTGATTTTTATGTCAGGTTCATTCCATAGACATAAATTATTAAGTCATTGGTTAATAGTGATGGTTTCAATCCTCTTCTCTTCTCCCTTCCCCAGACATTAGGGAATGAGAGGAAATATTCCAAACTTATATTCTAGCTTTGCTTCCCCTAGTAACCGGTTAGTTATAGCCTTAAGAAGAGTCCCAGAGTCATGTCTTTAATAGAAACCCAGTGAAGTGGAAAGGATCTTATCAACAGCAAGACACTCATTTTATCTTTACGTCTCTGAAACAATTTAGAAACCAAGGACAAAAAACTAACTATAATATGCTCCAATTGCTCTTATATATTGCTCCAACAATTTCAAAGGTTTGGGGGGTTGTGACTCAGGAGGTGAGGATTAAAAAAAGATATTGTAAGTACAAGTACATATATAGTAAAATATAAATTTTTTATAAATCATAACTATAGGAGTATAGAAAATATTTTATAAAAATCTCTTCATAATATAAAGTATCATAGGTCCTTGGTATAAAATTTTTAAAAATGAAAAATATTTAAGTCTCTACAAATTTCTCAACATTTTTCCCATAATGCAACTACCATTCATATCTATGAATGTGCCTGATTTCTACTTATTGCATCAGTTTAATTACCATCTGAACATTATTTTGAAATAAAGTGGAGACAAATGTAAAACTTAAAGAAACAGTCACAAAGCACCTGAGAAAATATTTGTAAGTACATAAAGAAAACACTTTAAGATATTTTCTGTACCTAGAGATACCTCATCCTAATAAAGAAGTCAGATATGTATACACTATAAGCTTAGCTTTTGACACTCTTAAAGTTTTAAATATTATACATTAGAGATAAATCTTAGTTGCCTAAGATTAAGCTTAACTAAATGTCTGTGTTCAGTAAACCTATCTCTAATCAACAATGTTCACTATATCTATTTTCCATTATCTACTGCTACTCCGTGTATTACTTAGTTTAAAATCTCAGTGAACACTCTTCAATAGCTTCTGTGAACCAGGAATCTGACAGAGACAAAAATAGGTGATTCTGTCCTGAAACCTGTCAAGTCTTTTGTGCCACAGTCATCTGAAGGCTGGACTGAAGCTTGAAGGTTTGCTTCCTGAAATGGAACATTCACACAGCTGTGTGGAGGTCTTGTTACAAAACCCAAGGTTCCATGGTATTTATCAGAAATCAGCAGGAGGCCTAGGAGAGGTTCAAGCTGATTTGTTGTAACCCAGGCAGAGTCCTGCTGTCTCCCCAACAAAGATCAGAAAACGGTCTGAAGGAGGAGTTACAACGAGAGCAAGAGGAGCCAGGGAGATACGGGAGTTGGTGGGCAGAGTAAGCTGCTTCATGGGATGCATGCCCACTAGCAAGTTAACCCCAACCTGGGTGGTATTTTGAATGTTAAATGAAGAAAAGTGTGTCAGTGAAGGGTCAGCACCAGCGTTTATTGTGACGCAAGCTGTTTTAGTCTAGTTCATTATGTAAGATCTCTTTCTGGTAATATCCTACCTCTGTACCAAAGACATTCATCAAAGTCTTTCCTTTTGAGACCATAGGCACAAAACAGTGGGCTTTATGTGGAGGCAGGGTCCCCCAAGCGCAGACCCTATCTTCTCTCAGTCTCAGTTACACCTCTAGATTTGGGTCGGATGGCTCAGCATTTCCTTGCAAATCTCAAGAGTGGTGACTGGATTCTTATATCAGTTCTTCAGTTGAGAGTGATTCAAGGGCAAAGCAAGCAAGGAGGAAGCTAGTCCTACTGTCAAAAACTTACATTGCTCTCCACATGCAAACTAAACTCAGGTCTTGACAAAAGAAATAAGCCTCATACCTTTACAACTTTACCTGATATGTCTGAATCAAACCGTAACTGAACTTCCTCAAGTGCTGTTCTTTACAGACTCTTACAGAATCCAGATTCTCATGACTGGAACATTTATGAATTAAAGAGATGAGCTCTCTACTCCACGCACGCACAGAAGCAGCAGTCATAGATTAATCAGTTTAGTCACTCTGGGTCAAAAGGGGAAAATGAGAGGCCAATAGCCCATAGCAATTCTTATGTCCATCCAGGAGAGTACAAAGTTTCTCAATTTGATATTTGGTCTTATTCCTACTCAGAAGTAACTACCATATTTCTTGGCTCCACTATCTGGGCTCTTGCTTTCACCCTTTGAATTTTCATTTATCTGCAATGGAAGGAAAATCCTATTTGGAACTGGATGGTGTCCTGAGCTTAGGTCTACAGATAGAACTTTAGGGCTCCAAACCCTTTTTCATCTTATGATTCGCTCTCCATCTATGACCAAGCAGTGGTGTTTCTGCCAATATGAAACTCCTAAGTAAGAGGCCAGAGAGATAGCACTATGGGGAAGTTATGGGGAGGACACCATTTGCATTGTACATGGCCAACCCAGGTTCGGACCCCGGTGCTCCCTCTCTGGGGGGCTAAAGTGATAGTACAGTGGATAGGGCACTTGCCTTTCATGTGCCCGACTCGGGTTCAATCCCTAGAACAGGTTCCCTATTCTCCAACAGGAGTGCAGAACCAAGAGTAAGTCATGAGAACTGCCAGGTATGGCGCAAAAAACAAACAAAAGAAAATTTTCTTGTTTCTCATGAAAATTTTATTGGAATTCACTCACTTCATAAGACATAAGCAATAAACTATTAAGGGCTTTTGCTGATCAAAAATCTTCCAAGGTACTTTGAGAAATTGCGTGGGTTCAGGATGAAACTGGGGGCGTGACTATTAAATCCTTCAAACAAATCTCAAAAATATCCAATATGTTGCATTGAAGGGGAAAAAATTCAAATGCAGTTTTTCAAGATACTTTAAAGACACTGTCCTACAACAGTCTCTACAGAAGCCTTAGGTAGTTTGTGGCTTTTGTATAATGGAGTGAGTAAACTCCAAAAGATTCTCATTGTTCAGATGTCAACAATTTCCCCCATACTCTATCTCTACTTCTGGGCATTATGGTGTGCAATATAGATACTGAGAGGCTATCGCATTTGGTCCTTTATCTACTTTCAGCACACATCTTCCATCCCGAACAATTCCTCCAACCATCGACTTAGTGATCCCTTCAGATAAATTGCAAAAGTTTGGAATAAGGAAGCAATATTGCCTATATGACAACAAACTACTAATTGGAGTGTTTTATCCATTTATGTTTAAATATTACTAATTGGGTTGATTCACACGTGCTATTTTGCTCTAACTCTAAAGATATGTGACAAATCTTTACACTCTGCTTTTCCAGTTGTCTCATGTGGATGCACAATGGTCAGCTAAAAAAATCTGTGAGGGTCACACTCTTAGTTAATTAACTGTTTTTCAAATCATGGTTGTTTTAATATAGGTTTTCCAAAATAAGAAAAAGAGCACTTTTCTAAATATTTATTTCCCTGTCTTTTAAAAGAAAAAATAGATCGAGTTAAAGTATAAAAGGGGCAGTAGATCAGGAGAGGACACAAATCTGAAAAATATAAAGCAAAGGAATTTGGATGATACAGAAACAACGGAAAATGTTAATTTTTTTTCACTTAGATCTAAAATACATCTAAAATAAAACCATAATTTCTAAAATCAATTATATTTTAAACCAAATTAAATGTTTAATTATTTCTTCAGGATTCAAGGATCGAGGGTTATGTGGCAGTTTCTGTAATTATCCTGCATCATAGATTCAGAAAAGATAAAGCACTCACTCGAAGGCCAGATATCCTCCTCATGGTAACCTGGCGGTTTGAATCATGGTGTCCAGAAATCTGGTTGGGACCCGGGAACATGAAATCTCGTGTGTTTTCATCATATGTAGATAGTGTTTCACCCACTACAAGAAAAACATTCTATGTTTCAAATTATAACAAAATATTCCGTTTAAAAACAAAGTCACCATATATAATATACAGAATGCCTAATGCCTAACTGAAATGCCTGCTTTAGGTTCATGATTATTTCTAAAAGGAAAATTAAAGTTTTATTAAATAGATTGATATATTCCTTATTTAGACAAGTAATACATGGCACCAGAGAGATAACAGAGTAGGCAGGATGCCAACTCTAGCCTTGCATGTGACCAACTGGGGTTTGATTCCTGGTACCCAACAGGTCCTTCAAGCACTGGTAGGAGTGCAGGCCCTGAGTGCAGAGCCAGAAGTAAGTCCTGAAAACCACTCAAAAAAAGAGAGAGAGAGAGAGAGAGAAAAGCAATATATACTACTAATTCTCCCTTGTCCCCTTTTGTAGAAGAGGGATACCCATGCAAATTAGTAATACATATGAATTCCTATAAATAACACCTATAACCTATGAAATAAGTGACATTTATACATCTAAAATATTTACTGTTTTGTATATTAGCCCTTTCATCCTTTTGACCTACCAGAATATTAGGTTAGATGTTGCAAAACAGAGATCCTTTTTTACAATTTTTGGTTACTGAAATTAAGTATATATGTAATATGCAATTCTATTTAATAAAGCATATTTTCTTTATATAAAATGGACATACAATTTTATTTCTTTTATAATCATATAAATAATAAAAATTAAAATATCTTTCATATTTTAAACTAACCCAGATATTTGTCATCTATATTAAATAACTAAGAATCCATTCCCCTCTAGTCCCAATATACAGAATGTACAAAACAAAAGTAACTACTGTTTTGATGACATACAATTTAACTTACTATTTTTGATGAAATACAATTTCATCAGTTGGTATGAATCACAAAAGAGTATGCTAAAAACATAACTTATTTTCTAAATTCAGTTATTACTATTTAGGAACCAGGTGCTGGCACAGTGCAGGGCTCTTGCCCTGCACACAGCTGAACTGGGTTCAATCCCCAGTAATCATAAGGTTCTGAAGCCCCGGCAGGATTGATTCCTGAGCAAAGAGCTAGGAGTAAGCCCTAAGCAAGGCCAGCTGTGTCCTCTACATACACACACACACACACACACACACACACTCAATATTACTATTATTTAATTTTTGAATAATGTATTCAAAACATATATATCAATTTCCTGTATAACTGATGCTTTCCATACACTAGGATTAAACATTAGAAACAACACTACTCTTCATTTTGGAAGAAATAGGAAAGATTAGATATTTTAAAAGAATTTCATGAAATTGGTTCATAGATAAATTAACACAATCAAAAGATAATAAAATACCTGGTGGAACAAGTTGAATCAACTCAAACAATGTTGTATCATCTGAAAGACATTTTTTTGTAAAAATTAATATTAAAAATTAGTTACTATACCATAGAAAATCTAAAATCCAAAGCCATTGCTGGGAAAACTACAGATATGTTTGTATCTTGGATGTATATACATATATATATATAGAGAGAGTGTGTATATATATATTTTTTTTAGTGGTGGCTGTTGTTGCTATATCTCCTACTGCAATAATAATCTACAGTATGGATTAGCCCTTTACTCTCTGTGGTGTTTACAATACAGTAGAAAGAGCTATACAAAAAGTTTTCATATACTTCCTGATCTTACACATGCATAGCCTCTGCCATTATTAATATCACTTATAAGAATGCTACATTTTGTTAACCAAGGTTGACTCCCTATTTAATAGATCATAATCACACTAAGTTCATAGTTAATTTATTTCAAGACCCAATCTTAACATGAAAGTTTTGTAACTATATCTCACGGTGATTCAATAAAAACAATTTAAAAAGACTTAATCTGGATGATAAACACTGGTAAATTCAGATAAATGATAAATATAACACACTCATCATTATATTATCATCGAGTACTTCATTGCTCTAAAAGCTCTCTGAATTCTCTTTCTAATCTGTCTTCTCCCCATAAATTATCTCCCTTATTACCCTATAGCCTCTGGTTTGGGGATAATCATAGATATAAACATGAGTAATCACTGTCATATATACTTAGAAATAAAATGACTACTTTACTTATGGAAAAACATTACAATAGAAAATTAAAAAGTATAAATTCACAGGGTTGGGGAGATGCTCAAAAGAGATAGAGTGCCTGCTCTGCATGGGGAAACCTCACTCCAGCAGTGACTTCTATAAATAAAGTTTTTTTTTAATTTTAACTTGACTTATTTGACTTCTAACAATAAAAAATAAAAAATAAACCTAGTGATCTTAAAGTACCAGACATCAAAACTGAAACTATAGCAATTAAGAAAGCATACTTAGGTAATAGAGAAACTATAGTAGAAACCACACGTGTGATAGCATTTAATTTATGACAAAGTAAATATTACAGAACAGCAAGGAGAAAGTCTTTTGAACAAATGGTACTGTTCATTTGCAGATATATTTAAATACTGGGCTAGGCAGAAAGCTCAAAGGAGTATAGCACATACCTCGCATGCCCAACACCCCAACATAAACCCCCTGAGCATTATAGCCCCAAAGCAATGCCAGACATAAACCTAGAAGTCGTTGAGAAACATCAAAATTGCCCTGTGACCCCCAGAATGGCCAGGCCCAAGCAGCACGACATCACTTTGCCCAAGCACCAAACAGTCAAGCCATCACAGGTGGGTATAAACACTGAGTACCTAAACACTGATCAAAATTCCCCTATAAATAAATATAGGTCAATGAAAAAGAATTATATATTATTTATTATATGTAAGTACAGGGTGGAGCAATAGCACAGCAGGTATGGCGTTTGCCTTGCATGCGGCCAACTTGGTTTCGATTCCTCAATCCCTCTCAGAGAGCCCAGCAAACTACCGAGAGTATTCCACCCACACGGCAAAGCCTGAGAAGCTACCCGTGATGTATTCGAAATACTAAAAACAGTAACAACAAGTCTCACAATGGAGACATTACTGGTGCCTGCTGGAGCAAATCGATGAACAACGGGAGGACAGTGATACAGTGCAGTGCTATGTAAGTACAGAGTCTATGGAGATCACGTTCTGGAAACACTATGCATAGTATATGTCTGACATAGACTACAATAAAAGTAATTTGTTCAGCAAAAGAATCAAACAGGAATCACTAATAGATTTTAAACTCAAGACATAAACAGAAGATACTTGCGACACACAACTGAAAGGGTGCTTGTAATTATAATTTCCACAAATCAGAACTTAACAAAAAAAAAAGAGAAATACGCCGGGCCATCCCAGGGGGGAAAGGGTGCTGTCCCTCCACCTGCTCCCCCTTGATGGCTCAGTGGCCGCCATCCTCCAGAGGCCATTGGACAGTCAGGCTTGAGCCCACAGTGACGAGACATGTTGGGTCTCACGAGATAGGGGTGGAGCCAGTCCTGTCCTCCCCACCCCAACAAGACCCCAAGTCATCGCCCACGAACGGCCTCTATGGCTCCTGATCAAGCTGCTTAATGGCCATGATCCAAGAGATTCAGAAACAAATCTCGAAACCCAGTGGCTTTTTGTAGAAATGCATCCAGACCACGCAGTAGGTTACTGTCACCGTGCCACCCCAGAGGGTAATGAGTGTTGTCCCTCCTCCTGCTTCCCCCTGGCGGCTTGGTGGCCATCATCCTCCAGAGGCCATTGGACAGCCAGGTTTGGGCCCGCAGTGACAAGACATGTTGGGCCTCACGGGATGGGGGTGGAGCTGGTCCTGTCCTTCCCACCCCAACGAGACCCCAAGTCATCGCCCACAAACGGCCTTTCTCACTCCTGATCAAGCTGCTTAACGACCATGATCCCAGAGACTCAGGAGCAAATCTCGGAACCCAGCAGGTTTTGGCAGAAATCCCTCCAGATTTAAGTGTGAAATTGAAACCCGAGCGCAAAAAAATTGTAAATCTACAACTGTACCTCATGGTGTCTCACTAATAAAAAATTAAAAATTAAAAAAAAATTTTGGAATTTCAAAATTGCGCGGCCACTACTGCAGCCACGCAACATCATATGTTATTCATAACCAGCAATAGAACACAAATTGTCTACTGTTGCCTTTTCAGCAGATCTGAGTGTTGGGGTAAAATCTCAAATAATAATGGTGGGTCTGGTGTCGAAATATTGAATGTGATCAAAGTAGAGAGAGTGTAATGTGGAAATCATCTGCCCCACAGGTAGAGGGAGGGTGTAGGATGGGGGTATCCTGGGGTTGTTGGGGGTGGAGAATGGGCACTGGTGAAGGTACGGTTGTTTCATTGTATGACCGAGACTTAGACCCGAAAGCTTTGTAACTTCTCTCATGGTAATTCAATAAATAAAATTATAAAAAATTAAAAAAAGTAAGGTGGAGTTCATGTACAATTCAATCAGCTAATCAGTGGCTGAATAAATAGCAGACTCCTACATTAAAAAAAATGAGAAATAGACAAGGATTTAACACATACAAAAGTTCATTAAGACTGAAAATTGTATGAAGAGGTAGTCTATTTCATTTGTCGTCAGGAAAATGGAAAATAAAGACACTATTCAATCATAATGACTGAAATTAAAAAAAAAAAAGTCAAGCACTTGCCAGGATGTGGAGAACAGAATTTTCCTCTATTCAGAGCAACACTAGTAAACTGGTATTATCACTTAGGCTGACCCTAAGACTCAGAAATTCCACTTCTAAGCAAACACCAAATAGAACTGCTTACTCATTAGCATCAAGATTTAGCTCGTTAGCAACAAGAATGTTCAAGCACAGAATTTATGAAAGCAGAATCAGGATATAACCTAAATTCCCATGTGCATAAATAACAGAATAAACAAATCAGAGTAATACACAATGAAACACTACAATAATAAAAGCAAATAAGTTGGTTACAACAAAGATAAATTTCTTAAAAATTCTGAGCAAGAGATAGGCACAAGGAATTCACAAAGTAAATTTGACTTATTTAGTATTCAAAAATAAACTAAACTACAATATAAGGCATGAAACAGATATTCTTTTGTAGACCAGAGTGAGATTAGGAGACAATACAAACAAGGTCTTCAGAATTTCTAGCACTGTTCTAGCTTGTCCTCGAGCGGGCCCAAGAATTGTCTCTATCGAAACATTTTACCTCTGTAAATGATCAATCACACCTATCTGTAGTCCTATACCTCAAACCCCTTCAGATGTTCCATAAGTAGGCTAACAGCTCTGCATAAAACAGGCCATTTTTACCATCTATCTGTGAGTCCCCATCTGTTTGTTCCTCTGCTGGGGAGGCTGCCTTCGGCCACCAAATGCATCGCGCAACCTGAACTCACAGCAAGAAAAAATGGAAGCAGAGGATAAAAGGAAGGAAGCAGGAACAGAATGAAGAGGAAGATGAGGGAACAGAGGAATAGGAAGAATGAGGAGTCAGATTCTAAAAACAGTAGTAGCCAAGATCATAATCTCTAGGAAAAAATATTTCTCTATTGAGTTTGACCTGCTAAAGAAAAAAGGGCATTTAAAAATGCCGGGCTTCTCATTAAAGAAGAACTATACAGAGAAATCACTCTAAAATAAAGTTCATATTGATAATCCCCATCCAAGAGGGAACACCAACACAATGAGCAATTACAGTCATAGGTTGCTTAACAATGCTTTGGTTATTGACAGGTTATATATATTATATAGTTACATATATTATAGTTATAGTATTATATGTAGTTATACAGTGATATATATAGTTATACACACAATATATATACACAGTGATCCCGAAAGACTATACTACAGACCCTAGCTGTATAGCAGGCATAATTGCACTCTATGACATTCATACAATGAGGAGATCACTTAATGATGCATTCTTCAGAACATGTCCCCATCATTAAGCAAACCAGACTATAACAGAGCCAAGTACAACTGACACAGTTTAGTTCTCTAGGCTTAAAAATGAACAGAAGGAATATTGAACAGTATTCTCAAATATAAAGAGCAGAAGCAAAAACAACAAATATGAAATAGTGTAACATTTACACTCCTTTTTTGTAAATAGGCAATATTTACAAAGGCTAAGGTGGCAAGTTATTCTCACAAAAACCTGAATACAGCACTACTATTTCAGCATCTATGCAGAAAGAAGCAGAAAAAAACCAGGGCAACTATAGGATGTAGGAAGAGAACCCCCAACCAATCATCTGAGCTCACTAGGAAGCTCAGCAGATACCATCTGAGAAAAGACATTGTAAGTGTGGGGAGAGGGGGGCAGGAGGGCGGGAGGGTGCCCCTTCCAAGAGCAAGTGAGTTCAAAAGATTTACAATAAGAAGACAGAGTTGGGTCCAGGAAATAATTCTGTAGTCAGGACTGCAAGATCTGCTCTCAAAATATCCTGGTGTTGAAGATACAACTCCATTGACAGTAAAAAAGCCAAAAAAAAAAAAAATCCCTGAGATACTGACCAAAGGGGTGCAATTTAAGAAAAGGGATATGATGATGGTACATTTTCTAGCACCTGGAAAAAAAGTGAGGGGACATGCCATTTTCTTATCTGTAGAAAGTTTCTCAAACTGTATATTTGTAGCAATTTTCCAGGACAAAGACAGAGACACAGAGACAGAAACACATAGAGAAACAAGTGTAATATAAAATGCAAAGGCATATGTATTTTACTATTATAACTTCAGTCTTCTATTACTTACTTTTTTGATTTGCAATATACTGAAGTTAAAAACATGCTTTCGTATGGTGGGGGAAAGTTCAATTTAACCTGGATCCCCAACCTTATATCAAAAATACTCCAAAGTACCTTGAGCAATCTGAAGCCCAAATACTTTTTGTTTTCCACAGACCAAATATTTTAAAGTCCCTTTCTCTTCAGCATACATATTTTTATTATTATTTCAAAGTTTATTTTGAAATTGCAATAATACTAAAAAGTCTCAGCTCAAGATTTTTCTAAGATTTCTTAGAATCAGAAATTAAACGATAAAAAACTCACATTCAAGCTGTGCAACCACATCTCCAGGGTCTACTGCTTCAGGGAACACCTGTCATAGGAAGAGATAGAAGGAAGCAGAATGAAGAGGAAGTGAAAGGAAGGTATATGGAAAAGAACCTGAATTTTCTCCTTTCATTCCCAAAATATAACCTTCCCACCCAAACAAAATTTTGACATTATTTATAACCTTTCCTCCTCTTTGTTTTCCATAATCAGGGAAGATTTATAAACAAACATCATCACTGCCTTGACCCCCCTCTCCAACACTGTCTGCTAGCACTCTTCTCTTAATCTGTTACCATGATCACATTTCTCATTGTCCAACTCGTCAACTTACCCATCAAAAAATGCCTTTATATTCTCTAATCCTCTACACAGAATCCTTCTCCCTGACTTTTGAATAGAGACTACCTAATAATCAAGCTCTGCTAAATTATTGCCTCAATTGAGTATAACATAAAATGGACAACAACTGTGATCCTTAGATATCTGTCCCTATAATCTCCCTTTATTATTTGAGGACATCTATTACTATTTAAAATGATACAAATTTTCTTGTTATATATTCTACATTCAGTTTCAGCCTGAGTAATAGCACGGTGGGTAGGGCGTTTGCCTTGCACGTGGCAGACCCAGGTTCGATTCCTCTGTCCCTCTCAGAGAGTCCGGAAAGCTATGGAGAGTATCTCACCCGCATGACAGAGCCTGACAAGCTCCCCGTGGCATATTCAATATGCCAAAAACAGTAACAAGTCTCACAATGAAGACGTTACTGGTGCCCATTCAAGCAAATCGATGAACAACGGGAGGACAGTGCTACAGTGCTACAAAAAGATTCAAGAGGGGAGAAAGTTTGTCTTGCTTACCCAGTGGTTAGAACAGTGCAAAGATCAAAGCTGATATTTGTGGAGAAAAGGAATGAAGGGAAGAAGATAGATAAGCAGGCCCACTGGAGGATATGTTCCAGAAGGGAGGCAGGGAGGGATGGGAGGAAGGAGAGAAGGAGAAAGAAAGGGGGGTGAATTGAAAGAGGAAGGGGGAAGGAAGGAAGGAAGGAAGGAAGGGAGGGAGGGAGGGAGGGAGGGAGGGAGGGAGGGAGGGAGGGAAGGGAAGGGAAGGGAAGGCAAGGGAAGTAAAGGGAAGGGAAAAGTAAGAGGGAAGGGAAGGGAATAATGAAAGGAAGGGATGAATGAAGGGAAGAGAAGGGAGGAAAGGAAGGGATAGGAGGAGAGGGCAAGGGAGGGAAGGAGAGAAGGAAGGAAAAGAGAGGAAAGGAAGTAACGAAGGGAAGGGGAGGGAAGGGGAAAAGGGAAGAGAGAAGGAAGATAACCAGGCATATATAAAGAAAGGAAGGAAGGAAGGAAGGAAGGAAGGAAGGAAGGAAGGAAGGAAGGAAGGAAGGAAGGAAAGATTAGAAAGGATGTTTAAAAAGGTGAAGAAATATGATTGCAAGTGTTTAAATCATTGGTATTAGAAAATAAAATGACATTACAGAGAAAAAAAGTGCCCAAATAGGACCATAATTTAAAAATGGCCCATTTCAAGCATTACTATTTCCACTTATGGAAAAAGTTATCTCTTTTGGGAGCACACTTGGTGGTACTGAGGGCACACTCCTGGCAAGGACCATAGATAGTGCCAAGGATCAAACCCAGGCCAGCTGCATGTAAGGCAAGCACCCTCTCCACAGTATTCTCTCTCTGGCTCTCCACACTTAAAATGAAAATAATTATTTAGGACTCAAGGTGCTTTATTTCACATCAATTCCACTGTGACAGTTTTTAAAATAAACTAATTATTTACAAAAGTGGCAACTGATTCGGTATACAACATAATGCATATTTACTTTCGAGCTTCCAAATTTAAGTTACAGTCTTTTCAATTCAATCAAAGTACATGATCAGTAATAAGAATTAGTAAAACTTGGCAGTAAGTTTAGAAGTTCAGTGTACTTTGCTTTTATGTTTGTGAGCATTTGACATAAGAGCTGAGCTCACCTTTTCAAACACCATTCTGGCATTAAAGACCAGTGGAAAAGTGGCAGGGACGCATTGTGTCTTTTTGTATTGGCCAAACACACAGATGCTAAGATAGATGTCTTCCTTGTCTTTCAGCACCACTCCTGGACAAGTTACCTGAAAAAAAAGGGTACCCACATAGATATAAATGCTTTATGAATTTGCTGAACTATCCGACTAAAATAATTTATAATTTATCAAGCATTACATAGAATACAAGTCTGTTTAATAAAAATATGCACAAAGAAACAGAAAGAGTCTAGTGTTTACAAAGTTAAATAATATTGCCTTATACCCTCCATCCCACTGAGAAATCTATGTTTTTCCATTCTGTTATGGGTGCCACATTTAAAGCTCTATGTGCTGGCTCTAGGGACAGACACTAATAGTTCAAACAGGCAGCCTCAGGCTCCCACTTTATGCAGAATGCTGACATAAACTTATTCAGCACCGTTTAATCACAGAGGATTTAGACTCAGCAGAAATAATGCACTTAACTGTCGGACCCCCCAAAAAAGTAGACCTCGAAGGGCAAATTTGCATTCTATCATCTTAAATAGCAGCCTCCCCACCAGCCCCGGTCAAAACAAGGACATTTCAGAGCAAGTGAGTTTTAAGTTTCTAACCAATGAAATATTTTTAAATAGGAAATTTTACTTAACTACTCATATAATAGTCAAAGCACGGGTAAAATGTGGAAGATTCTAAATTATACACAACACCATTTCTCCAGGCTCTGCTGAACGTCACTGTAAGTGATCAACTGTACCCGGAGGGCTTATTAAAACACTCTGTGACTTGAACCCAACCTCCCATACGCTAATATTACTCAGTAACCCTGGCAATGCAATCGGTGTTTATTTTGTTACTGTACGCTGCATATTTGCCCGACCTTCCATTATCTGGATTAACATTCCAAAGAACTTCATTCTATCCCCTTATTTACTCCCTCCCACAAAATCAATGTTAATATCTCCTGTGCAAAACTTCTGCTGATTTACCAACTATCATTCAATTCAACCTAATTCACGCATTTATTCAAAATTAACTATTTGTAGAAAAATTGTTTTGGAGTTTTATAACATATTGTAGTTCTCTCAAGGCCCTAATAATTTTTCCATGTAGTTTAATTAAGTTGATATGTATCACAGCTTTTATTTTAAGTTCCCTGAGGACAAAAATGTTATTCTGCTCACCAATGTATCTCAAAACCATCAGAAGCTTAGAGATTAGCACTTTATATTCATATATATGTATATATGAAAGCAACAGAGCTCCAAGAAAGTTTGCATGATTTAATTGCTTAGTCATGGATTAAATGAATTAATTAAGAATATAAACTGCATTGTGTAAATTGTACTTGAAATAAATACATTCAACATGCTAGTACTGTGTCTGACAGAGCATTCAATCAATACTAGCTATAATTGATAACTGAAAATCATTATCACCTGTCATTTTAATACAGATTACTGATTTAAATAAATATCGAAGAACACATGTCTACTTGTACAGTGACTCCATCTTCTTTTTATTCTTTTTTTCACTTTCATCCTAATACATTTACTACTGACTATTAAAATTAAAGTAGGCAGAACATCACGTCCTGTACATCAGCTTTATTTTCCACTCTGCCTCATTCAAACTATAACAATCTTAAAGTTCTTTCAAATCCATGGTTGCTGTGGAAAACATTCTGGTCCCCTCTAAACGAAGATTTTAAATCATATAAACATGTACAAAAGACCAAAGGAAACATTTCCTAAAGATTGACAGCAGAGTAACTATGAAATTATTAAATAGGACATGTCAGAAAATAGTTAAAAATCATTTTAAAAATAAATCAATTAACAATTCTAGAAGAAGTATAAAACAAAAAATAAAAAATTCACTAGAGAAACTCAAGAGCAGATATGAGCTGGCAGAAGAAAGGATAAGGAAACCTGAAATACCAATTGAAATAATCCATCTGGAGAACAAAAAGACCAATAAAAAAGTATAACATAGATACTCAGAAACCAACAGAGCATTTTCAAGCACAACAATAGATAATAAAATGAAAGGTCCAGAAGGAGAAAAAAAACTAGACAAATATTTGAAGTGGGACTACAGTGAGAGGGATAGAGTGGTAGAGAGCTTGCCTTGAACATGGCTGACCCAGGTTCAATTCCCAGAACGCCGGATAGTTCACTGAACACACCAGGAGTGAGTCCTGGCACAAGCCAAGAGTAAGCCTTGAGTACTGCCAGTATGGCCTAAAAGCAAACCCCCCAAAATTGAAGTTATAATGAAAACTTACAAAATAAAAAAATAACAATCTGAACATCAAAGAAATTCAATGAACCTCAAACTACACACACATCAGAATCAAGCATTCAAAAGAATGATTAAAAGAATCTTGAAAAAGGAGCAAAAGAGAAGTGATTTCACAGTTATCAGAAATCCTTAACAGAATCAACTGCTGATTTTTCATCAGAAACAAAGGCAGTAGGAAGTGGATGACATGTAAATTGCTAAAGAACTTTCAAACAAAAATTCAACATCCCAATTTTTTTTCTTCAAAGAGAGTAAAAAATTAAGACACCTCAGTTAAAAAAAAAATACAGCTAACATATAGTTAGCAGAATTACTCTACAAAATACTGGAGACTACTTCAGGTTGAAATGAAAAGATGCTAGATTAAATTAGCCACATGAGAAAAACAAAGCAAACTAGTAATGGAACTACATAAGTAGCTACAAAAATAATAAATACATTTTCCTTTTATTTCACCAAGCTACCGAAAGTATTCGATATGCCAGACACAGTAACAACAAAGTCTCCAATGGAGACGTTACTGGGCCCGCTCGAGCAAATCGACGATCAACGGGAGGGCCTTTTTTTATTTAAAATGAAATCACATAAAACAACAATTACTAAATTCTTTTGGACTGCTATGTGTACCGATGCAATTTGTACAACAATAAAATCATAAAATAGAGGGATCAGAGGAGAGATTAGTGGGTAAGGCTTGCCTTGCCCATAGTCAACCTATATACGATCTCCAGTACTTCATATGTTCCCTTGAATCCCACCAGGAGTGATCCCTGAGCACAGCCAGTGTGCCCCACCCACCCCAAAGAGATTCAAGATAGAAATACAATGTTAAAATAAGAGGTATATCATACACTCTCTAATCATAGAAAGCTGAGGTGGCTATCTCACAATGACATAAAACAAATTTTAGAAAGTGGAATGTTATCTGGAATTAAAAACTTTCTTATTTATTAAAAATTTGATTTATCAAAAGATATGTCAAATGTATATGCAAATATAATACATTGGCAAAATAAGTATTATATTATACTTCCCTCAGTAACTGATAAAACAAGCAGGAAAATATCATTAATGGCATAAAATATGGAAAAGAATATACAAACATTTTGACCCAATTGGCAATTAATTAATACCAAGTCCACCAACAGAAGTATGTACAATTTTTCCAAGCATACATGAAAAGTCAAACCATAAAACAAGCCTCACAAAACAATTTTCAAAAAACTAAAACTACATAGAATATTTTCTATATAAATATTATATAATACTATATAACTATGGCTGGATCAATAGCACAGCGGATAGGGTGTTTGCCTTGCACAAGGCTGACCTGGGTTTGATTCCTCTGTCCCTCTCAGAGAGCCCAGCAAGCTACCAAGAATATCCCACTCACACGGCAGAGCCTGGCAAGGTCCCCATGGCATATTCGATATGCCAAAAACAGTAACAACAAGTCTCACAATGGAGACATTACTGGTCCCTGGGGCTCAAGCAAATCGATGAACAACGGTGCTACAGTGCTACAGTGCATATAGAATATTTTCTCAACTATATAGAACTAGTCTAGAAATCAACCACAGGCTGCTATCTGAAAAAAAAAGTCAGAGAATTTGGAAGCCACGTTTTTCACAGGCATAACATCTAGCAGAGCTTGAGGGCCCCAGGGATCCAATTCAGGACTTTGCATATGCCAGGCAAGATTCCCAGCACCTGAACCTTTTCTCCCTAGCCCTATAACACAATGAATACAAGACCAATATTATATAAAAATTGTATCAGACTGAAAAAAAATAATTCAATATAATCCAATGCTCGAGTATTTTTTAACTTAGGAATAGTGGGGAATTTAGCTGAATAAACATTCTATAGCAAAAAATTTACTAGATTCAACAAAATAAAATTTTCATGACTTTAAATTAAAAAAATAGTCCATTGTCAGAAATCTCTTAAAGGTAAGCCTATTACAGGTGAAACTTCAGAAGCAAAACTTTAAAATAAAAACAAGTGTATTTACTAATATTAATATTTCTACTACCAGTAACAACCGACAGCATGCTGGAGAGTCAAAAACTTAAGAAAAAGAAAATTTTAAAAATATTCTACAAGAAAAGTCAAAACTATCTTTTTAAAAACATTTCTTCCACAAAAAAAATTTAAACTATGACAACTAACAGATTTCAGCAATGTTAATTTTAAAATGTGCAATAAATCCTGCACAAAAATGTACATCAGAACACAATTTATAATATCCCCAAACTTGGGGCTAAAGCGATAGATAGCAGCTAGAGCATTTAGGTAGCAGACAGAGCATCTGCCTTGCATGCGGCCAGCCTGGGTTCAATCCCCAACATCCCGTATGGTCCCTGAGCACCACCAGTAGTAAGTCCCGGGTGCAGAGCCAGGGAAAACCACTGAGCATCGCCAGGTGTGACCCCCAACGCCCCCCCTGAAAAAATAACCCCAAACTATGGGGTGGGGGAATAAAAATGGGGATCAGGAATATGGCTCAAGTGGTAGGGAGAGCACAAGCCTTGCATGTATAAAGCCCTGGGTTCAGTCCCCAAATGCCCGTACCCCACACAGCACAGTCAAGTGTCAAGTGCAAGTGCAGCTCTCATGACAAATGGGGAGGGGGGTAGAGGAAATGAATAATGAACGCAGAAAAGTCAAAGTTTTTAAAAACAAAACAAACAAACAGAACATATGCCCTGAGAAACTAGAGTAAGCAGGGTCCTCGCCTTGTATGAGACCAACATGAGATTGATTCCCTGGTATCCAATAACGTCCCCTGAGGCCTGCCAGAGCAACCCCTGAGGGCTGAGCCAGGAATAAGCCCTGAGTACCTCAAATAGTCTAAAGAAATGGGGGGAGGGGGGAAATGCAAAGTACAAGCAGCACATGAAAAAGTGCTTGATATCACTAATCTAGTACATGCAAATTAAACCAGTGAGTTCTCAAACTGCAAACCAGTATATCAGTATATCTATCGAGGAATACAAGAGATAACAAGTGCTGGCAAGGATTTAGAGAAAATAAAATCCTACTGCACTGTTGATGGGATGAAAGTTAGGTATCAGCCATTGTGGAAAAGAGGTTCCTCAAAATATTAAAAATAAAACCACCATCTGATCCAGCAATTCCACTTCCAGATACATATGAAGAGGGATTGAATTTAGATTCTCCATAGAGCTGTCTACACTCCCATGTTCATTTTGAGTTAACAGATGTGTACATCTGATGGCCTTTTTCGCTGCTTCTCATCACCATTTAGCAGGGCGTGTTTACTGACTCAAAGCACAGCATCACAGCAGATATACCCTGGAAGGCCTGGGCAACCCTATCCAAACAATTGGCCATGCTTGACTTCCATTTCTCATCTGCAAAAAGGAATTATATCAGTGACGTCTAAGATTTCTTAACACGGAAACTCTTGTGGCTATTGAAAAAAAAATTA
Source organism: Sorex fumeus (assembly GCF_029834395.1). Lineage (NCBI taxonomy): Eukaryota > Metazoa > Chordata > Mammalia > Eulipotyphla > Soricidae > Sorex > Sorex fumeus. The sequence goes on along the minus strand of NW_026606102.1, from coordinate 18,398,531 downwards.
AAGGGGAAAGTTTCTGACTGCTTAAGTTCTTGGGCCTCAAAGTACAACACTCCATTACAAAGTCACACTGTCTAAAGTGACTTCTGCAGTCAGGAGATAGTGCGGAAGAGAAAGTGATGACATCCTCTGACCGCTAGGCAGAAATCAGTTGCAGCACAGCAAAGCACTTCCTAGTCAGGGTCAGCAAGGAAGAAGAAAGCACAGCAGGAGCAATTGGTCAGACACATCCCACCCCGCAATCAACAGACCCCGAAGCTGCAGCCAGCGGTGAAGTTTGGGGCAGGGAGGTGTGGGGGAGGGGGGAACTTGGGACTTTAACCAAGTGCCCAGGCCAAGTTCAGAAATTTTATCTCTTCCTTAACCAGTCGGATTTTACTTTAACAAAGCCAGACATCTGGGGCTGCTGGATGGGGTGCAGACATCTTAAAACAGAGCTAAAGAGTTACTGACCTCGCGGCCAGTAAATCTCCTTAGGCCAAAAGGAAAATCCAGAATGCTAGCCACCCTAGGCCCGACCAGGTTCTGTTCTTCTCCGAGACCAAACAAATGCCCTCACCCACTGGGACTCCAGAAGGTTTAAGTGCTGGGCTGGAGCTGCTGCCCTCTGAGAGGAAAAGCAACCAGGATAGGGTGGGAGGTAGGGAAGGGTGCCAAAAGGTTCCAGTAGGTGGGGAGAGGATTCGTGCCTGCAGAGTGTGCAGGAAGGAAGTGGGGAGGGCAAACTAGGGCAGCTCCCAGGGGAGAGGGGTCATCCCTACTAAGAATCTGCACCCTGTTCCCAGCGTGGTTGGCAGGTTAAATACTAAGCTGAGCTCCAAAGGACTTAAGAAGGGAAAGAAAGAAGAAAGAAAGAAAGAAAGAAAGAGAGAGAGAGAGAGAGAGAGAGAGAAAGAAAGAAAGAAAGAAAGAAAGAAAGAAAGAAAGAAAGAAAGAAAGAGTATGAGGAAGTTTGAAGACCCGGCGCGCTCTGCTGATGTCCAGAAAGGGACCGGCCCCTCTTCGACGCGGCTGGAGAGCGACTACGCGAGGCTGATGTCCCCCCCAGCAAGTTTGGAGAGAGGGTCAAGACCCTGTGAAAGTTTGTGCCCGACAGCAAAGATACGGGATTCCCACCCCCACCCCCCACCGCCCACGCCCGGAGGGTTTGGGGGAACCGGAGATCGCGTCAAGTCCCGGAGGGAGTCCAGGAAGGTGCTTCGTGCAATGCTCTTCCCTTTACCGGTGCGGGGATTCTCCCCTCAAGACTGGGTCAAAGGTCTCTTCAGAACCGGGCGTCCGAAGACTGGTTCGTGTGAGGGAGCGGCCAGCAGCGGTCTGCAAGGAACCGCGCGCGCCCGTCCCCGCCTCCCCGCCGCTCCGCCGGGGGCGACCCGAGGCCCGGCGCGGGGTCCTGAGAAGCGGTAACGACGCCTCCCGCCGAGGAAGGACAAAGGCGCAGGGAAGCCCGCCCCGCCCCCAAGTCCGACGCCCCGGCAAGTTGGGACGGAGACGCGGTTCCCCAAGAGAGCCGGAGGAGCCCAGACTGGAGGCGGGGGAGGACGGCGAGCGGCGGCGCGCGGGAGGAGGGGGCATCCTCGACTCGGAGCTGGGGAGGACGGCGGAAAGGCCGGCTCGGGGTTCCCCGGGGACGGCTCGGCGGGGAAGGGCGCCGGGGCCGGCGGGCCGGGCCCACTCCCCTCTCCTCGGGGATCCGAGGGGCCCCGAGCAAGTCCGGCAGCCACGGTCCCCGCGGCCAGGGCTCGGGCGGGGCCGGTACTCACAGAGCGGATCTCCAGCGCCAGGGCGCATTGCAACGCCTTCACCTTCGGCATCCGAGCGCGGAGGGGAGGCGGGGTGGGACCCCAGCCGCGGGCCCGAGGGAGGCGAAGAGACGCGGGACGGGGACGGGGAGAAGACGAGATGGCGGCGGCGGTGGCAGCTGTGGCCCCCAGGCCGGGGCCCGCGGTCCAGCCTGGGTCCCGCCCGAGCAGCAGCTGTGCGCGGGGCGTGGACTCGTTGTCATGGCAGCCTGAGGGGCGGGGCCGGAAGAGGGGCCGGGCAGGATCTCGCGGGGCGGGCCAGCCTCCGGGGGCGGGGCTCGGCGAAAGGTGGGCGGGGCGGGGCTCGGTGTGGGCGGGGCCTCAAAGAGGGGCGGGGCGATCGTTCTGTGACGTCAAACGACAGGCCCACGGGCAGACAAGGAGAATTGGAGGCGCTGCACAGCAGTCAGTCCAGTTAGACTCAGGAACCCTGAGTTTAAGTATGCCACCTGTGGCCACTGGCTTCTCTCTGCCTGTAACAGAAGAATGATTATTTTGTTAATATCACAGTATTATTTACAAAACAAGCATGAAGGAATTGAAGAGTAAAGAGACTTGCCAAGGTCAAAGCTAGAGAACCTGGGTCATAGGCCATCAAATGTACAAAAAAATATCTGGAGAGGTCGCCAACCCAATCATTGAAAAATCTTTTCAGAGGCCCGAGAGATAGTGCAGCAGGTAGGGCCCTTGGCTTGCACGCAGCCAACCTGGGTTTGATCCCCTGGACCATCCCTGGAGCTCACCAGGAGTGATGCCTCGCACACAGCCAGGAATTAGCCCTGAGCACCACCAGCACGCGATCCAAAAAGCACTGTCACTGTCACTGTCAGTGTCCTCCGGTTGTTCATTAATTTGCTCTAGTGGGCATCAGGAACGTCTCTATCAGGAGACTTTGTTGTTACTGTTTTTGGTATATCGAATATGTCAGAGAGAGCTTGCCAGGCTCTGCCATGTGGGCGGGGTACGCCTGGTAGCTTGCTGAGTTCTCCGAGAGGGACGGAGGAGTCAAACCCAGGTCGGCCACATGCAAGGCAAATGCCCTACCCGCTGTGCTATCACTCCAGCACGGTTCAAAAATATATACATATTTTTAAGATAAAATATGGATGCAGAAATGTGTTAAAATATTCCTCTGATACAATAAAATGAATATTTGTACAAAATAGTACCAGGTTAATATATAGACTATTACTATCACCTATGGGATGCTTCCCATAGCCAGCCTTGTCCTGTAAATAGCCATTAACCTGACTTTACTTCCAATAATCTCCTTGCTCTTTTAAGTACTTTTTGACATTCATGCACACACTTAATTATTTTATTTTATTATTGACGAATAGAAATAAAGTTAATATTGTTTGAGGCCAGAGAGAGTAGAGTGGATAAGGCATTTGCCTTGCACGGGCATGACCCAGAATCTGTTTCCAGCACTACATACGATTCCCTTTGTCTTGCCAGGTATGATCCTTGAGCACAAAGCCAGGAGTAAGTCTGAACATATCCAGATGTGACCTAACATCACCACCATCACTACCACCACCACAAAAACAACTATTTGTGTTCTTTCACTGACTTATCTCACTACTATTGCACTATGGGATCCATCCAATGCTGACTTTTTTTTAACAGAGAGTTTCTTCCACTACTAGGTAACACTCCAATATATGAATATAGATATATATATCTATTCTACTATTGATGATTACTAGCTGTAGTCCCACCCACATTTTTTTTCTGGGATGTGTCATTATAAAGAATGATATATGCATTGCTTTCCAGTTCATTCTATTTGTGCCTGGCCACATGCTAGAATAGGAATGGCCTGATTGGCTACTCAGATTGCATGTCACTGTCACTGTCACTGTCCTCCAGTTGTTCATCGATTCGCTCAAGCGGGCACCAGTAACATCACCATTGTGAGACTTGTTACTGTGTTTGGCATATCGAATATGTTACAGGTAGCTTGCCAGACTTTGCCGTGCAGGTGAGATACTCTCGGTAGCTTGCTGGGCTCTCTGAGAGGGGTGGAGGAATTGACCTGGGTTGGCTGAGCTGGTCACATGCAAGGCAAAAGCCCTATCACTGTGCTATTGCTCCAACCCAGATTGCATGTATGGGATTGTAATTGCTAATTGCTAACATCACACCAATTTCTGAATTATAACTATGTATGTTCCTGCTAGAAATTAAGTAGCCCATTTTTTTTTTACATCTTCACAGTATTTGGTGTGGTTTCAATTTATCACGTTGATATTTATTCTGCCTCTTATTGAGATAAAACATTTTGTGTGTTTTTAAAAGTTTTTTTTTTCAGATTTCTTTTTGTAACTGCTGTCTTGCACGATTTCTTTTCTTTTTGGGAGGTGAGATGGGGTGGTGTGTGTGCTGGGGATCAAACCCATGCCTCACACATGCGAATAAGCACTCTGCTGTTGAGCTACATCTCTGGCCCTTCTTGGACAATTTTCAAGTCACCACTCAGTGTGGTCCACCAGTTCACTCTCCCACCATTAACGGCTGAGGGTTACTTTAACCCCACATCTTCCCTGCTTTGGCATTATTGAGTTTTCTTGTATTACCAAGTGCAACACCTTTAAAGTATCATTTCACCATCAAATTTCTCACAGTACCAATACGAGTTATGAATATATCTTTATATAATAATTTGTGGGTTTTTACTATAACTTTTTCACTTTTTATTGTTTGTCTTTATCAAAGTTATTATAAATTCTGATTATTAATCTCTTAACAGTTTCAAACACTGCAAATATCTCCCTTTTTTATGTGTATGAATTCCAGGATATGCTTCAATTAATACTTACCTTATAGTCCCATACTATTGTCTTTTGTAAACATGGTGTTGATATTTTTAGCAAATACCTTGTTTTATTTAGCTTTTTCATCTATGACAGAATTAAACCAAAGTGTCTTTAATTATTTTCTCCCAAGTTTTGAATCTAGATTACATCATCCTTATATGGTATAGTAGAGTGCCTGACCTCAATCAAAGAATTCCTTGAGGGAGGAAAGTGGACCACACCCAGCAGTGCTCAGAGGTTACATCTCAGTCTTTTTTCAGGGGTCACTTCCTGAAGTAACGGCGCATTTGACAACATGCAAAGAAAGTGCTTTCCCTCTGTACCAGCTCTCCTGCCTCAACTAAAGTTTTATGATACTCAGGTTTTTTTCTTCTTTTTCTTTTCTTGAAGTCTTTCAGATTACATAGTTTCTGTTCATCTGTCTTCAAGATAAATGACACCTCAATCTGATATAAAGCTCATCCAATGAATAGGATTTCATTAAAGACATAGAATGGGGGCTGGAGCAATAGCTCAGCTCAGCAATATCTCAGCAGTTTGCCTTGCACGTGGCCAACCTGGGTTCGTTTCACAGCATCCCATATGGTCCCCTGAGCACCGCCACGAGTAATTCCTGAATGCAGAGCCAGGAGTAACTCCTGAGCATCGCCGGGTATGACCCAAAAAGCAAAAAAAAAGAAAATAAAAGGCATAGAATGAATCATTTAATACATAATCCAGTTGAAATTTTTCTATGTTCTTTTTCATGTGTCTTTTTGGGGTCCCTTTTTGTTTATTCATAAAATTATATTTTCTTTCCTCCTTTTATTCTTAAAACATGTTTCCAACAACTGCTTTAAAGTCTTTTTACATTATATTCAATACATAGGTTCACGTCATGTTCTGTTTCTATTATCTATGTTTTTATGATTAAGGGTCAGGTTTTCCTGTTTCTTTGTATACCTCATGGTTATTAATACAATTCTGGATATTTTTAATAATTCATTATAAAACCCTACTATTATCTTTCTCTCTGAAGAGTGTTTTTATCTATCTCTGAAGAGTGTTCAATTTTCATTTTAGTAGGCAGTTTAATTATTGGCTAATTACCTGACATTTGTGCAAACTTAATATACTCTACTAATGCAGTTATGTCAAAAGTACATATTCTATTTTGTTTTGGCTTGATTTGGGCCACACAGGACTTACTCCTTGTTCCGCACTAAGAAATCACTCCTAGCAATTGCTCACAGGACAATATGGAATGCTAGGGTTTGAACTAGGGAAGACTGCAGGCAAGGAAAGGGCCCTATCCACTGTATTATTTCTCTGGCCCCAGGAAAGAACAGGTCCTTTTGAAAGTACATCTAACTTCATAGGAGTCAATTTTCATAGTCCTGCTTCTGTGAGTTTCATTAGGATTGGTTGCAGACATTGTTAAAGAAAAATCTAGTGTAGGCCTTACTATAGAATGTGGTTCTTATGATAAAATGTAGCCTTCCTGAATAACCAGGAGCATTAACCAAAGTGCTAAAAGACAGATCTTTCCACGATGGAAGGTTCAGCTTGATGTTCTGCTTCATCTCAAGTTTCTCTGTATGTTTCTAACCACTAACTGTGCACGGGAAGCTCATCTCTCTGCTGTAAAGTTTTGGGAAAACCTCTTTAAGTCTTCTGGTCTGTCTCTACACAACTCCTGTCTCAATCAGTTCAGGCTGCTATAATTGAACCACATCCATAGTCCATGGTCCACGGTACTCCCGTTGTTCATCGATTTGCTCGAGCGGGCCCAGTAACATCTCCATTGGAGACTTTGTTGTTACTGTGTTTGGCATATCGAACATGTCATGGGTAGCTTGCCATCACCAGTTGTTAATAAACCACAAGAAATCCTGGAGGCTGAAAGTTGAGGTCAGTATTCCAGCATGGTTGGGTTCTTGTAAAGTTCTTTTCTGGGTTACAAATGTCTGTCATCTTGGCAGTATGAGAGAGACAATTCTAGGTTTCTTTTATAAACATTATATCATAATCATGAGGGCTCTATCTTCATGGCATTACTTCTCAAAGTCATTACCTACATAGCCATCACATTGGTGTTTCAATATCTGCATATGGAGTGGACACAAACCTCCAGTCTATAAAAACTCATCTGAACATATTCCCTCTTTAGCCTTCAAGTTTCAGTCATGCAAAAAATAAATTAGTTATAGATTTTTCAGCCTCGGGCTGAAAATTTTGGGTGACAATGTTAATAGGCTTGAATAATAGTATTGTGAATGACACTACTAAAATGAATGATATCTCAGAAAGACTTATAATCGCAGATAGCAGATAAAACAGAAATAGTACTGATTCTTTACTTCCCCTCCTTTTGCCTTCTATGAAATTTTATGGGAAGTAATTCCAATAACAAATGTAAGTGAGACAGAGAGAGAAAGAGGGGGAGAGAGAGAGAGAGAGAGAGAGAGAGAGAGAGAGAGAGAGAGAGAGAGAGAGAGAAAAAGTCCCTGCTGTAGAGGTGCGCTGGTGGGAAGTGGGGGTGAGGGTGTGAATGGAGGGAAACTAGGGACACTGGTGAAGGAATGGGTGTTGGAATATGTGCGAATGAAACCCAATCATAAACAACTTTGTAACTGCGTATCTCACAGAAACTCAATAAAAAATATAAATGTAAGCTCTTAATTGTTCCCAGAAACCTTTCTTATTTCGAGGAACACTTTGAGGAAATAAATTTGGGTATTTTTTCCTTTATATAGTCAAGTATGAGAATGGTAACTCAGATTTCCTGCACTTAGAGGAATTTTTAATACCTTTCTTGTATTTTATTCATATTATTTCTCCAAAAAAGAAATTTACCTTTCTAATTGCATCAGTTATATTATTAACAGTCATAGTGAGAATTCAGTAGTGATTCATTATAAAATAAACATGATAAAATGTATTTAATATATAATTATGTACCTCACACATCTTGATTAGGTAAGTATTCACACTCATTGAACAAACGGAGAAACAAATTCAGAGTACACTATTTTCTCCAAAGTCACACAGTATTTGGCACAGCAGGAAAATTAAGCAAAGTCTGGCCTATTTAAAAAGGAAACTTTCTTTCTGCTATAAACTTCTGCCTCTTATTATTAAATACTGTAAATAACAAACATGCCAATTAGTTGATATGTTTACAATGCAGTATATTTAAGACCCAAAAGGATAATCAAAGTAGTGATTGTTATATAATTTAATAACAATAATGATACAGTTCTTATTACATTATTTAAAAGGATAGATAGTATATATAATGTTATTATGATCTTGCATTTGAATAGAAATCTGTGGTTTTGAAAGCAGATTTTCATCATTTAAGTTGGTGCTCAGAATTATTTGTATATTTTACAGTAGAACAATATCTAAACCTCTAATAATAGACCATGAGCTTATTTGCCAGTAAGAATGGTTTTGAAGGTTTAAAAGAAACAAGGCTTTTAAATTTCTGATGTAGTTTGAAATGAAAAGATAAAATAGGAGTTACTGTGTAGTTGAATTTTCTTCAATATGAGTCAAAGCCCTGGGGGGTAAGGGGATGTGTTTGGGCTTAAAATGTTCTATGAGACTATAATAATACATACCCAAAAGAATGCTTTGTTTTTATTAATCTTGTCTTCCTATGTAAGATATGCTATTTCCATCAATAATAATTAGATTGTCATTCCTCTGACTGAGTTTTAGAAAGTAAAAAGCCCATGAGGAATCTCTTCCAATTTCTCCTCTAACAGCCTGAGGGAAAGTGGATGGGTAATTGACCAGCCTGCTTTTGAAAATACAGAAGTGGGAGTAAGACGACATCCTTAAGAGAGCTGAGCCCTGGTCCTTTGTCTAAAAGAACTGGGCACTATTTCCAACCTCAGAACTGGTCTCCTGAGACTCAAGCCAATTGCCCATCTTTCCCACAGAGATCATGCTGTCGGTAACTGCACAAGGATTCCCAAGAGCTAGCATTTCATTGACTGTTCTCGAGCAGTTCTGGCTGAGGAAGAGTACTCTTTATGACGTGGGAGCTAGTTAGTTGTTTGGGGTTGGGAGATTTGGATGTAGATACCATTTATTATTTATATCCATATTAACAGTATTCTTTTTAATTGGTTAAGTCAACTTTTGCTTGAAAAATGAATGGCTGGACACACAAACGAATCTTAGACGTAAGCAACTTGCGGCAGAGATGGCCCTGGACTTTGCAATGGGCCATTTCCGCTGGGCTACTCCATTTGGGGGCAGGTGCCGCTCCTCCGCCTGCCCTCTAGAAGCCCTGGCAGCCACCACTTTCTAGAAGTCAGCAACAAACTCCAGATACTAGTGGCAGTGGCAGCAAATGCCAGGCCTCACGGGACAGGGGAGGAATGGGCCCTTCTCCTTCCCCCCAACCCAGTGACTCTCTGAGATGATGCCACATCTGGCCACTGTCTACTCAAGCTCCCACATGGTCGTGATCCAGAGACACATAAAAGAATCTCGGACCTGAGCAAGTTGCTGCAGCCATCTATTCAGACCCTAATTATTAAACTTTTAGAATTCCTAGAGCAGCTGTGCAACATTATATTGTATTCATAACAAGCAATACAAAACACATTGTCTAGCATTGCTTTTTCAGCTGGTATGAGGGGTGGTGGGACTGGTCTCGAAATATCAAAGGTAACTAAAGTAGAAAAAGAGAGTGTTGTGCAAATTGGCTGCCACACAGGCAGGGGGAGGCATGGAATGGGGGGTGGGTGGATACTGGGGATTTTGGTGGTGGAAAAGGTGCAGTGGTGAATGGATGGGTGTTTGATGACTATATGATCAAAGCTCAAACATGAAAGTTTTGTTACTGTACCTCACAGTGAATCAATAAAAAATAAATAAATAAAAATAAAATGAATGGCTGACAATACCATTAATAAATAAAATTAATAAATATCTGGTTCCATCCCCATCAGTGAAATGAGCATCTTTGGGAGTGAGGTACAGGCACTCATATATTTCTTGGGAGATCAAGTGAACATATTGCTAGTATATGACTAGGTCAAGTCAGGAACCTAGAGCCTTTGGAATCTGAAACAAATCTTTTGGTCTATTACACAGAATGAATGCTCTCAATGAGTGATTGAACAGGAAAGGGAGAGGAAAGAGGAAGAAGAGCAAGCAGCACCACTAGTCTTGCTGATGGAAATGGAGTTGCCTGGGTCTGTTGCTTGCTATTATTGTAACATCTTTCCAGAACCTGAGACTCCTGATGGTCAGGCCTGCCTATGTTCTCCTATCTCTTCACACCTGGCTGTTCCAACCACACAAAGGACTCCATTCTCACTGGGATGGGAGGAAGCTGTCCAGCCAATCACCCAGCTCTCCCTGTGATCCTCTCTGATTTGCAGCCTGTAAAGGGCATGAAGAGCCACATTCCCAGGCAGACTTTGAAACCTGAAGTCACCCTAGTGGGGCAACCTCAGGGAAGTCACCAGCTTAATCAGGGAGGGAAACATTTTCTCCATCCAGCACTCAATTCTTTGCCAATAAACTCAGAAGAAAAGAAAAGCCCCTGTCTGCTTGGGCATTCCAAGGAAGATTTGAAAGGTACCAACCAAATCAAAATGTGAGGTTCGTTCCAAAAGATGAGTGCACCTCAGTTCCACTAATGAATACTGTGACCCCTACAGAAACCCTTGCCTTCAAGTTCCCACTCAGCAAAGTCAACTACTTCCCCCTGGGGTTCTGTGAAGTGAGGAGGTCCTCGGGAAGATATGACCACAAGCTGCAGTCCCTCTCCATGCTTCCTCTGACAACTCTTGCCTTCCTCCTAATAGGAGTCCAAAGAGAGGGAAGTCTCCTCAGCCATGCAACTGCTTCTAAGGGTGTGATAGCAGCTATGTTGGAGACTCACTAATGGTCAGGGCGCTTCTAACTTTTACATCCATTCCTAATGAATATGAATGGCAGTATCAGGCCCATCCATGGAATCTGTCCAAATTCTAGAGAGGACCACAGGCTGAGCAGCTTGAAAACCTACAGATCCTTTCCAAAAGCATTCTTGTGAGATCCAGTTTCTCAAGAATCCCAGTTTTCTCAAGAATCCCAGTACTAGGAATCTGAGCACAGTCTTCAGTTTCTAATCCCACTTACTATTTCCACCCCCAGGAAGCATTGATTCCAGTAGGATTTGGGGAAGCCTGGTTGTTCCACAGCTCTTGTCTTCATTTATGCTTCCCCAAAGCCCTCAGACAGTGCTTTGAGTTCAAGTCTTCACTGAGACAACGATCCAGGAAACACTAATCAGGGAAGGAAGGGGGTGCATAAAGGATATGTTTTCAATCAAGTTACCATCATGGGTAACTAGAATTTCATCTCAAGAACCAGTATAGAATGCATAATCTGAGGTATGCACTCCAGGGAAGGAATCTGAGGTTTTTCACTCTAGCTCCCATTTGCCACGGGCTGAGTTGCAGACCATTTAGTCAAGCTGGTGCTCACAGGGACACTGATGTAGGAGGAAGCCGTTCTTGAGGTGGGAAAGCAGGACCCTTTCATGATCCATAGGAAAATAATTTGCCTGATATTCAGGGTGTGAGGATGGACAAGGAGCCTTGAGTTATTTATCTGGTGAGGAGCAGTGAGATTAGAAAAGGACAGTGTTACCTCGCAAAACCATGGGGCAGAGAGTAAATCCGGGAGTGGACATCCAGGGTGGAAATCCTAGTTGAAAAGAGAATTGGAAGAGAGTCCGCTGAAAACGGCTGAAGTCCTTGTGGTTCATGATAAGGACTAAGGTCACTCTGTAGACGTTTCAGAAAGATGTGGGTCATGGAAAGCGGTTATTAACAATTGGGGTTTGCTTTGCTTCATGGTGGGAAATAACTAAGAAGTACTAGGCAGAACCACAGAATGAAGAGTTATTTGATTTGCCCAAGTCCTGCCCCTTCACATGATCATATAGCTGAAAGATGTATTTGTCCATCACTGTATTTATAGCAGCTCCACCTCCCAGCTAATTCAGAGTCTTTGATGACTAATTTTAATGCTGAGCCATTTTTTGGGAATAAAAGCAATCACTTTTCAAGATATATAATATTATACATGTGATATATATAGTATATATAACATATTGTTATATATTATTAAATATAATCACTGTGAGATACACAGTTACAAAGTTGTTCATGATTGGGTTTCAGTCATACAATGTTCCATCACCTGTCCTTTCACCATTGTACATTACCCGTCACCAATGTCCCCGATTTCCCTCCTTCCCTCACCCTCCAGCTTACCTCTATAGCAGATACTTTTCTTCTTTCTCTCTCTCTTTCCTTTTGGGCATTATGATTTGAAGTACAGGTATTGAAAACTTATTATGTTTTTCCTTAAACCTACTTTCAGCACTCAGTTCTTGTCCAGAGTGATCTATCTTTGGCATAGTGGTCCCTTCTCTGTTCTAGCTGTCCTTCCTCTTTCATCACTTGTGGCTAGCTACCAACCATGGACTATTCCTCCTGTCCCTCATTTCCACTGTCTTTGGGCCTTAGTCTCATACTATGCTTTTCTTATATCTCATCACAAATCACAAACCATCCTGTTAATCGTCAATTGCCTCGAGCAGGCCCCAGTAATGTCTCCTTCATCCTAGCCCTGAGATTATATTCAAGGCTCTTTAGGAGAATGAAACCCATCATTGTTACTGGTATTTGTCATATTGGGTACGACACAGGGAGTTTGCCAGACTCTGCCGTGTGGGCAGGCTACATTCGGTAGCCTGCCAGTTTGTCCAAAGTAGGAATGAGATAATAAGATGTCATAATAGGACATAAATGATTACAATCATGCTATGTCTGTTCCTCTCCCTCTGACTCATTTTACTCTGCATGATACTCTCCATGTACATCCATTTATATGTGAATTTCATGACTACATTTTTCCTGGTGACTGTGTAGTATCCCATTGTGTAGGTGTACCATAGTTTCTTTATCCAGTCATCTGTTCTCAGACAGTTGGGTTGTTTCCAGATTCTGGCTATTGTGAATAACGCTGCAATGAACATAGAATTACAGATGGCTTTTCTTCAATGTATTTTTGGACCCCTGGGAAGTATTACCAGAAGTGATATTGCTGGGTCGTATAGAAGTTGAATTTTTAGCTTTTTGAAGAATGTCCATATTGTTTTCCAAAAGGGCTGGACCAGACAGCATTCCCACCAACAATGAAGGAGAGGTCCTTTCTTCCTGCTTCATCTTAGCTAGTAAACACAGCTGACTGGGCCTATCTGCATTTACAATTTCCAAATTTAGGTAATTTTTATAAAGAGATAGAAGAGGTGCTATTTCACTATACCTTTGCATATTGTGCTGAATGTTTACATATGAAATATTATTTCATTACATGTTGCTTCTCTTCTATTCTTTATATTACAGTGTAAGTATACCTATGACATAAAAAAAACTTGTACATGTCAACAAGTCATATTTTCTTTAAATTTCAAGTAGGAAAGTAAATGTCACCAATTATGAGTTAGAAACCTGAGAGTTGGGTGGATATGGTAGGGACATTGAGACTCAACACTAATTTGTTTGTTTGTTTGTTTTTGGTGGCTTGGGGGCCGCACTTGGCAATGCTCAGGGATTGCTCCTGGTTCTGCACTTAGTAATTACTCTTGGAAGTGCTCATGAAACTATATGGGATGCCAGGATAGAACCCAGGTTGACCTCATGCAAGGCAAGTGCTCTATCTGCTGTTATTATTGATCTAGCCCCAACCCCCGAGAGTCAGCACTCTTTGTCTATGAAATAAACAACAAGAAGAGAGGAGGCTTTCTAGAAACTTCAGGATGGAGAAGAGAGGCTACTACCATCTTCAGTGCCTCCTTCACCCTACTTTGTGTGGAAAAGTTCTGAGTTTGTTTCAGATTTTGGTAACTACTTTTAGAGGCTATCAACAAATTCGATAGTTTTCAGATAAGCATGGCTATCATTGAATCTGAAAACTTTACACTTAAAAAAAATAAATTTGGTTGTTGGTGGTGGTGGAGGTGCAGTAATTTTGTACAAAAATTTCATAAACTGTAGGATAACACTGTTTTGTCCTTCCTCAGGTAGCTTAGGTTTATCGGGTCACACCCATCTAAGGACACTGAACTTGTATTGTAAGCAATGTCCTTTCTGTATGGACAGAGGAAGACAGTAAATATGCTTTGTAACTTGGGAGTTAATTGACTCCAAATAATATTTACTCCTGGGCATCTGCTTTCTTGACTCAGTTGCCCTTAGTTCCTAGCATCCCAAACGCAGGGTCCTGATGAGGGACTGAATGGATCCAGGGCAAGCTGTGAGTTACCCTGGCATCGAAATGGGCCAGGCCAAAGCGCCACAATACTCAACTATAAGTTGAGGGCATGATCATGGACAAATGCTGTCCTGATCCAAAAGTAAGTAACGACGAGACTAGGACCCTGCTGGAGCTAGGAAAATTAACCTGGCCTGAGGACTGCGGAATGTATAGTGAGATGTTCTCAGAAAGAACCAAACTAAGTTTATATCTCTTACTGTGCTCATACAGAATGACATTGCTAGAAATATTAGAAGTAGATTTATTACATCTATTAAGTGGATTACTAACTGAGGGAAGAACACACCCTTGTTGGGATCCCACCCTTGAGCGAATCTCCTAGCAATCTGGAGTAATCTCTTTAGATGAGATTTTATCCTTGAGTTAATCTCCTGGAGGAGTGGTCTTACCTCTCTTTGTTAATTTGTCAATATTCAACCCACCTTTATGTCACCGCCTTACATGATTGCTATATAAAACTAAGACTGTAATTTCGGGGAATGGAGAGTCATAGCGAGAGGGGCTCAAGCTTGAGAGAAAGAACAGCTGTCCTGATCCAGGCCACACACAGGGCTCAAGAGCACTGAATGCAGGTGGTGAGAAAGAGCCATCCAGTGAGCCCGTGAACACACAAACTTCGGCGTGTTAAGATTTTACAATAAACTTTAATAGTATTATAAAAATATCAACTATAATATGTATTTTAATTTTCAATAAATGATTGAGAGATGGACTAGAACAATTGTACAGTAGTAGGGCACTTACCTTGCATGCGACCTATCTGGGTTCAATCCCTGGCACTCTATATGGTACCCTGATCCCCACCAAGAATGATCCTTGAGCACGGATCCAGGAATCATCCCTGAACACTGCTGGTGAATGGCTGATGAGCCCTCCCACCCACAAAAATGGTTGAGAGAGATAGGAGAAATGTGATTTGGGACTGAGAAAAATTGAAATAAGAAACCAGAATCAGAGAGAGAGAGAGAGAGAGAGAGAGAGAGAAAGCACCTGCCACAGAAGCAGGCAGAAGGGAGTTGGGGATGATGGGAGGGAACCTGGGGACACTGGTACTGAGAAATGTACACTGGTGGAGGGAATGGTATTGGATGGATGGATGGATGGATGGATGGATGGATGGATGGATGGATGGATGGATGACTGAAATCCAATCATGAGCAGTTTTGTAAGGGTCTATCTCACAGTGATTCAATTAAAAAAGTTAAAAAGAAAAAAGAAAAAAAAACAAAATTTAGGGGCGAGAGAGATAGTACAGCAGGTAAGGTATTTTTTCTTGCACATGACTGACCACGGTTCAATCCTCAGTACCCCATATACCACCCTAAACCTGCCACACATAGGCCCTGAGCATGGCCTGGGGGTGGCCCAAAAACTTAAAACAATCAATAAAAACAAAACCTGAACTCAGGAATGGAGATAGTACAGGGGTTAAAGTGCTAGCCTTGCACACAGCCAATTTAGTCTTGAAGCCCCAGCACCACATACAGTCCCTCAGGCTTTACTAGGGGTCACTTCTGAGCACAAAATCTGAGCTCTGCTGCGTGTGGCCCAAACTTTACTCTACCCACCACCCAGAAACCTGAATCGTACTGTATAATTAATTTCTGATAAAGAACAAACTGGTTCTATTGGGAGAAAGGGAGAGTCAAGTAACTAAAATACAAACATGATATTTTAGGGTACAGATAGAAAAGCAGAATTACTTTTTTGTTGTTCTAGGGCCACAATCAGCTGTGCTCAGAGCTTACTTCTGGCTCTGTGCTCAAAGATCACTCCTGACCATATTTGGGAGACTGTATGGGGTCTTCGGGATTGAACTCCAATAGTTACAACAGCAATATGTAAGACAAGCACCCTACCCTTTGTAATATTCCTCCAGCCCAAAATTACTTTTTCTCCTGGGGCCGAGGAGATAGTATGGTGGGCCTTGCTCACCGCCAATCTGGGTTCAATCCTTGGTGTCCGATATAATCCCCTGAGCACAGAGCAGAAGTAAGTGCTGAGCACTGCTGGGTGTGGCACAAAAGCCAAAAGAAAAAGGGAAAAAGGGTAGTTGAGGGAGGTAGGGTGGGGGGAGTCTTTCGGAATTAATTTTTTTTTAAATAAATAATCAAGTTTTCGCTTCCCTCATCCTGTAGGTGGAAGTTCATTGTCTCCTGAGTTCTCCTTTAATTGCTCTGATAGTTTAAGAATTAAAGTCAAGTAGAATTCTCTTGGGCTTTTGCAGTCAGACAGAACTGAGCCCTGAATGCTACATGTCACATCTGTTTCCCACAAAGTGTCACTGTTGAAGGCAGCCACTATTGAGAACAAGAGCTGCAGCAAGCTAGCTTGGGAGCTGACAGCTACGAAAGAATCCCTACTGTGGCCCTTATGTTTTCCATTCTTAGGCTTTTTCTTCCAGCTTAGAACACTTGGCCACCCTTCAAGGAACAAGCCAACCCCATTTGCACTGTCTCTGGGGTCTGACTTCAGACCCAAACCCCTGCCTCTCCATTCTCCTCTTCTAGCTAATGTCCTAGATGTGTGATGGCTTTCCCTCCTGAGCCTTCCAAACACAGGATCTCAATGTCTTGGTTTTTCAAACCATTTTGCAGTTCCCAGCTCATTTCTATCCCTGCCTATCCCATGCTATCAGTTACTCTTATACTATTACAGTTCTACTGTAACTACACTTCTGGCAAACATCTCTAAAAGTTACTACTGTTTCAAGAGGGAAGGGTGGATTATTAACTTAATAATAGGAAGAACTTTTAAAATCCAGAGCCCTATATTATGTTTGCTGGGGAGGCGGGTGAGCACCTCATTTTCGAAAAGACTTCAATAAGCATATTTGAGCAAACTCAGACAGGTATCCACTATCCCAGCAGATGTACAGAACAAACCCTGATGTGACTCCGAGAAGACAAGGCTGACCTCTAGTAACCATATAATCCCTGGGTCCCCAGAAGTGCCTATTCCTACACTTTCTCCCCTTTTTGTCGAAACTAATGAGTCACGATTTCAGTAATGTTTTTCTGTGACTCCAAAACCATTTTGCTTAATGAGGTACTAAGTCTTTATAATTAGGCCCAGAAGGAAACGAGGACACGGCCCTTAAGAGCAATAATTATTTCAGTTATTTATGGTAATAAAAAATGAAAATAGGAATTCTTCCTCAGAATGTGACTATTTATTCTTTTACATATTGCCTAACAGGCAATTACCCTATTAAGGCAGTGTTGGGTTGCTAAAGACATTAATTGAAATGTAAATTAAATGTAAATCAGCTAATTAAATTGATATGTAATGAACTTGTCAGGCGGGTCTCTGATCAGATGCATTTCACTAATAAACAAGTATGGCTGTGGCCCAACATGCAGCTGGGGCGTCTGTACCTGAGCTGTCCCCATCAGACACTCCTCAGAGAAGGGAGGGTCTGCCTTCCCCAAGGATTCAGAAACGAAAGTGAGCAGCTCCTTCAGAGCCTTAGAAATGCGTTTCCTTTGGAGAGAGACCCACTTCTTTAGGCGTCTTTGTTATTTTGGATAGAAAGAAACACAATGCAGACTGGGGACAGGAGGACCTAGTGGCACCTTCTCCAGAAGTTTTGGGCGTTGAGTGGAGCCCTTTAACCACAGCTGTATTTTCTCCCTGGTTCTTTCCCTTGCATGCCTTTATCTGTGGGTTGCTACCTGTCTCTATACCCATCACAGGCAAGAACTGGGGCAATGTTGCTTCCATATCCCTAAAGTCCCGAGTGGGGCTTGTGCCCATGGAACCAAAGTAGTTTTGCAAAGAATGTGAGCCAGCATCAGCTGTACCAGTGGTACCTGGAGGTCCTGTGTCAAAGCCACTCAGGGCCCATTAAGCAAGAGACAAATGATGGTTGGAGAAAGAAATTTACTGGCAACAGGCTGGCAGATTGGGAGATGGCAGACTCATGTCCTTAAAGTAACCATCTTGCCTGCTCAGTGGCAAAAAGAGGTACTTAGAAAAAAGAGAACTCCTAGGAAACTCACTTTTAGAAAGGGTAGTGCAGACTACTGGGGTCCAGATGATTAATACATTCCCTCCTGATTCTCTAAGGAAAACTGTCTTACCTGTAAATAAAGATTTCTGTTAAGATTTCTGCCTACATACAAGGTAAGGAATACAAGGCAAGGATAACAATCTCAACATCCAACCATCTCTGCTGAGACAAGTTTTCAGATTTCTACCACTGAATTCAACTCTTAATTTTGTGGTGGGAAGGGCGGGGAGCTGCCATCACCAACTGTTAAAATAATAAAATACTTCAACATGATTGGTAAATATTTCCCTAATAGTTACTTCCATCTTAAATGTCTCTCCCCTAACCTCGCCTCTTAACTCCCCCAATTCACACCAGAACCCTGAAAATGATTTCATGGTTCAACCAAGGAAAGGATGAACACCTGGTATGAGAGCCTTCAAAACTCTGCTTGGTTGTGCCTGTTGGTGCACTTGTTATGATGGTTGTTAAACATTTTGACATGTTTTCTCATATCTCTTCTAAACTAATAACCTATGATTAAGACAATTCCACTTATTAATCAGCTACCCTTCTGAATTTATACTGTTGCCAGGGGACAGTATATCTTTTTTCTGGAGTACTTTAGATTCATTCCAGAGCAGTGATTCTCAAATTTGACTGTGTCTCAGAGTTCCCTGGAGAGTTTGTTACAATGCAATGGTTGAGCCTCAGGGGACTCCGAGACTCTCCATTTCACCCAGTTCCCAGATGACCTGGACACAGATGGCCTGTTGAATACACTCTGAATCTTTTCTCTCTTGGGAAAATAAAGCACCTTCTCATTTGAATCATGTTTTATTGGGTAGTTCTGATTTAATACCTCATTGGAGAAAAGCTGCCTTTGGATAGAGGTCTGTAGGCTGAGGCCCACAGAATGAATCCACCCTCCCATAATGTACTTGTGACTTAAATTGTTTTGGGGAGCAACACTGCCTAATAGAGGTGTATTTACTTACCAGCTGGCAAAAACATTATTCTCATCTCATGATCCGTGGAGCAAGAATTGTGTTGGTGGGAAAGGGAAGGTCTGTGACCCTGAAATTAAAACAACACCCCTTGCTCCTGCACAGTGATAAGAAGTCCAGTGCAATACTGCTAATAGTGGAAAGTAATGAACTTAGATTTAGAACTGATCATCCTTATTATATTCTTTTTTTATTTCTCATTCTGGTAGCTGAGCCAAAAGAGACAACCACCATGTGGAAGATAGTAAAACACTGCAATGTAGTCAAGTGATAGGAGTTTTAAAGAGTGTGAGGGCAGTTTTAAAGGGTGCGGTGTGTTTTCTGGAACATGTCAAACATGGCATACTGAACTGTACATGTGCTTGAGAAGTATCAAAAGTGGTTTAGGACAACATGTAGTCATTGCCCCAGGCTTACATTGATCACTTGATCACTTGACTTCCCGTTAATCATCAATTTTCCCGAGCGGGTGCCAATAACATCTCCATTTGTCCCTGCCGCGTGCTAGTGTAGCCCAATGGCATCTGTTCCTTCTAGGAACACAAAGAGCCTCAAAATGATCCTTCAGGGTCTTGACGAAGAAGTCTGACCGTCTTGTAGGTGGGCAGTCACGCGGTCTTTTGACATCAAGTGGAATCCAGTCGGTAATGGCTCTAGTCAAGCGGTCGTCTCCAAATCTCATTACATGTCCAGCCCATCTGATTTTCGATGCCTTGGCAAACGAGACATTGTCCCTGATTCTTGACCATCGAGGTCGGAACTCCGGATTCTTTCTCTCCTTTGAGTGAAACGTGATACTCCAAGCATATCTCTTTCGATTCCTCTTTGGGAGACCCGAATAGTTCTCATCCTGTTTTCAAAGGGCCCAGGTCTCTGAGGCGTATGTTAATGCAGGAAGAACAGTGGAATGGAAGAGAGATGCCTGGAGCCAGAAGTTCTTCATCCTCTTAGTTATTCTTCAGCATTCTTGAAGGCGTTCCAAGCTGCTCTCTTCCTCTTGAGCAACTCAGGTGCCAGGTCATTTGTCATGTTGACTTTTTGACCTAGGTACATATAACTGTTGCATTCGGAGATGATTGTTTCCATTGAGAGCGAATAGTCAGGAACGAGACTATTTCTCATAAACATTGTCTTCGTGAGATTCAGCTGTAGTCTGACCTTTCCACACTCACTGTCGAAGTCGGCCAGCATTTGTGCCTCTTGGCTAATGTTTGGTGTTATTAGAACAATGTCATCAGCAAAGCAGAGGTGGTGTAGTTGCCGACCATCTATCTTCACTCCCATTCCTTCCCATTCCAGTCGTTGCATGACGTTCTCGAGGGTGGCACTGAAGAGTTTCGGTGAAATGGTATCACCCTGATGAACCCCTCTCTTGACATCAATGATCACTTCTTTGTAGAATGGTGAGATCCTGGTAGTGAATCCGTAATACAGCTCATGGAGGATCCTGATGTATTGAGTTTGAATGCCCTGATTGGCTAGGACTTCGATGACCGCTTCTGTCTCAACAGCATCAAAGGCCTTCTTACAGGCTTACATTAGGGCTTCAATTACTGTCCAGATGATTGTTTGGACAGACTATACAGACTGTCACATTGGTGTCCTATTTGTGACATAACAGTAAACAGGACTAAAGAGCAGGAAATGGTAAGTACTCTGAGGGCCATGAGAAGTTACATGTGTGTTGGTGTATACCCAGTAGCCACAGTTGGTTAGTTGGTGCTGGTTCAGGAAAAGGCTCTTTAAAGAGTAAAAGCTAGAGGAGAGTAGAGCTAGTGTATTAATCCTCAATACTAGAGCATATTTGGGAAAGAAATAAGGGCCAGGTCAAAATGATTGGAACACAAAGGGTAAAAGTTTATGTGGTGAAAGTGGAGATTTGAGCCACAGTATGGAGAGTCATGAGTGTCAAGTTAAGATGTGTACAAACCAATGTTTCTCCCTCCATTCATCCCTTTTTCCTTCCTTCCTTCCTTCCTTCCTTCCTTCCTTCCTTCCTTCCTTCCTTCCTCCTTCTTTCCTTCCTTCCTTCCTTCTTTCCTTCCTTCCTTCTCCCTCCTTACCTCTCTCTCTCCTCCCATTTTTCCTCTCTCTCTACTTTGTTTCTTTCTGAAACTGCAACACAGGGAATTTGTAACATCTGGTTAAAAAACATCTGGAGATTAAATATAAATCCAAGTTAAGCATGAAATTTCAAACATATGAATCTGGATTTCTTGGATGTTGTATGGTAAAAATGATCTGAGATTGTTTGCATAATTTGGGGGTATAAAGGTGCATTTTGAGACTGGGGAACAACTAGATGATTGGAAGCAGAGTTCTGCTTTGACTTTAAAGCCAGATGGAGGTAAATTTGAGATCTCCTACTTCCACTCACTAATGATGTAACCATTGCTCTATCACTCTCTGTCTCTAGCTCCAGGTACAAAAGGAATAATGTAGGATCTTCCTCTCAGGGTTGTTGGCAGGATTAAAAGAATGTGCAAATCTCCTGGTACTAGTAGTTGTGCATGTGAGAGACACCGGCACCATCATTTATCTGACAAAACCTTCTTGAATGGTAGCCACGGACCTAGAAATAAGCAAGCACCCTGATTTTACAAACTTTTAAAATATTCACTCATGATCCATATATCAAAAAAATCTAGACAAATGCTTAGATCTGAACTATCATGGGGAACAGCATGTTGAGGGCTTGTTGTAGGTAGCTGCCCATTGACAGTATTCTATGCCATGAATGCACGCTTGCTTTCCAATGACTGACCGGTAAAGCTTCAATAGAGAAGGGTATGCAGGTGATCATACAGAATAATTGGTTTTCAAGTTAGCCAGACCTGAATTCAAATAGGCAGTTGGTCTTGACCTTACTTTGCAGTGTGGACTTTGGGAGGGTGTGAGGGCGGCAGCAATACCATCTTCTCATCTGAACCACAAAGGCATGAGCAGCCCACCTGCGCTCCTGCAGTGTCTGCATATTTAATAACTTTGTCAACCAGCATTTTTGTCATTTTCATTTTAATACAGCTCGTCAGGAGCTTAGCATTGAGGACCCCTTGAATTTGAAGCATATGGAGCAATTAAACTTCCTCGAGGGAGGCTCCAGGCCAGGAGAGTGTCAGTACATTTTGATGAGCAATTGTGTATTTGCCTCCCTCTTGCCAGAAAAATGGAACACTTCAGGCTGCACCAAGGACTTTTACTACCTTTCACGGGGCCATGTGCACATTGACTACTACATAATTAATCTAGAAAACTATTCATCTAATAAACTTACGGAACTGGCCTGGCATCTCTTCATTTCTTTTAATTAGCTATCATCAAGAAAGCCCCGAAAGCCTGCCTGATGTGTTTCATACCTGAGGGGAATGGTCAGTAACGCTGAGCCAGCATACCTTGCTGGCCAGCGAAGTGCTGACTCATCCCTGCTGCCTTCTCATCAGAGGTGGCAGAGAGTGTCAGCAGTGCATTCCAGGGCTCAGAGAGATGAAGGGTCTAAGTTTACAGCAGGTTTCAGGT
Organism: Sorex fumeus; assembly: GCF_029834395.1. Classification (NCBI taxonomy): domain Eukaryota; kingdom Metazoa; phylum Chordata; class Mammalia; order Eulipotyphla; family Soricidae; genus Sorex; species Sorex fumeus. The sequence continues at coordinate 18,376,060 of NW_026606102.1, read as the reverse complement.
CTCAGAAGTCAGGTCATTAAAGATATAGCTCAAGTGAGGCCCATCTGCATTCAGATTCCAGCACGTACTGACTGTGATGGACCCGACAGTCCTGGCCAGTGCCAGTCGTACTCCCATGCCTTGTCTCTGCAGAGAATACTGCCACATTCATGTAGCTGTCAGGGTTGGATGTGTCCTCTTTCCCTCCACAGAGCCCTTTCCCAGAGCCTGACACAGTGACAAGAAACCTAAAAGAATCCCTGACAGTATCCTGAACCCATTTGCTCATCCCTTGCGTGGGGAGAGTCTGGGATATGAGTTCACTGGCGCTCACTGTTCAGGATCCACTATGGTTCACAGCTATGGTTCACACAGAGGAAACCGGTTCAATGTTGAACATTTTATTGGCTACCCTCCTTTCCTTGTCTCATTTTCCCATTTCCCTGATTTTTTTTTTTGCTTGGAAACTCTTCAATAAATTCCTTGTACCTATGTCCTTACCTCAGGGTCTGTTTCAGGGGAGTCTGAACTAAAATATAAACCTTTGATAAGAGGTTTCACTTCTCCCGAGTGGTCAGTTTGCTTTTCTGTGAAGAGGATGTGGGGAATTTACCTCACAGGTATGTAGGGAAGTTTGAAGGACAGATTGCCTTTGCACAGTGATCTTCATACTAGCCTAATTTATAAATTCCAAATGGAAAATAATCAAAATGTCCACTAGGAGGCAAAAATAAATTAGGTTTTATCTAAATGGCATGCCATTACACAGTCAGAAAGAAATAGATATTTTTAAAAAAATTGATGAAATGGAGACTTGTACATGAAAATTATACATTACACAATCCAGCTAGGGAGCTGTGGGGGAGTATATACAAAACTATAAATACAAAGTCACAATTTTGTTAGAAGTGTACTAAAACACATTAAAAGTTTTTTCTCTCTTCGTGATGCTGGATTATTTTGTTATTCTTTTTCTTATTTTTCAAATTTCAAAATATTCCAGAAACAGTACCAATGTTCCTAGTTAGGAATCAAAGAAATGTACCTTAAGAAATTAATCTGACCAAGGATAATAGAGATAAGGGCCAGTAGGATTGCTTGATGGCTGGAAGCCGGCCTTACATGCTGGGGGAAAAGGCAGCTGGAATAGAGAAGGGACCACTAAGTGAATGATACTTGGAGGTCTCGCTCAGGATGGGAGATGCGGGCTGAAAGTAGACTATAGACGAAATATGATGGTCACATACTACCTGTATTGCAAATCATAACACTCAAAATCACTTCTTCACTTAATCACTTAATCCCCGTTATTCATCGATTTATTCGAGCGGGTGCCAGTAACGTCTCCATTCATCCCGGTTGCGTGCTAGCATAGCCCAATGGTATCTGTTCGTTTTAGGAACATGTAGAGCCTCAAACCGATCATTTAGGGTCTTGACAAAGAAGTCTGACCATCTTATAGGTGGGCGTCCACGTGATCTTTTGATGTCTCGTGGAATCCAATCAGTAATGGCTCTAGTCCAGCGGTTGTCTGTAAACCTCATTACATGTCCAGCCCATCTGATTTTTGATGTCTTGGCAAATGAGACAGCGTCTCTGATTCTTGAGTGTTGACGAAGATCAGAACTCCGAATTCTATCTCTCATTTGAGTGAATCGTGATATTCCAAGCATAGTTCTTTCGATTCCTCTTTGAGAGACCCGAATAGTGTTCTCATCCTGTTTTCGTAGGGTCCAGGTCTCTGAGGCATATGTTAATGCAGGAAGAATAGTGGAATCAAAGAGATGTGCTCAAAAGGAGAGAGTAAAAGGGAATGTGCCTGCCACAGAGGCGGGGTGGGGGGTGGGGTGGAGGGATGGCAGGAGAGATTCTGGGAACATTGGTGGTGAAGAATGGGCACTGGTGAAGGGATGGGTACTCTATCACTGTATGACTGAAATGTAGTCACGAAAGTTTGTAAGTCTGTAACTGTATCTCACGGTGATTGACTAAAAAAATATATAAAGAAATTAATCTGAGATTCAAGATTTAAACTAAAATTAAAAATATGTATAAAATGGTTTACTATATATAGAAAAAAAATCTGTGTGAAAATCTCAAACATCATTTGTTTGACTTTCCTGGTCAAAAGCTCTATTGGTTATAGGGAAATCCAGCTTTCTTGCAATAGTAGAGATAACAGTGAAGTCACGGGGCTCCGAGGAGCATCTACATCTAGAGCTCTTGAGTTCATACTTCGGCCAGTTGATCCTTCTAGACTCTCTCCATTCTGTTCATGCTCTAAGACCCCCAGACACCCTTCTGACCCCCCACTCCCACACACAATTTCAGCTCCATTGCTCTTCTGGCTGCATTTGTTGTCTCAGTTACAAGTTGGGGTTTTTTCTTCCACCAGATTGGGCAGCTCTATCAAAAGACCCAGTGCTGATGCCTGTTTGGCCCAGTTCACTTGACTTGTCCCTGGACTTCTTTGGAGGATGCCTTGACTTACCTGCCCCTGCCCCATGTTGACTCCATTACATACAAATCCCTCTACATCCAGTCTCTCCCAGTCTTCATTTGCCCCCTTCTCCCCCTGACATTTGTAGATAGACATTATTCTTTTTTTTAAATTTTTATTAGTGAAGCACCACATGAGGTACAGTTGTAGACTTACAAATTTTTGTGCTTGGGTTTCAATTATACAATGATCAAATACCCATCCCTTCACCACTGCCCATTTTCCATCACCATGGATCCCAGTATCCCTCCCACTCCCATCCCTCCCCATCCCACCCTGCCTTTGTGGCAGGGCATTCCCTTTTGTTCTCTCTCTCCTTTTGGATGTTGTGGTCTGCAAAAGAGGTATTGAGTGGCAATCATGTTCGGTCTATAGTCTACTTTCAACATGCATCTCCCATCCTGGGAGGACCCTCCAAACACCCTTTATTTGGTGCTCCCTTCTCTATCTGAACTGCCTTTTCCCCTAGCATGCCCAGCTGGCTCTAAGCCATGGAATAGTCCTCCTGGTACTTATCTCGGCTATTCTTGGGTATTAATCTGAAGATAGACATTATTCTTACAAAGAAGAAAATACATCTGTCCATCTGTAGACCCAGCTATTGATACATCCTTCTATTCTTCCATCCCATATGTCCAACCTTGCATTCAGCAATCACCAGGTACCCAATTCCAAGTAGACTTAGGGCAAGAGGTTTGAGATGCAGAGTTGGCTCAGACACAGAGTCTACCATGTTTCCTAGCTATAGAATACCAAAGAAAAAGGCATTTTTGCTTCACTTGTTTTCCTGGGGCCTGTGTGTAACTGATGCCCACATGGCCTGTGTAGTTCCATGCACTGTCCACCAGCGTCCCTTACTTAGAGGACTGTGGGAGATACCCTTGCGGAGGAGCTACCAGGAAGTTAAGGGAAGATACTGCTGAAGGAAGAAAACCCCAGTTTCTTGCAGTCCCCTCAGTCCTCTCTGTATTTCGGGGAGGCAGCTCTTAGCAGTCTTTGATGCAATTTCTAACAATGTCTTAGAGGGATAGAGGGTCTTTCCCCTCTGGCAGTGTTATCTCATGGACTCACCCTTTCTCTATTGTCCACCCTGTTTTGCCTCAGACTGTTCCATATTTCACCTGACACAGACTGCTTACTCTTAGCTCCTTGTCCCAGGGTCTGCTTGGGGAAGAACCCAGGCTAAGATCTCATGGCAGACATCATAAATAGAGAATGGATCTTTGATGTCAGTATAACAGGAGGAGAGGAGGGCATTGTGGAAGGGAGACAAATGACCATCTGTTGAGGAAAGACTTTGTTACCTCATTATCCCAAGACCAGATCTTCCAAATGGGAGGGTCAGAGTGGGGATTGGGTAAGCACATTAAAAATAGCCTTAGAGAAATGTGGATGTGACTGATATTAATAGTTACCTTACACAGGACACATCCATTTTCTAGGGACTTTATTCCCATTGTGGTCTTTTATTCTTCATCAACCTCTTGTGACCTGGGCATTGATTCCTTTGGATCTTTCAGATCCTTGAATCCACACTCCCCCAAGAGGATTCTGTACATGAGACTACAGAATTCCCAGTCAGGGTCTCAGTTATCTTAGTTTGGCAAACACTTTATAAGGAAGATCTTTGTAGTCAGGATCTGGGAAAGTCAGAGCAGGTTTGTGCCTCAAAGAGCAGTAAATAATGTAGAAGTCCAGTTGTTACTCACTGCTAACCAACACTTATCATAAAGCATTGTTTTATTTATTCTGTCTTTCTGGAAGCTGAAGCATGTTCTGTGATGTATATTACACAGTGATATTAATTAGGTCTGCTGCAGTGCTGCACCTCCTGTGAGCAAGACTTGCCGAGTCACTTGGTGGCCTCGTCTCTCCAGAGGTCTCTGGTTCAGCATCAGGTCTGAGAACAGAGAGAATCTTTGGGAGGCTGGAATCACTATTAGTGATACCAAGCCTAGCATGAAAATTCACCACCTGGACAACCTACCCACAGCACTGGGGTCTAGCAACCTCACATGCTTCTCAGTCAATATGAAACCATCTTTTGGAACAGGCAACTGGGTTAGGGGCAAAATTCCTAGAAGCACCAAATGGCAAATATGGAAGACTCTTTAGTAATCAACATCAGGTTGATCACCATTTTATAGATATGCAAGCCAAGGCTTAGAGAGGGAGAGTGACAATTCCAAAGTTATAGAACTGATAACTGACTGGGACTATATTCTAGATGTTTTGTCTTCCAGATCAGTCTCTTTATATGAATTGTTTTGAGACCCTGCTCTTTACCCTCCTCTGTCTCTTTCTTTCAGGATGTGGAAATGAGAAACACAGAGGATGTTGGCTCCTTTCCCCCTTCTCCCCACTACAGCCATTTCCCTTGAATTTTACCTATGTTCTGCAGGTAAAGAAATTTAGATTCAAGGAGGGAGGTTTACAGCAATTGTATCAAACTCAAATTTGGTTTTCTAAATAAGCATATTCTTTAATAATCCATAAGATCTGCCTACTTATGAATGAGCAGATTACCAAAGAAAATGAGTGAAAACATACTAAACTTATGTTATCACAATCTTAAAGGAAGAATTAAGACATGAGTGAATAATCAACAGGGCAAATGTTTGAAAGTCCTTATCCTGTGAATTTGCTTGTCTACGAAGTAAACCTCTCAAGTCTGTTGAAGCTGCTGAGCTGACCAGAGCAATGGAATATTTAATTCATAATAGTAATTCTCCTCCATGTTCAACCACCAACTTTTTAGCCTTGTTTAGGACCAGCCCTCTATGAGTTCTTCTAAAATGAAGCAGAAATGGACATTCTAGAACCTCTGGTGTTCCATTCCCCAGGTGCAGTTCAATGAGGTGAGAACAATTCCTTTTTTCATAACACTAAATCTCAGCTGATTCTTTTCAACTTTAGCCAGAGAGCCTAAAGGAGGAGAAAGAGAGGGAGATGGATGGGAACATGGAGACTGAGATTTCAGGAAAGGGGCACAGACATATCATATTCCAATAAGACTGCCAGGAAAAGGGCTCAAGCAGGCTTCTGACCCAAGAGACTGGCCTGAGAGAGCCAGTGCCTGACTGCAATGGTTGGGGGTTGAGGAGGGGCGGTTTGAGGTAGGGGGTGAGGCTGACAGCTGTCTGTCCACAGTCATGGAGGTAGCCCATTAATATGGATGAAATGTCAAGAGATTAGATAGAATTTAAAACAGGAATTAAACCCAACCCTTCTGATGAAGAGTTGAGGTAAAACTGTGCTTAGAATTGATAATGATCTGTAATCCAATACTCAGTAAAGCACAAACAGATGTCTGCAGCTCTGCCAACTCATGCATTTTCACACCCAGATATAAAGAAATTATGCATTAAAATCTTGCAAAAAATGCAGATACTCTAGTATACACAACAATCACAGAACTCCTATATCTACACATACAACCAATCACACTATGTGCACACACACATGCACACGGACTCAATTACATGCATATATCCTATGACACTCAATTTCATCTATATAACCTCTCAAATTCTAGTTTTCCCATTCTCCCTGAGATGCATTAAACCTATTCAAAAGAACAAAAGCAACCTGTGTTGGCATGGATGTGGCAAGAAGGGGAACCTCCTTCACTGCTGGTGGGAATGCTGACTGGTTCAACCCTTTTGGAGAACAGTATGGATGATTCTCAAAAAATTAGAAATTGAGCTCCCATTTGACCCAGCAATACCACTCCTGGGAATATACCCCAGAGAGGCAAAAAAAGTATAGTCGAAGTAACATCTGCACTTGTTTGTTCATTGCAGCACTCTTTACAATAGCTAGAATATGGAAAAAACCTGAGTGCCCAAGAACAGATGACTGGTTAAAGAAACTTTGGTACATCTACACAATGGAGTACTATGTAGCAGTTAGAAAAAAATGAAGTCATGAAATTTACATACAAGTGGTACTACATGGAAAATATCATGCTAAGAGAAATGAGTCAGAAAGAGAGGGACAGACATAGAAAGATAGCATTCATCTGGATAACATAAAGTAACAAAATAAGAGACTAACACCCAAGAGCAGCTGTGATAAATACCAGGTTGTTCACTCCATGGCTTAGAAGTCAGCCGCACACTGTAGGGGCAAAGGCAGCTCAGATAGAGAAGGCAACACCAAATAAAGGGTGCTGGAAAGATCCGCCCAGGATGGGAGATGCATGCTGAAAGTAGTCTATAGACAGAACATGATTGCCACCCAATGTCTCTTCTGCAGACCACAGCCGTCAAAAGGAGAGCTAGAACAAAAGGGAGTGCCCTGCCACAGAGGCAAGGTGCGATGGGGGATGGGAGGGGTGGAAGGGATACTGGGATTGATGGGGGTGGAGAATGGGCACTGGTAGCGGGATGGGAACTCGATCATTGTATAACTGAAACCCAAGCACAACAACTTGTAAGTCTACAACTGTACCTCATGGTATTTCACTAATAAAAATTTTTTTTAAAAGTTTGGTGACTTCTCGGTGGGTCTATAAACTAGGTTTGCCGCACTTTGGTTAGAAGTGTATTTTAAAGGATTAACCCTATTTATGAATTTCTGGAAGGAGGAAATGAGAACCATCAGTCTTACAGAAATGTCCAGCTCAGATTAAGTAAGCATTTCATCCTTATCCTTACTTGTAGCAGCAGTAATAAGAACTGTGTACTCCATAAATGTGTGCTCTCTGTCTGGCAATGAACTTTACTAAGACTACTATTTAGATGGCTAATAATCTCATCATCAAACAAATGAGAAGTTGAGTTGGGAAGACACAGCTGATACACAGGAAAGTGAAATACCAAGCCCATTAGTAATAGTTACATGAGAAAATTACATAATAGTTCTGTAGCCCAGAGAACAAGTTAACTCTGAATCTTGGGAGGTCAGGGGAGACTTCCTGGCAGAGAACTCTTAAAAGATATGTATGAATCGGAGCAGCAAAGAAGTGCCTAGCAAACACAAGGGGGTTAATAAGAAATTTTGCTGGATAAAATAATGACAAAAGTCAGTTCAAATGCGAAGCAAGGACAAAATGAAGACCTTATTGAGGTCTCAGAAGAAGGGAAGAAAATACTGGAAAATAGTTTTTGAAAAACCTTTTATTATCCTACCTCCCTATGCTGGCTCCTCACAATAGTCTTGGGAGAAGGTTTGCTGAGGAGTAGATACTTTTCCTATAAGAGTAAGAAATAGAAACCAGGGGGTAGCCTCAGACAGGGCAAGAGATTTTCTTCATGCCCCATCATCAACAAACTTGGGAGCAGAATTCAATTACCTAGAGGCCACATTTTTAAATCCTCTGAACTAACATGTTGCATCTTGGGAAAAGCTGGGATTAGGGAGTTTGCTGGGGTAGAATAAGAGTTCTTTGAGGTTTGGGGTAAACCCCATTTAGCTAGTGAGCAGCATCTGCGCTGCAGTGCAGGAGACAGTGCCTGGACAGGAGCAGAGGGAGAGGCCAGCCTCTTCAACGTCACCCATCTTCCCAACTGAGCTCCTGGAAAAGTCTTTCCCATTCTTACAACTTTGAGCATAGTGCCAACCTGGCCCATTATGATGATCATTCTTCAGTCACAGAGGACAAGCAGGGACAACTCACCACAAAGGAGAATGCCTCAAGCCCGGCTCAGGGGAATGAAGCAAAATGAGGTCAGACAGAGGAACAAAAATGAGCCAGTGAGCTCCCTGAGGCAGAGGATTTTTATAGTCAGCATTAAATATTTATTGTATTGTCAGTCTTATGCCTGTGCATGGAAAGGCAGAGGGGAAGGGGAAGGAAGTAAATGCTGGAGCCTGCTGACAGTCAGGCTCTTCCGCTCAAGAGCTCTGTGACTAAGCACAGATCACTTTTCTCCAGATTGCTTCTTCCTCATTGTAGCGATGAAGAGGACAAATACTTGCTTCCTAGAGTTGTTGAAAGGATTAGATGAGATCATGTAAGATAAACCAACCCCGTGCTAAGGTTCTCTCAGAGCAGAGCTGCAGTAGCAGTTTTCAGCAATGCAAGTTGTCCTGGTAGTAGACAGGCAGCAACAGGTCCACGATAGCAGGAGAAGGAGTGGCAGTGGCAGTCCAGCAATACCTACAGTATTCGTGGTGGCAGTAATAACGGCAGTAGCAGTTTAGTAGTAGTAGATTCATGGTCATCGTAGTAATGGCAGTAGCAGATCAGCAATATTAGTTGTATCAGTCAGAGCAGCAGCACCAATAGGAGCAGCGTAGCAGTAGTAGTAGCAGTAATGAAGAGGAGCAGAGGTGGTGGTGATGTACTATAGTATTGAAATACTATGATGGGAATATCAGTAGTTCATCAATAGTTGCAGGAGCACTTACACTAGTGCAAGGGGGAAGCAAAGTCAGACGTAGCGATAATGCCATGGACTGTCAGTAGCAGTGGTGGTGGAGATCATAGGAAATCAGCAATAGTTGCTGCAGCAGCCACCAGGGTTTTAACTGTTATTACGATAGGAAAAAATGATTGGGTTTTCCTGGTTACCAAAAAATAGATCAAGCTTTCAAAAAAGGACCGGAAATGTAGTAAATAGATCACCTCTCTTTCTCCATAGAGACGGGGGCCTTAAACACCGTATAGAACTTCTGACTCCAAATCCAAAGCATTCTCCCGTTTAGTGACTATCTTTAATGCTGAGTTGGAACCAAAATTGGCAAATAAGGGCAAGTCATGGAAAAATTCTAAGCAGTGAGATGTTTCAGAGAGATCAGCCTTTGGGAAGATGTCTGGAATTAGAATTCAATTATTAGGATGCGCTCAGAAAGGAATTTTGATTTTGATATTAATTCATTTTTTATTTCTGCTACATTGACTGAGTGCCTCAAGATATATCTAGGACTGTATTCATTGCTATGAGATAGATGAATAAAGCCCCGTCTCCACCCTCAAAGAATTGGGAGACTATCATCAAAGTGAAACAATGAATTAAGTATATAAAAAAAAAGCGAATGCTGAGATACACAGAAATGAAAGCACTTCATTATAATTGATGAGATTGAGGAGAATGTCATGAAGTTGGGATATTTGGGTTACAACTTTAATGATGAGAAGGATTTTCTTTAGTTTGTAGGATTATGGATGGATAAAAGAAACAGCAAATAGGCAGAAGCAGCAGGAGATGGCAACTGATCAGAGGGGAGGTGTGAAAGACACAAAAATGAGATGATATATAGAAGAAATAGGTGCCATAGATAGAGTCCTACTTTATAGTGATCCTGGACCAACTTCTGTGGAGAGAATGAGTTAGAGAGTATGGGGAGGCTAGAGAGGAGAGCATGTTAATCACGGCCTATTTCACAGCCTATTCTAGCCATCTATGTAGGAGATTATGGAAGGAGAGAATGGAAGGGAGTGCAGAGAAGTAGTGGAGAAAGGGATAAAGTAATTCTTCCAGTTAGTATTATTTCCTCATTTTAGAGATGAACATGATATTTGCTTTAAGTGATTAGAAGGCGAAAAGTAGCATGGGGTGGAGTTCAAATGGAAACTTGGGCCTATCTGACTCCAAAGGTCATTCCATAACATTGCTTGCAAGCAGACACACCACAGAGACAGAAGCAGAAGCAATAGGTTATGACTGGAGCCAGAGAGAGAGATAAATGGGCTGAGTACACATATTGCATACAGTGGGCTTGGGATTTGAGCCCTGGCATCACATGGTCCTCTGAGCACCATCAGGAGTGACCCTGAGCATAGGGCCAGGAATAACCTGTCAGTAAAATGTGGTGTGACATAAACACTTAAAAAGTGGAGGAGGAAGGAGAGAAAAGGATAAAGTGAAAGATGAGGTGGAGAAAGAAGGCGAGGGGGAGGAAGATGAGGAGGAGAAGGAGGAGGTAGGAAAGGGCTATAGTGATTGCTTGTTGCGGAAGATGGTAAGAACTGGGTGACAAAAGAATTAACCAAGATAGCCAATACCAGGGAGCAGCAAATTTAGACTGAAGATTGACATGGGATCAGTCAAAAAAAAATCTCCAGTCTTTGGGTGCAAGCAATTTAAACATCATATAGTTATGGCAGGCATACAGGGATAACTTTCTGAATACATCAAGCTTAGAACTAAAGTTTGGGATGTGCAGCATTGGGCTTGTGGTTCTGTCCTCATTACCATCCACCTATAGACAATCAGCAAGGTACCAATCACAGTGATGTTGTTCTCTTTATCTGTGCAAAGGGGAAAATTAACCATGTCCAGAATGCACCTGATTTTGAGAGTAGGAAGTTCTAAACAGCTGAGAGTACTTCAGGGAAGTTCTGTGTTTCAGCTGGCAGAACATATAAAATCAATATTTCTCTAGACAATCCCTGAGAAATTGTATGCAAACCCAAACTAACAAGCGCCTCATTTAAATCTTGCTAAGATTTGTTAATTTCATTTTTTGTTTTAACTTTTGGGGCCACACAATCAGATTCAATGTGCTGAGGAATCACTCCTGGTGGTGCTTGAAAAACCAACCCAGGGTTGGTTTTGAACTGGAGTTGACTGTGTGCAAGGAAGGTGTCTTAATCCCTATACTATCTCTTCAGCTCTGTTGTTATTTTAATAAAATCATCTATCTTGCAGACCTATACCCTATTGTTTTTAGTCTTGTCAGTTTTGCCTCCATTCAGATTGGATTAATATTGTATTCAACACTTGTCCTCTTCCTCCTTCCTCAAGCACAGGGGTCTTTGAATTTCACCCCCATCACTTGTTCATTGCACACTCAGTCTGCAAAAAATCCGCTGTGTTCTGATAATGTTGAGGCCAAAGTATTGAATAAGATCTAAGTAGCTAGCCTGCATGATACTGATTTCTGTATCAGTGACCACTGTTTTTTTAGACCCTTCTCTAATTCTTGTCCTTGGGAAGAATTTATATTTCTGTCTTCATCAGCAAGTAAGAAAAGCTTCAGTTTCAAGGAAAGGGATTTTCGGACCTAGCAAAGAAGTGAGAGGTGGAACAGGATGGGAGTGGTTGGAGAAAGGAATCTATTCTATGTCAGGTACTATATAGATGTTGATTTTTAAGAACTCTTAACATGAGATCTAACAAATGTTTAAGGATACTATATTGTATTCTTAACTATATGCAGTATGTTTTACATCGACGTCATTATATTTTTTTCTTACAATAATGGTGGGAAGTAAATCTTTCCATTCCCATTTTCCAGTTAAGAGTCCTGAGATTGCAAAGGGTTAAATTTCTTGCTCAAAACCATACAGCCAATTACCAGAACAAAGACTTCCATTTTGGTTAGTATGACTCTTAAACCCAGACTATGCTTAGAATCCTCCTATTTCCAGTATAATATCTCCCTTAGTCTGCATGTCCTGGTATGCATGATCTGATCTGAGCCAGAAGGAAAATGCCTTCTAATCTTAGTGCATTTACTGTGCTTGGGAGGCAGCCATCCAAGGAAGAATTCTGAACAACAGCTAAGGGACAGACTGGGTTCAGTTCACGTGGACAACAAGGGGAGAGTGATAGATTTATATGCCAGGGATCAATGACCCAGAGGGTGACAACAGAGTGTCTGGAAAATCATAAACCTCTACATGTCAAGGGACAGATACCCAAACCCTGTTGGAGCACCTTGCTTCAAGATAGGAGTGTGGGAAGGAGAGGTGTGGAGATTTCAGCAGCAGGCACTAACATATCCTGAAATATTTGCACACAAATACCCAGTCTGAAATTTCCAGGCTACTTTATTCTCTACTTCTGAATCAGGTCATTATTTACTTGTTATTTTTGTTCTCATCTGTTTTCCTATTTTGACATGGTTTTACCTGGAGACAAATGGAGAAAATCTAATAAAAAGGTAGCTGGGTTTGAATCCAGGTTTTCACTAGCCATATATATTAGCCATATATATATATATATATGTATATATACACGTATGTATACAAACAAGGTATTTCACTTTAAGGATTTCTAGTTTTCTCACCTGAAAAATGAAGAAAATGGTACTTACCTCAAGAAACTGTTAGGTCTATTAAATGAGGCAATAGATACAGAGGCATTTAACAGAATGAATAGCATGCAATAAACATTGAATAAGTATTAGCCAAATGTATGGATTCATGCTCAATAAATGTTAGTCACCTCAATTTTCCATGTTTGGCATGGCACTCACTGTTTAGGTCCTCAGAGTTAGGCCTCATGTGTGGAGTTAAACCGAACCACAGTGAAAGAACATTACTTCACATGGCTCTTCCTCACTCACATAGAGAAATCCCCTATCTAAAATAGGGAATTTTAGAAAAGTCTACACCTGCTACAGTAGGTGTTGACTACATCATCAGTGGTAGGCACTATGGTGCCTCTAACTTATTTACCACTGGTGGAGGATTACTAGACCTTTGTGTCTATCCTGAGTGTCTGGACTTGTACTAAGCAAAGTTGATGTTGAGAATGGTGGAGAGCCAGGCAGAGTCTGAGAATGTCCTACAAGTCCACCTTTACTTTTTATAGAGTCATTCCACTCTCCTCCGAATTGCATAGAACATTAATTTGTTACTTGGTTTTCCTGATGTGTGACTCCATTCTGAAAGGAAGTGAGCAGGCAAGGAGAGAGCCTAGAGAGCCCCTCTATGGTGCTGGTTGGAGTCTGGTGCTGTCCTTCTCCCTGTGCTGATACCCTTCCTCTCTAACTTGAGAACATAACAACAACCTGGTTCAAGACAACTAGGGAATGGCTGAGTGGGTCAAAGCCCAGTGGTGACTCCCAGTCTGTTTTCCAGTCCTTTCCTCTCTGCAATGCCAATGTGGAGAAAATAATGGTCATATCATCTCCCTTACATACATGAAATTTTCCTCTCTGAAGAAATGCTATTAGCTGAGCACATATGCTGTTTGGGGATACCTAATGTTGCTTGTCTAGCATGCAATAACACTTTTATAGTCTAAATACCATTTGAAAATATTCAGAAAGGTAACTTCCTTCCTCACGTAATTTATCTCCACTTATCTACCAAAGCATCCCCTAAGAGATGGAGCCCCTGTACTTCCTCCTCTCTGAAAAATGTTTAATAAGACTTTGCTCGCATCCATCTGATAAAGGGGAGTTCACTGTCTCCCAGTGGAGCCCATCATAAGGTTCGCCACTCCATTAACTCAGAGATTTTCTTTGAATTTGAGTTTAAAGTCCTACTGAGACACCCTATCAGGATTTGATCTATACCTTTGGCAACATAGAATAAATTTACTTCTTGGGGTCAAAGTGATAGTATATTGGCTAAGGCACCTGCACTGCAGGTAGCCAACTAAGGTTAAATCCTGGCACTACCAGGAATGATTCCTGAGAGAAAAGTCAGCAGTAATCCCCGAGTACTTCTGGGTGTTACCCCCAGACAAATAAAAATCAAATGACTAGTTTGCTTCTTCTGGACAAAAGGCTGCCTAAGGTACCCCTTCTCTTTAACATTGTAATCTTGCTTTTTTACTCTTACACTCTTTTATCTTTCATCTCAAGGACCAATAGCTCCTCATCCTTTTTTTACGGGAAATTTCTGAAAGATTATAGCTACAACTTAGTAAGTACTTTGGCTGACATTTTACAATATCTAAATTCACAAACCTAGAGAATTACTATACTGAATTAGGTATTACCATTTCCATTTTACAGATAAGGAAGCCAAGATTAAGAGAGGTTAAAAAACTTGCCCAAGGTCACACCAACATGAAGAAATAGAATCGGGTTTTGAATGCAGCATTAGAAACAGCTTTGCTTGGCTGCAAACCACTTAAACCACCATCACACCACCTGTGATCCAGCTCATCCATGCAATTTTTAACAATAGGGCCTAAATATGGTCACAACATTATAGAAATGTTAGTGGTGTGACCAGAGAAGAGTAATCTGGGCCATGATCTCCATGATTTTGTGCAGTCTGCCTCTATTCATGCTATCCCAAGCGATGCTAGCATTTCCAAGAGACTTGACACACTTGCCAACATGTGTTCACATTGAACTATTGCAGTCAAGTAAATTCCTCAGGAATCTGACAGCATCTGTTGAAAAGTCAGGTCTCCACTCTTCTTATCTTGGTGACAGAGAGCATGACCTCGGAGTAAGGGAGATTCCAAATCGGGCTGATGGATCTTGAGGGAGTGGGAGACATACAGGAAACAGTGCCAAGAATACTCCAAGGAACAAGCTGTATAAACACTTTATTTATGTTCCTCTGGGCAACAAGAACCCAGGGGAGTATATACAACACAACATTTGTTGCCAACTAACAAATGGTTCTTTGTTATCTTTTCCAAAAACCAATAAGCAAAGCAAACTAAGATTTGCTCTCAATATTTTTGGACAAATTTAGAAAAATCTCAAACCCAAAGAAAAGAACGTATAACAGGAACTTTTGCTAAAGGCCCTATCTCCCCTGAGCTTGCCTTCCTCTTCCTATCTCCTAATCCTCATTTCAGGGAGGTCATTTTAATTAGCAGGCTGTCATGGTGACTCAGCCTGCTGCTATACAGACAGGAAGGGAGCTGCCTCCCTGGACCCATTCATCATACAAAGGCACTTTACTCTTCAGAAAAATGCACAATATTTTGTTTGCCCCACCCTGGGAATTGCTACTGCTGTTGTTTCATTTTATCATTTTGACCTGTCCCAGGCTGCGTTCTTTTGTCTTTTGCATATGCCTTAGGTGGCAATCAGTCAGCCCCAGTTGACAAGTTAGCAATACCCACCTCTTTGGTAGCCAGGTTTGACCCCTGACACAAAAATGCATCATATTCTCGTTCTCCAGAATGAGCGACTGTTTTGAGGTGGAACGAAGGTTTTAAACTACCCAGGTTAATGGAAATAGCTTTCAAGATCAAGTTGTAAAGGTACATCCTGAGACTTGAGGAATAGGAAGCATGCATCTCACAAATGCACTGACTATGTGGCTAAGACCACAGTAATTTCAAAAACTCTGTCCCATTGTTCAAAACAGTTTTTCAGCTGTACATGTGGTTGCAGTTGCTTGGGATCAACAAGGTGGATGGTGCATTTCTAGACTATTAACAGCCAGAGGTTATTTAAAAGGTAACCTACTGGAATCACTATATAACTTAAAAAATTAGGGAGCTTTAAAAGCACTGACCTGAGATGTGATAAACCTTTTAGAGGGGGTGTGTAGGTTCTCCTATTTCCTGGAAGAATCTCCAGGCCACAGAACAAAGTTTCTGCACTTGCCTGTAGTACCCTATTTTGTTCCTGAGCTGTAAGCTGAAGTTTCACCATTGATTTTTCCCTTGGTAAAAGGAAAACAACCGATGACGAAATTTCTCATTTCCCCTTTCTCTTTTACTATCTTATTCATTATCCCAACAATTCTTATCTTGAAAACTAGAGATGGGTGATTAATTTTACACACATTCCCACCCCCATCAGGAAATGCACATCTGCCTCCACAAGACTTCTTTGGCTCAATCTCATGTCTTTAAAAAGAATTTGAAGGGTCTTTGTGGTTCACTGAATTCTTCTTGTCCTCTTTGCCATTGGGACAGCTGCTGGCCGAGTCCCGTAGAGGTGCGTGCTTGTAGGTAGGGGGTTTTTCTTTCCTGTAAAGGTGGAGATAACAGAAAGAGAGAAGAAAGACAGCATATATACATACTGTACCAAAAGCATCTTGTGTGTGTTTATCTTCCCTGCAGGCCTGTGACCTCTTAAGAGCATAGGCCTGATTGTCAGCTTCTTAACCCAGGAGCCATATCCTGCCAGATTCATGAACATTAGATTACTTGATGGATATACTGTGTCTTTCTGGTTCTGGAGATAACCTAACATTTGTGCAGTTTCAATGCCTGTGCCTTTCCATCGCTCCTCACCCCTTCAATCCATTTCAAGATGGGAGGAGGATGTACACATAGAACTATGGCTTGGGAGGGACTTATGCCTAATCAGCAGGACTCTGGGTTTCTTCTATATCCTTCAGCATAGTCTCATTATGGAATTCATTAACGCATCTGTCCCTCCACACACACAAGTTTGGGGGATCTTGAAAATCATATCTGGGTCTGGTTTGTTTCACTGTTCCAGCACTCAGCACACCAAACAATATCCTTAATACTGATTTCCTATAGTTGGTCACTGTTTGTTTTGTTCATGCACTAGACTTGTGACCAATTTTATCCATTTTTGCATTTACTCTCATATGGTAATTTGTATAGTTAACTCATCAATTAATTTTTGCATTAGACTAAGGTTTATTTGCGTTAGGAAGAGAGAGTTTTAGAACCTGAAAGAACTGAAGACCCAGTCCAGCAATGTATGAAAGGTGTGACCTCAGGCAAGTCATTTAACTTCTCTGAGTTTTGTTTGCAAACTAGGGATAAAATATCCCAATTTTGTGAGTTTAGGTGAGATAATGGGAGTAAATGCACCTAATGTCCTATCACTTTCAGAGACATGGTGGTAAATGCTAAGGCATGAGCCTACACCTTAGTAGAGACAGTTGCATTAAATAAAAGCTACAAAAATAAACAATCAAGAACCAAAATATAGAGCAAAGTACAATATACAGAGGAAAATATGATACAGTGGTAAGTGTCATCACTATGGGGATCTCAGGTGTGTTTAAATTAAGATTAATGTGATTTCTGGTCACCCATCATACTCTGACCTTGGAGTATCCATTTTCCTTCATTTTTGATGAAGAAGGTCAGGTAAAGATGAAATAGGAGGGAGAACACACAAGAATTACCTCTCCCTGACATATGTTGGTCATTGTGAAGCCTTGCTACCTGAACTTCCAT
This sequence comes from Sorex fumeus, assembly GCF_029834395.1. Lineage (NCBI taxonomy): Eukaryota > Metazoa > Chordata > Mammalia > Eulipotyphla > Soricidae > Sorex > Sorex fumeus. The sequence goes on along the minus strand of NW_026606102.1, from coordinate 18,358,816 downwards.
GCCCTCTTAGGGCCCTGCTAACACAATATATCTGTCTAGCACAGGGGAAATACATCTTTACCTCACAACCCAGCCTGAACAGCCTGAAACTTGTGCTGAAATGTAGCTTAGACATGATGTGACCTTAAGTCCTCCCTTCCCAGAGGCCCCATTTCTTCATTTCCAAAAATAGGAGCAAAGAGCCCTTGTCCTTCCCGTAACACAGGTTTTGAGAACAAAGGGTTGGGGAAGCATTTTATGAATTCCTATGTCATTGGAGTACAGTTCTCAATACAAATAAGGCACAAAGGAAGTAAGGTGCTCATAGGTATTTTGTGGGGTAGCCGGGGGATACAGGAGGTTGTTTACTTGGAAAGAAAGGCTGGGTTTTGTCACCAGCAGGGCAATTGAAGTAATGGTGACCCAATAGAAAGCATGTAGTGATGAGGGTTGTCACTGAGCCTAAGAGCTTGTGAAACCAAAGGCAGAGACACGGTGGTATTTGGGCTATGGGTAGGGGATTCTTAGTATTCCAAAGGTGATTTGAGGCTATTCTAGTTCCCATCATGCCACATATTCCTCTCCCATTCACCTCCTTGGGGAAGCCCAGGCCGAGAAACCCAGTCCCATTTTTCTGCAACTTTTTGGTTTGTGTTTTTTTTTTGTTTTGGGCTTTGGGGGTCACACCTGGTGATGCTCAGGGATTACTCATGACTCTGCACTCAGGAATTACTATTATCTGTGCTCAGGGGACCATATAGGGTGTCAGAGATAGAACCTGGGTTGGCCTTGTGCAAAGCAAATGCCCTACCCACCATACTATTGCCCCAACGCTTTATGCCTTCCTCCCCAGCACACCACTTTCTAGGAGTTCTTTGCCCTCATTTGCTTCCTTCAGGAGGGCTACAAGTTTAAGATTTTATTTTTCCCTGGAATTTCTGAGATAAAAACAGATATGTATTGGAAGGGGTGCTTGTGAAGTGTTTGATGAACAGAAATCAACTTTTAATCTTATCTTAATCTCCCTGGTTCTCAGCTTCCAGATGTGAGTGTTCCCTTTGAATATATGTTTCTGGGTCTTCTCACACTCTACTATTCTATTTCATGCAGCTAATTCTACATATCCTTTATTTATTTCTTTAATTTTTTTTTCATAGAGGCCAGAGTCAGCAGTACTAGAGGCTGTCAGAGCCTCAATGGCTGTGGCTGGTAGTGCTCAGGTGTCTATGCAATACACAGATTGAACTTGAGCCTTGCACATGCCAACCATGCATTGTACCACGTGAGCTACCTCTCTGGCTTACACATCCTTTAAAACCAAGTGTTAACCCCACTTCTTCCCTGAAGCCTTCTCTGGGCCTCTTGTTGGCTCCAAGTGCTTGCCAGATGGTGTAGAAAGACTGTGTCTGATGAGCTCTCACCTTCTTTCACATAAAGGGATTGAAGTAGAAGGTTCTAAGTGGCTTTGTCAATCCTACTGTTTTAATTTCAGTTATGTTCAGGACTCTTTTGGGACTTTCTCTGTGCTAAGCACTGCGCATGGCATTTGAGATACAGGAGTGACCAGGAGAACTCCCTAAGGAGCTCTCTACCAGGTGGAGAAGACCAGCGTGAGATGACACCATGATAATGTGCCCTGGGATGTACCAGGACAGAAGACCAACCAATGCAGTCGAGAAGCCAGCAGAGGACAAGTTGTTCTATGGGTGGTCAGTGACAATGCACAAAGGCCTGGGATATAGACTGGGCAGTGAAAGAGAAAGAGGAGTTCACCATCCCAACTATTCCAAGAAGAGAAGAAATGGGAACAAAGACATGGAGGCATGAGAGGAGTTGGAGCTCAGGTTGAAGCTCAGGCGTGAGGTGGTTCAGAGCAGGAGGTTATGGAGATCCGCAGAACAGAGAGGGCTGTTCAGGGAGGCTGAGCATGAAGCCTAAGTGCAGTCCAGGACCTTGGATAGCAGCAGGGAGGGTGGAGAAGGAAGGACCGGACACTGCAGGAAGGTAGAGGAGCCATGGAAGTTTTCGTAGAGAGTCATACAATAGAATTCCATCTGAGCACTTCTACAGCTAGTGTGATGATCGCATCGTGTGTCTCTGCCTTTCTTTTCCATATCTCTGGGCTCCTGAGGGGCAAAAGCCTGACACATGGTGGGCCCCAGAGTGTGGAATAGCAGATGATTCTCTATGCCACATGAACATGAAACTGCCGACATGGTGCCAGCCCCCAATCATCCTCTGCTCTGTCTCTCCCCTGAGGCTCCCCTGACCTTCCCTATTCCTGCCTGATTTCTACCATTAGGGTGAGTTTTATGAGATTTTAGTCCTATGACTGTGTCACTCTCTCAGCTGTGGCCATCAATACCTTGCCTCCCGAACCTGCAGTCTCAAGCCCACATTGCTGCTCTTCTCTGGGACCTGTTCTGAAGGGTGGTTGAGTGCCCAAGGTGCCAACAGGCTTTTTCCAGCATGTGGGTGGAAACTGACATGTTATAATTATCCAGAGAGATGATAGAAAACAAGGAAGCATTTGAGTCAAAATATATTTATACTTTTACTTTAAAACCAGACCTGTTACTTCACTTATGCTCTTTGATGCTTGAGTGGTAAACAATCCAAAAAAGACGATGCATTCCTTAAAGTGTCCCATCAGAACCTGGCATCCATCCAGCAGGCTCTTGGAAGAGAGTGGCTGACCAATGTGAGCTGAGTGGCAGCCTGGTTTGAGGAGGCGGGGATCAGGGAGGACTGGGGAGTAATCATGGTTTTCTTACATTAAGAACAGGTTCAGTTAAGTCAAGTTCTCAGGCTGTGAATTTATGAGAAATGAGCTCACCAGTTCTGTTATAATAAGAATTACAAGGCTCAGGGAAAGAAGTCCCATGAAGAGTTGAAATCAGAGTCCTGAAAAGGCCCCTACTTCCTTCAGACCCAACTTTCAAAGACCCCACTGAACCTGCCCTCTAATTCTTTACTAGCTGCTGCTGGGCTGTCGAGCTGAGCTCTAGTCCCAGCTCTGACCAACCTGTCTGCTCCCTGGGCTTCAGCTCCATTCCTGTGTCAGGGGAAGAGGTCTAGATAGTGCTAAGGTCCCCCTGAGTGGCATCCCCATTTCACTGGTCTGTGACAGTGAAAAAAGGCAAGAAAAAAAAGTGGCCAAGGATCAAGATAATTTTCTTCAGGTTGACAGAAGACCCGAAAGAGACAATCCCCAAATTAACTTGTAAATGAGATTCTCCGAAGTCTTTTGAGTCTTATGAAGCTTTACATTTTTAAAGAACTTGAACCAATCAAGAATGACTTTTAAGAATTAACTGAGCATTTTTCTCTAGAGGAGAGCTCCTCAAAGGCATGGGTCATGGCTTCATCATTTAATCATCTCAGCTCCCCAACCCCTTGCCCCCAAGCCTGGTATAAAGTATTGTTGGACTGTAGTGACTGAGGGATGTGTGTATGCATGCTCAGAATGGCACAGACACAATCAGGCACAGAGAGAAAAAGACTGAGCCTCCTGAAAGAGCAGCTAACCCAAGAGCATGAGAGGCACAGTGACTCTGCAGGGATATTGACAAAGATGGGCAGGAATTAGGTGACATTATCATGCAGACAGTGCAAGCAGACAGAGTTCAAAGACACAACTCTTGGTTTGGTGCGATATGATCTCTTGGGGACAACCTAGTCCCACAGAGCCCAGGGGCTTTCCCAGTCTCCAGATAAGTTGGTGGGAAGTCTGAAGCCGGAAACCAGGAGATGGAAACATTTCACTCAGCACTGATGGGCTTTCAGGTACTCTGTCTAGCCATGTCTCATCTTTAATGCCCCTTTAGAGGTGATTCTCTTATCCTCACCTTAAGAAAAAGGTTTTAAGAGTCAAGATAGTTAATTAAGCTCCCACAGCTAGCATGAGCCTGAGGCAGAACTCGAACCCCCACTGAGAGTAAAAAATGGTTTCTCACTAGAGACAAAGCTTAGCTGGACAGTCCAACTTTGAAATCCCAAAGGCCCCAAATCAAATCTTGCCTCTTCCCAAGCACTGATGTCATGCCCTTCTCTTCCCTTTTCCTGAGCTGCCTTTTCCTCATTTGTATGTGAGGGCTGTTATCTCTATGAAGAATATATTAGATGGTGTGCACAAACTACTCAGCTGGATAAATAACTGAATTGATGAGGTGTCTAATTCATAGAAAGAAAGGTGTGTCAGTACAAAGGTCCTGAGGCAAAAAAAAAAGGTCAAGGTCACAATAAGGTCATAGGGAAGACTGGTCTAGCAGGGCAAGCATAGGGCACTGGGTCTCTTCAGGGAACAGGAAATGAATCCAGAAGCTAGGTTAGGGCCAGCACATTCATTGCTAAATGCCCAGTGGGTTCAGCGCCAGGAGGCATAGTGCCCACCAGAAAGAGACTCATTTCCTGACCTTCTCTCCTCATAAAACTGAAGCCCCGCTTCTCTGCTCAGCCACTTACCTCAGCTTCGGCATGGGAATCGCCACTTTCTCTGCCATGGGGTTCAGCCGATAATAATCCAAAAACGTTCTCGCCACATTCCGTCCAAGTTTCATATCTGCAAGTGTGTGTGTTAAGGAGCAACTCTGAAAAGAGCCTGAGACAACAAGCCGAGGACTAGTCATAAAAATGATAACTGTAATCAAAGTAGCAGCACTGCTCACCGCTGAGCTTTCTTCAGAAAACCTTAACAGCACTATTATTTTTCTCCATTTACAGAAAACTAAGGTGCAGAGAAATTAAATTACTTGCCGAGATTCAAAGAATGGGGAGGAAGGAGCCAGGAGCCAAGGACAGGTAGTCAGAGCTCAAAGGTCACAACTTTTAGGACACACTTTATTCCTTGGGGAACCAGTGGAAGGCCATGGTCTGGCCTTAGAGGTAGGCAGATAAGCAAGGCTTTGGGCCGCTTTGATGTCATCCACTTTGGTCACCTCTAGAGAAAGGATACTCTTCTATCACCCTAAATAATGTCCCCATTACATTCCCTGGGGAAGGGAAAGAGCTAACTCTTCATATTGATCTTGAGCACTTTAAAAGACATACAACCATCAGCCATTCAACAACCCAAGTACCTACTTCTCTATACATTTTATTTTATCCCTCTAGACCTTTACATGAGTCATTTCCCCTGACTTCTGTGCCTCTGCTTTTCTAATTTACATCCATCAATTCTCTGATTAGGTGACACTGCTTTTATAAAGCTTTCTGTGGTACTCTACAGGGCTGTGACCATGACCGGTGCCCTTGCCCACACTTCATGCTTCTAAAGTGACCGCATTTAGAGCACTTGTCACTGATCTCATAGCCCTCATCTCTGAAAATCCAACTGTCACCAGTTCTCACCCATAGAACCTTCTCTCTTTTGAGTTGGTTCCCTTCTCTCCAGTCTCCTGCTGTCCTTTTTGTATGAAAATCCAGCACCTTCTTTCCTCTGGACTATGGTCATTCAGCTCTAAAGTGCTTCCCTGCCACGGGATTGCTTATCTCTATGCCATTTGCTACAGCATAGCCACTGAGGGTGATCTTTAGTGCAGATCTGGCTGTGACACCCCACTTAAGAAGAACCCTCTGTACTTCAGCTTTTTTTAAACTTAAAAGTTTGAAACAGTTGACTAGTTCATTCACAGAGGGGTCCCTGATTACCTGCACAGTATTATGCTGGTAATTCCCACCTCCTACCCTTGCCCATCATACCCCAGAAGTTCTGAGTCTTTTCCCCTATCATTCTAGCTCCCAGATCACATTTCCTGACTCCTCTGTCCACTACTCCACTCAAGGTTAAGGTCATGGAACTGACACTGTGGGGGAGAAATAGTTAAGAGAGTTCTCACCAAAGTGTTGTCCAGCTGGGGATGAACATGACTTGGGACACAAAAATTAGCATTTATGAAGTATCTACTGTGTGCTTTGTACCATGTTAGGTACCTCATTTACAAGTGTATTTTAACTTTCAAAACAGCCCAGGGAGAAAGGTATTTTTTGTTTCCCCTTTGCTCTGAAAGATACAGAACTTGTCCAAAGTCATATAACCAGCAATGGCAGAGTCAGGACTGCAACTCAGGAATGTCTGCCTCCAATTTCGTGAGCTTCTACCCCCCCCCCCCACCCTGGCTGTTTCCCAACTTGAAGGCACCTTTCCTGTCACAGGCTGAGTCATCCCAAACCAGAGCCTTGTGGGGGAAGGAAAAACACCAGACGACTTGTTTATGACAATGACAAGTGCTGCAGACTCACTGTGCTCTGAGCCTGCCACCTGCTTTCTTCCTCTGAATATGACTGACCTTCACTGTCCTCTTCATTGGGAACTCCACAAGCTGGCATTGGCCATGGGCTGTCTGGCCAGCAGACCTGGGAGGCTATCTCACTGCCGGGGTCTGCAGAGGGGTTTGCAGAGGCAGCTGGCTGTGTTAACTGAGCCAGGCTCTGGTCCACTTCAGGAGAACAGATCCCAGTTTGTATGCCAACAGTAAGAGTCACAATTTCGTTGGTCAGGGGGTGATGGGAAGGAGAGGTCCTCTGAGTCTGCTGGTTTAAAAGCTGCAGCACAAGGTTTGGGATCCACTGTATCTAAGCCAAATTCTGGCTCTGCCACAGGCTGGAAGCAGCAGTAGCAGGTCAAATATACCAAAGCTGTATCCAATTCACATGCTAGTCTGTGATGTGACCTTGTGGGCTTGTGACTCACTTATAATCAAAAGAAGGGTGACTAACCAAAGCAGTAGAAGTGATTTCTGTGGAGAGGTCAGAAAAGGTGATTTCCTGAGTGCTGGAATCCTTGAACTGGAGGCCCCAAATCTACTTGCAAGCAATTGGATTTCCCTGAAATCATCATATTTCAGAAAAGCCAGATTAGCTGTAGAGAGAACCTGAAGGAGGGGACAGGACAGAGACAAAGAGAAAGAGGGTAGGGAGAGAGAAGAAGAAGGGAGGAGAGATGGGAGGAAGGGAGAAAGGGAGAGGGAGAGACAGAGATAGAGATTCCAGCCTCCTCTCAGCCCCTCAGCATTCTACAGCAATTGACTACAACTTCATCAGAAGTTCCTCATTGGACAGCCTTGAGTATCCTCTCCAGATTTCTGACATAAGAGCAAACACAAGAAAATAGCTATTGTCTTCCGTACTAATATTGGGATATTTGTTTCTAATAAAAACCCAGAGACAAACAACTGGAGCTCTGTGAGACCTTGTGTCCTTCCAGTACTCTGAACTCCCTTTTCATTGTACAGCATGAAGGTGATGCCTACCTCACAGGCCTGTCTGGAGAATGGGTGACAGAACTAACACAGGAGTGCTGGGTCTGGAGAGACAGCAGAGGGGTTAAGGCACTTGCCTTGCATGTGGCCAGCCCTGGTTTAACCCCCAGCATCACTGAATATAGCAGGAATGACCTTTGAGAATAGAGCCAAGGATAGACCTTGAGGCCCACGGATGGGTATCCCACTCATTCCTTCCCATAAGAACTAACATAAGGGGTACTAAGTGCATAAGTGAATGAAACGGGGGTGGGTGAATCCATGGCCCCTCCACATTTCCCTTGAAGTGACCCTAAAAGATATCCTAGTCAATGAAAACCCTTCAGAGCTGGAAGGAAAGGAACTGGGTTGCCCTAGTCAAATAGCTCACTTAGTCCTGTGTATGGTTTTGGAAAAGATCTGTTTTAAAGGCAGTGTTTTAAAGGTGGGAGTTTACTAGGACAATCTTCTTTCCCCTTCCTTTTCCAAACATGTTACAATTTCATCAAACCCTGAGAATTTCTGATCTTCTTGAGATGATTTGCAGTAGTAATGGCTCTGAATCAAGATATGGGGCATAGCAGGGGGAGGGGAAACAATGAACATTTTCAATCAAAACAAGCTGTCTTTGACCAAAGATTTAAAATCCAGGCAAGGAGAAAGCAATAAATCATGGAATTGTTTCTCTCCAATATACTGTAGAATATTGGAAAGAAGTGATCATCGATGTCAAGAGAGGGGTTCGGCAGGGTGATACCATTTCATTGAAACTCTTCAGTGCCACCCTCAAGAGCATCATGCAACTACTGGAATGGGAAGGAATGGGAGTGAAGATAAACGGTCGGCAACTACACCACGTCCGCTTTGCTGATGACATTGTTCTAATAACACCAACATTAGCCAAGCAGCACAAATGTTGGCCGACTTCAACCATGAGTGTGGAAAGGTCGGACTCCAGCTGAATCTCATGAAGACAATGTTTATGAAAAACAGTCTCATTCCTGATGTTCCATTCACTCTCACTGGAACGACCATCTCCAAATGCAACAGTTATGTGTACCTAGGTCAAAAAGTCAACATGACGAATGACCTGGCACCTGAGTTGCACAGAAGGAAGAGAGCGGCTTGAAACGCCTTCAAGAGCGCTGAAGAAATAGCTAAGAGGGCAGTGACAAAACTTGTTGGGCCTCATAGGATGGGGGTAGAGCTGATCCTGTCCTCCCCACCCCAACGAGACCCCAAGTTATTGCCCACGAACAGCCTCTCTGGCTCCTGATCAAGCTGCTTAACGGCCATGATCCCAGAGACTCAGAAACAATTCTCGAAACCCAGCAGCTTTTGGCAGAAATGTGTCCAGACCACACAGTAGGTTACTGTCACCGGGCCACCCCAGGGGGGAAAAGGGTGTTGTCTCTCCACCTGCTTTCCCCTGGAAGCTTGGTTGCCATCATCCTCCAGAGGCCACTGGACAACCAGGTTTGGGCCCGCAGTGACGAGACACTTTGGGTCTCATGAGATGGGGGTGGAGCCGGTCCTGTCCTCCCCACCCCAACGAGACTCCAAGTCATCGCCCACGAATGGCCTTTCTGGCTACTGATCAAGGTGCTTAACGGCCATGATCCCAGAGACTCAGGAGCAAATCTCGGAATCCAGCAGATTTTGGCAGAAATCCCTCCAGATGTAAGTGTTAAAATTTTGGAATTTCAAAATTGCGCAGCCACTACTGCAGCCATGCAACATCATATGTTATTCATAACCAGCAATAGAACACAAATTGTCTACTGTTGCCTTTTCAGCAGATCTGAGTGTTGGGGTAAAGGCTTGAGCGGTCCCAGTAACGTCTCCATTGGAGACTTTGTTGTTACTGTGTCTGGCATATCGAATACTCTCAGTAGCTTGCCGGGCTCTCCGAGAGGGGCGGAGGTAAAATCTCAAATAATAATGGTGGGTCTGGTGTCAAAATATTGAATGTGATGAAAGTAGAGAGAGAGTAATGTGGAAATCATCTGCCCCACAGGTAGGGGAAGGGTGTGGGATGGGGGTATATGGGGGTTGTTGGGGGTGGTGGAGAATGAGCACTGGTGAAGGTACGGGTGTTTCATTTTATGACCAAGACTTAGACCCAAAAGCTTTGTAACTGCTCTCATGGTGATTCAATAAATAAAATTATAAAAAATTTTAAAAAAAAGAAATAGCTAAGATGATGAAGAACCTCCGGCTCTGGGCACATCTCTTCAATTCCATTGTTCTTCCTGCATTAACATACGCCTCAGAGACCTGGGCCCTACAAAAACAGGATGAGACCGCTATTCGGGTCTCCCAAAGAGGAATCTAAAGAGCTATGCTTGGAGTATCATTTTTCACTTAAAGGAGAGAAGGAATCCAGAGTTCCAACCTTCATCGATGGTCAAGAATCAGGGACGCTTTTGTAAATCTATAACTGTGCCTTATGGTATTTCACTAATAAAAATTTAGGAAAAAAAAATCAGGGACGCTGTCTCGTTTGCCAAGGTGTCGAAAATCAGATGGGCTGGACACGTAATAAGATTTAAAGATGACTGCTGAACTAGAGCCGTTACCACGGGATTCCACGGGACGTCAAAAGAGCGTGTGGCAGCCCACATACAAGATGGTCAGAGTTCTTTGTCAAGACCCTGAATGATAGGTTTGAGTCTCTTTGTGTTCCTAGAACAAACAGATGTCATTGGGCTACACTAGCACGTGACAGGGATGAATGGAGACGTTACTGGCACCCGCTCAAGCAAATTGATGATTAATGGGAAGTCAAGTGATCAAGTGATCAAGTGATACTGTAGAATTAGGAGGGGAAAATTGGAGTGAAGACTTTCAATTATTTGTTGCAAACAAAATTTTCAGGATAGGGGCCAGAGTGGTAGTACAATGGGTAGGTTGTTGGCCTTTCATACAGCCGACCCAGGTTTGATCCCCAGCATCCCAGCATTGATTCTGGGATGTAGTTCATGTCACCTACATGTCAAGAGTGCAGAGCCAGGAGGAATCCCTGAGCATTGAGTATTGCCGGGTGTGGCACAAAAATTTAAAAAAAAAATCAGAATGTTGAAAATACTAAGATACTATTAATATATTTCTGTAGCCTATTTTAAGTATTTCTTGCAAAGGACCCTCAAGTCAGTGAAGCTGGAGGGTCCAGCTGGGGAGATATGGAGACGAGTGTGAATTATCTTGAAGCAAAGGAAGGTATCCAAGGAATAGCTTCCAATTCCTGTTCCAGAGGAAGTTTCAATGGAAAATAAGGGTTTGCACATTTTTTGTTTGGTCTCATTCATATATTAAAATGCTTTTTTACTCCTCCCAAGTACACACTTCTACCAAGAATGAGGGGAATTGGGACTAGAGAAAGAATTACATGAGTATAGTTTTCAGTCTAAAAGAGGAAACTCTTGTACCAGGCTGTTGCACTGTCACCTTCACATAAGAAATTTATTTTATATTTTAGTGTTTAGTGGATGTGAACTACAGTGTATTTACTATTACCCAGCCCACCACAACCTTAGAAGGTCAAAAGTATGATTTTGCTTGTACATTTCAGAAGAGGAAAATGAAGTGGGAGAATTTACCTAATTAACCCAGGATCTCTGGCAACAAGATTAGTAGTAAACACGAATTTTGTGTCTTTTAATACCATATAAAACATGCATATGTTTTCTCCTTCCTTGAGTATTATCATGCATTCAAACACTAAATGTGTAGAAAGGTGGAAAGAAATGTAATTCAAATGAAACAATGGTGAAAGACTTCATGAAAGTAGATGTTTGTGCAAAATATGAAGGATAAAGTTGAAACTGAAAATGGTAGAGGGAGCAAGAGGAGTGTCAGCAGAAGTTCAGCGTGAGTCCATGACCCTCAACTCTAGGTTAGAAACAGGCCATAGAAAAGCCTTGGAGTTCATGTCACCTACATGTCAAGATAAGGTCACGCACCAGAGAATGCTAAAGGTAGATGAATGAAGGCTTTTATGCCAAATGAAGGAATTTAAACTCCTATTCTGTATGCAGAAAAATCTAGTTGACTATTTATGACCTTATCTATCATTTCTTCACCCAATGTCTCTTTGGGTGACCTGTGAAGTTCAGGCTCCCTGAGAGGATCAGGAAACACCCTGGTAAAAACAAAGAAAATCTAAGACACAGAAAACTATCAAGATAATGGTTCTTAAGTCTAGAAAAGATAAACAAGTGCTTACAACTGTAACAGAACTAGGAAGAAAAAGAATGGGGCCTATAACTAAGGGTGGTATGGGCGCTGCTTCCAAAGGGCATGCAGCCGAGGATCTGTGAGTGGGAGTGGAGAGTGGACAGAAGCATCTATGAAGAAAGATTGGGTGCAGCAAGCATCCTTGGGTAGAAAGAGGAATATAAAATGGCTAATGTGAATAGACAGTCATGGACTAGATTACCTGGAACCTTGTTCTAGGCTATGGAAGAGTCTTGATTTTCTGACTGAGAAGATGAGTGAGCCTGGTTTAGGGTTTTGAAAGGTCACTACTATGCTACAAATCAGAGAACAAGCATGAAAGAAGGAACCTCTGCCAGGTTCCTTTGAGGCATTGACTCAGGGGAAGACAAGGGTGCATGGACCAAGAAAGAGGCAGTGAAAATTGGGAGATAAGCTTTGCAGGGACAAAATGGCAGGAGGTAGAGCATTAAGGAGAAGAGAAAATGAAAAAAGATACCTCTGTTTTTAGGTTTAGCAGCTGGATGGATGAAGTGATAGAATCGGGCATGTAGAAGCTTATAGAAGGAACATATTCAGGGCAGAGATCAGGAGTTGGGTTTGAATTTAAGATATCTATGAGCTGATAAGCCTCCAAGTCCTGAGTAAGAAACAGGATAAAATAAGATCATGGAAATTGTTTCTTAACTGTCAGCTCTGTAAGATTATCCATGCTGAAAATCTTGCTAACAGAATTATGCTATACATTATGCTCAGCTCTCTGTTTTCTTGCCTCTGGGGTTCATAGATCACCATTCTCAGGTGTCCCTGGGGCTTCAGGAAAAGCACATAGACCACAGACCCTTCTGTTCTATACTCTCAGAGTCTGAGATCTGGAGCATTGAATGAACATGAGACTCAAGAGACCACCAATGTTTCACTCAGCACTGGTCATTTCCATTCTTGAGGTCTAACTTCCTTGGGTAAAATGTATAGTTTCTTGGTCTTAGAAAATTTGGTGGCAGAGAAGGTGCCTTAACTGTGTTCATCAAAACTATAAATACTACCAATATTGTCACCATGTTACCTAAACTATAATAATTGATCACTTGATCACTTGATCACTTGACTTCCTGTTAATTGTCGATTTGCTCAAGTGGGTGCCAGTAACATCTCCATTTGTCCCTGTCGCGTGGTAGTGTAGCCCAGTGGCGTCTGTTCATTCTAGGAACACAAAGAGCCTCAAACTGATCATTCAGGGTCTTGATGAAGAAGTCTGACCATCTGGTAGGTGGGCGGCCACGCGGTCTTTTGACATCCCGTGGAATCCAGTTGGTGATGGCTCTAGTCCAGTGGTCGTCTCCAAATCTCATTACGTGTCCAGCCCATCTGATTTTTAACGCCTTGGCAAACGACACAGCATCCCTGATTCTTGATCATCGCTGGAGGTCAGAACTCTGGATTCTTTCTCTCATTTGAGTGAAACGTGATACTAATAATTGGATATTTCATAAAAAGAACATATAATCTCAAGCCCTTTCCAGTGCCAATACAGTATATAGAAGTAAAATCCATAAAATAATATTCTTATGTAAGATCTAATCTTCTGTAAAAGTGTGTATCCCCAATTTTAACTACCTAAAATAGCTTGGCACACACAGTGAGCAAAACCACCAAAGATCCTTGTCTTCAATGGAGGTTATATTCTAACTATTGCATACACACTATCTATCTAAGACATTTGTAAGCTTTAGAGGATGCCAGAAAGCAATAAGTAGTATGATAAAGAGGGTAAAGAGAGTGCTGGGGGTAGCTGGGTACAGGGAGCAGACTGAAGCATTCAGTATTGGTCTGAGAAGGCTTCATTGAAGAGGTGAAGCTGGCTCAACTCACTTGGCTTGGAGAAGGAGTTGGGCAGAAGCAAGAATGAGGGAATCCTCCCTATCTTAAACAAAAGCCCTCCCAGTCAGCCATTTTGGAAGTGGGCCCTTAGAAAGCTCAGTTCAATCCACTACCAGGAGACGTGCCTTCTTTACAGATGGTTCTTAGTGCTAGGCGTCAGTAACACCTCCTTCCTTGGTAACTTCTATATTGAGGGTACTGCCACTTCTGGAAGTGATCCCAGAGTTGACGCATCACACACATACCCTACATGTGACCTTTGATCTCTCTTCCCTGTCCCAATCCTCCCCCCATAAACTTCCATCTTCTGAAGTCTCCACACTTCTGACACCCTTCAGCTCTTCCAGAATGATCAGCAAGCTCACCCGCACTGAAGGAAGCCGAGTTTTTTTTTTTTTTGATTTTGTGAATGTTTGAGCTGTGTACTGTCACGTGTTGTATCTTTTTTTTTTAATTTTTATTTATTTATTTATTTTTTTACAGTTGTAGATTTACAATTTTTTTGTGCTTGGGTTTCAATTATACAATGATCAGATACCCATCCCTCCACCAGTGCCCGTTTTTCACCACCATGGATAATATCCCTCCCACCCCCATCCCCCCTTCCCCCCCTGCCTCTGTGGCAGGGCAATCCCCTGTGTTCTCTCTCTCCGTTTGGGTGTTGTGGTCTGCAAAAGAGGCATTGAGTGGCAAACATGTTCAGTCCATAGTCTACTTTCGACATGCATCTCCCCTCCTGGGAAGATCCTCCAAACATCCTTTATTTGGTGCTCCCTTCTCTATCTGAACTGCCCTTTCCTCTAGGATACCCGGCTGGCCTCTAAGTTATGGGGTAATCCTCCTGGTGCTGATCTCAGCTATTCTTGGGTATTAATCTCATACTTTGTTACTTTATATCCCCCAGATGAATGCAATCTTTCTATGTCTATCCCTCTCTTTCTGACTCATTTCGCTTAGCATGATACTTTCCATATTGTACCACTTGTATGTAAATTTCATGACTTCATCTTTTCTAACAGCTACATAGTACTCCATTGTGTAGATGTACCAAAGTTTCTTTAACCAGTCATCTGTTCTTGGGCATTCAGGTTTCTTCCAGTTTCTGGCTATTGTAAAGAGTGCTGCAATGAACAAACAAGTGCAGATGTCACTTCGACTATACATTTTTGCCTCTCTGGGATATATTCCCAGGAGTGGTATTGCTGGGTCAAATGGGAGCTCAATTTCTAATTTTTTGAGAATCGTCCATACTGTTGTCCAGAAGGGCTGAACCAGTGGACATTCCCACCAACAGTGAAGGAGTGTCCCTTTCTCGCCACATCCACGCCAGCATTGGTTGCTTCTGTTCTTTTGAATGTGGGCCAGTCTCTGAGGTGTGAGATGGTATCTCATTGTGGTTTTGATCTGCATCTCCCTGATGACTAATGATGTAGAGCATTTTCTCATGTGCTTTTTTGCCATTCGGATTTCTTCTTTGAGAAAGTTTCTGTTCATTTCATTGCCCCATTTTTGGATGGGGTTGGATGTTTTCTTCTTGTGGAGTTTAACCAGTATTTTGTATATCCTGGATATCAACCCCTTGTCAGATGTGTATTCGGCGAATATCCTTTCCCATTCTGTAGACTGTCTTTGTATTTTGGTCACTGTTTCTTTGGCGGTGCAGAAGCTTCTTAGTTTAAGATAGTCCCATTTATCTATCTCTGTTTTCACTTGCTTGGCCAGTGGCGTGGCATCTTTGAAGATACCATTAGCAGGAAGCCGAGTTTTAACTTGCTCATGAGCTACCATGTTGTATGAAGAAGACAGGTCATGTGACTCTCCCCATTTAGCAGATGAGAAGTCAGTTACTTGTTCAGTGATGCACATTAGTAATGGATACAATGAGTACTGAAGCTCATTTATTCATTAAATGCATGTATTTATTAAATGCCTCTGGATGTAGGTATTTATTAAATTTATTAAGTTAATGCAGGTATTTATTAAATGCCTCTGGATGTCAGACATTGCTCTATGAACTAGACAATAATGGGGGAAAAGACACCATCCTTCTCCTTGTGAAGGTCTATTCCTTGCCATCATCCTGCTTCCAAATAAGGAAATTTAACTCCCACTTGCTCCTGTTTGGAAACCCACACCTAAGACTCTTTCTCGGCTCACACGCCCACCTCTGCCAGCAACAGATGATCATCATTAAAGAGAAAAGATTAATTCTTCAGAGGGGTAGGCCAAGAAAAGTGATTTCTCTTTGGTAGGGCTGACAGCCCTGCTGGAATATTAAGAGGCACCTGTCTGGGAGCTGCTAGGTAGAGCCAGAAGAACAATGCCACAATGAAACATCTTTTGTCTCTGCCTCCCTCTCCCATCCTCCCACGGTGTTGGACAGGTGCATGACTAAACAAGTGAATTCTTTGCTGAAGCGCGTGTAGAGACTGCAGATGTAATTGCAGAGTCCTGCCCCATTGTAGACAACTCCTGAGTGACACCCCCCTTTTGATTAAGGGAACTGTGAATAAGAGTGAAAGGGAGAGAGAGAAAGATAAAAAGAAAGAGAAAGAGAGGAGACTCAGCAGGATGGGGGTGAGACAAAGAGAGATAGGCAGAGAGACAGGGACCAATGGAAGGGATGCACAGAGTCAAGAAGGCACAAGGACAATGGTATCAGGATGGAGTAGAATGATGAGGAAAGAATAATTAGCAGAGGGACTGAAAGAAAGCCCAACTAGAAACCTGGAGAAAAATGGAGTGAGCAGTAGAGACAAAAATAGAATGTGGATGACCAAAGGAAAAAGTCAAAGAGTGGGGAAGAGAGAGATATAGATAACAGTAAGAGAGAAGAGAAGGAAGAGACAGGCAGCAGAGCCAGAGATTATGGGAAAGCAGAAGCACAGGAAGAGAAGAATGCATTCAGAAGAGGCAAAACTGAGAGAGACAGCAAGAGAAACAGCAAGGAAGGCAGAGAAGCAGGTGAGAGAAGGGAAAGACAGGCAGAATTTGAGAACTTCTTTCTAATATGCGGAATGCAACTTGGAAAGGTAGGCATTTTCCAGCATGGATTCAGACATGTAAATGGGGAGGGGGTTCAAACCATTCAGGAATGACTTGATCTTTGGGATATCTGAGCCTCTATACACATGTCCTAATGCCACTGAATAAATTTGGTGGCTTTGGAGTTCCCTCACTGTTCTCTCACTGTTCCAAAGGCCAGAAATCAAAATGGCCCAAATAACAGAGATCCTATGGACCAAATCATCAATTTCTCAAGTCTGCATTCCCTCTAGGGACTTTAGAGGACAAACCCTTTCTTGTCTCTGCTCATTCCTGGAGGCTGCTCACATTCCTCGCCTTGTGGGCACACCACATCAATCTCTGCTTCTGTGCTTACACTGTCTCTACCTGATGTCTGTTGAATCTTCCTCTACCTTAATCTTCCAGGAACACTAGTGGTTGCTTGTAGGACCCCCTGGATGATCCAGGATAGACTCTCATCCCAAGTTACTTGACAATAAGTTCTACTTAGACCTTATTCCT
This sequence comes from Sorex fumeus, assembly GCF_029834395.1. Taxonomy (NCBI): domain Eukaryota; kingdom Metazoa; phylum Chordata; class Mammalia; order Eulipotyphla; family Soricidae; genus Sorex; species Sorex fumeus. The sequence continues at coordinate 18,341,975 of NW_026606102.1, read as the reverse complement.
ATGTAAGAAAAAATCTAGATGTTTTAGGGACTAGGAATTACATATCGTTGGGGCTCATTGTTCAGATACAGCATATCCCCAGAGAGCTCATCTGCTTAGCCAGAAGGTAAGGACCCAGGCACTTCAGGAGTATGACAAGTGGGGTTATCTCTGAGTGCAACACCTTACTTGTTGCTCAACCCAGACACTCACTTGGCCCTAAGCACTACTAGGAGATGCCTGATGCCTCCCACATAAGGTGGATTTCTTGGGATCTGCACCCAGATATGTCTAACTCCAGAGTCTTTGTAATTTGCATGGTTTGATTCTTCTTGTGAGCTAGAAACACATGTATTATGGTTAATTTCACCACCCAAACACCTCAAAACCTGCCCTCTCCTCTCTGACTACTGTTCATTTGACTTAGACCCTTAGCTCTCACCTGAACTACTGTTTTCACATCCTCATTTCTCTTCTTGTCTTCAGTTCTCCCCCATATTTTCTGAACTGGATTCTCTCACATCTTCTTATCTGGTCTGGTTCTGATTTACTACCCTCCATTCTTATGCTCTGTGCATCTACTTGGAATGTGGTATTTAGAGCCCAGAAAGGTGTGAGTTGATATTGGTTCCTGCATATTTTATTTTTAGCCATGTGACTTCCCCAAGATGCTTATCTTCTCTGAGCCTCAGTTTTCTCATCTGTAAAGTTGATGGCGCTACCTACCTCTTAGTATTATGGTATTGGTCAAAAATGAAATAGCCAAAGCTCCCAGAAAAATGTTGGTGTGTAGTAACTCTTGTTATTATCATTATTATTTATGAAGTTGTCGTTTCCAACAAAAAATGAGTGCTTCAAAACCAATGGTGTGTCATGTTCAAATTTGTTTTCAGAACCATTTTGCATGTTAGGACAATTCCCAGAGGTAGAGGGAAGACAACCAAAAATAAGGGACATAAAAATAAGAGGGAATAAAGGGCAGAGTCAAAGAAGGGGGGACAGAAAGAGAAAATTATTTAAGAAAGTCGTATTTTCTGGATGTTCAGAGATAAGACCATGTAGGCTACTTTGAGGTTATGTCTCAGTTTCCTCTCTCACAAAACTGGCTGGAGAGTGAACTTGTTGGTTTCTAATTCTACATCTCACATTCTTTGCTCTACCCTATGCCTTGTAGTAGGGAAGCTGCTTTCTGGACACAGAGACTCTGGTCAACCTATTCAGTGAGAAAGGTGGTGCTGCCATTCTAGTGGGGTGTCTGTGAGAGAAGCAAGGCGAAAGGCTGGCTGGACCTGAACAGATGGAGATCTGATCCCAGTTATCACATGCTTACTTCTGTATGACATGACTGTGGGGAACCTTTTATCCCAGATGTCCTTAGACAAGTTGTTATACTTCCCTCCGTACTTGTTGCTCAATTCTCCATTAAATGAGTAATTATCAAAGACTTCCTATATTTTGTGCTATGTAATAGATACAAGGAAGAAACAATGTAGGCATGAGCCTACCTTCAGATGCAATAGAAATTCAGGGTTGAATAGTTTCAGGTTGTTAGAAGATGTGCTGTGCATTGTAGGCCAGTTGGCAGTATCCCTGGTCTCTCCCAAAGAGGCCAGCAGAGACCCCACTGCACTACGACAACCAAACATGTTCGGACTTTGACATAATGATGAGGAGTGGGGTGAGGTATGTGTGGAATCACCCCTGGCTGAAAGTCATCGGTGTGGTAGTTGTTGATAGGTTATGAGGCATAGCCAGTGAAACAGGTCATTTGAGCAGAAGACTAATAGCTACAGTTTGACTAGGGCTTGGCTTCCTGATGTAGAAATGAATGATTCCCGAATGGCTTAATGAAGAGGGGCTGAGGGGAAAGGAAGCTGCCCTCATGAGCTGCGTGAACCTCACAGTGGGCAGGAGCAGCTAACTTGTCCCTTCCAGTCCTGCACTGGGCCTCCTTCAGCACACAAGCTTCTGAGCCCTCTCCCTTCTCCAGTTGACCAGGATGCTTGGGACTCATGGTCCAGCTATCTGTCTCAGAACCACACCTCACTGCAGGGAAGTTGAGCTTTGACTTCAATGCCTGCACAGTGCTTGTTCTGTGGCCTTCATTTTCCCACCTCTGCCTCTCCAGGAACGGGTAACTTCAGCAGTGTCTCCCTCTCCCCACTGATGGACCAACCTGGTTCTAGAAATTGGCTCTCACAGTCTGTGATGCCTGCCCAGCTGTACTCTTCACAGAAGCTGCTGGGGATTGGTGGTGGCTTGGATCTGTGACTCTGGGAGATTCTCACATGTATTTGTTAGATAGCAATAGAGTCAACTGAAGCACAATAAAAACAAGAGCAAAGACAAAGGCAATGATTTGACAGTGGCATCTGAAAAGAGGTAGGAAGGGAAGAGGGAAGAATGGTATTAGAAGTGGAAGATGTTTTATCTGCTGCCCAGGCATGGGGTTCTGGTGTGGATAGAAAGAGCTCTGGCTGGTATCAGTTTTCCAATATGAGGCTGGGGGCTAGGATTACTTGGTGTTCTGAAACCATTCAGCTCTGATGCCTGGTTGTCTCTAGATTAGGAGTTCCTACCTGGAACCATGAGGAGGTTCCTTACCCTTCTGATATTAAATGTCAAATTTATGTGGATAGCTAAATTTTTCTGGAATGGGAAAGGGAAAATACTTTTCTTTTTATAATTTTCAAAATTATCTGTGCCCTCCACAATGTTAAAAATCCCCACCTTAGATCTTTGGCTGGAGATATTTGAGTTTATCTCCTCCACCCAGGCATTATTCCTGTTTTTTATTTCCTGACTCATTCACTTTTTATATCCTGACTCCTGGGACTGGTGAGAAAGTGGCAGTGCCTGGGAATGAAATCAGGCTAGACTTGGGGTGGAACCAAAATTGTCTAGAATCTATCCAAGTGCCTCTGTGTTAAAGACACGGCATTAAAGCCTCAGAGAGTATGGTGGCCTTGGTGTGTGGCAGCGCAAAAGAATAGGCCAAAAATATTATTATTGTTAGAAAGTGGTGGACCACAAACCTTTCCTGGCATTAGGGCCTGTGTCTGGCTGAGATCAGGGTGCCAGTCTCTGACTGGAAAGCAAAGTACCAGATGAAACTAGCTCAAGACTTCATAGACTCACTTGAAGATATTCCTAATGGAAGGAAGGGATATGAAGTTTCTGGTATTTGAAGGAAGCCCAACCCTTCTTTCTGTGTCTTTATTCCTTATTTGCCTCAGTCTGAAGCAGTTCAGGCAGTAAAGCAATCAGCACTAGACTGTGAGATCAGAGACCTATATTTGAGTGTCAGCTCCCACCAGTTTCACCACTCTGGGACCATCACAGATATCCTCCTATGCTCCACTTTGCCCCTTTGTGTGATCAGGAGAACTTGGGCTTACCTCAGAGTTTCACCAAGAAATAGCTATTACTACAGGGAGATTGCATGATAAAGTCTCATTCTTGGCCACCTCCTTTGCACTTAGTCTTCAGTTGGGTGTGTTCTTGTCCCATTTTCAGCAAAACAGAAACAATCCTATCCCTAGGAAGGGTATAATGTTGGGTCCCAATACTGAGAGTTCCCTGACACTTTATGATTTCCCTTTCCCACTCTGTACAATGTGCGTTCCCAGTACTTGCTATCTGCTTTGTAAGGCTCCAGTTCTGTTGCTGTGGAGAACATCCTGATCTCGAGCAGCTCTTATAGAATACATATAAACAGCATCTTTATGCAGAGCAGAGGGAAGTAATGGCATGGGACACAGAATGTAAAAAGCATTGGAAGAATATAGAAAGACTTCTTAGAGGAAGCAACATTAGAGCTGTATAGGGGATATCTTTGTTTATAAAAGATGAATCTTCATTAAACGATTTTGTCATCATTAAGAATATACCATATGCTTTTCTACATGCTGAAACATAACTATGCACCAAACACAAGGCTTCAGCACTCATGGAGGTCACAGCACAGTGGGAAAGATAGGTGCCATGTGGAAGACAGTAGAAGACAACACAGGCAGAAGACTGTGCAAATGTTCTGAGACACTGTTATCCCTTTAACAGCTCTGTGATAGCTGCTGTGGCCAGAATATATTCTATAAAAAGGAAAAGGAAAAATAGAAATATACAAAGGTGAGTCATAAGCTTCTCCTATGATATAGAAGCCAAGAACTTGAAGCAATAGGTGCTGAGGAGCTGTGGCAAGGGAGTGAGAAAGTTAAATTTGGTTTTGGCATGACTTCTCTGGGGGAGGATAGCTTACAAGAACTGGAGACAAGAAGGAGAAACCTTTCTATTCCAGGCAGGATGGTTAGGGCCTAAGGAAGGACACCAAAGGGAATAAAGAAGGAGGAACAGAAGTAGAAATGTGGTCAAGTAAAACTTGTGATTGGGGTGTTGAATGTGGGATCTTGGCAGAGGCTGCTTGACTAGAAAAAGCATCAAAGATAGCATCACTTGTTCCTGTTTTGGGAACCCAGTGGAGGTGTCACCAATGGTCCTGGATCAGAAGTCTGATCATGGCTCCTAAAAGCTAGAGCATTCTATGTTCCCTCCAATTACTTTCATGACATTTCTCCACTGTTGTGCTGCCTAATATTTCACTACACCATTGCACTAAACAACTCTGATGCTTCTATAATGAAATTCCATCGTGAAGTCTAATCATTGGCAGGTCTTTGTATCTAATTGTCTTTCGGAGACATCTTGGTTTCATATCAGGCAAAGCTGAAGTGACCTCATTCACAGGATGAATAAAAATCTGAATTTAAGTGCCCCGAGAGTAACATACAGGACCCATCCACAGGATAAGATACATTTTCTCTTCATCTTTTCTCTCCTGTTCTCACTCTCCCACACCTCTGATGGGCCAGCTGGCCTGGTGTCTGCCTCACTGTCTCCCTCCCTCTGACATACGCTAGTCAGGATCTGCTCAGCGTTAGGAAGCAAACATGCCTGTTCTGCGTCTCACGCTATCCTGCTCTGTTTTAGTAACAACACAACAAGTCAGATTATATCCTGTGCTCTCCTTTCTCCCTTCAGCAGCAATATTTCTTCAACTAGTTGTATGTCACATCACACTCCCTCCATGGCAGGATTTCTGACTGAAAGGCTGCTCCAGACTCCCTCTCTCAGGGCTACAAGGTAACGCCTACCAATTTCCATCCCTCACCTCAATGGCCTCTTTCCTCAAAAAAGCCTTTCTTATCCGAACCAAGTTACTGCCCACCAGCATGTACCCTTCCAGCACTTTTGTGCACCTTCAGGCATATCTCATTGATAACATTACGTGTGTGTATGTGTGCGTGTGTGTGTGTGTGTGTGTGTGTGTGTGTTTTCCTTTTATACAGCTCTGTCTCTTCTCCTAGATTATGAGGTTCTGCCCCAGGGCTGAGCAGAGTATATGACACAGTAGGAGTTTAATGAATGTTTTGCTGCTACTGGTAGACATTTAGAGAGAAATTTGCCCTCTCCTTCCTGGACCAAGGTCATCCCTATGCTTCTCTGGGGAAAGAAACAGAGGTTGCCAGCTCATGACGGATGGGAAATGTGGCTGTGAGGAGAGGTGCTGAGTGAGTGAGGGCTGAAAGAAAGGCTGACAGGAAACTGCAGATTCTGAGGAGTGGGAGAGTGGGGTGAGATAGTAGCCCCGATCTTCTGATATGCCTTAGAAAAGAAGTAAAGATCTAAACTGTCTTTGAAAATGGGTTGTCTACTGGAGAAGGAGAATGTGAATATTATCATTTGACTGGGATTTCCCAGTAGAAAAGGAGTAAGACCAAAAATCTTGCCTTGCAGAGAGAAATAAGTATTGTGGCGGAAACAATCAATGATTGACCCTCTAGACTTTGGATTTAAGGGCCAGCTTCCTGTGACAACCAGGGAGTTCTACATAGATGGTGAAGCCCACTAAGCCTTGGACTACTTTTGAGACACAGACTGCAGAGGAATACCCCACTGACTCAATACAGAGAACCCAGACCTGTACCTTGAGTGGACAGAAAGGAATATTGTGTGGCCTGGGGCCCAGAAGACAGTTTGGATGTCAAACCTGAGCTGTATCCTTTCAGACCAGGACTGTACCCCCAATTTCCACTGCTTGCTGCTTCTTTCTTCCCCATTGGATGGTGAGCTCCTAGGAAAAAAGAGCCTGCTGAGCCCCATCCCGATTCCTATAACCTAGAAGAAGACAGTTACAAGTGCAGATGTCATTTCTACTGTATTTTTTTTTTGCATCTCCAGGATATATTTCCAGAAGTGGTATTGCTGGGTCAAACGGGAGCTCAATTTCTAATTTTTTGAGAAACGTCCATATTGTTTTTGGGGGGGTTGGTGGAGGGGGAGTGGCAGGAGGGATACTGAGAACATTGGTGGTGGAGAATGGGCACTGGTGGAAGGATGGGTACTTGATCATTGTATGACTGAAACGTAATCACGAAAGTTTGTAAATATCTAACTGTATCTCACAGTGATTCAATAATTGTTTTTAAAAAGACAGTTACAGACTGTTTGTGGAACTTAAAAGCAATGAATAATAACTGAGCTTGAATAGGAAGTAATCTGATCTCCCTTATATGTAAAACGGGTCTGTCAGTAGATCTAACTGTAATATTGTGAAGTTTAAATGACATGCTGAAAATGAAAATGCCTTGCACGAAGCCTAACCCAAAGAAGATACTCAGAAATAGGAGTTTGATCTTCTTTGTTGCCGTTAGCTACATCTCCTAAAAGTATTCCCCAACTTTTACTGAGATTCATATTTCTTAGACCATTAGTGGCTAAAATAATCATAAAATATCTGAGCCAGAGTAGGTATCTGTCTCCCCATATTTTCTGCTATTTATCTATGCCCTTTAACAATACTCAATTTTACTGGCTGATCCCCCAATCTCCTGTGGCACTGAAATACTGGACACAGCTCTGATTCTGGATGGGGATAGAGTTAATCCTATTTTGGCCATCAGAGCTCCGAATTCTTGCCAGAGTGACTAGTCAGGAATGACACAGAACCAGCGAGCATGAGTCCTAGGATTTATATAAAATATCCTGGTCCATACTGTGGAGAGGGTGGGAAGTGACCAGGAGCTGCTGCTGGCCACTGGCAACCATGAGGGTCAGCCTGTCAGAAATGGGAGCCAGCGCTGAGGATGGAGCTGAAGACCATATCTTCCTCACACCGAGTCCCTTATTTGGAAGGAAATTTTGGTGAGCTATGTAATTCCCCTTTCCACCTCTCACTGTGAATTGCATTTTATGTTCCTTGTAGGCAAAGGAATTCTATTACTACGAGACCTTGGAATTTACCTCATCAAATCTCCTAACTTTACAGATAAGGAGATTATTTGCAAGAGCACACGGACAGTATTTATACACAATTCCCCACATTTCCTGGTTCCTTTTTAGGTTTACAGATGGCCAGAATCGGGGCAGGTTGTCCTTCAGGTAGATTCATAAATGATTGATTTCTGTTATAGAGTGCCTAATCTTTCTTCAACAGAGAGAATTTCTTAATTCTAGTCCTCAGGTACTCATTTTGCTTTGCATTACAATGTTTTTATCCCCCAAGCAGAACTGCTGATGACCACCCCTTCCTTCCACACAGTGTAATCAGCAGCAATTAATTCTAATCACAAGGAGACAGCAAGAATGAACAGGGCATTAGTTGGACGGAAGTAATCAGTATCTCCCTGAGCACACAGTTGGTAGCTAGATGCCGACAAATGGGAGAAGTCACATGTATGTCTGTGCACACATGCCCATATACACACACTTGTAGTCACTCACACATCCACACTCCTCCCTACCGACGCCATCCCTCATCCAGGACATAAGGAAGCAGTACAAAAGGAACATACTTACTGGTGAGCATGGTTTAATACAACAACAACAACAAAAACAACAAAAATCAAGGATGTTAGAGTCAAAAATATTCTATTAACTAGTTGCTTAAAACTGGCTTCCTTTGGGTGTAGGAGAACCCAGATCTACTTCAAAATGGTTTGGAGGATTAAATAAGAATATTATGCCTAAAGCACCCTTCATTAGCGTACAGCAGGAGCCCAGGATATGCTAGTTCCACATCAAACACCTTTTATGACTGGTAGAGCATAAAGGACTAATGTTAATGTGATTTAAATATTAGAACCTTGAATGACCTGGACACAATGTAACCGAAGACCCTCTCTTCACTCGTTTTAATTCTATACCCACTACACCCCCTGCCCCAACTGTCCCTAACTTAAAACACACATCCATTAATCCTCACCACTCCCTCCTCACAATCATTCTCACACATTAAAGGGGCATTATACTCTCACACATTAGGCTGGAGTGATAGCACAGTGCTAGGGCGTTTGCCTTGCGTGCAGCCAGCCCGGCTGAGCCAGGTTTGATTCCTCCACCCTTCTCGGAGAGTCTGGTAAGCTATTGAGATGCTGAACACAGTAACAAGAAGTCTCACAATGGAGACGTTACTGGGCCCTGCATCGAGCAAATCGATGAACAACAGGAGGACATTAGATTTTACTTTCCCTACAAACACCATTTAGATACAGCTATCGCTCATTAATCTTGTTCTGAAACTTTGGAACTCAAGATCAATCTGTCTGATCTGAACCTCCCCTTTATATATTTTAAAAAATGTCCCAAGTACCAGTTAGCCAGAATGTGGGCTTGGCTTCCTGAGCAAAGCTCTATACCAAATCCCTTCTTTCCCCTGCACTGAGGGGAATTTCTGTTACTGTCATTAATTTTAGGTTTCTCCCCCTTTAAAAATAATAGTGAACAAGAGATCACTTTGGCCTTTATTTCAAGCAGTGAGGTTCTCTTCTATGGTCACCTTTAAAATCCTTGAGTGATACCGATTTCTTCTTTCCACTCTTGCTTAAATGCTCTGTGACTGATTGCTCAGCCTTCCCAATCCAGGTCAGAATCTTCCCTTGTTAGGAAGTCTTCCCAGTGTCTCAAGACTGCTTAGTTGTTTAGTTCTTTGTGTTCTCACAGAATTTGGTACATATCTTTATTTTTTTAGTTTTAATTATGCTGTTTCATAATCCAAGCCAAGTCAAAAGGCAGGTTAGGCAAGCAGGGGACTAAATACCATTTGTGATGGGATGCTAAAGTATCCACAGTAATACAATAAGTTGCATAAATTTATGGTTATTAGATCTATTTATTGATATGTGATTGGAAGGACATTGAAGACCTTTTGTGGAATAACTTTTGCTCAAGTCATAAAGCTAGAAAGGCATCAAGCTAGAATTTGAATAAATTCCATAGTTAATGTTTGGGTTGCTTTTTCACTTGATCATATGTGTTAAATACTGATTGTGTAACAGGCACTGTGCTATGCACCTAGATGCAGAGCTCCTGGCACAACCGTCCCTGTCCTCATGAGGTAATGGAAGAACAGAATCACACTCCTTGTGTTGGTCTCCAATTTCCAAATCTGAGACTCTTCTGTCCCACCATGTTTTTTTTTTGCCTCTGAGAAGCTCTATAGTGTCTCCCTCTCCCCAGGAACAAGCAAGACACTTCCTCAAAACAACCCCTTTCCCTGCCCCAAAATCTTTGGCTGTGCCCACTGTGGGTAGAAAGCCAAGGCTGCTGCCAAGTTCATTAATAATTTTGGCTTTCTGGAGGAAGAAGTTGGATTGCTTTGCTCTTCAAATATCAAAACATCCAATTAACACAGCTAATTAGCATCACTAGCAGCAGTCAAAAGAATGGCAATTTAGATGCAGGATTTCAAAGGTTTTCTAGTTGTAGGCCAAGGCAACCCATCTCTTGCTAATGACAAGAGTTCCTCGCTTAGGCAATTCTACAGCAGTCATCAATTAGCCTAGCCGCCGGGCAGAGTCTGGCCTCTTCCCAGAGTCATTTGTCTAATCAGAAGTGATGGGGATAGAGAGAAAGAGACTGAATTTTAGAGATGAAGGGGAGGGGGAATAAGGGAGGAATGGAGGGAGGGAAGCAGGGTGAGAGAGAGTGAGGTGGGGGAGACTAACATAAAGAGACATATAGGCAAAGAAAAAAAGAAATTTATGGCAGTTTTGGGAGAGTGATCACTAGGAAGCCTTCGTTTTGAGATTTGTAAAATCAGGTTTAGTTCTGAGAACTCAAACTAAAACTTGGCAAAGTTTTGTTGCTACAGACAGGCCCAAGAGAAGATAGTCCCAAACCACAATTTTTGTCTTTCCTTATTTTTACATTGAATGTTAATCTTCCCATGAACCTTGGATTCTCTTTAAAAGTCAGGTAGGAGGCAACACTCCACTTACTCTTGTAATTCAACTGAGCTCAACAACTATGACTATGATCAACCAGAGGTGATATCTCTTAAAGAAGGAAACCAGTGTATCTCTCACTGAATCCTCCTTGAAAATGACTTCACTATATCTCCAGAGTGAAAATCAGCTCTGCCCTATTGATGCAGAGTGAAAATCAGCTCTGCCTTAATCTATCCTCATGGTCAGCTAGATTACTGCGATAGCTTCTGGTCTAGCTGCTGTCTAATCCATTATCACTACTTCCAGAATGACATTTCTCAAATGCAGAGGGAACTGTGTTCCTCATGGAAATTTTGCAATGGGCTTCGTATTTTCTCCAGATCAAATACAAACCCATTAAAGATAATACTCAAGGTTTTCTTTTGGGCTTTAATTCCTGCTGGACTTGCTCTCTAGAGCTTTTTTCTGATCCACATATCTTTCTCTTCCCATCCTAAACTCGTACTCCAATAACCCTGGATAGTAAGTGGATCCTGCAAGTTCCCCAGTGTCCTTGCTTCTGAACCCTCTTTTCATATTATTTGACCCCTAAAAAAAACTAGTAGGTCCCTGCTCCTGCTCTGTGCCTTTCTATGAATATGCTTTTTTACACTCTTCCCCTATTACCTTGTTCTTACCTCCTCTTCTCTTATTAGGCACACAAGGGTCTTAAGCTCGAACATCTTCAGAGGATGAGTTTGTAATGTAAATATTGCAGTACATAGCATGAAAGAATTAGAGGAGGAGTGACCAATTGGATAGTAAAGACCATCCATACTCAAAGATCCTCCAAACTCAAAATTCAACCAGCCAACCAACTCACACTATCCAGCAACCATTTTCCCATTCAAACTCACTGTCTGCAGGAAGGAGTCAGCCACTGGCCATCAGTTGGGGACCCTCCACCTGTAATCTATACTCAGGAATCAGGCTGCCCCCCTGAGGTCTTCTGTGCTAAGGCTCTACTTCCATCTCTTTGCCATTTCCTTGCATTTTGCTCCCCAAGTGCAGGGGTATTTTCACAGCTTCTGCTGTCTCCTCCCCTCTGGGCACAGCAGGGGTGTTAACTGTGTGTAAATAGCTGCAAAGAACACTAACATTTACAGTGACTGGGCCAATCTCATCATATGCCTGGCCCAGGCAAGATGTTATTAATCAGCATTTTAATGAAGCCTAATTACAGCAGATGATGCCTCCCACCAGGTAAGGCAATGGTTACAGATGGGAGCAAACCAGGAAATCTCTGCCCTGTCCACAGAGTTTGTTCTATTGTAGCACAGGAGGGTTAACTCTGGAAGGGCGAATGGCTGTAGAGGCTAGCGTCCAGCAGAGGGCCTGCTAGCAATGAGAAATCACCGGTTTCTCCCTGCCAACACAAAGAGGCTGCAATGAAAAAAACTGGACTGTGACTGGGGATGGACTCTGGCAAGGGCCACCAGATCCACTGAGGCCTCCTCCAACTGACATTATGCCCTCTTGGGTAGAACTGGGTCTTGCTTCCTAGCGTCTATTCCTGAACCAGGCATTAATCTTCAAAGAATAGCCTTCTTTCTCATTGTCCTTTTTAACCCTTTTTTTCCTCTACAGCCTTCAAGGGTAGACCTCCCACACTCCAGTCCCCAACCCACAGATCCTCTCTGTTGCACACTGCAGTTTAAGAGTTAAAAACGTGGGTTGTGAAATCAAAAAGTAATAGTTGGGAATCTAGTGCACGCACACGCCTGCATACCCAATAACTATATTCTTTGTGACCTGGGGAAGCTTGGTAGCACTGTCCTCCACAGGGAGCTTGCCAGGCTTTGCCATGCAGGCGGGATACTCTCGGGAGCTTGCCGGGCTCTCTGAAAGGGACAGAGGAATCTAACCCAGGTCGGCCGCGTGCAAGGCCTACCCGCTGTGCTATCGCTCCAAGTTACTTTATCTCTCTCTGATGAAACATCTTGGCTATTTCTGGTGATCTGTTTCTTAATTTGGGAATAAAGTATGAACTTCACAATACTCACAAAATCAAAACCATGTATCACCTACCAATTTAGGGTAAATAGACCTGGTTCTTCTTTGCCTCCTCCTAATATACAACATCTATTCTGCCAGTTAACATAGTTATATTCTTCATTCTTGGTCTAGCTCAGGAACTTTCCCTGGCTCCTCATTACCTATAACCTAGAGCTACAAATTAGTACTATGGCACTCAAGACTCTTATGATCTGGTCCCAAAGGACCTTTCCAACTTTCATTTCTAAGGCTTCTTCGCATGAACTCAGTACTCCACAAAGGCCAATTTCTTCACATGATCATTTCTCTCCTGAGCTTTTATGCATGATCACCCAATATTTGGCAAGTTGAACTAAATGTCACCCCTTCAGAATTGCCTTTAAAATACAGATTAAATCCTTTTGTGGGGGAGAAGGTGGGTGAAGTCTACTCCAATGCAGGAGCTGAAGCAACAGACCTGAGGTGAAACCAAGCTCTACAACTGAGAGGGTTAATTTTATATATTAACTTGTTCAGGACAGAATGTCCTGATACATGGCCAAATATTATTCTGGATGTTTATGAAAGGATATTTTGGGTGATTAGGATTTAAGCTGATGCCTTTAAAGCAAAGCAGACTATTCTCCATCATGTGGAGCACCTCATCCAATCAGTTAAAAGTGTGACTAGCACAAACTACTACCCTCCAATAAACAAACCAGGGGGTTATGCAATGGGGTGACCTTGGACTTACCTCCACAATATCAATTCTGTCCTGGGTTTTGAGTTAGCTGGCCACACCTTGCAATTTTCAGATGCCTCAGCCTTCATAACTATATGAGGCAATTCCTTAAAACTACCCCTTTCTACATATTTGTGTATTTTCTGTTGATTTTGTTTCTCTGGGGAACCCTGACTTATACAACAACTTACTAGCTGTGTGCTTGTATTAAGTGACTTTCTCTCATGAGCCTTTGCTATCTAAGCTGGAAAAAATGAAGCTAAAAGTAGAGTTGCACCCACACAGGGATGTTGCAACAATTCACTGAGATTCTGTGTATGTGAGTAAATCTTACCATCAAGTTCCACCATCTGGACTAGATGTAGGGGGTTAGGGATGTGAGGATCTCGTAGCAAGGTCTGGTAGAATCTGTAAGTTGCTCTTAAAGCCAGAGCAGAGGCTGCTGTGAAGGATTCAGACAGGGAGCTGCAGTGGATTTGGGTCCTGAATTTAAATGCATCCCATTGCTCTTTGTCTCGACAGGGTAATAAAAAATCCTCAGACAGTACATTATGGATGCAAAGGTGCAGCACGGGCTCTGCTCTCTTTCCACCAATCCAAGAGGAGGGAGGCATGTCTGGGCTTATAGGAGACCCAGCCCGTGAGGAAGGAAGTATATCAGAGCCGAAGGCCATCCTGTTCTCAGGAGGGCTAGGAGGGGCCGGAGTCCTCATGTTAAGCTCATTCTTCCTCAATCTTTTCACTCTGCACAGAGAAAAATAAATTTGTATGCACAGAGAAGGAAGAAGTAGAGTACTGTGTTCTTCAAGGGGGTTACTGAGCTGTGGGACCAGTTGCTCCCAGTCTGTGAGGCTGGGTGCAGGCTGAAGTACCAGGATATGGCATAGCAGTCACCCACCAGCATGCAAGTGGAGCTCTATTAACATCTTTCTCTGTCAGCTACCACAGTGGCATGCTTAATCTTACAGGCTGGCCTGATAAAAATCCTCACCTGGGCAATTTTATGGGACCGCCTAAGCTCCAGGGGTTCTTTGGTTGCTAGCTCTGTTCACATTCCTCTGTTCATGACCAAGAGTCCTACTAACTGGATGATGTCATCCCTCAATCACAATGACTACACCTAAAAGCTCAGCAAAGCAATGAATGAAATAAAGACATCCCATTCTATTTGTACTCTCTCTCTTTTCTAATAATGTATCAATTGAAAAAAAAACACTCATAGCTGGCCCCTTCCCCACCTTGTTTTGCAGGTTGCCATCTTGACAGAAATAGGATAAACTCAGCCATGGGTCTAGGCTAAGTGGGCTGTAGGCTGCAGTTGGAAATGTGGTCTGCATCCTCTGTGTTCAGCCTGGGGGAAGACAATGTGCTACTGGCCCCTGCAGTGGGTTCTCCTCTGGGTGGATCTCTAAAGTAGCCACAGCCCAGTCACACTGCACATGGAGGACATTCATTGCAGTCAGCTCTGTGAGCCATTGCATTCACCAAAGCCTGTCATATAGCTCTGCCCCACATGGCAGAATACTCCATCCATGTGACCTCCTGAACATCTTGGAGATTTAAATTTTTCAAGTGCAGAGCATGAAGTCATGTCTAGAGTATCCATTCATTGTAACACGTCTGCAGATCTCTGTCAGATGGTGTTCTTGCACTGTGGGGGCCTCAACCAATCTTTTTCTGTGTACCAGATGCCAGGTGCAGGGCTTGATACAGGAGTTCTCAATAACTTCTTGCCATACATATGAGTGAACAATTGGATAAGCTCTCAGAGGCTGAGTACTTCTGGTTTCTATGTGTCCATTGCCTCTTCACCTGGACACTGGTCTCACATTTTCTGCCCCTGTCCAGTGGAGAGGAGGTCAAAGCTCAACCACCAGGTGGCAGTAGAGCTAAAGCACACTGAACAAGGCTAAAAGCCCTTCCCATCATCCACACTTGCTGGGTATTTGCATTCACGGGTGTCTGCGTAGGAAAGGACGCTGAAGACTCCTAGCCCCCTCACAGCACAAGTCAGCTTCATCCCTGATCCCCAGTGCTGAGGAGGTGCTTGCTAAGAATTTGTTTGGGCCTGAACTGCTCTCACACTTTCAGAGACAGCAAAACAAAAGCCCAGAGAGAGAATGTGAAGCTCGTACACAACAGCTTCTGGGAGTCTGGCTTCTAGTCTGGCCACCCTGCCTTCCAGGATGCCAACACAGATAGGCATTTTTCTAAGGTCTAATTTCTTCAAAGACCGAAGGTTATTTGAAGTAGATTCTTAATTAACATTCCAAATTTGGCTTGTATCATTGATGGGTCCCACATGGAGGAGGTATGTAGCATGAAAGCTGGGAAAGCAAAAGGCAGCTGAGGTGGTAAGAGAGGAGGCTCAGAGGCAGCCAGACCGGACCCAGATCTGCAGCAGACGCACTTGTCTAGTGCATGACCTTGGGCAGACCTCCTTCATTTACTCTGCTTTCGTCTCCTTGCTTTCCCCACTCCTAGTGAGAGGCATAACGTACCTCAGTGAGAAGCGGCAGTCCAGGTGACCCTCTCCACCTAGGGCAGCTTCATTTTGGGTGGTCAGTCATGTTCAGGGAGTTGGGGTTTTGAACTGTACTGCAGAACCAGACAAGAACACCGGCATCACCTTCGGAGGTAATGCTTCATTCTTACAAACACCCAGTAAGAAGGCCTGACTATCCGGAGAATTTTAATATTCACGGTGTTACTGCTGACTATGGGGCAGTCACTGATCATAAAGTCTGACATTTTAGAGATGAAAGTGCTTTGAATTAGTCATGCACATGTGAAGTCATTGTTTCTACTTGCCCTGCTCCAGAATCTAAAAATGACTTTGAGCCAAGACCAGTAACTTTCCCTCAGATGTTACCTTCCTTACCTTCCGGTAGGTAAGGAAACATAGGGGAGTTCAAGCCAAGTGAGAACTCAGTCACCCAGGAGGAAACAGGAGAGGAGAGATGGTGTGAGTCAGCAGATGTGGAGAGGGGGTGGGAAAGTGGGAGCTGGAGGGTCCCAGAGGGGAGGAAAGGGAAGAGGCTGGGGAAGCACACAATAGTATAGATGTAGGCTGAGAATAGAGCAGGGTGGTTACCTTGAATGGGATCACAGCGCTCTGGGTTCAGAGCCACGAGTTATGTGGCCACAGGTGAATTCATCGTTTATAAGAGAAAAAGAGACTCGTCCACAAGGGAAGAATTAAATAAGCCCAGAGAGCACTTTTCACAGAATCTGGAAGTTGCCAGACAATCAGCAAATATTTCCCTTCTCTCAAGACATTCCCAGATCTCCAGAACTCAAAGATACTCCTGGTGCTTGAAATGCTACACATGTTTAGAATCCCAGATATGGCCACATACACACAAACCTGGCATTAATTACTAGCCTGGCATTTGCCATGAATCTTTAGTGCACACAAGCGGGGCAGACTCCAACACTTTTTCTGCAAGAGGACTCTTCAGTTTTGCTCTAAATCTCATCTCACCTGGCTGCATGCAGTTCTGTGGGAGTGGTGATGCTTCTCCATTAGGCAATAAGCCTGGTCCTTAAAGGATTGTGAACACTCAAGATCATCTGGTGTAGGAATAGCGTCTACCTCTTACCAGCAGGCAGTAAGAATGCCTTACATGTATCCCCACGTCACTTATCACTTAATCACTTAACTTCCTGTTAGTCGTCGATTTGCTCGAGCGGGCGCCAGTAACGTCTCCATTTGGCCTTTCGCGTGCTAGTGTAGCCCAATGGCATCTGTTCGCTCTGGGAACACGAAGAGCCTCAAACCAATCATTCATGATCTTCACGAAGAAGCCTGACCATCTGGTAGGTGGGCGGCCACGCGGTCTTTTGACATCCCGTGGAATCCAGTCGGTAACAGCTCTAGTCCCTCACAAAAATCATTGGCTGCTGTTTGTGCCATTGTCTCCATTCTCTGGAGCACATAGAGAAGAGAACCATGTCTGAAGTTACATGGAGACTTTTGCGTCTTTTGCATAGCAAAGCTAGGTTTTGAAACCAAATCCATTTGTCTCCAAAACCTGAGTTCTTTATCCCTGGAACAAACCAGCTCAAACTCCAGCTCATCTGGACCTTGCTGGAGCTTAACTGCTCAGGCCTCATCTGTACGTGGGTTGAGAGATGTGAATGTTCCCATGGATGGGTCACAGGTGGTGGTATGTTCCCTAGCCCTCTGGCCAGGATGGGCTTGGAGTGTGTTTGGGGGTTAGACCCATGGCTCTCACTCTCACTAGAAGACACTAGGAGGAGTGACCTCCTAACACTGATCCTGGCATCTGCTGCAGGAACACTCCAGAGGTCAGAGGTCGCTCATGTGGACTCTGGTCTTGACCCAGGTATTCCCTTTGCCAGAAATTCTTTTCATTGCTGAGCTTGACCTGGGTTTTGTTGCAGCAAGCACCAATGATAAATAAATGAGCACACACAGGAAAACAACTGGCCTGCAGATACATATACTAGGGGGGCATTTGGGGTTCAGGAGGGACCCCTTGATCTCCACAAACCTCCCCCATAGAATACTGGGAGGAGAGATGCTTCTTGCCGTTCAGACACCTTCTGAGTGTTCCCTGACTGAATCCACAGATCTGTATCCCACATTTTGTTGAGAAGCAATTCTGCCTTCCCAAGGAACAGCAAAACAGAGACAGCCCCAGAGTGGAATCATTTCTTACAGGTGAAGGCTGAGTTCCGACTTTTCTGACAAACTCAGCAAATGCTATTTGAATTTGAATCTGAACGGAAATATGAAAAGAGGAGGAAAGAAGAGGGAGGGCTGGGAAAGCAGGGAGAATAAGAAAAGGAAGAAAAAGAGGACCAGTAAAGTGGGTTTCGAGGAGGCAGAAGGGAAGGGACGGATGAAGAAAGGTGGGTTGGGCACAGCCATGCCCTTCATGAAGGGGTGATTAGCCATGCACCTGCTCAAGGTCGTATCAATGGAGTGTCTGGGAGCCAAGTGCCAATATTTGTGCAAAACATTTCCATTATTTTCCTTAAGAGGGGAAGAGATGACAGCAAAGTGGCAGAGTGGAGATAATAGAAGATTCAGGAAGAGAAGGTGAGCGTGTGGAGTGTGTCTTTGAGTGACAGTCAGAAACAGACAGAGGAAGAGAGAGAGAATGCATCAAATACCTAAGAGAACTGGGAATGAGAGGTAGGGAATGAGAAAGGCAAGAATCTGGCAGTGTGGGTGAGAAGCCGAAGAGAAGAGAATGGCCTGTGACTCACCACCTCTTGCCCTCCATCCCCAAGGTGGCTGTGGACTCCAGAGCTTAGACATACCTTGAAGGTGTCTCTTTCAAGTGAGCCATGCAACAGGCGGCCAGGAGAGGGCACTTCAACCTCATGCATCAGCGGGAGCCTTGCTTACTGCTGATGGACCGGGCAGGCAGTTCCCAGCATAGAACACAGCCACAAGAGGCCAACTTGTGCTCAGTTTAGTTTAGTTCCTCCCCAATGGGGCCAGGACCCCCCTGCAACAACCCTCTGGATACGGGAGGAGCAGGGAAGCAGCCGGCATCCTCTGTGGCTGCTTCAGAACCAGCACAGAGCCTTCTCCCTGCCCAATTCCAGGCAGGGAGAAACTTCTGCCCATGTCTCCAAGCCCATTCTAGCCATCCCTTTACCAGAAACCATCCTTTTTTTAGAATAGAGAGCAGGGTAATGATTGTCACAGCTTCTTACACACAGAGGAACTTAAAGTACACAACCATTCCCAAGATGGACAGAGCAAGGAGAATGGGAAACTGAGGCACAAGGTCAGAGTTACCTGTCACATTAACACAAAAGTCACTCCACTTTATATTTCTTGCATTCCTCAGTGAGAATCATGGAGTGATCCTCAATCAGGATTTTCCTTTCAGTACCAGAATTAAAGAAGCTCCAAGCAGGTCACTTCTAACAAATCACCAGGCCACTAGCTTTGTCACAGTCTGACTCATAGCCTGAGGAATAGATCATGACTATAGACTGATTTTTGAGCTTGATAATTCATTACATTTCTCTGTTCTGTATTTTTGAAAATAAGTTCTGAATTATGCATTTATGTACAGATAACAAAGTCTGACTCATGGGAAATCTGAGAACTGCAAACATTATTTGGGGAAAGAATCAGAAGAACTACTTAAGAAACTTGAGAGGGGTTGGAGAGATAGTACCGGGGTTAAGGCACATATGTCTTCCCCTCCCTGGAATTGCCAAATATAGCCGTGGAGGACCCCAGCACTGCTAGGCACCAAGGCCAGAGAAGCACTGCATTCTCGAGTGCCACCTGGGAGGTCCCTTCCCCTTCGAGAACCATTTACAGAAAGTTCCATGAAACATTCAGACTCTCTTCCTGCTATCCCAGAAATTTACTTAGATTTCCTCCAATTCTGTAACAATAATGTGGTGATTCACTGTGTGTAAACCATGTCCCAGGCAATATCTTAGCATTTCTTTTGTTTGTTTGTTTTCATCTACTTGAAACTATTTTGTAAGGTAACAGTATGGATCACACGCATCTTCACTACAAGAAAACTGGGACTCAGAGAAATGAGGCAACTTGTCCCGTAACTAGGAAATAGCAGAAGCAAGGTTTGTATCTTGGTGAGCCTGGCTCCCAAGGCCATATTCTTTTTCTCTCTATTACTGAAAAGGTCAGTTTATTGAAAGTCTCCTCTAATGGGGAAAATAGGTTAGGTTTCGATTTGACATGAAAAGCACATCCATGCTGCAAGGCAACCTGTAGATGAACTGTCCCTGAACAGACTCCTCTGTCTACTTCAGTTACTATTTTTTTACGCCTGCGTCTGGATGTGGCTTTAGCTCAGGGATAAAATGGACCTTCTTGTTTACAAAATCTAGGTACTAATATTCATCATTCTAGGCATTGTGGGAAGCAAAGAAGATGATAGTTCTGAATGCCTTTACATACTGGTGAGTGATGCTACTTTGGCTGCTAGAACAAGGGCCTACTCTGTGGGAGATCTGTAATGCTGTATACATAATTTATTTTGTACCCCAACCCAAACTCCCACTCTCTCCTTCTTGCCTCCACTTCAGAGATGGCCAAATCTTCAGAGACGAATAGCAGTGGCTATCCTGACCCACTCCCTCTGGATTTCAGCACCCCTGCCATGCCTCCCACCATATGCCTCTCAACATCAACAAGCCAAGCACGGCTACAACCCCGGCTACAGGTCCTCATCTCAGATGAACTTGGCAGCTGCCTCCTCTTATTGGCAGGACATTTATCATCTTGAGGAAAATATTGACGGATAAGAAAACCCAGACAGGCAGACAGGCAGCCTGTCTCGACTGGGCATGAAGATTTAGAAATAAGATTTGAGGTTACTGGTTTTAGTTTCTCTGGATGGGAGGGAGGGTTGGTCATCTTGGGGAGAGTGGTCCACGTAGGAGGAAAAATGAGGGGGCTGACAAAATCCTGGGGACTCATGTTTGGTACATAGTAGAGGTTCAATAAATGAGTTACCTTCTGAAACAGACTCTCTAAATCATACCTGGAGAGTGGACCCTTTGCTCACATTCTCCATTACAAAGATAGATACACTGGGGGCTAGGGAGGGCACACAACCAGTCAGTGGTGGATACCAGATTAGCCAAGCCCTAGGCTGATGAATATCCTGCCAGAAAGCATTACCTTGTGATACTTCTGGGAATGACTACAAGATTTCCAGCCACAGGGAATCATCAAAAAAACTTAAGTTCTTGGTTCATGGGAATCAGGAAAGGTTCCTTGGAGGCTCGGAAGAAGGAGATCCCTCAACTTTCAGGGCTGGCTCCCAGGGAGCAGCACATCCTTACAGAGATGCAAAGTGGGATGAAGGCAAGGCAAATGGGTGCACTTGGGCAGCAATGAGACATTTTGTCTGTTTGGTACCATCTAGGCAATCCCACTTATCCTCTTTCCCACAGGTCACCCTGTTCTCTCTGAGGCCTGGTGCAGTCATGAATCCTTCACTCTATGTTCAGTGGTTCTCTCAGACTTCTCCACCATCACTGCCAATCACACCCTGACTTGTATGGACAGCCAGATTTTTATAAGGAGGGCAGCCTCTCTCAGGGTCCTACTCTCCTCACGTGCCCTGTCACCTTCAAGCTCTTCCATATCCCCTCCTACCACACAGAGTAAAGAATAAAATAACTACTAGTTCCTTCCTCCCAATGTGAGTTTCTGTTAAAAAAAAGTCAATCAGTATGAATTTCAGCATGAGGGTGTGGTAAATGTGGTAGTTGCTAATTTTCACCAATACGGAGAAATATAGTGTCAACAAGAGTGTTAAACCATTGTACTACACAAGAAACCTCATTTCTCCAAACCAGTATTTCTAAAGCTGCCTTTGTTTTATTTTATTATAAAGGCAGAAATAATTGGAAATCTTAAATCTTAATATTGTTTAAGTCCCTGGAGTATTCCAGACATCTGTAGGTAGCTATGCACCCAACAATTAATATATAAATACCTGTAATGCTGTAAAGGGGCAGAACGTTTGTCTTGTTCTTCGGACTAATCAAAGTCAGGCGCACATCCTTAATCGGATGGAACTGATCTTCAGCAGAGTCATTCTACTGGGGAGCGTGGTGGGGTAGGGCGATCTCTTTACATTTCTATGTGTATAAGTATATAAATGTGCAAGTGAACATGAATGTAAACAAGCAGCTCAAGTTCCTTCAGAACCAGGCAGGACTTCTCTGCCCCGATCTGAAATGATATCAACTCTTTTTTATCATCATCTTGGTTTCCATGGAGCCTTGCATGGCTGCTAGTGATTGCTGACAGTTATCATCATAAAGTAACTTTACAACTTTGTAATTTGTAGCTCTCTGCTGTCAGTAATATTAACAGCATTTCAAATTATGGCTATAAACTTGACAACAGCAGATAAAACCTTTAGAAACCTCATTTGGGGGGAATGAGGAAAGCTGGTGGCTAAGTAACAACGTGGTTTTCAAGTCTGAACAGGAAGTTGGCTGGGATCTGGAGGGGAAGGCGGCAGGTTCAAGGCCACTCAGCTATGGCACCTCAGAGAAACCTCAGAGAAAGGTGTGGATGGGATCTGGGAGAATAGGGATCACAAAAAGGCCAAGATGGGCAGCACAGAGAGCAAAGAGAGAGAGAGCAAATAAGAAGTGACTGACAGATGCCAGCTGAGGTTCCCGAGACTCAGAAGAGGGTTTGTTTTGTAGGATATGGAGAGAAACTTGGCTGACCTCAGAGCAGGGAGGAGGGTGAGACCAAGCCTGAAGCAGAATTGAGGATTAAGGAAATCTGTACTTTGGAGCTGGACTGATACAGGGATAAATCCTCCATTTCCTAATTAGTAACTGTGCATCCACAGGCATGCCATTTGGCTTTTGGGGCTTTATTTTCCTTAATCTGTCAAATGGGGTTACTTATCTCAAAGGCCCAAATATATAATTCTCTATCTATCTAGATATTCCCTCTTGAAATAAATTTGAAGATAATATCATTTCATCTTCTGATCAAAAGACAGGGAAATCTGGATGAAAATCTATAGGCAATCTCCATGCCGGGCTCCTGATTCTCCTGAATATCAGCACTACTCTTTTTACCATCACCATGGCTAGTGGTCATTCATCCACTCTGCCTGTCATTTAGCAAACTTTCATACTGAAAGACAAAAAGCCCACGTCCGCAGTAAAGAAAAAGAAAGAAACCGAACAAGGTTCTGTCCAGTCGAGCCCTCTGTTCCTAACAGATGAACACATCTGCTGGTTAGGAATCTGGCAAACAGGAAATGGGCGGTTCCTAGGTATCTTCTCATGACAAACTATAGGCCAGGTCCAACTGCTTCCTACTCCTCCACCTTCTCCCTAAAAAGTAAAGCCTCTTTTCCAAGAAAGAAAATACAGGCAGAACCGTCCCCTCTTGACTGCCCCCCCTCCCACACCACCAACTCTCTATTGCACCCCAACACACACATATTTTGGTAATTATTCTGAGCAACACAGAGCCCACCACTCATGTTTCTGTTAACAAGCTAGCAGATACTGGTGAGAGCTGCTTTCACATCATGTGATTATTGTGCCCACTGACGGTCCACCAATACCAGACTTTGACCAAAGAAGCAAAGTGATTTAGTCAAGAAAAGCCCTATCAATTTATGAGGTGGGTAAGGGGGAAAAGACTATACTAGAAGTAGATCCTAATTTCTTGAAATCATTCTTTTCACTGTACACATTATGAAAACACTTCCTTCATTGCAACTCCATGGTATCTTCTAGAAAAATCAATTGTGAGTCTATCTATAGCCCAGATCCCTCTTTAGAACTTCAGACCCATACAGACAACCCTTTAGAATCTAGTATAAATCTTCTGGACTTAACACATCCCAAACAGAAAATAGACTCTCCACTTCCCCATTCCATCTTTCTAGTAGTGTATATTTAAGTGTATGGTCCCTACAATATATTCAAATCAAGAAACATGGCATTTTCCTTTACTTTTTCTTTTATCCCTATTCACAAGAAATCACCAAAAATATTCATTTCCACTTGTTAGATTTAAGCATATTATTAAAATGAAAGTTTGGTCTTGGTTTTAACTGAGATTCTCAGAAGACAGATATCACATTTCAAAATACAGTATGAGGGTCAGAGATACAGTATAGCAGCTAATGTTCTTACCTTGCATGTGGTCAGCCCAGGTTCAATGCCCAGCAGCACATAAGGTCTCCAAGCATCAACAGTAGTGACCCCTGAGCATAGAGCCAAGAGTAATCCCTGAGCAGAGCCAAGTATAATCTTCACCCCCTCCCTCACCCACAACCCAAATTAAAGTGCAGTATTAAACTTCCACATAGGATTTGCTAAAGGAAGGCAGAACACCAGCTTGGGTGCCTTTAGCTCATCTTCAGTTGAGAGAACTATTGGAAGGATATAGTGGCCTCAACAGGCTATGGTGACTTCAACAAGTCAATGGGAAGCATACTATGCACATGACCTTTTCAGATACACTTGCCTATGTGCATAGATGGTGTGAAGAGGCTTCCAGGATCTCCATGACATCTTGGTAGTGCACTGAAGATCCTTTCTGCCGTCCCCCCCCCCCCACCGCCATGTAGAGATAAGCATCTGGGGTTAGTTAGATGGGAGAAAGGGCTGAAGACATGTTGGGGATGCAGAAGTTAAGCAAGATCCTACCCTTGAATCACCTTGAACTACCTATCTGGCTTAGGTCTGAGTCGGAGAAGGGGGAGGGCTTTACTTTGAAGAGGTTGGATGGCTTTCATCAGACCAGACAGAGTTATTGCTGAACCGAGGCTGCCTTGTGACCAGAATTAATTAGAGAGCTTTTAATTTCCTGAGAGTGACTGGAGAGTTAGGAGGCCTGCCAGAGTTTTTCTATCTCTGTCTCAAGATCTAGAATCTACAGCCAGCTATCTATAGGGTCAATGGGAGACCAAAGGTTTATAAAAGTGTGCCTGTGAGTACTGTTTGTTCCCTGTACCTGCTGCATGGTTCACAGACCTCTCTTCATGGTCTAGCTCTGCCCAAATTTATTTATCATCTGCTGTTCTTGGCACAACCTCAAACACCCTCCAGTATTTGGGACACACCCTCTCTCTGGCATCTGGGCTCAATTTGTGACTCCTTCCTCTCCCAGGAAGGCTGTTCCGCCCCTGCTACCTGCACCCCATACTCCTGGAGGACTGAACCCTAGTTTCCATTCCTCTATGAAGTCTTTCTTCTCTCTTCCTGCCCACCACTCCTGCAGGATCCCATGCTTTCCTGTCCTTTAGGTTTCTCCTTTCCCAGAGTTCTCGGTGCTCTGTACTGCTGCCTCTTCTTACTCTTCCTGCAGGCAGGAACCAGACCTCCTTTATCTGTCCTTGTCTCACATGTGATGAGCTTTGTTGGGTGAATACATTCATCATGTCTGAGCTCTATTTCAGAAGTGCCCACGTGAGGTGACAGTAGCATCTCATTGAAACCAAGGTAATGGATTGAATTCTAAATTTTCATGTCTTCCAGTCACACCAGGCACACCTTTCTCCCAGATGCAGCATTTTATGATCTCAAGATATGTGTCCCCAGATGTTTGTGTGGAAATAACTCAGCTCAGAACCCAAGTCTCTCTTCCCAATGTTTTGCTCATCTATTATGTCAAAAAGTTATTTCATTTTGGCTTGGGATCAGACCATAAACAAAGGCCAAAGAAGTTCTGGGTTATTTTATGGTTCCAGTTTAGCCTTTCTCTTTCCTTTTAAAAATCATTCGAACAGAGCATATTTATTACTTGGCAGACCAGTAAAATGTAAATAGGATTTGCTGAAGAATGGTCCAAAATTCTCAGGAATTTATAACTTCGTAACAACAAAACAACCAAGCACAGGAAGGAAAGGCAAGGAAACTAATGTTTAACAGCACTAAGTGTGCCCCATGATTTATCTGCCTATCCCATATAGCCCTCAAACAACCCTGTGAAGTAGAGAATTATAGTCCTAGCTCTACAGATGAAGACACAGAGGCTCACTGGGGTTAAATAATGATAGGCCCCTCAACTGTAAAGACACAGAGCAGATGCACCTTCGGGACATTGACACAGAACTATATTCTGCCCACAATGACAGACAAGCAGTGAGAGGAGAAAACTCTGAGGACATTCCATCCCCCCACCCCTTTTAGATTCAACTGATGATTAGGGGTCTGGCTCAGTGGTAAAGTGTATATGCCTCATGTAGAAGGCCTTGCATTCACTGCCCTGGCATCTCCCTCTCCCTCCAAGCCCCCCTATATATATGAAAGTTCTATCTCTTTTTTCTAGAAAGTGAAACCTGCATATCCATTCTCTGTTTTACGTACATTTTGAATGTTTTTGTGCTCTTTTTCAAGGTCACTGATGAATCCCTATGTTAAGAACCTCTAAACTAAAAGAATAAAATTAGCTCTCAGCATACCATGGTAAAGCTGTACAGAAAACTTTTGATTTACCCTTTTAGATTTCATGAGTATAAGACACTTTTGTATATGAATCACTAACCAAAGAACAGAACTGGGGGTTCTTGATATCACAAATAGATATAAGCATGAAATTACATGATTTTAAAATCAGAAGAATATTTGTCAGGGTTGGAAAGATACAGAGATAGGGAATATAAATATTCTAGACCAGGGACAAAGTGGTCTGCATAACCTCATTCCCAGACTCTGACATAGAGGATTAGATGCTGAGAATGGGAGAGGGACTAGTGTTTGCTCCAGTCCATCCAGGAACAGTGGTGGAGGCAGGATCCAAAACCTGGTTGGTAGCTTCAGAGTCACATCATCAGCCATGCCATCTGTGTAGGGTTGAGAGCAGCAGGCACAAGGGGAGGGGCATCTGTTGAGCACTAATGAGATGCCAGGCAGTGCCCAGTACTTCCAACACCATTTCACCTTCCCAGAAACTCTGCAAAGTGTGTGTAATTATTATAGCTTTACTTTCCTTTGCACTTTTCTGATTTCCTACTTCCCAGCTATCCCTGGATAGCTATTTGGGTTTCCACTCACCCCAGTACTTAGGAAAAATCAGCTACAGAGAAAGAAGTTTTCCAGATGAAGCATCAAAGCCATCATGAGAACTGCCTGTGTCCACCCCGCAACTCCAAACATAAACCAGATGGAGTTTGGACATTAAGGCAGTCACACGCAGGGGCCTCACCAAGGTAAGGTGTCAAGGCATAACAGGGGTTCAAACTTGGAAACCTCACACTTGCAAAGCAAAAGTTTTGCCATGGACGCTTCTCCAGAACCCTTCATTATATGCTCTTAAATCTCTCCAGTCACAACTCCTATTTCCTAAGGACACCTCCACTCACTAATTTACTAATTATTGGATACCCATGATCAACACTCCACTGTACCAGTCAGTCTCAGCCTGAACCACCTGCCATGTGGGCTGCCATGTGGTTCCATAGCTCCATGAAGTCTCCCAGCACAATCTCTGGCCTCTTACTTTTCTCACTCCTTGAATCACAGGCCCTCACTCACATTTGCATCAAACTTTTCAACATTTTAACCAATGGTCGCAATAAATAAAGCTAATACTGTACAATCATGCTTTTTTTAAAAATCTGAACTCATGTCAAGTTATTTATTCCCTCCAATGATATATCAGGAAACTGAGGCCTATAGGAGTTATATTCTAAGTAGCAGAGCTAGTATTCAATCTATCGTGTTGGAAACAAAAGTCTATTTTCTTTGCATCACATAATACTTTTTCCTGAGTATCTTTCATTAATTCTCACAGCAGGGGTTAGAAAAATAGGAAGGACCTTGGTCCCAGTGTGAAGGTGAGGAAGCTTGCCTGGGGGAAATTAGAGGACTCGCTGAAGGGCAAGTTCTGGGATAATGCTTGCACATTGTCATCAGAATCCAGGTCGCCCAGTCTGGAGGACACTTCCTCCCAGACCATATTGCCATTCCCACTAGACCATGTAATTTCTTTTTTTCTGATTGGGATATGGAGCCAGCAGTCAACAGAGATCACAATCTGTCTGCCTAAATTCTCTCTCTGTCTGAGAGTTTAACAAAAATTCATTTCAAACAGAAACCAGGTTAAACTACCCTCGTGCATTGTATTGGTCCGATCCTGGTGCAGTTCCAGGTTCCGCCTCTTATTCTCTTAATGACAGAACAGGCTGGTGATTCTGACCACATCATATTCTGCTTAATTCATGCATAGCACAGTTAGTCCCTCCTTCCCTGCTCCCTGTCCCTTTGCTGTTACTGTTGTAATGACCAGCACTAGCACAAGATGCATGCCTGACTTGAGGCACTTGCACAGTTTTAGTTGTGGTGTTTCCTATGAGTTGTACTCTTTAGGTGTGGTATTCACATATGCAGTTGTGGTGTCAAGGCATAACAGGGGTTCAAACTTGGAAACCTCACACTCGAAAAGCAAAAGTTTTGGCCATGGAAACTCCTCCAGACCCCTTCATTATTTGCTCTTAAATCTCTCTAGTCACCAACTCCTATTCCCTAAGGACACCTCCACTCACTAATTTACCAATTCTTAGATACCCATGATCAATATTCCACTATATCACTCAGTCTCAGCCTGAACCATCTGCCATGTGGGTTGCCATAACCTGCATACAGTTTTGGCCCACTTCCATTTATTCTTTGCTCTCTAGCCAGAGTGGCATTCTGCCCTTTTAAAACCCTTCTGTTGTTCCCCATCATCTTCATATTCAATTTCAAGTTCCTTACAGCCTGCCCTGCCATTCTCATCATTTATACTTGAAGCTCCTCAGCCATCTGGACCCCTTACAGCTCCTGTTGCATGCCTTCCCCCATCCTCTCTGTATCAGCAATGTCTTCCCTTCCACAATCCTTCCCTACACATTCTGGCTAATTTCTAGCCATCCATAAAACCTCAGATTAGATGTACCTTCAGCTGGAATCTCTTCCCTACCTCCCTAAACTGTGTGAGACTCCCCTTCTTCCTCTTGAAGACATTTCTGTCTTAATCATGGTCATATATACCCCCGAGAATGTGACTATACAGTGGCAGAGACTATAAATATGTTCACTGAAAATTTCCTGTGGTCTTCTGGAATTCTTCCACCCCAGGACTTACCACACATGTTTTAATCTAATATCCTCTTTTAGCTCTATTGTTCTGTGTTCTACCCCAGGATTTTTGCAATATTCCTGCATGAGCTCATGGTGTGTTTATTTGATGAATGAGGATGAAGGTGTATTGAACAAAGGAGACCCTGTGTCTGAACAAAGGGAGGGGGTTTCTATTAAGAAGCCACAGAGGCAGGCCACAGAGTAGTGGAGGAGGGAAACTGGGGCCCTTGGTGGCAGAAAATTTATACTGATGAATGGATAGATATTATAACAATGTATGATTGAACCGAAATTCAGTCATGAACTTCGTAACTGTGTATCTCACGGTGATTCAATTATTTAAAAAAAAAAGTACATTTACCCACAACACAAAAGCATCTCAGAGGTAGGTGCCAAGAAAGAAGAGGAAAAATCATGGAATTTAACATCAAAAAGCAACCACAAACCAAGTTTTCAGGCCTTCTCTGGAGATTCTTATGTCTCACTGAGAACAAAAGTTGTGAAATCCTCTTTGGCATGGCATGTTCAAACTCTTCTTCCAGATAATTCAATGTCCTTCCTTCATCACAATATTTCGGGAGAGCAAAGAAGGTGCTCTAAGGAATGAGATGTATGCCTGCATTATAGGAGTTAGTGAATTCTGGAGAAATCATGGGCTACAGACTTGTGTCTGTGTCTGCGTGCATGTGTGGCCCCTAGATAAGGCCAAGGCTTTGTAAGCCATGGACCCTTTGCCTTGGATTTGCTAAGACAAGTAGCTATTAAAGTTGATCTTAAGATAATTCCTTAGTCCTGGGGACAGTAAGGCGGGGACTCTCAGTTGATGTCATGGTGTCTCAGCATTCTGTGGGATCAGGAGCTCCCCTCTAAATGTTTTTTCTATTGCTAGGTCTTCTTCTGGTGCCTCTGCATTGCCACCTATGGTCTCAACTAGGTAACTGACACCTCTCCACCCCCAAACATTAGTCCACTGCTGGCAGTGGAACAATCCTGCCACACAGTGACCTTGAAATGAAAGTCAATACTCAGAAGGCTCCAATTTGGACACAACACCTAAAATAAATCAAACAAGCTAGAGAGTAACCTCAAAATTCATGAGAGCAAAGAATGAAGGTTGGGCATGTTGGGAGAATTTATTTTTAGGAGAAGAATAAGAATAAAAGTGAGAAAGAGAGTAAGATGTGTGTGTGTGTGTGTGTGTGTGTGAGAGAGAGAGAGAGAGAGAAAGAGAGAAGTAGAGGGAAGAGGAAGAAATAGAAGGAGGAAAGAACAGAAGATGGAGGAAGAGAAACCATGGTGGCAGAAATACACAACACAGGAGCCTTAGTCAGAAGGAGTGGGAGCAAAAGAGAGAGAGATACAAGTGGTAGGAAAAATGGTGAGGAGAAAGAAAAGAGAGTGGAAGAGTGAGAGCACAGGAAGAAAATAGCTAACACAGAAAATGATTTCACATGCAAAGGTTAGAAGAAGGAGTGAAAGCTATCAAGGTCTTCCGCAGAGTGGCAACCCATCCTGGTCACTGGTTCTGCCAATTCACAATGATACCACCTGTCCAGGAGCAGTGGAGGAAAGAGGAAAATGGGAGGCCAAAGGAAGACAAGGTCTCCACAGAGACTTCAGAATACCAGAGACAAGGCAGAGGCTGATGTTGCAGGGGGTTGGAGGAAGCTGTCCCTTAGAAGGGTTGGAACAAACCACATAATCCATAGATGCTAACAAGAGCCAGATACTTCCTTCCAAAGCCCAGACTCCCAGATAGCTCATTCCTATCCTGCTAGTAAGTGTTACCAAACCTGGATCCTTGGGGTGGGATGAGGACAATCCAAGAGAACCTGGCTAAGGATACAGGCTTCTTCAGTGTAGGGAACAGCAGCTGTGGTGCCCCCAATGATGTAGCTGTAGAAGGAGACCTCCAGGGTGTAGCAGTAGGAAGTGTGGTCCAGCAGTCCCCCAAGGAAGCGACGGCCAGTTCCTGCTTTGACTGCATCACGGTTAAAGGATGTGCTGGACTGTGAAAGGCAAAGAGGGAGAGGGAATCAGGGCTGGTCACCTGATGGCTACTGGATTTTGTTTTACGTGAGGGGTGACATATGGCTGTATTGAGGGCAGTGTTGGGTCCCCAGGGCCACTCCCAGCTGTGATGGTTATTTGGAGGCCACCAATGTTAGTTATGCCCATTGGTGCTGGGTATCAAACTCAGAATCATGCATATGCTAGGCAGTGTGTTACCTCTTGAACTCTCTCCCCAGCCCAAAACCCATTAGATCTTGCTTCTTAGAGCATGTCTGGGTATCAGCTTCCTTGTTGGAAAGAGGCAATTCAATCCAACATCATAGAATGATTATGAGGCCCGATTAGCAGATGCAACTAAATAAAAGCATTCACAATGTTCTTGGAGCACAGTAACAGACATCTGACAAGTATTTCAGGAGGTGTGAATGGGATAGATGGAACGAAGAAAAGTTGACAATGAATGAGACTATTAGATTACAGTGATGATCAGAACTAAGATTTGGGCAGGGTTTTCAGCTTTATGATGCTTTAAGATTTGAGAAGGGCTTTTAGCTTACCTCACAGTAAGCTTAACTCACCTTACCCTTGATTGCAGATGCTATAATTTTGCCTCTCTAAGGTACAGAGATGGAGGCTCATAGAAGTGGGTCAAGTAAGTGATACACCAACAGATATGAACTTAGATTGGATCCAGAGAACTCTATACACCTTCATAACCCCCTCCCCATTAGAGGACATGGCATTGAACTCTAGTTCAACATCTGCAGACAGCAGAATCAAGCTTGCTTTCTGGCTTATTCATATCCATGATAGAGAGAGAAGGAAGAGAGTAGCAGGTTCACAACTCAAGTTCTCTCCATAGGAACAGGTGAGATGCCAGGCAACTTCCCATAGTTTGTCTTAGTTTCAGTTTTCTCATGCACGAAATGGAAGTGATTATAAGATACCCATCACAGCATTGGTGAGTTAGTCACACAGCATTTTAGGGTCAATACCCCCTTAAATTCAAAGAGTCATTGGACATTTCAGCAAATGGAGACTGTGTCTCTAACAGGAGGACCGGGGCTCTTATTACAACAGGCTCTCATAACAGGCTCTCAGCATGCCAAGAGAGAAGGCAGGAGGGAGGAGAAAAAAGAAAACAGAAAAAATAGAGAGACTGAAGTATGAGAGATACAGAAATATGTGAGGAAAAGAGTGCACACACACACACACACACATATGAATTAAAGGGATAAGAGTAAAAATCATAAAATGATAGAATCTCAAGTCTGAAAAGAATGAGGATGTCCAGGTAATGCAACCCAACTCTCCTACTTTAGAGTCAGACAATGAGGATCAAGAGGGGAGATGGAGATTGGATGAGAGTCAGTGGTTTTGTTCTTGGCCTGAACTTTTAGGGAAACAGCAATGCAGGATGTTCAGGCGTGGTCAGAAATAAAGCTCCTCATCTGCGCTTCCTCAGTAGGCTCCGGAAACCTGGTCCCTTGAAAGTATTAGAGGCTTTTGAACAACCTTTCAGACAGCCTGAATCCAGAGGAGCACAGTTTGCTCTGTAAGTGTAGTGGTTTCCAAAAGTGAGGGCTGGTCATCCTGTGGAGCTGGTGACAGAAGCAAGCACACCTGCTTTTACCCCAGAATCACCTGCTATGCTTCTCCCACCAAATGCTGGCTGGCCTTGCTCTCCCTGTTCATACTCTGGATGATAGGTGTCCATTGGGTGTAAAGAGGGGACTGTGTTAATCAATCTCTCCCCTTTCTTTCCTGGTGGCATTCCAAGATTCTGGGATTCAACATGTGTCTTACCTCATGAAGAAATCCATCATCTGCGCTAATGTCCAGGCCTGAAGCAATGAGCAGGCAAGTTATCAGCTCATCAACTTCAAAAATTGCTCTGACCTTTTGGACTTCTCCCCCTCTGGGCACATGGAAATAACAGGCCTCAGAAATTTAGTATCAAAACAAGGAAAAATGTGCTAAAGCTTGCTGCCGGGTCCTACTACCACATACTGATTCCATTCCTCACCTTCTCTTCCTCTCTCCCTGCTCTTTTCTAATACTGTTTTTTTTGCTGCAAGTTATTCCAGCTGCCGGTGTACCACTTCTCCAGCCCGCCTCAGTGCAGGAGGTAGGCAGGAACAACATCAGCTCCTTAAGTCTGCTGATGTCCTTACTGCCTACAGAAGGCTTTCGTGTTTATCTATATGGCGTTCATCCTTGCAGGAAGCTGCGATGCAAAACAGGACCAAAAATGTTCACCCCCGAATCACTGACAAAGAAACTGGGGTATAGAATTATCAGAAAGGAAGAGAAGGATGGGCATGTATGGCCCCCAGCCTCCACGCCCCCACCCCCGCCACAATCGTTTTTTAGAGTCCATTTCTGATTGAAAGACTAAAAGCCTGTGAATGCAGAGCCTATGGCAGGGCCTGGCTCTAGGTGAAAGCTCACTAAATTTCTTCTCTTATTAACGCTGGAGCCAGAAGCAATGAAAGAAACACTGGTTTCTAGGTCTGTCAAGGTGCATTTTCAATATTCCTCTCTAAGGAGCCATGAGGGCACTGGGAAGAGCTCGCCCGTCTGTCTTTATCCCCTACACAGGTCTGGCACAGAGTCGGTGTTCTCGAAACGTTCCCCCCAACTGGACTGAGTGAGCAGGCAGTGTGAAAGGGTAGGGGTTGGTGTGTGTGTGTGGGGGGAGGGGGTTGGCTGAGAGAGGACTCTTGACATACATAGGAGAAGTCCTCAGCGTTCTGGCAGAGGAGTTTGGGGAAAATGGCCTGCCTCTGAAACCGTTCCTCATCCTCAAAGATGTTGCCGTACATGAAGCCATTCATCATGGTGGAGTGGGCGTGGATGTCAATATAAAACTCCAGGCTGGTTTTCTGTTGAGAGAAAGGAAAACAAATGAGAAGTCTGAGGTCACAGAACTTGCCTTAAAGGCACTAAAGGCTAAATGAGTGTGCTTGTACGTATGCACACTGTGTGTCTCTGTCTCTGTCTCTCTATTTCACATACACACTTTCTCTCTCTCTCTCTCTCTCTCTCTCTCTCTCTCTCTCTCACTCATACACACACACACGCACATACACATGGTCTATCTCTGTCTCTCACACATAGTCTCACTGTCCTTTTACACACACACACACACATACACACACACACACAATTTCTTTTCAAGCTGGCCCTAATATTTGTCAGATGAAGATCAGTTTCTCACTTTAGCAGCATCTGTCCTTGGGGTCTTAGAGTGCTACCCTTTACAACCTTCATTACAGGTCTCCTAAAGAAATAAAATTTTTGGTAAAGAAAGTTGTGATAAAAAAAAGAAATTAAAAAAAGAAATTTGTGATGCTTTTTACCCAAAAAAGTTAATATGAACATTGATATTAAACTTAGTAGAATTTGTTTCTGTTATTAATGAGGATTACTTTCCAGGTAATGTAATAATATTTACATTGCGTCTGCTTATGTTATTTTAACTAATTAAGGCTGTTTCTAGCTGAGGGGGTTCAGTAAGTCACACTCTCACTTTGAACCTCACCTATCTTATTTGAAAACGGGTATTTTAATTCCATCCTCAAAGAGTCATACCTAGCAATACTACTGATGGTCATTTACAGCATAGGTAATACAAGCAAGGTAGGGATAGACCACATCATATTCAATCGACGGTTTTGCCTGACTGATGTCGCTGTTGTCCCAAAATTTCGAACGGGATCGGACCACCGTCTCCTTCGTGCAAAATTCTACTTCACAGAGCGGGGAGAAAGGGCTGCAAAGTTCAAAAAGAGAACTCCCAGAACGACCACCAACTGGGAACTCTTTGGTACTATTGCGGCAACATGGGAAGATGCCATTGTTGACAACATTGACAAGGAATACGATAGACTGGTTCAGCACCTCCATGAATGTGCGAGGAACGCCAAGAGAGAGATAGCCACAAAAAGTCGCCTATCTTCGAAAACTCTTGAGCTAATTCGCCAGTGTGGTTTGGCGCATGCCTCAGGCAACCGCAAGCTAACGTCCGAGCTTGCAAAGCAGTGCAGAGATGCGATCAAGGAAGACCTCAAAGAGAGAAGAGCAGAAGTACTGGTAGATGCGGCAGAAGCCGGGAAAAGTATTCGTAACGCCCGCCTGTCCTTCGCCAACTATAAGACCAAGATGACTGCCCTCCGACGTCCTGATGGATCCATCACATCCTCCAGAACGGCAATGGAGAAGATCATCCATGACTTCTACTCAAATCTCTTCGATAGCCATGTCCACTTGCCAACATACCAAATTCCACAGGATGGGTATGTCGTTCCCAACGTTCTCCCTTCCGAAATCCGACACGCCATTTCGTCAGTAAAGAAGCAAACAGCACCCGGCCCAGACAAGGTCAGACCTGAACACCTGAAGAACCTGCCGTCAGTACTCATCAATACACTGGCTCGGCTCTTCACTCGCTACCTGTCTGAATGCAAGGTTCCATCTCAATGGAAAACCAGCAGGACCGTACTACTGTTCAAGAAGGGAGACATCCATGACATTGGCAACTATCGCCCGATCTGCCTATTGTCTGTCATCTACAAGTTGTTCACTCGAGTCATCCTGAATAGGATTGGCAGAACACTAGATGAAGGACAACCATGTGAGCAAGCAGGGTTCCGCAAAGGATTCAGCACCATCGACCATATCCACACGATAACCAAACTCATTGAGGTTTCTCGGGAGTTCAAGATGCCGCTCTGCTTAACGTTCATTGATTTAAAAAAGGCCTTTGATTCTGTTGAGACGGAAGCGGTCATTGAAGCCCTAGCCAATCAGGGCATTCAAGCCCAATACATCAAGATCCTCCGTGAGCTGTATTGCGGATTCACTACCAGGATCTCACCATTCTACAAAGAAGTGATCGTTGATGTCAAGAGAGGGGTGCGGCAGGGTGATACCATTTCACCAAAACTCTTCAGTGCCACCCTCAAGAACATCATGCGACGACTGGAATGGGAAGGAATGGGAGTGAAGATAGATGGTCGGCAACTACACCACCTCCGCTTTGCTGATGACATTGTTTTAATAACACCAAACATCAGCCAAGCGGCACAAATGCTGGCCGACTTTGACCGTGAGTGTGGAAAGGTAGGACTACAGCTGAATCTTACGAAGACAATGTTTATGAGAAACAGCCTTGTTCCTGATGCCCCATTCGCTCTCAATGGAACGACCATCTCCGAATGCAACAGCTATGTGTACCTAGGTTGAGAGGTCAACATGACAAATGACCTGGCACCCGAGCTGCGCAGGAGAAAGAGAGCAGCTTGGAACGCCTTCAAGAACGTCGAAGAAATAGCTAAGAGGACGAAGAACCTCCGGCTCTGGGCACATCTCTTTGATTCCACTGTTCTTCCTGCATTAACATATGCCTCAGAGACCTGGGCCCTACGCAAACAAGATGAGAACGCCATTCAGGTCTCCCAGAGAAGAATAGAAAGAGCTATGCTTGGAATATCACGTTTCACTCAAATGAGAGAACGAATCCGGAGTTCTGACATCCGTCGACGATCAAGGATCAGGGACGCTGTCTCATTTGCCAAGGTGTCGAAAATCAGATGGGCTGGTCACGTAATGAGATTTAAAGACGACCGTTGGACTAGAGCTGTTACTGATTGGATTCCACGGGATGTCAAGAGACCGCGTGGCCGCCCACCTACCAGATGGTCAGACTTCTTCGTCAAGGTCATGAACGATCGGTTTGAGGCCCTCCATGTTCCCGGAGCGAAGAGATGCCATTGGGCTACACTAGCACGCGACAGGGACAAATGGAGACGTTACTGGCGCCCGCTCGAGCAAATCGACGACTAACGGGAAGTTAAGTGATTAAGTGATTAAGTGATTTTATGGTATATTGATAATTTGTGGAGGAAAAACAAGCTTGTAATTTATAAAGATAACGACTAATTTTTTACTGCTATCTACCTGAACAAGTCCAAGTTATTTCTAGCTTGATATGATGTTATTTGTTAACCTCCTTTCTATAAGGAGGCAAGGGGATTAGACTGTCTGCCCAGTTCCTGTACATCTGAAGGATGCTAAGTACCTCTGACTGAATGACAAAACCAGACAATCCCAGAGAAATTCTGATAGCCACCATAGTGGACTGGCAGTCCAAAAATCAGGGTTTTTTTTTTCCAGTCCCTCTTAAATCTTCACTGTTTTTCAAATCTAACCTAGCTTCATTTTATATCAGCCCAATTATTTTCTAGCAGTTTTTTTTCTGTGAGTAAAAAAGGCTCTGAATAGGGAAGAAGCTGATCCAAGCATAAGGAGAAACATGAACCAAAACCCAGGCTCATGGCATGGAGCCAAGTCAACCTATTACCGTCAATGGTCAACACAAGAGACAGTCAAGGCAAAGCCTGGTCACTTTTCCAACTCCCATTCAGCATGTAGCCCTAGGAAAGATGAAAAACCTATGCTTAGAAGGATTCTCCCTCTTTGGGACACTTTGAAATGAAGTTAAAGCCAAATGAAAACCATGTTGCTTCAGGAATGTGGGCCTGATGACTGTCATTTCATTTGCCTCAGAGTTGGAGTGAAAAATTATGCTTTACTGAGCTCCCAGTTCTCTGGGTAGCATAAGCTGTCTTTTGAGAGATACAAGATGCACTGCTCTGTGTGATATTAAACTCATCATTTTCAGCTTCGGAGGTGGAATGCACAATGATTCAACAGGAGCCCTATAAAAGTCATCTTTGCAATTTTATTTTCTTCAATTGTCTGTCTTTTCCCTCTGAGATTTTGATGAGCTGCAGAGGGAAAGGAGGAGGTAGAGAGATGACTTCAGAAATGTACAAGGAAAATGTGCAATTCTATCTGTGGATGATGGAGTTAGAGAGTCTCAGCAGCCAGCTTTGTTGAATTTTCCTGGGTTATCTTGTGTAGAGATGTTGCTGACTTCGAGCTGGCCAGCAAGGTGGTGAGGGAGCAAAAATGAAAAAAAACTAGATTTCTCTGATAACTATTCAGGAATATCTTCCTCTGCCCTATACTTTCCCCAGCACCTAATGTGATAGCACTGTATATAGACAGCAGGTAAATGATTCTGATTGAGTCACATGATCCCAAAATGAAAACTGAAAGCATTTATGGTGAACCCCAAATCCTCTAGCCACCAATTTGAATAGGGCCACGTTCATACGGCCTCTCTCATTTCTTGGGCTTATTTATCCACAAACTAGTAAAGTCTTCTCCTTTTCCTCCACTACACACAAATGGTAACATATCAAACATTCTATGACAATCTGATTTATTTTCTTTTGAAATATTTCAAGTGAAATATTTCAAAATTCTCAGTATACAAAGAGTTACCCTGTACAAACTAAAATATCCTCTATGACATTTCAATTGCGTCCAACCTTTTCCAGTTAGAGTGTTTTCATGATTGACTCTGTGTATACACTATTTCACACATATACAATTATAAGTAGGATAAATTTGTAGAAGTAGAATTTCTGGGCTCACTGTGCATTTGCAATTCTGATCAATATTGACAGATTGACCTCCTTAGGAGGACCAATTTATACTCCTGGCAATGAATTTTAGTTTTTCTTTCTCGGTTACCTTGACAACATGGATGAAATAAAATTTTTTGATATTTGCCAATTTGATGGGTGAAAAATTATATCTAAGATTAGTTTTAATCTGAATTTCTTTTAGTATAATTATCTTACA
Organism: Sorex fumeus; assembly: GCF_029834395.1. Classification (NCBI taxonomy): domain Eukaryota; kingdom Metazoa; phylum Chordata; class Mammalia; order Eulipotyphla; family Soricidae; genus Sorex; species Sorex fumeus. The sequence continues at coordinate 18,303,698 of NW_026606102.1, read as the reverse complement.
TTATATGATTAAGCATCTTTTCATATCTTAAGTATTGTTTGCACTTTCTTTTCTATGAATCTTCTGTTCATTTTCTTTGCCCATTAAAAAATTGGGTTGTTGAGCTTAATTTATGAAAATACTTTATTAAAGAAATTAGCCTTTATGTATAGTTTAACGTAAGCTTTACTTCATTTGTTATTTGTCTTTTGATTTTATTCTATTACTTTTCTCTAGGGCTGGAGCGATAGCACAGCGGGTAGGGCGTTCGCCTTACACGCGGCCAACATGGCCGACCCGAGTTCGATTCCTCCGCCCCTCTCGGAGAGCCCGGCAAGCTACCGAGAGTATTGGATATGCCAGACACAGTAACAACAAAGTCTCCAATGGAGACGTTACTGGGCCCGCTCGAGCAAATCGACAATCAACGGGAGGGCCTTTACCTTTTTACCTTTACTTTTCTCTATGCAAAAATTTCTTATACTATTTTTACATAGATTTATTAATGTTTCTTTCATAGTTTCTGTTGTCAATTACTTCAAAAAAAAGAGGTTTCACATAGAATATGAAAATTTTTAAACAGTAGTGATTTTCAGGTTTTAGTCCTATGTTTCCTACTGCTTTTTTTTTTTTTTTTTTTTTTGCTTTTTGGATCACACCTGGTGATGCACAGGGGTTACTCCTGGATCTGCACTCAGAATTTACTCCTAACAGTGCTCAGAGGACCATATGGATGCTGGGAATCGAACCCAGGTCAGCCACGTGCAAGGCAAATGCCCTACCTGCTGTGGTATTGCTCCAGCCCTTCCTACTACTTTTGAGAAAAGAACGTTTTCTTTATTTTGGGGCTGGAGTGATAGCACAGCGGGTAGGGCGTTTGCCTTGCACGCAGCCAACATGGCCGACCCGAGTTCGATTCCTCCATCCCTCTCGGAGAGCCCGGCAAGCTACCGACAGTATCTCGCCCGCACGGCAGAGCCTGGCAAGCTCCCCGTGACGTATTCGAGATGCCAGACACAGTAACAACAAAGTCTCCAATGGAGACGTCACTGGGCCCGCTCGAGCAAATCGAGGATCAACGGGAGGGCCTATTATGGTTTGTGTTGTTACAATCTTGTTAAAGTCTATGGTATCAATGTATAAAATTACTGCACCCTGCCACCACCAAAGTGCCCATGAACTTCTGCCACTGGTCCCTATGCTACCTTTAAGGGATCTTCCTTCCCTATCTCCTTCGACTGATTGGGAATACTTTCATTATCTAAAGCCAAGGGTTTATCATTGTTAGGTTCTGCCTATTCCCTGGTTTCATCTCTCTATATTCCACATTTGAGTGAGCTAACCCAATCTTTGTCCTCCCTATGGCTTCTTTTGCTTTAACATGATACTCATTCATATGCAGCGAACTGCGTGATTTTATCTTTTCTTATAGCTGCCTAGTATTCCATTGCACAGTTTTATTTTAAATTTATAATGCATTTTGAAATCTGGAGTACTTCCTTTTCTACAGTTTCTTGCATATTTCCCTATGCTTTTTAATAATTAGCTTTTATGACCTTACTTTCCATTCAAAATCTTGCCTATCATTTCAATATGAAGTTATATTAAAATTCCATAACAACCTAGGAAGAATTGACTCGTGACTCTAGTCTTCTAATCCAAGAATATATTTGATTTTCCATTTACTCAAGTATTTTTGGGCATATTGTAATAATTTTAATTCCCCTATAAATACCATGAACATTCCCTCTAAATGTGATTGTGGTTTGTGTTTATAGCCGTTAATACAATTGTGATTTTTCTTCCATTAAATCTAACTGGTGATTCCATATAAATATAGTCTCTTGATTTCAGCATATTAATTTGGTATCCAGATATCTGACTAATTCTATTATTATTTATAATAATTTCTCAATTATTTTTAAAACTTTCACTTGTTTACTTACTAAACAAATAATTATTGAATATGACTATATGTTCAATAGTGTCCTATCTAATATGACACAATAGTGTCATATCTGGGGATATGCATTGGGAGTAATATTAGCACTTGGGGTATAACAATAAACACAGTAGAAAACTCGTAATCACACAGAGTTTAAAACCTATTGGAAGAGACAGAGGCTTAATTAATAAATACGTAAGATTTATACAATACCCAAGTAGATATTAATGTCATGAAGACAAAGAAAGCACACTAAAGGAAATATAGATTTTGTTGGAGTCAAGAGAGTTAATCTCCAGAATATCAGGTAGAAGAGTCTTCCAGGTAGAAGAAGCAAATGTAAAGATCATAGGCACTTGGTATATTTAATAAACAGGAAAAAGTTATGGATGCCTTAGAAGAAGTGAATAAAAGAGGCAACGATTCCTGGATTGGTATTCACTTATGTGTATTATTTTTACTCCCTCTATTTCAGTTTTTCTAATTTGTTTTTCATGTCTGGGCTGGAACAATAGCACAATGGGTAGGCGTTTGCCTTGCAAGTGACCAACATGGTCGACCCAAGTTCGATTCCTCCGCCCCTCTCAGAGAGCCCGGCAAGCTACCGAGAGTATCTCGCCCACATGGCAAAGCCTGGCAAGCTAACCGTGACATATTCGATATGCCAAACGCAGCAACTGTCACAATGGAGACGTTACTGGACCTGTTTGAGCAAATCGATGAACAATAGGAGGACAGTGACAGTGACAGTTTTTCATGTCTAACTACACTGCCTAGTATCTCTAAAGCAATATTAAAGGGTTCATTTCAAAGCTTCTTTCTCATGATGAGATTCTCAGAGACAGAATGAGTAGAAAAGTTCTCAGAAATGTGCCTGAGTAGGACTTGAATATGAGGTCTGCATTTATTTTCTTCTATGATACATATACTCGGCATTTTTCTGAGAATGCCAAAGATCACAAATACTAATTTTAACATATAATGTTTATTCTACGTCTCCAGAGTGGCTTTATGGACTTGTGTTGGTCAGATTAGAATGAAGCGTGAATGGTAAAATCAGTATTTCTAACTTTGATTTCAATGTTAACATAATCTATGACCACAGTCATCTAGTAACTCTTTTTTGTGCCTCAACTTCCACACCTTTAAAATTTTTTGTTAGGTGAGCTTCCTTTTCACCTAGAGCCTGTGGCTGGCCTTCCATCCATAGAGCAAAATTCCTGGTACTAATCTCAGCCATTCCTGGGTGTTACTCTCCCTTTTTGTTGCTTTATGTTCCCCAGATGAATGCAATCTTTCTGTGTCTATCCCGCTCTTTCTGACTCATTTCGCTTAACATGATGCTTTCCATGTAGTACCACTTGTATGTAAATTTCATAACTTCATCTTTTCTAACAGCTACATAGTACTCCATTGTGTAAATGTACCAAAGTTTCTTTAACCAGTCATCTGTTCTTGGGCACTCAGGTTTTTTCCAGATTCTGGCTATTGTAAAGAGTGCTGCAATGAACAAACAATTGCAGATGTCACTTCGACTATACCTTTTTGCCTCTCTGGGATATATTCCCAGGAGTGCTATAGCTGGGTCAAATGGAAGCTCAGATAGAGAAGAGAGTACCAAATGAAGGGTGTTGTGAGGGCCCTCCCAGGGTGGGAGAAGCATGCTAAAAGTAGTCGATAGACCAAACATGATTGCCACTCAAAGCCTCTCTTGCAAAACACAGTACCCAAAAGAAGAGAGAGAGAGAACAAGGGGGAATACCCTGCCACAGAGGCAGGATGGGACGGGGGGGGGATGAGGGTTGGGGGGGGATTCTGGGACCCGTGGGGATGGATGACGGGCACTGGTGGAGGGATGGGCACTTGATCATTGTATAACTGAAACCCAAGCACAAAATTTGTAAGCCTATAACTGTACCTCATGGTTTTTCACTAATAAAAAAAGAAAAAAAATTTTGTTAGGTGAGATATAGGAATTTTCACTTCCTTAAAATTTTCATCATTTCTTCTCAGATAAAATAAATCCCTCGTTTTTCTCAAGTTTCTTGCTTAGTTTTTGATATCAGTTCTTGTAACAATATACCTAATCTATGGGCTCTTTGAATAGAGATGCCATGTCTGATCTAATTCCCAGGAATTGCTTGCTCTGCTCTAACATCTTCTTTGGGGAGCAAGAGTCACACCCAGTGATGTTCAGGGCTTACTCCTGGCTTACACTGTTCATGGATCACATCTGGCAGTGCTTAGGAGACCATCTGGGGTGCCAGGGATTGAATCCAGATAAACTGCATGCAAGGCAAGTACCCTACCTGCTGTACTATCACTCCACCTCCTCTACTAGCTGCTTATCTAGTTTTCTTATCTCTTCAAAGTAAAATATTTAAATACAAGCATATCACATCCCCAGTTAAAACTGTTATATAATTTTCCATTGCTTACTTAGTCAAGTCCAGGCAATTTAATATTCTTTAAAAAATACTGAATGCTCTGGATCCTGAAGTTACCTCCAGTCAGAAATTTTACATTTCAGCCAGGTGGAGCTACTTAGGGAATTCAAAACCACTATAGTTGTAACTTTTGTCTCTATAATTATATTAAAAATGTTTCCCTTTTGTGAAAGGGAATTTACTTATAAAATAAAAATATTTATTTTTCTCTTTATCTGGTTAACTCTTACTAAATCTTCAAATTTAAGTCAGGCTTGAAAGGATGCTTATTAATCCCATTTCCTTTTGTAGAGCCATAAAAGACATTGCCCAGTCTCCTGTAACATTTGGTTGAGATCAAATGGAATGTGGACAGTGGTGATGACTGCCACTTGCAGGCCTGGCCATAAAACTTATGCATCATCACCCACATTCTCTTTTGCTTTTATGTGTGAAGTCCATAAGAAAGCTGTGGAATAAGAAGAAAGAAGAGGCTTAAGGTTCTGAATCAACATTGAAAGAAAAATGGTCAGGGGAGTCACTTGACCCAAATCAGAATTCAGAATGTAAAGAACCTTCAGTGAATGAAATCACTGACTTGGAGATTGTTTGTTATAGCACCAAACATTATTCATCTGGCTTGTACAAAGCCTCATTTCAAAGATACCTTTTCTAATCCTTTATGTTGAGTTAATAGCCTCATTTATATTTTCATAATTCAAGGTTCCTATCTCTCTCAAGATACTTACCACATGGCAGAGTAATTATGTTTTTTCCATCTCACATTAGAATATGAGCTCTTTAAGGGAAAAGACTATATACTTTGATTTATTTTTAAATACAGAGGTCCAACAAAAGTCCTGATAAATCATAGACTGGGAAGGACTAAAGACTTCGAAAGGATTGGACAGAAAGTGAATTGATGGAAGAATAAGCAAATTCAATGAACCAACAAATGCATCTTGAGTTTCTTCCAGCAGTCAAATGAGGTGCTTCTCTGTGGCCATATCAGAGCAAGGGATGTGTTGCTAATGGGAGGCCCTTAATTATAATTTGGGGCTGAGAATAGGAGGGAAAAGCAACTCTGTTCTTTCCTTCCAAACTAAGAGCCTTAATTAAAACAAAGTGAAGTAGGGCTGTACCCTTGCCAGCAGCCAACAGCTCATCCTGCAATCAGGGGCCTAAAGAGTAAATTAAAATCAGTGCCAATAAAATTAAAACTACCATGGGGCATATTTGCAACATAATTTACTGTGTAGTTTGCTTCTTTCTAGACACGAGGGAGGACATCCCCGCCCCCGCCCCCCCCCCCACACACACACACATTCTGAGTTGCTTCCCTGCTTCACCTCACTTGGCACAGGCCAAAGCCTGGCATGGGGCTGTAACATGGTGGTCCCAGATCCTCCATATAAGGGGTAGGCACAGATTTATCCCAATAAAGGGAAGATATGCAAACCAGGAAGAGCAGAGGAATTTATCTCAGGTTTGTATATGAGAACAAAACTGAAGCTTAGACAAGATGGATGGCAAGCTGAAAAGGATAAGCTGTGTTATTAATTTTGTCATAGAGAGGAGGAACTGAAGCTCCGTTAGCATAAGTAACTCCCTGGAAATGCAACAGGACATGAAAACAACTATCTCTCATAGTCGCTCAAGACCAGGAAGCACTCCTGATTTCTGCCTTCTCCTACTCACTATAGGAGTAACTTATTCCCTAATGTTCCCTAATGCTGATTATGGACAATGGTAACAATGATAGAAAAGGGTAGTCGTGGAGTAGCGTGGTTTGGGATCTAGTAGGCTTGATTTGAATTGTCAGTTTAGTCATAGCTAAGTCTTACGATCTTAAATTTTATGAGTTATTATCCTTCTCTGTGCCTTCATTTCCTTGTGTTAAAACTGGAGCAATAATCCTAATTTCCATGAAGTAAAATAGGGCTTTGCACTTAGTCAAATGTCTGACAATTTATACCCTCTTAACTCATTCTTTTCCATCACTCATTTGGCAAGTGCTACACTTGACACCAAGGATCTGGACTGCTGGAACTAAAAAATTCAACAGGGAAGATTGATATTTTATGGTATTGCATCCAATGGAAGGTTCAAATATATGTGGAAGGGCTTTAGGGTCATAGAGTTGAAGAGGGACTTGGGCACCCAGTTTAGAGAAATGTAAATTTATTCCTTACTCCACAGGACATTTATTGACAATGACTAACATCTTGCACATTTGTAGTTTATAAGCCTTTCTCATACCAATGAGCTCATTTTACTCTCTTAACAGTACTCTGAAGAAAACAGGATCATGATCTTGGGGTCTCAGAAGTTCAGAGACTATATTGTCAATATTTTATAGCAGTAGAGGTCATGAACAGGAACTCTAATTTCTATCTAACTTCTCGGTGCCCTCAATTCCTCTGCTTGATCCTCACTTCTGAGGGTCATCCAGCTGCTCATTCCTGCATCAAAAGTGGACATGGAAACAAGTTGAAGAGCCAGATTTTCCCACAGGAATCCTGGGCTTGAGCAGGAAGAGGAGACAAATGATGAAGAGGACTGAGTTATAATATTTAAGCCTGTTAGAGCCTAGGGAAATTTTAATTTCATAATTAAAAGTTAATGTTGCTTCATTATAAATCAAAGTCTGGTGAAACTAGGGCACCCCCAGGAACATATTAGGAACTCAATAAATATGTGTGGCCTCAATGCTTGGAGACATCTCTTAGAGGAGGGAGTTAGCTAATTCAGAGTGGTAACAACAAGTCTAGCCACTGATTGGGGGTGCAGTATATCTCAGCAGATGTTAATTCCTTTGCCCCCCAAAAGCTTGTCTTAATACTCCTACCAATCTGCCTAATATATTATGATTATGGAGATGTGTTTCTTCCTCTTCAAATTTACCAAATTCTTTTACTTCTTAGAGTTTATTATTATGTGCCGAAAGTCTTAAATCCTTTAAAACATCACATTTTTCTGCTTTGAACAATTTTTGTTTTCTTCTTCTATTTTCTTTGGATTCCAAGGACAGATTCTGCCAGCTTCTCTCACCTTATCTTCTTCAATACCGTGAGTGCATGCTGTTTTTCCTTGGCATGCCCCCGCAGGCAGAGCCCCCTGCAAGAGGATACTTCAACCATTTCCCCACACTAATGCAGCCTTCCCAATTGGCAGAATATAAATCATTGCTTTTCAAAGGAGTGTTCAGTGGAGCCAACATTCATGCTGATATTATGCATTTTATCCCTGAGAAAAATAAGATAGTTCCTATCTGCTTTGTTCACTGTAGGTGGCAAGAAGAGGAGGAGGGGAGAAGAAATAGACAGGAATATATCTGATCCCTGTTCCCTTTCCTTTTCCACCCCCCCTCCACTTGTTCTTTCTCCCTTCTCTCCCTTCACTCTTTTTCTATTTTGTCTCCCCTTACCCATCCTTCTCTCTCCATTCAGCCTGGTGGAGGAAGGTCAGACAAGGAAATAGCTAAGTATACAAAAGCCTTCCTTATATGCTCAGAGATTTCTGTAAAGACTTGGTAGAGATTTGGGGCTGGAGTGATAGCATAGAGGGAAGGGCATTTGCCTTGCACAAAGCTGACCTGGATTCGATTCCCAGCATCCCATATGTTCCCCTGAGCTCCGCCAGGAGTAATTCCTGAGTCCAGAGCCAGGATTAACCTCTGTGCATCACCAAGTGTGACCCAAAAAAGCATTAAAAAAAAAAACCCAAAACCCAAAAAAACAACTTGGTAGAGTTTCAACTGAAGGAACTATCAATCCATTGGGTGGACAGCATAGACTCCCCAAGAGGAGAAAGTGGTTGAAATATGGGAATGTTTCCACCAAGTGGATGTGGATGAGAAGGGAAGAGCCCTCTGGGAAGAAAAAATATTCTGGGCAGAGGAGTCAGTGTGAGTAAAACTGTAAGACCAAACATCACCCAGTCCATTATGAGATACGTAAGGTATCTGATATAGCTGGACTGAGAAAAAGGACTTTAGTGAACTGCTTGAGAAATAAGCCAACAAGTTACCAAAGACCAGGACTTTTTCCCTTAATGTAGAAGCAGAAAACCAAAGAACCATTTTCTGGAAGTATAACAAGATTTTGTTTTCATTTTTGAAAAGCTGCTGTGGAGACTTTGATAAGGAAAAATTGGATATCATCAGATTCAAAGGCAAGTTGTCTGACAGTCCAAGTGATAAGTAAGTAAACACTGATAAGATTCTGAATTAGACAAGAAGCCTGGAGGCTGAGGAGGGTACAGATATGATACCTATTGGAAAGTAATATTGACAGTGCTGGATGTGGTAACTAAATTTGGGCCAATTCCCAGGTATTCTGGCTTACATGACTGTGTGGTGACTGGGGGTGGGGAAATTCACTGAGATGGGGGCCTCCACCATGTCAGAAGTCTGGGCTGGGTATTGCTTCCTAGGTCTTAGTCTCCAGTTGGAGTAGGAGGCTCTCAAATGGGCTATGATCTTAGATTATGACATTATGATACAAACAACTTGATTTTTCCAAACATGACTCAGTAAAAGAAACATGTCTCCCCATGTAATTCTAAATTGCCTATAAAAATAGCATTCTGTATTCATACAGTGAAGCATGAGCATCGTACATATTTGATAAGCTATAGAATCAGAGAAAAAGTTTCTCCAATTAGCTCTTAAACACACATGCTCAAACTCCTGGTAAATTACTGGAATGCTAATGTGAGAAGAGCAGGGTATTCTCAAGATATGACTTGGCAACAAGTTTTAACTTCCTCTGAAGTGAAGACTCTCTTCAGAGGAAGTTCAGGCACACAACACTATCTGGAAAGCAGCAAAGAGGAAGATGGCAGTTGTGAGACTTGAGTGAGGTTAACACAAGAAGGTGTGGAGCCAAAACAGGATTGTCTCTTTATTTGAAAGAAACCCCAGGACTATGTATAGTCCTTTTTCCATATCTATGTGAAAACATGTGTCAAAATTACATAGACTCTATATAGGGCTTCTCTGTAATTTTGACTTTTCTCCATTTTGTATAACCTTTCCCACCTAATTTATTTTGACAAATGAACTACTGCCAATCACCTGCACAACTTGCTTACAACAATATCTCATTCTCATCATGAACTTTCTTACAAATGAATACACAGTTCAAGATTTATGGCTAGACCTTTTGGAAAACAGTATGGACAATTCTCCAAAAATTAGAAATTGAGCTCCCATTTGACCCAGCAATACCACTCCTGGGAATATATCCCAGAGAGGCAAAAAAGTATATTCAAAGTGACATCTGCACTTTTTTGTTCATTGCAGCACTGTTTACAATAGCCAGAACCTGGAAAAAAAAACCTGAGTGCCCGAGAACAGATGTCTGGTTAAAGAAACTTTGGTACATCTACACAATGGAGTACTATGTAGCTGTTAGAAAAGATGAAGTCATGAAATTTACATACAAGTGGTACTACATGGAAAGTATCATGCTAAGTGAAATGAGTCAGAAAGAAAGGGATAGACATAGAAAGATTGCATTCATCTGGGAAACATAAAGTAACAAAATAGGAGATTAACACCCAAGAATAGGCGAGATTAGTAACAGGAGGTTTACTCCATGGCTTGGAGGCCAGCCACACATGCTAGGGCGAAAGGCAGCTCAGATAGAGAAGGGATCACCAAATAAAGGGTGTTGGGAGGATCCTCCCAGGATGGGAGAACCATGCTGAAAGTAGACTATAGACCCAACATGATTGCCACTCATTGCCTCTTTTGCAAACCACAGCACCCAAAAGAAGAGAGAGAACAAAAGAGAATGCCCTGCAATAAAGGCAGGGTAGGATGGGGGGATGGGGTGGGAGGGATACTGGGATCCGTGGTGGTGGAAAATGGGCACTGGTAGAGGATGGGTATTTGATCATTGTATAATTGAAACCCAAGCACAAAAATTTGTAAGTCTACAACTGTATCTCATGGTGTTTCACTAATAAAAATTGGGAAAAAAAGATTTATGAATCCTATAGTTTTAATAATCTGGTTCTAGGGGAGCCCAGAGGGTGGATGAAGAGCAAAGAAGGAAGACATTCCCCACATACAAATGTCAGATCTTCTGTGGCATGACTATCTCCACTTTTTACCATCTGCTAACAAACTTCAGTGCCTCTGCCAGGCCAAGTTCACAGCTCCCTGACTGCTTCAATCTCTTCCATGCCTTCATAGGGTTTTCTCAAGGTGTTAAACCACAAACACCTCGCTCAACCTAGCCATCCATCAGGACCCAATACAAATATTTTTCCTCTGTGAAGATTTTCATAACACAAATGGATATGACTGGTCATGCTCTTTCATTTTTACTGTTCCTAGACCATCCCTTTTTAAAATTACAATCATCTTGCTGTTTTATCATTATTGCTTTGTGCATTTACTTACCTTACTGAACCAAACAATGATCAAGACCTAAACCTTTATATCTTCAATACCCAGCACAGTGTCTGGCACACAGAGTTGAGGAAATACTTTCTGAATGACCAAATGAATAGATTAATAATAGAGAAGAAAACATCCTTAAATCAAGATGATCTCCATCTTTTATCTTCTGTGAGAAATATTGTTGTAGAACAGGAAGAGGGAAGAGCAGATATCAAAAGAAAGTAATAGGTAAGATATTCCTCCTTTTTATCTTCAGCTTCTTTCCATTTTTATTTTTCTTCTCAATACTGGAACCAAAAATAAAGAGTCCATCATAAGAAAAGCTGTATCTTCTGTTTATTGCCACCAGGTTAATAACAGTAATGGTGCGAGAAGAAAATGAGGTGTTATGTAAAATCCTGCATTGCAGATTTTGCTGCTGATGTAAAGAACTCAATAAAATGTAACACTTTAATCATAGAGATAAAAATCACACAGAGCGTCCCACAGGCTCCAGAGCCTTAAGACAAAATAGTTGTGGGGAAATATGAGATGAGAGAAGAATATTATCAAGCATCAGAAAAGTTAGGTTTGGGCTTTTGTGTTTTTTTTCGTCATCTCAAAACACAGAACAAGATTTTTTCCATCTTTTTCTAAGACATCTTGTATGATTTTCTGTATTCTCTGGAGGACTTGCTCAGACTTCTGGGGGAAGATTTGCTCATTCTTCTAACAATTGATTTGTTTAGGGAGAACTGAATTCCTGCCGTTTAGTGACTCTATGACCTTATAGAAAACAAGGTTTTCTCTAAAGATGAAAGAAGGACTGGGACAGGGGTAAGAAGGTTGAAAATAATAAAGCGACCAATTTTCTGATGATCTGGTGTTGAGGGAAAACAATCACAGCAAATGAGAAAGCGCATCAGGAGATGGGAAGACTTACAGAGCCTCAGCCAATCTTAAGAAAATTGCTTCTTACCTCTGTGCCTGCTTCATCATTTTCCAAATAAGGGCCTGCCCTGGGTGATCTCTAGAGGCCCTTCTAACTCTGACACTTATGGTCTGTGAGGCAAAGGGCAAGGAAGCCAGTGCTCTGACTTGACATTGTCTGTGACAGTTCAGGACTATTACGGTAATAGCCACTCAGCTGACTTCTCTGTTCCACTTAAAACACTTCCTTCTCTTCCCGAGCACCCCAAACCACTCACCATCCTACAGTCAGAGGGACTGACACATAACAAGAGGAAACTATACCTGTGCTATAGAACCAGACTGGGGAAAGTATCAGTAGGAAGACCCCCAGGGCAGGAGCACCGCCTGCAGAGATCCTGGAAGAGCAAGGAAGCAATACAACCAGAGCAGAGTGGACATGAAGAGTCCTGGGAGAAGAATTCAGAGAGGTATTGGGGATCAGATCGGGGGGTCTTCTTAGAGTGACCAAAAGGATGTCACTGTCCCCAGGTACAGCCCCTCGTGCTTCCTGAGAAAAAGCATGGCAAATGCTTGCTGACAGGAACAACTGCTGTAAAACTGAAGGTAACTTTCATAAAAGAGGACTTTGGAACTGGAGATCGAGGTTCAAACACTAAGATGGCTGTGTGACATTGAAGAAGCCACTTTATTCCTTTAAACCTCCGCTCCTTCTCAGCTAAGAGGAAGTGACAATCAGACCATTCTTACAGGACTTATTCAGTTAAGGAGCTGGTGCATGTCCAAGTGCCTGAAATACAGTGGGTGTTCTCCCCCCCCCTTTTTTTTTTACCATAAGGATGATTTCAGGTGAAACTAAAAATGAGTGTACTCTAGGTGGCAGTCTCAAACACAGTAGTACAAATCACTAGTAAAAGTAAACTTAGTCTTAAAAATTCAGTTCCTCATGATTGTCACCCATTGCCTCTTTTGCAAACCACAACATCCAAAAGGAGAGAGAGAACAAAAGGGAATGCCCTGCCACAGAGGCAGGGTGGGGTGGGGGGTATGGGGGGTGGGAGGGATACTGGGATCCGTAGTGGTAGGAAATGGGCACTGGTGGAGGGATGGGTATTTGATCATTGTATAATTGAAACCAAGAACAAAAATTTGTAAGTCTACAACTGTACCTCATGGTGTCTCACTAATAAAAATTAAAAAAAAATTCAGTTCCTTGGTTGTACTAGCCACATTGCAAGTGTTCAGTAGCCATATTGGCTCGAATCTCCTGTAAATGGATAATATAGAACACTATCACCATCATAGAAAGTTGCTTAGAGCACTATTATTTTTGGCTATCTTTGAAATCATTAAGTGATGCACTAAAATTTAAGTTACATACACAACTACATTTATACAAACATGTCTGCTTTCATACACATTAGCATATATACATATACCAAATCACATAAACAGATATTTATATTCATGATAATGTTTCATTACAAGAAAAAGAAATGACCTGAGCCCTAACTCTGAGTCAATTTACCAAGCATTCAAAAACATTTCACATTGGCTATTACAGCAACTGAACTCTCAACAACAACCCTAATAGGAAATATTATTTTCAACTTGCCAGGTCTGTTACTGGAGCCCAGAGTGGTTACTGCAAACTCAGAGTAGAACAGGACTTGCTCACAATACTACTTTATAAAGCACATATAAAAGACAAAGGGATTAATAGGGCAAAGTCACCACGAACTTTATCCTATATTTGTTAAAGATATGAATAGCTAGAACTACTAGAGGACACTCTGGTAGTCTGGGGTTAGTCATATCAATTGTAGGATTCAGTGAAATCAACTCTTCAGGACTTTCAACCTAACTTCCTTCACTGATGGAATAAGGGGATGTGGTATCTATAGGGCACCAGCTCAAATCTTTAGGACTTCTGGGATGACATGAGTAGAAATAGTGGAAATAACCATAAATCTTAAGAAATAAGGAACTTTCAAGTGATCCATAATAGGAGGTACTTTATATTCATTTTTATGGGGTATTGAGCTCTCAAAACTTGCATATAAATGATGTTTTATAGTGTTGAGGGTTTCCAAATGAATTGGATGGTCCTGAATCAGAGGCTGTGAATTCAGATATATGTATAGGTATAGAATTATTTATGCATGTACACATGTAGCAAGTAGTTATGTATGTACTTAAATTGTATGTATACATGTGTAGATGGATGGATGGGTTGATGGATAGACAGACATAGAGGCAATCAGACAGATAGGCAGCAAGTTATAAACACATACCAAAAGCGTCTATTTTTGCATGTTTTTCACATTTCTACCATGTCATCTAAAAAGCTGGTATTGTTTTTGAGTCTTCTGTAAATTCCTTCTCTCACCAGATTTATAGCTAGTTGCCCAATCTAGATTCAATGAACATTTGTTTACAAAACAAAACAACAGTGAACTCATAACTGAGCAATCGCTAGATAATAGTAATCCTTCACATTTGTATGGCACTTTGTACTATATAGTAAGGTTTTACATGCAATATCACACTTAATCCCGAATCTAACCTTTTGAGGCTACATTGTGATCCTAGTTTTATTGATGAGGGACCTTTGACTCAGCGTGGTAAAGTGATTTGCCTAGGGGCATATAGGGAGGATAAGGAACAAGATAAACAGATAGGCCATATAGAGTGAGAGACTAACAACTAAACAGAGGGGCAAAGAGACAGAAACAAGACAGAGGAGACTACGACATGGGTATGTGGTGGAGACTAACGGAAATGAAAAGATAGATGCTGGGTGAGCCTTCAATCTCTCCTCCCTTAATTATGTTCTTCCTACGGCTGGAGATAACTTCCCTAAACATAAACCTGACCACATCATTCGTCTTAGTACAATTCTAGTGCTTTTCTGACTATTAAGGATATGGTTATTCCATGAAACTCCTTTATGATATGGCATTACCCATTACCCTGGTCTTAAATCTAATCACTTGACAGCATTACTCACTCAACTCACACACCTGTCTCAGCTCCTGAGGAAGTCGGTTATTTTCACTCCTCTATTTTAACCGGATGATCTTCCCCATACCAAACTTTTTCCCCTGACTGTGGCCATCTGGCCAACTCGATATATCCTTTAAGATTCAATATTTGCATTGTTTCCCTTAGGAAGCCTTTTCTTCCTACTTCCCCCTGGCCAGGTGTATTTTCTGTCCTTGTCTTTTTTCTTTATGATAGATAAAAACAGAGTAGGAAGGACAAAAAAATTGAAATAAAAAAGCCCTTGATTTAAATCCTATTTGCTTCACTAATCAGATAAATGTCACGAGGCAAGCTATGCCTTTAAGCTTGGATTTCCTCATCTCTTCCCCAAGCCTGGTACTGTATGTCCCAGAAGTACAGTGGAATTAGAGACCATAGAAAGACCACTTGGGGGAAACTCCGTGCAGGGCAAATGGAAGCTGAAACTGCTGCTCTAGCACGACTATCCTGCACCCTAACAATCGATCTGGGGTCTGCCTCTGTCACTGGACTCTGAGCTGCCGGAGGATGGCGGCTAAGTCCAACTCATTTCTGCATCCCTGGTGCTCAGTGCCTGGCACATGACTGGGCTTTTAACTGAACAGCATTATAAATCATCTTCTCTGCCAGCAGCAAGACCACTTGCAAGTTGGACTTCAGGCATAAACTATGCCACAGAATTAGTGGGGGTGACCTGGTATGTGTATGGGGTAGCTGAACTGGTAGGGTAGGGAGTGTACCCAGAAGAAGAAAATGAAGCGATTATCTATTAAAATCTACATTAGACTTATATAATATGTTTAGGTTTAGACTATACAAATTCTGAAGATAAAAGTTAATGTCTAGATAAATTTTGTAAAGGGCTGTGTTGTGACCTTTCTTTAAAACCACAGAGCTTCTGTGTTTGATTTGGTTTGTCATTTGCAGGTTTCGATGGGAAATTATTTGTATTGAGTGTTATAAGATATCGGATACACTTTTCTTTATATTTCAAGTTTCCTTCATTCTCTTCTGACTTATATTCCTCATGGATTCAGAAATTCTTTGTCATTCTCTTCCTCGCCATTTCTTCTTCCCGCCCTTTCTCGTGTGCTACGCTAAGAAAACAGATTCTCGATGAATACAGAGTAAGGATTCAGTCATTTCTTACCCCACCCACACAGATACACTAGAGTGGATATTAAACTCAATTCAACAGCTCTCAACATTATCTAGGACAAGAGACCATCGCATAGACAGAGGGGAACAGGCTGGCAGCTGGGCCCTGAGCCAGCAATATTAACTCTCCCCTTGACTGCCAGAGCAGAGACCCAGCCTGGGTCATAAATACCCACTGTAGGTTGAGCCAGAGCCTTCATTGAGATTCAGTTCACAGTTAAAACCACAGCCAAGCCTGCCCAACTCTGTCAGCTGCCCTGATATCTATGTGTGAAAAACAGACAGGCTGCCCAGCCCTCTGGCATCCTGACAAATGGCTTAGATGCAGACCTGAGGCTCCCTGGCACAGGCACGGGGCTCTGGGCTTCAGCTGAGTGTGGGAGAGGAGGGATGCTTGCCACACAGCCTGATATTCAAGTCCAGGAGCAGGGTGAGTAATACAGAGCAGCAGAAAGGCAAAAAGTGGAGGAACATCCAGGAATGAGCCAGGACCCACTGCAGGGACCAGGGCTTCACGTTGCCCTAGGGTTTGCCCTAGGGGCAAAAACTGCAGTAAGAATTCACTTCTTTCCTCACTCATAAAATGGGAACAAGAATGATGCCTACCTGGAAGTGACAAAAATTTGCACAGTTCACACAAATAAACAGTGTGAACTTCACAAAACAGTGCCAGGCATTGGCAAATATTATGCTTTGCTCTTACAAACCAACAATCCTCAACACTAAATGCAACTTTAATTTTCACAAAAGCCAGAGTTTTAGATTTTATCCGTATTTATTGTTTGAGGGTCACACCTAATAATGCTCAGAGGCTATTCATAGTTGAGTTCACTGACCCCTGGAAGTGCTCCAGGGAAAATATGTAGGCAGGGAAAAACCTCATGGCAATGAAGTTTCTGGGAAGTAAAGCCACTAGTGGTAAGTCTTACCCACCTTGTGAATACAGAAAGCAAGACCTGATAAGACCTTCTTCAGCAGCAGACCCTGAGGAGACTGAACCCTTCCTACAGAAAGGAAAACCTTAATTTTCTACTTTCCTTGAAGAACCCTCAACCCCTTCCTTTAATCTGATTAACCCTCATGGTTCAGTCCAATGCAGACTCCAGAAAATTCCACACCAAGGCAATCTGAGAGGATAGCTATATAAAAATTGGTCCTAAAGCTCTTTCAAGACTCCACCTTTGAAGAAGTCTGAATGTTCTCTCTTGAATGTGTTACTCTCTTTACTTTCTCTCTCTCTGTCCCCTTCCTAAAACTCTCCCAATAAAATATCTTTTACTTCACTGCTTATTTTACTTCATTGTTTGTCTACTCCTGACATTCTTTTCTGGGAGAAAAGACAAGAACCCGGGAACCCTGGGTAAGGCCTAGGATTGACTTTCCTTTCCTGCAGAGTGATTTCTCACTCTACTCTGAGTTCGTGGATCCCTGGGAAATTGGGCGGTAAGGATCAACTCCTATGCTGAGAAGACCAAGCAGACATCAGATGTGGCTTGACAGCCACCTTGTGGGGGCTGGCGGGGCTCTAGCCCATGCTGAGCAGGGATCATCACAGACTTTATTAGTCCTAGTTTTCCCAGCCTGTCCCAGCATGGCAGAGGTGGATCAGGAGAACGTGACCATCTCTTTTTTCTCTGCCTCATATAAGCCACCCATGAGAACCACCTACTTCAGTTCAGAAAGGGCAGGCAAACCTGAGTTTGCCACATGCAAAGCAAGTGTCTTATTCCCTATACTATCTTTCTGGTCCATTTTAGAATAAAGAAGGTTTCAGAAAGGATAGCTCACTGGCCCAGGGTCACACAGCTGTGTAAGAAAGAAAAAAGAGTTTCAAAGAAATCTGCAGGAACAGTAAAGGCTCTTTAACCACTAGGCTTCATTGCATGTGAGTATTTTTTTAATTGTGTGCCTATTTGTGCTTATGAAAGACTACTCTATTGGTTTAAAGGAAGTAAGATTTTTTTTTAATTCCCTAGTTAGAAACAAACAAAAACTCAAGATAAAAATCAATCCCTTTTGTTTTTAAAGTTTAAGTGCTGCAACATTTCAGAATGGGAAAAAGAAAAATAAACATCTATGCTCAAAAAAAAGGAGCTCTCTTGGCCCTGGCAGGCAGGGTAGGGAGGAAGTTGGAGCAGCAGAGAACTGAAACATACAAAAGCAGGTTGAGGAGGTTGAGGAATGGCCTTTGGCTTCCTTTGCCAACTGGCAGGCAGGTTGAGGAGGTGAAGGCCTGCAGAAAAGCTGGGACTGACTCTCTATTTTATGGAAATCAAATGCCTGCTTGGAGCAGAAGAACCACATGCTTCTACTCATATGATAGTTATTCACTAAGTACCTACCATGTGTTAGACCCTAGGCTAAACCCATGGATAAAAGCTAAACAAACTAGTTTTTTGCATTAAGAGGAGTTTATGCTCTCAGGGAGGACATAGAAATTCAGCAATTCTTAGGCAGCCAGTCAGCTGAGACCAGCACCTAGGCTTATGATAGTGAGGTAGGCAGTTAGACCAGAAGGGCCCCCAAGGCTATGGAATTTCCAGGGAGTAGTAAAACCATCTAGCCCTAAGGCCATCAGGACCCACCTTTGGCTAAAACAACCAAGACCTAATAAGACCTTTACCTAGAGCTAGCCCAGACTGAGTGGCTGAACACTCAAGAGAAGATTTGTTTGAAACAAAGGTTAAGAATGGGCCTTTCAAAGAAGACTATCCCAATTCTACTCTCCTTAGCAATAAACTCTTAGCTAGCAGCCTCATCTGGAGTGGCTAGGGAAAAATCCTTTAAAAGTTCACTTGAACGATTGGTACTACAGGCAAAGTATCATGCTAAGTGAAATGAGTCAGAAAGAGAGAGGAACAGACACAGAAAGATTGCATTCATCTGGGAAATATAAAGTTACAAAAGAGGAGACTAACACCCAAGAATAGCGAAATAAGTACCAGGAGGTTTACTCCATGGCTTGGAGGCCAGCCACACATGCTAGGGGAAAAGGAAGCTCAGATAGAGAAGGGAGCACCAAATAAAGGGTGTTTCGAGGATCCTCCCAGGATGGGAGAAGCATGCTGAAAGTAGACTATAGACCAAATATGATTGCCACTCATTGCCTCTTTTGCAAACCACAGCACCCAAAAGGAGAGAGAGAACAAAAGGGAATTCCCTGACACAGAGGTGGGGTGGGATGGGGGGATGGGTGGGTGGGAGGGATACTGGGATCATTAGTGGTGGAGAATGGGCACTAGTGGAGGGACGGGTACTAGATCATTGTATAACTGAAACCCAAGTACAAAAAATTTTAAGTCTACAACTGTAGCTCATGGTGTTTCACTAATAAAAATTAAATTAATTAATTAATTAATTAAAAAAATTTTAAAAAGTTACCTTGAACGAAGGAAAGGCACGCAAAAGCTGCTTAAGCCTATGCACTGTCTGTGCCCACGTGACGGAGCACCTGTGGCTCCTGAGCATATGTGGCACCTTCATCTCCCCTCTTGAGATGTGTACTGTGTTCTCTATCTTTGTAGAAGCCCATATTTCCTCTTGAATGTGCTATACTCGCTCTCACTTTCTCTCCCTCCTTCCATTTTCTCAAAGTCTCCAAATAAAATGTTTTCATTCACTGCTCATCCACTACTGAAATTCCTTTCTGTGAGAAAAAATAAGGACTAGAAGCCTTAAGTAAGGTCTAGGACTGCCTTTCCTATCCTCGAAGGACCAACTCCTTGCTCCAGCCTGAGTTAGTGGTTCCCTGAGAAATTGGGTGGTGGGGATCAATCCTGTGCTGAGAAGACCAAGAGGACATCAGGAGGGGCTTAATTGTCACCCCATAGGGCTGACAGGACTTGAGGTCCGTGTCACAGACTTTATCAATCCAAGCCTTATAAGCCAGTCTCAGGGTGACAGAGGCAGATCGGGAGAAAGTGACCATCTCTCTCCTTTTGGCTTCACATAAGCCACCCATGAGAGGCCTACTGACTTCAATAGTTCAGGGAAAGAAAACCTAACTCTGGTATTGCTGGGACAGAGAAGCCTTCCATGAAGAGGTACTGTCTGTGTGAAAATATCAGAATCCCTAACAGGGGAAAGTGGAGGAAAGGGAGAAGCTCAAAGTCAAGACCTGGACATTGTCTCAAAGATGAAAATCACACCTGTCACTTGAAACCCTGCAACCCAAACAATAGCCATGAACAACTTCTGAAACAACAGACAAGTGAAAATACAGTTAATGAGCTGGATAGATGACAAAGTAAAAGTGCTTATAAGAACAGAACATTCCATAAATAGAACTATTAGAAATGTTATTTAAGTCACCTTTTATTGAATTTAATAGAATTTTAAAAAATGACATCATAAAAATTGTTCCCTCACTTACAAAAATATCATTATTGGCAGATATTATTTCTAAGGATAAAGTAAGATATTGTGAGAAATATCAAAATGTTTCAGGTAGACAGACAGGTGAAGCCCTGGAGATGTGGACTGGAAAAAATTATCAGTCCCCAAACCAAAGCTACCCAAAGGCATGAAGACCTCTTAGATGTAATAACCCATCTGAAAAGACCCATAGATAGGCACAGATAGGTATAGATGGCCCAGAGACGCTGGGCCCCCTCAGGAAAGCTAATCCAAAGGCAGAAACAAAGGCCATGTTAAGAATATGAATAAGACCTCAACATTTCCCAACTCTTCCCCTTAAAAACATCCTAGCAATAGACTTTATCTAAGAAGAAGCCTCAACAGAAGGGGTGGAGAGTTGGGGAGAACCCTACAAAATTAACTCTGCAGAAGCAAGAGATTGGATTCTCCATGTTAAGGTTTGTGTGCATTTCAGCATCTAAACAGGAAGGCATATCCCTCATCCTGAGGGTGCCTGAATTTCTGCTTTAAAGGCATGCATTCTTCATTTTGGGAATTTGCCCACATCTCTACATCTTAACTTGAGATGTCTACTCCCACGTTCTCTCTTAAACTTATTTCTTCCTCCTTCTCTCCCCCCTCATATTTCCCAAATAAACTTAACTTACTTCACTATTCATATCCTTCTTAAAATTATTTTCTGTGAGCAATGAAGAAAAACCTGGAAAACCGGGAAGAGATCAGGACTAACTTTTCTTTCCTGTCGAAAACAACTTCTCATTACAGCCTGAAACCATGGCTCCCCATGAAATTGAGTGGCAGGGTTAAATTCCAGAGCTATAAACTAAGTAGAACTTGGATGCAGCCTGCTGACTGCCTAATAATACTAGTGGGATGCAATTGTCCACACAAGGTAGGTGCTCATTGCACTTTACTGGTGCTACCATTGTTAGGCCCTTTTGACGGGTGACCAAGGCAGATTGAACAGGAAGGCAGAATCTTTTCTTCTCAAGTCTCTCTCTCTCTCTCTCTCTCTCTCTCTCTCTCTCTCTCTCTCTCTCTCTCTCTCTCTTTCTCGTTCCTCACTTTAGTTAAGCTACCTGCAACATCTGAGAGATACCCAGCCATTAACTGATCTGCAATATTTTACAAGCCACCCAGGAGACCTATTTCTTTTAGTTACCTCTTGTGCCACTTGCAGCAAAGAGGTTGAAGCTCTGTTTGTTTGTTTGTTTTTAACTATAGATTTGGGCTGGAGCGATAGCACAGCGGGTAGGGCGTTCGCCTTACAAGTGGCCAACATGGCCAACCGGAGTTCGATTCCTCCACCCCTCTCGGAGAGCCTGGCGAGCTACCGAGAGTATTCGATATGCCAGACACAGTAACAACAAAGTCTCCAATGGAGACGTTACTGGGCCCGCTCGAGCAAATCGACGATCAACGGGTGGGCCTTTACCTTTACCTTTACCTATAGATTTGAATTTTAGAAGAAACAAATTAAGAGATAGAGAAGGTTAAGTAACTTGCCTATGGATACAAAATTACTCTGTGGTGTAACTGGAACTTGAATTCAGGTTTATCTTATTCTTTCTGTTCTATTGATTAACCCCCCTATTTCAATTTCCTCATTTAAAACCAGGAAATCATATACTGACTTTGATACTCATATTTTGATTTGGCAATAAGGCAATTTTGGTAGGCCAGATCATTTTTCTCAACTGTTCTCTCCTTTTTGTAATAAGGGGCCTCCTATGCTTATTTGATTTTTCCAAGCATTAACGATTGAGCATAACTTTAATATACATCTAACTTTGCATGCTTTGACCAAAAGAATGTGACCAGTCATTATGCTTGCTATTTCTCTGAGAGCCCAGCAAGCTACCGAGAGTATCCCGCCTGCATGGCAGAGCCTGGCAAGCTACCCAAGGAGTATTCAATATTCCCAAAACAGTAACAATAACAAGCCTTATTCACCTGACCCTGAAAGAGCTTCTAATACAGCAGCATTGGGAAGGACGAGTAAGGAGAGGCTACTAAAATCTTAGGGTTGGGATGAATCGAGACATTACTGGTGCCCACTTGAGCAAATTGATGAATGGGATGACAGTGATATAGTGATACAGTGATTTCTGTGTAAAAGCTTTAAATAGGATTGTATTCCTTCCCTTTGGCATAACAGCAGACACCAGGACAGGAAATACATTTTAGCCTGGGTCTTTAATGAAAACATAGATGGCGTTGAGCAGACTCAGTAAAGCGAGGATGAATCTCTCATAGCCCTCAAGCAACAGGGGTACAAAGAACTGTTTCTTGGGGCTATTTGTTACCACAGCAAAGCTGACTAATACAGTACAGTTTTTTGCAGAAAGGTCCCTTATTTCTCTCATGCTCACTAATTGTGCAATAATTAAAAATTCAGTCCATGAAGGTAACAGCTGTGTTTCTAGTAATTTTCAATAATAAATATGTAAATAATTAATTAGAAGAAGAGTCAAAGAAACCAAACAATCTGGCATCAAAGATATGGGTTTATAAAGCTAACCCCAGATAAACGTTTGGTGGAAGTCCATTTTGTTAGAAGACAAGACGAGTCAGAGAACTTCAGTTTCCTGTTCTTCTGCCATGCAAAAATCCACTGATGTGAACTCAGATGCACAGTGACCCAGAAGAAACCTAGTTCTGAAATGGAGGACACTAAGGAGAAAGGATGTAGTAAATGCCCAGTTTACCTATATCACTAGATTCTTGTTCAACTCAGGGAAATAATTTTGATTATGGCATTATTTTTCTCATTTGTAAAATGAAGAGACTGAATAAGAATCTCTCACTTTCCTTCTGGCTCTAACATTTCATGATTTGATTGCCTCTAACTCATTAATCCCAGCTGGCTTGAATGGGACCCAGCAGAATTGAGGATAATCATAGGAATCCATCAAAATGTAGCCCAGAGACAATAATCCTGAAGCTCAAATGAGGAAATGGAGAGCAAGTGTTTTGTGCACTATAAACAGCTTGACTCTATAGTTTTATTGAAAAGAAGTGGAAAAATATTTGCTCCCCTAACCTCCAACTTCAATTCCCCTAGCATTATGACCTCCTACTTTATACCTAGCCATCTTTCAGGTCTTTGTGTCTAACTCACCCTCTTAGCCCAAAAAAAATTTTTTCTTCTCTCATTCAAAGAGAAAAGTATCTCTAAAACAGAGAATGATATGATGGCACCCAAGAGACATAACGTATAGGGGAGGACAAAGAAGGGAGAGAAGTGATCAAAGGACTTCAGAATTCAACAGATCTTAATTGGAGTCCAATTACCATTTCTCTTTTTGTTCTTCTATAAAATGGGGACAATATTTACCTAATATGATTGCTCGTAGGGCTAAATTATGCATAAGAATATCCTATGAGCCTATTATAAGTGCTCGTGCATAGATATAGTGATGGCAGAAGATTTCCAGGAAGCGATAGCATGCAGAAAAATCTAAAAACTACCTGAATTTTGAGGATTGAAAAACTGAGAGATAATAGTATTAGAGGATTGTCAGTGGTCCAAGTATAAGGTGTGCATGTATCGATGGTAGCACTGGAAAAAACAGACACACCAGGTGTCCCTTTGGAAAAAGAAAAGAAGGTAGTTAGGATAATAATACATGTTTCATACAAAGGTAATAGAGAAATGGGTTTATAGAGTTGAATGCAGAGTTGCAGTGGGGTTGGGGGCATATCTTATGCCAGCAGGTAATAGGGCTCCCTGAAGAGCTTTAAGAGATTATGAATGTGCTGATGCATCCTGGGAAAGAAGCTGCAACTCTCCTCCCCCCCAAACCTCAGGAGATGAAATGCAGAAAAGAGTCATTTTCCCTCAGGAGAGCTGTCACTATATTCAGTTGAGATAGAAATCTGAGCTATGGGGGAAGATCAGCTGTACCAACTTTTAACATATAATTATGACGTAAAATTCTACAAATTCTTAGAAGTTCAAGGTTCCCCCCCCCCCGCTTTAATCTTAAGATAATCACTACTTCTAAACCCAAGATAGTGAAAATCTCAGGCAATGCAATGAACCAGAACTCTCTTTGTTTGACAGATCTCAGTAAGATTGCTTCTGATCCTTAGTTTTTTCAGCATACAATAATAATAAAAAGGTAAAGGTAAAGGCCCTCCCGTTGATCGTCGATTTGCTCGAGCGGGCCCAGTAACGTCTCCACTGGAGACTTTGTTGTTACTGTGTCTGGCATATCGAATACTCTCGGTAGCTTGCCGGGCTCTCCGAGAGGGGCGGAGGAATCGAACTCGGGTCGGCCATGTTGGCCGCTTGTAAGGCGAACGCCCTACCCGCTGTGCTGCTACCGAGAGTATTCGATATGCCAGACACAGTAACAACAAAGTCTCCAATGGAGACGTTACTGGGCCCGCTCGAGCAAATTATAATTATTATAATAATAATTATTATTATTTAGGGGCATGAAAAGTATGCACCTCTGACCACTAGACTCTACCCATCCCTTCTCCAGCCATTTCAAAACCTCTTCCCTAGTAGGTTGTAACTGGATCCAAAAGTTTGTTCCTATGCAAACTTTTATCTCTGTCTCTCAATGGGGTCCTTAAATTTGCAACATCAGCATCACCTGGTAACCTGTTAGAAACAAAGAGGTACAGATCATTATGGAAGACTGACCTCATTTCCTTGAGAAAGAAATTGCTTAATTCTTGGTTTTGGGGTCCAGAATGAGTGTATTCACTTGGCTATTCAAACAGGATGCTAGATGGGTATGGATCTGTATAGGGTGTAGCTATTTTTAGTTCTTGCATGTATCAATTGATTGTTTGACTATTGATTGTTTGACTACTTTATTCTTGATTTTTATTTACAATTGCTTGCTTTATTTTTGTTTTCTATATTAACTATGGATTGTTTAGCTAATAACATTAGGGATTTTTTTTTTTTTTGGTTTTTCGTTTTGTTTTGTTTTTATCACTTTGTTTAGCTTTTGTAAATTTGCTTGTTTGCTTAATGAAACTCTAAGAAGCAGTTTGGTCTTTAAAAAAACCCTTACTTTTTACACTTAATGCTGCCTCTCTCAAACAGGCTGGGCTTGAGAGAGCAGTTGCTGGGCAGCTAATAAAGGCTCCTTGATTTGAGAGAAAATTCTAAATTTGTGGAGCATTTTCAGAGTGCCTAGACTATAACAATCATATTTTCGACTGATTAGATATTGAATTAAAACAAACAAACAAACAAAACACGGAGGTATGTCCCATACAAAAAGGTTGGAGAGGCTCTGGATTTCCCCATGCTCTCAGGCCCCAGGAATTCATGACCAGAAATGGTCAGAGCTGGTCCAACTTTGATTGAACTAATGACCTGAGATCCAGAGATCCAGGTTTTCCAATGTTACATCTATGTTAAGAATAATAGTTATAGTTAAGTAAATGTGCTTTATAGGATAACAAAGAACAGTTTTCTATAGCTGGCTTCCTTAGGATACTGCACACCACTCTGAGTTTGGGTAAGAGTCTGGAAGATTTAGAGTTCAGAGGGGTCAAGTTATTTCATCTTTCTGAGTCTTATTTTTCTCTTCTGTAAAAAATATGGGAGTAATAAGACTCATTTAATAAAAATATATGTAGAGCCAGTGAGATAAAGAGGATGGAATACTTTCCATAATCTGGGTGCTCAGTATCTAGTAAGTAGCACCGTAGCACTGTGGCACTGTCCTCCCATTGTTCATAAATTTGCTCGTGCAGGCACCAGTAACGTCTTCATTGTGAGACTTGTTGTTACTGTTTTTGGCAGATAGAATACACCACGGGGAGCTTGCCAGGCTCTGCCGTGCGGGCGGGATACTCTCAGCAGTTTGCCGGGATCTCCGAGAGGGGTGGAGGAATTGAACCCGGATTGAACACATGCAAGGCAAATGCCCTTCCCGCTATGCTAACACTCCAGCCCTGCCGAACTGACTGTGTGACTGTGCTATCGCTCCAGCCCTGCCAAACTGATCTATCAAATATATATATACATATTTACATATATATATACATGTATTTCAGACATGGGACCAGAACATCACCCTTCAGAAATCTATATACAATCTTTTCTCTCAAACATACTCTGTACCCTAGTCTTACCTACCATAAGGCATAATTTCTTCACTAACTGGAAGTTAGTGAAGGACCAACAGTTTCCTTACCCTCCTTCAACACTTGGCACTTTCCCTCACAACACTTCAACATACCTACAATGGCTGTTTTCCTCTTTTCTTCCACAGTTCGTATGCCTTGCCTCAGAGCAGGAAGTGCCTTTTATCTCTATTTTCCCAGAACACAGTATAGCAGATATACCAGCAGTAGGAATGAAGGAAGGAAGAGAGAAGGGAGGAAAGAAGGAAGGAGGGAGGAACTACAGGAGCAGAAAGGAAGGGAGCTGGGAAAAAACTGGCTGCTAGAAGGCAACCATTCTATAGCATGATGGATTCAGTCAAAGAAAGAGCTTGACAGTACAGAATTCATCTTTTTATGATTGTGACAACACTAATACATTTATTTCCCCTCTGAAATTAACTTTCTAATATTAAGAAAGGTCAAAATGAACTGCAGCAAAATGAGACATTTTGTCATTTTTAACAAATTATACCAAAAGCAGACTGTCGGATTAAAGGGGTCATCGTTTTGAGGGCTCAACGCTAGCGCTGATTGCATAATCAGAGCTAATGCTTGTCATTCTGCCCTTTTTCTGTCCACAGACCTCCAACTGTTCCCTTCAGCCAAAATGATACATTCAAGTATTGCAGACTAGTGTTCCGAGGCTTTTTTAAAAAAGTAATTTGATCACTGTTAAAATAATCCATTCTTTCCCCAAAGGCACATTCTACAATACTCAGCATAACTTCTCCCAGCTCTTCTCTTCCTACCTACCTTTGCTCATGTTTGGTCTCTTAATTGACATCTCCCCTGGCCATATGCTCATAGAGACTCTTCCTGCCCTTTCTCTGTCCTCCTACCCCTTCCAACCAGTGGCTTCTTGCTCATTAGCTTTTGACTTATTCTGACCTTGAGTCTTCCACTTTTGGTGTTTTTAGCCCTTAGTGGAACCTGACCATGAACCTGACTGTGAGAGGTCTTGCTTGCTTTGTCCCACCCATTATTCACTCAGAGGAATTTGAGAAAGGTCAAGTGGTCTTAGTGGAGACCCTGGATTGGGGGGGAGGAGAAGAAGAAGAAAAAGAAGAAGGAGGAGAAGGAGAAGGAGAAGCAGAAGGAGGAGAAGAAGGAGAAGAAGGAGAAGAAGAGGAGGAGGAAGAAGAGGAAGAAGAAAAGAAGAGGAAGAGGAAGAAGAAGAAGAAGAAGAAGAGGAAGAGGAAGAAGAAGAAGAAGAAGAAGAAGAGGAAGAAGAAGAAGAAGAAGAGGAAGAAGAAGAGGAAGAGGAAGAAGAAGAGGGAGAGGAAGAAGAAGAGGAAGAAGAAGAGGAAGAGGAAGAAGAAGAGGAAGAGGAAGAAGAGGAAGAAGAAGAAGAGGAAGAGGAAGAAGAAGAGGAAGAGGAAGAAGAAGAGGGAGAGGAAGAAGAAGAGGAAGAGGAAGAAGAAGAGGAAGAGGAAGAGGAAGAAGAGGAAGAAGAAGAAGAGGAAGAGGAAGAAGAAGAGGAAGAGGAAGAAGAAGAAGAGGAAGAAGAAGAGGAAGAAGAAGAGGAAGAAGAGGAAGAGAAAGAGGAAGAGGAAGAAGCAGAGGAAGAGGAGGAAATAAAACATTGAGAACCCTCTTCCCTGCTTGCTCTTCTCTTCTGACTCATAGATCTTTGTGCTCAGCTGTGGTCTTGGCCAAGAGCCACCTGGAGATAAAAAAAAGGAAAACTGAACCCTGATTCTGTCTCTTAGAAAAATTATTTAACCATAGGCCTCAGTTTCCCCATCAGTGAAACAAAACCATTCACCCCTTACAACTTCACAGTGAGAGGCAAATGAATGTCTGCAGGTGAATGTGCTCTGAAAAGTATAATCTCTGTGATCAATCAGTGGAAATCATAATGACAAGACCACTGTGTCAGCAGTTCACTCAGAGCATGTGTGCCCTAGGTCTGATGGACGTCTTGGAGTCCTGAGTTTGAGGTCCAGCTTTGTAGTACAGTCTCTTTGCACTGAGGGCCAAGAAAGCAATCTTCTTTAGCGAAAGTATACCCACAAGGTGAGTTTGAGGAACCTTTGACATTTCTGTTTCTGGAGTTCTCTGGTTCTACCACAAAACAGAATAAGTTCTGAGACATCAGAGGTCAAATTATTCATTCAAAGTCAAAAGTGGTCAAGTCAAGAAAAGTTGAGGATGTATATTTGGTGGCACCCACAATTGGTGGGTAAAAGAGGAACATCCTAACATCCAACCCTCTTGACTGCATTGGTATCGACCACCCCCGTGTAAGAGCTTGGTAATAAGACACTGGTTCCTGATTATCCTGTTGAGTCTGCAAGGTTTATTCTGGACATCTCAAACCACATTGTTCCAGAGAATGGTAGGAGGAAGGAAAGGATATACATACAAAGTCATGGAATAAACCTGATATATACATTTATAGTGCCAAATGGACCTGAAGATAATGAGCTGAGCATTTCCTTTCAGGAGTCATCATATTCAAGAAAAAGCAAAAACCAACAGAATGCCTCTTTTTTTCTTTTTTATGGTGAGCCATTAACAAGTCTTGTGGAGATGAAAGAGGAGACTCTGAGAAATGTCTACCATGTTGCTGCCTGCCCTGCTGCAGGAGGGTCTCCTAACCACTGTCCCCCATCTCTGCCTCCACAGGGAAAGACATGTCTGGCCTCCAGTTGCAGCTCTACTACATTCAGTTGTGTGATCTTGAAGGCTCAGACTGGCTTTTCATTGTTCATTTATTCAACTTATACTTTACTGATGAGTGAGCACTTTGCTCTGGGCGAGAGAACAAGGAGGTGACAGAGACGTCCTTTTACCCTTCAAGGAGTTCACAGATGAGAAGAGGAAAGCAGCACATAAGCCATTCGGCCTGACATGGAGTGACAAATGTGAGCCCCAAAAAGTAGGATAGTTCCTGCAGGGGTCTACACCCCTAGATTTCGTTTCCTCACCTGAGAACGGGAGGTCATGACGCCCCTTTCCATTGGCCCTTATGTAGATCAGATGAGACAATGCTCAGTAAATACCAACACACCCTGCACTTCCAACAGGGACCTCATTTTAGAACTAGTTGCTTTCTGTTGTCCTTCGATCAATCCCACAGGTACAGCCACATGGTAAAAATATATTTTTAAAGAACAAGCCCGAGAAATCGAGGGGATTTTTTTTTTCAAGTTCATAGCTGGAACTAAACTCTAACAGGAAAGAAATTATCCTCATGAAAGAAGGAGGCAGGGAGGCTGAGTCAGCTTTCTCTGCTGCTAAGTGTGCTGTGGTGGCAACTGGAGTTTAAGGAAAGGCTTTGGCCTTGACATGCTCTGAGAGGTCAGTTCTGTAAAGTGAAAGTCACTGCTAACTGCCTACAAGCCACACCTGGCTTCTAGAAAGGCCTTGAAGGTTCTGGAGAATTCCACTCACTAGTCCTCACTTCAGAACCATCTGCACAGCTATCCTATCAGGCCATAAGGAGTATAGTAAATTCTCCCCTCACAGACATGCACACAAGCCCAAACCCTGGGAATGACAGAAATGCACTTGCCCTCTGAGGTTAAATGGTAAAATTCACCCAGAATGGATTAACACAGTTAAATGCAGGAAACATTAAGGGAGAGAGTCTCTCCTAATAGGAACTGAGTTAACTTTCATCCAATTAATGGCTCAGTTTGAAGAAAGACTATCACAGATGGGCATTGGGAAGTAGGAAGGAAGCTGAGATAAAGACTAAGGCCTGCGACTAAGGCCTGCTTATTTACTCATTTTTATGTTTTATAACTGCACATATCTTTTAAAATTTATTTTTGTTTAGACACTGCTATTTATAAAGTTGTTTATTTACCACAAGAGGTGGATTTTCCTGAGCTGGAGGGTTCTTAAAATTATATCAAAGATTTACATACACAACTTAGAAGGTTGAGAAGTTAGTGTTTATGGTACAGTTTAAGTAGATGGGTCTGGGTCCCCTCCAAATGTCCAGACCTCTCCTTTACCCATGTATAATGCCTGTCATCTGGCCCCTCTCTGCCCTGTCCCATTCTTCTCAGTCTACTGGTCTCCAGTGTAGCATGACAGGGTCTTGTCCCCGCGTTGCTTTTGGTCCAGTATACATTTTCCTAATATGAAATTGTGTCCTGGGGTCTTTTGCAGACTGTATCCCAATGGTTCCCTGAAGTCTTGCTCTGGTTTTCCTTAAGTCTCCAGCCTGCTGCCACAAGCTTGTGGGGAGATCCCTGTGCTGTACCCGCCATTGGAACTCTCTCACACCATGCTTCAGTTTTTGTCATCCTGTCTCAGCTCTCCGTAGTCTTTGGCCACAGCCACAATGCATGTGGGTGAGACTTCTGTGCTCAGTATCTGCCCCTGCCTGAATACGCCTTCTGTCCATGCAAGCTCTGCTGATCCTGTAGTGTGCTGGGCATATGCAAAGAGAGCGTGGAAAGAGAGAGTGGGGGAGGGGAGGAGAGAGAGGGAGAGGGGAAAAGGAGGGAGAGGGGAGAGAGATAGAGAGACAGAGAGAGAAAGAGAACGCTATGGGCTGGGAGCTCCCTTTTACTGCTGCCATCTTCCACCCCCAGCTACACATCATCTATTTTGATTAGACACCTGTTTGATGGGCTACCTGTTCGGTGGGTGAGATTTAAAGTGACCAACTAAACTCACCCGGTACTCCACCTTTTCACTCCTGCCACATGAAGTATACAAGGGCTTCAGGCAAACAATTCCATCCAGTCCCACATCCAATCCCATCACCCCGTGACCCTATCCCTTCACCAATGACCCTGAGTTCTCTCCCACCCACCCCCAGCCTAAACACTTGATAGATAAAATTTTAAACTTGATAACTGTAGTTTGGGTCCGCAGTTTTCAGTAGTGTATAGTCTAGTGGTTTAAAAATATTCAGATACTTGCCTTTATACCACAAATAAGTCCAGGGTCCCTGTCCTTGACCCTGTTACTTTACGTTCATACAATACTGCATACATACATAAAATCATCAGAGCTAGAGCTATTTTTAATGTTAAAGTTTAAATATGGTAATCATATCGTTCTGTAGATGTCTCTGTGAAATAATATTTACAAAATTTGAATTTATAGTAAGAATAAATGCTTATATATGTATGGTGAAAAGGGGGAGGTAGGTAAAATAAGTTTGGGAATTTCTGTTCTATAATATGACTGGGCTGACTCCATGAGGCTTTTTCCTTTGGGATTGTGTTGATGCTAATGAGTTTTGTTTGTTTGTTTTTTAATAAAACTAGGTCTTTCTTTACCTCTGGGTCACCAAATCTTATCCTATTTCCATATTTTTCCCATTAATTTTAAAATTGAAGTATACTTGTGGAAAATTATTGGAGATTATAAAAAAATCAGAGGGAAATAAGGAAACCCTTATACCCAGAAATATCATAGTTAACATCTAGTTCACATCATTTTTGGTGTGTTTTAAACCCAGTTGTTATATATGTCTTAACATATAATCCATATACAACACTGTCTTCTGCTTTTTTCACTTAAAATTATAGCGTCTTTTCAAAGTATTATAAACTCTTCATAAACATCCATTATATGAATGTTTCTGATACACTTAATCAGTTCCCTACTGTTAGGCATTTAGATTTTTCTCAGCTTTTCACTATTTATAAATAATGATTTTATGGACTTATTTTAACATAAATCCCTCTTCATACTTCAGATGATTTTTATTCTAGGTTTCTAGTACTGTAATTGCTGGTTCAAAGAAAAAGCACTACATATTTTAAAACCCAGAAAGTCAGCCATGATATCAGGCACATTTTTCTTCTATTGTAGAACTCTGTATCTTCTCTGTTCCCTGAAGAGATATTGTATAGTATAACTTCAGGATCAAGTGCATACTTCCTGCTGTGACCCACCGGGTTTCTCTATTACTGACCTTTGCCTACTACCTAGCCTCATTTCCAGTTTGAGGAAGAATAAGACTCTGACCCCAATCAATAAGCCCAACCTGTAAATTCCTCAGAGATCTCGCCTCAAGGCCAAATACTACCAAGCTAACAAATTCTACTGACAAGATAACTGCAACTCCCCCTCCAGCAAGACAAAGGAGAATTCTTAGCCCTGGAGCTTGAGTTACGTAATAAGCAATCTGCAGGCTAAGTGATAGCACAGCCGGTAGGGCGTTTGCCTTGCACGCAGCCAACATGGCCAACGGGAGTCGATTCCTCCGCCCTTCTCGGAGAGCCTGGCAAGCTACCGAGAGTATCTCGCCCGCACAGCAAAGCCTGGCAAGCTTCCCGTGATGTATTTGATATGCCAAACACAGTAACAACAAAGTCTGAAACTGGAGACGTTACTGGGCCCGCTCGAGAAAATCGATGAACAACGGGAGGACAGTGACAGTGACAGTGACAGGCTAAGAGCTTTCTAGGATGTTGGAGCACTGCCCATCTTAGTGGAGACTGTGTTAGTGGATCTCTACTAGGCATGCATAGCCTGGAGTGTGGCGTGCCAAGCTTTGGAAGCTGTGTGTAGCAAGACCTCACTTAGTCATGCAGGGATCACTAGGCCAAGGCCAATTCACAGTTCCTGGAGACCAGTGCAAAGTTTTCTAGCAACAAGCATGGAAGCTGCTGGATTGGATAAGTGTTTTAGAATGCTGTGCATTAGAGTTAAAAGAAGCCCTGATCTGGCTCCTTTCCAAGAGCCAGTCATGGCACACTCTCCTGTTTCTCCCTTCCACAAACCTCTTCCACCTACCCATTTGCCCCGTCCACAAAGCCCTTCCTCCAGTGACTTTGTTGGAAGAAAACAGTTGTGATTTTGAATTTTAAATATATTTCTATTTTGGGGGACCTTCTGAATAACTTGGGTTTCTGTTGCACTCAAGGCTTGTCCATTAACCAAACTCCTTAGAATTTCCTGAGTATATTCACCTGCCTTCTAATGTATGCACACTACTCCCCCTGCCTTCTCTGCTCCTCAGGTCCTTCCTGAACAGTCCTACTCTTCCTTCAAACTCACCAAGTCCAGTTCAGAAGATCTGCTTTTCTCGCATGGCAGCCAGATCCTTAGTCTGTCTTAATGCTTACCACCCTGGCCTACAATCATTGACTTATTGATTCTACAGCACCAGACCAGGGCCTTGAAAACTCTATAAGGCCACAAAATCCCTTTTTTAACTACATTTATTTAAACAAAAATAAGAACTAACATCTTTTGAAAATATATAGACCTGGGATAATAGCCTAAGCTCCAATAAGGTTAACTAGTAACTGAGTACTGAAATGATACTTAACTGCAGGCCTGAGTCTGAGCATTTCATCATAAAACCATACCATTCAGTTAAAATTAAGAAGAGTCCTGTGCAAGGTGGTTCTCACACATCTCTTGAAATTTTTCTGAAAACAGATCTATTTTGATCAGCATTTTTTTGGCTTTTTTGGTCCACACCCAGCTGTGCTCAGAAGTTACTCACTCACTCCTGATTTTGGGCTCAGGGACGATTCCTAGCAGGCTTGGAAATACCATATGGGGTTCAGAGGATCTAATCTGGGTCTGCTGGGTACTGGTGATTCAAACTTGGGTCTTCTGCATGCAAGGTAAGTGCCTTACCTTCTTTACCATCTCTCTACCCCCTGCTCCCCCATCAGCATTTTTTAAAGGTATTTGCCTGCATGTCCCAATGTATAGTATCAAAACTCAGGAAATATTTATTAAATGGAGGTACAAATAATTTTTTTCAAAGATTATAGGAAAGTTGTTCTGTTATCTAAATATTTTGCTAGCCTTAATGTGAAAGCAAGTAGTATGAGCCTAACATGGCTTGCTGAAGTGGAAGAGCATCAAGCCTCATTGTCAGGTTTCAACTGAAAAGACTTACCACAGAAAAACACAAAGGGCCACAGAGCTTGTGAGATGGGGATTAGAACGTTGAGAGGACAAAAGTGATTTTTTGATGGAAGGCTAAACAATTCGGATCTTACTGGAAGCAAGAGTGATGAGTGATGAATCTCATCACTTCCATCAGAATTCAGCTCCTTCCACCATGGTAAATAATGGACTAATTGGGCATCTGCTTACTTGATTTCCCATGGCTAAGGCCAATTTCTGAACTGCAATATGCTATTTGATGTATCAGCAAGTATACATCCTGGGCTCAAAGCATCTGAACAGTAACAACCAAAGATCACGGTCACTGTCCTCCAGTTGTTCATCGATTTGCTCTAGCGGGCCCAGTAACATCTCCATCATGAGACTTGTTACTGTGTTTAGCATATCGAATACATCATGGGTAGCTTGCCAGGCTCTGCCGTGCGGGCAAGATACTCTCGGTAGCTTGCCAGGCTCTCCAAGAGGGGCGAAGAAATCGAACTCGGGTCAGCCATGTTGGGTGCTTGTAAGGCAAACGCCTTACCGCTGTGCTATCACTCCAGCAACAACCAAAGATAATTCTAAAAACAAAACAAAACATTTCACACTCATTTCATACAAAATACCCTAAGAGAGGCTGGAGCAATAGCACAGCGGGTAGGACATTTGCCTTGCACGCGGTCAACCAGGGTTGGATTCCCAGCATCCCATATGGGCCCCTAAGCACCGCCAGGAGTGATTCCTGAGTGTGTGTGAGCCAGAAATAACCCCTGTGCATCACCGGGTATGACCCCAAAACAAAATACCCTAAGAATGTAACCTGGACTCCATGGTAATAGGTCAGAATTGCTTCACGCTATAGCACTACCTCATGAATCTAGAAAACTGTAGATCCTAGAAAACTGTAGATCCCAATCTGTTCAGATCACAACAGGAGCCTTGAGTTGGAGGAGTCTTCTAAAGAGTGAAAAGGGATAGAGTAGACTCATTGACAAAGGTCCTTGAAGAGAAGTTCTGGAGACAGAGTGCAGTGGCTGGTCTGTGAGGAGATTGTTCCGGGACAGGGTCAGTTGCCCAGAAACCTCTTTTCAGCCCACTGCAGCATAGATAGAGGGTGAACAGAAGACAAGGGAAGAGCAGAAGCAACCTTGGTCTAGTCAGAAACCAAGGTAAATGGACTAGGTATTATTAAAAGAAAGGGAGTTTTAAAAAACTGAGAATTCATGGGTTTGTTATAGAGATCCTACATGGCCAGATTCTACCATTTTTCTGGAATTTCCATATTTGGTGAATTTGGAGAAAAGATGTTGTATGTGACAAGGGATCAATACAGGCAAGAAATGAAAGAAAGATGATGAGTTCATGAACGTGCAACATAGTGAGAGAGAATCATGGAAATTTCAAAGTCAAGAGTATAAGGAATTTCTCTGGGATATTTCAGGTCAGGGCTCTTAATGACAAACAACAATGTGGAAAATACCAAAATTTTCACAAATATTCATATAGTATCTACTAAGTGCTGGACACTTCCAGATCCTGAGGTGGAGGCTGAAAAAGAGCACTTTTGTTTTTAAAATCTCAGCCTACAGGAGGCAGGAAACCATTGCTAAAACATAGCAATATACACACTTTACTGGGGAGGCCTTCTTATCTCTATGGGATACCTGTAGATATCCAAACAAGTATCCTAAATGAATTGATATATTCATGTCAATTCATATCAAAGAGGTTCTCAGAGAGAAACCAGTGCTATTGCAGAGGACTGCAGGATGGAGAGAAAGCAGAGCCTTTGTGGTGGAAGGGTTTGCAACTTAGCTGGGTAATGAGTGGGGACAGGGAGTAGGAGTCAATGTTTTCGGCCTATCTTGCTATTGCAGAGACACATCCCTGAGGTTCTAACTCATTTTTACACAGATTCTTTGGGCTGATAAAACTTTAGAGACCTGGGGACTGAATGAAGTCCTGGAGTCCATATTCCAGAGTTTCTGGGCCTTTGAGGCCAATCTGCAAATGCTCGAGGGATGTGTGTTTTACTCTGGGGTGAAAAGGAGGTGCCCCAACATTTTAGGCTGTATCCCTGGTCCTTTCCAAATTTGGCATATCTCTTCACTGGAGGGCACACGATTTCTTGGTCTCTCTGAAGAGCTGCCAGCTCAATTCTCCCAGGCTGGTTGATCCTGGACCATTGTCAGGCTAAAGACCTTATAGACCATCCTATGGCACTTAAGTGGATGATAAAAGTGAGCCTGGCTGGGTGTGGGTGTGGATAACTAACACTCACTTGTCTGTCTTTTCTGTTTGGGTTTGTGCCTCTGTTCTGCTTGTGCTGGGAAAAGAGTGCCTTCCATGTGTCTCTAGGCTGGGTGTGGATTTGATGTGATGGCGAGTGAGTGCTGCCTCTGTGTGTGCTGTGTGATTATGTCGTCACCCACTGCTCTGTTTGTCAAGACAATGTGTTATAATTTATTTATTTTGCCTTTGACAGAAATAGAGCAGTTTATCTGGAGGACAACAGAAAGCAAGCAAGGGGAAAAAAATCCGAGTCCTATGTGACTCTATTTTAAATATGGCTCCTTGTTGTTATGGCAGCTAATTTTCCTTCAGTGATTTAAGGAAACAGATGTGTTTAAAAGAGCTACAGCCAAGTTGTTATAGCAACAGAGGCAGCAGCAGAGAGGGTCTTTCTTCTCCAGTGAAAGGGGGTAAAATCACCCCCAAATAGGAAAGCTCCTGGAGAAAGCAATCTCAGAAAGGACTCAGGAGAGGACCCCCTTGCCTCCAACAGTCGGTTCCTATCTCTCTGAGCCATCCTTTCTTCATTAAGGAGCCCCAATTACTCTCCCAGGGAACCCCACCATCTTTGCCTGGGCTATTGTTCCACAAGGTATCCAAGGGGCTGTCTCCACTTAGTTCATCTACTTGTATTCCTGCTTCACAAAAGGATTATCCAGAGCATGGGCTAACGTAACATTCTCCATGGTGTCATCCTCCACATGGGGTCCTGGGCATGGCAAGGTGCACCCAGAATATACACAATGAGTATTTTGGCCTTCATGTCACAGATAAGGTGCACTGTTAGATTCCTTTAAGCAACAGGAAGCAACAAGTTAAATTCAAATTTCAAAGAGATTCTAGGTTGTCTGATAGGGGTCAGGGTGGGGTATGAGGGTGGGAAATAATATTGCTTAATCTCTATCTCTCTTTTTTTTTCTTATTTGGGTCACAGCTGGCAGTACACAGGGGTTAGTCCTGGATCTACACTCAGGAATTACTCCTGGTGGTGCTCAGGGGACCATTTGGGATGCTGGGGATCAAACTTGGGTCAGCTGCGTGCAAGGCAAATGTCCTACCCGGTGTACTATTGCTACGGACCCTCCTTGATCTCTCTTACCCAAACATTATTTATGACTCTCTACTGACTATTTTGCAGAGAGAGATAAAGAGAGAGAGAGAGAGAGAGAGAGAGAGAGAGAGAGAGAGAGAGAGAGAGAAAGAAAGAGTAGAGAGGTAGGGAGTGTTTTGGATATTCTTCACAAGCGATATTTCATTCCAGTGTCTTGATTGTTTTACTGTTATGATATTTAATTCAACTAAAATCCATTTAAAATGGGACCTCAGACTAATTTTAATGAGAAGGGAGCATGGACCTTAAGAATAAGCCAATTTCTTACTCAGTATTCAAACTTTTCCATGAGCTTCCTAGAATCTGCTTCTCCATCTGCCCTCTTACTGCAACAAGTCATAAATCCTGTGTGTCACCCGAGCAGCTGAGGTCTTCATCTCCATTCTATGACTTGGTTCTCTAAGTCTTCCCACTGTCAGCAGATAAAGTAGACCCAGGCCTAAAGGTCCACTCCAGATTCCTTGTAAAAATCTTCTGCAACCTCTTCAGACACACACACACACATATACATGCACACATGCACACTCACAGATACACACATACACGCGCACACACGCACACATACACACACAACAAACACTGGATTAATTTTACCTAGTGCCATGTAACCTAAACATTGTTTTATGCCTTTATTTAATTTTTATTAATTTTCATTAGTTGAAACACCATTAGATACAGTTGTAGACTTAAAAATTTTGTGCTTGGGTTTCAGTTATACAATGATCAAGTACCCATCCCTCCACCAGTGCCCATTCTCCACGACCAATGATCCCAATAGCCCTCCAACTCCCCATCCACCCCATCCCACCCTGCCTCTGTGGCAGGGCATTCCCTTTTGTTCTCTCTCTCTCTCTCCTGTTGGGTGCTTTGGTTTGCAAAAGAGGCATTGAGTGGCGATCATGTTCAAACTATAGTCTACTTTCAGCATGCATCTCCCATCCTGGGAGAATCCTCCCAACACCCTTTATTTGGTGCTCCCTTCTCTATCTGAGCTGCCTTTTCCCCTAGCATGTGTGGCTCGCCTCCAAGCCATGGAGTAAACCTGGTACTTATCTCGGCTATTCTTGGGTGTAATTCTCCTATTTTGTTACTTTATGTTCCCCAGATGAATACAATCTTTCTATGTCTGTCCCTCTCTTTCTGACTCATTACACTTAGCATGATACTTTCCATGTAGTACCACTTGTATGTAAATTTTATGACTTCATCTTTTCAAACAGCTACATATTACTCTTTTGTGTAGATGTACCAAAGTTTCATTAAGCAGTCATCTGTTCTCGGGCACTCAGGTTTTTTCCAGATTCTGGCTATTGTAAAGAGTGCTGCAATGAACAAACAAGTGCAGATGTCACTTTGACTATACTTTTTTGACTCTCTGGGATATATTCCCAGGAGTGGTATTGCTGGGTCAAATAGAAGTTCAATTTCTAATTTTTTGAGAATCGTCCATACTGTTTTCTAAAAGGGCTGAACCAGTCAGCATTCCCACCAGCAGTGAAGGAGGGTCCCTTTCTCACCACATCTGCGCCAACACCGGTTGCTTTTGTTCTTTTGGATGTGGGCCAGTCTCTGTGGTGTGAGATGATATCTCATTGTTATTTTAATCTGCATCTCCCTGATGATTAACGATGTAGAGCATTTTCTCATGTGCCTTTTAGACATTCAGATTTCTTCTTTGAGAAAGTTTCTGTTTATTTCATCACCCAATTTTTTGATGGAGTTGGATGCTTTCTTCTTGTGGAGTTCAACCAGTACTTTCTATATCCTTGATATCAACCCCTTGTTGGATATGTATTGGGTGAATATCCTTTCCTGTTCTGTAGACTGTCTTTGTATTTTGGTCAATGTTTCTTTTGAGGTGCAGAAGCTTCTTAGTTTAAGATAGTCCCATTTGTCTATCTCTGTTTTCTTTTTTTTTTTCTTTCTTTTTTAAAATTTATTTTTATAAAGTTATTCACAATATTTAATTACATTTAATATTCAAACACCAATCCCACCACCATTGGACCTTCCCACCACCATATTTCAAATGTTTCCATCCTGAACCCCAAACCCTGCCCCCAAAGCTGAACTGAAATAATTTATTTTGTATTGCTTATTATGAATAATCTGCTAAAATGATCCAAAAAAGTTTCTTAGAGAAAAGTATATGAAGATTGTTGTATTTCACTCAGGAGCCATTAAGCCCTTCTATCAGAGATTAGTAACATGCTGTTAAAGGTTGAGTCTTGTGTGATTATACACCTGTATAAATATATTTGCCCCTAAGATGGGTTGTCTTCTTCTTTTTTTTATATATAATTTATTTATTTATTGAATCACTGTGGGAAAAGTTACAGAGCTTTCGGGTTTAGGTCTCAGTCATGTAAATATCAAACACATTTCCCTTTACCAATACTTATTTTTAACCCCGAACCCCAATAGACCCCCACCTCCCCCCACCCCTCCCAATTCTTGTGAGGCAGATGAGTTCTAGTTAATACTCTATCTACTTTGACTAGATAGATTGTTTCGATAGAAGATGCACAATTATTGTTTAGAGTTTACGACCCACCCCCCACAATCAGATATGCTGAAACAGCGTTGTGAAATGATTTGCTTTCTACAACTTGGTTTAAGAATAAAATGATGTCGTGCAGCCGCGGTAGCAGCCACGCGGTTTTGAATTTCGGCTATTTTACTTATTGACCCTGGAAGAATTTCTATTAAAAGTTAGATAGTTAAGAGATTGGTTTCTGTGCCCTGGAGTCGTGGCCGTGCCGGAGAGCCGCTCGTGGGGGGCAGCTGGCGACCTCGGAGGGGCGTGGGGGACGGCCCACAAAGCCCCCCTTCCCATGAGGTCCCCGCCGCTCCCACCGAGCCCGGCTCAAACCTGCTGTCCACAAGGCTCCCGTGCGGCCGCCATCTTTCTTTCCGAGTCTATCTCTGTTTTCACTTGCTTGGCCAGTGGCATGACATCTTTGAAGATACCATTAGCTTCAATGCCATGGAGGGTTTTGAAAACTTTGTCTTCAATGTACCTTATGGATTCGGTCGGATGTTGAGGTCTTTAATCCATTTTGATCTTACTTTTGTACATGGTGTTAGGCAGAGATTTGAGCCCATTTTTTTTTTGCATGTAGCTGTCCAGTTTTGCCAGCACAATTTGTTAAAGAGGCTTTCCTTGCTCCACGTCACGTTTCTTGCTCCCTTATCAAAGATTAGATGATCATATGTTTGGGGGGAGATGTGGGTATATTCAACCCTGTTCCATTGGTTTGCAGCTCTGCCTTTGTTCCAGTACCATGCTGTTTTAATTATTACTGCTTCATAGTACAGTTTGAAGTTAGGGAGGTTGATTCCTCCCATTTTCTTTTTCCCAAGAATTTCTTTAGCTATTCCGGATTCTTATTGTTCCATATGAATTTCAGGAGTCTTTGCTCCATTTCTTTGAAGAATGTCATGGGTATCGTTATAGGGATCACATTGAATTTGTACGATGCTTTGGGAAGTATTGTCATTTTGGCGATGTTAATTCTCCTGATCCATGAGCAGGGGAAATCTTTCCATTTTCTCATGTCCTCTTTTATTTCCTGAAGTAACATTTTGTAGTTTTCTTTGTACCGGTCCTTTACTTCCTTAGTTAGGCTGATTCCTAGGTACTTTATTTTCTGGGTCACAACTCTGAACAGAATTGTTTTTTTTTTTCATGTCACTTTCTTTTCTCTCACTATTTGCATATAGGAAAGCCACGATCTTTTGGGTATTAATTTTATAGCTTGCAACATTACTATACAAGTCTATTGTTTCTAGGAGTTTCTTAGTAGAGGTTATAGGGTTCTCTAAGTATAGTATCATATTATCTGCGAATAGTGAGAGCTTGATTTCTTCCTTTCCTACTTGGATGCCCTTAATATCTTTTTCTTGCCTAATCGCTATTGCAAGTACTTCCAGTACTATATTGAACAGCAGTGGAGAGAGTGGGCATCCTCTTCTCGTCCCTGATCTTAGAGGGAAGGCTCTCAGTTTTTCCTCATTGAGGATGATGCTTTCTGTAGGCTTGTGGTAGATGGCTTTA
This sequence comes from Sorex fumeus, assembly GCF_029834395.1. Classification (NCBI taxonomy): domain Eukaryota; kingdom Metazoa; phylum Chordata; class Mammalia; order Eulipotyphla; family Soricidae; genus Sorex; species Sorex fumeus. The sequence continues at coordinate 18,262,043 of NW_026606102.1, read as the reverse complement.
ACTATATTGAGGGAAGTCCCCTCTATCCTCATTTTGGCGAAGGTTTTCATCATAAACAGGTGCTGGATCTTGTAAAATGCTTTCTCTGCGTCTATTGATATGATAATATGGTTTTTATATTTTCTTTTGTTGATATGATGGACTATGTTTATTGATTTCTGAATGTTAAACCATCCTTGCATCCCCGGGACAAATCCCACTTGGTCATGGTATATGATCTTTTTGATGAGTTGTTGAATTCTGTGGTTGGTGGGAGCAAGCAGAGAAGCTCTGTCCCTGGGTCCACCAAACCTGGAGTCCAAGGTCTCAGAGAGTTCCGCTTATCTTGTTCTGTGGGTCTTCAGTCGTGCGTGAGTTTCGGCCGGAGCTGCCGCGCGGGTCAGGAAAGCGTCCTGGAGTGTGGCGACGGCTGGGTAGTGGAAGTAGTGTCGATAGTGGAAGTCTGCCAGTGGGGTATTTATCTGGGTAGGGTGGGTCTCCTGTGTGCAATTCGATCCCTGGGTGGTTGATGGAAGCAGACAGGGCAGGGTAGGGTGGGACTCCTGATTAGAATCCCTTTGTCACCTGTGGTTGGTGGGAGCAAGCAGAGAAGCTCTGACAAAGGGATTCTAATCAGGAGCCCCACCCTCCCCTGCCCTGTCTGCTTCCATCAACCACCCAGGGATCGAATTGCGCACAGGAGACCCATCCTACCCAGATAAATACCCCACTGGCAGACTTCCACTATCGACACTACTTCCACTACCCAGCCGTCGCCACACTCCAGGACGCTTTCCGGGCCTGCGCAGCTGCAAAGTGGCTGCGCGACACATCATAAGACACCAAATACCCACCTTCCGGAATTGTCATACCGTATTTGATAGGGTTCAAATATGGTAACACCTACAAGGGTGATTAGAGGTCGCCCCAAAAGCCTCTATCCCTCTCGGAAAGACTGGCAAGCTACCGAAAGTATTCTGCCCGCATGGAAGAGCCTGGCAAGCTATCCGTTGTGTATTCGATATGCCAAAACCAGTAACTACAACTGGTCTCATTCACCTGACCCTGAAGGCTTCACCGACATGGCAGCATTGAGAAGGATGAGAAAGGAGAGGCCGACAAAATCTCAAGGCCGACCTAGGTTGCCACAATGAAGGAAGACAAAAATGATCATCTGTACTTTCAATGCACATACGCTAGCATCAGATGCATCCATCGAGGACCTGATGGTACAAGCGCGAATGATCAAGTATGACATCATTAGTCTGACCGAGACAAGAAGGCACGAATCTCACCATGCCGTTTTCGACACTGGAGAAGAATTGTTCCTCGGAACATGCGATAAAAGAGGTGTTGGAGGCATCAGTGTCCTTGTCAACACAAACTTGGCCAAGAGCATTCATTCATTCGAATGCCTAACAACCCGAATCGGACGTTTACATTTGAATAAATGTGGCTCACTGCCTGCAGTTTCTATCTTCGTTGTCTACGCACCAACATCTCATTATGATGAAAGAGAAATCGAGAAGTTCTACATGGAGTTAGAGAAGTTCTATAAAGAAGACCACACCTTCTATAAGATCATTGTGGGTGATTTTAATGCCAAGATAGGACCGAGAAGATCAGCTGAAGAACTTCACATCGGGACCCATGGCCTAGAATGGAACGAACAGGGTGAGAGACTGTCTGAGTTCATCATGTCGACCAAGACCATTCATGGTAACTCACAGTTCCAGAAGGCAGAATCTAAACGATGGACATGGGAGTCTCCCGGTGGATGATTCCACAACGAAATAGACCACATCATATTCAATTGATGGTTTTGCCTGACTGATGTCGCTGTTGTCCCAAAATTTCGAACGGGATCGGACCACCGTCTCCTTCGTGCAAAATTCTACTTCACAGAGCGGGGATAAAGGGCTGCAAAGTTCAAAAAGAGAACTCCCAGAATGACCACCAACTGGGAACTCTTTGGTACTATTGCGGCAACATGGGAAGATGCCATTGTTGACAACATTGACAAGGAATACGATCGACTGGTTCAGCACCTACATGAATGTGTGAGGAACGCCAAGAGAGAGATAGCCACAAAAAATCGCCTATCTTCAAAAACTCTTGAGCTAATTCGCCAGCGTGGTTTGGCGCATGCCTCAGGCAACCGCAAGCTAACGTCCGAGCTCGCAAAGCAGTGCAGAGATGCGATCAAGGAAGACCTCAAAGAGAGAAGAGCAGAAGTACTGGTAGATGCGGCAGAAGCCGGGAAAAGTATTCGTAACGCCCGCCTGTCCTTCGCCAACTATAAGACCAAGATGACTGCCCTCCGACGTCCTGATGGATCCATCACATCCTCCAGAACGGCAATGGAGAAGATTATCCATGACTTCTACTCAAATCTCTTCGATAGCCATGTCCACTTGCCGACATACCAAATTCCACAGGATGGATATGTCGTTCCCAACGTTCTCCCTTCTGAAATCTGACACACCATTTCGTCGGTAAAGAAACAAACAGCACCCGGCCCAGACAAGGTCAGACCTGAACACCTGAAAAACCTGCCGTCAGTACTCATCAATACACTGGCTCGGCTCTTCACTCGCTACCTGTCTGAATGCAAGGTTCCGTCCCAATAGAAAACCAGCAGGACCGTACTACTGTTCAAGAAGGGAGACGTCCATGACATTGGCAACTATCGCCTGATCTGCCTATTGTCTGTCATCTACAAGTTGTTCACTCGAGTCATCCTAAATAGGATTGGCAGAACACTAGATGAAGGACAACCATGCGAGCAAGCAGGGTTCCGAAAAGGATTCAGCACCATCGACCATATCCACACAATAACCAAGCTCATTGAGGTTTCTCGGGAGTTCAAGATGCCACTCTGTTTAACGTTCATCGATTTAAAGAAGGCCTTTGATTCTGTTGAGACAGAAGCGGTCATTGAAGCCCTAGCCAATCAGGGCATTCAAGCCCAATACATCAGGATCCTCCGTGAGCTGTATTGCGGATTCACTACCAGGATCTCACCATTCTACAAAGAAGTGATCGTTGATGTCAAGAGAGGGGTGCGGCAGGGTGATACCATTTCACCGAAACTCTTCAGTGCCACCCTCGAGAACATCATGTGACGACTGGAATGGGAAGGAATGGGAGTGAAGATAGATGGTCGGCAACTACACCACCTCTGCTTTGCTGATGACATTGTTTTAATAACACCAAACATCAGCCAAGCGGCACAAATGCTGGCCGACTTTGACCGTGAGTGTGGAAAGGTAGGACTACAGCTGAATCTTACGAAGACAATGTTTATGAGAAACAGCCTCGTTCCTGACGCCCCATTCGCTCTCAACGGAACGACCATCTCCGAATGCAACAGCTATGTGTACCTAGGTCGAGAAGTCAACATGACAAATGACCTGGCACCCAAGCTGCGCAGGAGGAAGAGAGCGGCTTGGAACGCCTTCAAGAACATCGAAGAAATAGCTAAGAGGACGAAGAACCTCCGGCTCCGGGCACATCTCTTTGATTCCACTGTTCTTCCTGCATTAACATATGCCTCAGAGACCTGGGACCTACGCAAACAAGATGAGAACGCTATTCAGGTCTCCCAAAGAAGAATAGAAAGAGCTATGCTTGGAATATCACGTTTCACTCAAATGAGAGAACGAATCCGGAGTTCTGACATCCATTGACGATCAAGAATCAGGAACGCTGTCTCATTTGCCAAGGTGTCGAAAATCAGATGGGCTGGTCACGTAATGAGATTTAAAGACGACCGCTGGACTAGAGCTGTTACCGACTGGACTCCACGGGATGTCAAAAGACCTCGTGGCCGCCCACCTACCAGATGGTCAGACTTCTTCGTCAAGATCATGAACGATCGGTTTGAGGCCCTTCATGTTCCCGGAGCGAACAGATGCCATTGGGTTACACTAGCACGCGACAGGGACAAATGGAGACGTTACTGGTGCCCGCTCGAGCAAATCGACGACTAACGGGAAGTTAAGTGATTTAAGTGATTTAAGTGATTTAAGTTGAATTTTATTTGCTAGTATTTTGTTGAGAATCTTTGCATCCATGTTCATCAGGGATATTGGCCTGTAGTTTTCCTTGTTTTGCGGTGTTTTGGTTTCCTTTTGGTATTAGAGAGATATGGGCTTCATAAAAACTGTTTGGGAGAGTTTGTTTCTTCAATTTCCTGGAAAATCTTGAGAAGAACTGACAATGAGTCCTCTTTAGATGTTTGGAAAAATTTGCTAGTGAATCCATCTGGACCTGGGCTTTTGTTTTTGGGAAGACTTTTGATTACAGTTTCAATTTCCTTGATGTTAATAGGTCTATTCGGGTACTCTAGATCTTCTTGATTCAGCCTTAGGAGATTATAAGAATTCAGGAATTTATCCATTTCTTCTAGATTCTCTTGTTTCATGGCATACAAACTTTCAAAGTAGTCTCTGATGATCTTTTGAATTTCTTTGGTTTCTGTTGTGATATCCCGCTTCTCATTTCTTGTTCGGTTTATTACGGTTCTCTGTCTCTCTTTCTTTGTGAATGTTGCTAGTGGTTTATCTATCTTATTCATTTTCTCGAAGAACCAGCTCTCAGTTTCATTGATCTTTTGAATTGATTATTTGGTTTCCGTGTCGTTTATTTCTGCTCTAAGTTTTATGATCTCTTTCCTTCTGCCTGATTTGGGCTCCTTTTGTTGATTCTTTTCTAAGATCTTGAGCTGTGAAGTCAAGTTGTTTATGTGTGCCCTTTCTTCCTTTCTTAGAAATGCTTGCAGAACTATAAATTTTCCCCTTAACACGGCTTTCGTTATATCACATAGGTTCTGGTAGCTCGTTTCTTCATTCTCATTTGTTTCCAGGTATCTTTTGATTTTATCCTTGACTTCCTTCCTGACCCACTAGTTGTTCAACATTGAGTTGTTTAATTTCCAGGTGTTTGATTTGGTTCTCCGTGTCTCTGTGTGATTCACTTCTATTCTCAATGCATCGTGGTCTGAAAAGATTGTTGATACTATTTCTATCTTCCTGATTCTATTGAGGTGTATTTTGTGTCGTAGCACATGGTCTATTTTGGAAAATGTTCCTTGTGCACTGGAGAAGAATGGGGGTGTAACGCCCTCTATAGGTCTATAAGCCCTCTCTCTTCTATTTCTTCTTTCAAAGCCAATGTTTCCTTGCTGAGTTTTGTTCTTGTTGATCTATCCAGAGGTGATAAGGCGATGTTGAAGCCTCCGGCTACTATTGTGTTGCTAGCAATGTCCTTTTAAAATCCGTTAGCAGTTATTTCAAATATTTAGCTGTTCCCTCATTAGGTGCGTATACATTTAAGAGTGTGATTTCTTCCTGTTGTATGTATCCCTTGATGAATAGAAAATAGCCTTCGCTGTTGCTTCTAATCTTTTTCAACCTGAAATTGATGTTGTCGGATACTAGTATGGCCACCCCAGGACTTTTGAGAGAGCTGTTTGCTTGCAGGATTATTTTCCATCCTTTAACTTTGAGTCTCTGTTTGCTCTGACTGTTCAGATGAGTTTCTTGTAGGCAGCAGAATGTTGGGTTCTGTCTCTGGATCCATTTTGCCACTCTGTGTCTCTTAATTGGTGAATTTAGACTGTAGACGTTGAGAGAGATTATTGTTATGGGGTTCTGTGTCATCTTTCTGTAAGGATGCGTTGTGCTTGTAGGGTTTGTCTTGTCTTTAGTAGCCTTTTTAGCTCTTGTTTTAGGTTTGGTTTTGAGTCTATGAAGTTCCTGAACTGCTGTTTATCTAGAAAATAGTGTACCATTCCTTCGATTTTGAGTGAGAGTTTAGCCGGATAGAGTATTCTTGGTGAAGCATTCATTTCTGTGAGTTTTTTCACTATAGCTCATCATTGCCTTCGGGCTTGGAGGGTTTCCTCTGATAGCTCTACTGTGAATCTAAGGGGTGTTCCTTTGTATGTGATTTTCCTCTTTGCCCTTGCTGCTTGCAGTATTGTGTCTCTATCAGTGGCATTGATCCTTCTAACTATGATATGTCTTGGAGTGTTTTTGTTAGGGTCTCTTTTAGCTGGCACCCTTCGGGCTCCTTGAATCTGAAAGGCTGCATTGTGGAGCTCTGGGAATTTTTCAGCAATTATTTGTTTAACCGTGGCTTTTTCATTGGTATTGTTTCCTTGAGCTTCTGGTACTCCAGTGATTCTAATGTTGTTCCTCTTGGAATCATCTCCTAGGACTCTGATTCGCTCTAGAGCTATTTTGAGGTCTCTTGCTATTGTTTGTTGTTGTCTGTTGGCAGCTGATCTTCCAGCTCACTGATTCTGTCCTCAGCTGTGGTCATTCTACTGTTGAGGGCACAGACTGAGTTTTTTATTTCGTCTAGGGAGTCTTTTATTCGTGACATTTCTGCTCTCATTTCTTCCCGTAATTTGTTGATTTTTTTCTGTCATGTTACTGGATATCTGTCTGACTGTTTCATCGAATTCATTGAACATCTTCATGACTTCATATCTGAATTCTATCTCAGAGAGGTCCTTTAGGTGAGTAGCATCTACTGGGGCTTCTGGACTCTTTTCATCTTTGTCCCCACGTGATGGGGATGTTTCTTCATGTTCTTGTGTGGGTATGGGAACTGAGATGTTTCACTAGATTTCTTGGTATGAGTAAACTAACGGCGGCCGAGTGAGCATTGGCCCACCTGAAATTAGGCCACGTCCACTTCTGCAGAGCCACGCCCATTTCTAAAGAGGCCTTGCCCCCAAGGGGCACCTGGTGTGTGGGGGATTACTAGCTGGGAGGGGAAGAAGACCGGCAGGGCGTTGGGGACGAAGAGGAAGAGGCTCAGGGTTGCTTTTGTCCCAGCGGCCTAGAGGACGCCTGTGGTGCTTGCACTGAGAAAACTAAGTCAGGGGTTCAAATACTGGCAGGTTAACTGACCTGGGAGGGGAAGAAAACTGGGAGGGGAAGAAGACCGGCACAGCGTTGGGGACAAACAGGAAGAGGCTCAAGGATGGTGTTGTTCCAGGGTCCTAGAGGATGCCTGGGCTGCTTGTGCAGAGAAAGCCAAGTCCCAGGTTCGAATACAGGCGGGTTAACTGACCTGAGAGGGTTTGAAGACTGGCACAGTGTTGGGGACCAAGAGGAAGAGGCTCAGGAATGCTGTGGTCCCAGGGTCCTAAAAGACGCCTGGGGTGCTTGCGTGAAGAAAGCCAATTCCCGGGTTCGAATACTGGCAGGTTAACTGACCTGGGCGGGGAAGAAGACTGGCACAGCATTGGGGACAAACAGGAAGAGCTGTTTTGTGCTTTTATTTATTTATTTATTTATTTATTTATTTATTTTTTATGTAGGAATACTGCTATTTATTCAGCCACTGATTAGCTGATTGAATTGTGCATGAACTCCACCTTACTTTTTTTTTTTGTTTTGTGCTTTTAAAAGCACATATTCCAGACTGCCTTGAACTTATTTATTTATTTATTTGCTTTTTGGGTCAGACCCAGCGATGCACAGGGGTTACTCCTGGTTCATACACTCAGGGATTACTCCTGGCCGTGCTGGGGGTGGGGGGGGGACGCATATGGGATGCTGGGAATCAAACCCGAGTTGGGCTGTGTGCAAATGCCCTATCTGCTGTGCTATCACTCCAGGCCCTTGCCTTGAATTTAAATGGTTCACAAAGATCTGACCTTGTGACTGTTTGATCTCAAGTCCTTCTGGCCTAAGACTTTGCCCCCATTAATCTCTATAAACCCAGAGGTAACCCAGGGTTTTTGCACATGGTTACACTGAGAAATGTGTGTTGCATTCAATTAAGGGGGTGTTTTATTATTTTTATTTATTTATTTATCATTATGTAGGAGTACTGCTATTTATTCAACCACTGATTAGCTGATTGAATTGGGCACGAACTCCACCTTATTTTTTTCATTTTTTATAATTTTATTTATTGAATCACTGTGAGAGCAGTTACAAAGCTTTTGCGTCTACATCTCGGTCCTACAATGAAATACCCGTACCTTCACCAGTGCCCATTCTCCACCACCAAAACCCCAGTGTACCCCCATCCCCCACCTCCCCCTACCTGTAGGGCAGATGATTTCCACATTACTCTCTCTCTCTCTCTCTACTTTGATTACATTCAATATTTTGACACCAGACCACCATTATTATTTGGGATTTTACTACAACACTCTGAAAAGAGTGAAAAGATCTGCTGAAAAGGCAACAGTAGACAATTTGTTTTCTATTGCTGGTTATGAATAACACATGGTATTGCGTGGCTGCGTGATTTTGAAATTCCGAAATTTTAACAATTAAATCTGGAGGGTAAGAATAGCTGAGATCAGTACCAGGAGGATTACTCCATAGCTTAGAGGCCAGCCGGGCATTCTAGGGGAAAGGGCAGCTCAGATAGAGAAGGGAGCACCAAATAAAGGGTGTTTGGAGGATCCTCCCAGGAGGGGAGATGCATGTTGAAAGTAGACTATGGACTGAACATGTTTGCCACTCAATGCCTCTTTTGCAGACCACAACACCCAAAAGGAGAGAGAGAACAAGAGGGAATGCCCTGCCACAGAGGCAGGGTGGGATGGGGGTGGGGGTGGGAGGGATATTATCCATGGTGGTGGAAAATGGGCACTGATGGAGGGATGGGTATTTGGTCATTGTATAATCGAAACCCAAGCACAAAAAATTGTAAATCTACAACTGTACCTCATGGTGTTTCACTAATAAAAAGAAAAAAAAATCTGGAGGGATTTCTGCCAAAACCTGCTGGGTTCCGAGATTTGTTCCTGAGGCTCTGGGACCATGGCCATTAAGCAGCCTGATCAGGACTCAGAGAGGCCATTCATGGCCAGCGACTCGGGGTCTCGTTGGGACGGGGAGGAAAGGGCCAGCTTCACCCCCATCCTCTGAGGCCCACATGTCTTGTCACTGAGGGCCCAAATCTGACTTCCCAATGGCCTCTAGAAGATGGCAGCCACCGAGCCGCCTAGGGGGAGTAGGCTGAGGGACAACACTCTTTCCCCCCTGGATTGGCCGGGCGTCAGTAACCTACTGTGGGGTCTGGATGTATTTCTGCCAAAAGCCATTGCGTTCAGATTTGCTTCTGCTTCTGAGTCTCTGGGATCATGGCCGTTAAGCAGCTTGATCAGGAGCCAGAGAAGCTGTTCGTGGTTGACAACTTGGGGTCTTGTTGGGGTGGGGAGGAAAGGGCTGGCTCCACCCCCATCCCATGAGGCCCCACTTGTCTTGTCACTGAGGGCCCAAACCTGACTGTCCAATGGCCTCTGGAGGATGGCAGCCACCGAGCCGCCTAGGGGGAGCAGGTGGAGGGACAGCACTCTTCCCCCCCTTGGTGGCTTGGTAACAGTAACCTACTGCGGGTCTGGATTCATTTCTGCCAAAAGCCACTGGATTCCTAGATTTGTTTCTGAGTCTCTGGGATGATGGCCGTTAAGCAGCTTGATCAGGAGCCAGAGAGACTGTTCATGGGAGGCGACTCAGGCTCTTATTGGGGTGGGGAGGAAAGGGCTGGATCCACCCACATTCCAGGAGGTCCCATGGGTCTTGTCACTGCAGGCCCAAACCTGATTGTCCAGCGGCCTCTGGAGGATGGTGGCCACTGGACCGCCAGGGGGAACAGCAAAGGCACAAAACCTATTCCCACCTGGGGTGGCCCAGCACCGGTAACCTACTGCAAGGACTGAACACATTTCTGCCAAAAGTCATTGGGTTTCAATATTTGTTTCTGAGTCTCTGGGATCATGGCCATTAAGCAGTTCAGTCAGGAACCAGAGAGGCCATGCCTCCAATTATATAGCTGAGCGGGAGGTGGTTTGTGGGTATGTCTCCCACATACCTAACTTTTGGCTGTTTACTTTCTTGGTAAACTTTGCCCCAAGTTTTTGGGGTCTGGCCAAAGACACAGCAGCAATTTTGGGGTATCTGGAAGTCTGAAGGCATCATCAGGCTGCTGATGCACTCACCTTACAGGTACAGATTGACCTGCTGGCGGCACCATACCCCCATTAATGGGGTGTTTTAAACCAAAACTTCCTTTTAAAATTTTACTTGATCCAACTGTTCTCAAGCTTTGCCTAACAAATCAGATTCACACTGAGATGCAGATTGATGGACCTAAGAAGCGCATACATATATGAGCTTTGTGTTTTCAGATTACAGTTGGGTGCAGGTGTGAGAGGAAGACCTAGTGTGTGCTCTTGTGTGTGAGCAGCTAGTTGTGTGGTTCATGGTGTGATGTGAAGCCACAAACCCGAGCCTTAAGTAAATGTTGGAAGAAGAGTTCAAGGACACTCTGAGGGGGAGAGGGTCTGTGATTCATTTGTGTCTTTTTATTAGAAGAATGTTATAAAAAGTCACACCTCAGATGCGACTAGCTTCATCGCATGCTCAGTGTTCATGCTGAGTGTCTTGTCTGCCCAGAGTCGGTCCCTGCTGGGTTCCAGGGACTGAGATGAATCAGCCAGAGCCTGCCCAGAGGGATGATCAATCACCACTGGAAAACAAAGGCCATGCTGTCCACTGGGGGCTGTCTTTGGAGTGGGCCATGAAACACTTCATATCTGAGATCTAGTGCAGTCAGGCCCCTAGGTTCAATCCTCCTTTGTCGAGATCATTTCCATTCCAACACCCCTGAGAGAGGAGAAGGGTTTATAGAGCACCAGGCCAGTATGGCAGCCTTTGAAGAAAATACCGCCATTCTCTCTCCAAAGGGCTAATTCTGGTACAATCCTAGAGCATATCTTTCCTACCAATTGAAAAAGCAATATGCCTAAGGCCTACCCACACTTCCTGTGCTTCCTAGGTCCCCTTTCAGGAAGGTTACCATCTTCTTTCACCTGCCCAACCAAACCTCAAGGGCTGTGCACTCCCCCTGTTCTCTCATTGTCACCTGCTAACTCCTGTCTCCCCTGCGACAACTCCACCTCCTGCACTTCCAATGCTCTCCACAGCATAGTGGGCACTCCTGGTTACAGATTGCCATATTTTAAATCCATCCTCTTCCCAGAGGGAACCTTCTGAAATGCACACCTGATCTTGTCACTTTGCTGCTTCAAGCCTTCCATTGGCTCTCCATCTCCAGGAGAATCAAGTCCCAGTTGTTCCCTATCTTCTAATTTCCTTCAAGCCTCACTATAAACCATCCTTCAAAACTCCGGAGCATCTCTATCTCAAGAGATCCCTAAAGCTGAGTCCAATATTAGTGAAAGGTGAGACTGGAGAAAATACTTGGGTCAAATAAATTCAGAAACAAGATCATAGGTTTTGAAGCTGGATTCCTAATTTGCAGGTTAGTGAACTTTACCAACACAGCATATTATTTTCCAGTTCAAACCATAAGACCAGCAGCTGCTGAGGATGACTCACCGGATCGTTGTACATCTGGACAATGAGCTGTTTCACCCCATGCAGTGTAGGGTGGGCCCATGGAGAGGGATCCAGCCAGTGACGGTTCAGGTCAAAACCCATCAGAGAGCACCTAAGTAATAGGGAAAGTCAGAGTGAACGAAGAGAGATAAGATTCTCATTGACAATATAAAGTTAGAAAAGGAACAGTTATTATGTAATTTTCCTAGCATTTCGGTTTTTTTCCAGAGACAGTTCTGAGCATGTAACATGCATTAATTCACTTAATGCTTTCAAAACCCAGTGAAGCCCATACTATTATAATTCCTACTTTACAAGAGAAAAGGGTCATAGTGAGGTGAAGATATTTCTGTGGGGGGTTTCACCTCAGTGCCATGTTCTGAGATCCATGGATATATACACATCCCCTCTACAGTGCAGTAGATAGAAATGTTCAGACCCAAACCTCTGGTCACCCCATTACTCATCTCTGTCTTATCGACACAACTAATTCATTGTCTCCAATTCAGAATATATTTAGAAACCACCACTTTGTTCCCCCAGCTCCACTGATTTCACCTTGAGCTTTGGTGAAGGTCTAAAGTATTGCAATAATCTCTCACTTTATATAATCCTTACCCTTCTCTCCTCCTATCTCACTCCCTTCCCAACTCCCTGTCCCTGTTTCCACACAACTGTCAAGGTGACCCTCTTAAAACCTAAGTAAAAGCAAAGAACCAATTCTTTGCTCAATTTGTTCCCAGTAAAATTCAGAGGAAAAGTTCAAATCCTTACAACAAGCAATAACCCCTATGAGATCCTGAGGTCCCTGAGCAGTGTTTAACAAGATGTGTCTCTTTTTTCACATGAGCCTTTGTCTTTTTATTATTATTATTACTGAATCACTGTGAGATATATGTTTGAGTTACAATCACACAATGATCAAACACCCATCCCTCCACCAGTGCATATACCCCACCACCAATACCCCCAGAGCCTCTATCTTGAATGAAGTCCTTGTAACGACCACTTTAATAATGTTGCCATATGATGTACTTTCCCATTATGTGACTCCCCATAATTCATTAGTTGTTTCCCCACTCTGGTGTATTTAGTTGTTTGCAGTGCTGCTCTATTTTCAAAATGTACTATCCCTAAATACCCTATGCCAAAGTCATTTCCTCTCTCTCTCTCTCTCTCTATATATATATATATGTATGAATATATGTGTACATGCATATCTATCTATATCTATATATCTATATCACCTATACACACATACATATGGAATGCCAAGGACTGAACCCAGTTCTGCCACATGCAAAACAACCTGCTCACTGTACTATCTCTCCAGCCCCTCATTCAATGATTTTGTTATAAAAAAAAAAGCTAAAAGAAAAAAATAATACTGCCTTTCTGCCACTCCAGCATCAATCACTATTAGCGTTGGGAGCAGTTACCCCAAGCAATTTTGCGGGGAGGGGTATGGGGTTCAGAGTTTCTGACTCATTCCCTAAAATACTTGGGCAACTGAATCACAGTTGAATGAACATCCCCTCCAGTAAGTACCTCACCCCTAATCTACAGGGGATTCATCCCACAGCGGATGCATGAAATTTTAGATAGTTCTGACTCCTACATGTATTTTATTTTTTCCTGTAACTACATAGCTAAGATAGTTTAATTTAAAATTTGGCACATTAAGAGATTAACAACAATGATGAATGGGATAGAAAAATTATAACAGTGCACTATAATAGCAAAATCAATGTGAATCTATATTCTTTCAAACTATAGTATTGTATGTCATATTTTTAGGCCAGGGTTGACCACAAATCACTGACAACACAGAAAACAAACCCTTGGATAGGGTGACACCATTCACTGGCAGTTCATTTATGTTTTCACTTTGTTTTGTGATTTGTTTTTTGTTTGTTTGTTCCGAAGTATACTCAACTATGCTCCTGGGTCTGTACTCAGGAGTTGTTTCTGGTGGTGCATGGAATGGGGCAGGGAGAGGCATATGTGGTACTAGGAACTGAACCTGGGCCACCCACATACAAAATATGTGCTCAGCCCATTGAGCTATTTTTCCATCCCTCATACAGATATTACTGGGAACCTTCCATTTACCAAGCTCCAAGGTAGGTTCTGCTGAGTTCCTCTATAGTAATTGATAACAGATGTTGCTTGGCCTCAAAAAAAGGTAGTTTAACAAGATAAAGAGAATGTGTTCACAGGCTTGAACTATTTATAATCCATAACAATATTGGAAGGATTAAATAAAATAATGATTATAATAAACTTAGCTAATACAAATTGCAAGAAGAAAAGAGAAAAATAGACAAAAAATACAGAATAAAATAAAATGTTATGCTCATGTTTTAGTGTACTTTATGATTTTTTAATGCTGCCTCCATATGCATACATTGACAAAGGCTAATAAGTTTGTAGTTCCTGTGAAGCTAGAGTAGATGGTGGACAGCAGTGGTCAGGGATGAGCTCAGTATATCTTTTCCTCCAGTCTGAGAACCAGGCATATCTGTGCTCATATCACTGCAATTAAATAGGATACAGTGGGAGTTTTTTCATCCTGCACTACAAATTGACAGGACTGTGACTGTGCCTTTTCTCCCACCACAGAAGACATCTGGTCTACATCTCTCTCTCTTTTGGACCTGGCAGCCAGCACTGTAGCAAGGAACCCAGAACACTCTGACCCAGGAATTAACCTTGGATGAGAGGAAACAAAATGCAGGTCTGGTTGTGCTGTTATGAACAGAGGCAGGTTATTCCTGCCAACATTCCACTTTATGCCCTACAGGGTCACTCTGCTCATTGTTTTGTGCCTGACCCTCTGGCTCTGGTTCATTCTGTTAGCCTTTTCCGATAAATTCCCATTTTGTTTACATGATTGGGTTGAATCCTTTCCTTTAACTGAAAGCCTCCCTAATCATCTGACTCTGTGGGCTCATTTGTAGAAAATTGCAGCAGGTTACTATACTATCTACTTCCTAATGACTTCACACTAAACACATGGAACCATTAGTCTAGATACTGCACCCACAGAGATCTTCCGTCCCCACTGAATATTGGAACTTTGAAAGGAGCATTAATAGTGATCGTGGACTTAATCATATATGACAAGATCCTTAGAACTGGTTAGCTGGCCCACCTCCTCTCTGTCTCTAAAAATGATGCCCTCAGCCAACCTTGCCTGATGATCCCTCAATGGCCACCGGCAGATTCTCTCATAGCTCTGCTAGGAGATTCTTCCTTCTTTTTAGCTGAATTTTTTTCCAGTATCTTGCTCCATTAGTCTCCAGTTTGCGTCATGAAATTACATAGAGCAATGAGCTGATGTGAAGACCAGGAGTTGTGGAGTCATAATTAGTTTTTTGGTTTATAGTTAGGGTTAAGTTTGAGCTGTACCCATTCCCAATTATGTTAACTTAAAAATAAACATACCCCCCACAACAAAGGAGAAATCCTTCGATTTACAGCAGATTTATCAGATGAAACCTTCAGTGCCTGAAGACAGTGGTGGGATATAGTGAAAAAACTCAATTAAATGAATGACTCACTAAGAATACTTTATGTGGCTGGACTCTCATTAAGATTTGAATGAACAATACACAACTTCATGGATAAACAATAGCTCAGGAACTCCATAGACTCAAAACCAACTTTAAAAGAAGTACTGAAAGGGCTACTGTAACACAAGACAAACCCCACAAACCAACAAGCTTCTATAAAAAGATGGCACAAAACCTTATGACAATAATCTCTCTCAATGTCAATGGTCTAAATGAACCAATTAGGAGACACAGAGTGACACAATGGATTAAAAAACTGAATCCAACATTCTGCTGCCTACAAGAAACACATTTGAAGTCATAGTAAATACAGACTCAAAGTCAAAGGCTAGAAAACAACTCTTCAAACAAACAACTCCTTTAAAAAGGCTGAGGTGGCCACACTAGTATCCAATACCATAGATTTTAGGCTGAAAAAGGTTAGAAGGAACAGCGAAGGCCATTTTTTAATAATCAAGGGGTAAATTACATCAGGAAGAAATTACACCCCTAAACATATACGCACTTACTAAGGAGCCAGCAAAATACTTAAAATGCTAGTAGACTTCAGGGAGGCCCATTGGTAACAATACAATAGTAGTTGGCGACTTCAACACTGTTT
Source organism: Sorex fumeus (assembly GCF_029834395.1). NCBI lineage: Eukaryota > Metazoa > Chordata > Mammalia > Eulipotyphla > Soricidae > Sorex > Sorex fumeus. Next base: position 18,246,507 of record NW_026606102.1, on the reverse strand, counting down.
TTCCATCCCTTGATAGATCAACAAGACTAAAACTCAGCAAGGAAATACTGGCCTTGAAGGAAGAAATGGAAGACAATGGGATAGTAGATATTTATAAGGTTTTTCATCCCTAAAGAGCCAAATCCATATTCTTCTCCAGTGCACAGTGGAACATTCTCTGAGATAGACCACATGCTGGGCCACAAAACATACCTCAATAAAATCAAGAAGATAGACATTTTATCAGCTATCTTTTCAGACCACGATGCACTGAAAGTAGAAGTGAATCACAACTGAAAACGGATAATCAAATTAAACACGTGGAAATTAAATAGTTCACTACCAAACTACCAGTGGGTTAGAGAAGAAATCAAAAGATTCCTAGAAACAAGTAAGAATGAGGACATGAGCTACCAGAACTTGTGGCACACAGAAAAAGCAGTGTTAAGAGGAAAGTTTATAGCTCTGCAAGCATTCATCAGAAAGGAAGAAAGAGCCCACATAAATAACAACTTAAAATCTTAGAAAATGACCAGCAAAAAACCAGGCAGGAAGAAGGAAATAATAAAAATTAAAGCAGAAATCAATGAGCTGGAAACCCAAAAACAATCCAAAAGATTAATGAAACTAAGAGCTGGTTCTTTGAAAAATAAACAAGATCAATGAAACACTAGCAAGACTCACAAAGAAAGAGACCGAATAATAAACTGAATCAGAAACAAAAGAGGGGACATTATAGCAGAAATCATGGAAATTCAAAAGACCATCAGAGATTACTTCAAGAGTCTGTATGCTACAAAACAAGATAAGCTAGAAGAAATGGTTATATTCCTGGAGCACTATAATCTCCTAAGACTGGACCAAGGAGACTTGGAATATCTGAACAGACCTATCACTATTGAGTAAATTGAAATGGTAATCAAAAGTCTTCCCAAAAACAAAAGCCCAGATCCAGATGGATTCACTTGTGAATTCTTCCAGACCTTTAAAGACGACCTACTGCCAGTCCTTTTCAAGTTTTCCCAGGAAATTGAAGAAACAGAAACACTCCCCCAACAGCTTCTATGAGGCAAACACCACCTTGATACCAAAAGCAGAGAGTTACTACAAAAAAAGAAAAGTACGGGCTGATATTTTGCATGAACACATATGCAAAGATCCTCAACAAAGTACTAGCAAATAGAATCCAACAACTTATCAAAAAGACCATACACCATGACCAAGTAGGACTCATTTTGGGAATGCAAGGATGGCTTAACATTCGCAAGTTAATCAACATAATAGATCATCTCGATAAAAGGAAAAATAAAAACTATATTATCCTTGCATGCGGCCAACATGGGTTCGATTCCTCCATCCCACTCAGAGAGCCCGGCAAGCTACCAAGAGTATCCCGCCTGCACAGCAGAGCCAGGCAAGCTACCCATGGTGTATTTGATATGCCATAAACACTAACAAATCTCACAATGGAGATGTTACTGGTGCCTGCTCGAGCAAATCGATGAACAACGGGAGGACAGTGACAGTGACAGTGATCAATAGATGCAGAGAAAGGTTTTGACAAGATCCAGCACCCATACACGATAAAAACTCTCAACAAAATGGGAGTCGAAGGAATCTTCCTCAATGTAGTCAAAGCTGTCTACTACAAGCCTACAGCAAGCATTATTCCCAATGGGGAAAAACTAAAAGTCTTTCCTCTAAGATCGGGGATAAGACAATGTTGCCTACTCTCACCACTTCTGTTCAATATAGTACTGGAAGTACTTGCCATAGTGGCTAAGGAAGAAAAGATACTAAGGGCATCCAGATAGGAAAGGAAGAAGTCAAGCTCTCACTATTTGCAGATGACATGATACTATAATTAGAGAACCTTAAAGTTTTCACCAAAAAACTCCTAGAAACAATAGATTTGTATAGTAGAGTGGCACGTTACAAAATCAGTACCCAAAAGTCAATGGCGTGTCTATATGAAAATAATGAAAGAGAGAAAAGTGATATTTTAAGAACAATCTGTTCATAATCATACTGCAGAAAATCAAGTATCTCGGAATCAGCTTAACTAAAGAGGTAAGAACCTATACAAAGAAAACTACGAAACTCTACTTCAAGAAATAAAAGAGGACACAAGGAAATGAAAACACATCCCTTGCTAATGGATTGGGACCATTGACATTGTTGAAATAGCAACACTCCCCAAAGCATTATACAGATACAATGAGGTTCCTGTAAGAATATTCATGACATTTTCCAGGGGCTGGAGCAATAGCACAGCAGGTAGGGTGTTTGCCTTGCACGCAGCCAACCTGGGTTCAATTCCCAGCATCCCATATGGTCCCCTGGGCACCACCAGGAGTGATTTATGTGTGCAAATCCAGGAGAAACCCCTGAGAATCTGCAGGTGTGACCCAAAAAATAAAAAAATAAAATAAAATAAAATAAAAAAGAATATTCATGACATTTTTTAAAAAAAATAGGTCTAGGTCAAACCCTCCTGAAATTCAATTGGTACAATAAATCTCCACGAATAGCTAAAGGAGTTCTTGGGAAAAAGAAGATGGGTGGGGGGCATCACCTTCCCCAATCTCAAGCTGTACTACAAAGCAGTAGTAATTAAAACAATATGATATTGGAATAAAGACAGAAACACAGACCAATGTAATAGAGTTGAATATTCTGGTGCAGATCCTCAAATATATGATAACTTAATATTTGACAGTGGAGCAACAAATATGAAGTGAAGCAAGGAAAGCCTCTTTAACAAATGGTGCTGGGAAAATGGACAGCTACATGTAAAAAATTGAACTCTGACCTCTATCTAACACCATGCACAAAAGTCAGATCAAATGAATTAAAGACCTCAACATCAGACCTGAATCCACAAGGTACATGAAAGAAAAAATAGCCAAAACTCTCCATGATATTGAAGCTAAAGGCATCTCCAAAGATGAAACACCACTAACCAAATGAGTGGAAGCAACGATTAACAAATGAGACTACATTAAACTAAGATGCTTCTGCGCTTCAAAAGAAACAGTGACCAAGATATAAAGACAGTCCATGGAATAGGTTAAACTATTCACTCAATATCAATCTGATAAGGGGTATATTAATTAATATTAAGGATCTATAAGATACTGGTAGAACTTTACAAGAAAAAATACACTTAACTTCATCAAAAAATGGGGAGGAGAAATGAACAGAAACTTCCTCAAAGAAGAAATTCAAATGGCTAAAAGGCACATGAAACAATGTGCTACGTTGCTAACCAACAGGGAGGTGCAAATCAAAACAACAATGAGATTTCATCTCATGCCACAAAGAATGGCACATACCCAAATGAACAAGAACAGCCAGTGCTGGCATGGATGCGGAGAAAAAGGACCTCAAATTCATTGCTGTTGGGAATTCTCACTGGTCCAGCCTTTTTTGAAAAACAATATGGATATTCCTCAAAAAACTAGAAATTGAGTTCCCATTTGAGAACCAGCAATACCAATTCTGGGAATATACCCGGAGGGGAGGGCATCCAAAAATGCACAGGAAAAACACTATCTGCACTTCTATGTTCACTGAAGCATTATTCACAATAGCCAGAATCTGGAAACAACCTGAGTGCTCGAGAACAGACAATGGATAAAGAAATTATGGTACATATACACAGTGGAATACTACACAGCCATTAGGAAAAATGAAGTCATGAAATTTGGCTATAAATGGATGGGTATGGAGAGTATCACGCTGAGTGAAATGCATCAGAAGGAGGGGGACAGATATAGAATGACTGCATTTATTTGTGGTATAAAAAAAAGGGGCTGGAGCGATAGCACAGCGGTAGGGTGTTGCCTTGCATGCAGTCAACATGGCCAACCGGAGTTCGATTCCTCCGCCCCTCTTGGAGAGCCCGGAAAGCTACCGAGAGTATCTCACCCGCACGGCAGAGCCTGGCAAGCTCCCTGTGACGTATTCGATATGCCAGACACAGTAACAACAAAGTCTCCAATGGAGACGTTACTGGGCCCGCTCGAGCAAATATAAAAAATGGTATGAGACTGTTATCCAAGGCCAGGGTAAACAGGGGCCAGAAAGACTGTAATGGTTGGAAATTACCACAAGCATGTGTGGGCAGAGTAGTTAAGATAGAGGAGGGTCCAGTATGACAACAATAGTTGAAAATGATCACTCTGGACAAGAACTGAGTCTTGAAAGTAGGTAAAATAATATACATAATAATCTTCCAGCATCTGTATTGCGAACCATAATGCCTAAGATAAGAGAGAAAGATAAATAGAGAGAGAAAGAGAAAATAGATGCCTGCCATAAAGTCAGTCTGGGGTTGGGGGGTAGGGGTTTGTGAGGGAGCCTGGGGACATTGGTGCTGGGAAATTACACTGGTGAAAGGATGGTTGTTGAAACGTTGTATGACTGAAACTAATCATAAATATCTTTGTAATGATCTATATCATAATGATTTAATTGAAAAATAATAAGTAAGCAAGTAAAAATAATTACTCCCCACAAACAAACCACACACACACACAACACACACACCCTGAGTTCCTAATGTGTCAGACATATAATCAAAACGACCTTGACCTTCTGGATCACATACATAAACTAATGTCTGAAAATGACTCAGGAGAATTTTAGAACAGAGTAAATATGAAATACCTGGTATCCAGTGATCACAATGGCAACGACAGTAATTGCTGCACTATTGAAATGATATAACCCTGAATAATATCATCTCCTCCAGGAAGGCTTGCTGATTTACTCTTATTAGGTAAACCAGGTGTTCTTACTCTGGTCATATATCTTCCAATGCTGCCATATCAGTGTCTACAGCACAAGATCCAGTCACTGTTGAGTCTGGTGCTTAGTAAACCCTGAGAGCCTCAAGAGCAAGGAAAGTCTTATTCACATTTGTATTCCTGTGCCTGACTGAGTCTATACTATCATAGATAGTGAAGAAAGTGGTTGTTATATGAACATCTCCTTTTTTTTTCTTTTTTTTCCATTTTCTTTATTATTAGTGAAACACCAGGAGGTACAGTTGTAGATTTACAATTTTTTGTGCTTGGGTTTCGATTATACAATGATCAAATACTCATCCCTCCACCAGTGCCCATTTTCCACCATCATGGATAATATCCCTCCCACCCCCATCCCCCCCATCCCGCCCTGACTCTGTGGCAGGGCAATCCCCTATGTTCTCTCTCTCCTTTTGGGTGTTGTGGTCTGCAAAAGAGGCATTGAGTGGCGATCATGTTCAGTCTATAGTCTACTTTCAGCACGCATCTCCCATCCTGGGAGGATCCTCCCAACACGCTTTATTTGGTGCTCCCTTCTCTATCTGAGCTGCCCTTTCCCCTAGAATGCCTGGCTGGCCTCTAAGCTATGGAGTAATCCTCCTGGTGCTGATCTCAGCTATTCTTGGGTATTAATCTCATATTTTGTTACTTTATATCCCCCAGATGAATGCAATCTTTCTATGTCTATCCCTCTCTTTCTGACTCATTTCGCTTAGCATGATACTTTCCATGTTGTACCACTTGTAAGTAAATTTCATAACTTCATCTTTTCTAACAGCTACATAGTACTCCATTGTGTAGATGTACCAAAGTTTCTTTAACCAGTCATCTGTTCTTGGGCATTCAGGTTTCTTCCAGTTTCTGGCTATTGTAAAGAGTGCTGCAATGAACAAACAAGTGCAGATGTCACTTCGGCTATACATTTTTGCCTCTCTGAGATATATTCCCAGGAGTGGTATTGATGGGTCAAATGGGAGCTCAATTTCTAATTTTTTGAGAATCGTCCATACTGTTTTCTAAAAGGGCTGAACCAGTCAGCATTCCCACCAGCAGTGAAGGAGTGTCCCTTTCTCGCCACATCCGCGCCAGCATTGGTTGCTTTTGTTCTTTTGAATGTGGACCAGTCTCAGAGGTGTGAGATGGTATCTCATTGTGGTTTTGATCTGCATCTCCCTGATGATTAATGACTTAGAGCATTTTCTCATGTGCTTTTTTGCCATTCGGATTTCATCTTTGAGAAAGTTTCTGTTCATTTCATTGCCCCATTTTTTGATGGGGTTGGATGTTTTCTTCTTGTGGAGTTCAACCGGTATTTTGTATATCCTGGATATCAACCCCTTGTCAGATGTGTATTCGGCAAATATCCTTTCCCATTCTGTAGACTGTCTTTGTATTTTGGTCACTGTTTCTTTTGAGGTGCAGAAGCTTCTTAGTTTAAGATAGTCCCATTTATCTATCTCTGTTTTCACTTGTTCGGCCAGTGCCGTGGCATCTTTGAAGATACCATTAGCTTCAATGTCATGGAGGGTTTTGCCAACTTTGTCTTCAATGTACCTTATGGTTTCTGGTCTGATGTTGAGGTCTTTAATCCATTTTGATCTTACTTTTGTACATGGTGTTAGGCAGAGTTCTGAGCCCATTTTTTTGCATGTAGCCATCCAGTGATGCCAGCACAATTTGTTAAAGAGGCTTTCCTTACTCCACTTCACATTTCTTGCTCCCTTATCAAAGATTAGATGATCATATGATTGAGGGGAGATATCAGTGTATTCAACCCTGTTCCATTGGTTTGCAGTTCTGCCTTTGTTCCAGTACCATGCTGTTTTAATTATTACTGCTTCATAGTACAGTTTGAAGTTAGGGAAGTTGATTCCTCCCATTTTCTTTTTCCCAAGAATTGCTTTAGCTATTCGTGGGGGATTATTGTTCCATATAAATTTCAGGAGTGTTTGCTCCATTTCTTTGAAGAATGTCATGGGTATCCTTATAGGGATTGCATTGAATTTATACAATGCTTTCGGTAGTATTGCCATTTTGACAATGTTAAGTCTCCCGACCCATGAGCAGGGGATATCTTTCCATTTCCTCATGTCCTCTTTTATTTCCTGAAGTAGCGTTTTGTAGTTTTCTTTGTACATGTCCTTTACTTCCTTAGTTAAGCTGATTCCTAGGTACTTGATTTTCTGGGGCACAATTGTGAACAGGATTGTTTTTTTCATGTAGCTTTCTTCTCTCTCACTGTTTGCGTATAGGAAAGCCATGGACTTTTGGGTATTGATTTTATAGCCTGCAACTTTACTATATGAGTCTATTGTTTCTAGGAGTTTTTTGGTGGAGGTTATTGGGTTCTCTAGAGTATAGTATCATATCATCTGCGAATAGTGAGAGCTTGATTTCTTCCTTTCCTACTTGGGTGCCCTTAATATATTTTTCTTGCCTAATCGCTATTGCAAGTACTTCCAGTACAATATTGAACAGTAGTGAAGAGAGTGGGCATCCTGGTCTCGTCCCTCATCTTAGAGGGAATGCTCTCAGTTTTTCCCCATTGAGGATGATACTTCCTGTAGGCTTGTGGTAGATGGCTTTAACTATGTTGAGGAAAGTCCCCTCTATACCCATTTTGGCTAGGGTTTTCATCACAAAGGGGTGCTGGATCTTGTCAAATGCTTTCTCTGCATCTATTGATATGATCATATGCTTTTTATCTTTTATTTTGTTGATATGATGGATTATGTTGATTGATTTCCGAACGTTAAACCATCCTTGCATCCCGGGGATGAATCCTACTTGGTCATGGTGTATGATCTTTTTGATGAGTAGTTGGATTCTATTTGCTAGTAGTTTGTTGAGGATCTTTGCATCTGAAACATCTCCTTCTTATCCAAGCAATTTCCTAGCTCACATTACATAGTTTTCACAACAACACTGGCACACATAGGGATTCCATTTTTAAAGTGGGAATATTAAGGATTATTAAGTAAGCTCTCCATTCAATATCATCCAACCAGTTTTCCCAGGACCCAGACTAGATTTTAGTTACCAGGGTTTTCCTGTTTGACTTTGCTGCTCCCAAGAAATTTACAACTCAAAAAAGTGAGGTTCAGAACTATAAGAAACTTTTTTTTTAATTTATTGAATTACCGTGAGATAGTTACAAACTTTCATGTTTGGGTTACAGTCATACATTGATTTCAAACACCCATCCCCCCACTAGTGCACATTTCCCCCCGCCAATATCCCTGGTATATTCCTCCTTTCCCATGGCAGACATGATTCCCCACAATCTCTCTCTACTTTTGGGCATTATGGTTTGCAATACAGACCCTGAGAGGTGATCATGTTTGGTCATGATCATGTTTGGTCACTTTCTGCACACATCTCCCATCCCGACCAGTTCCTCCAGCCATCTTTTTCTTAGTGATCTCTTCTCTATTCCATCTACCTTCTCTCCTTTGCTCATGAGGCAGGCTTCCAGCTATGGAACAATCTATCTGTCCCATGTATCCACTATGTTTAGGTGTCAGCCTCATGTTATGTTGTTTTATACTACACAAATGAGTGCAGTCCTTCTACTTTTGTCCCTCTCTTTCTGACTCATTTCACTTAGCATCGTACTCTCAATGTCTATCCATTTATAAGCAAAGTTCATGACTTCATCTCTCCTAACAGCTGCATAGTATTCCACTGTGTAGATATACCAAAGTTTCTTTAACCAGTCATCTGTTCTAGGGCACTTGATATAAGGTAAATATCCTAACTAATTAACTCCTTGATCCAACTTGCTGATGGAAGTAGTATGGCTGGTGATTCAAAGGAAACTTCAGTACTCAAAACACCCTATAGCTCTGTAGAAGCTTCAGTACTCAAAGAACCCTATAGCTCTGTAGAAGCTAAAGTATCTATTAAACTCTACCTGTTCTGGGGACTCTTTGAACTAGTTTTAAAACACTTTTATTGATCCTTCTCTAAGATCTTGAGCTGTGAAGTTAAGTTGTTTTTGTGGGCCCTTTCTTCCTTCATGAGAAATGCTTGCAGAGCTATAAATTTTCCCCTTAATACGGCTTTAGCTGCATCCCTTAGGTTTTGGTAGCTCGTGTCTTCATTCTCATTTGTTTCCAGGTATCTTTTGATTTCGTCCTTGACTTCCTTCCTGACCCACTAGTTGTTCAACATTGAGTTGTTTAATTTCCAGGTGTTTGATTTGGTTCTCCGTGTCTCTGTGTGATTCACTTCTATTCTCAGTGCATCGTGGTCTGAAAAGATTGTTGATACTATTTCTATCTTCCTGACACCACAGAGACTGGCCCACATCCAAAATAACAAAAGCAATCGGTATTGGTGCAGATGTGGTGAGAAAGGAACCCTTCTTCACTGCTGGTGGGAATGCCGACTGATTTAGCCCTTTTGGAAAACAGTATGGACGATTCTCAAAAAATTAGAAATTGAACTCCCATTTGACCCATCAATACCACTCCTGGGAATATATCCCCAAGAGGCAAAAAAGTATAGTTGAAGTAACATCTGCAGTTGTCTGTTCATTGCAGCACTCTTTACAATAGACAGAATCTGGAAAAAACCTGAGTGCCGAGAACAGATGACTGGTTAAAGAAACTTTGGTACATCTACACAATGGAGTGCTCTGTAGCTGTTAGAAAAGATGAAGTCATGAAATTTACATACAAGTGGTACTATATGGAAAGTATCATGGTAAGTAAAATGAGTCAGAAAGAGAGGGACAGAAATATAAATATTGCATTCATCTAAGGAATATAAAGTAACAAAATAGAAAACTAAAACCCAAGAATAGCCAAGATAAGTATCAGGAGGTTTACTCCATGGTTTGGATGCCAGCTGCACATGCTAGGGGAAAAGGCAGCTTAGATAGAGGAGGGAGCACCAAATAAAGGGTGTTGCAAGGATCCTCTCAGGATGGGAGATGCATGCTGAAAGTAGACTATAGACTGAACATGATTGCCACACAAAGCCTCTTTTGCAAACCACAGCACCCAAAAGGAGAGAGAGAACAAAAGGTAATGTCTTGCACAGAGGTGGGGTGGGATTGGGGGCGGGGGGGGGGGGGTGGGAAGGCTTCTGGGATCATTGGTAGTGGAGAATGGGCACTAGTGGAGGGATGAGTACTTGATCATTGTATAACTGAAAACCAAGCACAAAAATTTGTAAATCTACAACTGTACCTTATGGTGTTTCACTAATAAAAATTCTAAAAAATAATAAAATAAAATACTTTTAATGGCAATTGGTCTACCAGTGAGTGTATATTATAGAATAAAACACCTTAGTAAAGTTGTAGGAACTCTTGCTAGTGCCCAGAAGGAGAAGCCTTATCTCTAATATTTATATCATCTTGGTAAAGCCACCTCCATGCTTTCCTTTCAAAAAAGGAGAGGGCTGTTATTCATGGAGTTTTTTTTCTATATCTCTCGTTGTATGGCTCTAAAACATCACTAAAAGGTAAAGGTAAAGGTAAAGGCCCTCCCGTTGATCGTCGATTTGCTCGAGCGGGCCCAGTAACGTCTCCATTGGAGACTTTGTTGTTACTGTGTCTGGCATATCGAATACTCTCGGTAGCTTGCCGGGCTCTCTGAGAGGGGCGGAGGAATCGAACTCGGGTCGGCCATGTTGGCCGCGTGTAAGGCGAACGCCCTACCCGCTGTGCTATCGCTCCAGCCCTAAAAACATCAGCCCTAAAAACATCACTAACCAGGCTTTTCCCCACCTAGTTAAGGACTTGGAGAATGCAGACATTTCTGATGAAGTCATGTTAGAAAGAAGTTAGAATATTATAGAAAAATCCATCAATATGATTTTTAAAGGAAACACCAAGTAGTCACAGGTTGCCAATAGCTTACATTAATTGCTCTTCACTGACCCCACCCCTGCCAACATGTGAGATTTTCCTGGGAACCAATTCACGCCTCCCGGAGTCCTTGATTTGTTCTCAGCTATGAAGAGTGAGTTTGTCAGAAGTCATGAGAGAGCATTCCAGGCATTGAATATGACATGTGAAAGTCAGGGGAGAGAAAAAGTTAGGAAATTATTCATGTTTCTAATATTCTGCTTTTATACTTGTATTCCTAACTAGGCTGTAAGAACCAGGAGATAAAGGCTAAATCACACATGGCCCTTCTCTTCAGAGGTGTCAAGACTCAAATAATCTCCCTAAAGATGTAAATGGACAAGATGGCTTCCAAAGGTTGAATTCTCACTTCTGTGATTGACCGTTTTGAGTCATTGTTAAGTCTTAGATCTCCTTCATTGGTGTTCTTCTATGACTCTTCACATGTTCTGACATAAATAAGGCTATTTATACTATGGTTGAGGCAGAATGTATGACATTAGGATCATTCTAAAAAATCTAAAATTAAATAAGTAAAATTTATACATACTGCATAATATGTAATTTCTTTGTGAGTTAAAGATACACTTAAATACACATTTTCTTTTTCTAAACTGTGAACCTAATGAGAGCAGAGACTGTGATTCATATTATCCACATTCACTCCAACTAATATACTACAAATCCATGTACAACAATGGTTCAAGATAGGGAGCGAGTGAATGAACAGATGCACAAACACATGAATAAATATTTTTCAGCTTTGAAAATAAGGTTTAGGGAATTACTTGAAGACAAATTTTGAAGAGATTTAAGCATCCAACACATGCTAAATACATCCATAACAACCAAGGGGAGTATCATTTGTCCTCATTTTATACATACGCAAATAAATTCCAAGAAAACTGACCTTGATAAGGTCACTTGATCAGCACGATAATATAGAGCTGAGATTCAAATCCAGGTCTAAAGTGACCTTTTCATGAGAAAAGCTGTTTGATCTATGAAAGAGATATGAAGCTACTCCTTTGTCTGTTCTTCCTGTTCTGATCTCATTGGCAAAGATACAGTGGTTCCAGAGAACATTATTCAAATGGCAAATAAATAGCTCATCTCATGAAGGGCATCATGCCTCATCCCTGTTGCAATAACGGCAGCTGAATGAGAGCAATGATTTTAACTCTCTTCATGATTTTCCTTTCATCTCCTGTAAATCAGAGAGAAAAGGGCAGTTGAGTGGGTCCAGATCAATCTTGTCCCAAGCACTGTGGGGTTTCGTGCTCCTCAAACAGCAGCATTGACAAGCAGTGATGTATAGCGCATGCTTGCAATTGTCACTCAAACACAGCAGTTTTTCAGCATTACCAGTGAGCTGGTTTAGATTAAGCATATTTGCACCAAAAGCAAAACAAATATTGCTTTATTTAATGCCACTACATGGTTGGTATTCAACTGTCTTTGGCCTGAGGCATCTTCCAGCTCTATTGATAAGCCAGTGCCAGAATGCCAGACAATCTGTCAACAATTCCTGCAAAATGCATGACGAGTGGTGTGGGTGGGCCTGCTGTGGTTGGGATGGAGAGTGGCAGGCAGTGCCCTTGGTTTCAAATATAAGGGGTTATTATAACATATTCACTGTCCATCAGTACCACCAAGATATTTAGATCATTTCCCTCACATTCCTTCCTTTATCATCACAAGGTAACATCTGTGAGCAGGGCTAAAGAAGCACAGAAGAGATAAGAACCTAGGTTCACAGTCAGATGGATTTGGGTCTGAGTGCCAGATTCATCTCTCCAGAGTTTTGTGACCTTGAACAAATTAATCTGTTTTGCTCAAAGATCTGAAAGCACTGGGAAGTCACAGTCAGTTTGCCACTGAATTTTCAGTGCAAGCAATATCAGGTACATAGCAGCTCTCCTTCAACTGTATAAAGGAAAGACTCATGGAGGTTAAGTAATTGACCTCCCACCCAGCTCAAGACAAGTGACAAGAGCAGGATTTGAACCCAGTCTGTATAGGCTCTACAGCCTGTTATTAACCATCACTGTATTCTCGTATTCTATTTTTTGTAGTCCTGAGAACCAGGCCTGGACTGAAAGAGGAACTCATTTAAGTGGATAAAAACTCAAGATGAAACACTTGTGTTTAAAAATGGGGAAACAAGCTCAATTGAGGAAAAAGAATGAAAGGATCTTTATAAATTGACAAAGGTTGCTCCTTCTTCAGGCAGACAACTTATAGTCCAGTACTCCCTCTGGGTGGGGAAATTTAAAAATGATACTCTGGGGCTGGAGAGATGCTACAGGGATTAAGGAGTTTGATTTCAATCCCCAGAACCCTATATTGTCATCCTGAGCACACCAAGGGTCACTCCTGAGTGAAAAAAAACAGGAGTAGCCCTTGAGCACCACAGAGTATGATCCCCAAGTCCCAAAACAAACAACAATACAGTGAAAATAAAACTCTGGTCAAACTTGAGGTTGGCAGGGAGCAGAGTTGCATGTCCCATTGATCCCTTTCATCAGGAACTTTTTGTTCAGGGTACCCACCCATCTATCAGTCCACAGAAAGTCACCCAGAACATTCCTGCAATGCAGGGACCATGACAGAGCCAAGATGAGAGCTAACTTAAGTGCCTCATGTCCCCCACTCCCCCATAATGTGGCTTTCTGACAGGGTAGCAGGATTGGGAGAAGCGTGAAGTCAGGAGTGTGTCTGCTAAAGTATCCCTTCCAACCATGAATCCTGGGTGCTTTCTCCTAGAACATTTCCCTAGAAGAGGAGTAACTTTGAGGAAGTGTCTATTCTCTTCCCAGACAGAGTCTGTGCCCAAGAAGTTACCCCTTCTCTCTACTCCCTCCTCCTGCATGGTGGTGGCACACACCTCATTTCAGTGAGTTCCACACTGCAACTAAAAATTCTTTCAAGAGCCAGTTAAGGACTAGAAAAACGCAAGATTTCATAGAGCCCCATACCCTCATTTCAAAGATGGAGAACTAGAAGTAGAGTCTGTAGGATGCAAGGGTGGAGTTAGAAGACAATTGCAGAACCAGTGGGTTGCTTTGTTCTAAGAATACTGACAAGGACTGAAAAGGACAGTTTAAAGGTCTAGGATGTTTGGGGGGAGGGGAGGGAGGGTGGTAAGAAGAGATTCTAAAGGCATTTCTGGCTCTAGCAGTTGAAATGATCTATTTCGATTCCTTAAGTGAGAGAACACAGAGAAAGGAAGGAAAGGCCTCTAGGTCAGTGTTTCTCAACCTTTTTCTGGCTGCGGCTCCTCCCAATTTTGTCTCTTTTCTGTGGTTCCTGTTCTGTCATTGTTTCCCTAGTCTCGTGCCATGGCCCTTTCATTGATGCGGTAGTACTGTGGGTCAGGAATTTTCTGGAAGACCCTCCAGGGAACTTAATGACCCCTAGTAGATAAATACTGGACTAGAACACAGGCTCCTTTTGCTGGCCAGTGGGGAACCTGGGGGTAGGGAGGCTGACACTCAAGCAACAACGGGGCAGGAATCAGGACCAGAGGAGACTAGGTACTAGGTCATCACGAGACTCGGCTCCTCTGTACTCCCTAGTCACTGTTTCTGAGTTACCGTCTCCGCAGAGGCCTGTCTGCTCTGTGGAATCCATAGCTAAAATTCACTTGCTATCGGCTCCGCCTTTAAAAGCCTAGTCAGCAGCTTGCAGAGCAGAGCAAGGGCACTGCCTCTGTAGACTCCAGCCATCTGGCCTTTGCCTAGTCTGCCTGGGAAGCTCATTGGAATAATTGGTTTGGGCAGTTGCACTTGTAGGTGAGACACCTGATCACACTACTTGCAGCCTCCCCGGTCCTTTCAGCCTCCCTAGAAACGTCACCCCAAGTACATAAAGCAGGAGAAAGTCTCTGGGGGAATAGGCCCTGCCTGCTCTCTCCTGTCATCTGCATTTCATCTGGACTCTGTGGCTCACTCACTCTGTGACCTTGATCGTGTTACTTAGCCTCTCTGTGGCTTGGTTTCTCTTTGCCCGAAGAGGGAGCGCAAGTCCCTCCCTGACTGTACCGCAGGTTGTTTAGTGATCTCTGAGGCAATGTGGGGGAGTTGTGATTTAACAGAAATGCCAGCGGAAAGATTTGGGTTGAGGAGTGCTCCGTGTCAGAGAGCACAGAGCACATGGGCTGCATTGGGAGAAACACAGCCCCCGAACCCCGTGTGTGGCGGCTGCTTCCTACTCCTACTCCACCAGCTGGTTCTGGGAGCCTGACGCAGTTAGCTCAGCTACCTCGTGCCGCATTTTCCTCATCTGTGAAACAAGAATTACAATGCAGTTTGTTCTAAGGATGAAATGGAAACAACACCTACAAAATGCCTAGACCAGGCGTGACAGATGTTAACTCTTCTTTATCACCATTGTCATTATCATTATTGTTTCACTGTTCAGTGCCGGACACCAAGTCTCAAAGGCAGACATTGATGAACATCTCCAGCTTGTTCAGAGCATAGTGGCAGAAACACATTTTGGATGATGCATGCTGAAGACTTGGGTAATGATGAGCCTGGAGAATGGGAGCTGGCAGTAGCTGGGATGAGTGGGAGTGGAATGAGGACAGAGACACAACCTATATTTCAGACAAGAGGCCTGAATCAATCTTCAAAGGGCAGAAGCTGAAGGGATGGGCTATCAGGTTTGCCCGGGACAGAAACATCTTCTCCCTGTCAGAGCTGATCTCAGTGCTCAAGTAGGCTTTGAAAGGGAGGAAAAAATGTGGGTCTGGATGTGGGAAACTCAGGGATACTATAGAGGGGATTCAGCTCCAGGTGGGGCATGGAGTCACATGTGCCTGAGCTCCCTATCCACTTTAAGGGTGAAAGCTCTGTGACCGAGGGGCCGGAGAGATAGTACAGTGGTTAAGGCACTTGCCTTGCATGTGCCTGACCTTTGTTCACCATATATGGTCCTCCAAGTAAAGCCAGAAGTGACCACTGAACAGAGATCCAGGAATAGCTCTTGAGCACCAATGGGTCTCTCCCTGGAAATAAAGAAATGAGGGAGACAATGCTGTGGCGGGAGCGTGAGGAGCAGCAGCACTTGGCAATAGGGTGTGGCTGAGAGAATGAGCAAACTTCCAGGTGAGATGATACTTGTGGTGGTTGTTTGTTTTCCATTTCCAGCTTGATGAAAAGGTGCAGTGTTTATGTTCTTTATGTCAAAGAATAAAGAGAATACTGACATATTTCACACAACTGATCCATCATAATATGTCATTCTGTTTTGGACAGTTCAAAATGTTTTATTTTCTTTGAATGTCAAAGGTTGGTCAGTTATAAGTGTGTGCATGCGTGTGTGTTTACTGAAATATTTCCCCTAATGTTTCATTCCCTGCCGTGCTTCATGACATATTCCTCTCCTTCTTGTGTTTTATCTACCCAGACAAACCTCTCTCCCCATCACCCGTTGTCCTGTGTGAGCACCTGTTAGCTTCTGGGAGACCAGGTAGTCAGAGGGTGTAAGTCTGTAGCTTACTAGAGTTGACCTTCTTGGGTTCATAAAGTTGCTGGATCCTCATGCAGGGAATCTGGAGAAGTTTCTTGATGCCTCTATGTTTTAATTTCCTTCTCTATTTTTTATTGTATTTTATTTATTTAGACCCGGGCGGGATTGGAGGGTTGGGGGGGGGGGGGGGGATGGCCACACCCAGCTGTGCTTACTCCTGTCCTCTTCACTCAGGGATTATTCCTGGTAGTGCTTAGAAGACCATAGGCAGTGCCCTGAACTGTACTGGGGTCAGTGGCATAGAAGGGAAGTGCTTTAATTCCCTGTACTATCTCTCTGCATCCCCTGCCCACCGCCTCTGTTTTAGAAAGGGCTATCAGCCTCCTTCCATTGCAGTACTGTTTGAGGGTTAAAGGAGAGGATCTCTAAAATATTTATTTAGCAGGCACTCAGTCCTCAGCTCTTACTCGATCTTGCTCTATCAGGATCATGTACACTCACTCCTCCAGTGCAAACCACAGATGCCTATTAGCAGGGACCATTGCTAGCTTGTGTCTGCCTCCCTAAGGCCCCGCACAGGGTCTGACACTCAGCAGACCCTTGAAAAGCCTTAGTTAAGTTGGGTTTACTGCACTAGAGTGGCATTTGCTTAGGGGACAGCATGGGACAAGTTATACAATGGCAGCAGCGTCCATTCTATCCCAGGATCTGCAGATCTGGCCTCAAAGCCTGGGTCTGCACTGCATTTCCCAAGAGCTCAGATCCTCTCCACCAACTTCCCACTCCCAAGAAGCACTGAGGTTTTCTGAAGATGAGAAATTTCTCAGCATCCTGCTATCTTTTGGGTAACTGCGTATTTTATGATGACTAATAGGCAATTACTATGGTAATATTGCAATTCAGCATGTGTGAGGTTTGGGAAATGAGAAATTATGGGTAAGTACTTTGGACTCATTTCTATGGTAACAAAAAGTAATTGTCATTAAATACTAGTTATACTGAGGCTGTACCTGGTAATTATAGATTTTTATGCCCAGAAACATAAATAAAACCAATAAATTTATTCAAAGGTCTATGACTGTTTACTTATTCGTGACTCTATGGAATACACAATGACAAACACCTAATTAAGAAATGCAAACCTAATGTAGAGTTTCATATTGTCATATGGAGATGGAGATTCTGTTTCTTAGACTCAATGCCTTCCATCTGCTCAAAAGATAAGGTACAGATGAGGGCAGTGACTGTTTTTTTTTTTTTTTCCAAAGAAGCAATGGGAGGAGGTGTGACAGAACATGTGCAATGCTGTAATGGAAGTGGGCAGCAAGGCCTTACTGCAGTGTATAGGGAACTGCCAGTCAGAATCAACTCTTCACCTCCTACCCTAATGGCCCTTCTCTTCTCTGATGTTACAGTGATCATTCCTCAACACTCTCAGGCCCAGAGACACTCCCTGCCCCCACCTCTGCCCACCCCCAGCCAGATTCTCTGAAGAGGCTCATATTGTGTTCAGCTCTCAAAACCATTTCTATTTCTTTTTGGTACTGTAGTAATATACAAATAGCAAACATTTTCAGCATTCTCATCTTTAATTGCATAGTTCTGTGGCACTCATACCTACATACAACCCCCTACTCTACCCATCTCCAAAACACTACTAATCTGAGAAAACTCAACTCTGTGCCCATTAAACAGTGACCATTCCAACCCTGGCAAAGGCTATTTTCCTTTTTGTCTTTAGGATATTGATGACTCTAGGAATGCTGTTATAAGCAGACTCATACAATATCAAAAAAATTTTATCTTTTTATAATTGCCTCATTTCACTTTATGCAGTATCATTGAGGTTTATCTATGTTGTAGCTGTACCCTTTTCCTTTTTTTAGAACATAGAAATGTTTACTGGAAAGTACAAAAGAGAGGAAATGTAACTTCCCATATGGGGAGAAACTTTGTATAGAACTAAGTTGCTCTACCATTTTTCACAGAACCTCTTCCCACTTTCTTTCTTTCTTTCTTTCTTTCTTTCTTTCTTTCTTTTCTTCTTTTTCTCTCTCGTTTTCTTTATTTTCTTTCTTTCCTTTTTTTTCTTTTTACAATTTCACAATATTGTCAATGATAGGGTTTTATGAATACAACATTCCAACACCATACACCCCATCAGAGTGTCTATTTCTTTCTATAATTACCTCAGAGCAGAACAGGAGGCCCACTTTATATTGGAGACTTCTAGAAAAATCCTTAAACCTCAGGGAAAAAATACCTGTGTAATTAGAGTTTAGTAAGCCAGAGTGCAGAGTTGTTTATGCCGTTATTATATAGTATCATATACTTGTTATCTGGGGCTGTATGATCTAACTATTACGGATGGATGCTGCAGAGTTAGTACAGAGACTATATACTTCACGCAGGTCCTTGATACTCCTTGTAAGCCACAGCCTCGAGGCACATACAGGAGTCTAGTGAGTGAGTGCGGTGGCTTTGAGAACAAAGAGAGTTACTTACCATGGTAGAGCTACCATTATTTACAGATTAAATGCCTCATCATAACTTGTCTATCTTACTATAAACATTATGATATATAAGGTTGATCAATTTTCTCCCTCCACTACCCAATTTCCTTCCACTCTCCCTCCCTTCCTTGCCTCTCTCCTTATGTCCTTCCTTCCTCCTTTTTTTCTCTTCCTTTTTCCCCTTATTCCTTCCCTACTTTTCCTCTTCCCTTCCCTTCATTCTTTCTCCTTCTCTACTTTCTTTTTTCCTAACTCTTTTCTTCCTTCCCCCTTTCTTCTTTCCCTCCTTCCTTCATTTGCCCCTATCTCCCCCGCCTTCTTTGAGCTAATCTGCACTTGTTGTTATCATCAACAAGAAGAGAAACTATAACCAAGATCGTCCGCAGAGTTGGAAGGACTGAATGAGAGGAGAATTTGAGTGCCTGGGAAAACTTCACCAAAAAACAGAACAAAGATCAGAGTACTTCCAAGATACCTTAAAGCATTCAAATCTGACTCTTTATTTCTCTTTTATTTCTCACATTCTTTAAAGTTTTTGTGCGAATTTTCATGATGGGTACTTTCCTTGCTGCTACTCAGAGCTATTTTAGCAGCAGGATTAATGCCTGTGGTTCAAGATTTTCTCCAATTCTCATCATGAGAAACACTTACTCTCACTAGGAGGATACGAGGCGTTTAAACTTCATCAAAGAACCATTTCTGCAGGTTTAAGTCCTCTTATCCCAAAAGCCCCAAATCATAAAATCTGGAGCTTAAAGTCATTTTTTAGAAGTGTCTAGTTCCTGATGACCACACCAATGCCCATCCAAAGCCCAGAGAGAAAGTCTCCGACCAAAACCACAAATCTCTTTTCTACTCTTCATCTTTGAACAGTGGATGAGGCCTAAGTGAGCATGAGATGGAGAGGATTGGGCCCTCTTCTCTCGACATGACAGTTCTTACAATTAAACAGAAATATTATCATCAATCAAATGTCCTTGCCACCAGCACTGTCATTTACAGGACGTTTTGTCCAGAGGAGGGGAGAATGCTGCTCCAGGACCCGCAGCAAGCCAGGTTATTCCACCATGGAAGCCAAATGGTCCTTAACCACGGCATCTTTCAAACAATGGGCTTTGTCTACATACAACCAGGGCTAAGAGGAAGTTCCTTTGTACCCAGTTTTCAGGCTCTTGGAAAGTAGTCAACCAACTCTACTTAAAATGGGGGCCAGGAATCTGGGTTCTGGTCTTAACTCTCCTACGGACTTTGGAGGAGCACCATCTCCTCTCTCATTTTCATCAATGAAGACTCCCTCTCTATCACTCAATTTCATCACTTTCTGAGCATGTCCTGTGTGCTACCCCCTGCTGTCAGGCACAGAAGGTATACATCTCACAAGGGCTCAGTCTTTTCTCTCTGCTCACTTGCTGTTCAGTAGGGCTCATGCAGTGGTAGATAAGATCTGTTTAATATACTGCCCTGTGGAGTTCAGAGAAAAGAGTGATAGGTTCTGTTTGAGCTGTTGAGATTTTTTCCAGAATAAGAAATATGAGCACGAGCAATGAAAAGTCAATGAGATGAAGAGAAGCATAGAGGTTCTGGGTAAAGGGCAGCTTCAGTAAGATCAGGTATCAAGAATCAGGAAGCCATGTCAGCAGGCTCTGGAGTGGCCAGAGCTATAGTTCTCAGAGGTGGGAAGGGGGGTAGAATGGACAGATAGTCACAGGTCCTTGCATGCAAACCTGGAATTTGAATATTATTTGAATATTGTGCGATTAATTGGCCCTAATAATGCATAAGTTGGGCAGTGAAGTTAGACATCAAGTTAAATGGTCAAGGATTGGGGCTGCAGCGATAGCACAGTGGTAGGGCGTTTGCCTTGCACGCAGCCAACATGGCTGAGCCGAGTTCGATTCCTCCGCCCCTCTCAGAGAGCCCGGCAACTGTAGAATAAGGGTAGTAAATGATATTGGTCTGTGCTCACTTTGGCAGTACATACACTAAAATTGGAATGATACAGAGAAGATTAGCATGACCCCTGCACAAGGATGACATGCAAATTCGTGAAGTGTTCCATATTTTGATGCCCTGCCACAGAGGCGGGATGGAATGGGGGGATGGGGGTGGGTGGGAGGGATACTGGGATCTTTGGTGGTGGAGAATGGGCACTGGTGGAAGGATGGGGAAAAATATTAAAAAATAAATGATATTGTTCTTATAAGATTCAATGTTCTTCCCACATGTGACTCTATGGACAGTGGAATTTCAGGCTGCAAATTATGGCACTGAGACATAATTTACATGGAAAATTTCAAGTTCTGTGCGTGAATAAATGTGAACCTAGTTGATTTATGCAATCAGACAGCAATACTGTTCAGATCAATCAGGAGCTGCTCTCTCCTTCATGAAGACTCCAAGAAGAAACACAGAAACTAAATGATAATCTTTCATCAAGAATTTTCAGAGTACATGATCCCCACCATTTCTTCCCTTCCCTTCCCTTCCCTTCCCTTCCCTTCCCTTCCCTTCCCTTCCCTTCCCTTCCCTTTCCTTCCTTCCCTCTTTTTTGCTTTTTGAGCCACCCACTGTGGTGTCTAGGGCTTACTCCTGGCTCTTCGATCAGAAATCACTCCTGGCAGTGCTCAGGGACCTATACAGGGTGCTGGGGATTGAACCTACGTGAGCCACATGCAAGTCCTATCTACTGTATTACCGCTCTGCTGCCCCCATTTCTTTTCTTCCTTCCTTCCTTCCTTCCTTCCTTCCTTCCTTCCTTCCTTCCTCCCTCCCTCCCTCCCTCCCTCCCTTCCTTCCTTCCTTCCTTCCTTGTGCCCAACCAAGGTCAATGATTATATTTCATCACACATTAGAAACAGCATTAGAGAGGAAGGTGAATTCCCAAAGATTACATAGGAATTAGGTGCCAAACTCATGCCAAATCTTCCCATTCCTTAACCAAAAATGTGTAATCACCAAGCGGCTAGGAAATCCTGAGGCTCTCTCTCACTGCCTGCATTTGGTGGTTTCCAGCCACTTCCCCACCCAGGACAGCTGATGATGCCATGGGCAGATGAAGGAGGAAACGAGAGCCAGGCTGATTGGTGATCTGTTGCCGCTAATGCTGTTCATCCCATGTACCTGTTTCAATCTTACTAAGCTCCCCATTCCAGTCTTACACTGGCCCTCATTCCCATCCCCTCCTATCTCCCTGGCTCATCTCTCCATGCTCCAACTCAGCACCTTGGTCTCTCCTCTAGTGTCTCCCCCTCCAACTCCGCACATTGTGGGTAGCAACCACACACCCAGATCAGGTAGCATAGTCAACACATGAAAGCCCTTTCTGATCGCTGATCGGGCTCAAGGGCAAAATACCACCTAGGGTTTTTTCTCCTTTCCTTAGTCCAATAACTTAATTAACATCTTAATTAACATCTTAATTCTACTTATTAATATTAGTTATTTTGTATGAACACAGTAAGAGATAACATTAAGATTGTATGGTGGCTCTCCTGGGCACATCTCACTATAGATCTCAGACTACAGTACTCAGGCCAGATTAATCTTTCCTAACCCTATATGGGTCCTAATCTAGTTGTTACTTTTTGGATCATGACAGAATTTGTCCATGACCATGCTCTTAACTTATAGTTAAGTATTATGGCGCTTTGGCCTGGCCCATTTCGATGCCAGGATAGCTCACAGCTTGCCCTGTGTCCATCCAGTCCCTTGTCAGGACCCTGCTTTTAGGGTGCTAGGAAGTAAGGGCAACTGAGGCTTAAGTCGAGAAAACAGATGCCCAGGAGTGAATATCATTTGAAGTCAATTAACTCCCAAGTTACAAAAGCATAGCATTAACTATCTTCTTGTGTCTACACAAAAAGGACATTGCTCTGAATTAACTATGCAAAGGGCTTAAGAGAAGAGTCTGATTGAGATAAAGGTGACTGACTGGTTGGGGAAGTAGAGCACAAAGAAAGAGGTTATAAATAAACACAGAGGAATGTGAGCACTGTGATAGGAGTAACCCAATAAACCTAAGCTCCCTGTGGCAAGGCAGAAAGAAATCCTACACAAAAAAAAATTGTTTCATACCCCCCCCCAGGCAAGTGACCTCAGAGGGCTACATATTAAACAATCAAGATATATTCACCACATTTTCAGGAGCCAGGGTGAAATTCCATCTAATGAACTCATAGGTAGTCCGAAATTTGTTCTCAAAAAGCTATCTCTTGACCCAGGACTGTGACTCAAGGGGTTGAATACATGTCTAGCATGTGCAGGGCCCTGAGTTTGTTCCCAGGTACCACAACTGTTCCTGACCCCTGACCACAGGACAATTAGGTGACCCTGGTAGCCTTTCAAGCATAACTGGACCCAAGTCTCACTGGGTGTGTCCCTATAAATAATATAAATCCAGAAAGTTGTCAATCCCTTTTCTCCTTACTTCCATACCTTCATCTAATTACTACCAGCTTCCACAAATCCCTGCCAGCCACCACCCCATCCTATCCCTTACCTGTAATTGCCAAGGTAGACTCCATCGGGATTGAGCATTGGTGCAATCTTGAAGACCAAGTATTCCCGTAGCACACGGGCAACAGGGTGCTGACTTATGAGGAAGTCAATGATCCCTAGAAAAGAGAAGCGTCTGTGTTAGCCTAAAAGTGTTTGGACAGAGAAGAAATCAGTTTTCCTGTTTGAAAGGCAGAAAGAACTCAATAGGTGATTTGAGGGGTGAGGATTAGGCGAAAGGTGATATGAGAGGTGGGGGGTTGGGTGAAGGATATACCATCAATCACTGTAGGCATGTGGCTTGGTATCATACATCACCAGTGAATTTTTCCATTTCCAAGAGACAGCTCAAGTCACTATATTGAAGGCTCTGAACAGAAGAGACAGTATTTCTTGCTCATGGGCACAAGGAGGCTCAAAAGAAAAAGAGAGAGAGAGAGAGAGAGATAACATTTGAGCTGTGCTTTGGAGCATCAGCTCAGTTTAGACAGCCAGAGATAGGGGAGAGGTGAGAACACTGAACAATAAACAGAGTCTCACTATGAGCACAGTGCAAGCTAAGAGTTGACACGAGGCTGGAGAAATGTGAAGTCAGGGGCCTTTGAATTTGAATCTGCATGTTGCTGCTGAGTCAAGAGGGAAGCGAAGGGAAGAAGGGACTTGGAAAAGTCTTAGGATGAGGGAAGTTTTCTCCAGTGCTCCCCAGCTCTGCTCCTTTCCCTCAGTAAGGGTCCTCTGTGCCGGCATCCTCTGTGTTTCTCACTGGCACCCACACCACCTCCATTCCAGATCACTGGATTTAGAAAAGCTAAAGTCTTTATGTGTCTCTTCATGAGTCTCTTCCCCTTTTTAGGCTCTGTCTACTAGGCTCCCTGAATCTAGAAAATCTGTTCCCATCTTCATCCTCCAGCTGCTTTTCTATCACATCAAGCCTGGGCAGCACCAATGATCCCTGCCTGGGGAGAGCTACTCGCTCTGACATGTCTCCCAACATGCTGGTCTGACACAACCACTCTACTTGCTGTCCTTCTGGTGTCCTTCTGTCCTTCTGGTACTGGCCTATGTGTCGCTGCAGGAGATGTGAAACAACACTGACTTCTTCCCACCAATGTGTCTCAACTTCCTCATCAGAGGTCAAAAGGAAAAGGCAAGATGGTACCTGAAACCTTCCATGAAATGACTGCCATGGGGGTGGAGACGGGACAGTACCCTCCCCCAGTGCAAAGAGGAACTTTGTTCCTGCTGACCAGAGCAGGAAACACAAGAAGAAAGCCGCCTTTGAACTGGACCTTGAACAGTGAGCAGTTCTAACAGACCTCCTGAGGAAGGCAGCTGGTATCTACGCACAACCCCATGCCCAGCGGCAGGCACTTAGCACCTGGGATGATGAATGGACCCGGAGCACATTCCAAAGCTGCCGTGACCAGAGAGGGCAGCTCGGCTTTGCATCAGGCCAGGGCCGGAAATCCATGGGCAGCTGAAAACCAGTTGGACATCACTGACATCTCGGCCCACATGGTGGCTGAGGACCAGATGCCCTGATTCATTTGTGGATCCTCATATGAAAGCTGCAGTTTGCCAGTAAACAGGCGGGCTAATGATGCCAGGCACCCTTGTTAGGGGCTAATAATTGCTTAATCTGTCCACTAATTGACCCCGGCTCCCAGGGCAGCCCTCCATCAAGGAGCCAGCCTGTGCTCAGGGGCCTGGCCATGCAACTTTGGAGAAGAGCTTCTGGAAATGGACCAGCTCATTGGGATCCATCCTCCTTCACAGATGAGCAGATTAATTGGGCTGCCAATTAGGCAGCTAATAAAAGCATGAGAGAAAACCAAGGCTGGCCAGAGGCTGCAGCCACCCAGCACTCACACTCCCAGAGTGAGTGTAGGCCCAGCACAGGGAGGCCTCATATGTGCCTCTTGGTTAGAGGTCAGATGGAGCTCAGCAGGAACAACTTCCGTAGATGAGGATTTGGGGGAGAGCTTTCATTTTCCTTATGCTGGGTGGGGTGAAGTGGGTGGCAAAGGGAGAGGAGTGAATTTGAGAAGAGATGCTGGAAAAAGTGAAAGCGGAGAGGAAGCACAGACCACATTCCAGGCCACATCTCAAAGCACTGCATGGCTGAAGAGGCGGAAAGGGTGTGGATTTGGCGACTGGCTGCAGAGCCTGAATGGTTGTTCAGTAGAGGAGTTGTGCCTCTCTCTGATCAGCTTCCCCACCTCAGAAGAGGATAAGAATGCCTCATGCTGGAGGCAGTAGTGTTACTGGGGATAGCACCTGAAGAAACTGAATGTGCTATATAACAAATTTATTTGGATCAACAGTTGAGAGGCAACACAGAGAGGAAGAAAAAATAGATTTTTTGGAAATAGGAATCTGGGCAGTGGAGTTCATAAATGATAGTATTTGGGGACAAGGATACTGATGTGGAAGTGCCAATAAAGTGGTAAACAAACAGGTGAGGGAGCCTGGGTCTCAGTTTGGTCTTGGGACTGAGTGGCGGGGAGAAAACCTCTGTGCTCACTCTCAGAAAGATCAGAAGAGAGGATGCAGTCCTCTCCTAGACCGTTCCACTCGACATTCTGTGACTCTTGTTTTAGTCCTCTGGCCTGAAGTAGATGAATCCTCCTTTGCCAAGTGGGCAGAGTGATCCCCCACCTGCTGGACACAAAATCAACCCCCTTAGAATCGCCCATCCCTTCAGTTTTAGTTAGCTAAGTCCTTTCTCTCAAGCTGACTTAAAAGAGATGGAAGAAGGCAGGTAAGTAGAAAGGCTGCAAGCCCTGGAGGAGAAGAAAAAGAGCTCAAGGGCTTCAGATGAAAGCTGGATGCAGAGACTAAGATGAAGCACCTCAGACTGACCACACTGAGCACTGGTGAGGGCAGGGCACACAGCAGTGGTTTATTAAATGCCCACATGGAGATTGGTCCCAGGAATATATTCAACCTTGATAAAGCATAGGCTCCTTGAACTGATAGTCACTCTGTGTACATGCAGTCCCAGACTTGGGCTGGCCATAAGGTTGGCGTTTATTTCCAGATGAAGACGTTCCTGTTCAGAGAGGAGCAAGTGAAGAAGGCACCTTCCCTGGCTCTGGCTCTGTTAGAAAAGGCTGTAATGGGAATAGTATGGGAGCCTGGAGCATTCCTAGGGGATTTCAGGGTCATTCTGGGGAAGAAAGGGTCATGGAAATAGTGACTTAGGGATTGGTTAGAATGAGCTCCATAGGGACAGCAGGGAGGGCATTTACCTGGCATGCAGCATCCCATATGGTTCCCTGAGCACTGTCAGGAGTAATTCCTGAGCACAGAGCCAGAAGTTACCCCTGAAAATCACAAGGTGTGACCCAAAAAGCAGAAGAAGAAGAAGAAGAAGAAGAAGAAGAAGAAGAAGAAGAAGAAGAAGAAGAAGAAGAAGAAGAAGAAGAAGAAGAAAGAAGAAGAAGAAGAAGAAGAAGAAGAAGAAGAAGAAGAAGAAGAAGAAGAAGAAGTAGTAGTAGTAACAGCAGCAGCAGCAGCAGCAGCAGCTCCTTAAAGGAGTCTCTGGGGAAGATGTTCCAGGCTATAATGTCTTACATAAAGGCTAAAGGCTTGGGGCTTAATCACAGACTTCTGTTTAGTAACAGACACTTGTTCAGAGGCAAAGTCTTGTAGTTCAAAGTACAGACTCTGAAGCAGGACTTCGTGGGTTTGACTAGCTCTGTGGCTTTAATCTCCCAGTTCCCCAGTTTCCTCCTCCATTAAGGAAAGAGTAAGAATAATTACCTTCTAAATATTGTGGGGCCTTTACTGAATTAATACATGCAAAGAGTCTCTGCCCCCGCGCCTGGGTGTCCCTTCCCGGAGTCCCTTGGAGGGGAGCGGGTTGAGCTTTCCTCCCCGCCCCGACCAGGGCTACGGCAGCCGAAGACCTCCAGGACCAGCCACCACCATGCTGAGACCACTCTCCGCACACATGAAGGTACTGGCAGAGGGAATAAGCCACGCGGGTTCCGGGGCCGAGACCTCCAAGCCTACTCGAATTGGAGTCGAGCATCTTCCACCCAGATCCTCCAAATTCCAGTAGGCGGGGGTCACACCCACCACCTGGCCCCCTGGCGCCGTGTAATCCCATCAGCGGCCGCGACATCTTAACAGAACTTTTTTTTATGACATCTTATTGTCTTATTCCTACTTTGGACAAACCTGCAGGCTATCGAATGTAGCCTGCCCACAGGGCAGAGTCTGGCAAACTCCCCGTGGCGTACCAAATATGCCAAATACCAGTAACAATGATGGGTCTCATTCTCCTAAATAGTCTTGAATATAATTTCAGGGCAAGGATGAAAGAGACGTTACTGGGGCCTGCTCGAGGCAATCGACGAATAACAGGATGATGAAATGAAATGAATGAAATGAAAGAGTCAGGCTGGGTTGTGTGTGGGGGTAGGAGTGGGGGGATGGGGCACGCATACATGTGCATGCTCACACACATACATGCATGATCACTGCTCAGTTGGGTTTGTCTGAAGCTGTCAGGGGAGAGGATGTCTAGAAAAAAATAGGGAGAAGCCCCACTAGTGAGGAGCAGGAAGACCCGAGGAGCCATTATGGAATCCAGGGAGCTGGACAGATGGAAGCTCCCATGGCTACAGCATAGGATGTGGTCTGGGGGTTGGTATTTTTAATGAAAATTCAGCGTAGGAGCACCAAGGGGGCAGGGAGAGGCTTACATCTGCACCACTGTTTTCTGTGCTCAGCTCAGTGCTGGGCACAGGGAAAGTCCTGAAAAGACATGTAAAATGAAGGAATAAAGGTATGCCAGGCAGAGAGAAGCAAGGTCAGCATGCACTGGGGCCTCCATGGGATTCAGATCAAGTACTACTAGCTTTGAAGTAGTGCTCTTTCCCAGAAGGCAAGAGGGGAAGAGTGAGGAGTCTAATTGCTTGTGATTTGCAGAATGACTTACATACATGCCTGTGTGATGATCTCCCTTGAGAATTCGGTATAAGCTTTATCTCTGCTATTCTTTACCAATTATACTATAGTGATGTGATCCCAGGCTGTACGCAAGAAAGTTAAGGGTTTCTGAAGCTCCCAAAGCATGGGACACACAATAGAAGTCACTCTAGACCCTCCTCTGGCCTGGTGCTAGGTCCTATTCTGCTCTCCACTAGGTGTAAGAACCCCCAATTCTAACTCTCACAAGAAGTCTGGCCCAGATATTCAAATCTACACACTCATCCTCAGAACCCTGTCCATTTCACAGAAAAAAAGACAGACACTTGGAGAGGTAAAAGCTCCCATCACTCAGTCTATTAGTGGATTTCAGTGTTATGCTTACAATGAAGCTTGTTGGGATAAAGAGCTCTCTTGATAGAAGAGAAGAAAAGGTGAGGTGATTGAAGTGGGAACAAAAGCAAAGAGAAGAATGAAGGGAGGAAAGGCAAAGTTTACCACTTCACTTCACTGAAAAAGATGATCTGGTTATGCTCCGTCTAGGAGATTCTGGTGCTAGTGAGAGGTTGGTAGGGGTGTGTGTGTGTGTGTGTGTGTGTGTGTGTGTGTGTGTGTGTGTATACTGGGTGAGTATACCAGGTGAGTATATGTGTGTTTTTATATAAGTACCAAGTATATATGAGTACATATGAGTTTGTATGCTTGTGCATGGGGTACTTATGTGTGATGCATAAGTTGTGTGTTCATGTGTAAGTATACATGGATATATATGTGAATGTAAGTGCACTGGGTGTATGTTTATGTGTAAATGCATAGGTGTGTGTGTTTGAGAGAGTGTGGGTATGTTTGTCTGTATGCATGCATGAACTATGTGTGTATACATTTTTATGTGTATGATATATGGATTTCTCTGTGTGAGGACATGTGTTTTTTATGTGCTTATGTGTATGAGTGTAGGTGTGTGTATGTTCTCCCTCTTCTCTTACTCCCACAGGATGACCCAGAGTCTCAGCTCCCTCAGGGAAGGCCAGTTCTGTCCCCACAGCTTAGGCCCTGGTGAGGACCTGGGAATCTAGCAGCAGGGCGCATGGAACCTTCCAAGCAGCTCCTTGGGACTCCTATCCCTGCCCCCATTATGTAGAAAGTAGAAAATCTGAGAGTTGACAGGTTGGCAAAGACCCCCTCCCCCTAAACAGAGGTGAAAGTAGGATTCCTACTCAGATCTGTCTACATCCTAAGGCACAGCACTGCCTTGTCCCCTCCAGAGGTGGCATGTCTTGACCCTGGAGCATTTATCCCATAGGAGTTGGTTTGATTAATACTGCATGTGGAGCTGCATTCAGAACTCAGCTGCGTGTGTAGTCTCAACAGCCCCAGGAGGCTCCGATGGAGAGCATTTTCAGGACCGGGAGCAGGAATCCTGAGGCTGAGTATGGTCAACTTTTTGAGCTGCAGTGGTTTCCAGAGAACAGAGCAGTGGGGTGTCAGTTCTGGGGAAGGAAGGAGCATGCAGTATAGAGTCACACACCCAGATTTGGGTCTGCAGTAAGGATTTAGGAACCCACGCTCAACACACTTCCTACACCCCTAGTGACACTGACTTGGTACTTTGTGCATCTCAGACCCCAACCTGGATTCTTTGGGATATTAACTCATTTAATCTTCGTGACAACCTCAAATGGCAGGATTCCTATGACTATTTCCCTCTTAGACAAAGGAACTGAGGCGCAGCAAGGTTCAGGAACATCCTCTGAGTTTACCAGGGGTCAGTAGAGGAGCTTAGATCACATAGGAGTCCCTGGGAGTCCAGCTTTAGAGCCCATCTGTTCCAGACCACTGTGGAAGTTCTCAGGCTCTCATAAGCTAGTCCTCAAGGAGGTAAAACCAGGCTTGAGAGTGGATGGGGAGGGGCAGGGGTGACTGACAGTCAACTGCCCCACCACCAAGCAATCTGAAGGAGACCAAAGTCTAATTCCCTTTCACACTGCCCCTTTCTGAGCTCTGTGGTGGCCTGACTTTGCTCTATTCCCAGCAGCAGGTGCTTCAGCAGCTCGGCAGAGAAAACTGTGGTCCCAGCCAGATGGGGACGTCCAGGCCCCACATGTCTGTTCTCAAGGTCACTGAGCCAGTTAATGGGGAAGAGTTAACAGAACCAAATGCATCTGAACCGTTGTCTTTCCAGACCTCAGATCCTGCCTGTATCAACAGAAAAAGGTGGGTTATGGAGGGAATAGGTATAGAAAATCCAGCTGGCTCTGTGAGGCTGTGATTTGGGCCATCCCAGTGGCTGAGAAGGCTTTGGGAAAGACTTGTACTTAGTCCATCCTGGGTAACATGGGGCAATGATGCCCATCTTAAAGGGTCCTAGGAA
Source organism: Sorex fumeus (assembly GCF_029834395.1). NCBI lineage: Eukaryota > Metazoa > Chordata > Mammalia > Eulipotyphla > Soricidae > Sorex > Sorex fumeus. Next base: position 18,216,069 of record NW_026606102.1, on the reverse strand, counting down.
GGAGTTACAGATGCAGAAAACAGGATTGCGGGCTGGGGATTGCAGAGCCACAGTTGCCACAAATCAGCTGTGTGACCTTGAATAGACCTTCAACCACCACATCCTCATCTGTGAGATAAACGCCACTTACTGGGGCGTAGCCAGAGTTCCCTCTTGTTGCAAGCATGAGGCTTTTCCCATACCTGAGTGGGGCAAATTAGCATGTGCAGGATTAGGAATTAGCCAGATCAGATGCAAAGCCCTTTTCTGCTTTCTGCTGGCCATGAGACTTTGAGGTCCCTCTCACTAAACCCAGATTTTGCATCCCAGTGCCTGTGTCACGTTGGAACTTCATATCAACCCCACAAGATGATCGAGATAATCCCAATTTTGTAGACATGGAAAATGTCACTCAAAAATCCAGTCAGAGGGGCTGGAGTGATAGCACAGTAGGTAGGGCATTTGCCTTGCACGCAGCCAACCTGGGTTCGATTCCCAGCACCCCATATGGTCCCCTAGTACTGCCAGGAGTAATTACTGAGTACAGAGCCAGGAGTAACCCCTGTGCATTGCCAGGTGTGACCCAAAAAGGAAAAAAAAACCAGCCAGAGATTTCAAATAGCTCAAGGTTTAAAGAGAGGAGAAAAAACAGAAATTGAATATTTAACAAGTCAAGGCAATAAAGATGGCTATTGGATTGCTCACAATGTGGCACAGAACAGAGCCAGAGGGAGTAGACCAAGAGCCTAACAGAGGTTCTTGGAATAAATTCTGGAAGATGTAGTTGCATGCCAGGTGACAAGGAATGGGCTAAGAACCCTCTAGGAAGAGGAGCAGAAAATGCAAAGTTCAGTGTAGAACCAAGTGTCGCCTCAGAAATTAAGTTGTGAGGCCAAGGACAGATAACTGGCAAGAACTAGATCTTTGAGGGTTGCTAGTGTGGTGCCAAAGTGTTTGGAGGTTTTTTTTTTGCTTTTGTTTTTGTTTTGTTTTTGTTTTTGAGAAGGTAGTAGTGAGGAGGCATTAAAAGGCTCTGCCACAGCAAAAACATTGACTGAAAGAGACTATGGAGTCAAACATCTCCATGACTGCTAGATTCTTTTTCGGAAGTGTGGGGTTAACACATGGAAAGCCCTCGAGATGGTCTTGGTGTCTCCATCTCCGTGCCTTGGGTCTCATCTGAAAACAGGATGGTGGTGACCCCATCCTTTGACTATTGTTACAAAGGAGACAAGCACTAGGGTTTGACTCCTGAGATGAAGGTATTGATGGCAAGGCTACTCACTCTCATTTTGTAAATAAGGGCAAAATTGTTGCATCCAATCAGCTGAGAGAACAGATTTGTTGCCAAGTTTAGTAACTGACAGATGGTTGCAAGTAAAGGGGTTGGTGAAACCAGGAGGGACCTAGGAGAGGTTGTTGCAAGGACAGTGTTGGGGAGGGGAAGCTGGAACTGAGAATTCTTTCAGAAGTGAGAAGACTAAGCTAAGGTGGCTGGAGCCAATCCTGCCCTTTAAGAGTATTGTGAAATATAAAATAACACAGTATGATTAACACCCAAGGACAGTAGAGACAAGGGCCAGGAGAATTGGTCCATGGTTGGAAGCCTGCCTCAAGTGCTGGGGGAGAAGGCAGTTGGGATAGAGAAGGGATCACTAAATCAATGATGGTTAAGAGATTGCTTGGGATGAGAGATGTGTGCTGAAAGTGGGTAAAGGACCAAACATTATGGCCTCTCAGTATCTATATTGCAAACCATAATTCCACAAAATAGAGAGAGAGAGAGAGAGAGAGTAAGAAGGAAACTGCCTGTCATAGAAGCAGGAGTTGGGGTGGAGTGGGGATTGAGGACATTGGTGGTGGGAAAGCTACACTGGTGGAGGGGTGGGTGTTCGATCATTGTATGGCTGAAACTCAATCATGAAAGCTTTGTAACTGTATCTCATGGTGATTCAATAAAAAGGTTTTTTTTAAAGAACAGTTTTTCTTTGGACAATCCTATCCTCTGTGAAGTACAACCTTCTGCTTGGAAAGAGAGCAAGCAGCTGTGTCTCATCATCACAAGGAAGTCACAAGCAATGGAGCACAGAAGCCCACGTTTATTAGCCTAGTGTCTTGTCATTTACAAAGCAGGTTACTGGCCTCATCTTCTCTGGTTCTCTTGGGATAGTAAGAGACATAAGTGCTACTGCATTCCTGGCAGGGACTTGGACAGGGTGCCAGCTTCCTAAGAGCCTTCCTAGAGAAGAATTATTAGCCTACTCTAGCTTTTTGAGGAAACTGAAGTTGTGTTGCTAGGAAGTGGTGGAGTCAATATATGATCCTAAAATAGTCTAATGGCAATTCCCCTGGTATATTCTAGACAGCATGTTGCCTCCCTCAAACTATTTAACCTCCATGGGTTTTTTTTTTCCTATCTTGTTAACCTCATGGTCATGGCAAGATTAAAATGAGATAAATTGCTTCTCCAAAATTCAGTTTCCTCAAGGGGAAAAATATGGTTAACAGTTATTCCTATGACGTGGAAAAATTAGCATAATTAAAATAAATCAAATGAACTAAATTAATAAAAAACAAATAAAATAAAATATGTGGAAGACTTAGAAACTTAGAACAGTGACCCGCACATAAGTAGTCCCATGTATTTTATATGGAATACACTCAGCAGATGGCAAAAATGCAAAGTGTCTTGGCAAGGATGTGTGTTGCTGGTGGTATAAAGTTGTATATTTTGGAAGGACAGTTGAAGATACATATCTATACTATGACCCAGAAATTTTGTGCCATAGTTGTATGCCCTAGAATAGTATTAGCCAATGTGACATGTATGAGAACATCTATAAGAATATTTGAATAAGAACTTTTTGTATGAAAAAAGCTGTAAAAGCTTGGTAGTCCGTTTAGAATGATATAAGTGTAAGTTGAGGAACAGAGAGACATGGAATTGAATTCATGTTCAAAGCAGAAGAACTATAAAGAATAGGTAATTTTCCAGCCTTACTTCCCAAGTTAAATACCCTTTTGAGGGGTACATTTTTATTGAATCACGGTGAGAGAGACCCTTAAAAAGCTTTCCATGTTAGATTTCAATTCTATAGTGCTCCAACACCCATCTTTCCACCAGTGTACATTTTCCAACATCAGTGTCCCCAGGTTCCCTCCCATCATCCCCCACATCCACTCCTCTACCTGCTTCTATGACAGGCCCTTTTCTCCTCTCTCCCCACCCTTTTGGGCAATGGGGTTTACAATAGTTAAATACCCTTTATTAGCACACACATTGACGTAGGATCATATTTCTGATTATTGTAAAACACTAGTGATAATAAAATTAATTTAAGAAAGTAGATGTCCTCTGATCATCCAAGAGAACTTCAGTCAGCCCTACCTGTTCATTATCTTTCTGTTCTAACATAGAGATATATGTCCTAACATATAGCTAATAAGTAAGATAGACAATAAACCTTGCTTGAAATTAATAAAAATGAATTAGTGCATTTAATTAGATGAAGGGAGGGTAGAAATATAGGGTGTCCACAACTCACCTTGGCAAACAAAGGAAGAGGGTGTTTCTCCAGGGTGTACTCGCCCCGTGATAAATACTACCTTCTGCTCTGCCCCTTCTCGAAGGTTTTCTGTAAAAAAAATGAAAGTAGAAGAAATTTAGCCCAGGAGTTCGGCAAGAACTAAAAGTAGGTCGGGGGAGGTGCAGGGAGGGGTAGGTCTAGGGCCTCTCCATTGACTTCTTAAATCACTGGATTAGGTGCAGTCATCGTTGAATGATAGGTAAATTATGTCCCCAATTCCCTAATATTAAAAGAGTAAATTCCCATTCTTTAGTGCAACTGATTATGTTTCTATTACATTCACCTCAAAAGGTCACATGATTGAAGTCAAATTTTAGACCCACTGATTGTGACCATAGATAAACAATGCATCCTTTCTGAGCTTCAATTTGCTAATCTATAACATGCATAATTACTGCCTTGGGCTGTTGTCAAAATTAAACCAGTTTACATGTCACATAGAACACAGTAAAGGTTGAGTAAACATTGGAGTAAGAAAGTGCTTTATGCTAGTAATAGTAGCAGCTGCTATTTAATAAGCTCCTTTTATGTGAGTCCTACTATCATTATACATTATTTTTAGGTGATATAAAATATGCACAGTTAATACTTTACAGAGGTTAAAACTGACGTTTGGAGAAGTTTGAGAACTTGTTCAAGGTCACAAAGCTTAATAGACAGGTATATGCTGAGATTAGAAGTCAAGCCTTCATCTGGTCTTGTTGAAATATCAGGATTCAAGTTTCTTTCACCCTATGCAACTTTAAAAAATAGACAATGTATACAAAACAACTACTTTGAAACATTGGGCAAGAAGTTATACAAGATCAAACCATGCAAAGGGGAAGGAAAAGAAGTGTGCCCTATGGTTGTCAGAGCATTTTATCTGGAGACTGACTTCAGACCTAATAGCACAGAGCAATATCTGATTGAGGCCTGGCAGTCACACTGAGATTAGTGTTCAGACAGTTGGAAGCAGGGGTCAGAGAGATGATAGATAGGTTTAAGCACTTTTCTTACTGCAGCTGACCCCAGTTAGATTCCAGGCATCATATATGAACCCATTAGTACCACCCATAATTACCTGTGAGCACAGAGCCAGGAATAGCCTCTGATCACTGCCAGGTATGGTCCCCAGCCCAGCTCCACCTCCCTCCCACCCCCAAAAAATAAGTTAGAAGAGGATGGCAGCTGAGGAAAACAATACCAGTTCCAGAGAAGATGTAACTCTGTAGAGAGTTCCAGAAATCTGTAAGGGAGATTAGACTGTGTGAATCTTTCTTTGGTCCCAAGATGTGTATGCATAGGGCAAATCTCAACAACGTCATGAAAAAGTGGTTGGGGACCACCCAAGACAGTAGTCCTCATTGATGATTTAGTGAAGAATCCAGAAGGGTTATATCTCCATGATAAGGTTAAACCACTCTAGATTCATATAAGCAAAATTTTAAATAAATCTTAAATTGATCACACAAAAAGAAATTCCTACTCAGGTGATGAAAAACCCAAAATTTTTTTAAAGGAAGAAAAACTGCAAATAACCAACAACATGTGATTTGCCATATTCAGCATCCAGTACCAAACTAAACTACCACTGGATAGGAAAAGAAACAGGAAAATATGGTCTAAAACCAAGCCCAAGCTCACACTACCTCTGCATAAGTCTGACTTACATAATAAAATGAGCCATTGTGCCAAAACAGTACTAGATAAAAGCAGCAGACAAAAGTAACATTCCCAAAACAGAAAGGGCCAGAGGGGGCTCTTGAACTTTGGACAGAAGGACTCCCTGATTTAGGACAGATTAACGATCTCATGGAAAGTCAGAAATAAATATTGAGGGAGGTTGGATTGAAGGATTCCGTCTACCTTAGCAGATGAACTGACACAAAGGGGGCAACGAGAAACAATTAAACAGGCTTTCAGCTTTTGGAATGCTAGAGACAGGTCATTTTTAATGTGGTTTCTGACACCAACTATCGATGCACCAATGTCAGAGATTTAAAAAAAGAATGGTAAAACTATTCATCCTGCTTCGTAAGGTTTGGGACTTCACCAGGGTCTACTGGGGTGACCATTAGAAAAGCAAGGTCACTGCTTCCTTAACTCTGGGCTTTTGAAAAATCAGTAAGTAGGTAGTGGAGCTCAAGCATGCAAGAATTCATTCCTGCTCAGCTCCATGCTAGATACCCATAAGAACAAAAGAGTGAGTGAGAGAGAAAGCTCATCTTCTCTAAACAAGTTTGGTATAAAAGAGCTCTTTTAAACCCCCTTCTAAAAGGGGACAGAGAGATAGTACAGGGGTTATATGCCAGGTAACACATGGCTCCCCAAGCATTACTGGATGCATCTCCACTCTCCCGAGCACCACAGGGAATGTGTGTGTGTGTGTGTGTGTGTGTGTGTGTGTGTGTGTGTGTGTGCATGCACGAGCTTGTTATGCGTGTATATGTGTGTATGTTCATGCATGTGTGTGTGTGTGTGTGTGTGTAGGCCTGAGCATCATGGCCTTCTCTGGCCCCTGCATTAAACACAGTCCCAAATAGAGCCTTAATGAATGAATGAATGTTCATTCATTCAGGGTGTATAGTCAGCCCTGACTGTTTCCTGGGCAGAATAGACCTACCACCTCCCCCATGGTGAAACTGCACTTTTGATATCTTCCCCAGGATCCAGCATGGAAGAGGTAAATAATAATTGGCTTTTGGACAAATAAATTAGAAAATACTAAAATGGATTATGAAGAAACTGAGGCACATATTTTCTTATTTAATCTTCAGCACGTTCTGGTGATGGGCACAGCATTAACTGTGAGGAAATTCAAGTTCAGAGGGAAGGGACCAGCTCAAAGTCTCACAGCAAGCATCGGTAGAGTTGAGCTCAGCTTGTAGTCTGGTCCTGCTGTCCCTACCCTCTCTCCTCCTCGATCCACTAAGATTATAAAAAATGCGAAAGCAACCTCATTTCCATCCACAGTGTACACAGGAGAGTCAGCCTTCATCTATTATTGCTGGGCAAAGTAGAGCTAGTATCTTAGTATTTACATTGCTTTTTCACTTAAAAGACAAAAATATCAAAATGCCACCAAATCCTTTTAAGAAATACAGTCAAACACTGATCCCACCTATCCCAGCAGCACAGAAATGATGAATGACACTCCCACAGCCCTCTGTGAAGGCTACCTTTATGGATGTTTCCCCTGACCCCATATCAACTCAATTGCATTCAGCATTTCTGCTGACCACAGGGAAATGCAAAATGGGCATCCTATTTGCACACTAATTTTACTGAGCCCCTGCGTCTTCATAAAATGATAACGCGGGGCTAATAAAAATCAAGCATCTCGGGTGCTAATATAAGCAAATGTTGATGCAGGCAGGTAACAAATTGCTTTGTCATTTAGGAGGCCGTAAAAGAGCATTATAATCATCTTTAGGCAAAATGGATGGGTCGCCTTTGCTTAGCTTTTAGCTTTCATTTGCGAAATCAATTTAAGGTAATGTAGCAGCTCTGAGGTGGTGTGACATGAACGCCCCCACCCCCCTCCATCCCTGAGTCCCCAGACCCACACAAAGTCAATTAAACATATTCTTGGCGAGGCAGCAGGGCTGATGGGGAAGCATGCGTGAACAAAGCCAGGGAGGAACAGAAGCTGAACAATGAGACGGGAACAACCTGTAAAACGAAGCTGCTGAAGGTGACACCCAAGGACACAAAGGAGGTTCCATCCTCAAGTGCAACAGGGAGGCCACTGCAGCCTTCCCAGTGAATAGGAGGGGTGAAGTCAGATGTGCTTTGTGTAGTACACACACACACACACACACACACACACACACACACACCCCTTTGTCATTATACCCTTCCATTATACACTATTTCCTTATTCATCAAATATTTATTAAATATTGATTAGGTGGCCAGGCACTGGCTATTATTATCTCCATTTTATCAAAAACCATACAAAGAGTATGTAGTGTTATGCCCTTGTCCTCACAGCTCATGACTGGTATCACCAGAGGTCCTGCCCAGGCAGGGTGACCTACAGTGAATTCCATGCTTCTCCTATGCCATTCTGTTTCTTGTGGAGAAGCACAAGCTATTGTAGTTATGGGAGCAATTAAGTAAAACTCATTTGACACTTACTCTGTGCACACACCTTCTCTGTGGGGCCTGGCTGAATTTTCACAGCAACGCAACAAAGTCCTCATCTTATCCCCATTTCATCAGTTAGAAGATGAAGGTCCAAGAAAATGGGATGTTTTGTCTAAGCTGTCTAAGTAGCAAATGTAGGAGGCAGTGTTAAACCTAGGTCTTTATGAATCTCAAATTTACTATCTTCATTTTTGGGTCAGATCCCCTGTTGGGGATTAGATAAGGGCCTTTGGTGGTTTTGAAAATGTACCCGTGGATTCTTTGTCAATTACATCCCTCCTGTGTAGGCTGGAGTTAAGTCTTCCTCTGGCAAATGGAACACCAGGGAAGTGATAGGCATCACTCTGGAGATTAGGTTATAAAGAAAAAACCTGGCTGCGCCTTGGAGCTTCCTCTCTGCCTTGGAGTCACTCCTCGGAGGGCATCTAGCTGCCCTGATATGAGAATGCTCCAGTGGCCTGTGGAGAGGTCCACCTGGTAAAGAGCAGGGTCATCAGACAACAGCCAAAGGAACCAAGCCCTGCTAGGTCCTGGAGGGCAGGTCCGAGGCCTGCCAGACAACTGCACCCCATGCCCACAGCTTATGACCCCCACATTCCTGACCCACAGAAATGGAGAGATGCTAAACATCTGTCTGTGGTTTTTTAGATGCTGAATTCTAGAGTAATGTTTGGGCTACAGTGATAAGTAATTATTCCCCCCAGAGATAATTACACCCCTCCCCCCCACCTAACCCCAGATCATAGAATTTAATAAACTTTGTGTCAAATCATCAAATCTGTTGACAATGAGATGGAGTTAAGCCATAACCTTGGGGGCGAGGTGGGGTGTGGGGTGGAGGGAGGAAGTGAGAGAGAGAGATTCAACTCAATGAATTTGGTCAAATAGCAGTGAATCTGTGGTTGGAAGGAATTCGAGAAGAGGCCCATAGTCCCAGGCACTGGCTCTTTGGGCTCTCTGGATAGAAATTCACACGGTCAGTTTTGCTCTCCTATCTCTGCTGACAGTCCTATAGCATTGCGAGGTGTCCTGTGAGCAAAGAACTGGAATCATGTGTGTGTATATGTGTGTGTGTGTGTGTGTGTGTGTGTGTGTGTGCGCGCACGCGCATGTATGTGTATGTGTTGGGGTGGGGAGCTTTCCAGAAGGTGAAAGAGATGTGCTTTTGCATTGAAGTCTTTTTCATTTCCTTAACTTCATGGTCCCTGAAGCCATCAGAAAGTCCAAAAACACTCCTTTAGCATTTTTTTTAAATACACCAGAAAGGTCATTTTCTCTGGGGCTCAAAGGAGTCCATACAACCAAGGGGCCAGAGAAAGAGCCCTAGAGACATTGGCTGTTGCTGTGAGATCTTGTCTTTCTAGGGTGCACTAGGCACCAGAATAGCCTTGCTCTGGGTCTCTCTGCCCCCAACAGAGGTGATTCTTTGAAACCGATAATGGGAGCTCCAGTATACTCCCTCTGCTGACAAGAGGAGCTTGTCAGCAGCTCTCTGCTGTTCTCAGGGCAAGTCAGCCTCCCTTACCTGGCACCCCAACTCTGGTAGCAGCTCACCTCGCCAACCCTGCCCCAGCCCTGCTAGCAAGAACATTCCCCCACACCTCCGCGCCTGTGCTTGCTGCCACGTCTCCCTAGAATGCCAGCCCCCATCTCATCTGTCTGCCTTCCTCCTACTCAGCCTTCCAGACTCTGCTCGGATGTATCTCGTCAGAGTGGGGAGGGAAGAAGCTGCCATTCATCCGCGCCTTGTCCTAGGCCAACCCGAGTGCTAATGTTGTGCTGATCTAATTTCATCAGCGCCATTGTTCTGCACGTTCCCCTACAAAACATGTCATGTGGAAGGTAATGTGAGGATATCACTCGGCTGCTGATACTGACAATAAAGGGGGAGCAGGAGCTGGGGATTACAGCAGGGACGTGCTCAGGGTGCAGATTCCTTGTCTATGCTTTCATGAGCAAATGGAGCTTCCTCGGGGGCAGCAAGAACCAGTGGGTGCAGCTAGGAGACTGGGTGCCAGCACGGATCTATAGGAGAGCTGGATGAGGGCCATGAGCAGGACACGGATCCTTATGTATCCTCTGAACCCTGAAGGGGTCACAGAAAGCCCGCTGGTGGGCAGACAGACTCCATCTGGACCCCACGGATCACTGGCTCGAAAGCTTTAGGCAAATCACTTGCATATTTTGAGTCTCAGTTCCTCATCTACAAAATGAGAACAGTAAGCCCCAGCTCACTCCATAAACACTAAGAGGGAGACTTAACTTCCTCCCATTTACAAGCCGCAGCAAGAGGCTTTCTTAGCCCTGTGGATTCCTTTGATGGGGTGGGTGCTGTGAAGGGGACTGTCCTGTGCCTTCCAGAATGTTACTGTTCCTCTACCCTCTGCCCACCAGATGCCAGTGCACCCCTCTGCCAGCAGTGATCATCAAAACCAGCCAGCTGCGCACATCACTGAAGGGTCCATGATTTCTTGGGAGTAAAGTTATGTATGTGAGCACAGTCTACTTAGTCACCAGAACCCAGGGAGAAATCTCAGCTGCCAGGGGTACATACTTTACATGTGCTGCAACCTGAGTTTGAATCCCAGCACCACATAGGCATAGCTCTGGAGACCCCTGTGATGTCAGTGGGCCTTGTATTTCCAGGGAGTGGCTCTGAGGGCCCCAAAGCACTGCCTGAAATGACCCCCCCGACCAAAAAAATTTTTTTTTAATTTTTAAAGGCTTTCCAAGTCTGTCCAGAACACAGTGCTCTAACTTTCCTCTGAATAAGCTCTTCCTTCCCCAAAACCAAAACAATTTTTTTTCATTTTAAGGTTCTGGAGAGATAATACAGTGGGTAAGGTACTTGCCTTTCTTATATGGTCCCCCGTATAGGGTCCCCAGAGTGATCCCTGAGTGTGGTCAAAAGTAAGCCCTGAGCACTACGGTGTGTGACCTAACAAAACAAAACAAAACAAAACAAACAAACAAATAAACAGATGAGTTCTCATCACAGAGCTCATCTGGACTCCTAATCTGGTCATAAATCATGGGTACCTTGCCCAGGCAGGCTTGAGAGTCACAAGCTGGTTCTGTTTCACCTAAGACCCAGCAGCTGCTCTCCCTGCTCTGGGTGAGCTGGAGAAACGCTGTTGGCAAAGTGCACTTTCAGTTCCCTCTGTTCCAGACCCGTGCTCTGGGCCACAGAGCCTCAGCTGGGCTCCAATCTCACATCTGTGGGGAGACTCCCTGTGAGGGATCAGATGCTCTTCCCTCCATGCGATGGCAGGGAACAGATTACCACGGAGAAGACTATGTTCCTGGCAGGAATTCATGCTGAAACCCAGGCCTTTGGGGAAAGGAGAAACTCTGAAACACTTCACACGTCCCCATCACCTACTAAAACTGCTTTTCCTTTGGCATTAAAAGGCAATGAGGGAGGGGAGCAGAGCCTTAGTAGGATAGTGTGCTTGCCTTACAGGCAGAGGACCTGTGTTCGATCCTGGCACCCCATAGGGTTCCCCAAGTCCCTCCAGGATTGATCCCTGAGCACAAAGCAGGATTAAGCCCTGGAGCATCACCAGTTGTGACCTCATCAATACATAGCACTGAAGCACTGTCCTGTTGTTCATCGATTTGCTCGAGCGGGCACCAGTAATGTCTCCATTGTGAAACTTGGTGTTACTGTTTTTGGCATATCCAATATGCCATGAGTAGCTCGCCAGGCTCTGCCGTGCAGGCGGGATACTCTCGTTAGCTTGCTGGGCTCTCCGAGAGGGGCGGAGGAATCGAACGTGGGTTGGCTGCGTGCAAGGCAATCAATCGCCCTACCCGCTATGCTATCGTTCCAGCCCACCAATATAAAAAGGCCCTCCCGTTGATCGTCGATTTGCTCGAGCGGGCCCAGTAACGTCTCCATTGGAGACTTTGTTGTTACTGTGTCTGGCATATCGAATACTCTCGGTAGCTTGCCGGGCTCTCCGAGAGGGGCGGAGGAATCGAACTCGGGTCGGCCATGTTGGCCGCTTGTAAGGCGAACGCCCTACCCGCTATGCTATCGTTCCAGCCCACCAATATATAAATAAATAAATAAAAGAAGTGAGGGAGCCCAGAGAGTGCATCAGAGAGGTCACCAAATACTGACATTCTCATTGTCACCATAGAAAAGGAGCTTGCCCCAGGTCACACGGCTCAGGACCTGAGCCAGTCTGGAATGGGTCAGAAAGCTCCAAGGTCCAGAACCTCCTCTCCTCATCCTGGACTGCCTCAGACAATGCCAGGCAGATGGGTGCCCTGAGCCTCTCAGCAGATACCTCTCAGGAAGTTAGGAAAGTCATGAGATAGTATCACTGTCCCCATCCAACCACCCTCAGTTAGGCTCAACAGTTGCTAAAACCTCCTTGACTAGGCAGCACCCTGGGTGGGCCCAGACCACCTTTAGGAAAGGAGGATGATTCCTGCCCCCTCCTGTCTCATCTCCAGGAAAAATCTCAAAGCACTCCCAGAAAGTTGACCTCAGAGCTGCCTGTGGGAGTTGGATACTCTGGGAACCTCAGGTGGAATGAGTTAATTGCATAGTACCCTTTCTTTGCAGGGCTGAGCAGGAGAGAGGTGTGAGGTTTGCAGGATGGGGGTGTTCTCAGAAGAGTCTTCCAGCAACCCTATGGTGAGCTGGGCCAGGTGGGCCCTTCAGAGTTATTCCAGGAGGCAATGGCCATGTCCTGCGGCGGCCAGTAGAGATGGGAACACTTTGCTATGGCTAGGCATTTTCCAAGGAGGAAGTCCGCTGGGGGCTCTCCTACACTCCTGAGAAGAGGGAAGACTGACTCTGAGGGGGGTAGAGGAACTGAGTTATAACCAGCCTCCAGCAGTGGCCGCTGAAGGAAGTAGGGAAGATCTGAACCCTCCAAGCCAGAGCGTGACGGATTTTGTTTTTTGGTTCAATTTAGCACATATTTTCTAACGCTGACCCCATGCCAAGGGTGGCTCCCTGAAGATCTGAAGAGGAGTTGGATGCTATTTCTGCCATCCAGGAGCTCAAAGGCGGACGGAAAAGGAAGATCAAGCCTGGCTTTATGCTCTAAAGTGGAATGCCAGAACAAAGGAATGGTTAAGCCAAGTTCTGCCACATGTGTTCCTAATTCTGAGACCATTTACATCCTCATCTGCAAAATGAGGATCATTCCATCAGCTGCAGAGGAATCTTGCAAGAATTAACCAAGGATTGGGTAGATGTCCATGAACTCACTGCACAATTTACCTTCAAAAATGGTTCCTACAAAGAGAGGTCTTGTGATCTGAACTGACAGACACAAAGCCTGAGACCACTAGATCCTAAGCAGCAACAAGTGAGCCTAGGCTTGGCTAAGCACTTGCCATTTCCTATTTCTGCTGCCTTGCTCCCAGAAAAGGTGCTCAAGAAATCTTGAGGCAAGCACTGTAGAGCATGTGCTGCCCTTCGGCTGAATGAACATGCTGAGCTAGAACCCAGTGCCCAGGCTTTCCCCAATGCGAGATCTGCCTTACGAGTTTTCTCCCAGCCACCAGAAACTCCTCACCAGCTTCAGTTGCAGGCTTATTAGCAAATGTAAATTGAATTACGTCGTGCCCTTTTGTAACAAGGACAACAAAAACAGTTTCCCCAGGAAAAGAGGGCGAGGAGAGGTGAAAGCCAGGATGAAAGTCGGTGGAGACAATACATTCTAATCAAACTTGATAAATATGTAAATTAAAGCAGCAAAACAGTTGGCTTTGACAAATGACTTCTCTGTAATGGATTTTTCCACAGTGAAAGGCTAGAGTTCAGCCCGCCTGCTCGTCACCAGAGGAGCCCTCTCCTGCTTTCAGGGCAACGCTGGCTACAGGGGCAGGGATGCTGGAGGCAGAGCACAGACCTGCTCTTCTTCTAATAGATGCCATTTGTGGAGTGTCTGCTGGGCCCCACCCCCATCAGCCCTGTCTTCCACAAGGCGGGCCTGGTAGAGATGAGGTGGAACACCCCCAGACTCTGAAGTCTGAAAGAGACTTTGAAAAGGACCTCTGAAGCTCAAGGGATGAAAGCTGCCAGCTGTTGAGGAGCATGATAAGTGCAAGCCCTGCAATGCTCCTAGCACTGTGTGATGATCTGACCCACCCCGGATTTAGGGTGTAACAATTCTCCCCTCCCAAGACCTGTCCCAGCAGCACAGGGATCATGCTCAGAAAACATCTACTTCTTAAAGTTTTCTGTGTCGTTCCAAGGGGACTCCTTCTCCTTGAGTCTGCTCTATCTCCTTTTTCTCATCCGCATGAGACATATCCGCTTTGCTGAAGGCCTAGACAGCATTCAACAGACGGGCACATTCAGATTGCAGCATTTCATCAACCTGCAGAAAATTGTCATTGTAAGTCACTAAATTGGAACTAAGGGAGGCGGTTGCTTAAGCATAGGCAACCAGAGTAGCCATTGCCAGAGTACTAATGCTATTACTGGAATGGGCAGCCAGGTGAGAGGCAACTGGAGAACAGTTGTTGTTTTTTTTTTTTCTTCCTAGCCAGGCTCTTCCTACCTCCTGATGCAAAGCTCCCCAGGCCTGATGAGTAGTGCAGTATGTTCCTCCTCTCACAGATCAGTAACCTGAACCTCAATGTGCTGCTTCAGGCACCAGACAGCAGGAGTCACAGCTAGAATGTAAACCCAGTCATTGGTGTTGGTGGCAGGGGAAGGGGGGACATGAGGCCTCCCATGCAGTGTTAGGGGGCCTGAAAGCCATTCTCAGGAATATTTGGCTAAACAGGCCCCAGCTGGTTCAGTTCCAGGACCCAAGGATGCAGACATGCTCATCCTAGGTAGCATCAGCACCTCATCCAGCAGTGCTGGGGTTGGGGGTGGGTGTCATGCAGGGGTGGGATTCCAACTCAGATTTGAACAGGAATGAGTTCTCCACACCAGAGATGGGATTCAGGGTCACAGGAGAGGATCTTAAATCTCCCTGGCCCAAGAACCCAGGGTTTTGTTCTCCTGAACACAGTCTTACTTCTAACACCTCTGCAGGAAAGCCCATTCCCCGGGTGCCCATGCATGTGTTTGCTTCAGATTCAGACTCCCGGGCATTTCCCAGTTCTTGTCCAGAGTTCTCAGAGTTGAGGTGTGAACAGAAACTCAAGTGGGATACTGGCAGCCGTGGAAAGACACTATAATACATTTTCCAAACAGAGAACCAGTATGGACGAGTGCACAAAGTGCTCTAGGAAATGTTCCCCGGTTGCACCGCGAGTGATGTGAGCCTGGCCCAGAGCCGAAGATCTGAAGATCCAGCTCCATCTTGCCAGATGCTGGAGGAATTTAGATTTGAAGAGTGTTCTTTCTTTTCTATTGAGATCTTCATTGACTTGTATAAAAATACCACTTTCAATCTCAAATCCCCACTGGCATCTTTATATAAGCACTGAAAATGCTACTGGGCTTTGGAGATTTCATTTAATGAAGGAAAAGTATTTCTATTAAAGAGTGTAATTTTTTTCCCTCTCTCAACAAAACATCTTCGGAGGTGCCAGAGAAACTGGATTGTCCTGGGCTCTGAGAGAAATGAACCAAGCCTTGCCTTATCTAAGAGGTGCTTAAGCCAGACTCTGGAATGACAAGGCCAACGTAGATGAAGAGGGTCAATAACAAAGAGGAAGTAAGAGTGACTGTAAAGAATCAAATTCAAGCATACCAAAGACTTCACAAAGCCCTCTTGGCACTCAGCAGGGAAATAATTCCAGTAACACTGAAATATTTCAACTCTCTCCTGTACTGCCTGAGTTCCTCCTCCCATGCCCCTTTATCTCCTCTCTAGCATAGAGAACCCTCATGCTTCCAACCCTCTGTGGCTTCCCTGGGGTACCTAGAAGCCAAGTATGGCTCTTCACTCTGCCTGTCCTCAGCCCACTTTGCTCTTTCCCCACCTGCTTACTTACCATGTTGCCTCACACTGGGGTTCTCTGGATTCTCTGCCCTCCTAAAGGGTTCTGTGGCTTCTTACCTCTTGGGTCTCTTTATGCAAAATCAGTAAAGCCACAGCAGCAGGAGTTGTCCTATAACCAGCCAGCGGATCCCTAGTCCCATACTGATGGCATGTATACACTTAATGTTTACTTAAAGTAAACACACCTGGCTGGTACTGAGTGACTGGTTCTGGAGAACTGTGAGGTGGGGATGGGGAGGACTGAATAATGACTAAATGAGGTAGTGGAGTCAGCAAACTGTCTGAGGGTGCGCAGCTAGTAAGCACTGAGCAGAGCAGACCCCAGTCTGATGTTCTGATGAATTAAAGTCTGTGTTCCTGCATACACTATCCACCTACTCACAGAGAGGCCACACAATACAAGGCTGTGGTTGGACCTCAGCATAACTGCCCCTGATTTCCTATTCTGGTTCTGCCACATGCTGACTGCCTGGTTTGGGGAAAGTTGCTCGACCTCTGGGCATCTCAATCTTTTCATCTGTAAAATGGGAGCATTAACAATATCCACCCTGTTGGAATGTTGTTTCAACTAAATCAGTTAAAGCACTGATAAGATCCCTTGTCCCATGGTAACACCCAACTAGTAGTTGTCATTCTTGATCAGTCCACAAAACCTTCTTAAGCTCTCTGGCAGCCCCTCCTTGGGAAGCTGCCCCCACTCCACCCCTGGTGAGTCAAGGGTTCCTGCTCTGTCCTCTCCTCCTCTCCCACTATTACAGCAACTGCATAAGAGTGATTGTTGGGGTGGGGGTAGGTGGTGCAGAAGCCCTGTCATGCTCATCTCTCCCTGGGATTCATTTCTTTTCTGAACTGGAGAAGAACATTTTACTAGGTTGTAAGTGCCTTGCAATGGCTGAGTTTAAAAGTAAAACCACCTTTGGAAATGCCCGGCACTGCAGCAAACAGACCCCCTTCCCCACCCTCATGGGGGCCCCTTGTCCTGCTCTCTTTCTATTTCCTTACTGTGCTGCCTTCCTCAAAACCACCTTACATGGGACCTGCTTATTTGGCCCCTCCCCCTGAGCCTCATGCCAGCATGGAGATGGGGGTGGGGCAGAGGACGTTCTGGGATGAAGGGCAGTGGCCTGAGATGTCTCCTTGAAACATTATTTGGTGTTATTTTTAAAGCTGAAGGTGTAATGTTTTGTTTTCCCAGCTGTGTCAAAATGTCGCCATATCAACATAGCTGTGTCAGACAGCTGTGTCCATGTGGCTGAAACAAAAGGACTGTGTCAAAACGATATGAACTCTCATGAAGCCAGCTGGCATTAATGGTCCTGGATCAAAATTATGCAGCATCACACGTGGCTTAACCAACCATCAACTGCACTTAACACCAACAATCTCTGTTGTCATTAATTTCCATTCCAATGAGGAGGTTTTCATCTTGGGAAGGAACAGAAATGCTGAAGATGCTGCCTGATATCACACAGCAGGTGATAGAACGTATCTGTCATCATTGAAGCTGCTGCTGCTGATGATGATGATGTAATTTAAGGCACTCGGATATTATCACCAAGGCACCAAGAAAGATAGTGAGCTGACCAAGATCTCACTGTCAATTGGATTTACACAAGTGTGAAGGAAAGCATGTGATCAGTTCTCAGTAACTTCTTTACCTGTGCACTAAATTCTAGAATACAACATCATCAATGGCTTCATGACCCACCCTCCACAATGGAACAGAGACCACAGCAGACAGCTAAAGCCTGAGGCATGATACCTGAAAACTGGATAGGCCAAGTTCTTGGTGAAAGAAGTTTTAGTGTCAGACTAGGCAGGTTGTCAATATCCCATTAGCCAGATAGGCCACTGGGCACTGGGCTGACAAGTCCTCTCAGTGGGGCCTGCTCTGCATGAGGGAACGGCAGGGTGGGGAGGTGGGGGGGGGGGGCTTGCAGAGTGGGGTGCAAGCAAAGAGCTATTTGCATCTATTTCCATAATTGATATTTCTGCAGCTGACTAAAGAAATAAACCCCTGTTAACCCGAGTTAGGAAAATTATACACACACCTACTGTCTTAATGGCTTTGAGAATTGGATTGAATGAAGTCATTCTCAAATAAAATATAAAAGCTTAATTTACAAGAACATATTTCCAGAGGGTGTTTTTATAGATCAGTGTTATAGGCTGCTAGGACAAAGCTTCTAGGATGAATCTGAGCTCTGCCTTGGACTCTGTCTGGGATATGGTGCGGGCTGGAGGGTTGTAAATGGCGTGGACCTGGGTCTGAGTTGTGACGGAGTGATTGCGGCACCACATCGGGGCAACAGCAACAGGAGCGAAAAGACACAAGGCAGGGCTGCTTTGGAAAGGAAGCTCTGAGGATGCTGCTCTCCAGAGGCTTCACTCTCACCTTCTGCAGGAGAGTTCTCTCTCTCTCTCTCTCTCTCTCTCTCTCTCTCTCTCTCTCTCTCTCTCTCTCTCTCTCTCTCTCACACACACACACACACACACACACACAGAGACAGACACACACACTCATCCAAACCCCATACACACCCTCACATTTATACACACATATGCATACCCTTGTTCCTGACGCCCCATTCGCTCTCAATGGAACGACCATCTCTAAATGCAACAGCTATGTGTACCTAGGTCGAGAGGTCAACATGACAAATGACCTGGCACCCGAGCTGCGCAGGAGGAAGAGAGCGGCTTGGAACGCCTTCAAGAACGTCAAAGAAATAGCTAAGAGGACGAAGAACATCCGGCTCCGGGCACATCTCTTTGATTCCACTGTTCTTCCTGCATTAACATATGCCTCAGAGACCTGGGCCCTACGCAAACAAGATGAGAACGCCATTCAGGTCTCCCAAAGAAGAATAGAAAGAGCTATGCTTGGAATATCACGTTTCACTCAAATGAGAGAACGAATCCGGAGTTCTGACATCCGTCGACGATCAAGGATCAGGGACGCTGTCTCATTTGCCAAGGTGTCGAAAATCAGATGGGCTGGTCATGTAATGAGATTTAAAGACGACCGTTGGACTAGAGCTGTTACCGATTGGATTCCACGGGATGTCAAGAGACCGCGTGGCCGCCCACCTACCAGATGCACAGACTTCTTTGTCAAGATCATGAACGATCGGTTTGAGGCCCTCCATGTTCCCGGAGCGAAGGGATGCCATTGGGCTACACTAGCACGCGACAGGGACAAATGGAGACGTTACTGGCGCCCGCTCGAGCAAATCGACGACTAACGGGAAGTTAAGTGATTAAGTGATGCATACCCATTCACACACATGTTCAATACCCATCTTCCATCTCCTCTCAGAGCCCCCCCCCGCCCATGGTGCCCTTTCAAAGCCCTCCTTAATGCCAAGTGGAGTTATTTGCATTTTCAATTCTGGAAATCATTAATATTTTCAAAATAGCCAGCCCCGCTTTCTTACCTGTCACATTTGAAGGAAAACTTTCTATTTGTGGGATCTTGGACCATGGGTTGAGTTCCATCATTTCAGTCCATTCTCTCTCAAGCCCTGCCCCCTCTACCGTGTGTGGTGGGGCAGACAGGCACAGGAACGGATAGTGGAAATTAACAGTGAGCCCTGCATTGACTGAGGAGACCACAGGCATCCCTGGGTGATCCAATAAGGCTACTCAGAGCAGAGAGCCTCTCATTACCAGCCACCATATTTATGGAGTGGGGGGAAGGTGAGCGAGTCAGAAGGATTTTTCAGTTCTTTTCAGTCATCATGTCAAGAGCTTGAGGGTCTTTGAGTGGCACAAGCTCAGGCTAAGATCCTGCAGTGGCAAGGCTCCCTGTGTGGCATTCATTGAAATGAACATTTCTGAAGCTTTTCAGGGAGTTAGGGAAGGAAGACACAGGCCTTTATGGGCCTGCCCAGGGATACCAGAGCTGACAAAGGGTGATGTACCTTACCCAGCTCCTCCACCTCTCACACCCACCTCTGTATGCCCCAGTGAGCTCATTCCTTTCTTCTTTCAACCCCTCGAGGGGTTGATTCCTAACACTCCCATTTCCATGAGGCAAGAAGCTAAGAATCAGAAACTCCATTACTGGCTCCAGGTCACAGGGTTGGCCAGCGAGTGAGACAGGATCTGATCCCCTGTCACCAGGGTCCTTAAGCTCGGAGCTCTTCTGCTACATCTTCCAGAGGAAGGTGAGAAGATGGAAATGAAGCACCTTCCTGCTCAGTGAGTGCTTCATAGCTCGGGTGTGAAGTACGACACAGTCCAGGTGTGGCTCTTACGTGGAGCCCAGACTATTACTCTCTCCCTGATTAACCATTCCACCACCCCCAGATCGCTAGCCAGAGACCCCTGCGAGCCCTTGTCCAGTGGCCCCCTTGCTCCACAGTCACCCTCCTAACCACCTTCCCCCAAACCCAACATGCCATTGCACCTCCTCCTTGCGGCTCCCCCCAGTGACCAGTACCACTGCCCTCAGCACACAGTAAGCTCAGAGTTAGTGTTTGCTAAATGGGTTGAAAGAAAACAACATTAACCACCCTGGTTCCCAGAAGAAAATCTTTGCCAACGATCTTTAGCCTGGACACATCAATATAAAAATGACACAGCTATAATTTGCTTTCAGATTCAAACGGGGAAGGTGAACTTTGACTCTGTCAAAAAATGAGAGAACAAATTAAATTGAAGCACAAAGTCATTTCCCTGGTTCCAGGGCTCTGGATTTCTAATTAATGTGCAGCGCAGTTCCTAGGGCTGTAAGGCCTTGGTGAGATGGGGCCTGCTACTTTGCGGATGCAACAGCAGCGCAGGACAGAACTTTTTATTTGTTTGGCTTTCTTTATTGGGATGTATTGTGTTTCTTACAGACAGAACAATCCTGGTGATTAGAAAGATACAACTGCTAGAAGCTGAACTTGTACCAAAACAAACAAACATACAAAGGGGCCCAAGTGATAGTACAGCATGTAAAGCACTTGCTGACCCAGATTTGATCACTGGTATCCCATATAGTTCCCCAAGCCCCACCTAGAGTGATCCCTGAACACCACCAGATATGCACCCCCCCTCCCAAAAAAAAAAATAAATAAGTACAGCCCACAACACAATTGACTCCAGCTACTTCACCACCCAACCACATCCTATGCGTCTAGCAACTTGGCCCCAGCAAGTTCGAAACAGAAAGAGGAATTTCAGGCTATGAGCTGAAAGATGAGGGAGATGGAGATAGTCAGCTCCCATCCTCCCAAATCATGAGAGGTGAAGGCACTTAACTGGGAGTCTTGGCAAGCCGGCCTGGGGCTCTGATATCCAGTCATGTTCTGAGATATTAATAAGGGGGCCAATGGTGAGTGACACAGACCTCATTCTGACAACAATGAGGCAAGGAAGTCTTCTCAGGGGAATAGCCTAGCTCCTGGTTGGCTGGGGGCAGGGAGATAACAAGTGGGGGATGCTCTTTAACACGCTGATTCCCAAACCTGCATGAGTAATAATCACCTGGTAGCCTTAAAATCGCAGGTCCCCTGACACCCCTCCAGAACCCTGAACCTTTTTGATTCCAGCAAAGAGCCTGGGAATCTGTAATTTTTGAAACTAGTGCATACATCCTCTGGTCAGAATGTTCTGGAAATTACTAACTTGAAGCACTTTGACCTTTCCTTACTTAAGTGCCTAGGAACACTGTCTGTCCATGGACGAGCCATATCCATTCTCTGAGTTCCATTGTCATGTCTGCAAAGTGTGGGGGATCCCTGCCCTTTCGAGGCTTTGAGGAAGAAATAAGAGGGACCATTCCTGGTATCAGAAGGGCCATGGTCTGTGGGAGGCACATCTGCTGTCCCGTTGGTGTGGAAAAGCTGTTGTCTTCCAAATGGGGATCTCAAGGTACCCTGAGGTGCTCTTCCTGCTCTCACGCTTTTGGCTCACAGCCAAATGGAGACTGAGTTTCAGTCTCCATTGTTTCCTGCCCAGGGTGAGCATGGCTGGTGGTTCTGCCTTATCCAGGGACCCAGAGCCACAGGGCTCCATAGCCCTCGGAGGAGAGGGAGGTCCAGACTTGGGCTGCCTTGGGGTCAGGGTGGAAATGATGTCCGAGTTCCAATTCCCAGAAATATCTGGCCCAGGCTGACATTCCACACCTCCACAGACCCCCTATCTGACCTCTTGACAATTCCAAGCAGCAGGTTCAGACAAGGGAAAGGGGCTGTCAACTCATGGGGGGGCCTTTGGTAAAGACTCCCTCACAACTCACGCAAATAAGACAAGAGACAGGATGACTCTCTCTGTGTGTGTGTGTGTGTGTGTGTGTGTGTGTGTGTGTGCATGCATATGGCAGGATGGGGGTAGTAGAGTAGGGGAATAGGGTAATACATTATCAGTGAAAATATTTGGACCATAAAGGCGGTGTTTATGACTGAATTTCCCAGTCACTCCCAAATTTATATGCTTAAGTTCTGACTCCCAGTGCCCCCACCCCAGTGTGACTACTATAAGAAGGAGGTAATTATAATGAAATGAGATCTCTGGATGAGAACTCTCCCCCTACTGCATGACACCTGTGCTCATAGACAGGGGTTATGGGAAGACTGCATGAAGGATGAGAGAGATTCACCCACGGCATGCCAAGGAGAGGGCCACTGGGAAGACAGCCCTCCTAGCACCCTCATCTCTCTTTAGGAACTCAGGGCTTTCTGTGGTGGAAGCCTGGGTCAGATGTGCGTGGTCACCTGGGCAGACAGACACAGAGAGTGCAGCCTCCTCTGGCTCTTTGACGCAAATTTGGGAGTCTCCTCAGCTTTTCCATCTGTGAAACAGAAACACAGCATGTGCGCCCAGATGGTCAACGACCTGATCTCCAAGGGGAGGTGCAATTCTGGCATGCTGGGCTTACACTGAGTATAGGATGCTCAGTTGCCCTTTCCTATTCAGCTGTACAAGGCTGGATCAATCTTGTACCCCTGTGAACCTTGGTTTGGTCCCAGAGGAATAGGGACCACACCCTTGTTCACCTCACTCAGTAGAATTGCTGGGACCCCTGTGTGGTCACATGTGACAGGGCTGGAGATTTAAAGCACTTTACAGATGTAAAGAACCACTGTGTCCTGCACAGCAGGATGCCGTCCATCCCCGGAGGTGCCTTTGAAAGGGCATCTAAAGAACAGAGCAGCAGCAAGAGCTCCTATTGGATTTATAGTCAAAGGCTCTGGCCGCACCTTCCTGCTCATTTCCGTGACAGTGTAGCCCCATCCACTTCAAAGTTCTGCCTTTTTCTAAAACAGGACTGAGACAGCTGTGATGAAAGATGCTGATACTTTCCACTCAAGTAATTCCCAAGGCTTAGGTGATTCCATGGACTTGGTTAACTCAAGAAATCAGAAATCTCTCTCTTGTTGCTCATGGCATTGTACAAAGTCAGTCTCACAGGGCTTGCTCCAGCTTCTGGGAGCAGCTGAACAACATTTTTATTTTTTTTTGCTTTCTGTGTCACACACAACTATGCTCAGGGGTTATTCCTGGCTCTACATTCAGGAATTACTCCTGGTGATGCTTGGGGGACCATATGGGATGCTGGGGATTGAACCCAGGTTGGCCCCATGCAAGGCAAACGCCCTACCCGTTGTACCATTGCTTTGACCCCAAGAAGCTGAACTTCTTTCTCACCAGAACCCGATGTCCCTGAATTCATCTAAAAACCAGAACGAGGTGTCAACAAGTGCGCGTGCGCACACACACACACTTCCATTAGCATCCTCAGAGTTCATTTTCTTGCTGCTCCTAACACACAGGTCTTTCAAAGTCTTCTCAATCACATTCGACCTTGAGCTTCTCCGTCCTACACTTAACTCAGAATAAGGACAAGGAACAGAATCCGGGAAGAGACCAGAATCATAGGAGAGTCCCCCAAATCTCTCTAGCAATACTCCAGCAGAGGTGCAGAGGTGGAATGCAAGGTGGACCTCACGGAGAGCAGCAGGTGGGGAGCTGGAACTGCCGCCCTCCAGGGCCTTCTTATTCTAGATGGTTTGGCAAGAAACAACATTAGGTGGTTTAACAAGAAAAAACATTAAGCTGTCAGGACTTGAGCCACTGATCTGCAGGTGAGGTTGGAGCTTACTGATGAGCCACGGAGCATTAGTTCTAATTACGTACCAGGCAACAGCTGATTTACCAGACCCACACTGACTGTAATTACTTTCCACTCTGCTACATGGGGGAGTGAATCAGGCCAGCCCCATCCTAGTGTTGACGCAGCGCTTTGACAAGTGAAGAAGAAAGTCCTTGTGACAGTTTTGGGACTTTCCACCATGCCCTAGAATATAGTAAAAGTAAAGTAAAGGCCCTCCCGTTGATCATCGATTTGCTCGAGCGGGCCCAGTAACGTCTCCATTGGAGACTTTGTTGTTACTGTGTTTGGCATATCGAATACGTCACGGGGAGCTTGCCAGGCTCTGCCGTGCGGGCGAGATACTCTCGGTAGCTTGCAGGGCTCTCCGAGAGGGGCGGAGGAATCGAACTCGGGTCGGCCATGTTGGCTGCGTGCAAGGCAAACGCCCTACCGCTGTGCTGAGCCCTAGAATATGCATCCAAGAAAAAAAATCACTTCACTGGTTCTGCACATTCTCAGAGTATGAGCACAGTTCTGAAGATTCCCAACGCTGCTCTGGGGAAGAGCTTGTGAAGACATGAGAGAAAGCTCCCTCTACTCAGTGGGCAGCCACTGGGAACCCCAAGGCTTGTTTTGGCCCCTGACTGTGTTGCTCACCACAAAGGGTTCTTGGACCTTTCTAACCGCCTATGGGATGAGCTCTTCCTGTTGGATCAAGATGGTGAGAGCCCACACAGGCCTTCCAAGGAGCTGCAGCTACTAATTAGTCTGAAGCAGGGAAAAGAGAAAAGGAAGACAGAGGCAAAGCAAGGCCACATCGCTGCCCATATTGCAGCCTGTCAGAGTTGTACTCTAGCTTTAGACTGAGATCTGACCTCGGGCACCAGGCTGACCTTTGACCCGGACTCCTCATGATTTGTGACAGTGGACAAAAATGATGAGTTGGGAAAGAAGCAGACTATCTGGCCATCCACTGTGTCTGACAGGAGTAGCAACTAACTTAATTCAAGTAACTTTTATACCTAATGTAAAAAAGCAACATTCATCTAACAGATACAGTGGCCATCAGATTAGGAAAGTCAGGAAATTACTGATTAAAACTAAGGCAAAGAGCATGTAAATGAAGCTAGCGAAATAGTACAGGGGCTCAGGCACATGTCTTGCCTGGAGCTGACCCAGGTCTGATCGCTGGCTTGATACTTAACACCTCATGGTCCCCTGAACATTGCCAGGGTAGCTCTGGAGTCCCAAGAGCCTGGTTGGAGGGGTCTGGGTGATCCCCAGCACCTCAGGGATGGAGCAGTTCTGCATTCCTGGGCCTTTGCATTGAACTGTAGAATGAAATGTTGCCAGATCATCACTGGGAGGGGTGCTAGACCTCCAGAGCACTGCTTGGGAGACCAAAATGAATGAATGAATGAATGAATGAATAAATAAGGAACAAGAGAAGGTAGCTCTTCTCTTAACTGCAGAAAATTAAGTGAAGTCAAATTGACCCATTTTTCCTTCTAAATGTTCTCCATGCACAAGTGTGGCATGAGAGAAAGCACAGGGAGTAGGGCCTGTTCCAGTCCTGCCTTTGCCCCCATGTCTATGAACATGCATGCAGGAGAGATCTGCATGCACATGGGGAGGAGGGGTTCAAGAGTGGTTGGAGTCAGCTTTGTGAGCTGGCAAGATGGGGTCGAGACTATGGTGTACCCTTTCCCGTGGCCCCGTCAAAAAGGGGAACTCTGCTGATGACTGCAAGAGATCGCCATGTAGGAATTAGGCCTTTCATGGGAGTTTTCAAGAGACTATGGGTATCTTGAGTTTTGCACCTAACTTTATTTAACCATCATGGTTTACAAAGTTGTTCATTATAGTTATTACAGGAATTCAATGCTCCAACATCAATCCCACCACCAGTGTGACCTTCCCCCCACCATTGTCCCCAGGATCCCACCCCCCCTCCCAAACCTACCCCCTTACAGGCACATAACAATTTATTTTGTATTGCTTGTTACAACAAAGTGGTAAGTGGAATTATCAAAACTAGTTCAGTAAAGGAAATTTTGTGAAAATTGTGATATTTCACAATGGTATTATTAAAGTCATTAAAATTCTTTTTCTAAGTATTGAAAAATTATTTAAAAGGAAAATTGTCTCTGGGCATGGTACATTTCTATTATAAGCAGGGAAGCTTGAAAGCCTCCAGAAATGTCCTCTTGGTCTCATGGATTCTAATTTATTCTGGATCTCAGGGTCCCCTTCATCACCATGAGAATTCAGCTCTCAGTCCCTTCCTGCCTGCCATGTTCCCTGTCTCCAAGAACCAACAACTCAGGTGGCCAGCTCAGAACCACTGGTGGCACGTTCCCTAGGCTGTGCCCAAACCATGGGGGCCTCTAAACCAGGTGGGAACCTCAAGGTATGCATCACATCAAGGCACAGCCCTGATACCCTTTTGCTTGCTTGACTTTGATGGAAAATACCTCCCCTCTCCAAAGCCTCCAGGGGTCTACTTCCCTGCTTGGCTCTGTCCAAGCCCACCCTGAGCCACCAGGGTCCACAGACATGAAGACCTTCTGTACTCACAGATCAAGTTCATCCCATCCCCTGCCTGCAGCTGGCAGAACTGTGGATGGTGCTGAGAGCCGAGTTTGGTGCACGTCAGTCAATGCTGGGGAGCAACAGGAGCTAACACAGAGCATGCGGAATGGAGGTCATAGTGGGCAGCTTAAGGAGGGCCAGACAGAGGTGAGATAGACAGACATCCTGGCAGAACCAAACACACATTAATCTAGAGTCAAGGCAGAGAAGCAAAGGCACGTGGAGAAGGTCAGAGAGGCACGCATGGCAGGAGGCAGGAGACACTGGGAGAGAGAAGAGGACAAGCCTGGGGAACTGCTGGGCCACAGGCCTTGATGACAACGTGAAGGAATATCAGAGTAGCAAATGTGTCTGAGTTAGGCGGGAGCTGCTTACTGGCTCTGCACAATTCCGTTCCAGGAGCAGCAATCAGCTCCACAACATAGGACTCTAGATGGTAGAGACGAGTTTTCTTCAACCTTTTACACTTATGGACCAGCACCTGTCCTGCATAGCAGCCCATACACCAACACTTCTAAACAAAGCACTAGGCCAGTAGATTTCAAACCTTTTACACTTGTGGACCAGCATCAGTCTGTGGACCAGTGGTTGGAAACCACTAGCATAGACCTTCACACCCTTTTCTCATCTTCACATCACCCCTGTGAAGCAGTCAGAACAGAACCCTGCTGCCCAAAGGCACCTCCTCTGACTCCTTCCACAGTACCAGCCATGCCTGGAGGTTAGGAAGAGTCTTCTTCCCTGAGTCCTGTGTCTCCTCTTGGACCCGAATTTCTCTCAGTCTGGCCTAATCCTCTCAATCTGCCTGGATGGGTCTTCCTTCCCTTGGAAACTTTCTCCACTCCTTATTTCCTGAGTTCATGCCAGCCT
This sequence comes from Sorex fumeus, assembly GCF_029834395.1. Lineage (NCBI taxonomy): Eukaryota > Metazoa > Chordata > Mammalia > Eulipotyphla > Soricidae > Sorex > Sorex fumeus. The sequence goes on along the minus strand of NW_026606102.1, from coordinate 18,188,896 downwards.
TCTCCTAACTAGGAGTTTCTTCTCTTTGTCTTTTTTTGTTTGTTTGTTTGTTTTGTGTGCTCAGCAGTAACTCCTGGGTCTACACTCGGAAATCACTCCTAGTAGGCTTGGGGGACACTATGGGGTGCCAGAGATCAAACCTCAGGTTGGCTGCATACAAGGCAAGTGCCAGACCTGCTGTACTATCTCTCAGGTCCCACATCTATGAAGTTCTACTGTCAATCAAATTGTTTCCAAAGTTTCCCCTCAGATTGTTTCCTCCTCCTATTGCAAATCCAAAGAAAGAAGAGAGGCCATAGAGGGACAGGGAGGAGGTGGTGAGAGAACCACACCCAAGTCTCTGGGGTTTCAGCAATGAGGGCAAAGCGTGAGGCCACTTTGCCAGAGGTCAGGTTAGTCGTAAGCCATGGCAGATTCCAGCACTAGGGCTGGGGAGCGCCAAAGGCAGCCAGGTCAGGCTCCCACTGGGGCCAGCACATAGCACTCACTCACTCGCTTGCGGGCTCACTCTAGGAGCCAGAAAACCTTCGCAGGACTGTCTGGCATGTCTCCCACACAGAGAGCAGAACGGAAAGCTGGAGGAGTCTGCGAGAGGGAGCGTGGGCTGGCCAGCCCCCTTCCCTGGAACCATGAGGCGAGCTAAGACTGTGTTTGCAAACCCAACCATGGCCTTTCTCCCTGTTTGGGCAGAGCTGGCACTGTCCCTACCAGGGCCTCAGTCTGCTGCAGGTCAGGGCTGTCAACTTGTCTGCTCTGGGGATCCCACCCTGCTTTCTTATGGGCAAAGGAGTGCTGTATGTTACAGTTCCTGGAACACTGTCAGCATCAGAGCTGGCAGTTGCCCCCGCCCCCCAAAAATTGGGTTTCCCCTCTACCCTCTACAATCCAGGAAAATAGGGTAGGTGGGAGCTGGTCTATGTAAGCTGCCTGCTGTAGCCCACTAGTGGCGGAAACTTACTGAGACATACTTGGCTGCCCAGCGCTGCTGGAGCTTCGTGCCTGGATTGCCTCATTTGCTTATTTATCCTCTGTGGAGTGAGAGTTCCCAATACTTGCTTGGTCCCTGAGCTGGTAAAGGACACTTCCAGGCCTCACCCCAGGAAGACATAGTCAAGGCTATGGCAATTAGGCTCACCCTCACTTCTCTGCCCCGTCTCCAGTCTCCCTGCTCCTCTCTTAAGTCAGGAATGCCAACTCTAATCCTGTTTGTGATTAATTAGCCCGCAGGTCACCTCTGAAACCCAGGATGGAGCAGACCATAGAAGAAGTGCCCGTCGATGCCTTTGCTGGAACTACGGAGTGTCACTGAGAACCTTTTCTATGAGAAAGATTTTTATCCAATCTCACCGTCAACTTCAAAGGAAACTGCCCTAGCTTGTCCCAGGTGGCTTGACTCAGTGGTCCAGTCAGCCACAGGACTGCCTCTAGGAACTGTTTCTCCTACTGACAAGAAGGTGGCGCTCTACTTGACATGCTTCTGCTCTCAGGCAGCTCCGTGCCTCCAGACCCCACCTGGAAGAATAAGCCAGTCACTTCGCAGATCTGCGGTGGGCTCCACCACACAAAGCAGAATCCTCCTTCCAAGTTTTCCCAGAGAAACCCGAAAGTCTCCTGAGCTTCCAGAGAGAAAGTGAGAGGCAGCTTCCTGAACAGGACTTTGCCCCAGGATGGCTGTCTTCCTTCCCATTCATCTGTCCCTGTCGAACCCTAACTGCCCCCACCCGACCCCCAAGGCTCCTGGTCTGCCTTTGTCCCTCACCTGCTTTGATCATTCCCAGGTCTCTACTCTTATTTAGTGACAACAAAACTGCAACAATAGTAGGTCGGGGTGTGGGAGCTCTCAGCTGCATAGGGCTGCAGGTCCTGAGGATTTATGCATTTTGTCTTCCTAGTCCTGGCAGTGGGCATACCCAGCCTTTCAGGAATCCTGGAACAGCAGAGAGAATGCCTAGTCAGAAGGGCGTGTGGGATGGGGGCCTTAGAGAGAAGTCCAGTGTCTATATATGAAGGTCACTGTCACTATCACTGTCCTCCTGATGTTCATTGATTTGCTTGAGCAGGCCTAGTAACGTCTCCATTGTGACACTTGTTACTGTGTTTGGCAGATCAAATACATCACAGGTAGCTTGCCAGGCTTTGCCATGCGGGCAAGATACTCTCGGTATCTTGCCGAGCTCTCTGAGAGGGGTGGAGGAATCGAATCTGGGTCGACCAGGTGCAAGGCAAACTCCCTACCCAGTAACACTGCTGAAGATAAATAATCTACTAAGGTTTTATTGCTTTTTGTGGTTTTTTTTCCAAGATTCCTCTCTCTCTCTCTCTCTCTCTCTCTCTCTCTCTCTCTCTCTCTCTCTGTGACACCATGAGATGTTTCCAGGGTTTACTAGGAATGGGGGTTTCCCTAGCAGTGTAGGGGGATGTATGGTCACGTGGGCTATATCCAATTGTGATTCGAAGACAATCACAACATCCGGGACAATGCTGGGGTTTGACCCTGGGCCCTGTGCAGGCCCGGCATGTACCCCAGCCACTGAGCTGTCTCCTTGACCACCTTCCTCAGAAACAAACATGGTTTGAAATTTCAGTTTCATGTACAAATTAATTTTTGATTTTTTTCCTGGGGTTTCTGGGACACTCTTGGCTCTGAGCTCAGAACTGACCCCTGGCCATGCTCAGGTAACCGTTTAAGGTGATGGGGATCGAACCAGGGTCAGCCATATACAAAGAAGTACCCTAACTCCTATAATATCTCACAGGCTCCCCTTTTTGGGGGAAAGAGTAAATCAGCTTCTTAAGTGTTTGCTTTTCTTAATAGAGAAGTGGGGGTCCATGCATCCCTTCCTCCTCAGATTGCTGGGAGGAGGATAGGATAGACCATCCCAGAAAACATGCCAGTTGGCCCAGAGTACACAGCTGGGTATGCAGGTGACTGGGGATACAGCCCCAGGACCCTTCATGCTGAGAGGGACAGTTTTCCTCTCAGCATGAAAAGAGAGCTGGGAAGGTTGCCTGGTCCTTGCTTGGGACTCTTTTTCGCCCATTTATCCAGATCTGACATGTAGCAGCTTCCTTGTGTGCCATGCAGGAGGGGCCCCGGAGAGGAGGTAATGCCAGGAAGACAGTCCCCTGGGAACCCTTGGGAGCATCCTCACCTCTCTCCAGGGAAATTCCCCACTGTGGTTGACCTGAGCGCTCAGCCCCCCTTTCCATCCCCAGCCCTCCACTTGTGTCTCTCTTGCTCTTTTAAGTCAGTCTCACCTCTCCCATGTTAATGTTCATGTCCTCCTGCCATCCCCCTACGCACCCACGTTCTGCTCTAAGAGCTCACCAATGAAAGATCTTGTCGAGGATTCAGCAGTACAGAGACGTACTGCTCTCAGGGCCCGAGCCTGGGTCCCTCAGACAACACTGCCCTGACAGCGCTTCCCAGACTCCTCACTTCAGGTCCCCACCTCGGACCTCCCAGCGGTCACATTCCCAGAGACGTGATGCCCAGCACCTTCCAGTTCCGGTCCCACAGCTAGAAAGTGATGCCCACTTTGGCCTAATCACCTTCTTAACAAATGGCACAGTGACAAGAAGGGAGGGGGGGATGGGGACCCACAAGCTGGTGTTTTCAATTTAGAGGCCATGCATTATTTACACTGCCATTATTCCCCTCAATTTGACTGCACGCTTTAGCCCTAATTTCAGTATAATCAAAGCCAATGAATATTTAATCAGGATTGCTTCCAGAAATTGAGTAATGCCATTAACATAATGGCCTCAGGATTTCAAAGCTGCTTTCCTTCAAATGCTTCTGACTTACACCTTTCCCCAGCGCTTCCCTTCAACCAGCTGTATTTCAGAGTCCAGGGGCTTCAGACCCAAGCAGATGGGGTGGCTAGGATTTTGTTGGGCACTCGAGAAGCAGGCATGGGGAGGAGCTCTGGCCCAGGTCTGAGGGCGGTCAGTGACCCTCTGTGGCTGGCACTGTTTAAGACATCCCATTAAAAGGCACCTGATTTTCTGAAAATATCAAGTTGTAAGCCCCAAGGGGTCTCTGAACAGGCTTTCACAGTGTAACTTCTAAATCCAAGGATTGTCATACACAGCAGATGGTGTATGTAGGGACTGGCCACGCTAACCCCTCACATGTGGCAGCAGTCCAATATCAACCATGACCAGAGTTTTCCCTTCCTTCCTTCCTTCCTTCCTTCCTTCCTTCCTTCCTTCCTTCCTTCCTTCCTTCCTTCCTTGTTTCTTTTCTTGGTTCCTTCCCCACACCCAGTGGCGCTCAGAGGCTACCCCCAGCTCTGTGCTGTATGGTTGCTCTTGGCAGTGCTCACTCAGGTAACCATGTGCTTACCCGCTGAACTGTACTTCTGATCCTGGGTACGGATGGGGCTCCTCCTTAAGCAAGGAAGCCTGCCTACCACATGGCAGGTTGCCCACTCCTGCCCATCTGGTCCAGCCCTTGGAGGCTCCACAGAACAAGGTTGATCCTTCTGCCTCAGGACAACTGAGCAAACATTAGAAAATGGTTTTTGTTTGTTGTAATATTTTGTCTTACTGTTGTAGCCAAGATCATACATTTATAATAAATAGTGTTACTGTTTCTAGTAAAAAATAGAAAATGGTTTTCACCTCTTCCTGGGTTTCTCCTTTGTGGAGCTTGGAACGTGGGTAAGCTCTATGGGACACACAGGAGTGAATCTGACCCCACACGTGAACACAGAACCTTCAAAGCACTATCGGCACCTCTTTTCTGGAAAGTTCTACATTTTCCTTCTGTATGGTCAGATGGTCAATCCCAAGGTCACTCTGTCTGGTAGCTCTCAGGAGGAGCCTATGAGGGCTGTATGTTTAAACTGGGGACTGTCTTGGGACCTTCTGGGTTAACTCATTGTAGATCACAGGAAACAGGCTCAAGGTCACAGCAGGATGGGCAAGGACAAGGTTTAAGATCTTGCTGCAGGAACAACATGTGCTGACCCAGTGCTGCTCCTTCATCAGAGGCTCTGTGGTGGCACAGCAGGGGGAAACATTACAGAGCCACCAAGTACTTGCTTCCTCAGAAGGCCGGTCAGGCCTGAGGAGACGGAATTGTTTCCGGGGGCCTTTGCTCAGGGCGTGGGATATCAGGCGTCTCTGGGGCTAGGAGGGAAGGTGGACTGTAGGTATGCTCAGGAAGGAGGAACCCAGGAGCCCTCCCGGTGTCCCTGACTTCCCTGCGCTTGAAGCCCACTATGACCCCTGAGGGCTGGGGTGTCTCATAGGCTCCAGGCTCTCCCTTGTCCAGCACTTTTCTCTCACTGTTCAAACTGCCGCAGGAAGGCTGGCAGGAGGCTATTTCCCTATATCCCTGGGGTAACTGGGTCATACCCCATAGGTGTCACCCCACCAAGAGGGCAGGAAGCTACTCTTCACCTGTTGCACTGGGTTCCTCCGGCCTGGACCCCGCCCTGCCGGGTCCCATCTTCAGCCGCCCTCCAGTTCCTCGCCAGGAGTGAGGGACCATGCCTTGTGCTGCCACCTGGTGGTGCCTTCCAGCACGGCGTCCTCCCAGTCCCCTTGTTCGTCCTACGAATGACCTGTTAATGGAGCTAGTCGCCCACACGTTGCCCACTGAGAGCCACTGTAATCTTCAAAACAGCCCTAAAAGACAAACATCCGCATCCTGATTTCACACACGGGAAAACGGCGGCTCAGATCTGTACTGCCGCAAGCTGGAGGCACAAATGAGGCTCGGCTCCTCATTTATCAGTCCAGAGATCTCCCACTGCTCCAAAAATGAATCCAAAATATCGAAAGTCTAATTAAGGACTTGACCAGATAGAAGGGGAGGGGAATTTGGTGGTTTCCAGCAGTTTCCTTGCTGTCCCTGCACTATGTAATCCTTCACGAACCCCATTAGTCCTGGCCCTTGAGATATGCCGGAGTGAAGGAAGACAAAGAAAAACATAAGCCATCCCTCGAGATCTAGAGTCTGAAGTTGCTTAAGGGAATGGCCCGTGTCCAGGGCCTGTGTTCATGTGAGGAGCTTAAAACTTCCTGTTCTGTGGTAATAACGGGGGTTGGGAGGAGAAAGAGAGAGAGAGAGACAGAGACAGAGACAGAGAGAGACAGAGAGAGACAGAGAGAGAGACAGACAGACAGACAGAGTTTAGACAGAGACTGGTTTACTAATCTCAGCATCAGGCAGAGCCCCAGAGTTTTACCCTGTCCATTCCCACCCCCTCAGCCTGACTCCAAACCAAGCTCTGAACTCAGGTGCTGAGGGACCCCTTGTCACAGAGAGAATCTGACGGCTGAATGGAAGCTAGAACATACGACCTAGCCCTGTTCTTTCTGTGCCACGGGACAGTGCCCAGCAAGCTGGGAATCCGATCCCTGATTTGAGTGGCCTCTGATGGTCTTGGACACTAAGAGTAGCTGTTGGGCTTGGGGCCCATCCAGGAGCAGATCAGTAGGACAGAGGAAACCCCTGAGAAGCAGCAAAGCGGCCAGAGATGACAGAGACTAACAATGACTAACCGGTGCCTGAACCTATGGAACGATGGGGGAGGGGAGACCAGTGGGGTGCCGTGGGGGAGAAGCCCAGTATGTCGGAGCCTTTGTAGATGCCCCCTCAGAAGATTCTGTAATTTTTTTACTAGAAAGAAAAAGAAGCTACCAAATCCAGCTTGCACGGCTGGTGGCACAGAACAGCCCAGGATCGGGACCTTTGCTCCTCAGCCTGCATCCCTCCAATGCTGGACCAGTGGACCTTTCCAGCACCTGAACTTCATCTATCACACCTTAGTGCCTATGAACCATGTATTCTTCTTATTGTTTTGCAGATGGAGAAACTGAGGCCCAGAGAGATACAATATTTCTTGAAGAAGAGGGACAATGTCAGAGCAGCAGAGGAACCCAGCAGAGTCTTTAAGCTTCAAGTTACACCTCCAATAAAGCAGCGCCACACCAGGTACTTGTACATGCTACATCATTTCATCCCCACAATGTCCCCTTCTCTGTGTATTATTAGATGTGCGTGTCCAGTATCTGTCTCTGGTGCTGTCTGCCATCACACCCCTCTATCTGCCCATCCCACAGCCTCTATTCCACCTGTGCCATCCCATAGCCAGCACCTGGCCCTCTAGGCCCGAAGCCCATTATTGCACATGCACAGCAGGCTAGACATGGCACAGGTAGGATGTCAGGATGTCACACCTGGCAGCTGCACATCTGGATGCTAATGACACCAGCACTGTACAAGCAAGCACGTAGTCATTGTATGTGCAACTTTAGCATTACCTGAATCATAATCCTTAGACCAAAAGCCTTCTGCACGCCTCCCGCTACCCCTTTAGTTATGTGACTTCTGAAATATTCCTACCCAAGCCCTGGGAGCTGTCCCTGAAGAGTACCCATTCTCAACTCTCAGCTGGGAAGTGTCTCCTTAGTAGAAATTTCTGCTTTTATTGATACTCTGTCTTGTCCTGGAATTTTTTCTAGAACAGAGAAAAGAGACTGTTTTGTTTGTTTGTCTGTTTGTATTGTTTTTTGTGGAGGTCACTTACATCTTTTTTAAGACCCAGAAGAGTTAAATCTAATGGTAGACTAAGCTCTGAGGCTTCTTTGAGACTCAGAGTAGCAGGATTTTATTCCCAGGCTGAACAGGGGTAGCCTGATAGCACTTCGTGGGAAGGGCAGGATAGCTCTCTGCTCAGAGAGGACACTCACCTAGGTCCTCTTTATCTCTTTGTCGATATTGATTTTTTTCAAGCTGTGAATATCTAGTATAGCTGCTGGTCATACATGACACTAAGACCTCAAAGAGTCATTTCATTCCACGCCATGCCCTACTTGAGCTGCATTATCCTTCTATCACCTGGTTACTGGACACAAAACAGATGTGAGTTCTACCTGAGTTGGGAGCAAAACAATCAAAATCCAGTTTACCTCCATATTGTAGAGGAAGTAGATCCACATGGGTGAGTAAATGGGAAATACACACACACACACACACACACACACACACACACACAATTACCCTTTAAACAAAAATCTTTGACTACTCATCCAGTAATAATGAACATGGCACAGCTATCTTAAAAGTCTCGTGAAGATACACACAATAGCAAAAATAGACAGTAGTTCTGTACATCGTGTCAAATTTAAGGTTGGGGTAATCTCAGGGCTCCACCACCTGAATACCCACCCTTTCCACCTGAGGAGAAAGGATTTGCTGCTGTGCATCCTGTTTCCAAACTGAGGATGTGCTGAGCAGGAAGCAGGAGCCCCTGGGCCAGAGGCCCCTGAGCCAGCCAGACCCTGCCCTCTGGTCTATGATCCTCTTGCAGCCTCCTTCCTCTTTTTAATTCCCCATCTCCTGGGCAGCAGCATCCCAACACTAGCACAACAGGAAGCAGAGGAAAGGCTGGCATCCAGGAACGGGTGGGCACTGCAGGAGAAGCCTTGTCAACAGGGAGTGGACAGGAAGCAGTGTCTACCAGAGGAAAGCAGGGTCTCCAGGTCCTTCTCTGGGTGAGGGGAGAGTATGAGCCGCTTCTAAGCTGAGGTCAGGAAGTCGAGAGGCAGCTCTGGAGAAGAGCCAACTGCATGCAGGTACTTATATTTTTTCAGAAAGCCCCACAAGTGGAACTAATGGGCAAGTCCATCCATGACATGTCACCGAGCACATCCGGGCTAAAAGCAGGCATGAGTTGTGCCAAGACTTCTTGGCAGTGAGTGTGTGTTCAGGCTTCCCACTAGTCAGTGACAATGGAGAACAACAACAAAGAACCTCCAAAGAAACAGAGAGATGGACCTGCAACAACAGGGAGAGGAAAACTGGGAAAGAGAAGATGAAAAAAAGAGGGTAAGACCAGATCAAAACTGCATGTCTGCGTGTTCCCCATCAGAAGATGGCAGAGGACTCAGCATCTAAGAAGAGGGAAAAGTAAGATTCCTAAGGGCAGAGATAGTTGGCAGGTGACTAAGCTAGGAGGACAGGGCCAGTTAACACAAAGTCAAATGCCAAATGGGAATTTGCCTGGGAGGACCCAGAGCTATAGTATAGGGGAAAGGGGTTTTTTTGTTGTTGTTGTTTGGCTTTTGGGTCACACCCGGAGATGCTCAGGGGTTGCTCCTGGCTCTACATTCAGGAATTACCCCTGGCGGTGCTCGGGGGACCATATGGGATGCTGGAAATCGAACCTGGGTCAGCTGCATGCAAGGCAAACGCCTCACCCACTGTACTGTCGCTCCAGCCCCAGGGAAAAGTTTTTTGCCTTGCATGCATCCAACCTTGGTTTAATTCCCTGAACCACATATGGTCCCCTTATGTGCCAGAAATAACACCTGAGCATAGAACCAGAAGTAAGCCATAAGGACCTTCAGGTATGTCCCAGAAAACAAAAACAAAAAATTGCCCTAGGAGGGAGGAAAGAATAGAAACAATCCTGCAGAAAACTGTCTGTGATGAGGACCAGTTCTTAAAGAAGGCAGAGAAAATCGTCAGAGATGAAAGTGAGGGAAAAGTGGATGGTAAATACAGAAGATGAGAATGGAGTCAAAGAATGATCAATAGAACCCCAGAGGAAGACAGGACAGATAATAACAATAAAAGGGACCTGCACATAACAGGGGGAATCAGTTAATAAAAACAAAAAAAAAAAGGGGCTAGAGCAATAGCACAGGGGGTAGGACATTTGCCTTGCACGCGGCTGACTCGGGTTCAATTCCCAACATCCCATAAGGTCCCCTGAGCACCGCCAGGGGTAATTCGTGAGTCCAGAGCCAGGAGTGATAAAAAAAAATGGAAAAAAAGAAAAATATTAATTTGAATTAAAAAAGGGCTGGAGCGATAGTACAGCGGGTAGGGCGTTTGCCTTGCACATGGCCAACCCGGGTTCAATTCCTCCATCCCTCTCAGAGAGGCCGGCAAGCTACCGAGAGTATCCTGCCCACATGGCAGAGCCTGGCAAGCTCCTCGTGGTGTATCCAATATGCCAAAAACAGTAACAAGTCTCACAATGGAGACATTACTGGTGTCCGCTCGAGCAAATTGATAAACAATGGGAGGACAGTGCTACAGACAGTGAATTAAAAATATCGAAAAGAGGCTAGTGATATAGAAAATATGAAAGCAAATAAAAATATTACCTTTGGCTGTATATTAGAGGGAAAAAACCCTTCAGGATAAAGGAAATATTTTATTAATTCCCAGGGAAGAAAATCAGTTGACAATTAAACTTAACACAAGACCTCAGAAACCATTTGTGAATGTTGGAGACAGCAAGGGAAATAAAGCCCATGAGAGTTTATGTTATATAAAAAGAAGAAAAGACTTATTACTCTACTCTTAACTAACAATTAGAGAAATACCTATAAAACTAAATGTCACTCAATTTTAGGTATGCATTAGAACATTATCTTACAAAGAGGATTTGAAAGCTATGAATTACTGCAAAAGATATAAGCAAATGAAGTATATCTTACAAAGACAAAGTAAACATTAGGAGAGGGAGAAAAACCATAAAAAAAGAAAAAATGTAAATGATTTTACTGGGGAACAAAACTTCTGATGCTAAAAACCAAAACATTTGGTTGTGTACAACTTACAAGAGATGACGCCTACTATAGGGGCACCATTAATGAGTGCTTGCCTTGTGTTCTAGACTGGGTTCTGTACCACACACACATCGTCCCATTCAACCCCCCAACATAGTGTGGGGCAGAAACACTGTTAGCCAGAGGACCCTGCCCCAAGTCAAGCGGCTAACACAGAAGAGAGAAGGAATTAAAGCCACGTTTGGCTCCAGAGCTCAAGTGCTAAAACCTCAGCACCTCAGGCACTACCCGGTGAAGTTAAAATTTAAGCTTTCAAAATAGTCCAGACAAACTCAATTAGAGAGAGAGCAGAGGTGACAATGTTTGTAATAAAGCAGAATCCAACACAGGCACCAGTTAACTATTGGTTGCATGAAACTGATGAAAGCAACCACAGCAAAGCTCTAATACTCATAAACTTAAAGCAAGCCACAAAACATCCAAGTATTTCAAGCAACAAGTAATAGTCGTTCCAGTAAAAAGTAACAGGAATTGTAGCAGGAGTCTAGAGAGTGTGCAGAGAGAGAAAAAAATAGTCAATGAAGAGGTTTTTAGTTTCAGTCTATCATACTGAGACAAAATTATATTTTTTAAAAAATAGGAAAATCATAAATATAAAATTGATAATGGTGTTTCCCTTAGGATACTGATAGATGTGAGCTATTGAAATGCTTAATTTTTGAGTTGGATAAGTTCCCAGACACCATTATATGATTATGTTTTATAACTTACATATATACTCATATTATTTTCTATCACTGAATACTTTAAAAAGAAAAATTAATAAAGGAGGTAAATTTAAATAAAAAGTAGAATTGTATTAATGACATATAATGATTTTTTACTCTATAGAGTAATTTAATAAATTCTAAACAATAAAATAAATATGCTGTTTTTATTCTCTGACAATGACTACTAAAACCAGATATTCGCAGTAATGTTTCAACAACAGAAACAGCCACAATAAGCTGCCACCTGGATATTTAAATCACCTTTACAAAAATATTTTGGCCTAGAATAAAAAGAAATAATGGAAGTATAACATATTTAGAAAATAAAGACATTTTTAAATTCATAAAACAAATGGAATACTGCCAAAGTTACGCTCAGAAAGAAATTCTTAGATTCCAAAGCATTCTCAACTAAGTTAAAAAAGACCAGAAAAAATGATTGGCTACAAGTAAGCAATTTGGAAACAAAACTGAAAAGAAGTCTATAAAAACCATAAAGAAAGTAGTCAAGATAAAAATGAATAGAGAGTAGATTTGATAAAGAAATCTAACAACTTTATTTTTTTAGCAAAACCAGTATATAAGGCAACTATCTGGAGAAAAACAGTTAAGGAAAAAGTGATCATCAATCCACACTATGATGAGGCTAGTGCAGTAATAGAATGCTTTCAATGACAAACTGAGGGAAGGAAGTTTCTAGATATTACCAAATTCACCATAGAAGAAAAATGAGCAGTTACAAAAGGCTTTTGGCGTGTATTGTTTGATGACATTTTTCTCCAGAGATGAAAGTCAGAGCTGTTGCCCGGCTGAGAAGATACAGAGCCCCCAACTCTCCACCTGAGCCCAGTGGTCTGAGCAACCAGGAGGACCCCTAATATATAGCTTTCCTCCAGCTCCCGGGGCACCCAGAAACCTGGCCTCACCTGCCTGGCATACCTTTCTTGGCTCCTGTCCCACATTTAGGGTGACTTTGCTTGACCTCCACAGCGCCCTGGCCCAGGCCCACACAGTATAGCAGATTTTGGTGGGCGAAGTGCCAGCCGTGTGTGAGGAAGCTCGTCAGATGCTTTCCAGCACCATCTCCTTCCCTCCCCCCTCCCCCAGCAGCTCTGTGAGTGGCGTTGACATCCTCGCTCCGCTCCACGATGGGGAGTCGGGGCTGCAGGTGCGGCAGGAGGAAGCCCACTTGCATCGTCAGGGCTCCATCCTCTCCTCTTGCCCAAGGGTTTCCTCTCTGCGCGGACTCAGGGCTGCCCTCACCCCTCTGTGCCTGCCGAGGCAGCCATTCTTTATTCATGCAGTTCCCTCTTCCAGGCCTGCCTTTGCTGCCCTGAGAGTTATCTTTCAAATCTCAGTCAAGGAGTCTCCTCCTGCCTGAAGCCTTTCCAGACCAACACTTTTTTTTAATTGAATCACCATGAGATACAGTTACAAGCTTTCATGTTTGAGTTTCAATCATGTAATGATCAAACACCTATCCCTCCACCAGTGCACATTCCCCAACACCAATGTCCCCAGTATAACCTCCCTTTCCAACCCTCCCCCTGCCTCCATGGCAGACAATTTCCCCCATACTCTCTCTCTACATTTGGGCATTGTGGTTTGCAATACAGATACTAAGAGGTTATCATGTTCGGTCCTTTATCTACTTTCAACACACATCTCCCATCCTGAACAATTCCTCCAACCATCGTTGTCTTAGTGATCCCTTCTCTATTCCAGCTGCCTTCTCCCCTAGCTGAGACAGACTTCCAACTATGGGGAAATATTCCTGGCCCTTGTGTCTACTGTCCTTGGGTGTCCAGACCAACACTTCAATCCAGGAAGGCTTCATCTTCCCAGATCAGAGCCCCCAGTTCCTGACTCGCGTGACACATAAGTAGACTCAGGCATACACCTACCAAGCTGTTCTCCTCAGACTGCTAGTGCTTTGACAGGAGCTCGACTCCCTTTTGTATTTATGGCATCTAGAGCAAAGCTCCATAATTGTTTCAATGTCAGGCCCTTGGCGAGTCCTCGGCCTCGCACACTCACCCATGCAGCAGCAGAGGAAGCATTGCCCCAGCTCAGGTCCAAATGGTGCACCAGGATGTAAAGGTCAACAGGGCACTGGTAAGGTTTTACCTACTTTCCCTAGCACAGAGCTCTGTGCAGCGTCTCTTCACTGCTGGGCTTTGAGGGAGACCCTGGGGCTGCAGAGATGGACGAAGAGTCCACCAGCTCACTATAGCATTCATGTGTGCTGGTATTGGAGAAACGTGAGGCCCCAAAGAACTCGTCACATTTTGTGTATCTCCACTTTGTGATTGTGTGCAAATAACATACAACCAAAACCACCATAAAGAGAGAACAGGGGAGTCACCCACAAATTTCCAGGATATCTGAACCCAGCAGTGCTTTTCCTCTGTGCTAGGTGCTTTGCAGCCATTGTGCTCCTTAATGCTGGAAACTGAAGGTAGATGGTATGAGTTCGCCTTCCAAAGGGCCACTGGGTCATCCAGTGGCCATTAGGGAGACACTGAAGGAATTCAGGCAAGAGGACATTAGGGCTCTCTGAAGTCATGGACAGGCTAAGAGCAAGCTTCTGAGGACTCCCTGCTGGTGTCCCACTTGACTGACTCTAGGCTGTAGGAGACTAGGTAGGCTGCATTCCTGGAGGACTTGTGAGTGTCGGCAAACAAGGAGAGTCCTGAGGTTCAGCCATGCCAGGAAAGGCTGCCTGCTAGAGATGGGCTCAGCAGCATTTGCATGGCCTCTTGTGCCTCTATGGAGTGTCCAGCAGGCCAGGTCTGGCTGGGGCCCATGTGCTTGCCCTTCCCAGAAGAGCCGTTAACCTGTTAGCGTGTTCACTTACAGACTTGGAGACAAGCACAGGTAGTGTGCCAAGCACGGTCTCATCTGACGGCCTGTCCCTCATCACTAATGAAGAGGCTCATGCACAGGACACAGGACAGGCGTCTCCAGACAACCTGGCATCCAGCCCGCTCCCCAGCCTCCCAGCAAGCTGGGCCTCTGCCCAGAATTATGGGGGCCTCCATCCCTGCATTCCATTGGCCCCTCCTGCTCAGCCTGTCCATGACTTCAGAGAGCCCTAATGTCCTCTTGCCTGAATTCCTTCAGTGTCCCCCTAATGGCCACTGGGTGACCCAGTGACCCCCTAAAGCACTGGGTCCTTCCTGCTCCAAATGCCCACACTGAGCTTTCTGCAGGGCACAACCCCAGCTTGACCCCTTTCTGAGGCGACAAGACCCTTGAAGACAAGCCCTGTTTAGTTCTCCAGCCTCATCTCCCTCTCCCTCTTACTCCATAGACTCTGGCTCCACTCTGGAATGCTCTTTTTTATATTTAAATTTTTATTTATTTTTTGCTTTCTGGGTCACACCCAGTGATGTACAGGGGTTACTCCTGGCTCATGCACTCTGGAATTACTCCTGGTGGTGCTTGGGGGACCATATAGGATGCTGGGAATCGAACTCTGGTTGGCTGCATGCAAGGCAAATGCCCTTCCCTCTGTGCTATTGCTCCAGTCCCTGGAATGCTCTTCTGTCCCCACGTTTCTCTTTCAGGAAGGGGACCTGAGATTCTAAAGGAAGCTGCAGCTCTCAAGAATGTCCCTTCCACATCGTCCCTTCCTCCCTTTCATCTCACAACTGTGCTGAGCACAGAGCTCTGTCAGGCACTGAGTGAGTCACTGCACAGCCTGCCCCACATCTGAGCCACCCACCTTCCCTGGGTGCCACAGGACCCCTCATATTCCCACCATTCCAAGCCCACCCTTTGCTAGTTCCTGCCCCCGTGCATGTCCTACAACTGCCCTGAGACTCAGTCACTCAGCAGAACAGTGTTGTGGGTCCCTGTCTCCCCAGGTTGCTCTGAATTAGGAAGGCCGTACTAAACAACTGTAATAGCAATAAGCACCAAACAGGCCTGACTTAAAGCGCCTACGGCTGCCATCCCCTTTGCCCCAGTGGACTGGCCTGAGAAGCAAAGGGACTTGCGGAGAATCGGGCAGGCGCCCAGGCTGCACGCAGCAGCAGCTGGTATCACGCGGACGGTCTCATCTGGCCTGGGAGAGGCATGTGAGAGGAGAATATGCCAGGCACGTTCTCGGGCTGGCGAGCAGACGAGCCTGGCTGGAGCTTAGGGCCTGTGTTTAGTAAAAGATTAATGAAATTGTCAAATTGACCTTGTCAGTGTCTGCTCAATCCAATTACGTTGCTGTGGCCCCCGTGAATGGGGTTAAAACAGGAGCACACATGAGAGACACCAAGACGTTAGCCCCCCCGGGTGTGGGAGGGGCAAGGCAAGCACTGCCCAGGAAACCCTGCAGCTGCCCCCCTCCGCCACTCCCCTCCCCCCACCCCCTCCCAATGCTCTGTCTCCACAGCCCAGCCAAGAACTGCGGGCCAGGCATATCACGCACGCGTGGGCCTAAGGCCCCTGCCTGGAAAAAAGCTGAGCATCCACTCTTCGCCAGAGGGGGCGCCAGGCACACTGGACTGGTACCCATGCTGGGCTCTGCCCAGCTTGCTGTGTGAGACAGCCATTGTCCTTGAGGAGTCCTTGGTCTGGCGGGTGGGACACAGAAACAAATCCAGCCAATGTGAGCCGTGTCCAGAGCCGCATTTTCATCAGCTCCTCTGGGGAGTCCTGGCAGAGAGGATGCTGGAGGTGAGACATGAGCCTCACAGTGGATCCAGGAGGGGAGAACCTCAAAGCATCCGGGCTGGGGGCAGGAAACGGCGTTTTTCATAATGGGCAAGGTTGTCAGGACAGGAGAAACGCAGAGCAACTTGGGATGCCCGGAGAGGCGAGGGTGGTGCCCGGAGCGGTCACAGAGGGGTGTGGGGGAGTTTTCCAAGGATCAAACCAAAGGGCCCTGTGTGCAGGGAAGCTGAGCTCCCTCTGGAGGGCCCTATGGAGTTGGGTGGAAGGATCTATGTGGGACCCATATAGAGGCAGTTGGACCCACTTAGAGGTTCTGAGAAAGGCTTGGAGGAAGTGGCAGAGCCAGCACAGTCCTTTGGACCCAGCCCCAAGGGCTCCACCTAGGCTTGTCCTCCCCTACACTTTTCCTGGGTCTCCTGAATCTGTCCCAGCACTTCAGCAAGGAGCCTTTCAGGGTGGCCCCATCAGGGCAGTAGCCTGTCCTCAGATTGCAGCTGATGCCATCAGTGCCCTAGAGACCAAATGCTCCTGCCCAAGACTTGCTTGTGATAGAAGAGGGACACGTATTTGTTTGTTCTGAACTAAAATCTGTGTGTGTGTGGGGGGGGGGTGGTAAAATGGGTGGGTGTGAAGAGGAAGTACAGCAGGTAGAGCACTTGCACTTGCCTTGCACGTGGCTGACTGGCATTGATCCCCAACACTCCATATGGTCCCCTAAGACCCACCAGGAGCGATCTCTGAACAAAGAGCCAGGAGTAAGCGCTGATCACAGCCCTGCCCCATGCCTAAGGCTTTCTAGGACACAGGGAAGGGCCCTTTCTTCTTTCCTGACACCTCATTATCCCACCCAGCTCAGTCCAGAACAGCTTCCTGCAAGCTTTTACTGAGTGAATAAACATTTGAGATCATTTTATTGAAATACTTCAGAGTAAACTTGGAGGCAGGCATTCCTTACTCAAGAGGAATTTAATAACCACAAATTTCTTTAACACAAGGTGGGTGGGGGGAGGTGTGTGTTCCCCTTATTGCTGCTGTTAAAATGTATGGCATTTTTAATAAAGTGCCCCCATACAGCACAGAGAATATGGACAACCGATGAAATAAAGAATTAGGTGTTGAATTTATGCATTGCAAGCCTGACTTTTTCCTGGTCTTTGGGTTATTACATTTAATCACTTCTGAGCTGTGCCCCTCCTCATTGTTCCTTGAGGCAGATAGACTTTTGATTAAAATGTGGGCCCTAGAGCACTTTCATGGAGGAAGGCTGGGATCAGTCCCTGAAGGAGCTTGAGCATTGATGGGACCAAGGCAACAGTCACAATTTGCCTCTCACTTGATGGGCATGTCTGTCCCGAGACAGAATCCATGGTAGAGGAGGGGCACATGGCAATCTTGCAATTAGGGCAGAGTCTAATTAGAGATTGCGTATTCAAAGCACAGGGAGATCCATGTGGCAGCCACTCCGGTGGGTTCTGAGACATGATTATCTGACTCCTGTCCCTGCCTCAGCCACTCTATAAGGAACACACAGCCGTGCAGAAACTTTGCCGACAAGAGCACAGATTTGGAGGTTCATCAGACTCAGGCTCGGATCTGAATTTGGGTTCTGTTCTTGATGACTGTGCCTCAGCTTCCAGACAGAAATGCTGCCCACGTCTCCTAGGGCCACAGAAGGACTGGGTCAGGCTCTACTGAACCTCAGTCAAGAAAGACTTTCACTGAACTGGGAAACTTCTGAGCTTTGCCCCCGAGGTGTCCAGGCAAATGAGAAGAATAGCCCAGGACAGAACTTTGAACCCTGGACATGAGGCAACAACATGGACCCATGTGCTGTTGTTAATTCATCCTTCAGTGGCCTTGTGGGGCCGTGGGCAGGCCTCTTCCTCTCCATTCTTAAGCTCCTAACACCATACTGGGCAATCCCTTCTGGTAGTCACCGGTGAAGTAGCCTGGAATAAGCAATGTCTCCTCAATCCAAACTTTGGGGAAAGGGCTGAGGCAGCCATGGCCCTGGTCTAGAAAGAATTAGCACCTGTCCTTTCCCCCAAGGAAGCCGTAATCCAGACAGGAAATGAGCACAGAGTGTGTGGTGTCAATTTATACCCCTACATTTTATAGTTTAAGCAGTGTCTCCAGAGCAGTCTGTCAAGAATAGTAAAACTAACTCCTAGACTCAGCGGGAACTCTGTGGTGGTCCCTAGAGAAAGGACAGGAGGTAGGAGGAAGGGTCAGAGGAGCCTTTTAGGGGAGGGGAGGGTGCCGGATATTTATTATTATTATTATTATTTTTAAAATTTTTATTAGTGAATCACTGTGGGGTACAGTTACAGACTTACAAACTTCTGTGCTTGCATTTCAGTCATACAATGGTCAAGTACCCTTCTCTCCACCAGTGCCCATTTTCCACCATTGATGGTCCCAGCATCCCTCTCACCACCCCGCCCCATTCCCCCCCCCCCACCTCTGTGGCAGGGTATTCTCTTTTGTTCTCTCCTTTTGGGTGTTGTGGTTTGCCGGAAATTTTGGTGGTCGGTATGTTAACAATGCCACTCCTATAGAGTGTGTCTTAGACACTAATGCTCTGAAATCCCATAATACCTAAACCCATTCTAAGTCAATTAAAAGTGTGCCCTTGACACTTTTTGCTTTGTTTCGGGGCCACACCTGATGGTTCTCAGGGATGACTCCTAGCCCTGCACTAAGGAATTACTCCAGGAGGGCTTAGGGTTGCCAGGGAGCAAAACCGGGTTAGCTGCATGCAAGGCAAAAGTCCTACCTGCTCTACCATTTCTCCACCCCATGCCCTGAACTCTAACTCCAGACAGAGTCTGAGGGAGGAGCTAATACCACACCATGAGCACTTTGGGCTCAGCATTTTGGATACTGTCACCCTTCCAGGCAGAAGAGACCAGACACATGCTGTTTTCTGCTTTGTCTCTAAGATCCCTTCTTGGTCTGTTTCAAGCAGTTAAGATGTTAAGGAAGCCTCTTTCACTTTCTCCTCCTATGCAAGGATGGCCCCTAAGAGGCTGTATCTCCCCTGCCATACTTTCCCACCCTGACAGAATGTCTGTGTGCCCCTGGTGACCACAGAGGATGCCTTTGAGATTTAATAGGGCTGAGTTGTGTCATTCTGGGTCATGTCTGAGTGAGTGGGATTGTGCATGTGTGTACATACCTGTGTGTTGTATATGTGCATACACAGGCAAGATTACTCTGATGGGGGACAGTGGCTCCCTCTTTCTGCTGCCCTGCATCCCCTTGCCGTGGAACCTTCTCTAATAACCTGGAAATGACAAGAATCCCACCACCGGGAGATCATCTGCCTTCGTTCCACAGTGCTGGACCCAGCCACCTCTCAGTCCGAGCTGCTAGAGAACATGGAACCAGCATTGTGCTTGGTCTCAGAATGATCTGGGTTTGAGGTATGAGAAGGATGAGAAGGACTATGACCTTACTTATCAGCTAAGTGACCCTGCACACAAAAAACTTGGGGCTGTGGAGTTTTCATTAAGAAATGCAAAGACAATCGCACCAAGTCCCAGAGGTTAGTGGAAGAAGTGTCCAGCGTGCAGCTGCCAGCAGGAGGCACCTACAAGCGGATGGGCAGAGCCCCTGTTTGGCTCAAGAAAGGGCAGAGGAAAGGTCACACAACTGCTGGCTGATCTGTTCTGAGAAAGTCTGACAGGAAGCTCTATCTTAACAACAAGAGAAAAGAAGAAAAGAAAAAGATGTTAACTAATGGTCACAGGTTAACATCCAGAGGTGCTACTGCCTGGCCAACACTGGCATCCCAGGACAGTCTGTGGGGTCTTGGGCAGGCTCTCTGCTGGCAGACCCTGCCTGCCAAGCCCACCTGCAGTCTGGGCTTCAAAGTGTTAAGTCTTTTCCTCCTCTGAGAAAGAGTCAGGAGCCAATGGAACTTTCTCGGCTTAAAAGGCCAATAACCCTCTCAGAAGCTCCTTTGCTGAGAGAAGTGTGTGAGTCAGCAAAATGAGAATAATTTAAAAGGCCCCTGGAAAGAAGTCTAGAGTCCCTCCTTCTCCAAGTCTCCAGCTCCAACAGCCTCTCTGTAGTGACACATTTTTCATAGCCGGCGGCCAGGGGCATTCCACCAGTTTGGGAAAAGATTGTATCACTGGCTGAAGTCAGTCCTTCCTGGGAAGTGGGGGAGCAGAGCATGGTAAGTCACTGCACCTTATACTGAGGCAGAAGCGAATTCTCAGGGAGAGGCAGCATAGGGCCCAGCATCCTGCTGCCAAGGCTGAGGGTGTCACCTGGGCTCGGTGCTCAGTGCTCCCTACCTCAGTCAAGTGGAGGAGGGTGTGGGCAGAAGCCTGCAGTAATCCTCTTTTGGGAACATGCAGCAGCTCGAGCCTTTGCTGCTGCTCTGTCTGCAGCCCCTGAAGGCTGGTGTCCGCTAAGGTCCTTCTCCTGGAAAGCAGCAGAGTGGAGGGGTGGGGGAAAGTGTGGGGGTGTGGTGGGGCGGGTGTCTCTCATCCTACAGCCCATGCTGTTCCATGGTGGGCAGCAGATTCACGCAGGGCAGTGATATAGGATGGGGGAGTCCAGCATTCTGTCTCCCCTCGGAGGGCCCATTTGTGCAGGGCCCCCTCTGCCCCCCCCCCACCTGCAGAGTTATGGCAGGAGGTGCTGCTCCAGATTGGTTCACTCTGGCTTGGAACTCTCCGTTATGATGCTCACAGCCTGGCTCACACATAGCAGTACCAACACAAGGGTACACATGGGACACATGCCCTCAATCCCCTCACCCCTGGATTATTCTGCAACCATGCTTGACTCCTCTATTCCTGCAAAAACCCCTCATATGGATGTCAGCATCACCTTACCAAGGCATAGAATCTCCCCACCTCTCCTTCAGCAGCTAGCTATTCATGGTCCCCAAATCCAGTAGACTGGAACCAGGCCCTCCATGATCTGCTTTTCCCTATACTGTCACCTCTAGTCCTTAAAACAGCTGCTTTGGGGACCAGAGATATGGTATTAGGGTGGCAGGCACTTTCCTTGCATGTGGCTAACCCTGGTTCCATTCTGGCACCACATATTGTCTCTCAAGCATCTCCAGCTACAGCCCTGGAGGCCCCTGAGCACTGATGGGATAGTCCAGGTGATCCCCTGAACCATAGCCTTAACATAGAAAGTCACACAACCTTCTAAGTCGCTTCCTCATCTGCAAAACATACATGGTCAGAGCATCTGTTGCCCGGGCCAGTGAGCAACGGTACGTTGAACAGAGCCTTGCAAGGAGTAAGTGCTTCAGCACATGAGAAAAGGGAATTAAACATTATTGTCCATGTCTAGATCAGCAGGGGCAGGGCCACAGGGTAGAGATAAGGAACGGGGATCAAGTGGAACTCACAGGCCTGCCCTCAGTTTACTGAAAGCCAAAAAGAAGGAGACAACTAGGCAGACGTGGTGTTACAATGATGTTCTCAGGGTTAAGATACAGCACAGTCTGGGGGTGGGTGGGAGGGATGGGAGGAGATTTGGAAAACTCCAGAAGGAAGAAACTCATCTGGAAAGAGAGGGAGAAAAGGGCCCCAGAAGAAAAGCTACTTGAGCTGAAATTCAAGCCTGGGCAGGTTGGGTTCTCCAGAGCGAGTGCTCCATCTGCTCCCCCCTGTGGCTTCTCTGAGGACTGCTGGACCTGTCCAGAGAAATGGTTGGCATCTGGCCTCATCACAGTGTTTAGATAAATGTGAGGTCCTTCCAGAGGGTAAGGAGCATTTCCTACCTAGATTCTTCCCATAGAACAACTTGTGAGGTTGTGTTCAGGCTCCAGACATATAACAGTGCCCCCCTGTCCTCTGCCCCCTGACCCCACAAGCCTGACCAGGAATCCTGTTGGTCTGGCCCGAGGCATGGTGTCAGCACAGAGCAGCAGCAGTAGGGGGACTGAGCCCAGGGGGACTCAGGGCTGGTTTCTGACCCACTTCTCTCTTTCTATCTTTGGGGTGCTTGATTTTTGTTCAAGCCTGGGTAGATTCTCATGATCTCAAAATGAACTTTTTGATTTCTATTATTTATTCACCCAATATCTTTGAAATGGGTGGACATGTTTGGCCAATGCTGGAAAGACAACAATGTCACATAATAAAACTATGAAAGAGGGGCTGGAGCGATAGCACAGCGGGTAGGGCATTTGCCTTGCATGCGGCTAACCTGGGTTCGATTCACTGCATTCCCTGAGCACCGGCCAGGAGTAACTCCTGAGTGCAGAGCCAGGAGTAACCCCTGTACATCGCCAGATGTGACCCAAAAAGAAAAAAAAACATGAAAGAGACTAAATGCTAAAGTAGAAGGTGAATGTCATTAGGACAAACAAGTTAAATATTTAGGGACAAAAACAGGGAGATAAAAGGGAAAACTCCACCAATGAACATGTTAACAACTGTGGTTCTTAAGTGTGTGTGGAGTTGGTGGGTGCAGGTGCAAAGGGTACATGGGAGTGGCTATCCTTCGCATCCTGGACACCTGGAAAGGTTATTCCCTTCAGGTGTGAACTCAAATGCCACATCTCAGAGCCCTTTCCTGAGCATTCCTAGATGAAGGAACCCTAACTACTGTAATAACCTCGTTCAGAGAAGGCTGGTTAATGAGTCTAAGGGTAGGCCTTTCTTTAGTGGAGGATCTTTCTTTTGCACTGCTGTAAACGTTTGTAATAATGATGAAGGTACCAAAGATCATACCTTTAGAAGAAGACTGCAATTGAACAAAATTTCTCCAGAATCCAAAATACCCGGGCGTATGTGTAGACAATTTATATAGGAAGCAGCTGAAAATATACATCTCTATGGGAAGATGATTTTTCAAACTTCCTCAAAGTTCCCTCTTACAAGGGAAGCCGTGGAGAAATGAGCCGGGCCACTGTGCTGGAGGCATGACTCAACCTTTTGGAAAGCAATAGAGCAGCCCATGGAAAGACAATAGATATAAAAGCCCTTAACCTTTAACCCAATTAGCTCACTCATGAAATTTAAGAAACAAATAACAAAATATCATAAATGATACCGTAGCTTTATCCCCAACAATAAGAAATTAGAAACAACAAAACATACAGTGAAGAGCTAAAGATGAGGCCAAAGGGACAAAACACCAATGTGACAGCTATGCAAACCAGGCAGAAGGCCAAGGGTTTTCCAAATGATGTTAACTGCACCAGGCAAGACCAGGTGCTGCCCAGGGACAGGTAGGAGGGGCTTCTGGGAATTGGACTTGGCTCTGGGTTTTCTCTTTTGGCTCTCTTTAGATTTTGTTTTGTATTTCAAATGCAAATGGAAAAGAAGATCTCAACCAGTTGGAATGTTGGGCAAAAAACAATAAGATGAAGTGGAACAGGGATGAAAGCAAAGTCCTGTATTTCATTTGAGACGTCTATGAACACATAATTGGGGTGTGTGTTGGGGGGAGAACTACTAAAACAAAGTATGAAAGTGGAAGGAGAGGGGAATACAAAGAACCCATATTTTTGGAGGCTGGAACTGAGGGAGTGGGGTCACAGCTGCAGGTCAGTATGATTACCACAACTACTGCAAAATGGACAAGGTGACAGGGTCTGGGAGCCATTATACACTTACGCCTTTTCCTCTAACCTAATAAACAGTGAGTTGGGATATAAAATCTGTGCAAATTTCTCTGGCTCTGAAAACTATTCTGTCTTGCAACACAGTGAACTAAAAGAACAAGTTTTGTTAGCCATAAATAGATAGCTGGGGGGAGTGTTCAAAGCAGGACAGTTTTATTATTAAAGATGCTAAGTCATGGTACAGGGGGTTAAGGTGCTTACCTTCTACATTGCAGACCCTGGTTTGATCCCTGGCAATGTATATGGCTGTCTGAGCATAACCAGGAGTGACACCTGAGCATAGAGCTAGGAGTAAGCCCTTAACACCACTGGTGTGTCCCCCTCTCTCCAAAAAGATAATTCAAGGTTAGTCTACATCAATAATAGAAACATGCAAAAATAAGTGAGAATTGATCAGACCATTACTTGTACTCTCAGTCACCAGTCCTGAACCTGCCTTTCAGGGACACAGCCCTAAAAGTGCAGCGAGTGTGGTCAGACTTAGGATCTGGGAACTAAGATACTTCATTCCCATTTTAGAAGTGGGAAAACTGAAACTAAGAGAGAGTAGGTGTTCCTGGCAGAGTTTGGGCTATCTAAATTCCACTTTCGCCCTCTTTCCACACTGTCTCCTTCACAGGGGTAATGGTGGATGAGAAGATGAGCCATTTGTAAACTGGTGGAGAGAGAGGATTGCCACTTTGAACCTCTGCGAAGGACTCTGCAAAACAGCATCTTCAAATGGGGAAAACATTAAGTGACTTTCAAGTCTCAAGGAAGAAGATTCTTAGCTCAGCTTAGCCATTACATTTTTTTGTGATGGCAATCGCTTAGAGGACTCTTGAGGAGGAAGATGATTCCCACCTGCCTGGAAGTATTCAGGCCTTATTTGCTCAACTGGGGCTTACAGCAGAGAGATGAGTGGAGAGGGCCCCAAAGTTCTCTTTTGACCCTTAGGTTCTAAGGCTGTTTTACAGAAAATGATAATCCCTTCAAAATAAGTGATGAGAGCTGGTATTCTGTTTATGGATACAAATTCCATGACAAGGTAAACAGATTAGTTGAGAGAAAACTAAACATAGAATACGTAGTAGATTCTACTGAAAATGCGAAGTTATATTTTTATTTTCTGTAAAGAAGAAACCAAACTCTGAAGTGCTATGCAGCTTTTGTAATCAAGAAAACACAACACGATTTCACCTATAAAACTGGCAAAACAATTTAGAGTGTGTTCACATTCATTGTATGTATCAAGAATGGAAAATACAAAGCAATTCATTTGACTCAGGTGAAACAATCCTCAGATAACAAAAGCATAAAGAGAAAATAACTGGGCTTCCACAAATCTTCCTCTGAGTTTTACTTATGAAGAATCTTTTGGAAACTTTGAGGAAGTGCAAAGAGCTGACTGGGGCTCTTAGGCTGTATGCCGAGGGAGTGAAGGAAATTAGAAAGCAGGAGCCAGACAATAAGGGACAAGCACAGCATCTGGGGGCCCAAGACAGGTATGAAAACCAAGGTCACTGAGCAGGATTTCAGAACAGATTATAGGATAGGAGCACACTTGAATAAGAACCTAGGAAGGAGAACTCACGCCATTAACAATGGCACCCACTTCTCTACTCTCACTGAGACACTTTCATTTTTCTCAATGCTCCTAAAAATCCCATCACTAGACAAGTACTGACTCCAATCTGCAGAGGAAGAAGGTGGTGTTCAGAAATCTGAAGCAACTCACTTCAAGTTAAGCAATAAGGGCTATAATTTGGAACTGAACTCAAATTCATGTACCAATCTCCTAAACTCCTGCCCTACCTCAAACTGGGTGTTGTGGGGCTTGTTATGGACTGGCAGCCCTGGATGAGCCCCCAGCAGGCCCCATGGGCTATTTAACTGAAGCTTGACACCAGTCTACTTGGTGGATGCTGGAATGGATGACTATAAATTACTTGAACCAACATGAACACATTAAATGGAAAGCGAAGGATATGCTACAATCGCAAGTATGAAAATACATTTATGGGGGAAAAAAAACCAGAAAAGGGGCATCCAAGAACCCCACAGGCTCGAGCAGTCTCTCCCCTCAGTAAAAAAAAAAAAAAAAAAAAAAAAGTCCACATCTTTCTGTGTCATTTTTCTTGCAACACAGGATTTGTTTGTAGGTCTTCTGAAAAATGCACAAACCTCACCCATTTATGCTTTGCCAATTTAGTACTGTCCTACACAACTCACTGGCCTGTCTCAGGAATCTAAAGAAGCTGATGTAAAAATGAAGGCAAATTTATTAGGGCCTAAACTAAAAGTCACCTTCTGCATTGCACCCAACTTTACAGCTTTTAGCGAGAATACAAGATGAACTCCTAACAAGTTTTTAGGGCAGATCCCCAGCTATTTAATAGGAAATATAGCCTCCAATTCAAATACCCTCTGATGCTTCAGAAGAAACTTGTCTTTTTACTAGGAAACACTGAAATTCTATGATAAAGTTAGGCCTTCTAATGACTTTTACTAAGCACCAGGCACTTCAAAAGAGGCACTTGTGCTAAAATGCATGATCCCTACCCTAGAACCATTTGGCCAGGAGTTCTGTACTTTAAACACCTCCCCAGCTAATTCTTTAGATTGGGCAAGTTCAAGAACTCTCATTAACCAGTGTGAATTTCAGTGTTGTATATTTGAACACAATAAAACGGTGCCCTCTTATGCTTTGCATGCTGGAGGTCCAGGCTTAATCCCAAGCATTGCAGGGTCACCTGAGAGCCGGAGAGCTAGAAAGTGGTCACCCTCCCACCCCTCACAAAATACACTAAAATTGTGACTCCTGTTACTAGTACTACAGATCCTCCAATGGCTTAAATTAATGAGACCAGTTGCTATGAACCTTAAACACACTCTGAGGTAATGTGTCTTATTCTCAACCTAGACAGCAATATCCCATTCATCTTTCTGCAAAGAAGTAAGAGGTGCATTTTAAACAAACCTGGGTCCAGATTCAGCTTCATTGTTGACAAAATTGGGACCATGGTCAAGAAACAATATCTGAGCACATTTTTTGAGCTCCCCAACTGACCCAACTTTTTAGCTGTATGGGGATGAGAACAATAGCATGGTGATCCTAGGACACCAGCTACCGGATAGTATCTAATGCATGTGGAAGGCCACTAAGATGCCCCATTGCTGTTCTTAATCCCTCCTGACACATCAATTTTGGATTTTATTGTGTTGTAATGTCAACCACTACCTGCGTGGCTCTTGGAGATTCACAGAGTGTTTTCAGATAGTACCTAGATTACTTGCCACAGAAATCAGAAGTCTGGGATTAAAAGAAATTCATAAGTCTGCAACTGTACCTCATGATGTCTCGCTAATAAAAAAATAAAATGAAATAAACTTGCTGTATGCTGCATATTGCATGCAGTCCTCCCTAAAAAAAAATAAGAAAAGAAAAAAAGGAAATAAGGTCGGGATGGAGCTCTGTGGTAGAGTGCATGCTTTATAGGTCTGAGGTCCTTGGCAACCCCCAAAATTAATTTAAAAAGAAATAAAAGAAATGAGTCCCAGAGAGGTCAGGTGATCATCACAGAAGTAATAATTCAGGTCTCATGATCTCACAAACCTGGTTTGCCCTAACAGATGCACTGGACATGACCCAAATCATTTTCTTCCACATATGTCAGAGAGCTTTTGAAATCTGTTTCTATGACTGCCTCACCAACTGACCGAAAAGCATTAAAGAAGGTACCATATTGTGTGTTTGAAGAGAAATGCATAAGCTTCTGGGCAGAAGGTGGGGGTGGGGCGAGGGTGGGAGGGCTGAACCTTTGCCAAGCTTGGGGAGAAGAGGGAATGTGAGGCAGAATAGTTCGTTGCCATGCATCCCACAGGACTCCCACGGAGTTGCCAGGTGCCTTTATAGCTAACACACCCTGGGAACAAGCACATGTTGATCTAAGTTTCACAAACCTTACCTTGTCTGTCTCAAAAAGTGAGTTAACCTTGCAAACACTCTGTCCTCGTTCAACTGAAAATTCTGTTGTTTTAGTTACTATTGTTATTGTATCATTAGCCACACAGCCTGTATAGGCCAATATAATTTCCTCATTATAAGAACCGATTCAGACTCCAAAACATTGAGTGATTGGTCCAAGATCACATTGCTAGTTTACAAAGCTATGAAAATACCATACCAAGAAAATTCATAGCTATACACCTATAAGTGAGCACACAATATTACTCATTTCAAAGAACAACTTTATTTACTAAAATAAATTTCAGAAAGGCAGTCACCTTCCCTACCCAGTGGCCCTGAGCATCGGCTTGATGCTATTAGACCATGAATGGTCTAATAGATAGCCCGGCAAGCTACTCGGAGAGCCCGGCAAGCTACCGAGAGTATTCGATATGCCAGACACAGTAACAACAAAGTCTCCAATGGAGACGTTACTGGGCCCGCTCGAGCAAATCGACGAATAGATAGATGCACCACTAAAATACCCCAGAGATCAGTTTCCCAGCCAATACCTAAAAGATAATAACCAGAAATAAAGATAATAATCATCACCAAGATTTATTGAGTACTTTATATATGTTAGCATGGATTCCTATGCAGGGCAGGTATTGTCTCTTTTTTATGGACTAGAAAATGAAAACTCAAGAAGTTAGGTCCAAAGCAAACAGAGGAACCAGGCAGTTGGCCCCAAACCATGGATCTTGCTAAAACCAGACAATGACTTGTCAGGCATTACAGAAATGAAAGTGCAAATCAACAGGAAGAGAGAAGGCGGGTACCATACTGCACTGGGCACCACGGGCTCAGTAAGTCACTAAGATGAAAATGATAGAACTGGAAAGATCCTCTGAGAGAGAACAAACTGATTCCACGTGACATTACCCCCTACTTACAGCCCACACCCCCTCTATAAAGACTGATTCAAATCAACTGCAGATCATTTGAGTAAGTAAGGTGACTTCGACCCAGCCTGTGCAGGAAAGAAAGCCATTGCTGGAAGAAAGCCCTTCAGGTTTATTGACAAAAACCATGACCACAGCGAATGTTTTTCTCCTTTAGCCTGAAATTTTCTCCCCTCCAAGAACATCACTTGAATGGTACACGATATCCTTAAATAAATGAGGATAATGATTATCAACATCAAAGAATTAATGAAGTTTTATTATAGAGCAAAATAGAGGAACAGAGAAAGAAGTTCTTGAATGGTAAAAATATCAGTTCAAATTCTGGGTCATGTGTTAAGTGACACAAAGACACTCAGTGCCCTTCAGAGAAGATGGCGCTATTCCCAAAGTGGAGGTGGCTGCCGTGTCTTGGCAAGTCCAGTTGCTTTCTTCGGAGTGAGAAGTCCAAGTTCAGAAGAAGCTTCTGACCCCAGAACCTGACTGGCTCCCTGCCCACACACCACCATGCACGGTGGGGCCTGATATGGGTGGCACCATGACCGCAAATCACACACCGCGCAAGGAAAACAAGAAGGCGTATGAAAAATCCCGTTTATTGCAAATTGTATTTTGCTTCCCTTCGTTCTTCGTTTTTACAGGATTTATTGATATCCATGATTTTTTCACAGATGTACTTGTTGACTTTGGAGAGTCTCTGTGCAATTTCAGTTTCATCCACAGTTTCTTGTGCTATTCTGTCATACAAACACTCTGGACAGAGAAAAGAAACAAGAAGGCCAAGGATTAATGGTGAATTTCGAGGGGAATCTTTAAAGGGGAAAAAGGGAAACATGCTTCCTGACATACTGCTCAAAATATCAATTCCTGCATTTGGTTTAGTGATCATCTTCAATTTTCCACCCAAAAAGTATTTAGAAAGGAGCAGATACACAACTGCAAATTGCACTATAAAAATAACAATACAACACCCATATGCCAATGCCCCAACTTTCCCTCATGGTACAAGTCTCTGTGTGGGCATCCCTGGGTGCCCCTGTCCTTTTCATATTAATACACATGCACACATCCTTAACTATCACATTGCTTACTTTTCCTTATTTCTTTGTTTGGGGGCTACATACACCTAGATGTGGTCAAGGCTTACTCCTGGCAGTGCTGAGGATACCAAGGATGGAACTGGGGTCAGTCATGTGCAGGGCAAGTGTCTTACCCCCTGTAATAGCTCTCCAGCCTCAAGCTTTTCTCTGGATTTTAAAAAACAAATGCATCCATTTTGCAGTTGCAAAATGGTGCACTCACAGAACTAGCAGGTTGTTTTCTGTGATGAGAAATGTTTTGCTGAGTGGTTAGGCCACCTTTCGTTGAGCCCCTGTATTATCCAAGCACATGAGCGTGGTTTCTCATGTTTTAAAAACACGTTTGCACCTGGGGGTATACATGTAAGAAACCCTACAGTCTTCACCTAGACTGGGAATGGTGGGAGGACAGGCGTGCTCATATTGGACTTTATTAGGTAACATCTGCAAAAATGTTTCCCAAAGTGGAATCTTAACAGCAGTGCTGGGAGGAGCTAGTTGGCCTGTGTGTATTTCCACAGTGCTGTCAGGTTAGAATCGTCCGACACATCGGAAGGTGAAAAGCAGAATTTTTGTTATGATCGTGCTGAATGCTAACTGAGCTGGCTATTTACTGTGATGAGTCCCAGACAAGGCCGGCCTGGAGCCTGCTTCAGGCAACTTCCTGCTGGGGTCTGGAGTAAATCACTGCCTGAGAGTCCGCACCTCAGAAACCAGGATAGCAAACTACAGAGCGTCTTTTTAAAGACTGCTATGAGGCATGGGGCATAAACATTTTTGAAAACCTTCATTAAACTGTATGGGTTGTTATAATTCTTTCATGTGCCAACTGTTAACTCCCAGTGCCTAGCATAGTGCTTGGCAAAGGGCAAGATTAAATAAAACATGCTAAAGATAAATACATGGCTGAGTGAGAAATTGAATAGAGACACCTGAGGGGGCAAATAAATGTGGAGAGAGGGGCTGGACACAGTGCTGAGAGCATGCTTTGTATGAAGGATGATTTGACACTCCCGCCCCCCCCCCCCCCCCGGAGCAGTTCTGCATGGTCCCCAGAGCACCACCGGGAGCAATTCTAGACAGCAGCTTTGTTGAGTGGAGCAGCCACTGAACACTGCTAGGGGGACTTAAACTATCCCCTTCTCCTGTGCTCCTTCCCCACACCCCAATTCTGGACATAAGAGGGCTGAAGATTGCGGGTGAGAAATGTATCACTGGCTTATGGCATTGAGGACAAGAATGCTTCTTTCCCCACTTATAAAACAGGACTAATAACCCAGTCCTTAAGAGCACTCCCTATGGAGGACTGTAAAAATCTGGTGATCAGGGACATAGCTCCAAGGACTAGTACACATATTCTGCATGTGGGAGGACTCGTTCGACCCAAGAAGCCTCCTCTGACTCAAACTTCTCACCAGGGGTAGACCTGAGCAGCACTGGATGTAGCCTCAAAACATACAAACAAACAACAACAAAAAACTCTTGCCCCAGAAGACAATCCTCTTAGAAATGCAGAATGTACAGTTACTCTAAATACCACATATAAGTGATACCATCCTGTATTTATTCCTTTGCTGGCTTAATTCATTTAGCACAATATTTTCCAATTCCATCCATGTTTCAGCGAATTGCCTGATTTCATTATTCCTTTGATTTCATTATTCCTGTTAGCTGTGTGGTATTCCATTGCGTATATGTACCATATCTTCATGATTCACTGATCCACTGTTGGGTATATATGCTGATTCCAAATCTTAGATATTGTACTGGGTGCGGTAATGAGTAATGGTGTGCATACATCCTTCTGAATGAATGTTTCTCTGTCCTTGGGGTAGATACCCAAAAGTGGATAGTATGACATCTCATTTTTTTTTCTTTTTGGGTCACACCTGGCAGTGCTCAGGGGGTCCTAGTATTGCTTGGGAGACCATATGGGATGGCCTCGATTGAACACAGGTCAGCTATGTGCAAGGCAAATGCTTTACGCAATGTACTATCACTCTGGTCCCTAACAACTCAAATTTTTTTTAAGGTAAAACTATATATTAGGGGTCACTGTCACTGTCCTCCCGTTGTTCATCAATTTGCTTGAGCGGGCCCAGTAACATCTCCATTGTGAGACTTGTTGTTGTTACTGTGTTTGGCATATATCGAATATGTCACAGATGGCTTGCCAGGCTTTGCTGTATGGGCGAGATACTCTCGGCAGCTTGCCAGGCTCTCCGAGAGAGGCAGAGGAATTGAACCCGGGTTGGTCAGGTTGGCCGCGTGCAAGGCAAATGCCCTACCACTGTGCTATTGCTCCAGCCCAACTTGGTTGGAGTGATAGCACAGCAGTAGGGCGCTTGCCTTTCACGCAGCCAGCTGGACTAAGCCGGGTTTGATTCCTCCGCCCCTCTCGGAGAGCCTGGCAAGCTACCGAGAGTATCTCGCTGCCTGCGAGGCAAAGCCTGGCAATCTACCCTTGACATATTCAATATGCCAAACACAGTAACAAGTCTCACAATGTTACTGGGCCCGCTCAAGCAAATCGATGAACAATGGGAGGACAGACAGTGGACAAGGTAAAACTAGAGACTTTATTTATTATTATTATTTTTAAAATTTTTATTAGTGAAACACCATGAGGTACAGTTGTAGATTTACAAATTTTTGTGCTTGGGTTTCAGTTATACAATAATCAAGCATCCATCCCTCCACCAGTGCCAATGATCCCATAACCCTCCCAACCCCCATCCCACCCCACCACCAATGATCCCATAACCCTCCCAACCGCCCATCCCACCCCACCTCTGTGGCAGGGCATTCCCTTTTGTTCTCTCTCTCCTTTGGGGTATTATGGTTTGCAAAAGAGGCATTGAGTGGCAATCATGTTTGGTCTATAGTATACTTTCAGCAGGCATCTCCCATCCTGGGAGGGTCCTCCCAACACCCTTTACTTGGTGATCAGTTCTCTATCTGAGCTCCCTTTCCCCCTAGCATGTGTGGCTGGCCTCCAAGCCATGGAGTGAACCTCCTACTACTTATCTCGGCTATTCTTGGGATAATACTTCAATTTTTAAGTTTATTGAGAACTCTCCATAGGGCTGAAGCAGACAGCATTCCCACGAGCAATGGGAAAAAGTTCCTTTCTCTCCATATCCCTGCCAGCTCAAATAGTTCCCAGAACTTCAATAACCAAACTGAAAAAGGTGCCTGTCAAGAGGGCAGGCCTGGGGACACTGGTGGAAAGAAAGTCACTGTGGCAGGATCAGTGATGAACACTGTATGGTCTAAAACCCAACTATGAATAACTTTAAACCATGTTGCTTTAATAAAATAAAGTTTAGGAAATAATTGTAGATTGTCAACATGAGGATCTGGGTGGAGGATGCTCAGCCCCGATCTGAGCAGGCTTGGAGATCTCAGCGCGCGACATCTTATTATCTCATTCTTACTTTGGACAATCTGGCAGGCTACCTAATGTAACCTGCCCACACGGCAGAGTCTGGCAAACTCCCCGTGGTGTACCCAATATGCCAAATACCAGTAACAATGATGGGTCTCATTCTCCTAACCCTGAAAGAGCCTTGAATATGGCACTTTGAAATCTCAGGGCGAGGATGGAGGAGATGTTACTGGTGCCTGCTCAAGGCAATCGACGAACAACAGGATTATCATGATAATGATCGTGATCGTGTCAACATGAAGACAAACTTTTGTGAACTTGTTCACTGAAGACTGAAGGAAGGTAACTACAGCAGATTCTACCACTTCCGCCCCACAGAGAGCCCTTCCCTGGGCAGTTGTCCACACTGCAGGGTTCTGTGCCAACAGCTCTTTGTCTCTGGACACACTTCCTTCCCATTGAGTTTTTGCACAGATCAACTTTGAAAGCTTCTAACTAACCTCTACTACCTTCCTAACCACTCCCACCCCCAATTAATGTTCATGATGTCTTATCTTGGCCTTTCCAGAGGAAAGGAGAAACAAGAAGTTTGGGGGTTGGGTCTTATCTCCACCAACTCCTCCATCCATTCTGTCAGAAATTCCCTCCCTGTTCCAGGCTAGGACACACAGCAGTGCTTTTGTTTGTCTTCTCCTGGGTTCCCCCATTCCATACTTCACTGCCAAAATATCCTCCTCATTCTTCCCATTCCACTTTCTTAGAACCTACTAGATCAGGTGAGTTCTTCGACCTACCACCTCTGTGTGCCCACCATTCACCTGGGTCTTTCTTACCACCAAAGTACTGATCATCGCCTAACACACTGACCACACCATCTCCCTGGCATAGTGGGCCCTGTGCATTGCCACTCTATGCTGGCCAGCCTCTTTGGGTCTAGGTTTCCTATCTAAGGACATAGGATGAAAACCAGACACTTCAAGGAGATTCTTCCACCTCAAAGTGTCAGATCATCTGGAAGGTACTAATGGTGGGTGGGGAGGTAAAGGAGAAAGGAAGAGAATGGGGGGGATGGCAGGGATGCAGAAGAGGGGGGAAAGGGAAAAAGGGGGCACAGAGAGGCAGGTTGTTGGAGAGGCCCCCACAGATTTCTAATCAGCTCATTTCCTGGGGTAAAAGCACCGAATGGCCCTCAGGTTGATTAAAAGCCTTTCCTCAGACTCCAGATATTAATCACCTGCAGTTGTCGGGAATGTCTCCCTGTGCGAGGGAGCAGTTGAGATTATTGCTTAATTAACAAGGTTTGTAACAGCACTAATGTGTCCTATTAAAAAAAGGTATAAAAATTAACCAGAACTCAATGCTGAAGCTCATTTAGAAAACTCAGCCACTCTGTGAAAGGTCATTTGACCTTAATAAGGTTTAACTGTCATGCTGAAGCTTGTCTTTAAAGTGAGACTCCCCCTTGCCGTGCCTGCATTCATCTTTCTAAAGCAGTGTTGATGCTCACCCCAGCCCCTGGTTATCTGGTGAGGAACAACGTTCAAATCAAAGAGAAGAGAAAATCCTCATTAACCCTGTGAGTAGCAAGGCTTTTTGCCATTTTTTGTCACACAACAAATGGAACTCAATGTGATAACATCACACCAAGCAGACAGTAACCCTCTCCATCCAGCTGCTGGCTGGCATGGAAGGAACCAGTCTAGGAGAGTTCAAATAATTAGGTTCATAATGGCAAGTGTCTGGTGAGTTGGGAGAGAAGCTTCAAACCCACCTGCTTAACGTAAAAAAAGAAATCAATATTGTAGTTCAGGAAAGTACAAAACCTTTGGAGAGACGGGAAAGCCCAGTTGTCCTGTGGGCTCTGAGTTCGCCAGCTGTATGGGCTTAGGCAAGTCAAGTTGCTTCCCACTTGGCGGCATGACAAGCACTTAATATGGCAGCACTAAAAGGGGTGGCTAAACCAGGCCCAGAGGAAGCAGAGCAAGTTAAGGGAGATAACAGAGGTGGGTACAAGGTGCTCTGGGAAATGGGGCAGGAGACACATACACTTTTAGGTTGGCAGGGAAGGCTTTCTGAAGGCAGGCTCCATGGGGACCAGCAGCCAGAGTGGCTGGGGTGGGGGCTGGATTGTGTGTCTTGTGTTCCAGGCACTCAGAATAGCATTTGACAATTCCCTACTGTGAAAGGAAATGAGACTTGTTTGGGGACTACAGTAGTCCATTACGGCAAGAACTTAGAATTCAAGTGCAATATTGCTGAAAATTAAAGCTGGAGTTAGAGCCAGGGGCCAGATTACGAAGGCGCTTTTATGCCACGTTAAGCAGCTTACCTTTTAATAAAGGCATTACGGCCTGGCCGTGATAGCCAGTGGTAATGGGTAAACATATTTGGTTTCTGAGAGGTCCTAAGGTTACCCGGTGGAGAGAAGAGTGTGGGAGCTGCTGGGGTGGGGTGAAGAGCTGAGGGTGAAGAACAGAGTTTGCCACTTCTTCCACTTGCAGAGTGGCACTGCTACAGGACTGGCAGTTGAGAACTGGACTATGCAAGGGACAGTGATAGTGAGAAGAGGGCATTAAAAGAGAAACTGGGGCAGGACAGATGGAGAGTGAGACATGTCCCATTCTAGCATATGGGACAGAAGCAGGAGATCAAGCAGCTCTGGGACCCAGGCTAGTGGTACCATTTCCAAAGAGAGGGAAAACACAAAGGGCAGAAAGACAAAAGTGACAGCAGCCAACAATGCATTTCTGACAATGCCAGGTGGACACCCGGGAGATTACCAGCGGCACCTAGATGAACAATTAGAAGCTCAGAGTATGAATTGCGGTCACACACAAATGTTAGGATAACTCCTTGACAAAATAAATACTGAGCACTTCATACACATTAGCCTGGACAAGATACCCACAAAGCTTATTTTTCTAGAATGAGTAAGGGAGGGGAGTTGCCCAGTGAACAAACAACTAAGAAGTACTCCACAGAGTTTAGAAAAGACCACTGTGAACTAGCAGGTAGGGAAGGTGGAGCCCAGAGAGATGATGAAGAGCCAGGGAGGTAGGAAGAAACCCTGAGCACACAGAAATGGCAAAGAGGATGTACAGAGCAGAGGAAGAACCTACAGCAGAGGAAGAGGAAAGAACAGGAAGAAGGCCTCTGTGGCTTCAGCATGGGGGATATGGGAATTGTAAGTCAAGATGAGAGAAGAGATGTCATCAGCGGTCAGATCCCGAGGCACTAGCCATGATGAGAAATGTGGGCTTAATTCTGGGCTGTGGGTTCTTTGTGTGTGTGCATGTATGTGTGTGTGTGTGTGTGTGTGTGTGTGTTGCGCGCAGTGGGGGAGAGGTGGTAACCAAAACATGTTTGTAGTGTGTGAGAGGGGAGTTGAAGAAAGAGTAGAAAGCAGGGAAATGGAGCCCAGAGAGATGATGAAGAGCCAGCGAGGTAGGAAGAAACCCTGAGCACACAGAAAGCAGGAAGTGTTCTTGGTGAAGGAGTGACCAGGCCCAAAATGCTGGGGAGTGAATGGTAAAGGGACCCTGGACTGGGTAAGGAGGGACCCCCTGGGAGAGAACAGACTAGGGAAAGGACTGTGAGTAGAAGTCAGGTGGTAGACCAGTTGGTCAGGCCTTACATTAAATAGCGACTACAAGCAACTCTTTCCAGAGACCTGAATGTGATAAGGAAGAGAGAGACACGGCAGCAATTTGGTGACAGAAGTGGCCCCTTGGAAGCATTTCATTTGTTTTTATAAAACAAAGAATTATCCAAGTCTAATCATTCTAGCATATGGGACAGAAGCAGGAGATCAGGAGAAGTCAGGGGTGGCATCATTCACAGAGTGATGTACTTAGGGAGGCAGGTAGTTTGAGTTTCATCTGAAGAGATCTGTCATTCCTGATGGAGGAAGAAACTCTTCTTTTGAGACATGAGGCAGAAAAGCTGGATGCAGGGATATGGGGTAAGTCTCCAGGTGTGGCAATTAGTTGAAAGCTTTGAGAATTCCTTCCTTTCCTCAGTGAGCGAAGAGACAAGGCCATCTTTTGTGGAGAGAGGTGTAGACTCTCATGTTTGGGAAAAGAAGATTCTAGAAAGACTTAGAAAATGGAGGAATAAATCAGTGAAAGAAATTAGGTTTTCTAATCTCTGAGAAAGTAACTTGGTAATGGCCCCAAACATCTTGGCAGAGGTATCTTCTTCTAGATTGCACCATAGCATTGGGGGCAAGAGTAGTTACATGAAACATTATCTGATGGGGGTTTCAAGAACTTTCAAAATTCCTGCGTTCCTTGGGGGCCAGAAAAGGGCTGTGACGCTGACTTTGAAGATGGAGACAGCAAGCAGCTACTTGGTAGTGGCATACTGCCAGGTTTGGGAGTAAAATGAGCATAGTGTGGACCAGGGCAAGCTCACAGTTCAAACAAAACAGAGCTGTGGATCAACCCGATGCATCTGATGACCTGGATCCAACTTCTACTTTGCTCACACTATAGAACAGGGCAGGAGGGCCTAGAAGCTGAAAAGCACTGAACGATTGTACATGTTAGTGCATGTTACCGTCACAAAGTCATGGTGGCCCCTGCCGTC
This sequence comes from Sorex fumeus, assembly GCF_029834395.1. Classification (NCBI taxonomy): domain Eukaryota; kingdom Metazoa; phylum Chordata; class Mammalia; order Eulipotyphla; family Soricidae; genus Sorex; species Sorex fumeus. The sequence goes on along the minus strand of NW_026606102.1, from coordinate 18,151,366 downwards.
TGTGCATCTGTGAACAAAGAAAGGTCATTTCATTTATCCTCAAACATAGTTATGTCTAAGCTATCATCCTGGGCATCAGGGGACACCAGAGGTAGGGGTTACTGTCACTGTCCTCTCATTGTTCATCGATTTGCTCGAGCGGGCCCAGTAACGTCTCCAGTGTGACACTTCTCACTGTGTTTGGCAAATCAAATATGTCACGGGTAGCTTGCCAGGCTTTGCCGTACAGGCGAGATACTCTCGGTAGCTTGCCGGGCTCTCGAGAGGGACAGAGGAATCAAACCCAGGTCAGTCAGGTTGGCCTCGTGCAAGGCAAATGCCCTACCCGCTAGGCTATTACTCCAGCCCAGATCCTCATGATAGGGGGAATAAAAGGCTCCAGCCCAGAAGTAGGGGTTAGGCGGAGGAAATAGAAGGAAAGTAGTTTCCAGAAATTCACCTCTAGGGGCAGCAGGGGTCAGCATGCAAGAATCAGAGTGAGTTTCCTGCAATTCTAGCACACCCACTGAGAGATGGTCACTGGGCTAGTCATCATCATGGGAATGTCAAGACAAATCCAATATAACCTGCAGGTCTCAAGTGCTCACACTTGAACATGCCACCAAGACATCGCAGATGAATTATATCGAAACACAGTGCTCGAGCAGCTGGTTATCAGAAGGCACCTGGGTCCTGCGGCATCACATTCTGACAAGTGTCAGAAAATGAGAGGCCAGCCCTGCATCCCTAGAAAGGCCTCTACCCCAAGGCAAAATCCCGACTTCAGCTCCACCATTTCAGACAGCAGACAAAAGATCACCACTGGTTGTCTAAAACTAAGAGGCTTCCTCAATCAATTAGTCAGTCAGGTTCAGGTGTGAGCAGAGTCAGCCCCAGGTTGGAGTCACGGGTGCCGATGGGAATCCAAGCTGAAACTTTGTCCCTTGGATCTCAGGCTAGTTACCAAGTTCTCTGCTACTTTGACCTCCAAAACCTATCTTAAACCTAGGCAGACGTCTCCACTTCCATGATTATAACCTTAGTCCAAGACTCCATGAGCAAACAGACCCAGAAACAAAGCAAGCGCTCAGCATAAGGAACTGTGGCTCTCCCATCTACTCTTCTGCGTCTTTGGTATCATCTGTGTAGTCAACTAGCTGTTCTCGTGATCCTTTTCCCTCAAAGACTATGGGCTTCTTGCAGATAGAGACTGTATCTGATTCTTCTTCTCATCCTCAATACCCAGTAGGGGGCCTGTTAGCAAAGAGCTTAAAGTGTGGATGGAGAGAGATGGGAGAAAATGCTCTACATCACTAATCATAAGGGAGATGCAGATCAAAACAACAAAGAGATATCATCTCACACCACAGAGACTGGCCCACATCCAAAAGAACAAAAGCAACTGGTATTGGCATGGATGTAGGGAGAAAGGGACTCTCCTTCACTGCTGGTGGGAATGCTGACTCGTTCAGCCCTTTTGGAAAATAGTATGGACAAAAGGGCTGGAGTGATAGCACAGCGGTAGGGTGTTCGCCTTACAAGCGGCCAACATGGCCGACCCAAGTTCGATTCCTCCGCCCCTCTCGGAGAGCCCGGCAAGCTACCGAGAGTATTCGATATGCCAAACACAGTAACAACAAAGTCTCCAATGGAGATGTTACTGGGCCCGCTGGAGCAAATCCACGATCAACGGGAGGGCCTTTACCTTTACCTTTAAGTCTCAAAAAATTAGAAATTGAACTCCCATTTGACCCAGCAATTTGAACCAATTCCCACTCCTGGGAATATATCCTGGAGGGGCAAAAACGTATAGTCGAAATGACATCTGCACTTGTATGTTCATTGCTGCACTGTTTACAATAGCCAAAATCTGGAAAAAACCCGAGTGCCAGAGAACAGATGACTGGTTAAAGAAACTTTGGTTCATCTACACAATGGAATAGTATGCAGCTGTTAGAAAAGAAGTCATGAAATTTGCATACAAGTGGTTCTACATGGAAAGTATCATGCTAAGTGAAATGAATCAGAAAGAGAGGGACAGGCATATTCTGGGGAATATAAAGTAACAGAATGGGAGACGAACACCCAAGAATAGTTGAGATAAGTACCAGAAGGTCTGCTCCACGCTTAGAAGCGGGCAGCACATGCTGGGGAAAAGGCAGCTCAGATAGAAGGGAACACCAAGTAAAGGTTATTTGGAGGATTCGCTCGGGATGCGAGATGCGTGCTAGAAGTAGACTATAGACTGAACACGATGGCCACTCAATACCTCTATTGCAAACCACTACATCCTAAGGAAAGAGAGAGCAAAAGGGAATGCCCTGCCACAGAGGCAGGGTGGGGTTGGGGGGTGGGGTGGGGGGGGTGGGAGGGCTACTGGGATCATTGGTGGTGGAGAATGGGCACTGGTGGAGGGATGGGTACTCGATCATTGTATAACTGAAACCCAAGCACGAAAGTCTGTAAGTCTACAACTGTACCTCATGGTGTTTCACTAATACAAAAAAAAGAAAAAGAAAAAAAGAAAAATATTTTTTAAAATTAAAAAAAAGAAGAAAAAAGAAAAGAACAGACAGGAAGGTAAGGAAAGTTGAGATCGAGGATCAAGCCCTTTCTTTAGGAAGACAAATGACTCCCTACTTGCCTTCCTTTCGGTCCACCCCCAACACTAGGGAAGATGTGGAGTCCAGTGACTCAGTGAATTTTCTATCGTAGTGCCCACCATTGTGCTAGACACAATGTTGGAGGCATCCTTGACGCCTGTCCCTCCTGCTTCACCTTCACTGCACCTCTGTGCACTGCAGCTTTCTTTTCCCACTTCCAGGCCTTAGTTACCGATGCGTCTGCTTCTTGATGCAGTTCCCTCTTCATCTTTGTTTTCGTATCTGACATATCCATCAAGGATCACGTCCCCAGGAATTCTTGCCCAATTTGTCCAATGAAGGCACTCCTGACGGCCCCCTTCATGCCTCATATATCCTCTCCTGCTACTCCCTGTAACTGAATTTGTAGCCACAGCTTATTTGCCCCATGGCGTGAGGGCCCTTCTGTGCCCAGTCCCACATCTGCTTCTGTCCCTCCTGTTCCCAGCCTGAGGTCAGAGAACATGTGCGAGGTAGAAAAATAACTCGCATGTGCTGCCATTGTAGAGGAGCATTCCCTCACCACTGTGGCTACTCCAGAGACCTACCTCTAACAATGCTCAGTTTGTGAGGCGAGAGAGGTGGCTTAGGGACTGCATCTTTCTTTTTTTTTGTGGCAACTCCTGTGACACTTCTGTTCTTCAGAACATCTGTTCCCCATATCATGACTGCCAAGTTCTTCGTGTACTTGGAATCTCCTTGGGTTACTTGTAGTTGGTGCCATTTCTCCTCATCAACCCAAATCCCGCTTCCCAGATGAACCTGCAAGGAATCAGAACACAAGCACCTGTTTAGTCGGACAGGATGGCAGCTGGAGACTTTTCTTGTCCTTTAAAAGATAATGCGCCCAAGTTTTCAAAATACTAATGTCAGGAGTCTAACAAACCCTACTGAATGTCTATAAAGTATGAGGCTTTATTCTAGTGCTTTCTCCTTTTTTTTTTTCCTCTGCAAGGGGAGGGGAGTTGTTGGGCCACACCGTGGTGCTCAGGGCTTACTCCTGATTTTATGCTCAGAGATAATTCCTAGAGCACTCAGGGAACCATATGGGGTGCCTGTGATCAAACTTGGGTTCTCCACGTGCAAGGCAAATGCCCTACCCGCTGTGCTACTGCTCCAGCCCCAGGCAGATAACCTTTCAGCGCCATGGTTCCTAACCTTTTCCTATAAACTCCCCTGGGGGAAACGACGCAAATTACTGCTCCTGGGCTCCATTCAAGGAACTGGGGTTCACTTCATCTGGGTGGAACCTAAAGATCATGATGGTTGGAAGGTATTTCGTCATTTCAGGGTGCAGCTAGATTTGGAAGGGACTGTCCGTTCTGGCACTTTTAGGAACTCTAAACCCACTGGCTAAAAATCATTTCTAGAATATAGTTTTTCTTCAAAAATAGCCATTCATGTGTTTCTGCTGAATCTGAGGGAGAGGGTTTTGAAACACCTGTGTGAGGACAGCTGCTAATGAGCTAAACTTCCTAAGGAGACCGAAGGCCCTGCCAGAGGCTCAGAGAAAGGCCTGCAGGCCGACCACATGCACGTGCAGAAGGCATCCTGGGAGAGGTCCTCGTCTGACACCGAGTACCCCTGACCCCACACCTCAGAAAGGCCACTGTCCAAAGACACTTCGAGATTTTCAACTGAAGCTGGTCTGGAAAGCCAGGGCCACACAACTCCTCTTCCTTCAACTACTAAGGTTTTTCAACTGTCAAACCCACAGCCCACCAGCGAGTAAGTAAACAATCCACCACCACATCTGACTTCACTTCCTTTGGCGTGAAAGATGGCTCAGACCTCTGCAGGCCAGAATCAGATAACCAGACCCTGGGCTGCAAGCCCAGCCCTGCCAATCTGTTTATAGGCTCAGGCAGATAAGCAACCTGGGGTGAGAGGTGCTGCCTGGGGCTGCCTGGGCAGCTCCAACCTAGCACAGGGTGGGCCTTTCCTCTGCGGTCTCAGCTGGGGGCATCTGAGCCAGATCAGGCGTGCTGGGGTTCAGCCCCCTGCTGTTCTCTGCAGGAACCCAGTGACACCCTAAAGTCACCCATGCAAGCCTCCAGACAGAGATGAAAACAAAGGCTGGGTAAGATTAAATTCAGAATTGTAAAAAAACATGCATATCGATGTCAGCCATCAGTTTTTCAGAGCTCTCTGCTCTTTTCAACCCTGGGCCTTGCTCTTCTTCTTCTTCTTCTTTTTTTTTAATTCGTTATTCTTTAAAGAGAGAGGACAGTCATTTTAACCCAGGTCCTGCAAGACAAAGGGATACTTATTTTTGGAAAACCTACAATAGCCAGGAATTATACCCTTGACGGATTTATCCCTGAAGGTGACCTTAAGAGACAGAAATATGTGGAAATTGTGCTCATCCTACAGATAGAGTGATGCAAATGACCTTTCCTGACACCTATTCAAATAAGACATTTTTGAATCAAGATTCAAACCCAAATTTGAATGTCCCAGATGCTTGTGCTCTCCCCCACCTCCCTGCTACTGTCCATGGCCCAGTGGGGCAAGCGTGGAAGATGAACCATATTGTATAAGATCCCTCTATGCCTGCAAGTAAGCAGTGCAGTTATTGCAGTGGTCATGGAACCAAGAGAAAAATCACTATTGGGCCCCCCTCCCGTCAGGCCAACCCTCTGGCTCTCTGTTTCCAATGATACCAAAGCAAAACTGTTCTATCTGATTCTATCTCCCCTCTCCTGCCTCCATCTAACCACATCACCCTTGTTTCATCATTCTGTCCCCTCATTCTTCATTTCCTCTAACACCCAGTGTGTTCTTACAGGAAGAGGGGGCCTTCAGCCCTGGGGGGAATTTCTGACCTTGCTACCTACTATTTAGGTGTTCTGGGAGAGAACCTTTACAGAAGAGAACATCACGTGTTTCCTGGAGCAGCTCTAAGGACCGTAAGAGAGAGCAGGGGTATGTCAGGACAACACAGGCTGTCACTGTTACTTCCTGTGTGCCTTCTTCCTACCCCCATGTCTGTGCCTCTCCTCTGTTCAGACTGAATGCCTTCCCCTAGTTCTTTGTGAGGCCTTTGTAAGACTGTTTCTCAAGCCCCAGCTGCAAATCCAGGAAAGCCCTGTAACTTCCCCAGGACTGATTTCTCTTCCTACTGAATGTCTTGCCTGCAAAGAGCCTCTGGCCTCTGATTCAGTCCTTCACAGCATGTTGCAGGGGAGCGGGTGGAGGCTCTGCCGCTTCTGCCCATGTTACAAAGTGACTAGTCTGAATGCAGAGCAGTGAAAATGGATGGGCACCCTTGACACATCCTAAGGCATTGGCTTTCAGTTCTGGTGAGCAGCTGTTTGCCTTGGAAAAAACTTTCTGACATTCACTCAAGTACAAGGCCAACTTTAAGCACCAAAAGAAAGGACATTGAGGCAGACCAATCACAGGTATAGGCTGCAGCACTTGGGACAAGGACTCCTCAGAGTCACCAGAGCAATGCCCAGACTTCAGTCACGCAAGAGAATGGAAAAGACCCTGTCCTGGGAACCAGGAGGCCTGGCTTCTGGTTGCTGCCTGCCTGCTTCTAACCTGTTGGTAACTCAAAATTAGACTATTTAACACAAGCTATTTCATTTACAGCTTTACAAGTCGATTTCTGAGCCAAAACATCTTAGGCCAAGGAAAGCAATGTACTTTTAACAAAATCAGAAAGTGTATTCCATGGTAAGTCTTAGAAATTATAGCTCAGAGGTCAACCTGAATGCTGTGGTGGGACGTATGTGTAATGCGAGGGATTAGAAATATGGCATCTGGTAAACTGGGACTGGGTCGAGAAAGGTGTCTCTGCAATGCTCTGTAGGACATCCCAGACTCCTTTTAGAAAGGACCTAGTATTCCAACGAGTAAGGCCAGTGTTTCTCAGAGTGGGTGACATCCCCACCCCCAGTGGTACCAAGTGATTTAATTTTTCTATTCAGAAAGGGAGGGAGCAGGAGGCCAAAGTTTAGGGACCTCTGCCTAGGCCTTGCAGAGATCAATATTTTATTTCTCTAGGCACAGAGAAGGAAGGTAAAAACGGAGAGTGGAGTTCAAACACAGCGACTACTGCTGAAATGTGGCGACGCTGCTCCAATCTGCAGTGTGGCTGCTTCCTTTCCTCTCCCTTTCTAACTTCTCAGTGTGACTACAGCTTAGTTGCAAATAGAAATCACACAGCAGCACGTCGCCGACAACTGGTGAAAAGTCAACACTGGTATTTTCAAGATACCCTGCATAGATTGTGTATGTGTGTGTGTGGGGGGGGGAGAGGGAACATAGGGGGGTAGACGAGGTTTGAGGGAGCCATTTCCCAGAGGGGAAAAAAGACACCTTTGCAAAAAAGATCCCCAGAGTGTTCCAAGACTGTCTACCGGTCTTCAAAGCAAGAGAGAAAATAGATTTTCCTTGAAAGCTACTTTAAGAAAAAATCTCCAGTCACTCCAAAGTTTCATCATGACTAAAAACAAATCTCTGATCTTCAGCTAGGGAAGTTTACAAAACTTCACTACACAGTCTGAATCACTGGAGATCAATGGAAAGCATCAATCCATCCCACCATTCCCAGATAGGGATGCTGAGGGCCATTGAGGGGAAGGACACACCAAAGACCACCCAGGTACGCAAACAAGAACTATGCTGAGAAAGCCTTACAGACTAGCCTGTCTCATTTCTACATCTTGACAGTATTTGCTTTGGCTCAGTCTGGCTAGTGGCAGGGAAATATTTGGACAAACCCAAATACAACAACCTTTTCTTTCTCATTAATCCATGGGGGTTTGAGGGAACAATGCTGGATGAACAAAGATCTTCTGAAGCACAAGGCAAGAATAGTGAATTAACACAGAAGATACTCTGGGGAGAATGAGAGGTGATGTCTGTATGCCACAGTGGCAGAGGACGTAACGCTGAAACTAAATTGAACTGCTGCCTGGACAAAGGGCTCCCAGACGGCTTTAAAATGAACTGTGTACATGTCACAAGGTTGTTGTACCAAACAGTTTTCTCCCGCTCTGTTCCTGTCATTCTGTGGTCGAGACTTTCAAAGACCAGGTCATCACTTTTTACTCCTATGCCAATATTGTCACTCATGGCTCTTCCATTATTCCCCACCCCTTTCTGTTAGGGGTCTTGTCAGAAAACCAGAGGAGTTTGACTTGGCCCTGGGAATACGGGCACAGGCCTGCAGGCTATGCAGCTGGAAAGCAGCTTCAGGATGAGGAGCGTGCTTCATTCTGCATCCTTGGCTGGCATGGGGCACACAGCATGGAACATGCACTTCACACGAATGATAACAGACACAGAGTCAACTGTTAGAAGCCTATCAGAAATTTTATCTCTGTCTCACCTTATAAACTATGTGAGTATGGCAAGTCTATCACTTTTTTCATCCCTCTCACTAAGAACCTTTTTTTTTTTTTTTGGTTTTTGGGTCACACCTGACGATGCTCAGGGTTTACTCCTGGCTCATGCACTCAGGAATTGCTCCGGGCGGTGCTCAGGGGACCATATGGGGTGCTGGGAATCGAACCTGTGTCGGTCATGTTGGCTGCATGCAAGGCAAACACCCTACCCGCTGTGCTATCACTCCAGCCCTAATAAGCTTCTTAAATGTCAGTTGAGTTTTATAGTTTCTTTGGTACAATAATGTATTGATTTATGTTAAGGAAAAGATAAAGCTCCACTAGCTAAAACACATTTCTGGAAATGCCACTCGGGGCTGGGCCAGGAGGCCCACCCTTTAGCTGTCTCTGGGAAAGTGCCCAACATACTCTCCGCCTTTACTCTGACTAGCAAACACTTGCAGGGAATCGATATTGAGCTTGAGACACTACCTTGCCATTGTCTAGGATATACTTGTCCATGACAGGTGCAGGAGCCGGGTAATAGGACGACGTATTTGCTTCCTCACTGAAAGTGCTTCGTAACTCCGGCTCAGGCTCGAGACATTCTGACTTTACTTTTTCCAAGTCAATGGCGGGACCTAGGCAGTTAAGAAAAGAGATCTGTCTAGAACTCCAAGGAAAATAAAGGCAAATATTTTAACTATGCATCTATTAGAACATAGTGTTACCAAAAAAAAAATCTGGCTTACTTTTGTCCATTGGACCACATCTTAAACCCAGGCTGAAAAATAAAATGGAGTATGAATGTCACAAGGGAAAAGATGGAAAAGTGGAAGACAAGAATGGACTAGACTAAGCATGAATGGGAAGCAGGCTTTGAGGATGGCTACATCTCAATGGAGGAGTGGTGGTTAGCAGATATGCACATTGTCTATCTGTCCAAAAGCCTGTCTCTGCAGCCTTCAGGGGAGCAGGCCCAGCAGAAGAACAGAGGCTAGGACAGCAGTGGGGGAAAACAAGAAGGTTTCCAAGCCCCACGACTGAGTATCCAGATAGAAGAAGCATTTCAACCAAAAAAAAAATTAAAATACAATACAGATTAAGCCTCTGATTGCCTGATCCAGCAGCTTCCCTGATTTTGATTTTAATGCAATCAACACAAATTACCTGCCATTTAAACAGTGAAAGGAAGCTGGATAAATGGTGATGGTGTCTATCGGGAAAATTTTTTTTTCTCCATTAGCTTTTAAAAATGATGGACTAGTTTTTTAAATCGCCTATTGTGTCTTGATTACCAAAGGGCAGAGAAGCAGGATGAAAATGAGTAAATATGACCTAAGATTAACTTTTCCAGGAAAGCAACTCCAGACGACAACAGAATTTAGCAACCTGAAAATTCCACCTTCTCAAGTGTTTTCAGAAGTAGACTAGGATCAGAGATTTAACTACTGTCAGAATAGGTTATTATGCAGTGCTTGTAAGTTAAATAACAGCTGAATTTCATGGGCCCGGCTCCTCTTATCTTTTATAGATGGATCACTTGGTCCAGCTCATATGTTAAAGTCCTGACCAACAATCTGGGTGCAAGTCTATGTCCACTTGTCACATTACTGACGTTGGCTGGTGACAGGGACAGTATCAGTGTTCCTGTGACTCAAATTCTTCCTGACAGGATCTCCCAAAATAATATCATTCCTGAGTGGCTGGCATCTGCCACCCACAAAACAGAATGGGTAGACTTAAGCATGAGCTTCACACAGCTTGAGCATAAGATGATTGGGAAGCAGAAAAGCAGATGAAAAGGAAAGGCCCATCTTGGAGAGAGTTTTAGTTTTATCCCTAGCTCTGCTCCACTGTAATTTGTGTGAGTACAGGCAGAAATTGAGAGTGACAGACTGAGGGCATCACAATCAGATGGCATATCCCAACACTGTGTGACCTCCTCAAAAGCTAGGGGAAGCCTGACCCGTCTCCTCCTCTCTCCCTCCCCAGCATCTGCTACTGAGCAATTGCTCCCTGAATGTTTGCGAAATGAATCCAAAAAAGGCCAACTATGAGTGAAGAATCCTAAGATTTCCAAAACAGATGCCAGTTTCTCCACCCTGTGTGAGACCTCAGGTTGAATTTCTGTGATACAAACAAACTCAAGTGGAGCATTTGCCTTTCTTCAGAGGGGGAAGAGGTCATTACTTCAGTTTCCCCTCAAGGCCATGGCCAAGTGTCGGCTGAGGTCTTTTCCTGCTCTGACAGCAACTCAGTGACAAAAAAGAGGAATGGCCTGAGAGGAGGCCCAGCAGCCCCCAGCTCATAGGTCATCTTTGGCAAGACTGTGTTCCTTCTCTAAAGTCTCCTTTCCTTCTGTGTTGGAGAAGGAATCCAGTTCAGCTGGCTTCGGTCTGGTTCTCTCCCATTCAACTCCACAATGGCTGCCAGAGAGCTCTTCATGTGGCCCTGCCCTTCCTCATTCAAGCTCCTCATTGCCCTCACAATGAAGTAGCACACCAGGGCCTCCTGAAGGCTCAGGATGAACAACTTCCTCTTTAACTCACTTCTCAATCCTTGCCCTGTTTTCACTTGTGCCCACATCCCTCATATTCTCCGTTGGTTCACACCTCTGTGCTTTTGAATGTGCTCCTGTCTCAGCCTTACACACATGACCTGCCTGCCAAGCTTTTGTGAACTTGGGAATGAAGCTCAGGTGTCTCTCTTGAGAGACCCTGCACTGACGCTGGTCAGATAGGGGTCTCTACACTGCCTAGTTGGAGCAAACTGCACGTAGACCCATCAGCCAATCAGGCCCCGTCTGCTGTCAACATTAGACTATGAGTTGATTCAAGAGGGTAGTTTTTACTTTCTTTGTCATTTTGGCACCCAGCTCAGTACCTGGAACACTGTGGGTGCTCTTAAGTTTTTCATGACATGCAAAATGGGAGAGAAAAGGAGGAAAGGAGGGCAAAGATTTAACGGGCTAGGGCAAAGATTCTGAAAGGAAGCTCTGCTGCTGAGTGGGGGTGAAAATTATTCTTTGTGGGGGAAAGCTATTCTTGGATGGCTGTTACCTTTTCTGGAGCCCATGAAATATAAATCAGGGCTGTTAAGTAAAATGAAAAAGTGAGAAGGGACAATTAAGTGAGGAGATGGGGCAGTTTAGATGGCTACAGTGGAGAATGTGAGTGAAGGGAGGCAGGAAAGTGTTTGAGTTCACTCTCTGGAAACCATGTCCTCCTAGGAAAGGAACTCCTTTCCAAAGTGGCCCATCTGACCCTTTCTTCTTTCCCTCCTTCCATGGCTTTGTCTTTGTTCGAGACATTCCCTCAATTTGGAAGATCACCCCCCTCTCCCCCAGCTGTACTGCTATCCTAACTCCACCAGAGATTCAAGGTCTGACTCAAAAGCCACTTCTTCCATGAGGCTCCCTAAGCCCCTCAAATGGAGGTATATGATTCTCTATTTGGGGTCATGCTCTTTGGAGCCAGGGCTATCGAATTTCTGAGCTTGCCACCGAGCTGTTAGGCAAGTTGGTAGCTTCCTCATAATGGGGCATGACACGCTCTTCTGGACTCTTCCTTCCAGCCACCCTTCCCTCCTCCCATCATCAGATGTGCTCACTTGTTTCTATGTGATCTCCCTCCTGGACCTTGTGGCTTGAGGGCAGGCAGGGGCTTTTTATAGTCTTTTAAAGTCATAACCCAGGACACTGCATTCAACTCTATTCTCAGCAGTTACTAAGCTTCTCAGAACTGCCATCTCACCTGGAAGGAGGGTTGATTGGGATCATGACAGAGGCCCAACAGGTCTAATACTGAGAAACTACATATATGAAGTGACTGGCACAACGTGGCTGCTCGGTGCGAGGGTGCTTGCCCTGCACACGCACCTTTCATACACCAGCTTTAGTCTCATGTTAGAACTACTGAACTGTGGCTTCAGTGCCCTGAGGCCCAGCTGCTCTGCTCTGACCCTTGTGCTCTGCACAGGCCCAGCACAAAGTAGTAACTGCTTTACACTGTACAATCTCCTCACCAGGTCTCCTCAAGGGAATGTCAGACTTTTGTCAAATGCTAATAAGGCTTTGGTCCTGGAATCTTGGGGCTTTGTGGGCATCCTCAGTTAGTCCTGATCCAGCACTTGGTGGCTGCCTGGTGTTAGCACTGCTCTCTGCAGCAGCCTCCTCCTTCAACAACTGTTTCTGGGAGATAGATATAGCAAGGAGAGCAGACCAGCCAAAGGCACCTCATAGAAGGGGTTCATCCACGGATGCAAGTGTGAATCTCAGATCAATGACCTTAGCTAGGCACTTCACCATGTGCCCCAGCATCTCTATCCACAAAACAGGGGGTGCTGATAGTCACCATAGAGTCTGCTGGGAAAGCATGGCACTGAGGCAGGCATAGGTCAGAGACTCAGCAGAGATTTAGCAAATGGCAGATGAATGAAGGAATCAATCAATCAATCGGTCAGGGGGGTGTTTAGTATTACAGAATCAAGAGAGGGAATAAAAAAGCATGTGGTTTCCTTTGGGAGAGAAAGGAGGGCCTCTAGTGCTTTTAATTTAAGAAGGGTGGAAAAACACATCATTGCAAATCCCTGCCGATGTTGGCAATTTACATCTCATTACAACAAATGCTTCAGATTGCTGTTTTGCTTTTAAAAATTTCTGAGGCATTGTTCTCCTTCAAACACATGTGACCAAATTAGCCACAATAATAAGCACTTGCACTGGAAGACAGCATTGTATGATCTGGCGCAGATATTTTAAGTAACAAAAGGAACTTTTTTCACTTTGTAGAAAGAGTAGAAAAAATTTTAAAAAGAGGTCTTTTGATCTACTTCAGGTTTATTTTGGGGGAAATATACATTCTGTAAAGAGAATTCTCTTAGTTGGCTAAAAGAAGCGTTCTTACCCCCCACAAATAGAAGCTTTTAAAAAAATTTATGAAGGTTGTATTTGTTTCCTCCTTAAGTCACTCACGAATCCAGTCATCAAAATCACTTCGACTACTTTCTGAGATGCAGCCTGTGAAAGAGGCACCAAACTCCGACATAATCATCTGGAGGAGCTGAGAATTTCTTGTTTGTTGTCATGGGGCCACACCCAGGGGTGCTCAAGGCTCACTCCTGACCCTGCACTTGGGGATCACTTCTGGTGAAGCTTGGGGGGCCATATACAACTCCAGCGACTGAACCCAGGTTGCCTGTGCGCAAGGCAAGCTCCCTACCTGCTGTACATTCACTCTGGCCCCTGGAGGGACTGAGAATTTAACACGTGAAACACTACTGTATTACATATAAATAGTTGCAATTTGACAAACACATGTAGGATTCTGTGATAGGAAACTAGGTAAAAATCTTGATTCTGTTCTTTATCTCTTTTAGCACAATATCTCATCCATAAAATAGGATTCAAGGCACAAAGCAAGGGGCTTGGTAATAAAAATTTTATCATTCTCAGTCATGTTCAACTTTCACAAGACTAGATGCTGTTCCTTCTAAAAGTCTTTCTAAAAAGTCAATATTTGCATAGAAAGTTCAGAAATCACCTCTTTCGGAATACTAATTGCTTCTGATTTTGCTAAAAGCTAGTCACGTCAGATTTTTCATTAAGAAAAAATATGAAATCCTTTCACTTCTCCAGCTAAACAGGAAGTTTCTCTACTAGGTATATTTCTAATTTCCTCTCGAGTGCAAAAGTCAATCAATTCAAAACCCTAAAACATGGACAGAACAGAACACCCACTGAAGCAGAGAGATGCATGGGACTTAGTGGGATGAGTAGTTGCTTGGCTGAAGCTGATCTGGGTGTGAGAGCAGCTACATCCATAATGATGAAGGAAGCACACAATGAGGCTAGAAGGTTCTAGAACAGAAACTTCTGTACTGGGATTTGGAGGCTGGATTGGCAGGCACTTCCTGGGAGTAAAAGGAGGGTGAGGACCTCTGGGGGTGGGGGGCGAGGAGGGAGGGCAGTGACAGGTATCTTCATACAGTGACACATGGTGACACATGGTCAGGTTCCCTGACTGACAGAAATTGGCTGACATGATAGACTGGAAAGGGAAAGGTCGCCACTGGCTCAGTGAGGCCGGCAGGCTTCAGAGAGATGAGCTGACTAGAGCCTTGATGAATGCTTAAGGGAATGTGAAAGGGTGACCAGACAGGGGAGGAATCACAGTGAACAGAGGCTTTGGGTTTTTCTCTCCCTCTCCATGAGGTGAGGCCTTCTTAAAGGCACTGGAGAAGGCTTGGATGGACCAAGGCAGGAGTAGGTATTTGAGCCAGTGACTGCAGTGGATTCTTAGTCCAGGAATCAGCACTAAAGGGCAGCAGAGCTGAAATGAACCCAAGAGACCAATGGGCTCTGCAGGGCATAAGCCCTGTCAACGAGGGGTGGCAGAAGTAGGCTCAGGTCCTCTGTCACGGGTCAAGGGACTAGCCCTGCTTGAAGGAAAGACAGGTGCTCACTCCAAAGACGATGAGCTTCACTCAGAGGGAAAGGTGACCCAGCACCTACCAAGACATTTTGTTGTTGTTGTTAAGAACCACATGACAGAATCTTTGCAGTACATGCCACTCTGTAAGTGACTAGCATCTTCCCAGGTGATCATAAGCACCAAAGACAACCTCAGTGTTGTCTCCACTCCCAGACCAAGCACAACAGTTCAGCATACACCACATACTGACTCAGCGCATGCTCATGGAGCAAAGTGACTCCTCAAAGCAGAACTGCAATTGCAATTGGACTATCCAGCCCGAGGCTCAGAGTGGAATAGCAGTTTGCCCAAAGTCACACAGGAGAGTGCTTAAGTGTGAAGCTGATCCAGAGACTTGCTCTTTCCATCCTACCCTCTCTTCAGAGTTTTCCATGTCTCTCACATAAGCACATCCCCTTGGCTCATCTCAGAACATCCCAGAACCCCACAGTACTGTAGGGAGGCAGTGGGCAGGGTGTCACCAGGATTCAGGATTCAGCTGGCTTCTAAGAGTTCGAGTCTGTCCTGTCAGGGAAATGTGGCCTGGATCTTCACTTTCAGATCTTCCTCCTTCCTCTCTCACCCAACGGTTCTGCCTAAGAGGTGGTAAATGCAGCCAGGAGGCGGGGGCCTGGGTCTAGCCTGGCAGAGAAGCACTGAGGGTCTACATTGGCTCACAGTGAGGGGCTGTGGTGGGAATAGGAAGGGTCAGTGGCAGAGGTTGCCCTCAGAGGAGCTGCTGTGGGGCCACAGTGAACCTCCAAAGCAGGGATGATGTGAGGCAATATTGCATCTCTTAGAACATGTGTCCCAAGCAAATCAAACCACATCCAGGCCTTGTCTGTCATCTGCCTCCCCTCCAGCTCTGAGTCCTTCCAGAGAAGTGTTATCCAGTGGAAGATCAATCTACCTAGCTACCCAGAGGGCACAGCATGGATCACTCGGCAGGGAGGAGTGGCACAGGTTCCTGCTAGGCTGGGTTGGGCTGGGGAGAGTTCTAACTGCTCCCTCTACAGCATCATCTCTCCTGCTTCTCTGTGCAGTCTAGCTGGAAACTACCTGCAGTGCCTGGAGAAATCAGCCACTTTCACAGCTCCCAATCTCGGTGTGTGCACTCCTGCTTTCTGAGACACTGCACTTCCTCACTTGGATAAATACCTGGGTTCCTTACTGGGGGGCCTTCTCCAACTGCCTGTTGTTCCCTGTGTGTCCTCTAGGGAGCTCTCCTCCAATACCCTGGGAGGCCCAGAATGCCGTCAACTGTCCGTGAAGCCGGCATTGACTTCTGGGAGCAGAATTACGGGGCTTGAGCTATATAATCACCCTAAGACTAGTGCAGGGAGGTCCCAGCGTCAAGGAAGGACCGGCCACTGCTCTCTAACATCTCTCTACATTCAGAACCAGCCCACAGTGGAAAGTGCCACTCTGGAGGCAGTGAGTGAGCAGCCTGGTGTTGGGGAACATGGCTGGAGGCTGGGGAATCAGTTGGTAGGAAGGCAACAGAAGCTTTTTCCTGGCCTATGGGATATGAAGAAATACCTCCAACCTGATCAGAGAGGCACAGGGCCACCACGGGCTTTGTCTGCTAAGTCTCAGTTGCTGGACTGCCTCCCATCCATGCTGGCTGCACACGAACCTTGCACTACTTCACAAAGCACTGGCATGTCCCGTTTTGTCTTGGGTACTCAATTTTCCCCATCTACAAACAGAGATGAGAAGGGTGGATTTAGTTCTCTTTTGAGAGATCATTTCTATCACAACTCTAGGAGGTTTTTTGGCTGGGATCTTAAAATCATACAGCTCAGCATGGCTGGAAGTAGGGAGAGAGGGCAGCTAGGAGGCAGGAAACATCCCACCCAGTGGTTCAAGGGCCCAACAGTCCCAGAAGCCACTGCTGCACGTGGAAGAGATCTCACCATGAGGCCAGGAACAGGCTGAGTGCCCATGTGATGATCAGAATGCTCAGCTGAAACCCAGTTCCAGGGCGTTCAGGTTGTAACCTCGGACGAGCTCTATAATCTCCCCAAGCCTGTTTCCTCCTCTGATGATTCTATCCAAGGCTGAGGCTGCTTTGTGTATGGAAAGGGTCTCACAGAAGCACCAAACAGGCTCAAACCTTCAGAGAGACCAGCTCTTATCTATGAGGAAACCCTTGTCCACCTCCATTTACCAACCAGGCCAAGTCAGCAGAAAACACACCTGTCACATGGCCACACAGAAGGCAGCGAGCAGCAGGCAAAGTCCCGTTGTGGGGGAGGCCACTCCACGTTGGCAAAGGAGAAAAGAAAGGCCCATAATGCCTGCCCCTCCCTCTGGTTGCTCTGCAGGAAGCAAAGGGCAAACCCAGATGGTCCTTCAGCCACACCCTCAGGGCCATAGGTAAATGTTCACCAGGGAGAAAGAGAAAGGGGTCCCGGACTATCCTACATTTTGTGCTTTGTTTCTTGTGTGGTGTTGGGTACTGAACCCAGAGTCCTACCCCTGTGCAGGGAGGTCCAGCCTGTGAGGCACCAGCTCTACCACTGAGCCATGTCCGTGGCCTCCAGACCTATCAGACCTAAAATACTCTAGGAGGAACCCTGGAGAATTTAGGTTCAGTCAATCATGCAAAAGGGCCTACAGAAGAGATGAGCCAAGTATGTGAGGGAAATGATTCTAGATCTTTCTGGACAACCCAAGTGAAGGAGGGACAGGGCATGGGGCATGGTGTGGGCCCAGTTCCACCACTGAGGTTGCGATAGGCTGTGGTTCTCCTGGGTCCTCACCTCTATACAGGGTACTTAAAAACTTGTCCTGACAGGAGACATCTTATCATGCTCTTGGGCTTCTCTCAGAGTCTCATGTGCACGCGTTCTTGCTAGTGAGATGAAATGAAGGAAAGGGAAGGAGCTCTGCTAAGACATGCCCCAAGAGGTGGGCCCTAGAAAGGAGGTGATGGAGCCATAAACTACGATGAAGGGAGACAAAAGGAGTGGCCGAGGACTGCAGGTGGGAAGATGTAAAAGTAAATGGGGAAGAAAGATACTAATGAGAGATCAGTGAACCTGAGATGTAATCTAGGCATAGTTGTTTAAAGCAAAATTCAAATATAATTTCTCAATGAAATGGAGAGAAACTAGGAGCCATAGCACCGAATCAAATTTAAGACAGGCCAGACAAGGGACTGGGAGAAAACTCAAAGGGCTGGAATGCATGCCTGGCATGTGGCAGTGCCAGGCTACATTCCCAGCATCAAATGGTCCCCGGAGCACGCTGAGGTGGCATTAGTGGATCCCAGCACTGCTGAGCACTAGGAGCAATGGGCCAAGTATTAGCAGGGGTGGCCCTGGAACCCCCTTGAACACTCCTTTGGAGACACCATCCCCTAGGGAAGAAAATAAAAGAGAAAGCATGTGCTGTGCTGTGCATGGACAGTGAGTGTGCAGCATGCGCCATCCCTGAAACACCATCTCAGGGGCAGCCAGTGGGCTGTTGTGGCCACTGAGCACTTGCTGGCCAACCTCCCAGCAGAGCTCTACACAAATCTGTTTATGTCACTGTCTCGGGAACAGGTTGGTACTCTCATCGACTCCACCTCTGCTGTGTAACCACTGCACCTTCTTCCTCCCAAGTTTTGAAGCTTGTCCAAGGTAATGGAATCAGATTACACATCCTAAAGCACCGCCCCCTCCCCCCCCCCCCCCCCCCGCCCGCCCATTCCCCCTCCTCTGTATTTTTAATCCGAAGACCAACCGCCAGGTCTTCATGACTGAGTGAGCTCTCTGTCCCCTAGGCAGTAGGCATTAAGATATCCATTTGACAGAGGAGAAAACAGGTTGATGAGCATTCGACCATTTGCCAGAAATTGTATCAGTTACAGAGCTGAGAGTTAAAACCAAGAAATATCTGGGGCAAAAGCCCAGGTTGTCTTCAGTAGTGGGGAGAGCTAGGAGGCATCTCGCTGACATCTGCTTGATTTTTCAAAGGTAACCTCAGAGACCTGTGCTTCAAGAATCCAGCTCAGACCACAAAGAATTTTCAAGATCAAAGCTGGTATTTTAAGGGACCTTGGAAAGAACACAGGGCATAAGCCCAGAGGGGAACACAAGTGCTGGAAACCTTGCTCTCAAAAACCAAGGGAGGTTTGCAGGACACAATGGTTTTCTCCCTTTCCAAATAATCCAACCGGCTTGTGATCTAGCCAACGGGGATAGTAATCTCTTCCTTTTTACATTACTCTCTATCTAATGGAGATAGTAACCCTTGCCTCATCTTTCAACAAGGGAACTGGAATAGTCCAATGTCAAAGTGCTTTAAAGCCTACCCCCTTTTCAGAAAAGTGCTACCCCATTTTCAGAAGAAAAAGTGCTCTCTGCATGTGTATTTGTTAATATTTTTATTACTGATGCCTCATACATTAGGATTCATCTTTCCCGCCTGCATCCCTGTCAAAACACATGCAGAGTCTAAAACCATTGCAGAAAGCCATGTCAGGGCTTCACTGACTACCCAGATGTCATGCTGTTCTGCATGTGTCCAGATGTGTCCATGTGTGAGCTCCCCTCCACTCTATGTGTGCAGCTTGAAGGCAGGGCATCTGGGTCTCTAAGCACCACACAGAGCCATTCAATGCCTTACTCAGATGGTCATTACAGAATTATACCAAATTATACCAAAGTTATACCAAAACCAACTATCTCAGCAGCACTTACAGGATTACCAAAGACTAAGACTATACAAGTCTCAGTTTTTGGCCACTAGGGACAAGTGATCTAGCCAAAGAGAAACTGAGAGAAACCGCTGCTCTTGTCTTTCACTGCAACTCAACCTTGCAACTGCCACTCTCCTGTTCTGCTTTCCTCATTCCTTAGGGGACTCTGTCAGGACCCAGTTTAATGAACACTATTCTAAGCCCTGAGTTTGTGAATGTTTTAAAAGGAGACTGCCTTGTTCATTTCTAATTTTCCAGTTCTTTTAGCATGGTTTTAGCACTTTCAATGCTGAATAAGTGAAAGAATAAAGCCATGAATATATACCCACATCTGGGCTTCATAGATTAGAATATCTCCATGCTTTTTTTATCCTCAGCATTTGCTTCTTTAGGAGAGGGCAGGCAAGGAAGGGCAGGAAAGAAAAAAAGAGAAAAGCACTGAACACACAATATGCTACTCAGAAGAGAGCTGACTCTTAATTATGACCCTGTTACAAGGCCCAGAGAGAAGAGATTCCCTGGACAGGCGAGTGAAGTTCCTTCCATTCTGAGAGAACTGTGGCTCATGCTAAAATGACAGAAAAGGAAGGTTCTGTTTTGCAGAAGGAATGTTCCTTGCAGTGGGGATGGGGGTGGTGATATTCAAGTCCAGTGACTCAGGAAGGCCCTGGTAACGGAGGGCCTCATGAGAAGCAAGAGGGACCACATGTCCCAAGACCCCTAAAACATACCAATGACATTTGCTGGACTTGTTTTCTCATTAGCAGCACAAGGGTGACAATCCGTATCAGAGGCCCCAAACTTACTTGGCATATTACCCCATTTTCAGAAGAGAAAATTCTTGTGCCTGCCTAGAAATCTACATTCTTCAAGTGAACAGAAAGCACCCTGCAATTGCACTCAAGGATATTACTGGCCCACCCCTCACCCTGCCACTTTCCAGGGGTGGATTATCTACTTTAGGAAAGACTGTTCTCTATCCTTTCTAAACTCCTTTACAACTCCCAGACTCGATGTTTTCAACAACTGCTCCTGTTGAATCCATCTTGCATTATTTGTGGAATGAAAGGGAAGAATGAAGTCAAGGCACAAACGCAGAAGGATGCCATCCAGTGGTCTCAAACATTGGATTCCAGCCTGTTGCTGGCCAGTCCTGATTCCGACTTCCACAAAGCCTATCATTGCAATGTGTGGCCTTTCTGAGGGCCTGCTCACCTCCCAGGGCCCCCATCTTCCTCAGGAGGCTAGGTTCCAACTCCCTATCCCCAGCTTTGACCCAAAATCCAGGGGCAGCTGGCAATGATTCTTCCAGATGGGGAAACTTCCCTTCAAGGTAGGCAGCTCCTGCCCTGTCGGTACCTCTTTTCTCTGAATTTGCCTATTTGGCCGTTGTAGTGTGGATAATTCAACACACAAAGGCCTTTGAACTGGCCCCTTCAGCAAGGCAGACAGGTGCAAATACACAAACATAAGAGCAATGTGGAGCCTGACCCAGAGATCTTCCAGCCAGGATGCATTCACAGTGGGTGTGAGAGTCAGATAGGTCTCTCTGGCAACTTCTGACTGATCTTGGTCTTGTTTCAAGTTTTTCAGTGATAGGGACATAATAGGAATGACTTCAGTTGGGGCTGAGGGGTGGGGCTCTTTCCAAACTTACCAACAAAGAGTTCTACCCTCAAATACAGCCCCTCTCCCAGAACTCATTACACAGCATTTTAATGAGATAGTCACAAGTATTATTACCTCCATCAATGACCTCCAATTCCAATGTTTTAGTTTTCTATCTCTCCAAGTTCTTAGACTCAGAAAATATATGGTTACTATTTGTTAACTGATTTATAATAAAACAAAAGACCCTAAGAGGCAGGGAAACACCTTAACCTGCAAAAGTCCAACTGGCCAAGTACTGTGTGTAGAGGGAAGGAGTAAAACTTAAAAATGAAATAGCCTATCTTAGTTAACCCTTTAAGGGGTGGGGAAACAGCTGACAGTAACTGATCATAAGCAGGATCCAGGCCTAATGCTGTCTGTCACAAGTTGTGAGGGGAATGCACCTTCCCCTCATGTTTGAAGAATGCCAATATTCAGAGATAGATCAGCTAGCACCTCCCTGTCCATTAACTCCTGCTTGGGCAGCAAAAATTCATCTTTCAGGCCCCAGATTAGAAGTCACTTCCTTCTGGAAAGCCCTTCCTGGAGAGTCCCCCACCACCTGCCACCTGCCAAGTTCATGGGTTGCTTTCTGCTCCCTGCTTTTGTCCGTGGAGTGGCACATTTGTTTATGCACTGTGCTGCTGCCTATTCTGTTAGTGGCTGTCTCCCTCATCAAGCTTTGTGTTCTCTGAGTGCAGCGGTCAAGGGCACTGTTTTAACTATATCATTCATATGCTCACTACTAGGCAAAATGCCTGGCACACAGCAGGAGACCAGTAAATATTTATGGAAGAAAGGGAGCAGGAAAGGAAGCAAGGGAAGGGAAAAAGGGAATTTGGTTTCCCACACCACAGAGTTGGGAAAGGACTGAATTGTGGTTTAAGTCCAGGTTTGCATATTTCCAAAGATTAGGTCAGAATATATCATGAAAACATACCACTTCCCCTTAAGGTACAGACTTTAATTATACTCCTGTGGGTTTTTCTTAAACCTTGGCGCATTATCATTTTCCAATATACTATTCATTTTTTCTAAGCTTTTACAGATCAAGAAAAAGAGGGAATGTTGAGGCTGACTGCATGAGGTGAACCATGTCTAATTATGGTTGAGCTGATTTATGTCTGGTCCATATGACTGGAATGATGTTAAATGACAAAGGCTACTTGCCCTTAGGATGATATTCAAGGTCTGTGGGACAAGAGAGCTCAGAAAGAGCAAGACACAGAAACTGCTACTGGGGACTAATTTGTCTCAGTGTTTTAAAACTAAGGAGAAAAGCACATTTATGCAAAATGCTTAGTGTCTCAGTACCGAGAGGTTTAGGAGTACTTCTGGAGTTTAAACACGGTCTCCAATCATACAAAGCAGGTGGTTTCTCCAGTAACTAAAATAGCAACATATTTCATTATTTGGCATAAAGAGTATTTATGGGCTTTGTGATCACCTCCCCCTTGCCAAAATTCTAGAAGAGACCCAACGATAGAGTGCAATTAAAATAAAAAGTCATTCATTTGAAGATCAAGACACATCTTTCCTCTGGAAATTCATTTTCTCCTTATATCTGACCCCTACTTCAAGATGAACGCTACTTTCACAGTTTTATCTATTTGGGATTTCTCTCTGAGAGTTTAGACAAAGCATTTTAATGACCTTTTAAATATGCACATCTGCCAATGACCTCTTCTGTCTCTGTGTTCCTCCACAGGTGAGTCACCAGCTTAGGGACCAGGAGACCAAGCAAGGGCCTCTGCTTTCTCAAGTGGGAAGGTCCTGAGGCATGGGAAACCCCTGTCTCAGTCACTTGGAAAGTAAAAGGGTTCTGGGTAATTCCCAGGGGCACTCCGCTGAGACTCTGCCTAGGAACATACTCTAAAAAAATGGACGGGACCTGGACAGTACCAGCAGTTAAGTGGGTAAAAGTACATTTTCTCTCCGCATCAAAGAGAATTTAAAGCTTTACCTGTTATTTCAAAAACGGAGAATTCCCTTCTTGAGTACAAAGTTAAAGTTTTGTACAAATTAAGTATAAAGTACTTAATTTTAACTTTGGGACTAGAACATATGCTTTTTGGTAAGATCCCTTCCCAGTTTTACAGGCAGCTCAGAGTTACTAACGCATGTTCTGGGGCTGTGGCACAATGGGCTGTTTCCTCCACAATGGCAAGCAAAAGTTTTCCCCAGTTCTGGACTTTTAGTTCTAAAAGATAGTTTCTGCCTTTTCCTATTTTGACAAGCAGTCATTTTACCTGGTTCGCCAGGCAATTTCCTTCAGACATTCCCTGATTCCTGTTTCTAAACATTAGATGAGAAAACCTAAAAACTGGGTTTGCTAAAAGCAGTTTCCATACAAGTTCTATGCAGTTCTTTAAGCAAACCAAAGTTTTACACATCTTTGTAATCCCCTGGTCGGCTGCCTCTCCGCTCCAAAGCTTTTTAGTTTTCTCATCTCTACAAAACCAGCCCAGGCCCGCAGGCTGTTCAAGATCCTCAATCAAAGGGGCCTGTCCTCCAGCTCCATCTGCAGCATGCCTGGTTTGGGTGCCCCCGCTGTTTTCCTGTGCTTGCCGATGGCTGCCCTTGAACTGCTTCTCTTGCCCACCCATAGGGGCCCAGTTCAAGGTCTACCTCCTCCCTGATGTCTCCCTCAGTTACAGAGTAACTTGTCTGCATCCTTTGAACTCACCTATCATTTCATCCACACCCCTCCCAAAGCATTCATCCCTTGCTGACTTCGTGGAATCCACTTATTGAGGATCACATTTAGTTGCATGATGGGAAACTCCCGCAGAGTTTTCTACCACCCCTGGACTAGCCATGCTGCCTGAGGCTTACTCTAAGTGATCTGTTCTCTGCTGGCTCCAATTCCCTAACCCACATTTCCCAGGGGCCACCACTGTGTTCTAGAAAGGGAAGGGGGCTGTTTAAGCTCTGTTAAACGCCACAGAGTCATGCCTCAGAGTCACAGTCACACCTGCTCTGCCGCGGCCTCCGGCACCCATCGCCTGCCTCTCCCCTGCCCGCTCTGGGAGAGAGACTCCCGAGAGTGGTCTGCAGCCTGCTGGGCACTCACCACTGCCAAGCCTCAGGAGCAGTACATCCTGCAGCCTTCGATTGAGGTCACGCAGCTCCTTCATTTCCGACACGAGCGCCCCATACTCCTTGAGCTTCTTGGCCTGCTGCACCAGCTGCCTCCGAGTCCGCTCCAGTTCCTGCTGGAGGTGGCGCATTTCTTCTTGCTGCTGCTGGTAGTTGCGCAGCAGTTCCTCATACAGAGCCCTGGGCACCACAGCCTCCTCCAGACTGTCCATGTCCTCCGCGCCCGGCGAGGCCTCCACAAAGACCTCTTCCGGACACGTACTGTGGCACAGGCTCAGGCCGTTCTGCTTCTCCAGCCGGGCCACCACGGCCTCGATACTCTTGTGCGCCACTTCGCTCGGCTTCCGCCCCTCCGGTCTCTGTGTAGGACAACGAGAATCAGTTCAGGCAAGGGCAGCTGGGACTTTCTTGGACTGCAGCTCAATATTTCCCCAGACAATCCTAGAATCACAGAACCACAGAATGTCAGTGCTTGGAAAAATACGTGCAAACACTCAGTCAAAACCCTTCATGTTACAAACAAGGAGACAGTGGTCCAGTGTGAAGAAGGGGTTTCTCGGTCAGTGGGAGACAGAACCAGGCTCCCAGTCTCCCAGGCCAGCATTTCCCCGAGCTATCACTTTGCCCCTTGTTGGATATCTGCTATTCCTGGACACCCCTCCTTTCATCCTCCAGAGACCCTGGGCAGTGACTTGCCCAAGGGCTGCAGACTGGGGTGGGGGTCTTGGCCTCAAGATATACTTATGGAGAATCCAGGAGGAATCAAACCAAGCGTTTCTAGGGGAGGCACCGCTCAAAGTCTTTCACAATAGAAACACATTTTAAAAGAGGGGGAGGGCTGGAGAGAATGCAGTGGGGAGGGCGCGTGCCTTGCACGTGGCCAACCCAGGGTCTGAGCATCACTAATGCAGAGCTAGGAACAAGCTCTGAGCATAGCAAAGTGTCACATGAAAAAAGGTGGGGGTGGTGAGGCGGTGGGGAACATTCCACTAGTAATCTTTTCGTCAAGAATGGTTACTGAGAACTCTAATCTACTCTAACCCTGGGCAAGAACGGAATGAATTTTATTTTCTGTTTCTCCAGAGTTGGCACTGGCTGAGGTTTGGTAATGTGTAATGTGTACTTAACTAAGTACAAATAATTCTAATGATGGAAGGTTCTCCCTCATTTTACAGGTGAGGAGAAAGAGGCTTGGAGAAGGGAAGGACTATAGTCAGGGTCACAGAGTTAGAGACAGAGCCTAACTTCCAGCACTGGAGTCCTCACCCATACCAGCCAATCAAGCCTAGACTTCGCCCCTGCTCAGCAAGACTGGATACAGAGAGGACAGTTCACTGAGATGAGAATCATCCAGGAGTACTCGGGGCTGGAGGTCTAAGCTGCCTGAGGAAATTCCAGTGCAAGTGGACAAAGCTTCCATTGAGGGTGCGTGGGAGTTATGAGGCCAATTGAATTCTTCACCCAGGCCGGCTGGAGAACTTGGAGCTCTCCTTACTGGGAGGATTTGTGGGAGGTGCAGACAACTAAGGACACCAGATTCCAGACAACTGTGTCAGGTGCTAAAATCAAAAACAAAGGAAGGCCGGCCTTGAGAATTCCCTGAGCAGACAAAGCCACTGGAGTCATACAAACAAAGCTTAATTTAGCCCATTTAGCTGGACTAACTTGCCCTGGTTCAATTCTTATGAAAACTTCTGGAAATCATAAGGAAACTTTTAACTTTTTCCAAGGTTGATCTGAGGCATTTATGGGTCAATTTTCTATCACTGAAGATACTTCTAATACTATAACCAGTCACAGTGGAGATTAAACAGTCCCTGCTTCTCATTCCACAAGCTACACTAAGAACGACATTTGTGAGCTTCGTCCCCATGCTTTGGTCTGAGAGGTCCCAGTCTGAGAATTACCGCTGCACTAATTATCACTTATGTGGGTCATTGGTTTTACTTCTATCCTCTCTGAATTTCTGACAGTGGCCAAGCCTGTTTTAACCTCTTTGGGTGTGATGGGGGGATTTTAAGAGGTGTGGGGGAATCTCAAAAAAACTTGACTTTCATATCCTGAGACTAAGTCAAAAATCTGATGACAAAATTCGATGTCATTTATCCACTGAGATAAAATACTGTTAGTTTAGACCAGTGTTTCCCAAAGTATGGGGGACGGGGGTAGGGGTGAGGGTAGGGAAAAAGATGCTGAAATGATGCAGGTACATGCTAATAGCCTCTCATGAAATTACAGTGTAATTTCTGTTTAAGCAGGATTTCTAGGCTGATCTGTAGCAACTCATCAAATGAAATGGCAATGCACACTTCAGGTTATCTGTCCTCGTCACAACATCCTGAGACCTCCAAGGACAGGGCCACATTTGACCCCAAGGACCTGCTCAGAGCCAGGCTCATAGCAGGGGACAACAAACCTGGAACTGGTCAGGGCTAGGGAGACACACAGCACCAGGGTCTAGGATGCACACATGGGGCCCTTGTTTTAGCTTTGATACTGTCTTGCACTGGAGGTATAGTCCTGAAGAGATGCAAGCACCATCAGGTAGGGCCCTGGTGACCTCTGGACACTGCCAGGGTGTCCCTGGTGATCCATGTCACTGAAGGGCCTGAGCAGCACTGTATACTGGTCCTGAGGGTCCCTGAGCACTGCTTGGGAGGACTCCTGCAAATTAAACTATGTTCAATGTAGATGTATCTTTGTTCTTTCTTCCTTCTTTTTTTTTTGGGGGGGGGGGGTCACACCTAGAGATACACAGGGGTTACCCCTGGCTCTGCACTCAGGAATTATTCCTGGTGGTGCTCCAGGAACCATATGGGATGCTGGAAATTGAACCCAGGTTGGTTGCGTGCAAGGCAAACGCCCTACCCGCTGTGTTATCACTCCAGCCCCTCCTTCCTCTTGAGGTGCCATTATACAGCAAAAACCATGTAGTCTGTGAAATGAGATTTTCAACACTCTCAATGAGTAGCTGGAGGAGTCTGCCGGATGCATGTACTAGAATAAACAGCATCTCATGCAAAAGTCTACTTCCAGTCCAGTGTTCTGGAAACTGCTTTCAGTGAACCTGGAGCACCTTATTTCCTAGTAAGTGAACCCTTCCCTTTTTAGGCAGTGTGACAGTGATAAGAGGTGTTGCCTAGAACTGCACCTTCATATTGCTTCAGTAGCAAGGACATTGCAGAGAGCGTGAGAGTTGCACAGTGCAGGTGGCACAGCCCAAGGCAGGAGTTCCTGGAAATTCCACCAACCCAAGTGTCTCCCCATCCAATAATACTCAGCCTGGACAGCAGGGAACAAGGGGCAACGGGGCCTGACCAGAATTCCTTAGTTATGTTAGAAACCTAAAAAATACTCCCCCAAATTCCCCTCCCTCTGAAAAAAGGAAAGATTTTGTTACCTTGATGTGTCTAAGCTGTAAATCTTCTTCCCCATAATCTTTAACCTCCCCATCTTCTTCTACGTGATTGAGAGAAAGTTTGGGTATTTTTATTTTCTTCTGCATCACACTGTTTTCAAGATCAGATTTGTCTTCTAAAATGCATATCAAGAAAACAATATTCAATATGCATCAAAATGTTCAATATGCCCATAATCCCAAATGCTAAAGAATGACTGAGCCAGACCAGTTAAAAAGGGGAAAAGCAAAGGAGTGCAGACCTGCTCCCTCCTGCCTGTGGGGCCCTTGCAGCTGGGCAGGGAGAATCCTGATGTGAATCTCAGCGTCTTTAATGTTCCGGGCTTAAGACCAAACACTGACACACTGTCCCGTGATTTGGCTTTGGGGCTTCCTTAAATGTACCTTAAAGGTTAGCCTTTTATGGAATTCTAGAGTCCTGGAACTGGAATAGCCCATAGATTGCTATCTGCACTAAAATAGCACCCGAATCCCTCTAAGACTGAGGCCTTTCTAAGCCTTTTTACTTCCCAGTAAAGCTCTGTGGATTTCTGCTAGCTTAGGTACCAATATGTGTAAAAGGATGACAGCGTTGACAAGGCAAAGCTACACTGGAAGAACAGGGCCTCCCAGCCCTGGACAGTTGGGGGAAACGGCAATAGCAAAAGGCATCAGATCTGGTTGTATGGATAGTTCAGGATAGGAGATGCGTGCTGAAAGTAGATAAAGGACCAAACACGATAGCCTCTCAGTCTCTGTATTGCAAACCACAATGCCCAAAAGTAAAGAGAGAGTATGGGGGAAATGAGTATGCCCCATAGAGGCAGGGGAAGAGGTGGGATGGTGGGGGGGGAGGCGGGATTCTGGAGACATTGGTGGTGGAAAATGATGGGTGTTTGATCATTGTATGACCGAAACTCAAACATGAAAGCTTTGTAACTATATCTCACGATGATTCAATTAAAAAAAAATAAAGAGGCATCAGATAACGGAATGACTGAATTGAATGGGTCTCTGTGACCAATCAGTCCAACTTCCTCATTTTACTGACAAGAAGCTCAAAGTCAGGAGAGTGAAGGTGGCCTCTGGAATCTTGCCTTGGTGCTTATGGGCCTACAAACTGTCGAGTGCTGCACCAAAATAGAGGGATGTTATTTATCTCCACTTTCTCCTCCTTTAGAGCTCAACTGATTTCCCCCTTTATGAATGGGTATTATACTTTACTACATCTATCTCTCCCAGGAGGGGCAAAAGTAATAATTGAACCAGGAGTGTTTTGGAGGCAGAATGAAATGGTTTTGGAAGTGGCCCCCGTGGTAAGTCCTTTGGTGTTAAGTCCTTTGGGGTCTTGTTTCCCAGGCTTGAGCGGAGTATTGGGGAATGGATGGTTCTTATACTCCTCAAAGGCTCTCACAGCTACATCCTAAACACACATTACTCAACTCT
Source organism: Sorex fumeus (assembly GCF_029834395.1). Taxonomy (NCBI): domain Eukaryota; kingdom Metazoa; phylum Chordata; class Mammalia; order Eulipotyphla; family Soricidae; genus Sorex; species Sorex fumeus. The sequence continues at coordinate 18,122,654 of NW_026606102.1, read as the reverse complement.
GGAGGTTTCACATGCCCAGGGAGTTATTTGGTCAAGGGTCTTTAGGGGGGCATGGGAACATGAGAACACATACAGTAGGCATGTTCTCACACATCCCTAGGCCAGGCTTCTCCCCTCACAACTGATAGTAAAGCTGAGAAGGAAGATTACAGGCACACAGCTATTCCAGAATGAAGTCAAATGCTAGATCTTTTCAAATGACTTTAGTAATGGAGAGCCAGCAGACCAGAGGCAAGACCCCAGCATCAGAGAGACCTTGGTGTGAACCCCAGCAATTCTGTGACAAGGTGAGAAGGACTGGGCATGAGTCCTAGGCCAGCTGAGCTCACATCATCTCTATCTAGGAAGGTATGGGAATGACAGTGATAATTCCCACAGTACCACAGAATTTCTGGAAAACACTAGGCCCTGAGTGAAGAAGGCATATTAAAAGTATTATTATAAACATGCTGGGAATAATTTTATTTGCAGAAGCACAAAGTGACTGAAGATAACAATTTGAAAAACAAAGAGATGCCTTAAAGAGGGCACAGAGTCATAAAGAATCTGATGAGAAAATTAAGAAAGAGGTGGTCTTGGTTATCATGTCCCCACGACAGGAAGTAAATATGACTTCCCCTCTAAAGGAACAATCCTTGTTTTCTGTATTTTCACAAGAAAGCACTGGTGAGTTTGTCTTTGAACCTACAAAAGATAGCCCAGAAGTCAAGGATGAACAAGAAGGACTTGGGTCTTCCTAAAAGAGCAACAGCCTTTTTCTTACAAATCACATTGTTGACTCTAAGCTGTTAAAATGTAAAGTCTAAGAAGGCTTGCTCTAAATGAAGTCTCCATCCTGAAATGGGGTGGATGAGTGTCTTCCTTCACATGTGAAAAAAAAAGAAGAAGGGAAAGGAGAGAAAAGGGAGAGATAAAGGGACAGAAAGAGACAGGGAGTTATTATTAGCACTTCCAAATAAAGCTCCTGGACCAGTCTTTAATTGGGCAGGTTTAAGGTGCAAGGCTGGACATGCAGCACCAAACTAGAAATGACATGTTCTGACTCCCTGAGCTCTAGGAACCTCTAGTTCAGGGTCATAGAGAGAAGCAGTGGTATAGAGAGAAGCAATTACTCACACGCACATAACTAGGTCATATTTGAGCTAACAATGATACTCAGATCACCTCATTCATCCCTTTCGAAAGGTAGATAAGGGAACTGGGGCTCTAAGAGGTGAAGTACACACAGCCATCCACACAACAATGAAGCCTTGAGAGAGGAGGGAGGGAAGGGGAAAGCCATTCCAGAGAGCGCCCCAGGATGTGTATGTCATTCAGAAATTAATGCTATAATGTGAACTGTTTGAGAAACCATTTTGTGTAAACTTGGCCCATAGCCTTTCCACCTATGTCTCAGCTTAACATTTATTGGAATTTACAGCAGGATCTACCTGGGTCCGGGGAGACAGAAAAAGGCAAAGGTAACTTCGATCAGTCTTGGGGCAAGGGACATTATTTTACTCAGAGTAATCATGGAAAACTTTTGAGAAGAGGTGGCAGCTTAAATTTATTTTATTTCTCAGAGTTTGTTTCCCCATCTGCAGTTTGAAGTAAGTAATTTTTACTCTTATCACTAGGACGTTGTAAAGATGATTAAGTCTATATGCTATGGAACTGAGCAGAGTAAATTACCACGGAGAATGTGAGAGTTCAAGAAAGGACAACCACTGAAGGGGAGTGAGAACCTGGAATAATACGAAGGGTAACAGAGAGAAGCAAAAAAAGGGATGGTTCGGAAAACACTCACAACTAGAAAGGTCACAAAAAACAGCTTGGTTATACGGAGAGAGGGAGGGGAGGAAGGAAGTAAAGAGATTAAAGGATCAGAAATGCCAAATCATGAAGAGCTGGGGGTTAGCCTGCAGGTATGGAAAAAACTAGGTCTCAGAAAAACTGGATTCTAAATCCTGTTCTGCCACTTGGGAGGTGTGAGAAGGCACACAATTGCTTTGTCTTTGAGAGTCATTTCCCTTGACTGTAGAAGTCTAGATAGAACATCTACTCAAGTGGAGATCAAATCAGCTAAGTAAACATGCCTCGAAAACCACAGAACCCTGTGCAGACAGTGATGGCAGAGCTTATTAGCACAGTTTGCTGCTGGCTCAGGGACTGCCAAGAGAGACTTGCTTTTTGAGATGGACACCTACCCAGCTTCCACTGCTTGGGAAGGGAGCATTTAGGACTGTGCCACTCTCCACCCGCTGGCTGGAGGACCCACTCCCAACAACTATCCTAAAGGCTACATGCCCTCATGTGGAACTGCAATACTTCGCTCCTTTGTTTGCTTGACAAACTCCCTTCAACCTAAGCTCGCTCTTTCCTCCTCCCCTACACACTGCGCAAAGCTTTGTGGAAGCCAATTTTCTGACCACATTGCAACGATCTATTCAGAAGTCTCTCTTCCCCATTGGAAGTGTGAATAACATCAGGGCAGAGCCCAGATCACAGACTTGTCCATAAATAGGGACTCCTCAAACAAAAGTGTTTAATGAAAGATTTGAAAGACTACATCAATATGTGGGAAAAGATGATCGACATCATCTTTCACTAGGGAAATGTGAAATAAAACAACAATGAGCTATGACTTTACACTCATTTGGATGAGAAGGGCGGGGTGAGCCAGAATAAGCACTGAAGGAATTAATGACTTTAATACTAAGGTCAGCCAAAGTCCTTAAGTTCAAAGTAGAACTTAAGGAATCCTGATCCCTTAACAGACCCATCTATCCAGGAAGCTGTTCCCATCACCAGAATAAAATACAAACAAGGTGGAGCCAGGACTCAGGATTTTCAGGTTTTTTTTGGGGGGTGGGGGGGGCAGGGATGGTAGAATAAGCAAAGGAGACACAACAGGCAGTACCTCCAATCACATTTCTTCTCACCTAGATCCTGCTGACTCTTTTATTTGCCATTGATAGCCTCAGAGCCCTTTCCGATCTAAATTCTGCTTGGCTGAATCCTCAGGCTCATCAGTCTCCTTCTTAACCGGCCTTTCTGAAAGAGGGTCCAGGAAGATCCACCATTTACCTTACTCTGACCTCAGTGACTTCATCACCCTGTTCAGGATTGAGTGCTATGTTCTCTGATCCTTACAATCCAGTTAAAGTGTCAAGAACTGCCACCTGGAAAGCAAGGGTTGACTTCTTGAGAAATGCTGCCTTCCAGGGGGCAAATTTCTGTTCTTCAGGTTTCCTGAACCCCTAACCTTGAGCTAAGGGTGAAGCCTCCTGCCCACATCTAGTCGACAGAAGAATTCTGAACACTGAGTGTCTACACAAAAGGAGGAAGAAATTTCTGATGGGGTGGGTGTGGGGGACTCAGTGTCCATGAAAAATAGCCCCAACTTTCGAATGGGTTGGTCCTGATTTGGAATTCTGGCTCCACTACACACAAACTGCAAACCCTTGGGCAGGCTAACCTGTCCCTGACTGTTCCTATTATAAGAACAGTGAGGATAATCATTTTCTAAAAGACAGTGTGAAGCATCAAGTGAAGCTCCTTTCTTAAAACAGACTTTCAATAAAGAATAACAATGGGGCTAAGGGCTATATGTTTGGATTTTATCCCTGGGCAGAGCAAACTGCAGGTACCTGATACAGTCTGAACCTTGTTGAAAGAGACATTTTAGGAAGATGAATGTGGCAGTGGTGAGCAAGATGAATGAGGTGCAAAAAGGAAACTGAACACAGGATGACAAGAAGCTACTGTTCTTTACTGGTCATATTAACGAAGGTGAATGATGGTAGGACCATTCAAGGCAGCAACTAAATTCAATCAGCACTTTCAATATGGCCTTAGAATATGATTCTGCCTTTGAGTTCTTAGAAAGCACTGAAGAAACTAATGGAGGACTCAGAAAATTGAAGAAAACTCTCAGGTCAACCCGCCTTTGCAGTTGCTCTAAGCTGAAGACACACCCGCAGTTTTGGAGCAAACAAAAATGAATGTGTTAGAAAGACTGCATTCATCTGGGGAACATAAAGTAACAAAATAGGAGACTAACACCCAAGAATGGCCGAGATTAGTACCAGGAATTTTGCTCTATGGCTTGGAGGCCAGCCACACTTACTAGGGGAAAAGGCAGCTCAGACAGAAAAGGGAGCACCAAACAAAGGGTCTTGTGGGAGGATCCTCCCAGGATGGAAGAAGCATGCAGAAAGTAGACTATAGACCAAACATGATTGCCACTCAATGCCTCTTTTGCAAACCACACACCCAAAAGGAGAGAGATAACAGAGGGGAATGCCCTGTCACAGAGGAAGGGTGGGATGGGGGGAGATGGGGGGTGGGAGGGATACTGGGATCCGTGGTGGTGGGAAATGGGCACTGGTGGAGGGATGGGTATTTGATCATTGTATAATTGAAACCCAAGCACAAAATTTGTAAGTCTAGAACTATACCTCATGGTGTCTCACTAATAAAAAAAAAAAGGAAAAAATGAATGTGTATCCTCTGAAGAGACAGCGTTCACTGATTCTAACTTCCTTCTTTGGGACAGGGATGGGGGGGCACACCCACCTATGCTCTGGGTATACTGCCAGCTTTGGTCGCTGGTCACTCTTTGCTTGCTGGTCACTCCTGGTCTTCAGGAGACTACAGGGGTGCTGGGATCAAACTAGGTTCAGCTGCATGCAAGCCAAGTGCCTTAGGCCCTGTACTATCTCTCTGGGAGTCAGGCACCAACTATCTCTTCCTCTTCTCTAGCTAAAGATAAGCATTCACTCAATAAAAATGGAATCAGTACCTATGACATGCCTCCTCTGTGCCAAACTATTTACTAATGCTCTACTTACTCCCTACAATAACTCCACAGAAGCAGACACTGAAAGTACAACAGTGAAGTGACTTGTGGCAGGCATAAACCATTACAGAGCAGAGCCAGGTTTTCATGTGTGCACGATACTCGGGCTTGATGCCATTATTTAATTATCATGCAAGTACAGGAGAAAAATCACCAAGTTTTTGTTGTTTCCTCAACTGAAGGTAGGTTAACTGTAAAAGGGTGAGTGTGTCAACATCACTTCTGAAGTACCTGCTTTTCTCCCCAAGACCTCAACTACTCACTGGGAGTGCACTCTGATATTCAACTGAATACTAAAACAACAACAACAACAACAAAAAACTTAATCTCAAACCCCTGAACTACACGCTTATCAAGATCACGAATTCTAATTCTGAACTACAGCTCCCATTCAGAATCCTAAAATTTGCTCTTTAAAAATATAGAATTTGATATTTGGGCTGAGAAGATGAAAGATCCCATGAAACTCACGTAAGGGGAAAGAACAAATGGAGAAAATAAGCAGAAAGAGTTCTGGAAAACAAGCAAGTGACATGAGAACCGATACAAGTCTGTCTTCTAAAGTAAAAATGCCTTGCAGAATTGGTGGGGCACAGTTAAAACTGGGAGCACTCCTGTGACCCCAATTTTACATGTAATCCTGCTGGACAATTTAAGGAGTAAACATCTGAGCTTTATTTTCATATGGATTTATTAGTTAGGATGAAGTTCTCAAAAGCCAAAGAGAAAATGTTTTGCAAATTGCTGCCTAGTTTTAGAAATGTTTGCATGCATGTTTCAAGTTTTTCATCTTGTATCCATGTCCAGCAAAGTCTTATGTTTGCGTTTAAAACAGACATGTCACAGAAAAGGCATGCAGACTGTATTCTCTGGCCTATGGCATTTGTTTCTGTAAAATCTAAGGCAGATAAAATTTCCAAGTTTGAAAGTTGCCTCCTCTGGAAGCAAAGGAAAACAGGGTCACTGGTTCAAGGGCCAACGGATGGCTGACTAGTCACTTCCTTTACGTATTCTTCTCCGTCAAATTTGGGGATTAACCTAGAAAACCTCATCAAGTCCTTTAAGTTGTGCAATTGTGGTGAGCCACAGGAGCTTGCAGATCTCTCTTCAACGTGGTCCAGGGTCTGATTCTTCCAGCAGAGTTTGTCAGAAGAAATGACTTTCTTACTGAGGCCATCCAGAAAAGGGAGACAAGGAATTGGTCTTCAGGTTTCAGTTTTGTGCGCTCTTACTTCTGCCACCTGACTGGCCTTGACACAGTCAGAACTGGGAACCTGGTTCTGGGCGCTCATTTGTCTGGGTCCTCTCACGTGCAATACCCAGCACAGGTTCCCAGAGGGACAAGACTAGGGGCGAAATGATGAGCCTAATGTGTACAAAATGATGTACACTTAAGCCAAGCCCCAGAAAACATCTAAGTCAAATGTACCTGTTCCTTAAGTATGTTTATTTTATTAAAAAAAAAAAAACATTCTTTTCCACAAAAAAAGGTACATACAAATAATCAAGTTGTCCTCCCTTCAGCTGTCAGTAACTGCAGTCTTTCACAGTTGTTTCTATTTATGGTGCCTACTATGTGCCAGAAACTTTCGCAAATTACCTTGGTAAAATGTATTGTAGACAGGCTGGCGATTTTTATCTCCATGTTCCAGAGGAGCAAGAACTTAGGAAAGGACTGTCTTCTTAAGGTCACACAGTCTGTAACTGAGTTATGATTTGCACCAAGACCGTCTGACTTCGTAGTCTACCTTCTTTTGGTGCTCTAACATTTTCTCCTCAATGCTTAAGTGACCTCAAGGTCATCTAATCTCATTCTCTCATAGGTCAGGTTTCCATTAAAGAATATTCCTGATCACTTGCCACCTCTGGCAGTGGGAACTGAGCAGGATGCTGGAAGCCCTTTCCAGCATTCTTCAGCTCTGTCTTCTGTTACTATGTCGCTCTCACCAGCCCAGATGAATTCTACTCTCCGTCCCAACTCAGCTGTCTGGATACAAGATCTCAGGCATGGAAAATAACCAAGACACTAAGGTCCCTTCTTTTTCCAGGGGGGTGGAAGGAGTGGGGACGGGATGTGGAAATATACCCAGCAGGGCTCAGAGCTTACTCCTGAGGAATCAGGAATCGCTACTGGCAGGCTCCGGGGACCCTATGCGATCAAACCAAGGTCTGCTGCATGTAAGAACAAGTGACCCTCCTACCTGCTATACTACCTCTCAGGCCCCATAGTAAGTCTTTTTCTTCTCTCTTAAGTGGGGCTGGAGTAATAGCACAGCAGGTAGGGCATTTGTCTTGCACTCAGCCAACATGGCCGACCTGAGTTCTATTCCTCCGCCCCTCTCGGAGAGTCCATCCAGCAAGCTACTGAGAGTATCTCGCCCGCACGGCAAAGCCTGGCAAGCTACCCATGATATATCTGATATGCCAAACACTACAATTCTCACAATGTTACTGGGCCCGATTGAGCAGATCGATGAACAACGGGAGGACAGTGACAGAGACAGTGAACGCTTAGCTGACCTCTCCTAAGTCTCATCAGTGCACTCAAAGAAGTAGACTTTTGTGGTTGAAAGAAACACAGTCAGGTCTGGTATAGTGTGGGATGCAAAGGCTTCTTTTTTCACTTGGATTTCAGGATACCCAAATCTCCTTGACTCGGCCCTCAGTGCATCTGTGGCTACTTCTTCCCAGTCACCCTCTGGCACTTGTGTTCTGTGCCCTTTGAAGCTGAGTTTCTGAAGAGTTCTGTCCTGCATGCTTCTCACTCTGCACCCTCTCTCACTGTGACAAAAGCCCTTTCATGCATAAGGACCTTCCTTCCTGCTGGAATCTTTCATCCAATTTCTGCTTGCTTTCCTGAGCCTTGGGCCCTAGGCCTAGTTTTTCAGGAGTATCAAATTACATGTCCCAAGAGCCTCTATGATTCTACACATCTTAACTAAGTTCACTGTCTTCCCTTTCAACTAACTATTCTTCTAGGGCTCCCCTTGGGAGCCCTAACCCTATATCGTGATCACACATATCACACAATGGATCTGTTTCCAAGTCCCACAGGTTATCCTACTTTTATGTATCTCAGACCTGGCATGACTACAGGCCCATCTGGAGCCAAATTAAACTTTCAACTGGAACGTCACATACTTCTTCACAAATCCTGTCTATGTAGAAAGACACTGCTAGCACCCATAAGAATCCCTGTCACACAGGGATAGGGAGTAGGGGAGAAATTCTCCAAACTTGCAATCTCATAGGTCATAATAAATATTTAGTAAATTATTCCGGAACTTAAAACATAATGCCGATTTTTCACCCTGAATTGTCCTCCAGTTTAAAGCTGACCACCTGGTATAAATTCATTATCAACAATCGTTCAGGAAAAAATTCTCTAAGGATATATATGTCGTTGTGGTAAGCATTTTTTAAAGGAAAATCACACACACACCTCTCTCTCTCTCTCTCTCTCTCTCACACACACACACACACACTCGCTCTCTCCTGAAGCTTATGTAAGACAAAGCAGGTGTCACAGTGGCAAAATAACTTGTTTTGGAATCAAAGAACTAAAATTATTTTGTTTTTGTTATTTCTAGGGCAGCCTCTTAAGCTGTGCTCAGGAGACTCAGGGGCCACTCCTGGCAGTACCTGACTGTGCTGGTCCGTGGGGACAATCAGCGCTATCCCAGCAGAGTTGGGGCACTCAGGACTATACCTGGGGGTGCCATGTGCTTCTAGGTATCAAAACTGGACCTAGTGAATTTCAGGCACGTTCCGGCCTTCTGAGCTATTACCCGAGCCCAACAACTAAAATGAAATTTCACTTTTCTGGTATGTTTTTAAAAATTAAAAATATATAAATAAAAAAGGGAGTTCTTGAATAACAAAATACCATACAAAAAGCAAGACCTCAGCTTGCCTGGGGCATTTTTTCCTTTGATCCTGAGAACCAGAACTCTGAAGTACTCTGTAGCACACACTATTTAGTTGATTTAGTTGTAATAAATGATTGCTGTATAAGAGGAATCACAGCAGAGTATATCTTTAATGGTTAACATTTTAGTAGAATCTGTAACAGATGACAGCAGGCAAGTTCCAATCCTTGCTACCAATGTATATCAGCAGAACATGTCAAAACTTAAGTTTCACTGGCTTTAAAAAATCTTTTCGCTGGCAGTCTCCCACTGATGACATGCAGTGATCTTTGCATATGAAATCGGCTAGTCCCCTGCTTTGCTGCTAACTTTGTAGACATTCCAAAGCATTTTTGGAGCAAGTGATCTATTTGGACCAACAATGCCAAGCTGGGACCTGAGCCCTGAATGAGCTAAAATTACCAAAGCAAAAAGAACGTGGCTTTGGAAGCTATTTCCTCCAAGTATGGGGTTTCTTTTGGTCAAGGGAGTGATAAAGAATTTTGACTTTTTCCAGATGAACAAAGTTGAATGAAACCTCAACTGTCTACTGCAGTTTCTTTTGAAAAACAAGTTGTTGTGACATAGGTTTGTGTTCTCACTACTTCTCTTCCTAAGCATTATAAATGCACCTGTCTTCCCAGTTGGGCTGGAGGCATGGTCTGTAAATTGTCTCTGCAGAGACAGAGACAAGGAAAGTGGGTCCCCATCCTGGAATGGTTCACTGTCTAGAAAGAAGACAGTAACACTTGCAACTCACCAGAACAAGACAGGAAATGCTGAAGATCCATCAGCAAGCAATAAGCAAAATGAAAAGAACTCTGTGGAAGGAGTCTTCCTTGGGGCAGAAGGTGGAAGAGGGAGCACGCCCAAGGAAAGGGGCTCAAATGTCTTCTGTCCACTCTTCTAGACTAGTCCTTTGTTGCACAAATACCTGTCATTTGTCTTCCTTCCCCTCTGTCTGCTGAGTCCCATGGACAAGGGCCCCAAGTCAGACATGAGACATGATTTTCATCTCTGTTGCCTGGCACAAAGGAGAGAGGGTGTGCTTTCAAGATGGCATGGGCACCAGAGGTCAAGAGGCATAATGGAGCAAGGAGGAGGCTGGAGAAGCAAAATGGGGTTGTAACTGCATGAGTACCAGGTTAAGAAGCTAAAGTTTTTCTTCAGAAGGCTATGGGGAATGACAGAGGAGTTTAGAGTGGTGAGTTGAACAATGAAAAAACAGAAGACTGTTCTTTGTGTGTGTGTGTGTGTGTGTGTGTGTGTGTGTGTGTGTGTGTGGTTTAGGTTATTCTAACAGCAATTTGGAAAATACTGCCAAAAGTGATCAATCTGAAGAATGCCTCACTGGTCTAAACAGGGAAGAGCTAGAGCAGGCCTGAAAACAGTAGTCATGGAGTTGGAGCGAAAGAGTTAAAAGATAGATGGCAAAGTCCATTTAGAACTGCACCCCTTTTGCACCCCAGTTCCTGGCTTTGCTCCTAGCTAGCACACAGGCTGAGCCCTCAGAATATGCACTACCTGAGAGGGTCCCTCTTTCTTCAGCATGTCTCTGCTTTTCCAGAAGCCCACCAAGAAACCCCAAGATTTAAGATGTGTTGGTTTATTGGTGATTGGCTTATTCCAGCACTGGTCTGCATGTAGGAAGTATTAAGGGAACGGTCAGCACACCCAAGCATAAAAAAAGGGGGGAGGAATTTAACACATCCAAGTAATAACACCACCTAAGTGCCTGGATAGAACAGCACAGAGCCAGCCTAGACGAATCTGGTTTTGTCCCATTAAATGCCCCCCACAAAATCCTGGGTATCTATCCAAAGAATACCAGAATATTAACAAGAAAGTTATATTCACCCCAGTGGTTTCTGTGGGAACATTTCAATAGAAAAAAATATGGAAGCAACTGAATTAACCATCAACAGATGGTCAGATAAAAAAAAAGAGGAAATATATTAAAACAACAGAATACTATTTAGCTATTAAAAATAGCTAAAGAATGAATCCGGAGTTCCGACCTCCATCGACGGTCAAGAATCAGGGACGCTGTCTCATTTGCCAAGCCATTGAAAATCAGATGGGCTGGACACATAATGAGATTTGGAGACAACCGCTGGACTAGAGCGACTGGATTACCGACTGGATTCCATGGTACATCAAAAGATCACGTGGCTGCCCACCTACCAGATGGTCAGAGTTCATGAAGACCCTGAGTGATTGGTTTGAGGCTCTTCGTGTTCCTAGAACGAGCAGACACCACTGGGCTACACTAGCACGTGACAGGGACGAATGGAGACATTACTGGCATCTGCTCGAGCAAATCGGTGAGTAACGGGATGTCAAGCGACCAAATGATTAAAAATAATTAAATTGTGCCATTATCAGCACAACAGAAGCAGCTTGGGGGGATCATGTGAGAACAATAATCAGAAAGAAAAAAAGACAGGTACTGGATGATTTCACCCAAGTACCAATAGGAGTATGTACAAAAACCATAGTTTTTTTTTTTTTAAACTGAAAATCAATCAGTGGCCATTGGCAACAGAAGGAAGGCTTAGTAGAGGGGGAAAGGATAAAGATGGGAGAGAAGTTGGGAAGCTGTTAAACACACACACAGAATGTATTGCCATAATCCCTAGTGGCAGTAAGGCTGCAGTGGGACATGATAGGCCTTCCAAAGGCATAACTTTCACTTTTAAACCGTGTTTGGCAAATAACTGTGAGAGCAATGAGAGCTGACAGTGCCTGGATGAGCCTTTAAGGGGGTTCCTGCCAGGAGAATGGGTGCTCCTTAGGTAAGACTACCTCAGGAAAATGACAACCCACGGGATAAGAAGAAGGTGTATACATCTTTCTGGAGGAGACAGACTGGTAACAGAGGAAGAGGAAGTAGAAAATGGGGTTGAAAATATACAAACTAAATATGTCCACTGGTCCGAAAACTTGCCTGGAGCTATGTCTCCTGGACAGATCCTCCACTTGCATTCATTCCTTCAAAGCACACTGTGTGTCTAATAAAACCATTAGCCACTTTATGAAGGAAATTACCAGGAGGGCAGCAGGGACTGGTAGATTCGTGTCCCAACCCTGGTTTTGCCCCTTCTAGCCATGCAGCTGCAGGCAAGTGTCTGGGCCTCAGAGCTCTCATCTACAAAATGGAAACAGTAATGGAGGCGATCTCTACCCAGGAGTCACAGGAAGTTCTACAGAGACCATGCATAGGTACATAGCAAGATCACCCGTAAGGTGGAAGGGGATAGGATGGTTCCTTAAATTGAAATTCTAACTTGATCTGACCTGCCTAAACCTTGGTGTAAATCACTGTGGGCTGGAGAATTACAAAGTCCCACAGTAGGTGGCTTTGGCATTTCCAGGGCACAGTTCTGGGTTGTCCTGGGTAAGGAGTACAGTAACACACTTAACACCCCAAACTGTAAGGTGACCCAAGAACTTCCTCTGATCAAGGTGTCAGCACCAGAGAAGATCTAATGACTAATTCACAACTATAAAGTCATCTCGGAGTCCCATGGAGAGGCCACTTCCTCATATTTGGTGCAATATCTGAGAGGTATTTATACCTCAGAGATGGCAGAAGGGGAACTTTTAAAGACAAAGTCACTGCAAGAAAATCTCAGACACTAGATTCAAGTCAAAGGTTTCAAGAGACACAGGAGATTTCTTACAGGACAAACTAATTCCCAGACTCACCTGGTCCTTCCCATGGAATCTGTAGTTCAGGGCAGCAGCTCCAATTTAAAAATTAACTGGCTAATTGGAATGCAAAACGTGGTCTAGCCAATGTCTAATTGTTTCTTTTCTTTTTTTATTCCCTTTCTCCTGGGGGGGAGGGCCTGAGGAGGGGTAGGGCAAAGCCCTTTCAACTCACTTTGCACAAACCCAAGTTGGACTTCTCTGTTTCTCTGTTAATTTTCAGGTGTTGTCTGGGCTTTTTATTTGTTCGGTTCTTGTTTTAATGATTCTAGAGATTTCCCATCATTCCAACTTAAAAATAAACATCCTATATATTCAACATTCACCAGTAATATGTGTCTTAAGAGTTGGTGGGTGCTGCCATCCACCCAAGCAACCCCTGCAGTGCTACACACACACACACACACACACACACACACACACACACACACACACAAAGGAAGACATACAATGCAGACACATGCACGTAGACACATCTCCCAAAGCCCTTCTAGATCTAGGCCTCCTCAACAATCCTCCAGAAGCATGTCTTTTCTCCTAGATGTCAGGAAGCTAAGGTTACAATTTAGTTGTAACTTACTCAAGCCTATGTTAGCAAGCAAACAAAATAAACCCCAAGTAGTTACAAAGGCTTCCCTTCACTACATTCATTGTTTGCTTGCTTCCTTCTTCTTGTGGGGCCTCAAGTGTCCCCTTCGCTAAGGAGCCTCATCCTAGTGCTCTGGAGTTTGTGTGTATTGGGTGGGTGGGGGGCAGGAAAGGGTGCTGTTTAAATATAGTCAAAGAGGGCTCCAAATGCTCATCATTTCAGTTCCTCATTCCTCAGCTCCTACAAACCTGCTTTCCAGAAGCAAGGGAAACGGGTGGAAAACAAAAGTCCTAAGTCAGGGCTCTAATCTACTGCTAACTTGCCATGGGACCTTGGGCATGAGTTTCTGTTTTGAGGCAGAGCTTCCTTATCTGTCAACTTTAAATACATACTGGCTACATGCTGGATTCATCTTTTAGGCTCTTGGGAAGGAACTTGGGGAAAAAAAGAGAAAAGGTCTGGAAACTTTGCACTACTAATCATTTTCTTCCTTCAGTCTCTGATCCCTGGTCTCCAGTGCTCAGTCTAGGGTACACCCTCTAAATGCTTCCCAAGCAGAAGAGATACTTTTCTCTTCCTCTGTGTCTGTACTGAGCCTCCCCAAACTAGCTGGAAAGCGGGTTCACTGTCTCCTTCTTTACAAAGGACGGGGCTCAGTGCTGCAGAAAGCATCTGGGAAGGAAGGCTGAAGGGCAGCTTTCCAGGCCGGCCCCTGCCCCACTTCCAATCCACCTCTGTCAAATGAGGACCAGACCACCTGCCTTGCCTAAGCCTCAGGGTTCGGGAGAGGCTGAGTGAGAGATGAGTGTTGGCCCAACTGAGTCTCTGTCCTGGTTCTCAGCCCTCTCAGGAGACCTTGGGGACTGCAAGGTGTGAGGCTGAGGGAGGCTGGGGGCCACCCCTCTTCAGTCCTGCCACCTAGCCAGGTGGGGCAAGAGAGAGGGAGGGCTGCACAGCGCCCAGGGTCCATATCCTGTCTAGGGGTGGACGGCATGGGACAAGGACACCACAGCTCCCTCTGGGTGAGGGAGGGGTCTCTGACAGTACCCACTCTGCCTCCTGGCTCCCAGCAGGGACCTCAGGTTTTAGAAGGGGGGCGAGGCAGAGAGAGAAACTTAAGCAGACAAGGAAACGGAGGTGCAGGAAAGGTGAGAGCCGGAGAAATAGAGGGACACACAGCAGGGGAGAGAAAGGGAAAGTAAAGGAGCCCGGAGCGGCAGACCCAGCCTGGGCGGGCAGAAGCCGGTGGTGGGGCCCGGCTGACAGCGGGGAGGAGGGGAGCTCTGGGGGTGGGAGACCCGGGAGACAAAGGGGACCTTGGTGTTGGTTTTTTTAACTGGTCTGGCTTTCCGCCCCCCCCACCCCCCTTAAACAAATACCCGCCCCCCGAAGCGAAGCCGCAGGCACGGGAGGAGGAAGCCGGGGCTGCCCCCGGCCCCCTCCGGCCCGGCGCCCGGCCTCCTCCCGGGTCGCTCCCGGCCCCTTCTCACCTGCCAGCGCCAGGATCTGGGCCTTGTGCAGCAGCAGCGCGCCCCAGTCGCGGGGGGCGCGCGGGGGGCTCCCGGTCTCGGCGCCCAGCTCCTCGGGGCCCCGGTACACGGCGTACACCTTCTGGTTGTCAAAATCCAGCCGCGAGCGGGGGCTGAAGTCGCGCACGCACGACACGGGCAGCGCGTAGCAGACGTTGTCCTCCAGGAACCGCACAAAGGCGTACATGGTGGGCGCCGGGGGCGGGCCCCGGTGGCACCGGTCGGCCCGCGGGGCGGGCGCGGGGGTGGGGGCCCGGCGGGGGCGCGAGCGGCGCGGCCCGGCCGGGCGGGGGCGGCTCCCCGGACCCGCGCTCCCCCCACTGTTATTGTTCCTCCGAGCGCCGCTCTGCCAATCGGCTGCTCTCGCCTGGGCGCGGAAAGGCGGGCGCGGAGGGGGCCGGGGCCGGGGGTGGGTGGGGGGCTCGGAGGCGCCCGCCACTCGCGGAGTCAGACCCGAGCAATCACAGCCGGAGCGGGCTCGAGGCGGGCGGGAACGGCAGCGAGGAGGCACCGCGAGCCGGCGACGGGCCCGACAACAATAGCCCCGCAAGGGAAAGCGGGGCCCGACCCGAGTCTCGCCGCGGGGAGGGGTCCGCGGCGCCCACCTCGCGCCGCGAGACGGACCGCACCGCGCCCAAACGCACTGCGAGGGCCGGCAGGGAGTGGGAGAACCAAGGCGGGGCGCGGGGGGCCGGTCTGCTCTGGACCCCGAAGTGCACACTCGCACTTGCGGGCAGATTTTTGAAGAATTTAAATCGTCGTCGCCACCCCTCCCAAGCCCTTTGCTGCCTTTCCTCCCCTTTGGCAGAACTGCCAGCCACCCCAGTCTGATGGGGTCCGTCAGTCAGAAATGTTTCCCCAGAGCTGCCAAACCAGTTCTCACCAGAATTGGGGCTTATCTGGGATTTCCAGTTGGACCAGCAGGCTGTGTGGGTGGAGGGTCTGTCCAAAGGTACTGTCAGCCCAGTGGTGTGTGTGTGTGGGGGGGGGGGAGTAGGGGGCAAGAGGGAAGCGACCCGATCCTCCTTTTCTGCAGCCCCCACCTCTGGAGCACTTCTCCATGGCTTGCTCCCTCCACAGGAGCAGAATGGAGGGGTGTTGTGAAGAAGGCCAGCCCGCTGGAGCTAACTGGGCATTTCTGAGGCGCTCAAGGAGTTTGGTCCAGCTCCTCAGAGGAATTGGTGTTCCCAAATTCACTGCACAAAGCATAGAGGGGCTCCTCCCCATACACATTCTGACCCACAGCCTAAGGAGGGTGAGAGGACAGCAGGAAGCCCATCCAAAGGAAGAGGGGGCTGCTCAGAATCTCTGAGAGAGTAGGTCCTGTGTGGAATCGGTTAATTATTGCTTAGCCTATAACTGGACACTTAGTGAATTTGGAGTGAGGAATAACAACAACAAAACGTCCACGAGCTGGGGGCAGATAGTACAGCTAGGAATGTTCTTGCCTTGCACACCTACCTAGATTCAATCTCCAGCCAGGAGTAAGCCCGGAGCCCCACCAGATGTGGCCCCCAAACCAAAATAAAGAAATAAAAATCCATACAAGCACTTATATACAAGTAACCACTTATATACAAGTATGTACCACTTGCCAGAAGGGCCTCCATGCTGGAAGAAGAGAAATGGACTGACAGGACCAGGCTGGTTAGTGCATGAGACTATGTCTTTGTTTCAAATTCCCGGAGGAACGTAGACTTTATAAGAACAGCTTACAACTCCGTCAGGAGTATCAAAGTGTGAGTATCAAATACCAGAGAAACAGTACAGGGTCTAAAGTGCTCAGTCAGATCCCATTTGATCCTCTGTGTGGATGGGTCCCCAGAGCACTGACAGTAGTGATCCCTGAGCACCACTGGATGAAGCCCAACACCATTCCTAGCACCCAACGTGGAAGCAACTGGGTGTGGTCCAACCCCATTCCTAGCACCCAAAGTGGATGCAAGTATGTTGTGGAAAAGAAAGTTTTCTCCTAGAGTAAAGCTCTCGGAGGTAGCAAGCTACATTAAATGTATATTTTAAATTCATTTTCATAAACTCAACCTGTTAGAACAAACAAAGTTAATATACTAATGTGTTTCATCGTAGTAGTGGGTGATTCTGTTTTCCCTCTCTCTCTCTCCATATATAAATAGGTACAGATAGCAATATATGTATTTTACATATCACTTTCCATAGTAGACAGATATCATTTTATAATCAGAAAGCAATAAGTATTATTTTAAGAAGAGCTCAGTGCTCAGATATTAGAGCAGTTACAATAACGATAAGCAGACAAACCCAAACTTAGAAATCATCTCACTATGATTACGGGAGTAAAGGTAAGGTAAAGGCCCTCCCGTTGTTCATCGATTTGCTCGAGCGGGCCCAGTAACGTCTCCATTGGAGACTTTGTTGTTACTGTGTCTGGCATATCGAATACGTCACGGGGAGCTTGCCAGGCTCTGCCGTGCGGACGAGATATATAATGAACCCCTTCAACATGCAGCTCCTGTATCTAAATGTACAAGTCCACTCATGTTTGTGGAAATGAAGCCTCTGATATGTATGCAGTGACAGCCAGAAGCACGAAGAATGATCTGTATATTACCATTAGTCCTATACCTTGCCCGACACATACTTATGGAAAAAACTCTGAGTTGTTGCAACAGATTTACCTTTATGATTTTGATTTCTTTAGACTGATCTTAAATGTGTTGTGAGGAGCACATTCCTAGAGTAATTAAGGGTAAGTAATATGTACTGAGAATTCTGCTAATTCACAAGATGTGCCATGCAATATTGGCCATATTTACAAACTTCAGACCATCTTTGCAAAAATAACTTCAAGTAGCACCATGTAACTTTTCCTCTGCATCTAAATGAGAGTGACTCCAAGATATATTATTAGTCTCATCTTTTACCACCTCTTAGGGTCACAGTCCACATGAGATGCATGAAACTCTTTGACATTCCTTATGGTGGCCTGTTTTATCAAGTCCCAAGCCTTTAAGGTCTGCTCTCATGCTGAGGTGTTCTTCTACCTGAGTACACAGTGATTTCAACTTACCTTGAAGTACAGCTCGGATTTCATCTCCTTAGTAAAGCCTTCCCCAACCACCCACACTCCTCAAGTACAGGCAGGACTTGCTATTAGTTTGTCCCTTTCCCTTTCCCTCATTAAAATGAGCTTTTTGAGAGGGAATAAAAAGGCCAAGTAACTTCAGCATCCCATATTCCTAGTACAGGATTGGGAGAAATGCTTATAGAATAAATGTATTAAAAGAAATAGAGTGTGGATAGTACACCTCTTGCATGTTTCAGAAAGTCTGTCCTTTTTTGTTTTTACCATTGCCAGTAACTGAAATGTTCTACTCTTAATAAGATATATATACATATATATCTAGTTATATATACATATATCATTATACCATCCAATTCAAATAATGTCCCATACTAAATAGTGTAGGGTTGGACTGATAGCACAGCGGGTAGGGCGTTTGCCTTGCACGCGGCCAATCTGGCCGACCCAGATTCGATTCCTCTGGCCCTCTCGGAGAACCCGGCAAGCTACCAAGAGTATCTCGCCTGCACAGCAAAGCCTGGCAAGCTACCCATGATGTATTCGATATGCCAAACACAGTAACAAGTGTCACAATGGAGACGTTACTGGGCCTGCTCGAGCAAATTGATGATCAACAGGAAGACAGTGACAGTGGCAATGACTAAATAGTGTGAAGAATTCTAATAAGACAGCAGTTCATTTTTCATGAACCCAGAAAAAAAGAAAAAACATTGATATTAAATGCCAACAGAGTAAACACAGACTCAAGTACGTCTTGCATATAATTGTGCAGAGTAGATTTACAGAAGGAATTGTAGGTATAGGGTGCTCTTAGTTTTGGGCAATGGGAAGACATAAAGTGTTTTGCTTCATGTATGTCTCAGGTAAGTGTGAAACAGCTTCCTGGAGAAACTACTCTCTGCCTCTTTTGCTCTAGTGAAAAAGTAAGTCAGAGTACCTCCTTAACACAGAGATCATAGCCTCTGGCTTTACACTTACCAGAAACTCTGATGTTGATAATCATTGAGGCAGTCTTTCACCTTGAAACTGCCATACTAGATTTACCACAAAGCCTGGTGACAGTCCTTGGGATATGGGAAAACTTGGGATACTATCTCCTTAGGATCTTGTCTTCTGCTCACACATTTTTATTTTCTTTACCTTTCATCATGGGCTGAAGTGACAGCACAGCGGGTAGGGTGTTTGCCTTGCACATGGTCGACCTGGGTTTGATTCCTTTGTCCCTCTTGGAGAGCCCAGTAAGCTACCGAGAGAATCCCGCCAGCATGGCAAAGCCTGGCAAGCTCCCCATGGTGTATTTGATATGGCAAACACAGTAAAAACAAGTCTCACAATGGAGATGTTACTGGTGCCCGCTTGAGCAAATCGATGAACAACAGGAGGACAGTGCTACAGTGCTACCTTCATTACAGAACCTTGTTTCAGTAATAATGACTATGGCATCAACTTAATACCCAAGGCATACAATAATGTATCCATGTTCTCAACTAATTTCACACTGAACACTTCAAGCTATTATTAATCAGTGATAAAGTCGAGATGACCGAGACTTAGGTCAAAGAAATTTGAAAGTTCTGTGAGCTCTAGACTCTGGACCTAGTTATATGTTAGAAGATTTTCTCTAGAAACTTTGTGGAGGAAGGATTGGGGAGGAAAAGACTGGAGAACTGGATGTCTGAGATGAGGCTGATTGCTCTTGGGCCTACCCCTCCCCTTACACTTTCTGTGGGCCAAATGTACTTTGCCTCTCATCCAAGTCATTTTAATGGAGCAGAAAATGTTAGCATCTGGGGTAGCTTTGCAACTGTGTCTCCATTGCTTTTTTCTGTTGAGTTTTGCAGAGCCTTGGGTTAATGTCAAGCTCCTTGGGTTGAGCCAGCTGAAGCATGTTCAGTGGCAGCAGCAGGACTTATGTTTTGTATTACTGCATGGAATTCTCAATGTACTTTGCAAAACTATTTTAAGGAGAACTGGGTTCTGTGAATTTTTAAAGCAATTAGACCGTGTCTTTTCAACTGCTCCAATAATGACTGACTACATTTTTTTCATGATTTTGCCCCTTTTTAACTGTGATATTTAATTTGACTTTTCAAGTCTTTTCTTTTTTAATTAAAAAAAATCCCAGAAAAGTAACTTGTATGTGTTGTGAACTTAAGGCCACTATACTCCCAGGTTGTTTCAAGGGAAGAATGTTGGTACATAACCAGAAAGATCAGAGGTTGCTGAGAGCCCTTAGGTGGGCATTGCCCTGTCCTGGCATATTCCCTATCATGAAGTCTGGCAGATCCTCATGGTAGTACTGTAACACTGTCCTCCTGTTGTTTGTCAACTTGCTCGAGCGGGCCCAGTAACATCTCCATTGTGAGACTTGTTGTTACTGTGTTTGGCATATCGAATATTCACGGGTAGCTTGCCAGGCTTTGCAGTGTGGGCAAGATACTCTCAGTAGCTTGCCGGTCTCTTGAGGGGGGAGGAGGAATTGAACCCAGGTCTGCCAGGTCGGCCGTGTGCAGGGCAAATGCCCTACCTGCTGGGCTATCGCTCTAGCCCAGATCTTCATAATGGGGGGAATAAAAGGCAGTAGAGATAGAGAAGGAAACAAAGAGGAATAAGTGAAGTACAGTCTTAAATGCTTGTGAACATTTCCAGGAAATGCCAACTTGTCATTTAAGTGACAGATTGCAAAACCAAAGGTATATGGGCATTGAAATCTTTGCTGCAACTTCAGGCAAGACAGTTCAACCCTTTTAATCTGTCTTCTTACCTGTAATATGAGAGTATTAGGATCAATTTTATGAAGATATAGTGAGATAGTGAGAATTGGGGCAAAAGTTTTTTTTAATATATACATGTTTTATGGGCTGGAGCGATAGCATAGCGGTAGGGCGTTTGCCTTACAAGCAGCCAACATGGCCGACCCGAGTTCGATTCCTCTACCCCGCTTGGAGAGCCCGGCAAGCTACTGAGAGTATCTCGCCCACACGGCAGAGCCTGGCAAGCTACCCGTGACGTATTCGATATGCCAAACACAGTAACAAGTCTCATGATGGAGACATTACTGGGCCCGCTCGAGCAAATCGATGAACAACAGGAGGACCGTGACCATGACTGTGACCACGACATGTTTTATATATTTTGAACTTTGTATATCAGGATCTACTACAGGAATTAAAAAATACCCCACTCTCAGGTCCTACCTCCCCAAGATCCAGTGGGTTGTTTACCAGAACCTGGGAATTGTTTTGTTGCTTATTAATTACCAGATTATACCATGTCAGAAATAGTTGACCAAAAATGAGTTGGGAGATTTTAAGTGACATACTAGTACAAAAATTGCTCATCATATCATAGAAATGAATTCAGGGAAAACATGCAGGATTTTGAAATGCTGAAACCTTTTTTGTAACCTCTTTGAAGCATAATTTCTTCATTTGAAAATCTGGCACACCAACATGAAAAGAAGATCATGTATTATGGACCTAGATATAAATCCTAGCCCAATAAGTAAGAGCTATACTCAATTAAAGATGTGGACAAGTTCCTCAATCCCTTCAAACCTATTTTCTACATGTATTTCTACATAAATACATGTAATACCATAGGGGTTTTTTAGAAGAGTAAATGAAATAATCCATAAAAATTGCTTACTAAGTACAGTGCCTAACACATGAAAAACTTAATAAATGATAGCTGCAATTTCTATTATTATAATGATAGCACAGCGGGTAGGGCGTTCGCTTTACAAGCGGCCAACATGGCCGACCCGAGTTCGATTCCTCCGCCCCTCTCGGAGAGCCCGGCAAGCTACCGAGAGTATTCGATATGCCAGACACAGTAACAACAAAGTCTCCAATGGAGACGTTACTGGGCCCGCTCGAGCAATAATGATCATAATTACCATAGTTGTTACAAGATCTCTTTTTCCCATTCTGAGAGTGATACCTGATGGTGCCAAGAAATGTTTATCAAGTCAAACTGAATATAAGAATCTGGACAGCTGGACAGCTCTGAATTGTCTAATAAGCACCCTACTTCATTCAAGTGCCATCCCCTTTAAAATAGAGTCTGTGAAGTTACTTCAGTCACTAGAGACACTCTCAGATCTCACATGTTCAAAAGCCTCTGAGGATAAGGGCCTTGCTGAAACTGTGCAGCAAACTCTTCCAAGATATTGTATTTAGAGCCATTCATTCTTTCATATTGATTTTATTGAGTATTTATTTAGAAAAAATTAAAATGCATGTACAATTTATAAGATGTAATGTATAGAAGCATTTACAACAGACACACTGTGAAATCCAATTTTGCTTGATACTCAAATCAAGTCCATTGAAGTCCAGTGCAGCCAATCATGTTATGGTTCTGTTCTGTTCTGTTCTGTTATGTCTATGTTATGACCTCATGTAAGTCTACATAGGAACTCGTGGTCACACAGATAATCTGAATCCTGGCATTTTACCCTGAGTATATTCTTTACATAAACAACACAAAGCATGGCTTTTCCTGCTATTTAAATTTTTAAAATTATTTTTAATATTAAATAATATTAACCCATCAAGCTACTGAGAGTATCCTGCCCGCACGGCAGAGCCTGGCAAGCTACCTGTGATGTATTTGATATGCCAAAACAATATGCCAAAAACAATAACAATAACGGGCCTCATTCCCCCCCAGTACGGCAGCATTGGGAAGGACAAGTAATGAGAGGCTGCTAAAATCTCAGGGGTGGGATGAATGAAAATGTTACTGGCACCTGCTTGAGCAAATTGATGAACAACAAAATGACAGTGATACAGTTATACAGTGATTATTTTTATTAGTATTTTTTCTTCACCCCATGGGTGAAGACCAAAAGAAGTTTATCAGCAGAAGAGATTGCCACAAAGGAACACCTGAATTGGATTTGAAATAGAAACTTCCAAATTGATCTATTTGGAAGAATGCTACATGCCTGGATTCAAATATGGTCCTATATTTTTTAGAAGCAGATGAATTCCTTTGGTTGTTTCTAGGTTGAAATGTCACTTCCTCAAAAAGTCCTCTCTGATTTGCTCCTTTTTGTCCTCCTCAGAGTAGCTTAGATTCCTGTTGCAACATTTCACAGGTCTTTGTATTTTTTGGTGGAGTTTATCTAAGTAATATATATATATATATGTGTGTGTGTGTGGGTATACATACTTATTATTTTATTATTGTCTGTCTCCGCCACTGATCAAAAGCTCTATTAGAGGGTCCAAAGAGATAGTACAGCCAGTAAGGCGCTTATCTTGCACAGGACTGACAAGGGTTCAATTACTGACACTCTATATGATCTCCTGAGTCGACCAGGGGTAATCCCTGACCAAGAGCCAGAAGTAAGCCTGAACACGGGTATGGTTCAAGAAACAAGCCAAAAGTTAATAAATAAAGAAATCCTTTCTTCTTTGTTAATATCCTAGAATCTGGACACCTCATATCTGCTTGCCCAAATCTATCCCAGAAAATAATAAAATTCCCTTTCCAACATTTTCCTTAGCACTTCTAGATAGGGTGACATTTCCAAAGTGTCTTTATAAATATGAAGAGAGAAAAAATGTAAATAATTAGAGAAAAATACACACAGCAGAAAAATAGTCAATTTGACATACACTGATACCAATATATCAAGAATCTTACCAGCACAGTCCATGAGCCTCCCAGGAAACCATATGGTGTTTCCACTTCTTCCTACAAAGCTAGACTTCCTTATTACCCTGTTGTAAGCTGGAAGTCACAGACACTCTATTCCCTACTCAGTAGGGTGATCACTGACTCATCCCAGTCTTCTGATGAATACAAATGTGATAGGAAGGTTCTCAAGTGCCCCCTGGCTCAGAATGTTTGTTCTTTACAGATATTCCAGAGCATACCCTACTTTGGCATGTATTCCCAGACATTTGTTTGGAAACTGTCATTCTGGTCATAAGTACAAAAGATGACATCCATCAATGGGGTAAATCATCTGTGGTTTGCAGTGCACAGCAAACCACAAACAACTTTGATTTGATTTTATTTTTTGATTGATTATACAACTTTGATTTTCTTAAGGCTGTCTCCTAACCACATTATAAATTCAATATCAAATCAAAGGGAAGGAATGAAAATGGATCTTACAATTATCGATTTCTATTATGGGAAATGTACAATTGCTTTACATATTAGCTCCTTTAATCTTTTTAAAACACCCCATGAGGTCAGTACCATTATTATCTCCATTTTTCTGATGAGGAAACTAAGACCTAGTGACAGATGTTGTTTATTATTATGTGGTGAAGTCTTCCACACAGGTTTCTTGATCTAAAGCCTGGATTAAAGCACTGTTTGGGTGTAGACCTTGCCCCAAGGTTGAGGCAAGTTTCCTCAGGCAACAAGAAACTATATTGACAGGAATTAATCCCCGTTCTCCTTTTCCAAAGGCCTTGAATTCCCTCAGAAATCAGAGTTGATAGCTAATTATTCTGTGAATACTAATGATTTGACTACATTATCTGAGGTTTCTTAAATCATGGGCTTGCTATGTTCCAGATAACTTGTATGTTTAAAGCCCTCTAAAGTTACTACCTGCTAGAGCAGATTTGAATAGTCTAATCTACTCTCTTGATGGCCAGGAAGATTGAACCTAGAGGGATTCTATTGTCACTTCCTGGTTTTGATGGAGATTCCTCTGAGACAGAAATAAGAGGAAAAGAGCTTCAATCAGAGATACCTCTGTGAGAAGTATCATTCAACCCCTTCATTCCTATCCTTTGTGGTTTGAGGGTCACTCCCATCAGTGCTCAGGACTTACTCCTGGCTCTGTGTTCAGGGATCACTCCTGGCAGTGCTGGGGGCTATGTGCAGTGTCAGGGATTGAACCAGAGTGAGGTGCATGCATGGCAAGTTTTCTTAACCCCTGTAGCATATCTTCAACCCCACCACTCTTATTCCTGCTCTACCATTAATTGGAGCAATAAGAATGAAAATAGGAGCAGTAACCATGTATCTTTTTGGATTGCTTACCATATGGCAGACTTTACGCACATTTAATGGTTTAATCCTCAGAACAAAATTGAGGGTGGTAGGTATTATTAGTACTAGCTTAATTTTAAATTAAGAAAAGAAAGGCAAAGGAATGTTACATAATTTGTCAAGGTCACATGGAATAAATGATAGATCCAGAATTCAAACTCAGTCTTCTGGACTCTAGAGCCCCAACCATGTCCTTCTACTCCAACCTGGTTCTTCATGTCTGAATTACTTCAGTAAAGGTGAACAGTGACCTTCTGGCTAGTATGGGTTGATGATGGAACATCCATCCTTAAAAAGTCACATTCCGGTTCTCTTAGCCACATGAATTAATCCAGGTAGACCATGAAAGGCACAATATTTAAAAAGCACCCTAGAATTCATTGATATTTCCATCCTCTATTGTGGTAGGAGAGTGTATATACTAAGATTCAGGCCTCAAAAAAAAGAAGGCAATCTTTAATGTACTCAAAACCGTTTTTGTGTTTGTTTGGGTGGGTTTTTTGGGTGCTAGAAAAGACATCTAAGTATTACAAAAGCAGTCCAGGAGCCTGTCTCAGTGATTCTCTGTCAACCAGGCCAAACAGGTAAGTGCTAGACTCAAGAATATGGTGTTGCTTAGATTCTTTGGTGCTGAGGGCCACTAGGGTCATCTCGGCAGTGCTCAGAGTTCCTCAGGATGTTACCTGATAATGCTCAGGGTGATGCCAGAAAATGAACCAGGGTTGGGTGAATGCAAGGCATGGATCTTAACCCCTCTACTATGTCTCTAACCTAAAACTAATTTCCTTATTTAGTGGTACAACATGATTTACTCCTATGTCAATAAGTAAAAATGTCTTTAACCTCCAAGTTTTTATATTTGGATAGATAAACAACTCATGTATACAATAGGTAATGCATCTTTTGGTTGATAATTATTTTTTGTATGTTCCTTTCTGGCAGATGTAGTAAAGTACATAATACAGAAACTTTTCTATCCCTTCTTTACACATGAAAAATTAATGTCAAGAATAGAGGAAAATTCACCCCAGTGTTTATTGCAGTATTATTCACTATAGCTAAAATATGGAAGCAACTGTCTGTCAGTAGATGATTGAATAATGACTATCTAGTATGATCCTATACACAGGGATACTATTCAGCTTTTTTACTAAAAATGATCATTTGGGGCAGAAGTGACAATACAGTGGGGAGGGTGCTTGCCTTGCATGAGGTCAACCTAGCACCACATATGGTCAGCTGAGCAGCTCCAAGGAATGATCCCTAAGCACAGAGTCAGGAGTAAGCCTGAGCACCACCAGGGATTGCCTATTTGCAACAAATTAGAAAGAGGTTAATTGAATTATGCAAAGTGAAATAAGTCAGGAGGAAAAAAGACTAATATTAGATGATATCATCAATGCTTTTAAATATAAGGATATAAAACTATAATATTGATGAATGAATAAAACAAAATAAAAAAAGACAAAGTAGTGGACATTAATAGAAGCATGGTCACCGAAGAAGGGAGAAGGAGAGAGAGAGATGAGGAATGTGGTGCTATTGATATATAATTTTGATTTTAGAAGAACATAAGGGGGAAAAAGATAATCAGTTAATAGTGAAACTTTTTTCCAGATCATAAGATAGACAAGGGACAAGGCACAGAGGAACACAGTGGTATGTTTCCTTACTCCAGTCAGAGAAGTTCTTGCTTGAAGGTCATATGCAGCTCTGTGTTTGTGAGTTTCTTTTAGCAGTACTCAGGTGCCCATGCAATGCAGATGGGTGGGGTGTGAGGGGATGAACTGGCCTTCCTGCATGTAAAGCATGCCCTCAGTGCACTGAACTATCTACCCAACCCTGGCCAGGGAAATTTAACCAAATTCTTAAGCAAAGGAGGTCACTGTCCATCTGTAAAATCAGAGGATCCATCCTCTACTCTACTAATCAATCTATCAATCTCGCCAAGTTGCTGAGCCATCAAATGATCTTTGATCACTGAACTCTGCTTCTGGCTTTGGAACTTACTGTAGTGAAGTGGTATGGCACAGAACTTATGAGGCAATATGGGAAAATGAAATATGCCCAGGGTTTGAACTCAGATTTGGGTTCAATTATAGCTTGATCACAAAGGTACTTCAGGAATTTGTGCAAATCTCTGACTTTCAGATTTTCCTACTGTCAAACAGAGTTTTTACAAGGTTGTCTGGGATCTAATAGACTGTTTATAAAGCACCGAACTGCCTCTCATACAATCCCCAAACAATAAGCTGTCTTTTTCAACTTCATTTATTTGAGAAACTCTCTATTACCCTTTTCTTTCAGGAGGTCACAAAATAATGAAAAGACAATCCCCAGAAGCCAGTTATTTTGGGGTTAACTATCTTTCCTCTTCTCCCCAAAGGTTGGGTTTTACTGCAGAGATGCCTGCCACCCACCATTCCTTCCTTCCAATGCTCTGGCAACATGCCTTGTTAAAGAAAGCTGGAACCTCAGTAAGATTCATACTTTTATGAAATTTTGGGACTTACATTGAGTTGGGGCTATATTGTCGTTTTTAAAATTATTTTCAGATTTTGTATATTTAAAACATGCCTTTGGGGGATGTGAAACACAGTGTTCTCAATCAAAAATAAGGATGAATTATGTTATGCGTTTCTGTTCCCATTTCTGAGTTCTTTTTTGGTCTCCTTGTATAAATTTTTTCTGTGATGCCCTGCCATATATCCTAGCTCATCGAGGACTGTAAAAATGTGTGCAATATTTTTAACTCCTAATTTTTAATACTCAGTAAATTAATAATTTCAGCTTCATCTTTCACCAGAAGTTCCCTTTCCCCATCTGTAGACTTGGAGGTCTAGTACTGTCTTTAGTAAACTCTAAGACCATGCTCTCAGACTTACCAAGATGAAGCCATATCTTAAACCAATCGGTTGTCCCGAGGAACCCCAGTAGCCAGATTGGTACCCAAAACCATGTGAACACTAACTCCTTCAACCTCAATAACGCTAATGGCTTGGGGGGTAACTGCAGGTTCTCTTATGTGTCCTAGAGTATCTCCATAATAAATCCTCATAAGCTAACTGGATCAACTAGATCTACATTTTTCTGATAACTGAAATACCATTTCAGAGGCACGGAAATTGTTAGAATATCAAATAAGAAGTAGTAGCGTTCTTGGTGGAGAACAGCAGAGGGATAATCTCCAAATTACAGGAATACCATAAAGAGAGGAAAAAGAGAAAGGAGAAGAACTACTGGCGAAAGAAATATAAACCAAGAACTTTCCTAGTCTTTGGCGGGAGATTTCTGCCCTATGAGTACCAGACAGATTCAAACAAAACACCAAGACAAAGAGTAATAAAAATGATAAAAAAAAAAGTAACAAAAAGCAAAAGACAGAAACAGACTACTTAATCTAACAAGAGAGAAGAAAAACCTCAAATACATTTTTAAATGTTATTTTATGGGAAATAACATAAGAATCACAACAGCTCTTCCATATGATATAAATTAGTAAAGAGTGGAACCCTGTACTCAAAGTGCTGAGTGTAAAAACCTTAAACCCGGAGTCCACTACTCTGCAAATCTGTCATTTAGATACTAGGAAGAAATAAAACCTTTTCAGGGAAATAAGAAGTAGCAACATTTGAGACAGCCAAACCAAGCATGCAGAAATTATTGAAAGGCTGCTGCCTATAAAAAATAAATGGCTACTTGTAAAAATAACAACCCTCTCCACACACACATGCAAAATTGCAACACAATCCATTATATCAGTAATCTCTTAATGTCAATGGAAGAAACTCTCCTATAAAAAGGTATAAAGTAGTTGGATAGATCAGGATATGCTGCTTGCAGGAAACACATATAAACTCACTGGATAAGTATAGGCTCAGAGAAAAATGATGGATAAAATCATACAAGCCAATGGTACTAGGGGAAAAAAGCTGGGACAGTCATAATTATATTAGACCAAATAGCATTCAAACTGTAGCATTGTCCTCCATTGTTCATTGATTTGCTTGAGCGGGCACCAGTAACGTCTCCATTGTGAGACTTGTTACTGTTTTTGGCATAACAAATACGCCACGGGAGCTTGCCAGGCTCTGCCATGTGGGTGGGATACTCTCGGAAGCTTGCTGGGCTCTCTGAGAGGGATGGAGGAATCAAACCCGGGTCAGCTTCGTGCAAGGCAAACACCCTACACGCTGCTATCGCTCCAGCCCAGCATTCAACCTAAAGAAAGTAATTAGAAACAAGAATGGACATTACTTTCGGTGAAGGGAACCAAGAAACACTAACTCTTATCAACATTTAGGAAATAAATGAAGGATCAGCAAAGTTTATAAATCTTATACTCAGGAACCTAAAATAAACATACTGAGACAAATACAACAGTAGTGAGAAACTTCAACACCCACTTTCACTGCTAGACAAATCATCTGGACATAATGTAAGTAATGATACAGAGCCCTAATTGAGGCTTTAGAAGAACTGGGTTTAAGAAATACACGCAGGGCTCACAACCCCTCCCCTCCCCCACACGCACCCCAAAGCCAAATACACATTCTTCTCTAGCACACATGGAGAGTTCTCCAGTATAGATCAAATATTAGGGCATAACTCAAACATACCTAGTTTACAAATATAGAATTTATACAAAGTACCATCTCAGACCATAATGCCATAAAGGTAGGTAGTACAAAAAGGAATGGGGAACATTCGGAAGCTGAACAAAACACTGCTAAACAACTAGATTAAAGAGGAAATCAAGGAAGAAATAAAAGATTCCTTGAAATTAATGAGAATGAGGATACAAGATACCAGAATCTAAGGGATGCAGCAAAAACTCAATTAAGGTGTCTGGGGCAAGGGGCGAAATTTATAGCAATGCAGGCCTACATTAAGAAAGAAGAAAAAAACCCAAATCAACATGTTAAACACACAGCTCAAAAATCTGGAGAGGAATAAATAAAACCGAAAAAAAGTAATAGTAAAAACTATAGCAGAAATCAATAATATGAAACAAGAAGGCATTAAAAGAATCAATGAAATTAGGAACTGGCTCTTCAAAAGAATAAACAAGATAAACAAACCTTTACCTAAAGAGGAAAAGGAGAGAAAATGTCCAAATAAATCAGATCAGATATGAAAAGAGATAAATGAAAACAGATCCCTCAGAAATTCAAAATATTATAAGAGATTATTCTGAACTTTATGCTATTAAACTGTAGAGCCTAGAAGTAAAGGACAGATTCTTAAAATTATGTAGCACTGTACCACTGTCCTCCCATTGTTCATTGATTTGCTCAAGTGGACACCAGTAATTGTGAGACTTCTTGTTACTGTTTTTGGCATATCGAATATGTCACAGGTAGCTTGCCAGGCTCTACTGTGTGGGTGGGACACTCTCGGTAGCTTGCTGGGCTCTCTGAGAGGGACAGAGGAATTGAAACCGGGTTGGCCACGTTCAAGGCAAACACCCTACCCGCTGTGCTATTGCTCCATATCCCCAAATGATGTGGAAGTGGAAAGCCTAAGCATGCCAATCAAAAGAAAGTAAGTAGAAACAGTAATTAAGAGTTTTCCCAGGAACAAAAGGCGTCTTCCAGATGGGTTTGTTAGTGAGTTCTATCAAACTTTCAAAGAAGACTTATAACCTTTACTCATTAAACTCTTTCAAAATATTGAAAAAACTGAACCCTTCTTAACATTTTCTATGAAGCTGACATTACAATGATATCCAAAACTGACAGAGACAGTTCTGGAAAAGAAAATTTCAGACAATTATCCCTGATGAGCATTGACACAAAACCTTATAACAAAATTCAAGTAAACAGCATATGAAAAATCATGATCAAATGGAATTCCTCCCAGGGATGCAAGGATGGCTCAATATATGCAAATAAAAGGAAAGATAAAAATCATGTTACAATTGATGAAGAGAACACTTCTGACAAAATCTAACATCTATTCATAATAAAAGCCCTCAACAAAATAGGAGTGAAAGGAAACTTTCTCAAGATAATCATGGCCATAAATTATGGCCACATATATGGCCCACAGCGACTATCATTCTTAATGGTGAAAACTGAAAGTATTCCCTCCAAGATCAGGACAAGGCAAGGATGTCCACTGTCTCCCCTCTCATAAAATACAATAGGATTCCTTTGCAGATGACATTATACTCCTTAAGCTCTTTATATATATAAATGTATATTATACTCCTATATATACATACACACATATATACATGCATATATATCCCTAAGGGATCCATAAAAATGATCGCAAATACAATATGCCAATACAGCAAAGTCAAAATTCAAAAGTCTAAAAGCATAAAGTATCTAGGACTCAACAAAAGAGATGGGAGATCTCAAGAACTTTAAATCACCTAAGAAACTGATAGACAAAAACCTTAGGAAATAGGATAATTTTCCATGTCATGGATTGGAAGAATAAATATTATGGAAAGGAACATCCTACCTAAATTACTATACAGATTCAATGCAATCCCCATACAAATTCAGACAAATTCAAACTCTTCAAAAACTTAGATCAGTAAATAATAAAGTTTTGGTGGAATCATGAGAGAGCCAAAATGGCCAAAGACATATTGAAAAATCATTAACTGGGCAGTATCTCATTACTTAACTGGAAACTATACTATAAAGCCATAGTGATCAAAACAGCCTGGTATTGGACTAAGAATGGACTCTTTAATCAGTGGGTCAGAATCAAATACCCAAGGACAAATCCTCATGTCTATGGTCAGTTAATTTTCTACAAAGGAGCTAAGACCATGGGATGGATTAATTATAGCCCCTTCAACAAATGGTGCTGGAAAAATTGGATAATTATATGTAAAATTTACTGGTTTTGGCATATCGAATACACCATGAATAGTTTGCCAGGCTCTGCCATGTGGGCGGAACACTCGGTAGCTTGCCAGGCTCTCCGAAAGGGATAGAGGCTTTTAGTTCAGCCTCTAATCATACTTGCAGGTGTTCCCATGGTTTAATACACATTTCAACGCAATCAAATATGGTGCAGTAATCTTGTATTAAGTATTTTATGATGTGTTGCACAGCCCAGAAAGCGTCCTGGAGTGTGTCGGCAGCTGGGCACCTGGCACCTGAGTTGCACAGGAGGAAGAGAGTGGCTTAGAACGCCTTCAGGAACGTGGAAGAAATAGCTAAGAGGATGTTCTTCAGGCTTCAGGCACATCTCTTTGATTCCACTGTTCTTCCTGCACTAACATACAACTGAGAGACCTGGGCCCTACACAAACAGGATGAGAACGCTATTCGGATCTCCCAAAGAGGAATCAAAAGAGCTATGCTTGGAGTATCATGCTTCACTCAATGAGAGAAAGAATCTAGAGTTCTGACCTCCGTCGATGGTCAAGAATCAGGGACGCTGTCTCGGTTGCCAAGGCATCGAAAATCAGGTGGGCTGGACACATAATGAGATTTGGAGACGACCAATGGACTAGAGCCATTACTGACTGGATTCCAGGGGATGTTAAATGATTGCATGGCCGCCCACCTATGAGATGGTCAGACTTCTTCGTCAAGACCCTGAACGATCGGTTTGAGGCTCCTAGAATGAGCAGATGCCATTGGGCTACAATAGCACGCAACAGGGATGAATGGAGATGTTACTGGTACCTGTTCGAGCAAATCGATGAGTAACAGGATGTCAAGTGATCAAGTGATATGTAAAATATTAAAGCTGGATCTATATCTCACACCCTACATCAAAATCAATTCAGAGTGGATTAAAGACCCTGAGATCAGATTGGAATCTATAAAATACACTGAAGAAAATATGGGCAGAACATTCCATGATTTGGACCTCAAAATGTCTTCAATGATACAATGGCAGAGGCAATAGCAACAGAATCAATAAACAAATGGCATTGCAACAAAAAGAAACAGGCTAAAACTAAAAGACAACTAACTAAATGGGAGAAAATACTTGTACTCCACACATCTGATAAAGAGTTGATATCTAGGACAAATTAAATAATCACTAAGAACTCCAAAAAAAAATCCCAAAATCCTATCAATACTCTGAGGAAGACAGATGGATGGCCAGTAGGCAAAACAATGAGATATCATTTCACACTAGTGAGAATGGCACATACCGAAAATACTGGGAACAATTTGTGTTGACAAGGATGTGGGGAAAAGGAACTTTCATCCACTGCTGGTGAGAAAGCTGTCTGGCTCAACCCCTATGGAAAACAGTTTGGAGATTTCTCAGTAAACTAAGAATTGAGTTGTCAGATGACTCAGCAATTTTTCTTCTGGGTATCTACCTCCAGAACACAAAAACATTCATTCAAAAGTGGATACGTACACCATCATTCATTGCAGGACTGAGTACAATAACTAAGAGACGGAATCAACCTAGGTGTCCAAAATCAGATGAACAAATTATTAGATGTAGTACATATACACAATGGAATACTATGTATCTGCAAGGAATAACAAAATCATGTAACTCACTGTAACTTGGATGGAACTCAATAGAGCATGGATAGAATGACCACTTGTCATTCTGTGGGCTTGTTAATTCTAATTACCAATTCCACGAAGATCCTAGATGGTTGTGCACCTATTTCTTTTAGCTAATATATGATGATAAAAGTAAGGAACACTTCAGTGAAAAGTCCAAACCCTGTCTCCTTGTTCTTTATAGAACAAAATGCAAAGAAAATTCTTAAAGGTGAGGGAGTGAACATATTCTTAAGTTTGTGATTTAAACTGCTCTTGCAGTGTTTAAAGAGTTGTCCATACTCCAAGACTCTGATCATCTATTGGCCAGAGACTAAACAGCTTAAGGAGACAGTTGGAACATGAACTATCTTGGTAAGAGAAATGTTCTTTATTCCAAGCCAACCTAACTCTGCTATTGTGACCTTAAAAGATGAAATGTGCAAAATGTTCAACTCTATTACTATTCTGTAAGAGGGGACAGACTTCACCTGCACATATGATATACTTTTGTTTCCTATCTGAGATGCCCAGATATTCAAAGGAGAGTCTTCCAAGAAATGTTCACTAGAGGCCTGCATACTTTTCACAAAACTGAAAGTGAGAGGTAGGATGAGATCACTACATTTGTATTTGTCAAGCAAAACTGCCCTGTGCTAAAAAACTGTACTTAAATACTTGTCTCTCTGTCCCTTCTTTCCTATATCCACAGCCAGAGCACACAACAAATTCACTAGCATAGGAACCAGACAAGCAGTGCCTTTATGTTTTAATGTTGAGCAAACTCGGAAGGGTCATCTTAGAAAGTGCTTCTTGTCGCTAAGGAAACTTGGGAGGACTACCAGAAATATCAAGAGAAGAAGCAAAGTGGAGTCCTGAAGCAAGAGAGGGGGGAAATAAACTTTTCCTTAGCATGGAGAAATTTAATCCTAAAGATTGTTTTTCCCCTCCCCTCTCTTTCCTTGGCAATGCAATAAACACCTTAAAATAGTGTAAAAATGAAAACAGATTCTAAAGAAGAAGGAAACCAAGAATAGAGGATTGAGAGAACTTACAGTTCAGACTTCTCTAGAAATGACAAAACTGAAAGACAGATGACAATGTTTTCTAGAATCAGTTCTATCTTTGATCCCATGGTACTAGAATCCAGCTTCTGTTGGGTCCTGACTCAGGTCTCTATTATGTTGTGTATTGATTACCAGAGGAAGTCTTTAGTAAAAGGTGGTCTTATTCATACTACAAAATTAGCTTACCTGGTCCTAGAAAACCACCTAATTCATCACTTCTAAATTCAGCATTAGTGCATATGCTGCCTGAGCTCACGTGCTGCTTGCGCCCATGTGGCCGAGCACATGTGGGCTGAGCACATGTGTCACCCGCATCTCCCCTCTTGAGATGTGTACTTTCATGCTTTCGTGTCTAATGCTAGGATGTGTGTAGGAGCTCTCTCTGCCCTTGGAGAAGCCTGTGTTCTCTTGAGTACGTCACTCTCTCCCCCTCCACACCCTAAAAATCCTCCAAATAAAATCTATTTATTTTAAAAAAATAAAATAAATTCAGCATTAAACTGAATCTGACTGGGATGGGGTGGTGAGAGCACTCCCTTTGAACTTCATTTCTACAGCCAATTCTGTGCTTTCTGTGTAGCCTCACCCACCCATCCCCACGAATCAAGGGGGCTGCTGATTTTTTTTAACACTCTGGCCAAAGTGGGCTTATTATTTTTTGCCTGTTTGTTTCGGAAGCCACACCCAGTAATACTCAGGTGTTACTCCTGGCTCTGGGCTTAGGAATTACTCCTGGCAGTGGTTGGGGGACAATATGGGATGGTAGGGATTGAATCTGGGTTGGCCGGTGCAAAACAAATGCCCTACCTACGCTCCAGCCCCCATAAAGTGGGCTTATTTTGGGGTATTTCCCATAGGATTTGACAGGAACAAAGATGAAAGAAAAGGCATCAGAATATAGTGGTGGAAATTGAGCTTCGAGATCAGACAAACTTGATTCCAAATCCCAGTACCAGACTGATTAGAACTGTTCAGGCCTGAGAATCACTTAACTTCTTCCAAGTTTGATTTCCTCACCTGTAGGGTTGGGAGGCTCACTTCCCTGTGTAGTCATATAATTAAATGAGAGAGTATATAGAAAACACAAACCACAGATTGTCACACACAGTGGACACTGGTACACCAACACTAACAAAACTGATAATAGGTTTATAAACAATCATTCAAAAAGCATTTCCTCGGCCACCTTCCCAGAGTCAGACTCTGTGTTATGTGTTGGGATTAGATACCAAGCAGAAGTGGTCTTTATCCTGTAGGAAACATTTTTTTCATAGATATTATAGGTTGAATTGTGTTACCCTAAGAGCTATGCTAAAGTCCTAACTTCTAGTATCCATGAATATGACCTTATTTGGAAATAGGTTATTTGTAGATATAATTGAGTTAAGATGAGGTCATTAAGGTGGGCCCTACTCCAAAAGAACTGTTATCCTTATAAGAAGAGAAAAACATAAGAAGAGAGTGGCCTCATTGTTAGTTTTTCATGCTGTTTGGTAACCTTTCTCCTTAAATACTAGTTTTATTCTTGGAAAGTGTTAACAAGTATGCTACATTTTCTCTGCAATCAACTATTAAAATATATGATGGCAGCTTATATCTCTTCAATTTATTCATTTCCAGACTAAATATTTTAATCCTTCACACCACATTAGTAAATATTGTGTATAAAGCACCAGGGAAAATGCTGCTGTGGGAAAATTCATATATTCTATACTCTATATTCTAGGCAGGGCTAAAAGTTACTCAAGTATAACTCAAATGCAACTTGCCCATATCTATAGGCCAGCAATTCTACTTTCAGGCCATCATAAATCTTACAAACAAAAATGTGTGTATAGACTGTTCATTGCAGTTCTGTAATAGTAATAAAAGAAAAAGAATCCATCTAAAGAAACTACTAGTCAAATAGATCATGGTACTGCCATTCTGTCTGTGTTCTATCTCGTTGTTAAACACAATGAGCTAGATTTATCTCTATCAATATGAAAATCTCCCCAAGACATATTATGTAAATTCAACAAACTGTGTAACAATATTTACAGTAGGATCCCATTTTGATAAAGAGCTGTACAATCTGTGTGTAGCATGTCTAGAGAAAGTGCTGGAATTGCATAGCAAACGTGACGGGGTTACTTGGGAGGGTGAACATGGTGAACACAAGGACACTGTGTGCTTTCTTGTTAGGCCTTATATATTTTCATACTGTTTTCTTAAGTCACAATGACAAAACTTTCATGAACTTGCTGTTCAATATGTATTTTTTTCATTTACTTTAAAGGGAAAAAAGGAAGAAAAAAATGTCACATGAAGATGGTTACATAGAGAAAATGCCAGGAGATTTTAGAGGCAGAGATAGGAGTGAGGCAGTTGTCAGCTAATAAAAGCCAAAGGATAGAAGTTCCCATCAGAAAGAGGAAGAGGGAAGAAGGGTTCCACCCAGAATCTCAGAAGAAGCACTGCTCTGATTGACTTTGGATATCTAACCTGCAGAACAAAGAGAGAAGAAATGTTCATTGGTCAAAGCCACCCAATTTGTGGGGACTTTGGTAAAGCAGTCCAAAGAAGCTTAAGACTAAGATAGGTATAGGGGACATGCAAGAAATCAAATGTGATACCTTTATTTTGTTTGTGTTATTGGGCCACATCTAGCTATATTAATGGCCTACTCCTGGCTTTGCTCTTGGGAATAACTCCTACTGGGACTCAGGAGATCATATGTGGTGCCAGGGATCGAACTCCGGTCAGCTGAAGGCAAAGCAAACATCTTACCCACAACACCACTTCTCTTGCCCCACAAATGCACTATGAACTTTCACCAGAAGATGCAGGATAATACTGAACATCAAGTTTGATCTGTTTATTTGGCTGAGTTTATTAATTATACAGTTGTGACTTTGGGAGAACTTCTCTGATAATTGGAGTACTTAGTACAGAAAATGGGCAGTCTGGAGCTGATCTCTACAGAGTGGCTAGAAACTCAGTAGATATGTGAGGGAAGGAAAAAAGATATTATTCTTGCTAGAGAGCCTAGTGTGTGTAGAAGCAGAGGAGTGTGAAGTAGATGGGGAATTTTCAGGAAACTATAAATATTTAAGCACTGCTAAGTTGATATTTTATCATGCTGTAGATATTTTTCACAACCTTGATATTCCAGGCATCTCTCAAAATGTCCCAAAGGAAACTAGACTCCTTCTATCCCACCCCAACTTCTCCCATGTATATTCTTGTCCTGTTGTTCCTGAGTTGGCCCACCTACTCTCCCATCCAACCTAGTTAAAGGTCTCAGAATGTCTGCACTCTCCATACTCAGAAATTGCCTTCTTTTTCATCTTTGATTTACACAAATATTTCTGTGCTTTCCTATTTCTGGTGCTGATGGATTCACACTTGGCACAAACTCCCAACTCTCCAGCTGTGCCCCTCGGCCATATTCCTCCCAGCCAAGCGTCTTTGCCAATTAATTAATGATCTGTAAACAAATGCTTAATTACACCAGGGGAGTACATATTTAAAGAAACTTTGTGATAAAGCAAAGAATCGTTATTATAACATGAATAACATTTATCTCATAAATTCTCCCCCACCCTCAATGTATTCTTTACTCTGAATTTTCATTCCAAACATTAAATCACAAGCTCTCTTATGTCAGGATCCCAAAATATAAAAATAAAATCCTGACTAAGGATTATTATTCTGAGGGTCTTCCATGTCAAATACTTTCTGAGACATCATGTTTGTCTCTTCATCCATCAGGCTCAAAGGTATGGTGGGGGAAAGAAAAAACTGGTTCTTTGCAAGGAGAGGACAAAAAGTAGATTCTTTAAGAATCTAATATGTACCAGAGTCTCTTATAGTCTCTGATTTTACTCATCACAAA
Organism: Sorex fumeus; assembly: GCF_029834395.1. NCBI lineage: Eukaryota > Metazoa > Chordata > Mammalia > Eulipotyphla > Soricidae > Sorex > Sorex fumeus. The sequence goes on along the minus strand of NW_026606102.1, from coordinate 18,084,554 downwards.
CTCAGGAACTATTGTCCATTGTATAAACAAAGAAGTTCAGCACCTTGACTAAGTTAACTACTTGCAAAAGTAGAGCAACTGATAACATTGTGATATGAGTGAGTGGTATAACCATATATCCAACACACATACTCAACAAAACTTAAAACATGAGATCTAAGCTGCAGTCACTGAAACTTTGTAATTTGCCTGTCAAGTTCCCGGCAGAGATAGGGTGTGGTTGGGGTGGGGAGGGAATATGAGAATACTGTTGGAGGGAAGTTGACACTGGTGGTGGGATTGGTGTTGACATATTATATGCCTAAAATTTAACTATCAATAACTTTGCAAATAACAGTTTTTTTTAAAAATAGAGGCAGGCAATATATGATCTGCTTTATGCCATCTAGGAAAAAAATAAACCCTGGGGCAACAGACACCGAAGAGGAATCTGAATTAAATATACTGAGCCTGCTGTTTCTATTCACAACCCATTTGAGCTGTGTAGGCCATGAGGTCAAGCATACATATCGCCTTTCCAAATGGGCATTAGTAGAGGAGTATGCCTTCTAGCTCATTAGTATAGCTCATTAGTAGAGGAGTATGCCTTCAGACTCACCAGAATGATTCCTCAAGAGGGTGGGCACCTCAAGCTTGGTGAACAAGAAGCCACAGTGGAGACTTTTCTATTTGCTGCCACCTTGGGGAACTGTATTCATGCTGGGAGTCAGCATTTTGTATTGCACTGGGTGAGACCATTCCAGCCACATAAGCCCTTCTGAGAGGAAGCACCTTGGCTTTCATCTGAAATTAAGCCTCCTCTAGGGACTTTGAAAGGTGGTTTAGGGGCAATTCATGATAGTCCAGCTGTTTCAAAAAGAGGAAGTGCATTTTTAGCATACTTAGCGTGGTTCAGCAGAAGGCAGAGACTACCCACAGAAACTCTCCCCCTGTTCATTTGTTTTAGAAAATGCTTTTGTTCACAAAGTATATATCTCATGCAGGGCATTTTGCTCTGTTTTGAATCTTCAGTCTCACCCTCTTATCTGCATTTCCATTTGCTTAAATATTCACATAGGCTCAAAATGTGAGAATTACTACCTTAAAGCCTTGCTCACCCTTATCTAACCCTTACTCCTCCCTCCTCACACATAAAGCTTTCTGAAAGAAAGTGTAGGCCCATGTTATTAGCACTATATCACCCATTCATTCCTTAGACCCACTATAGTCTGTCCTTTTTGTCTACTGAGCCTAGTATGTAAGATTGCAATAATGTGCTGAATTCGAGGACATTTAACTTCTTTTGAGCCCAGTGACATTCATAGTGTCGACCTCACCTGCTCCTAGAGATGTTTTCTTCCATTAAATCTGGAAATCTTGATAACCTTCCTACCTCATTGATAATTCTCATTTTCTGTGGCAAACTCTTCTCTGATCCACATTTTAGATGCCGGTATTCCAAATTTTCTTCTAGGTAATTCATACATCCCGGGTAGCTTGCCAGGCTTTACCTGCGGGTGAGATACTCTCGGTAACTTGCCGGGCTCTCTGAGAGGGGTGGAGGAATCAAACTCGGGTTAACCGGGTTGGCCGCTTGCAAGGCAAATGCCCTACTTGCTGTGCTATTGCTCCAATAGCACAGCAGTAGGGCGTTTGCCTTGCACGCAATCAGCCCAGCCGAGCCAGGTTCAATTCCTCCACCCCTCTCCGGCAAGCTACCGAGAGTATCTCACTCATGCAGCAAAGTCTGGCAAGCTATCCGTGACGTATTCAGTATGCCAAACACAGTAACAACAAGTCTCATGATGGAGACGTTACTGGGCTTGCTCGAGCAAACTGATGAACAACGGGAGGGCAGTGCTACAGTGCTCCTAGGTAAATTGCTATTCTTATTTCTTTTGTTCATGCATTTAGTGCAGAATTCTCTTCTCAGTTCCAACTCACATACATTAGGTTGACTAAGATATATTTGAAACTGGAGGCCTATGTGACATCTCAAATATTTCAAACCCATTTTTTCAAACCTTTTTCCCCAAAAAAACAGATCTTCTCAGATGCTACCTCTTTTAATAAAGAACACTGTCACCTACTCAGTTAAAATCTGAGTTTCCTTGATACCTTGTGTACTCTCACTGCTCAGTCAGCAAGTCATATTGATTCTTCCTTCATAAATATCTCTTATATTGATTTCCTTTCATTTTCAATTTATTCTGATTAATTTCTTTTTATTTCTCTGCTCTTAATTCCTACCCCATTCCCAATGTATTCTCTCAATCTGCGTGCTTGTTCTCAATGCAAATATGTTCCACCTTAAATAAAAGTTTACAAAGGCTTTTCATCTCTCATCACTCCAAATTTCATGATTTAAATCCTGTCTGATATACCGCCTACCAAGAATATGAGCTCAACTCATATTGTATACTATTCCTTTATCTTTTTTGCTTCAGCCAAATTGGCTGCCTCTAACTCCTTGTTTTACTTTTAAAAATTTTATTTTGTCATAATTAACATATGAGTATTACTGAAAATTTAAACTGGTTTCATGATAACCCAGTATTTGTTTACATTGCAAAGCTAAAACCACTCAAAGTTAACTTTTAGCGACTACTCTCTTAGTAAATTTTAAGTATGCACTATAATATTAATGACTATAGTCACAACGTTGTTCATTATATACCCAGAACTTGTTAAACTTTTTATTTTGAGATACTGTATTCACAGAATTTTAAGAAATAACTTAGAAATATTTTATGTATACTTCTCACCCAGTTTTCCCCAATGAACATCTTGCATTTCACAGCATAATAAACCCAGAAAATTGACATTTTTACAGTTAGTTTTCCTCATTCTTATTTCATAAATTTTATATATAATTATGGTATGAAAATGTGTGCATTTAATTCGATATAATTTTATTATGTATAGCTTTATGTGCCCACCACTATACGTCTTTATATAAGACATTCCCTCAGTTTATAGCTTTTATTCTTCAATGCCTTTCACTTAAAGAATTGCTACTTATCTTCCAGGCCTCAACTTAAATGTTTCTTCATCAGAAAAATCCTTTATTTTATTCCACACTTGGTTAGAACCCTTATTCTCTATTCCATTAGCATACCCTCTTTTTCACTAAGGTACATTCTTTCAAACCCTTGATAGATAATAATATGCATTAAGGCAGAGGTTGTATGTGTCTTGTTTCCTTCCATATCTCCAACATCTAATAAAGTTTGAGCAATAAGAGGATTATGTAATTAAAATAGACAGAAATTATAAAAATCTGAAAACCCATGAGTTGGGTAGACCTCCCTCTGTGAAGAAGCACCTAGTTATGATGAAAAGGACAACTCTAATATATGAACTAGTGCTGTCTGAGAGAAACACACCGAAAACTGTAGTGATTCAGAATATCCTCATTCCTTCTATTTTGAAGATACATGAAATACTGTACAGACAATACCAGAAAAGTTCTGAATTCCCATGCTTATATGCTTTGAACTGCTCAGCATAATTTTGGAGGTCAGCTATGTGGTAAGAAATTCAAAGGCCCTCAACTGAATAATTTTCTCAACTTCATATCATAGAAATCTTGTTCACAGATTGAACCCTAATTTTGGCAAAGACCCTGGCATAATATAACCACATGATAAATACAGCAACTCCCCTATAAAAATGGATAAGGTAATGATAAACTTTTCGGAAAGTCTATTTTAACATAAAGAAGGAAGAACTGAAAGTAAATGTCTTCTTTGGGAGTCAATGTTCATTCATTTTGTAGCCTAAGAAGAGAAAAGAATAACTGAGTGTTGAAGAGTTAAAGTTGGAAGGGTCCTTAAATCACATTTTATAAATTATGAAATGAAAATTCAGCTCACGCTACATGGGAGTATTTTTACATTTTGTATCTAGCTATAGCTCATTCCCATTTCTGAATCTTCTTTAATTAATTTTACCAAAGCATAACTGCCTTTGACTCAGAAACATCAAACTAAAGAATTCTCCTGCCTCTACCTAACCCTTTCATATTCTCTCTCTCTCTCTCTCTCTCTCTCTCCAGAAAGAGATATCTATTTAAAGGACAAACCTAGCCAGTGTAGTTTCATGCTTAAAACCATGAGAAAGTTACAATCATCTGCCGAAAAAAGTTTGATTTACTTGGTCCCTAGACTAAGCAAAGCCCTCCTCCTATGACCTTACCTCTTGTTTTTCTTCATAGCACACTATGCATCTTTTTGTTTGGTCGGTTTAGGTTTACTTTGGGTAGGGCCCTCATCTAGCAGTGCTCAGGGGCTATTCTTGTGCCTCTGTCCTCAGGGATCACTTCTGGCAGGGCTCAAAGGACCACATGCAGCACAGGAGATCAAACTGGGGTTCAGCAATTATGCAAGGCAATGCCTTGCCCACTGTACTATCTGTCCTGTCCCATTCATCTTAAACTTAAACATTTAAACTTATACTTGTGTGGAAACTGTTCTCTCTTCCAGAATGTATTTCTCATCAATCTGTCTGGTTCACTTTTATGTTTATTGTCTCTTCCAGGGGGTCTTACCAAACTCTCTAGCAGGATTACTGCCTCTTTACCCTTTCCTATTTGTATGCCTACACCCATCAAGTAACCTAGAGTCTGAGATTTGAAAGTCTTATTTTTGTGTCTGTATCTTTAGCAATGTGAACATCAGGCAAAGAAGAACTGTATCTCGGACTTTTACCTTCAATGTCTCCAACAAGATATGGCCCATTGACAGTGTCTGGTGGATTTAACTGTAAATGCCATGTAGCTAGGTGCTTCTTAAGTTTTTTTAATTCTCATAATATCACCGGGACCATGCATAATTCTTAACAATGCTTTTTCTCTAAAAGCAGACTTCAAGGGATTATTGCAGTAATATCCAGAGGTTTTTCTCAATACTTTACCTGTATCACACCTTCCTTCTCACCTTTGGACTCATGTCTACCCACTCATCTCATACTGTTACTCCTCCTCTCTTTACCTAACCCATTCTGATAGTATCCAGGGTCAGATAGCCTGTCTTTCTGTCTTACTTTCAAGTTGAATGTACTGCATCAAGCTATGAAGTCTACCTAACTAACTTGTTTCATTCCGGGGCCAGTCAAGGTTCCAGACTCCCAGCCCAGTCCAGGATTGGAAGGAGTAGATAGGAATGGGCTGGATTACACCAGAATTAAAAATGACAATGATGTCTAGTCAAGTTGAGAAACATGCCCAAAGTCACATGGCCAGGCTTCTGCCTAACGATAGATGTAGTGGAGCACATACTTGTTCTCCTGTCAACATACCCTTCTGTAGCTTTTTGAAGACTGCTTTCTTTTCCGTTGTGTACTTTATCTCTGAGTTTTCCAGGCATGGTTATTACCAAGCATTGTCTCTCAGTGTCCAGTGTATAGAGAAAGACTTTTGGGAAAGGCACAGTTAAGGGTGGATGAGTATTGAACATACTAGTCCCCCTTCTGGCTACAGTGGATGCCCTGCCCTTCCTTTATTTCTGTTTCTCAAGGCACTTGGAATCCTCCATTACCTTTTGTTTGGCATCAAAGAAGCCAAATTATCAAATGCACTTTCTTGTTGTTTTTTCCCTGTTTTTATTTAGGCATTTAAAAAATTTTATAGTTGTTCACTTCTTAAGTGATACTGAATCGGTCATCAAAGCCCTAGCCAAACAGGGCATTCAAACTTAATACATCAGGATCCTCTGTGAGATGTATTACAGATTCACTACCAGGATCTCACCATACTACAAGGAAGTGATCATCCATGTCAAGAGAGGGGTTTGGTAGGGTGATACCATTTCACTGAAACTCTTCAGTGCCACCCTTGAGAACATCATGGACGACTGAAATGGGAAGGAATAGGAGTGAAGATAGATGGTTGGCAACTATACCACCTCTGCTTTGCTAATGACATCGTTCTAATAACACCAAACATTAGCCAAGTGGCACATATGCTGGCCGACTTCGACCATGAGTGTGGAAAGGTCGGACTACAGCTGAAGACAATGTTTATGAGAAATGGTCTCGTTCCTGACGTTCCATTCGCTCCCAACAAACATATCCAAATGCAACAGTTATGTGTACCTAGGTCGAGAAGTCAACATGACGAATGACCTGGCACATGAATTGCACAGGAGGAAGAGAGCAGCTTGGAACACTTTCAAGAACGTCGAAGAAATAGGTAAGAGGATGAAGAATTCTGGCTCTGGGCACATCTCTTCGATTCCACTGTTCTTCCTACACTAACATATGCCTCAGAGACCTGGGCCCTATGAAAACAGGATGAGAACACTATTCGGGTTTCCCAAAGAGGGATCAAAAGAGCTATGCTTGGAGTACCACACTTCACTCAAATGAGAGAAAGAATCCGGAGTTCTGACCTCCATTGACAATCAAGAATCAGGGACGCTGTCTCATTTGCCAAGGCATCAAAAATCAGATGGGCTGTACACATAATGAGATTTGGAGATGACCGCTGGACTAGAGCCATTACTGACTGGATTCCACAGGACGTCAAAAGATCAAGTGGCCGCCCGCCTATGAGATGGTCAGACTTCTTTGTCAAGACCCTGAATGATCGGTTTGAGGCTTTTCATGCTCCTATAACAAGCAGACGCCATTGGGCTACACTGGTACGTGACAGGGACAAATGGAGATGTTACTGGTGCATGCTAGAGCAAATTGATGAGTAACGGGATGTCAAGTGATCAAGTGATAGTTGTTCATGATAATTTATTATATTCAATATTCCAACACCAATCCCATCACCACTATTTCAAATTTTCCCACCACTGCTCAAACCTGCTCAAAAGCAGGTCCTAAATATTTTGTATTGCTCATTATGAATAATCCATTAAAAATAATTTTAAAAATGTTTCCTTAGAGGAAAGTGTGTGAAGTGTTATACCCTGGAGCCATTAAGACCTTGTATAAGGGGCTGGAGTGATAGCACAACGGATAGGGCGTTTTCCTTGCACGTGGTCGACCCGGGTTTGATTCCCAGATTCCCATATAGTCCCCTCAGCACCTCCAGGAATAATTCCTAGTTCAGAGACAGGAGTAACTCCTGTGCATCGTCAGGCGTGACCCATACATGAAAGAAAAAAAAGACCTTGTATAAGAGATTACTAATATGTTGTTATGGGTTGAGTCTCATGGATATATATATATATATACATATATATATATATACATATATATATATATATATATATATTCTGTAATCTGGGATGAAGGTGACAGGCCCATAGACTGTGAAGTCAGTTGTGGATGAACTGAACTGAGGCTCACTTTGGTCATTGTGATTAGAAAATAGAGTTTTTCTTACTAAGAATTTCTTCATGGGGCTGGAGTGATAGCACAGCAGGTAGGGCGTTTGCCTTGCATGCAGCAGACCTGGGTTTGGTTCCTCCGCCCGTCTTGGAGAGTCCAGCAAGCTACCAAGAGTATCTCGCCTGCACAGCAAAGCCTGGCAAGCTACCCGTGATGTATTCAATATGCCAAAAACAGTAATAACAAGTCTCACAATGGAGACATTACTGGTGCCCACTTGAGCAAATGGATGAACAATGGGAGGACAGTGCTATATTGCTACATATATTTAGTCATTCCTTTGTTAAGGCGAGTGCACACACTGACCTGTCGGCCTGGCTTGGAAAAAGGCCAAATCCTGTTGTCCAGCGAGTCCTGAATCCAACAGAATCCTTCCTCATTCCACTTTGGTGGTGGGGAATAATTAGTCACAGCTCAGAAGCCTGCTGAATGCTTTCTCTGAGCCAGGCGGGCACGACTAGGGCTGGGGGCTGGAGATCCCCCATCCTGATTCCTGGGATATTAAATACTGCTTGTGGGAATGTTTTTGAGACCAGGCCTTGTGCTCCTAGCCCCAGACACAATTTCCTACTTTGTAACTTAGCACAGAGGGTAGGGCGTTTGCCTTGCACGAGGCCGACATGGCCGACCCAGGTTCAATTTCTTCGCCCCTCTGGGAGAGCCCGGCAAGCTACTGAGAGTATCTCGCCTGCACAGCAAAGCCTGGCAAGCTACCCGTGATGTATTCAATATGCCAAACACAGTAACAACAAGGCTCACAATTTGTTGTGAGACGTTACTGGTGCCTGCTCGAGCAAATCTATAAACAACGGGAGGACAGTGCTACAGTGCAGTGCTATATATATATACATATATATATATACACACACACACACATATATATTCACATACATATGCACACATAGCACTTCAGCACTGTCCTGTAGCACTGTCCTCCTGTTATTCATCAATTTGCTCAAGTGGGCACGAGTAGCGTCTCCATTGTGAGACTTGTTATTGTTTTTTGGCATATCGAATACACCACAGGGATCTTGCCAGGCTCTGCCATGCGGGTGGGATTCTCTCGGTAGGTTGGTTGCTGGCTCTCGGAGAGGGACAGAGAAATTGAACCCAGCTGGCCGTGTGCAAGGCAAGCGCTCTACCCGCTGTGCTATTGCTCCATATATATATAAATAATATATACACATACGTATATATGCTAATATATGTACATATATACGTATGTGTATATATACACACACATATATATTTGATTGAGATCAGTTGCCTTCTACCTTCTACCCCATCAAATGTGGTATGCTACTCTTGATACATCAGTGGAGTAGAGTATGAAATGTCACTCCAGGAATTCTAAAATTTTAAAATAGGGTGATACAACTGGGGTGACTTTGGGGTCCAGAGGCATCGCTATAGACTGTGGCTTTCTTCTGAAATTTATTTGTGAGTTTCAGGATCATAGCCATTAGTGAGCTTATATGGCACTGGAGGAAGTTCATGGGTGAGACATCCAGGCTCTAGAAAAACAGGGAGATCGAGGGAGGTTGCCCATTCTTGACTCCATGTGAGCCTGGAGATTTTGGATACAGAACCCACATACTTGAATTTTTCAGCAGATTTACTCATGTATGAGGCTCACCCAAGCCTATGGAGTTTGGCTGTGAGCATGGCACAGATTGAGTTCTGGAAGTTTTCAGCTGCCAGGCCTCTCTTGGAGTGGATGGGGGAACTCAGCAGCCCCCTCTGGTTGCCCTGTATAAGACTCAGCCTGGCATGGGATCCAGAGGCATCTCTGCCCTTGTCATGATTTTCTTTGTAGTTTGACTCTAAATCTTTCTGTAAATAATTGCACACCCTCAACATCTTAAGGAAGCTTGTCATGGTATAATAATTTAAATAAAGGAATTGGTAAATCCTGCAATAAGCATTAATCTCTATGTTGTCTTTCCTAAATTGAGAACACCAAGTTCTCAAGTTATGTTTTCCGAAACTATGAAAAGTAGTTGTGCTCTAGAGTTAGAAAAAAATCTGGTTAAAATTCATTCTTTGCCTCCCAGGAACTTGGGAAAAAAACTTGACATCTTCTTTACTAAGTCCAATTAACCTTTAACAAGGGTTGTTGGTTTTACCTTCTAGTTAGTTCTCGACTCCTGCACCAATTGTTAGCTAGTCTGGTGACTTAAATAAATACTTAGGATCTAATGAGGCTTGAATCCCAATTTTCTTATTTGCTGTCATCCAGGAAAATGTATTTAATCTTTCAATGAATATTAACAAAAATTAAAATATTTATTTTTCATCGATAAAATTGAGATTAAAAATCTTAACTTATAACAAGATAAAATGAAATCACCTCTATAAAGTGTTAGCATGGTTCCTGACTCAACACGGGCACCAAGAACATTAACTTATTTCTTATTAGTCCTTTGTTTAAGCCATTGTTATCTGCAACTCCATATTCCCTTTTCCCATCCCAATCCCTTAGGAATCCTGCTTAGCTTATCTCTTTGGATATCTTTTCCAATCTATTCTCTGGACCACTGCCAAAGTAGTCTTTCTAAAAGTCTGATTGAATTGTGTGATTTTTCAGATGAGCAGTTCTGTAATGGTGTTGCCCTGTAGCCTATAGAATAAGGCTATATTCTTGAGCTTTGCAGACCAGCCCATCCATTACTAGAATCCTGACACTTTGCAACACATAATCTTGGAGGGGGTTTCACCTCCACTTCACTACTCACACAGTGGTTAAGTAAAAATTCCAAGGTCTGACAATGATTTACTGGTAGATCGGTGGTTCATAGTATAAAGTTTTCTGAGCCCAGAGTCTTGGTTCTATGCCTTCCCCATCCTGATCATACATGACTATCAGAGGGAAGTGGCATGGGAGAAGCAAGGAGTAAATAGTGAGGAGCTGTATGTAGTCATAGAACAGCAGGTAAGTACTTGCTTTGTACACAGCTGACCTGTGTTTGATACCTGGCACCTCATATGGTACCCCTGAGCATCCCAGGAGTGATTCCTGAGTACAGAACCAGGAGTAACCCCGAGCATCATCAAGGACAACCCAAAAAGAAACAAAAAAGAATCAAATAGTGAGTGTCTGTCGTGGCCAAGGGAAGCTGTCAGGGCCACATCACAGTGGGCTGCCTGACTGGGGAAGGCTTCCTCAAGGGCTGAGGGTTCTAGGTGCCTGCCTGAAGCAATAGGGCAGTGAGGAAGATACCAGAGAAAATCTGGAACTGTGACTTTAGAACTGTCTGGTGATGAAGTGAGACTCAAGTCTGAGTAGAAAAATATGCCTCAGATTCTGTGCTCTTCTTTCCAATGCCTGGCAGAACCCCAGAAAGCTCTGATTTTGTTCTAGGTTTCAGCTACTTCATGAGTTTGGAAGTGCTGTGTTGGGTTTTGTGGCTTGCCAGGACTTTGTTAGCCAGGGATGAATGAAATCTAGATTGGTTTGAAAAGAAGGGAGAAGAGTCCCTCCCTCTTGAGCTCCTTCCTAACAGTGATGAAGTTAGCCCAAACATCCCTCCAGTATTCACTCAGCAAGCCTTCCCAGACATCTGCTGGGCACTGGGCCCATGCTGGAGAAGGAGAAAGCAATCAGAGTGGTTCTTGTCCTTAAATTATTAGGGATTTGGCAGGAATAATTTGAGGACTATCCTATATATGAAGACAACCTTATGTGAAAAGTGCCCTGGGGTCTGGGTTCCAGGGCGAATAAAGGAAATTCTTTAGAGATGATATCTAAAGAGAGGTTCCGTGTGAGAATTTTCCCACAAAAGGCTTACTTAGGTAAATTTCAAAAGGAAAATTTGGTTGAATTCTTTTTGTGACTTCACTATCAACACAATGTGTTCTCTGTGTGGGACTTTCAGAGGAAGCAGGGTAGAGGAATGGTGTGGTGAAGAGCCCAGTTTGGGTAATGTAAAATGCAGTTCCACATCTTTAGGAGAATTTCTTCAGCTTTCAGCCAAGGAGGTATTATTACTTGTCAAGATTTCATACCCAAGCACTGGCAGAGTCTTCAGGGGCATGAAAAGAGAGATGCATTCGCTGGGGGGAAATTCAGGGGCACAGAGAGGCAGTGGAAAAGGACAAGGAAGCAGGTTACACTTCTGCACATGTGAGCGCACAAGCCCCTCAGCTCTACTAAGCCTCAGGTGCCTCGGTTGCCCAGCAGAGACAATGCTCTCTTGCCTGGCCATAAAATGGTAGCTATAGGTCTCAGGTCTCCCATTACCCTGATGTCTGCCCCCCCAGTCCCCTCCACCCTCTCAGCCTATTTCTCCATCTGTGAACAAGACAGAATGGTGAGTCTTAGTGTAGAGAAAGAACGAGAGAATATTCTCCAGGGGCTGCTTAGCTTTGACATCCCATGCATAAAACAACAGCCAGATTGGACTGTTGCTTAATTCTATCCAAACTGCCAGATAGGCATTTGAATAAGTAATCTAATATATACACTTTTACTCTATTCAATATTCAGGTCATCTCCTGGCTGGAATGAGTATTCAGAATGATGATTGCTTAGAAACGTAGCATTCCAAATACGAATGAGCTTTGCAATATTCAGTTCAACAAGGATGGGGAGGAAGGAGATTAGGTTCTGCAAATAATCACATCTTTCACATCTTGGATGCTTATACATATACTTACTCTATGCCTTTCTTCATAACCTTGGAAATGCAAATCTCTGTACTCTTAGAGGTCTGAGCATACCTTTTGAGCTAAGACAATTCCCACGTAAAAATGGTAGAGCAGGGCAAAATGATGTAACCTCTCATCTGATTTTGGAGGCCTTGCGAGTTCATCCTCCTGTACAGTAAGTGAGGTTATGGTCCCTTCACACTCCAGCAGGGACAGAGAGTTCACTACTTCTCAAAGCAGTTGACCCCACTTGTGGGCAGCTTTGACTTGGGCAGCTTTTACAAGAAACACTTTCCTGCTTCTGGTTGTTTTCACCTGGATGCTTGCTCTGCAAGCTGCTTTTTGTCCCAAAAGATTCCTGTAGGGACTGGAGATAATGACTCCTTCCCTTTTATCCTGCCAGCCATCTTCCTGAACTAAGTCCCTGCTCCCTCCTTCTAGAATTTTACTCATCCTTTGTTCTAGCTCAGGGCTCTGATGGATCAGCCTAGGGAACACCAACAGCAAAGATGAATTCAAGATGTCCAGGTCGGTTCCCTTTTCTCTGGCTCCCTGTGTCATTCGAAAGATAAAATGAAGCTTTTCAAGCATCCAGGGCAGAAGTAGCAGATTCTGACAAAATATGCTAATAAACCTTTCAGGAAATGAAACACTTTTGGGGTAAGGAAACCTTTGGATTCCCATGGGAGGAACAGCAAGCATCACTCTGTGAACTGCTCCTAACCAGCAGTGTGTGTGCACGGACACATGTTTGGGGGCACAGACATGATTGTGCATGTAAGAATGAATGTCTATCAGCATCTACCCATACACTCGACAATGCCTCAGAAATGTTACTATAATACAAGTTCTTCACTTGACAGTCACCACATTTTCAAAATTCACTCAGATGTCCCTCCTATGGGCTGGAGCGATAGCACAGCGGGTAGGGCATTTGCCTTGCACGCAGCCAACATGGCCAACCCGAGTTCGATTCCTCCGTCCCTCTCGGAGAGCCCGGCAAGCTACCCAGAGTATCTTGCCCGCACAGCAAAGCCTGGCAAGCTACCCCTGATGTATTCAATATGCCAAATACAGTAACAACAAAGTATCACAATGGAGACTTTACTGGGTCCACTCAAGAAAATCGATGAACAACGGGAGGACAGTGACAGTGACAGTGACAGTCCCTCCTATAGAAAATATTCTTCACATGCCTTTTAGGACAGCAGGCGGGGGTGCAGGGAGCAAACCTGACAGCCCTCAGGCGCTATTCAGGCTTTGTGCTCAGTAGTGTCCCCTGGTGGTAATGGAGGGCCATATAAGCCAGGGGTTCAAGGGGTTGGGATGTAAGGCAGATGCTTTAACCCCCATACTATCTGATTTGCCTCTTTATCCTAATTAGCCTTGCACCCCAGGAAAGTTTCTGTAATTGGTCAGGTCCTTCTCAGACTGTGCACTTAGATGTGGAGCTTTCTTGAGGGTCCTGGCTGTTTCTGATCCATCTCTGTCCCCATGAGCCCAGCACCATGCAGATAAGTTTTACAGTTGGCTGCGTGAGTGTATTTGCGGAGAACATGTGCTACTACAGAACTCTTACCACTGCCTCTGCTGCGATATTTCCCTCTCCTTATTTAAAAAGATTAAGGGAGAGGGCAGTTGGGATAGAGAAGGGATTGTTATGACAATTATGGTTGGTAGGGTTAACTCTGGATGGGAGATGTGTGCTGAAAGTGGGCAAAGGACCAAACATGATAGCCTTTCAGTATTTGTATTGCAAACCATAATGCCCAAAATGAGAGAGAGAGTGAGCCTGCTATATATTTTTAACTTTCCCACAGCCAAGCTCCAAGAGTGATGTGGCAGGAGGGATATGGGGGATACTGGTGGTGGGAAAAGTACACTGGTGGAGGGATGGGTATTGGAACATTGTCTGACTGAAAACTGATCATGGATGTTTTGTAACTGTCTTTTATGGTGGTTAAACAAAAAATAATTTAAAAAATGATTAAGGGGATGTGGATAAGGTAAAGCTTAACTCCCATGGAATGAGAACTTCATTAGGAGCATCAGGTAGGGGAGTCTGGAGGGAGATATAAAAGAGTCAGTGGTTCTGTACTTCTAAAGTTTCTGTGTCTGTGGCAGAGGGGAACGCTACCTGGCCAGTGCTGTTCCTCCACTCCCTGGCTGCTCTAGCTGACTGTTTCCAGCCATGCTCTGCATCCTCCCCTGCTTGGCCCCTGTGGAGCAGCCATACCTCCAGAGTTGACACTCACATTTTCCTTCTTTCTGGCCAAGTCATTTTTTGGATGTTCCCAGTGCAGATGTGCAAAATTCTTCTGCACATCTGCATATCAGAGGGGCACAAAAATTTTCTTGGTGAGAGGCCCTCGCTCAGCAGGAGTGCTCTCTTGGCAAGTCTCTACTGTGAAAGGATCTCTCACTGCATTTTTTTCTTGCTAAGGAACTTGGTCATGGCCAGGCAATGTTCTCCTCAGGGCACTTTACTGGGGGTAGAAGAAACTGTGGCATTGTCTGGGGCTCCTTTAAGAAAATCTTGGGACAGAGAACTGTTATCTCAGACAAAGAGTCAAAGGAAAGTGATGGAAGATGTGTCTATTAACCTATTTATTTAATAAGATCAGTCCAATAAGCCTGCCACAAGAGACAGTGACTATCTAAAATAGTGAGGACCTCTTTCACCACTGAGATCTGCTACTTTCAAGGCCCAAGACTGGACAACCACTTTAACTTTTATTTTTTCTTACACCTGGTGATGCACAGGGGTTACTCCTGACTCTGAACTCAGGAATTACCCCTGGCATTGTTCAGGAGACCATATGGGATGCTGGGAATTGAACTTGGGTCAGCCGCGTGCAAGGTAAATGCCCTATCCGCCGTGCTATTGTTCCAGCCCCAATCCCTTTAACTTATGGGATGGTATCAGTTTTCACAACTATAAAATGGAAACATGGTTGAATGTATTGCTTAAAATTGAGAGGAGGATAAAATGAGTCCCATAAAATATTCAACAGAGTGTACAATAAGCATTTAAAGAGCATCAGCACTCTACAGTACATTTACAATGTGTTCGGTATCATTAGGGTATATATTTTTAAATTTCCCACAACTAAGCTCCAAGAGTGGTATTAATTATGCCTGATTTTCAGTCAATAAAACTGAGACTCAAATATGTTAGGATACTTCTGAAGGCCACATAGTATTACAGGGACTTTTAAACTTGAGGACAATAGAAAGCCATGTAATCTGTGATGCAGAGTCCCAAGGGGAAGGAGGCCAAGGAACTACGGGCAAAGGGAGAGGAAGGAATCAGACTCTCTTCCAGGCCAGCTGAGATCACAGCTGCAAAGATGTGCTGTGTGCCATAGCTAAAGTGTGAAAAACAGGAAAGTAAAAGGAGGAATGAATGGACAAACTTGGATTCTGGAAGGCAAGAAACAAGATGAGAAGAGGCCAAGGTCAGTCAGTCAGGAGGAGGCCACATTCAAGGATCTTTCAGAGTCAGGAGAATGAGACCCATCATTGTTACTGGGTTTTGGCATATTGAACAAGCCACAGGAAGTTTGCCAGACTCTGCTTTGCGGGCAGGATACTTTCGGTAGCCTGCCCGGTTCTCTAGAATAAGAACTAGATAATAAGATGTGTGGCTGCAAATGTAGCCACGCATTTCCAGGAGTTGGGTTTTATAATCTCTGGGTCATGGCCATTGATGGGATTACATGGTGCTGGGGGCAGTTAGTGGGTGTAACGCCTACCTACTGGAATATGGGGGATCTGGGTGGAGGAGGCCCAGTCCTGATCTGAGCAGGCTTGGAGATCTCAGCCTTGGGTCCCGCATGCCTGGGTTCCTTTGCCGGTTCCTTCATGTGTGAGGTTCATCCGAACGTGTAGAGAGTGGTCTCAGCATGGCTGTGGCTGGTTCCAAAGGTCTTTGACTGCTGAGGCCCTGCCAGGGCAGGGAGGGAAACTCAACCCGCCTCCCTCCAAGAGGCCCTGGTGAGGACAGCCAGGCATGGGGGCAGGAGACTCTGCCTTATTTTAGACTAACAGAGGCTATTATATTTATCCTTTATTGGTGGTGGTGGTGGTGGAGTGGTTGTTTCAGTTTTAGTGGAGACTATGGAGGACTACTGGGACAGTCTGCTTGCAGGGATTCTATTATATGAAGCTTGGATATCCATATTGTCACAGAGGGTATATGTAATGGTGAAGGAAGAGGGTAACAGCAGAGAGTATGATGCTAGCTCAGTCCTATGAGACCCATGATAGAAAACAGGGGACAGAGATGAGCTATTTCTAAAAAATCCACAGGTCTATGAATGCAGATCAGTGAAGGGTAATGAATGATTTTCCAAGTTCTTGACTGAAAAGACTATAATTTTGGCTACTGTAGTATTTCTTGTTCTAGAAGTTAGCATCAGAAGCAGGAAGCACTCTTGGTAAGGTCATTAGATTTATTCCAATGGGCATTGGGAGACCTGACTGCAAAAGCAGGAAGCAGAAAACCTTATGGCTGAGCTGAACAAAAAATAAGTAACATGTCAGATGATATGTGGAAGCATTATTTGAGTGCTCATCTGTGAAGCTATTTGTAGATTTCTGAATTTAACTGAGCAAGGAAGCTGCTTTGAAGGAAGCTGGCGTCCTACATTAGAAGGGTGTGCAGAAGTCAGCAAATCACAGGTAAATGGGATCCCAGGTATGCTAAGAAGCTGGCATGATCTGGAGATAAACCTCTGCTTATGATCCAGAATGTACGTGAGGGTCTGAGCTCGCTCACTAAGATAGGTATGTCCATTCCTCTTTTATGTATTTCCACTCTTACCTGTGGCATCCTGTCAATTCACATTCCCTCCAGTCTCCTAAATTTACTTCTTCCCTCCTTCTTTAGCTTTATTTTGGGCTCCTGAAGAATAGCATTCATGTTTTAGTAACTGAGAATGATAGTGCAAGCTAATTTATGCCCATTATTATACTAAAATCAAAAAATAAATAAGCTAGAACATAGACTTTTCCCTAAAAGATGTGTGTTCTGGCTTTAACCCTCATATGTACTTTTCTTGAAACTATCAAAGAAAGAATGCATTTATTTATTTATTTATTTATTTATTTTGCTTTTTGGGTCATACCTGGTGATGCGAAGGGGTTATTCCTGGCTCACGCATTCAGGAATTACTCCTGGTGGTGCTTGGGGGACCACATGGGATGCTGGGAATCAAACCTGGGTCAGCGGCATGCAAGGCAAACACCCTACCCGCTGAGAATTCACTTATTCTTAATTCAACAATGAGAAAACATTTTCTGTGCATATTGCCTGGGTTGATGCTGGTTGGTGGGGCTAGACACTTAGTCCCTGTGTTTGAGGAGCTTAGCTTTGAAGGGGACATGTGTACATCAGAGGGCTGTGTGTCAAGTTCAACTTTACAATAGCAAAGCTGAAAGTACAATGCAGATAATTTTTGTGAAAAGACATTATTGAGGCCATTTTCCAGACAATTTTCTTCTTCTTCCTAGTCCCTAGGAGGTATGCCTTAATGATGTGGGTAAAGGAGGGGCCCTTCATAGTAGTCTGGGAGTACCAGTCAGTGTGGTATGAAGCAGAGAATACAGGTCTTGCAGTTAGACTACCCATGATCTCATGCCTGTTTGGTCCTTGATTAGTTGCCTCACTAGACACGCCAAAAGAAAAGACTCAGAGAATCTTTATATATATATATATATATATATATATATATATATATATATATACATATGTATGTATATATATATATATTTTATATAAAGAGTACAGATTTGTCCTGGGCACTTTTTAGGTACTCAGTAACTCGAAATTATTTAAATTTTGTTCCCAATGCAAGGTTTGGCAAAAATTTCTGAGTATTCAAAAAATAACTCTCCTGTGGCAAGATATTGAAATTTTGGCATCTGTCTTTTCCAACAGCCTAGCTGAACCTATACACTAACAAAAGGGACCAAGATAAGGCCTTCACAAAATCCTCTATTCGAGGCTCCAGTTCATTGCTGCCTGTTCAGTTCATTTTGTTTGTTTCTCTTTTACATTCCAAGTCTCGAATTTGACCTTTGGAGGATGCTAGTTGGTAAAAGGCCCAGGTTTTCCCACATGCTGATTGTGAGCTGTGCTTGGGTCCATTCCCTACATGTGGAGTGGGACAATACTTGTAACTGATCCTGCAAGGAGGCCTCTTTCCATCTCCCCCTCCCCCGCCACCCCAAAGCTCTCTGGAAAGCATCAAGAATAAACAAGAGCACATGTGGCAGGACCGTTCTTCTCTCTGGTTGTGTCCCAGCAGATGGGGCACAATAGGGACTCTCCAGAGTGCTGATCATCAGTAGACTGGGGGTGGGGGGTGAGGGGACTAGACAGGGAAATCAGCTTCTTCGGCTCAAGCCAATCTGAGCCACATTGTTCAAGATCTTGGAAGGATTTTTAGGATTCTCACATTATAACATACAAAACCATCAGGGTGCAATTTAGGGAAAAGATTTCAGCTCATCCACACTGTCTTCAAGGCATAAACTTAGAATCTTGAACTCAGATCTCCTAACTCCCAGTCTCGTGCTTCTTCAGGTTCCATGGCATCTACCATGACTTTATAGAGCATCTACAATTGCTTTGTATTCTTAACTTTAAAACATTCAAATGATCTGGCCTGGCATTCAATGTTTAAGAAATCTGATCTTTACTCTATATTTCTAGTCTTATTTCAAAGTTAAACAACTTGGACTTTATATTGCTGCTCTCCTGAAACTAGGATCCAAACTTTTAGGCTTTCCCCCCTCCTTTTTAAATTTGATTCTTTTTCTAGGTATCTGTTTTGGGATCCGTGATTCTGAGTTACTGTGTCTTGAGTCTGACTACTTCAGACTCTGACTGAGGCTCTCTTTTCTATTGGAGTAAAATTTAGGGAGTTAGCCAGGAAGGATACATTATGCTGGTAAAATAAATCCACTGGAGAGTGTGTGGGATCTGACTTTACAATCTCCTATGTGAAAGTTTAGCCCAGCAATATCAGTGCATAATCACTACTGATCACAGCCCATGATGCAGGTACCAATAAGACTGTAGACATGTAAACTAAACTGTAATCATGAAATTAAAAATAAAAAAGAAATACTTAAAATCTGTTAGCTTCAAAAATTAAATAAGTCAAATTCTAAAGGTTGCCAGAGGGTTTCTTTTAAAAATGAACTTCTCCCAAAAAATCATTTGATATTTTTTAAAAGTTAATAATGACCTTTGAATTTTCATCTGTGCAGCATTATGTAGAACACAGCACTAGATTGGAATCCCTGCATAGGATGTTGGCTTAACTATAAATAGGAATGAAAAAACTGGCAAAACTATAAATAGGAATTTAAAAACCTGTCAATAGTTAGTTGTAAGGGTTGGGAATGTAGCTCATCAGTAGAGCACCTGCCTTTCATGAGTGAGGACCTTAGTTCAATACCTGGCATTGCAAACGCACGCACACACACACACTGTTGTTATAGAGTCAGAGAAGGAGAAGAATCTGTCTCTGAGAATTGTGACATGCTTTGAGGAAAAAGAATCCAACACATTGTTGCTGGTCTAGAAGATGGAGAAAGAGGGTCCTTGGAAAGCTGGAGAGACCAAGAAAATGGTCTTCCCTTAAGCCTCCAGAAGGAAAGTGATCGTGTATTATCTTGATTCTAGTCCTGTGATAATCGGTTCAGAATTCTAACCTCTAGAATTATAAGATTAAAAAAATTATGTTAATTTAGGTTTTTAAAACCTGTGGGTTCTCTCCTATGCTTGGTATCATATTTGATAGGTAGAAGTTGTCAGGGAACAAGTCAGAACAGTAGGGGGTCCCTCCAAGTCACTTGGAAAGCACCCAGAAGTCAGGGAAATGCATGCAGTATCACAGGAGAGAGGTTGGATATTATTTTATAATTAAAAATAACTGGTGACTCTGGATCATAAGGAACAGAGGAGGCAGTAGGTTCAGAAGTTTATCTTAATTCACAATAAGGATTGTGAATTAGACATCCTTTTATTTTTTCTATCTTCCTGGATAACATTATACTGCACAAGAAATATTTGTAATTTCTTAATTTGTTCATTTGTCAGACACTCCCTTGAGTCTACTCTGTGCCAGAACTCGAGCTAGACACTGAAGAAACAAAGATGAAGCATGCATGTTCCCTACTTATGAAGATTTAATTGGGGGAAGGGGATGTTTATATAAGCTCAAAATTAGTATGGAGTGGTCTGTGTAAGCCAAGGGCTAAGGAAGCAGTGGGTAGGTAGCTAACCCAGCCTTCAGAGGGAAGAGGTGGAACAATGAAGAATTTTAAGACAAAAGTAATGCCTGTTGAGAGTGCAAAGGAATGAGATTTAAAAAAAAAGGAAGAAGAAGAAAGGAGGAGGAGGCGGAGGAGGAGGAGGAGGAAGAAGAGGAAGAGGAAGAAGAATGAAGAGGAAGAGGAAGAAGAAAGGAGGAGGAAGAAGAGGAGGAGGAGAAGGAGGAAGAGGAGGAGGAGAAGGAGGAGGAGGAGGAGGAGGAGGGGGAGGAGGAGAACAACAACAACAACAGCAGCAACAACAACAACAACCACCATTTCAGATCATTTTAGACAAAACCAGGCAGACTTGGGATACGAACTGGCAGAAAATCCAAACCAAAACAAAAACATTTTTGGCTCAGAAGCTTAACCCATGCACGGGAAAATAAAACAGACAGTTCTGATGTACCTAGATTAGTAAACACATGACAGCAAAGAGATCTGAACTCTTGGCCAAGGTTTAAGAATAAAGAAAACAGATTCTAAGTTCCCAGGAAGAGACTGGTCCCAACTAAAGAGAGCTAGGTTTGATGGTGACTATTTCATATATTGTCTCATTTACTCTGTACCAGACCCACAACTAGATTTCCAGGATATTCTACACTAATATCTGGACCCCAAACTCCAGTTAAGAACAAGGTTTTTATTTGCTTCTCATGGATCATCCTTTATGAATTTTCTATGTTAAAGTCTTTGGTGGAAGGGATAAGTGGTTAATAACAGGCTGGATTAGGTGAAGTGTGTTCCATCACAAAATTTACTACCTTCTTTTTATGGACTCGTTCCTTTCCCTTTAGGCTGAGGAGGGCACTCAAATGGCTTTTTTCTCGAGACCAAGGCTCAGACCAAGATGGTGGGGAAAAAAACAGAGTTTTGTTCTGTCTCTAGAAATTTAAGCCTCATAATCTTAGAGTAAAAGAACCTACATTTTAATACATATGAAATGTTGTCTTATAAGAAAATTGGAGCTAAAGTCCCAGGTAAGAGTGACAAGTAAGATGTTTTCCCTTGTGAATATATGTCTTTTAGAGAGCTAAAGGAGGGCAAGTTCACTAAGACGAGTTTGGATATAGGTTTTTGTTTTATTATAGCTAAGTAACATGGCTATAATAGTGTATAATAGTGACAACATATATATGGTCTTGGTTTACTGCAGCCTCCCCACCCCCTACTACCCCACTAAAGTGCCCAAGACTCTCCACTACTGTTCCTGTGTCACTTCTAGTCCAGCTCTTCATTCAACCCTTTCCTCCCATCACTGTTTGGTAATCTGAGTTTCATAGTTCAAGAGTTTGTCGGCATCATTCAACAACATCTACCCCCTTGCTCTTCTCTCTTTCTTTCTCTTTCTCTCTCTCTCTTCCATGGGGGGAGTGAGATAATCCGATATTTTGTCCTTTTTTCTCCTGATTTATTTTGATTAACAAGATACCCTCCAGTTCCATCCATATTACATAAACTGCATGATTTCATTTTTTTCAGACAGCTTCATGATATTTCATTGTGTACAGATACCCCAATTTCTTTATCCATTTTCCTGCTGTTGGACATTTGGTTTGGGTTTACAGCTGGCAACTGCACTAAGTACAGCAATGAACACAGCTGCACACATACCTTTTTGAATTAATGTTTTTGTGTCTTGTGGATAGTTGCAAAGAAATGGAACTCCTGTGTAAAATGCGAACTCTTTTTTGTTTTGTTTTGTTTTGTTTTGGGGCCAAGCTGGTGGTACTGGGGTTAACTCCTGGCTTTTCACTCAGGGTACCATATGGGATGTCAGGCAACACTACTAATCTGGCCCCATTCTTACTTTCATTTCTGAGGAATTTACATAACTACTTTCTATAGAGGCTGGACCAGAATGAGCCTGTCAAGTTGACAGATGGGGACTGGGGGTGGTATTGGGATATGGGAACACTAGTGGAGGAAAGTTGACACTGGTTGTGGAATTGGTGCTGAAATATTATATGCCCAAATCTCAACTATCAATAACTTTGTAAATCACTGTTCTTTGATTAAATTAAACATATTATATTTAAAAAGAGGCTGGAGCAATAGCATAACAGGTAGGGTGTCTGTCTTGCACGCAGCCAACATGGCTGACCTGAGTTCGATTCCTCTGCCCCTCTAGGAGAACCCGGCAAGCTACTGAGAGTATCTCACCCGCACGGCAAATCCTGGCAAGCTACCCGTGATGTATTTGATATGCCAAACACAGTAACAAATCTCACAATGTTACTGGGTCTGCTCGAGCAAATTGATGAACAATGGGAGGACAGTGACAGTGACAGTGATTAAAAAAGAGAAAACATTACCATCAATAGTAAGTGAAGATCCCTTTTCTACCACATCCCTGCCTGGTTGTTTTTAGTCTTTTTGATATATGCTGTTCTCACTGGTGTGAGATGATAGCTCATTGTTGTTCTGATTTGTGTTTTCCTGAGAATAAGTGATGAACACTTTTTCATATACTTATTGGTCATCTGTATGTTTTCTTCAGAGAAGTGTCTGCTCATCTCCTTGCTCCATTTTAAAAAATGAATTATTTCCTTCTTGTTCTTTAGTGCCTGAGTGCCTGAGTAATTTAGAATATGAATTTTATCCGTATTCAAATGTTATTGTGATATTGTCTCAGCAACACCCTCTGTGATATTGTTGTCTACTAGTTTGATTCACAAACTCTTCCCCAGTACTCTGCCTACTTTTTCCCTGAGACCTACAGTGTCTTTGCTATCTACTTGCACTCAGGAGTCTAGGCTTCCCTGATGCTGTTTGCTTAGTAAATGAATATCTAAAACCAATCTGCTGACTTTCCCACAATTGAGCTCTGTCTATTGCTTTATTGGGACTCCAAATGTAAACCACTTTGGTGATAATGGTCATTTCTTAAATAGCCAGAATATTTTGTCTCTTCAGTCACATTCTTCATTTTCACTTTTTCCTCCATGATTGAACAATATTGAGTTAAGTCTCAGAGAATTAACCTGGGCGGGCAGTTTACCCAAGTTAAAACAATAATAGCCATAGATGAAGTACAAGTGGAATAGAGAAAAGAAGATACTGATTTCAATTTCAAATCTGTGCTTAATAGTTGTGAATGGAGTGACTTTCAACAAGTCATGTTGTCCCTTTCAGATTCAATTTGTCATCTATAAAAGGAAGAGTAAACATTCTATCCAGTAAAATTTTGAAAGAAAAAATAATATTTAACACCTCAAGGGTTTAGCCCATGATATATTCCTTTTTTGCACTCTCAGTGCTTACAAAATGACTGGCACACAATAGATGACAGTAAATGACAGCAACTAGCAATATTTGTTTGAGAAAGAATGCATTATGAACCTCCAGTCAAATCAAAGAAGAAAACAAAACAAAACAAAATAGCACAAGATGATTTTGTTCTTTACTGCATGGACCAAGGACTTAGGGCAGCAGATGGGTTAAGAGTTCAAGACAGTTCTAATTACAATGCTAATGTCATTAGCTGTTAATCATCTGCCTGTTACTATCATCTCTCTCAGAGTCAGACAGACCCTCTTTCAAAACAAATCTGGTTCTCTAAAACATCTTTAATGTAATTAATATATTTCATTACCTTTGTTCTGGCATTAGCTGCTCAAACTAAATAAAACACAGGCATATTCTGGCCACTCATCAAGAAGTTATAGAATATGTGTATGGTGAGGGATAGGGGAAAGAGAGAGAAAGAAAACAAAAAGAAATAAACAGAGGTGGAGAAATAAAGAGATGAACACACAGAGGCAGCCAATTCTGACTTATGCAGTTTGTAATTTTGGAGTTATTTAAAAGCTTGTGTCAAGATAACAGGGGTGGGTTGGGGAAAAGGTGGCACATGGGTGGACAATGCAGGTAAGTTTGGAAATAACTGCTTTCTTGGATGGACAGGTAAAATTTGAAATTCTCTGGTCAAATCTGCACCCATGATTCTGTGGCTGAACAGCACAAATTGTTCTACCAAGTCCATCTGAAAAGGAACTCAAACAGAACTATGGAGGGGGCTGAAACTATTGTGAGAATGAGAAAACACCATGTGTCCTTGTTCACAAGGTGTAATAGTGTTTTAAGTATTTTTTTAAGCAAATGTTCATCTAGGCAGGAAACTGATTATGATTCTAAAGAGGAGAAAGAGATCCCCTCTGCCCCCACACCTTGCTAGCCCCAAGGTTCAGGAATTAACATTGATTTCCTTAGTGGGTTATGAAAGCTGGTTACTATAATAGACAAGTATGAAACCTCTGACATCTCTAGACACTTGCAGTATTCTTTCAACAAATATTTGAGCACCAACTATATGACCATCAGAAACTTTGATAAGGAATAATTTTGTCAGCAATGTGTTCATAGCCTAATAAAGGAAAGACACGTTATTATGTAGTGCTAAGCACGCTAAGATGGAAGCTCAGAAAACAGCTGTGGAATTACATATGCACTTAAATATGACTGGGAAATGGAATTCAGGGAATGCTATCAGAACTGCTCCTGACGAAAAGGAATTAACTTAGGAGACTAAAGGAAGTCATTTCGGAAGAGGACCCCAAATTGTGAAGAACAAAAATGAGGTAGAAATTACTCTATTCAAATATTCAAAATTCCTTGATAATAGTTTGAGTACGTAAAGGGAAAATTACAAACGTTAAAAAAAAGATGGCGGAAAATTTCTCAAGTGTGTGAGATGAGTTCTTGCTCGACCCTCAATATATAGCTGACATTTTAAATGCTGATATTTTCTACTTCTAGGCATTTCCAATCACTCAGGACCATGTTTTGTTATGTTTAGGAGACTAAAACCTGTTTCTATAAAAGAACACATGGTTGAAAGTGATTTACTTCCAGAATGAAATGAATTAGTGATTATAAAGAACTTAGCCTATTTCAGTTACTCCATGAAATCACAAGACCTGGTTTGTTTAGCCCAGTTTTTACCATTCAGAGCTGTGTGAACTCAGGAAAGTTACTGAATTTCCTTAACAATAGCACAGCGGGTAGGGCGTTCGCCTTGCAAGCGGCCAACATGGCCGACCTGAGTTCGATTCCTCCGCCCCTCTCGGAGAGCCCGGCAAGCTACCGAGAGTATTCGATATGCCAGAGACAGTAACAACAAAGTCTCCAATGGAGACGTTACTGGGCCCGCTCGAGCAAATCGACGATCAACGGGAGGGCCTTTACCTTTTTTACCTTTACTTTCTCATTTGTGAAATTAGTAAAACCATGGATGAATTCAGTACATGTATTGTTAATCTGTTTATAAATCACGTATGCTACCAAGAAAAAAATGGTTAGTAGCTGTTAGTATTCATCTCTATCCTCTAGACACCTGAGGCCTTATTGCACTTACGCATGTGTCTGGATGAAGTTCTGCCCTTGCCCACACTGTTAAGCTTTAGCTCTTCAACCAGCTGTGGTCAGCTGGAATCCTGGTTTACCAGACAGACTGGCTCTCTGCTGCCCCCACCTGTTCGGAGGCAGGTCCTACCTTAGCTATTGAGCTAGAAGCCCTGCCTGATGATCCTTGAGACCTCCCTTCTAAAACTTCCTGACATAGCAGGACCCAGGGCTAGCTTCAGCGCACAAACCTTCCCAGTTTGTGCTCATGTGTTCTTGCAGTGGCACTTGGAAAGCGGAGGTCATTTTGGCTGAGATATTAAGGCTCCGTGGTCAGGAGGCAAAAGGCCAAGATACCTCTTTTCCATCTAGAGCCCCGGCCACTTCCTGAATATCCGCTTTTCTGCAGTCACAGCAGAAATGTTCTTGGGACTAGGTCAGACTTATATATGAGAGACAAATAGAAAGGACTTCATAAAGCGAATGATTTCACCAGCTCCATCTTCCTGCTGTGCAAACTGGTTAATTATAAAAATTCTAATTTGCAATCAATATTATCTTCTTGGCTCTACTTCACTGAAGGCAAATATTTATGGCTACATTTGAGAGAGGACACATTGTCTTAATCAGGAGCCAGATACAAAATATTTGGCTAAGTGACTCTTAAGACACTGATGTCAGTTTCTACTTTTTGGGTCTGGAAGATTTGGGGGAAAAAACAAGCAGATGCCAGAGCATGGCCTCCATTTTCACAAGTTAAAACCATCATCAGAGACACCACTCCTAAGGATCAAATTATAAACACAGAGAAATGCTTTATGCACAAAAATGCCTTTCACAGATTTTTAATAATACTGAAAATACATTAACTCAACTGTTCAATATGAAAAGGATAATATTATGCCTTCACTTATTATGGAGTATTATCTAGCCATTAAAATGAATGGTTATGAAAAACCATGTTAATAAGGAAAATTCCTACACTGTGCTACTAAAAATCGCCAAAAACAAAGTAGGTGCTTGCCATTTATTAAGAAATGCATTAAAAAGTCTGGAGGAAAATCTATCAGTATGGCAATGGTCATAGTCTGAATATTTCACCCCCTGATTTTTCTACATTTTATTTGGATGAATTTTTTTACATTTAAAAGAACATTTGAAACAGACTAGAAAGATAGTACAGGGTTTAATGTGCTTGTCCTGCACACAGCTGACCTGAGAACCTTTAGAAATGATCCCTGAGCACAGAGATAGGAGCAAACCCAAAGCATACATTGGTGTGGCCCCAAACCAACCTTCCTCCCCCAAAATTATTAAAATGGTAAGCAAAGAAAGTGGTGATACTGACAATTTAACAAAGACACCATAGTCCCATATTCCATTCCACATCTCGGAGTGAGGAAGCCAGCTTGCATCATGAAAATATATTTTCACTTATTCAGGAAGTAAGTATTAAGATCTCCTATCTGCGCAGGCCCCAATGTGGTCTTTGTTTTCAAGGCATGGAATAGTGGGGAAACATAGCTGCCCCAGCACAGAGCACTGGGTTTCTCTTAGAAACCACAGGGGGACTTTGAGTCTGTCTGAGAAGTCAGCAAAGCCTTCCTGGAAGTGGTATACAAAATGGAAACTGAAGGATAAGGAGGCAGAGAAGCATCGCTGGAACATTTTAGGAAAAGAAAACAGGTCAAAAGGACATGGGAAATAACCTGTCGCATCTGGGAACGAACACCCATTGTCTAGCTGAAATATTGGGTGCCTGGGAAGTGAGTGAAGGGAGGACACATAGATCAAATTCTGAGGGGAGGGGCCTTGAATGCTAGTCTAAGACAGCCCTTCACTGAGAAAGTAAAAGCCAAAGAAGCTGGACTAATCTTGAGGTAAAAAAGAAATCACTGAAAGGGGCGGGGCAGGCTCAGAGCTGTAGGTCTGGTGGCAGCACAGCATGAATGTGTTTTGGTGATGGACAGAGAGAGAGAGGGAAGATAGAAATTCCAGTCTTTCTGCAGCAATCCTGTTCAGACACACAAAGTATGGATCAATGTGAGCAAGATATCCAGGGGCTCTTAGAAATCTTCCAGCCAAGTGTCTGCGCTTGACCTTAGAAGGAGAACTTATTTTCCAGATGAGTTTCTTACTTAAATCAATAGACTGAGAAAAGCCATTTGCGTTCCCTAATGTGACTGGGATTCATTTAATCAGTGACGGCCTGAGTAGAACAAAAGAGTGACATTCCTTCCTCCCAAGTAAGAAAGAATATCCTCTGCTCGACCACCTTTGACATCAGCTTATTTTACCACCTTCACACTAACTTCAGTACCTATTCTTCCTTGTTCTGAAAAATTTGGCACTGGTCACTGTCACTGTCCTCCCGTTGTTCATCGATTTGTTCGAGTGGACCCAGTAACATTGTGAGATTTGTTACTGTGTTTGGCATATTGAATATGTCACGGGTAGCTTGCCAGGCTTTGCCGTGCCTGCAGATACTCTCTGAGAGGAGCGGAGGAATCGAACTCGGGTAGGCCATGTTGGTTGCATGCCAGGCAAACACCCTACCCGTTGTGCTATCACTCCAGCCCTGGCACTGGTCAGTCTCCAAAATCACATAAGCTAATTCCTTACAATAAATCTCTGCCCCTGTCTCTCACTTTCACTCTTTCTCTCTAAATATATAGTATTTCTATACCTGTAGTCCTATTACATATATATGTACATATATGTATATATATATATATATATATGTTCTTCAACTTATTTACTGGTCTTGTTCTTATAATTGAAATTCTACTATATAGCCTGTGATCACATGGGTCATTTGTCATCTACAATGCCTACTGGTCTCAGAGTTAATCTGGATTACTTGTAGAGCTAGGATGCAAGCTTAAGTCTCATGGCTCCTATCCAGGGGTCTTTTACTCTCATCACACTGCACCAAAACAAGAAAAAAATAATTCACGTATTGTGTACATAATTTTATCTGATGATTCTAAAGTGGCAAAGATTTGGTTTTTGAGTGCTCCACCTACCACATGTTTATCAATTATTGCAACAAATATTTCTTTCCTTCTGATAGTGTGTTTTTGACTAAGGATAACCAGAAAGAAACTACTAAGAAGCCATTTTTTCTTTCCATTGCTTTCCACTTCATCCTGATTCTCTCTCTTATGTTCAACTCTGTTTAGTTATCTGGAACAAAGTGCTAAGCAGTGAACCATTTACCTGGCCAAATAAACCAGCCCTACCTCGAGTAGTTGCCTAGGCTCAAGTTCAGTGCCAAGATCAGTTGAGAAAGACAGAAGACTCTCTTGATTAGAGGTGCAGGTCCCAACCTATCACCTTACTAATTCTCAACTCTATTCCCAAAGTCTCTGATTAGAATGCAATTTATAGTTACTTTCCTATTATCTACCTCAGGCACTCCTATTCTTCCCTCATATGCCATGCACTGAGGTTAAAATAAAAGGGAAATCAAACCATATTATTTTTGTATATTTAAGGATCTCCCAGTGAGGGTATCAGATATGAAAAGACAATGACACTTCATCATGCCCAGAATTGGGCCCCAGGAAACACTGGGGGTATGTGAGTCTGAAAGAAAGACATTCACTAAATACAAATACTCAGAGCTGACCCTTAGAAAGACTTAATTTCCATAAATAGGAACCAGTTCATTGAAGACTGTTTTAGACGCAGGGATTAGCATGTTAGATGTGTAGTGATGAGAACAAACGCAGGACTAGAGATAGCTCAGAGGGCAGTGTTGGGTTAGGTCAGTGTTAAAACATAAGTTGACAGGGGCAGACAGGAGTCTGTTAGCCAGGGCTTTATTAGCCATGGCAAGGCACTTGCTCTTACCTAGGCACTTGTAGGCATGGGAAATGTCTCTACATGTGGAGTAACATGCCCAGATGTGGTCTCCAAAGGAGTGAAACAAGAACTTCTTGAGAGGAGGACAACTTGCAATCTTTGGGATAAAAGTTAAGGCTGGAGAGCTTGGCCTGATGAAGAGATGTGGAAGTCAGCCAGCCTGCTGTCTTCACATCTAAGGGACTGCTGGAAGAGAGGAAACAGATGTGTACTCTAATGTGAGGGCCAATGGTGTGGCTGGCTGGCCTGGACTCTGAGCTCAGCCACTTACTACCTGTTGTAAACCTGACCCCTACCCTCAGGGAGTGTTGGTTTCCCCATTTGTAAAATCAGAACTGAGACACTGACTTCAGCACAAGTGGGGAGCACATGTTTGGCACATGGGGGATGCGCATGTTAGGCGCCTCATGATTCTAAACATAAATACTTAGATGAGGTGAGAAGCATGTTGGCAGGGGGAGTATGCGGAGAGGAGAGAAACAAAAATAATTTCAGCTTCAAATACAAACACAATTCCATTGGCTTCCTATTTTGAGAATTGCTGCGGAGGCCAGGAGGGAAGGAAGGATTCCATTTTAGTGCAACCCGCCTTCTCATTGGGACTGTGACTTCCAGTACTCCAGTCTGCCTTTGGATAAGTTTTATGAAAGATTGAGTTGATGAACTGTCCTAAGGGACATCAGAGACTTCCTTCAAGGATCAACTAAAATATTCTGCCTTAGAAAAGCCTGCCCCATTGGGACAAACTATCTAGAACCTCCTAGTATAGTAGCACACACTGTACCACTTATTTTTCCCTTAGCATATTTTAGCCTTACACGTTCGTGTTGTTGGTTCTTACTTTTCTCCCCCACCCCTCCTCCATATATGAATAGACTCTAAGGCTCTATTTGGTACATCCATATCGGCCTGTTTGGTAATGCTCTGTCTGGTACATAGTAGGCATGCCAGTCACTGACAAAGGAATACATGCATGATTAAATGAAGAGGAATGGACCCAGAGGAAAAATAACTGGGAGCAGCACCTCCACATAGAAAATGAAGCATCTATGGATATACCAAGTGAAAAGTTCAGCATGCCTTAGAGCTAAAGAGGGAAAGCCTTTGAGGAGAGACTGCAAATTCCTCTGCGTCTTGTTAAGGAGAGTGGCTGTCTCTGATGGTGGTGGAAAGATACTAAAGGTACCTAGGTGAGGAAATCCCTGTGCTGGAAACTGCCTTCACCAGTAAACCTTAGACACAAGAAGAGATGGAGCAGCTTCCTTCCTGCTTCAGGAATCTGTGAGCAGAACCTTCATTTTGTACCTCAAGGACTCCTGCACCCTCTCCCTCCCCATGACCCACAATTCAATTAGACAGAATCTCTCTTAGGATAGATTTATTCCTTGCATTTAAGTACCAAGCTTTGAAAAAACACACTCGATAAAGTACCAGATAATGCGGGCTGTTCCTGTCACCCCTTAGATAAAACTTCTCTGCACAGAGATTCTCTAACTTCTGTAGAAGACTAGGCTTCCAGGCCTCGGCAAATATCATGTACCTCATTCTCTCATTCTGTAAAATATGAGTGCTGGAAATTCCATCTATCTTCTTGGGGGATTAAATAAGACAAAGGGTGTGAAAGAACTGGCTGAATGAACCACACAGCAACATCAAAGCCACATGCCCTCACCAAGAAGCACTGAGGCTTGTATTATGGGCACAGACTAACAAAAACATCTGTATTCTCATCCCAGTCCACCCTTACGGAAAGCAGGGTCACAGCAAGAGATATAAGCATTGTTAAATGATACTCCGGAGTTTAAGGATCAGATGAACTGACTAAGAAATCTCTAATAACATCCCTCATGACCTAAGAAAAGATACATCAAGCAAACACAGTCAGGAGACTGGAAGTTATAAATCTCTCTAGCTAGAGTGATGAATAAAGGCCTAGGCAGAAGAATAACTTACAAAGCAAGCTTTGTTCTGGTTCTTTGAATTAAGTGTTTCCCTAACTTGCTGCCAGAAAATTGCCTGTTGGAGCCCAAGATTCTGAACCCTAAAGGACTGCAAATGCTGAAATTTTCTGCCAACAGGAGATTCACTATGACGCAGCTCTAACGTTCTCCCCTTCCTTTCCTTCCTCTCTTTCTTTCCTCTGCTTAAATCCATACTCTTCTACTATCCCAACACCCCAAAGACTAGACACATTAAACTGTTTACCTATTCCCAAATAAGCTGGGCGTCTTATATACCTTCAGGCTTCTTGACATACTATTTCCACTGCTTGAATGTTCTTTCTTCCTTTTCTACTAATTCAGATCTTTCTTATTCATGGCCATGAATAATGTCATTTCTTAGGTCATGGCCAAATGCTATTGTTTCTTGATAAATGCATTGATTTTTCTTTGGATCACAAGGAGCCCGGGGCCCTCTCATTTTAGGGACTGAGAATGAAATGCTGGTTGGGCCAGATGGTCAAAGGGCCACGGGGGTCATACCCAAAGGGATACCGGAGATTAAACCCTAGTCAGATGCTTGTACCCACACTATCTCTCAAAACTGCTGATGTTTTTGTTGGGGGGTCAGGGAGGGCAGAGACTTTGGCTGAACTTGGTGGTGCTTAGGGCTTACTCCTGGCTCTGTGCTCAGGAATCATTCCTGGTAGTGCTCAGGGAACCAAATAGGATACTGGGAATTGACCCTCGATCAGCTGCATGTGAGACAAGTACCCTACCTGCGGTACGATTTCCAGCCCTCAAGTCTTGATTTTTAAGGTATATTTCTTAATCTTTCATCTTTTATTACCTCCAGATGGAATTATGGTGCTTGGATGTGGTAAAAGTCTGCTGTATTTAAATTTCAATTTGCAGTTTCTATGTATTTTCTCCTTTATTTCTGTCTCTGTATCCTTCATGCCAGCACAGTTAGCATATAGCTGAGGCACTTCATCAATGCATGTTGATGCAAATGAAAGAAATGTCAGGGAGTAATTAATTTTTATTGTGCCTCAAATGGCAAGTTAAGCACTTGTAGATATTGTCTCATATTCTTAGTTTTACCTGGTTTACCAGTGTGAAGGTGTTTGAACACAGTCAGCATCTCCATATAGTTAGCGACTTCAAATCAAGGCAACAGCCATCTTTCAAGGAAAGGCAGCCCTACTGTTTTGTATGCTTTCCTGTTTGGGAACTCCTTTTGGAGTGGGAACAGGTAGTCCTAGAAGCCCAGTGTTCTATTGGTTCAGAAATTTTCCATAGGTTAAAGGATGAGACAAAATTCATATGATGGGTATCTTCTTTACAATTGGATCCTCAATGTCCAGAGAGTAGGGAACAGCAGGGAGGTTGTACTGTGAGTAAGTACTGAAGCTGAGCTTCAAAGCCTGGATGATTGTGTGATGCAAAACATGAGATAGTGAAAGAAAAGAATCTGGAGTATCTTTCCAACCCCCATAGGGGCATCTGTTGAAGTCACTAAGTCTCCTCTGTCACTCTAGCTCCTGTTAAACATGTCGCCAGGTAACCCTAGGCACTGACTCCTATCCCACTGATCTTATGTAGGTATTTCTGTGTCTTTCTGAAATTACTAACAACTGGGATTTTTAGTGTGTTTGATTCTTTAAACCACCAATTGTTGTTTGGCTTCTCAGTTGATACCAGTTCCCTCCACTTAATCTCTTTGTTTTAACATTTGTCTTAAATAGCTGGAGTACTTTTTCCCTTTGGTTGTACTCGGATTAACACATTCTAATTGTGACAACAATTTAAAAAATGACAATTATGTATGATTATAACTTATAATTAGCTCGAACTATCAACTGTTTATGTGATAGTAATGATTGCTAACAAGAGATTGTGATTTAGGTAGACTGCCCAAGTAGTTATAATCCAGCCCCTAGTTCTCATTGTAACTCCACTTCTTGATTTTTTTCTTTTTGGGTCACACCCGACGATGCACAGGGGTTACTCCTGGCTCCTGCACTGGTGGTGCTCAGGGGACCATATGGGATGCTGAGAATGGAATCCAGGTAAACTGCGTGCAAGGAAAATGCCCTATCTGCTGTGCTATCGCTCCAGGCCCCACTTCCTGATTTTTATCTCATTTGAATTAAAGGAAATAAGGTAACAAAACCATGAAAGCAATCTTAAATCTGGTCTATTTAGTATAAAACAACACATCACTTGAAAGTCTCATCATTTTCACCATCCTTAGTAAAACTCTTGTGCTCTTGATGATGAGATTATCTATGATGAGATTATCTCATGGCCACTGATGTCTACAAAACACAGGGTTGGTTTTTTGGTAAGAAAAATGTTGCAGTGTTGGCGATCATGAATCTGGAACCAGAATCCAATTCTCAGACAAGCCCATTAATAACTTAGTTCTTGTTTGCTACCTACCATTACCATCACCACCACCACCACCACCACCACCACCACCATCATCATCATCATCATCATCATCATCATCATCATCATCATCTGCTCCCCATCATTAGCATTATCTTCATCATCATCTTCATCATCATCATCATCATCACAGGAAAAAGGCATGAGCACTTGTTATATGTGAGGCATTGTGGTCTTTGTGTTCCTTCATAATCACTTTATAAGGAAAGGAATCTCAAAGAAACCAAACAAGATACTAAGATCATGTAGAGAGTAGAGGTTCAGAGTTGAGCTCTGAACCCAAGAAGTCTGGCTGCAGAGTTTGAGCCTGTGCTGTTCGTCACAATTCCTGAATGATTCTCTATCCTGAAGACTTGTCTACCTGGGAGTCCAGTAGGAGCAACATTCATTGTATTGCAATATCTGCTCTTTCCCTCTCAAATTTCTTTCCAAAAGCATCACATTTGCTTCCTATGCTTTTGGAATAAGAATGTGCACATTTAATAATCCCACTATTGGAAATGTACAAGTTCTGCCCAATGGGGTGAGGAAGGGAATAGAAAAGTCTCTGTCTTATATAATTTCTCCTCATCAGAAAAAGACTGGAACATCCCTCAGGGACAGAATATGAGGGATAGAAAATAGAGTATTTGGAAGGATTTGTCTTTCCAGGAGTTAAATCCGTTTAGAATGGAAAGCAGAAGAAAAAAAAATAAACACCCACAAAGACGATTTTCTGCTTTTTTTTAACTTAAAATTATGGAAATTGTTTCTGACAGCAAATTGCTCCTAATTAATTTCTTGGCTCTGCTGGGAAAATGTACTGTTCTGTTGATTTCTAAATTCCACCAGCTTAATTATCAAAAGACATTTTCCCCCTAAAACTATTAACATGTGGGTTTGTAGTTGGGGGGTTGTCAACCTCGTGTGAAGGGCAAGGGAGAAGGGGGAGGCAGGGGTTTGATGGGCACCAGGAGGTCTAAGGACAGAATGCAGAACCTGCCCACCTATCTCAAAGTCTAGGAGACAACCCTGTATACAGGATAAGGAGTTGGAATGATACAGGTAAAACCACAGCTTGGGGAATGCCTGGGTAATGGGGTTGGAGTTCAAATTTCTTCTCCACTGCTTACCTTAAACAGCTGGGTCTTCTTGAGTTTCAGGTATTTTTGTAAAATTGGGCTGGTGATAATTTTAACTAACATTTACAGAATCCGTGCTATATGCTAAGCAGTATCCTAAGTGTTTTTATATGCATCAACAAGTTATTCTCCTCAGCCCTGTGAAATAGTTATTTCCAATATCTGCATTTTATTTTAAGAAAACACATGTAGAGGTTCCTGAGACTTCACATGTGATGAGCAGCAGTTTCATGAAAAGAACTCATGAGGCTGCACTCACTGAGAGAAAGTAAGTAAGTAAGTAAAGGCCCTCCCGTTGATCGTCGATTTGCTCGAGCGGGCCCAGTAACGTCTCCATTGGAGACTTTGTTGTTACTGTGTCTGGCATATCGAATACTCTCGGTAGCTTGCCGGGCTCTCCGAGAAAAGGAGGCCAAATTTTCAACTCTATGCAACTTGTCTGTCTTCCTTATTAGACTGAGAGCATCTTGAGGTCAGGAGAATATTTCCTAATTGATTCTGTATCCAGAATTTAGCTAATGTCTATAAGTAAATGAATGAACAAATGGTTTAGATGTTAAATTAAATATTGGCAAATTCAAATCTTGAATCAGTTAATTTAGTGAATTACAAAAATATTCAATCACACAGCAGATGTTAATCAAATCTATCCTGTTTGCCAGTCACAGCATTAATTCATGAATGACCTTGGAAAATTTGAAGCTTTTCTTTTGGGGACTGATCCTAAGAAATTGATTGAAGAGTTGTAAAAAGAGTGATGAACAGGAATATTTATCATAATATTCATTCATTCACTCATGCAACAAAATAGGTTAAGCACCAAAATGAACATTAAGTATTATTGTTGGCATTGCCACTGAATAAGAAAAAGTCTCTGCCCTCCAGAAACTAATAACCTTGTAGTGGAGACTTACATGATGCTAACGAATTTTAATGTTAAATAATAGTAAACACTAATGTGAAATAACAACAAAGCACTATGAGTAAAAATGAACAGTGAAGGGCTGGGTAAGGGCATGGAATGACAGGAATTGATTTGTTTTGTTTAGTTTTGGTTTTGGAATCACAAAAGCATCTCTGAGAAGGGGAAATCTAAGTAGAGACCTTAAGGACAAGAGGAGTGAGATACTTTTGTAGAGAAGAAAAGTAGTTTCTAAGTTTGTCTTTGTGAGTTTAAGAAAATCATGCCAGTTCCCTAGCATCTTGGGCTGGTGTAAGGGCAAGCTATCTGTCCTCTGTCCTCCAACTGAGATCACCCTCCAGCTCCCAAGGTTGCATTGGATCTGAGAGCACATTGAGTTACCGAATTATTTTGTAAAATCCCAAGTGCTGCACAGATGTAAATTAATCCTACTCATCTGCAAAACTGAAGCTCTGAAATCTTTCTTTACTTTTGTCAGGGGGAATGTTTCTGGACTACCTTTATATTTTTCATATATTCTGGATAGCATTTTATTATTTTGCAGGACCTGATTTTTATTTTTGCCTTCTGAGTAGTGGATAATGTCTCTTGTGTTTCAGAATCCAGCCCCTAACTCAGGGTTACCACATGGTGGTGATTAATATAGGATAGCTGGTTTCACTTAAGGCAGTCAGGCAGTGGGAATTGCACATCATTTGACATGAATTGTGTAAGGCTTTTTAGTTAAATTTAAGTATATTCTCATGTACATAGTAGGTATACAAGAAAAGAGTACTGAATGTATATAAACCCAAATAGTGGAAAGTGGTTCCTTTTTTGCAAGTGAGGAATATTCCATGTCTGCAAGAAAATCCTTGCTTCTTTGAAAATAGTCAGATATGGTAATAGAGAGTGCAGACTGGAGGAAAAATTTACCTTACCCAACCACCTACTTTATACAGGAAATGTGTTTTTTGTAGACTACTGATTAACTATTGAAGTTGATCTATAACCTAGACCTGGGAGTTATTCTGAACCTTGATTAATATAGATGCTTTGGTACTAAGAGATGAAGTGCTTTTTTAAACACATACTTAAAAATGTAAGAGACAGCTTTGGAACATGATGCTAATAAATTTTAATGTTAAATAACAGTAAACACTAATGTTAAATAACAACAAAGCACTATGTGAGAGTTATGATTAGTAATGGTTAGAAACTTTTTAGAAAATTTTGAGATGTTTGCTATAAATGTAGATATTAAAGTTGAATGATGAGATCTTACATAGAAATGAGGAACACGCTAGGAGAATATGGAAGAAAGGCAGTTATTGTTTTATAACTTTATAGTGGCAAGGAACTTGGCTGAATTCTATTTTAGTCTTTTGCGAAAGGCAGAACTATGAGTGATGAAATTGGACTTTTAGCTGAGATTTCCAAGCGAAGTGGTTGAAGGTGCTACTGGTTTCCCTTTGATTGTTGATAGTTATGCATAAGAGAAATATTGAAGAAGAGCTTATTAAGGGGAAAAAAGAACCAGAACCTGATGATTTTGAAAAATCTGAGTCTGTCCTTATTGATAAAAGTAAGAAAAATATTCTCATAAAAGAACACAAATGATGTGGCTGGACTCTCACTTAAAGAGATCATAAATATCATTTATGAACCTAATGGGTCATCTTAATCAAATCCAGGAATAGAATAGAATTATATCAGCAAAAACATTGTCAACTGGGACTAAAGAAGACAGAGAGAATGAGATGGAATGAGGAAAGGCAACTGACCTTTGTATTTGACATGATGGGACCTAAGAGCTCCTAGCTACCAATGCCTGACAATGCTCAAGATGAGGAAAGGATGACACCTAAGTTGATCCAGAGACTGTCAGGGCTGCCACCTATATCATGGAACAACAATAAAAACAAAATACTCACTACTTGGGGTATGGTGCCTCCAGCAGGTCCATCTGTACCTGTGAGGCAAGTGCATCAGCAGCCTGATGGTGCCTTCAGACTTCTAGATACCCCAAAATTGCTGCTGTGCCTTTTTGGCCAGACCCCAACAACTTTGGGCCAAGTTTACCAAGAAAGTAAATAGCCAAAAGTTAGGTATGTGGGAGACACACCCACAAACCACCTCCGGCTCAGCTATGTAATTAGAGGTGAGACCTCTCTGGTTCCTGATCAAACTGCTTAATGGCCATGATCCCAGAGACTCAGAAACAAATCTTGGAACCCAGCAGTTTTTGGCAGAAAAGCGTCCAGTCCTCGCAGTAGGTTACCAGTGCTGGGTCACCCCAGGTGGGAATAGGTTTCATGCCTTGGCCTGTTCCCCTTGGCGGCTCAGTGTCCGGCATCCTCCAGAGGCCACTGGACAGTCAGGTTTGGGCCTGCAGTGACGAGACATCTGGGGCCTCAAGAGATGGGGGGTGGAGCCGGCCCTTTTTTTCCCACCCCAACGAGAAATCGGGTTGCTACCCACGAACGGCCTCTCTGGCTCCTGATCAAGCTGCTTAACGGCCAAGATTCAAGAGACTCAGAAACAAATCTCAGAACCCTGCGACTTTTGGCAGAAATATGTCCAGTCCCTGCAGTAGGTTACTGGCGCTGGGCCACCCCAGGTGGGAATAGGTTTCGTGCCTTGGCCTGTTCTCACTGGCAGCTCGGTGGCCAGCATCCTCCAGAGGTCATTATACAGTCAGGTTTGGGCCTGCAGTGACGAGACACACAGGGCCTCACGGGATGGAGGTGGAGCTGGCCCTTTCCTCCCCACCCCAATGAGACCCCGAGTCACCACACATGAACGGCCTCTCTGGCTCCTGATCAAGCTGCTTAACGGCCATGATCCCAGAGACTCAGAAATAAATCTCAGAACCCAGCAGGTTTGGGTAGAAATCTCTCTATATTAATCGTCAAAATTTCAGAATTCCAAAATCGCAGGGCCACTACTGCGGCTGTGCAACATCATATGATATTCATAACCAGCAATAGAAAACAAATTGTCTGCGGTTGCCTTTTTGGCAGATATGCGAGTTGGGGTAAAATCCCAAATAATAACGGTGGGTCTGGTGTTGAAATATTGAATATAATATTTCGGCACTGAAAATCATCTGCCCCACAGGTAGGGGGAAGTAGTGTGATGAGAGTTATACTGGGGTTTTTGGTGGTGGAAAATGGTGAAGGGATGGGTGTTTCATCACTGTATGACCAAGACTTAAAACTGAAATCTTTGTAACTGCTCTCATGGTGATTCAATAAATAAATTTATAAAAGAGGAAAAAAAGTAAGGTGGTATTCATGCCCAATTCAATCAGCCTAATCAATGGCTGAATAAATAGCAATACTACTACAAAATACAAAAAAAAAGTCATTACTATTCAGATTCAAAGGGTTTGTAAATCTCTGCATATATGGCAACAAGGATGCCCCTGCATACCATATCCAGGGTGTAGTTTCCAGAGAAAGCCATGGAGGGAACCCCATAGAATTAAAGGGGTGGAGGTCACTCTACCCATTCATAGGGACTATATCATCACTTAGTAGGCTTGAAGGGGTACAGTATGGAACTCAAAAGAATTATTCTCAAATCTTAATAAATATCTAACAGATAGCCTTGCTAATACTGTGTTCTTTCTGACTGTGTCCTTTCCTCTATCACCTCTTTCTATTTTTTTCCTTTTGGAATTTAAATGTCTACCCTATTCCTGCCCATCATTTGGAAATATATAATTTGCCTGACTTTCACAGGTTCACAGCTAGAGAGAAATTCTGTCTCTCTCAGAAGGGAAAAAACCCTATCTTCTAATTTATATCTGAATTACATGATATTTAGATGTGAATTTGGACTTTTTGGTTTATAGTTGACACTGAAATGAATCACAACTTTGGGAGATATTGGGATGGAATATGATTTGGGGGCTTTAGGATCAGAATATTAAGGAGTAGGTGTTTTTTTTATCTTCTCTGATATACATGTTAAAGTCCCCAATGCAATGATATTGGGAGGTGGGATCTTGGAGATTGGATTTGGATTAATTGGATTTGGATGAGATCATGCGGGTAGGGTTGCCTTAACTGGCCTAGTGTCCTTCTAAAAAAATAATAAGCCCAGACCATGCATAACTCCTACCCCTCTCCCTCTGCCATCTACTCTGCCATCAAGCTAGGAGGAGGGATCTTGTCAGGAACTGAATTTGTGGGTACTTTGATTTTGTAATTCTCAAGTCTTCTGAACTGTGAAAAACAAGTATCTGTTGTTTAAACAACCTACTCTAATATTTTATTATAGCAGCCCGAAATCTCTCTTTTCTAAGAAGTTTGAATTGTAAATCAAGTACTGTTGAACCTCTTAATATTTGAACAATGCCTTTAGAAAGCCCCAAATTCTTCAACGGTGAGAGTTGCTACACACTCAGATTCCAAAATCATCAAGTTTTCTCCAGAACCTTGTGCTGGAGTTTGCTGGACTTATTTACCAGCTTTGTTACATGCTTTTGTAATCAAGCGTTGCAGTGATGATAGTTCAAATAAATGCCATATTTTAATAAGAGAAATAGATGCCTGTCATGGGCTTCAGGCCTTCTGTGACAAGTGACTCATGCTTGTGTTAAATACTCACATACTTTGAAAATGAAGTTTCTCAGAAAGACAAGTTTATAAGCACTATTGTAGATTTCTAAAGGAACTTGAATAGCTGACCCTGCTCTGAAGTTTTGGAAGAGAAAGCCAATCTGCCCTACCCAAATGCCTCTCAGACTTCCCAGAGGAGGCAGAATGTTAAGATACATACATCTTTCTAAACATATCAAGCACCTTCTAAGTGCCCCTTCTAAGTGCCAGATGTTTGGATATAGTACTGAACAAAAGCAGACAGAACTGTTCCTTTATGGAACTTGCAGGCTTATGGAAGACACAGATGTTCCTCAAATAATCAGACAAACTTGGGCATAACTGTACTCTGAGACATTAAAAAATAAGAACAGTGTTGTACGTATATGGCAAAATAATCTGACCAAGGCTATGAGTTTAAGAGGTTTCCCATGTAAGAAAGCTGTGCTGAGATACAAATAATGTGTAGAGTTGACACTGCAGATGGTTTGGAGGTGAAGGAAGCAGCAGCAAGCACATCGGTGAAAGTGATAGCACCACAGGGTAGTTTATGACTCCTTAACCCCAATATGCTCGTTCACTGCAAATAATAGTCCAAAAAAGAATATGGTCCAGGCGAAAAGTATTGACTCATGATAAACATATTTAGCTTCAAGTCTCTAGAACTCCTTTTCCAGTTAGGATACTACCTTTAACATTTCTTCATTTAAGAAATAGAAGAGCTACATTGATCCAGATTATATTGTAAATTTTAAAGTTCAATATTTACCAACTGCCTCATCATAACTACAAACATGCTTTGAGCACCCTGCCTGGTAACCAGTACACCAGGATGATAAGGCTGGCCTTTGCCACAAGTGCCCCTTTCAACCCTACCTTGGGCTTAGTAACACTTAAATATACATCAAGTTCTAACCCCCACAAAGTCAATAAGGCCCATATACCTCAGTTCTCCCTCTTCTCACCT
The DNA here is from genome assembly GCF_029834395.1 of Sorex fumeus. NCBI lineage: Eukaryota > Metazoa > Chordata > Mammalia > Eulipotyphla > Soricidae > Sorex > Sorex fumeus. The sequence continues at coordinate 18,043,059 of NW_026606102.1, read as the reverse complement.
GCTTGTTGAACATGGTCCCTTAAGTATCACCTTCCTTATGGCGCTCTATTTCAGAGGTTAGCTTTCTGTCTAGTATTTGTGATTTAATAACATTTGCTTGCTTGCAGCCAACATTTTTAAATAACATTTTATACATTTAATAACATTTGCTTGCTTGTGGGCTGGAGCGATAGCACAGCGGTAGGGCGTTTGCTTTGCACGCAGCCAACATGGCCGACCCGAGTTCGATTCCTCCGCCCCTCTCGGAGATCCCGACAAGCTACCGAGAGTATCTCGCCTGCACGACAGAGCCTGGCAAGCTATCCATGATATATTCCATATGCCAAACACAGTAACAACAAAGTCTCCAATGGAGACATTACTGGGCCTGCTCGAGCAAATCGATGATCAACGGGAAGACAGTGACAGTGCTTGCTTGCACTTACTATGCTACACCTTGTTGCTCACCTAAAAGAACACAAAACACAAATATAGGGAATTACATGTCTAAAAATCTTTTGATCAGAGGGAATATATAGATTCCAAAAATTGGAAGAAACTGTTACAGAAAGAGTCTTGGGAAAGAGGAGGGATATGTGGTTAAGGACATTATCACAAAAGTCTTGAAAAGCTAATAATGTTTTAAGTCAATGGAACTAGACAAAGTAAGGTGCTAAAATAATCATATTATGATTACTAAGAGGATTCAGGGAGAGCGGTTAAAGGCCTATTGTAGTTTTGATGAAAGACAATGACATTTAGGCCAGAATGGTGGCATTGGAGGTGGAGAAACAGATGAATTTAGATGTTTTTGAGAAATAACAGAAGACGGGGCAGAGAATGGGCAGAATAGATAACTATTCTGATTTGACTACAGATTTCTTTATAACTTTGCACAAATATCTTCCTCAGCATCACCTTCACCCATAGGGAAGCACTCAAGCCTCCCCTGGAAAAGCTCAGAATTGCAAACAATAGGATTAGTGTCTCTCTCAGAGATGGGAAAGTACTGATATTCTGTATCATTCAGTAATTTTGCAGTCCTGATCCTTCTTTCCTACTTCTCACAAATGCCTAAGACTCTCTAAAAGTATCCTTGTTAGAATGATACCTGAGACTTGATGGTAAATTGTTGTGGCTTGACTAGGCTATTAACCAGGCACGACCAGAAGCTTACAACACAAAAAAGGTAAGGTAAGGTAAAGGTAAAGGCCCTCCCGTTGATCGTCGATTTTGCTCGAGCGGGCCCAGTAACGTCTCCATTGGAGACTTTGTTGTTACTGTGTTTGGCATATCGAATACGTCATGAAGAGCTTGCCAAAAAGAAAGGAAAGAAATCTCATGGAATATTTTCATATATATATATGTGTATATATAAATATATATGTGTATCTTGGGCTGGAGCGATAGCACAGCGGGTAGGGCGTTTGCCTTACAAGCGGCCAACATGGCCGACCTGAGTTCGATTCCTCCACCCCTCTTGGAGAGCCCGGCAAGCTACCGAGAGTATTTGATATGCCAGACACAGTAACAACAAAGTCTCCAATGGAGACGTTACTGGGCCCGCTCGAGCAAATCGACGATCAACGGGAGGGCCTTTACCTTTACCTTTATGTGTATCTCAATGATAAAAAAAATCAGTGTCATTGGGAAATGCCTTGGGTAAAGATGATGTTGATGCTCATAATAGTTCCTTAACTTCATTTAATATCTCAATTATACCTCTTCTCATTTGATACAACAAACTTGTGAAGTATGCCAGTTCATAGAGTTGAAGAGAATTAGTTCAGGAGTGAAGTAAAAAAACATTACAGCTTAAAGAGACTTTATCTATTCATTTATTCAATAAATATTTATCTATTAGCTATTGTGTGCCAGATGGGGGGTGTGTATAATGTAAAAGGTGAGGTCTCTGTTTTTATGTTGTTTAAAATATATAAAAATATAAATGACAGTAATTACATTTAATTAAAATGTAATTAACTAATTGTATAATTTATATTAAATTATAGTAAAATAATAATTATTTAGAGTAAGTTCACTAAAGGTAAGTTAGTGAGGAATGAGCAAGGAAGTGGGGAAGGCAATTTTCAATAGAATACACAGGATAGTGTTCGTAGACAAGTGGTTTTATGAGTTAAAAAAAATAACTGCAAAAAATTGGAAAAGGACTGACTTGTCTGAGAACAAAATGGAGACCTACGGTGAATAGGAAAGAGAGTAATCTGAGGTCAGGACAGATGCAGGAACCAAACCAAAAGAGCTCTATGGACCACAAATGAGGGCAACTTTGATTTTCTTAAGGTATTAGAAGCTCTTAAAGTGTTTAATAAAAAGGGTGAAATGTTCATTTTAGTTCTTAAAAGGTCACTGTGATGTGTGGATGGTGGTGGTATGAGTTAAAGCTGGCAGACTCAGTAGGAGAATATAATAGTTTAGGTATGAAGGGTGGGGTGGTGGCTAATGAACGTACAGGAGATGAAAAGCAACAGGTAAATTCAAGATGTATTTTGGAAGTAGAAAGGGGAGGAATTATCATGCGTGAGGGCCTCATCCCAAGCCTGTGAAGATCGGCTGTGAGCATGGCGGTGACCACATTCTGGAGATCGCGGCTGCTGGGGTTCTGTTGGAGCAGGTGGTTTCAAGGTGAGATACAACAATTTTCACAGACTTTTCTCTAAGGAAATCCTTTTGGATCATTTTTAGTGGAAGGCTGGACCGATATTTGCCTTGCTTGTGGCTGACCAGGGTTCGATTGCTCCATCCCTCTTGGAGAGTCCAGCAAGCTACTGGGAGTATCCTGCCCCCATGGCAGAGCCTGGCAAACTCCCCGTGGGGAATTCGATATGCCAAAAACAGTAACAACAAGTCTCACAATGGAGACATTACTGGTGCCCTCTCAAGCAAATTGATGAACAATGGGAGGACGATGCTACAGGACAGTGCTATTCATAAGAAGCAATACAAAATAAATTATTTCCTACCTCCAGGCTTGGATGGTGGTAGGAAAATTCGAAATAATGATGATAGGAAGGTGTAGTGGTGGTGGGATTTGTGTTAATATTCATTGAATATAATAAATTATTGTGAGTAACGATAAAATTTAAAAAGGCAGGAATTGATGATGAATTTGAATTTTTGTTGAAGAAACTCTTTTTAACCCCTTAATCTTTGCATGTGGGAAAGCTGAAAGAGTATGAGAAAAAACTGAATTAAAAGTTGGATTGATGAGCTGAAGAGATAGAACAGAGGGTAGATTGCCTTGCACTTGGCCAGCACAGGTTTGGTCCCAGGCAACCCATGCAGTTCCCTGAGCATCTCCAGGAGTGATTCCTGATATCAGAGACAGGAGTAACATCTGAGCATCACTGGTTGTGGTTCAAAAACCTAAAAAAAATGTTGAAGACCTCTAACCACATATATAGTGCTCTTCCCAGTATACCACATGTCTTGCTTGAAGAGTCAACCTAGTAGACGGAAGGTTCTCAGTTGAGTTGGGACGTATAACTATTAATGTTTACCGGAGCTAAGTTAGCATAAGGCATTCGTGTATTAAAACTGGAATCTTGCATTTGCTTCATTCCTCACTCAGGCACAGTGAGCCTTCACAGCCCTTAGGAAAAGGAGAGGACCTCTATCCCCACTGAGGTCAAGAAACTACTCTCAGCTGATCTAGGGACAGATGGTACGTGTATATTATAGCTTCTAGTTCACAGATGAAAAAGACGGATGTGATGCCAATTTGAGTGCAGGTGCTGCACAAGTTTCTTGTCACCTTTAGTTTCTTATTTTCATAGAGATATTTGGGAAGCATGAAATAAAGCCTCCCTCCTCTGGCTTGTCCTAGCCTACTCTTATGGTCCCTTTCTTCAATCAGTGACTTCTTTGTTAATTTTGTGCATCTTAGTACAACATGTACAACGAAAGGCAGACATTTCTGTTTGCCTGGGCCTGGCAGAGCAACTAGCACTGATTAGATGCTCTGTTTACTGAACACATAAAGCATCAATCTCTCCAGATCTGGTTTCCCCCTTTTATGGGAATAATTACTCCCTATTTGAGATTATGATTGTTAAAGTTAAATTTTAGAGGTTGTGAACTTCAAATAAATTAACATGTTTGTAAAATACCTCATATAAAGCTGAAAATTAGAAACCAATTCATACTTTATCTATATATTAAAAGCTTTTCCTTGTTCAATATCCTTAGATACAAATGAAAACTTCATGAAAATACCACTACAGATTTATGAGACTTATTAAAATTAACAAAGCAAAGAAAAAGACAATCTAAACTGTTGCCGAGGATGCAGAGCAACCAGATCCATCTGCCTGAACTGGAAATAATGCAAAAAATGTGGTCACAGTATGAACAAACTGACTCTCTGTACAACTGAATAGTACAGTTATGTGTGTATGTGTGTGTGTGTGTGTGTGTGTGTGTGTGTGAGTATATGATTCCAGCACAGCGGTAGGGCGTTTGCCTTGCACTTGGCCAACCTGGCCAACTCGAGTTCGTTTCCTCCGCCCCTTTTGGAGAGTCCAGCAAGCTACCAAGAGTATCTTGCCCGCATGGAAAAGCCTGGCAAGCTACCTGTGACATATTTGATATGCCAAACACAGTAACAAGTCTCACAATGGAGACATTACTGGGCCCACTCAAGGAAATCGATGAAGAATGGGAAGACAGTGCTACAGTGATATATATATATATATGTATATATATGTATATATATTACAACTGTACTCAGCAATTAAAAGGAATAAAACTATTGACACACACACAACTGGGATGGACTGCAAAAGCATTAAAGCAAGTGAAAGAAGCCAGTCTCAAAGGTATCTACTATATGGTTTCATTTTCATGACAATCTTACAAAGACAAAAACTCCAGTGATAAGGAAAACAATCAGTGATTCTTGGGGCCTGCAATGGAGAAGGTTGTGACTGCAAAGGAATAATCCAAGGTAGTCCTTTAGAGTTTCAAAACTGTTAAGTATCCGTGGTCGACACAGCTCTGTGAATCTTCACAAAATGTCAATTTAACTATATGTTAATGAAAAACATTAAAATAAAAAGTTTTTCATATTGACCTCCCATTTAAGCTGACTGATATATTTCGACTGTTCAAACTATGCCTTCTACAAATTGTAAAAAATAAGAAGAGCCGATTGCAGATCGTGTGGAAGTATATGGGAGACTGGCCTGTTTAGAAGTTTCTAAAGCTAGAGCAGCCATTTCATTTCAATTCAATCCTGAACTTTCAAAGCCGAAACAGCCCACCCACCCCCCTTTTTAAAGCTTTGCTAGTAAAACTGTCCTTGCACTGAGCCAGCAATAAATCTACAGAATGCTATGGTAATACCCATGGAGAAGGCAAAAGGAGCCTCCATAAACCATGCAATTTGAACTACTACAGATGTTGCAGTGGGAATTTATGTTTTTTCGACGGATCCTTATCTCTTCTTGCCAGTTTCTGCATATTGAATCATGCACTAGCAGAGTCTATTTTCAGAACCATCATTTTTTCTTTAAATATTAAAAAAAATCTGTGGCAATTAATTTTTTCCATACTGTTCTATCATGACAAATAAATGTGAAATGCATATTTACAGAGCACATGTAATTGCATTTGGACACATGCAAATGACATGCAAATCTTACATTCTAAATGAGTTTGTTTATCATTCCTGAATTCTAATCCGAGGACCTCACTTTTTAAATTCAGTTTACATTCTGACATGTATACAAATGAGTTTGACTCTGGAAAATAACTTAATAAACTCGGGGTTAGCTATGCAATTAGAAGAGGCATCTGGGAGCTATAAAACTGGGAAACAACATTTACATCTTTTTCTGCATTCAAGGTTTCAATTTCCTAGCTCAAAACCTCTCCCCACCAGCCTGCATTCCCCTCACTCCACCACCCCATATTCCATTATTTCTGCACTTTTATCATTTGAAATGGTTTCTTTCTTTTTCCCCTGGGGGAAGGAAGATGAGAGCATTTCACTGAGGATGACCTCATCAAGTCATTGTCCTCAGTACAGCATTTTCAAAAACTAAACTCAGAGTTATAAATGAAATAAAACTAACAAAATGAACATTGATTGGGCCTTTCATTTGGGCTTCCTACTATTATGGCTGGTCAAGTTCTCTTATGGTTCATAAAGTCTTCTCCTCAAGATGACTTTAAGAAAGCCAGGAGTAGCCACAAATATGATTTGTCAAATAACAAAAAGAAGATAGCACTGTAGCACTGTTCTCCATGTTCATCAATTTGCTCAAGCAGGCACCAGTAACATCTCACAACAAATTGTGAGAATTGTTTTTACTGTTTTTGGCATATTGAATCCATCATGGGGAGCTTACCAGGCTTTGCTGTGAGGGCAAAATACTCTCAGTAGCACCTGGGTTGGCCATGTCGGTCGCGTGCAAGGCAAACGCCTTACCCGCTGTGCTATTGCTCCGTGATAGCATAGCGGTAGGGCGTTTGCCTTGCACGCAGCCAGCCCAGTGGAGTCGAGTTCAATTCCTGTTCAATTGTCCCCTGGGGGAAGGAAGATGAGAGCATTTCACTAAGGATGACCTCATCAAATCATTGTCCTCAGTACAGCATTTTCAAAACCTAAACTCAGAGTTATAAATGAAATAAAACTAACAAAATGAACATTAATCAGTTCTTTCATTTGGGCTTCCTATTATTATGGCTGTCCAGTTCTCTTATGGTTCCTAAAGTCTTCACACGCTACCTGTCTGAATGCAAGGTTCCATCCCAATGGAAAACCAGCAGGACTACTACTGTACAAAAAGGGAGACATCTACAACATTGGCAACTATCGTCCAATCTGCCTATTGTCTGTCATCTACAAGCTGTTCACTTGAGTCATCCTGAATAGGATTGGCAGAACACTAGATGAAGGACAACCATGTGAGCAAGCCGGGTTCTGCAAAGGATTCAGCACCATCAACTGTGTAAACACACAGAAAAGGATGGGCAAGGGAGATGGCAGCGGCCTATCTCTCTCGCCGCCCGCGTTTGGTAGTCTCAGGCCGTTTCCCCACTCCAGGGAGGTCGATGGCGATGGTCAAGAGAAGGAAGGAAATGAGGGCTAAGCTGGTTGGTCTTGGCAGCAGTTTATTACATGCAAGAAATGTATGTCATGGAGTCCTCAGGAGTCCTCAAGCACATGCACCCCGGAGAGCGCACGCCCCAGAGAGCCCCGAAAATCCCCTTATATACATCATGGTACATCTAAAGGGCCAATATAGTGATATCATCAAAAGGAGTTACAGCAAGAACATTGAGGCAGCAAAACATACATAGTTTCTCTACATCCACATTGTTTCTTTACATCCACAGGCCAGTAATCTTGGCCTCACCTTTTAGAAGCTACTTGGATTAACACATCAAAGACCAGTCTGCTAGAGCTTGGAGCCTACATCTCAAAGATCAGCCTGCCTGGATCCAGGTATCTACATCCCCAAGATCAGGCCTGGCTTAGCACCTGAGATCTGCTTACCTAAGACCAGCTAGGTTCCTGTGAGATAAGGGAAACTGCCTCAATATACTGAAATCATTTACTGAAGGCAGTTTGAAGGGGAGAAAGGTTCAGTCTCAACCAAGCTAGTCAGGACACACAGAAAAACTGCTTCTAGGACAGATCAACCCACCCTAGAACAGATTTCCCTGGATGTGTTTCTCCTCTCCTTGTCTGACCAACATATAAGCATACATAATATAAATCATTTTGTATGGACTTTGAGCTTATAGAATTGCTCTCCCAGGGCCATCTTGATCTCAGACTGTGGTGCTCAGGCCAGATAACTTTCCTATTCTTAGCAGCAGGGTCCTAGTCTCGTCGTTACTTTTGGATCATGACAGCATTTGCCTATGATCAAACTCTTAACTTATAGTTAAGAATCGTGGCACCTTGGCCTGGCCCATCTCGGTGCCAGGGTAGCACATAACTTACCGGCTTGCCCTGGTTCCATCCAGTCCCACGTCGGGACCCTGCCCTTGGAGTGCTAGGAAGTGAGGGCAACTGAGGCTTAAGTTGAGAAGGCAGATGCCCAGGAGTGAATAATATTCAAAGCCAATCAATTCCTAAGTTACGGAGCATATTAATTAATTGCCTTCCTGTATCCATACAAAAGGACATTGCATTAAAGTAAACTGCTCAAAAGACATAAGGAGAGGAGAAAGACAATATTAACTTACAGTACAGCTTCAGTGTCTAAGAAGGATGAGACCTTATAAATTGGTTGGGGAAGAGAGCACAAAGAAGTAGTTATAGACAAAGTAATGGAAATGACTCGGGAACACTGTGATGGGTGCAACCTGATAAACCTAAGCTCCGTGTACTCCAACAATAGACCATATCCACACGATAACCAAGCTCATTGAGGTTTCTCGGGAGTTCAAGATGCCGCTCTAACGATTACTGATTTAAAGAAGGCCTTTGATTCTGTTGAGACGGAAGCGGTCATCGAAGCCCTAGCCAATCAGGGAGTTCAAACTCAATACATCAGGATCCTCCGTGAGCTGTATTATGGATTCACTACCAGGATCTCACCATTCTAAAAGTGATCATCCATGTCAAGAGAGGGGTTCTGCAGGGTGATACCATTTCACCAAAACTCTTCAGTGCCACCCTCAAGAACATCATGGGACGACTGAAATGGAAAGGAATGGGAGTGAAGATAGATGGTCAGCAACTATACCACCTCCACTTTGCTGATGACATCGTTCTAATAACACAAAACGTCAGCCAAGTGACACAAATGCTGACTGACATCAACCGTGAGTATGGAAAGGTTGAATTACAGCTGAATCTCGCAAAGACAATGTTCATGAGAAACAGTCTTATTCCTGACGCTCCATTCACTCTCAATGGAACAGCCATCTCTGAATGCAACAGTTATGTATACCTAGGTCGAGAAGTCAACATGACAAATGACCTGGCACCTGAGTTGCACAGGAGGAAGAGAGCGGCTTGGAATGCCTTTAAGAGCATCGAAGAAATAGCTAAGAGGAAGAAGAACCTCCAGCTCCAAACACATCTCTTCGATTCCACTGTTCTTCCTGCATTAACATATGCCTCAGAGACCTGGGCCCTATGCAAACAGGATGAGAACACTACTTGGGTCTCCCAAAGAGGAATTGAAAGAGCTATGCTTGGAGTATCACGTTTCACTCAAATGTGAGAAAGAATCCAGAGTTTCAACCTCTGTTGACGATCAAGAATCAGGGATGCTGTCTCATTTGCCAAGGCGTCAAAAATCAGATGGGCTGGTCATGTAATGAGATTTAGAGATGACCGCTGGACTAGAGCTGTTACTGACTGGATTCCATGGGATGTCAAAAGACCGCGTGGCTGCCCACCTACCAGATGGTCAGACTTCTTCATCAAGATCATGAACGACCGGTTTGAGGCTCTTCGTTTTCCTAGAACGAACAGATGCCATTGGGCTACACTAGCACGCGACAGGGACAAATGGAGACGTTACTGGCGCCCACTCGAGCAAATCAACGATTAACTGGAAGTCAAGTGATCAAGTGATTAGTCTCATACTACGCGTGTTTATATCCCACTAATGAATGCAATCATTGTATGTCTGTTCCTCTCCCACTGATTCATTTTACTTACTATGGCCATCCATGTACAAGCAAATTTCATGTCTTCATTTTTTTTCTGACAGCTGTATAGTATTCTATTGTGTAAATGTACTATAGTTTCTTTATCCAGTCATCTGTTCTTGGGTACTTGGTTTATTCCCAGATTCTGGCTATTGTCAATAATGCTGCAATGAACATAAAAATACAGATGGATATTTGGCATTATGTTTTTAGGCACTTAGAGTGGTATTTCTGGATTGTATGGAAGCTCAATTTCTAGTTTTTTGAGGAATGCCCATATTTTTTCCCCAAAAGTCTGGACCTGTCAGCTTTCCCACCAACAATGAATGAAAGTCCCTTTCTCCCCACATTTGTGCCAGCACCGGTTGTTCTTGTTCTTTTTGAGGTCTAATTTTTGTTTTGATTTGCATCTCCCTGATGATTAGTGATGTAGAGCACTTTTTTTCATGTGTCCTTTGGCCATATTTTTATTTATTCTTTGAGGATTACAAAACGCTGGGGCAGTTGGTGGGTGTAACGCCTACATACTGGAAGATGGAGGATCTGGGTGGAGGAGGCCCAGTCCCAATCCAAGCATGCTTGGAGATCTTATGCCTCGGGTCCCGCACACCTGGATTTCTCTGCTGGTTCCTTCATTCATGAGGCTCGTCTGAATGTGTGGAGAGTGGTCTTAAGCATGACTGTGGCTGGAACAGGAGATCTTCAGCTGCCAGGGCTCTGCTTGGGGCGGGGAGGGAAACTGAACACACCCTCCTCCAAGGGGCCCTGGTGAGGACAGCCAGGAGCAGAGGCAGGAGACTATTATGTAGTTCTTACTCTGGAGAACCTGTCAGGCTACCAAAAGTATCCTGCCCACATGGCAGAGTCTGGCAAACTTCCCATGGCATATTCAATATGCCAAAACCCAGTAATAATGATGGGTCTCGTTCTCCTGACCCTAAAAGAGCCTCGAATGTGGCACTTTCTAAAATCTCAGGGCTAGGATGAAGAAGACGTTACTGGTGCCTGCTCGAGGAAATCGATGAACAGAAGGATGACAGTGATAATTCTTTGAGGAAGTTTATGTTCCTTTCTTCTCTCCATTTTTTGATGGTGTTGGTTGCCTTTTTTCTTGTGGAGTTCTACTACTGCCTTATATATCTTTGATGTTAATCCCTTATCAGATATGTGTTGGGTAAATAATTTTTTCTATTCCGGGGACTTTCTCTGAATCCTGATCACCATTTCCATTGAGGTACAGAAGCATCTCAATTTAATATAGTCCATTTGCTTATCTTTGCTTCCACTTCCTTGGTCACTGGTGTTTTATCCTTGAAGATGCCATTAGCTTTAACGTCATGGAGGGTTTTATCTATATTTTCTTTTATGTTATAGATTCAGGTCTGATATTGAGGTCTTTAATCCACTTTGATTTGCCTTTTGTGCATGAAATTAGAAAGAGGTCTGAGTTAACTTTTTTTTGCATGAAGCTGCCCAGTTTTCCCAGCACCACTTGGTGAAAAGGCTTTCCTTGCTCCACTTCTTATTTCTTGCTCCTTTATCAAAGATACAAGTGACCACATATTTGAAGATCTTTGTCAGGAAATTCAACTCTATTCCACTGATCCGAGGGTCTGCCTTTACTTCAATACCATGCTGCTTTAATTATTACTGCTTTATAGTACAGTTTGAGATTAGGGAAGGTGATACTGTCCATCTATTTTAACCTAAGCATTGCTATTTGTGTGGACGTATTGTCCTATATGAATTTCAGGAGTGTTTGATCAATTTCTTTGAAAACTGTCATGAGTATCTTTATTGGGACTTCATTAATTCTGTATAATGCTTTGGGAGAGTAGAGCCAGTTTGATGATGTTAATCTTTTCAATCCGTGAGCAGGAGATGTGTTTCCATTTCCTTGCATCCTTTTTTATCTCTTGAAGTAATTTCACAGTTTTCTTTGCAGAGGTCCTTCACCTCTTTAGTTATGCTGATTCCAAGTTACTTGATTTACTGAGGCACAAATGTAAATGGAACTTACAATACTCTCGGTGGCTTGCTGGGCTCTTCGAGAGGGGCGGAGAATTAAACTCGGGTTTGCCATGTCAGCCGCATGCAAGGCAAATGCCCTACCTGCTGTGCTATCACATTAAAAAAGAAATATTTACTGACTTGAATAAATAGAATTCAATAGAAATTAAATGATCTTTTAGTATTCCATACACAATATCTGGCACAAGAGTGATTTATACTTAAAAATAGCCTGTAGAATACAATTCTTCGGTGGCCAATTCCAGAGCAGACAGACACATTAATGGAAAAGTGTACACTTCTCAGAGCGATCCCAGGATGAGCTACATAGCCACTCATTGCTGGCTCTGTTTCTTGTCCCATACCCTCTTGTCTGAGTGAAAATAGTGACTCTGTTGAATTAATCTCTTATGCTCCTTCTCACTATATACAGAGAAAAAGACTGATTTTCTTCCAAGAACTCAAGGGACATTCAGAAATCATGTCCTCTCCTGTCTGGGCACAGCCTCTGTTGTGCCTGTTTTCCTTTCCCTTTGCTGTTAGCTTCTCTTTGAAGTTGGTTCCCTTCCTGTCCCAGCTACACTCAATGGAACACAACAATTTAAAATATATGAATTGTTCTCTTTGTGTTCTAAATGACGTACTTTTCCTGCTAGCTCTATAGCTGTTCTCCTTTAGTTGAGTCCTGAAAACTTTCATGGCCCTAATGAGTACATCAATTATTGTTCGTGGAAGAGTTGATGTCTCCTTAAAGGTTATTTGAAGGTTGACTGCTATCTCCATGCTTATATCCAGCAAATCTATCTCAGACTTATGAATACATTTGACCTTTTTATAGGTACAGGGGAAAATAACAGAACAAAAGTTAATTTAGACTTCTGCAATCCAACATTTTTTTTTCAGAGAGAAATGAAAGGGCATTGAAATCGATACCTGCACAATAACACACTGATGAATGTTGGGACCCAATTTTCTCATTTTGCTAACTCAAGATTGGGAATTTTGAATAGTTTTTAATCCTGCATTCTTTGGGTACTGTGAAGTCTGCCGTATTGTGACTGCACAATGCTGCTGCACACTCATTATGGGAGTACCAGTGGTCCTGAAAAGGTCAGTTAGTTAGAAATGTCATTGTTCAATGGAGCCGCGCAGATCTGTGTGCGCACAGATCCAATTAGGGTGTCCAGGCACCGCCAGTGTAACCCAGAATCCTAATGAGTGAGTAGAGGGGAGGGAGAGATTCCTTTTTCTTCTTTCTTCTTCTAATTCAATAGAATAAGAGACTGCTTTTCAACCACCCTACATGGGGTTGTTTAAATTTTACCAAACACCACTTAGGCTCCAGGTAGTCTTGGAAGGGAATCCTACCTTCTGTCAAGTCTAAGCCTGCATAGAACAGCCAGATGTTGAACAGAGTATAATGAAGAAGGCGGGAGTCATACTTCCAACTTCATGCTGATGGAGTGAGCCATCTATTTGGGACTTATTTAGGTTGATTGCTGACTAAGAGGAAAAAATGACCTTCTTAGATTTATTTCTAAATGATTTATAAACCTCTACTATGTCCCAGGTCTTAAACTGCGCTTTGGCATTTTTGACAAACCAAAAATTCCCAAGTACAAATATGTCAAGAATTCACAAAAATCTAGATATATTTATAGGCTGATGCTTGCTGTATTCACTCAATCTACTACCTCTACTTCTAGCCCATCAAAAACTTATATATAGGGTAAATCCATTGATAATGGACTGGAGCGATAGCACAGCAGTAGGGCGTTTGCCTTGCACGCAGACAACATGGCCGACCCGAGTTCGATTCCTCCGCCCCTCTCGGAGAGCCGGGCAAGATACCGAGAGTATCTTGCCCACACGGCAGAGCCTGGCAAGCCACCCGTGATGTATTCGATATGCCAAACACAATAACAACAAAATCTCCAATGGAGACGTTACTGGGCCCGCTCAAGCAAACCTATGAACAACGGGAGGGCCTTTACCTTTTGCCTTTACCACTGATAATGAGCTCAGTTGACCCAGAAATACTATTACTATTAAACTTTATAATGCCTTCTTTCAGTGTCTTTATTTTATCTTATTGCAGACTATTAACATATTGGCACCAGATTATGCATAATGGTTTAAATGATCTTGCACAGGCTACCTTTCATTTGATTGTTTTTACCCACTACTATTCCCCTTCAATGGTTTCTCACTATTTGGGACTGACAATTATACTGGGATTTCTTTCCTGGGTCAATTATTGAATAATTATTTTTTCTTTCCCACATTAATTTTTTATTTTATTATATCACTGTGAGATAGTTACAGAGATTTTATGTTTGAGATTCAGCCATACAATGATGGAACACCCATCCCTCCACCAGTGCACATTTTCCACCACCGATGTCCCAAGTATGCTTCCCCCCCACACACATCACAGTCCTCACCCTGCCTCTATGGCTGACAATTTCCCCAATCGTCTCTCTCTAATTTGGGGCATTATGTTTTGCTCGAATTTTCCCACCACCATTCAAGCCTAACTGCCAGGGGCACATAATATATATTATCTAGATAATATATTTTCCATAGCTCATGTGCATATCATAAGAGCTCACACAGCCATGATTGTAAATGTGAATTTCTAGATTGCAAATGGATGGGTTCCAGAGACATCTCTGTATGGCACTAATCCATTTTGGGATTCAACTGGGAGCCTCTAGGCCAGGGCTATTGTGCGATAAGATGGCATCCTGAGGCAAATTGTGGGTGTGACAGTCAGTCTTCTGGGTGGGTGGGGACCTAGGGAGGGACAGCACAGGTCCTCTGCCACCATGGGGTCTAGAGATTTAGTCTTGAACCCGCATACCTGGGCCTTGCTTGTGAAAGCTCTTGGTCACCGGGATTCCATATGGAGTAGGTGAGGAGACTGCACCTGCTTCATCTGGGGTGTCCCAGTGATACTGGCTTGGTATGAGACCTGGAGAGATCTCCGGTGCTGTGGTGTCCAGGACTTGCTGCTGTGTCTCTAGGCCAGGGCTGTTGGTGTGCTAAGATGGTGCTTGGAGGCAAATTGTGGGCATGACAGCCAATCTTCTGGGTGGGCAGAGACCTGGGGAGGGACAGCCCAGGTCCTCTGCCACCATGAGGCATGGATATTTAGTCCTGGAACCCGCATACTTGGGCCTTGCTTGTGTAGCTCTTGGTCACCGGGATTCCATATGGAGTAGGTAGGGACTGCATAATTCTTGAAGCACACTTTCTGATATTTGTTTTTTCACACCAGACATCCCTTACAAAATTAGAGTACTCTAGCACCAGCCCCTATCAAGAATCAACTGAACTAATTGGCCTCAAATAATGAATAAGACACTCGTTCATTTTGGTACAAGAGTTTCCAGTATCATCCTTTGAGAACAAATGAAGAATTTTTGTAAAGGACCATATAGTTGAGTTCAAAGTTTACCAGGAATGACCTACATTATTCAAGGATATCCAGACATCCAGATATACCTTCAACTGAAGTCACTTAGCCCTCTTGAAGTCTGTTAGATTTCATGATCAATCTGTATTTGTGGACAGGTAACGGCAGAGAACGAAGATATAAGAAGCATGTTATTTAATTAGTCTGTTATTCACAGTGCAAGAGGGCATGGAAGTTTGGTGTTAGCTTTCTTTCTTTTTGTGGGGAGAGGAGCATACACGATGATGCTTAGGGCTTACTCCTGGTGAGCTTGAGGGACTATAGAAGATGCTGTTATGGAACACAGGTCAGTTGCATGCAAGATCAAATTCTTTACATGCTATACTATTGCTCTGACCCAGAGCTATAGGAATCTGCTTTCATCTGATTTCATCTTAATATTCTACATCTTGATGACTGTTTCATGCCCAAGACTATTTCTCATCCAAAGACTCATTTCTACAGTAAATGAGTATGTTTCTTAATGTTTCTTTTACTATTTCTGCAATCTGTGAATGAACCAATGCCGGATGATCAGGAAGGTAGAAGTGTACTGAAAGTAGAAGTGCACAGATTCAGAAAACTTACCACCCAGTTCCAAATATAAGCTTTCATAAATTAAGACAATCGGAGTTTAAAAATGTGATTTAGTCATTATCTGGAAGAAACTGACTCTATTCTACTTTGAAGAATAATCTGTCTAGTTAGTGAAAAAACAAAAACAACAACATAGTTATCTGTGGTGACCATCCTCAAAGAAGAATCTTCCACAGCAACAAGAATATTTCTGGGGCTGGAGTGATAGCACAGCGGGTAGGGTGTTTGCCTTGCACGCAGCCAACCCAAGTTCGATTCCGAGCATCCCATATGGTCCCCTGAGCACCGCCAGGGGTAATTCCTGAGTGCAGAGCCAGTAGCAACCCCTGTGCATCACCGGGTGTGACCCAAAAAGCCAAAAAAAAAAAAAGAATATTTCTAAGGTCCTGAGAAGTGCCAGATACATTGTTCTAATAAACACAAACTCCTTTAATGTCAATGTCAACTAGCTTAGGGAAAAAAAGGTTGAAGCACTATGCAGTTTTATTTTGTCCAAAATGATATAGAAAGTAAAGCTAAAACTGAGATTGAATCCTGGTCTAACAAATTTTCTGTTGTATTCTGTCTGGAATCTTTTCTCTCCTTTTTACATCTCTCTCTGTCATAGAGAAAAGGGAACACTTTATAGAAAACAGTTTAGATTCCTCAAATGATCAAAAATGGAAATACCATGTGATTTGGTAATGATAAATCTTGACATATATATTCAAATGAAATAAAATAACTATTTTAAAGAGATAGCTTCACACTAATGTTCATTGTAGCATCACTAATAATAGCCAAGACATGGAAACAACACCATGTTCACTGAGGGCATAAGTGAAAAAAGAAATTGTGATGAATCAGTCATAGTTCATATAATTCACATATGTCTTACTGTAGTATATATAACATACAATGTATCTATATGTATACACATAATGGAATATTATTCAAACATAAAAATTCTGACTTGGGGGATGTGGGATGAGCCAGAAGCGCTCAATGCTTCCTCATAGCTCTGTGCTCAGAGATGACTCCTGGTAGTGCTCAAGTGACCAGTTATGGTGCTAGAATCAAACCAGGGTCAGCTGTATGCAAGACAGGAGATGTAACCACTATGTTATCTCTCTGGAACATATTTTGCCATTTTTAACAACACAGATGATATTTGAGAGCATAATCGTAAGTAAAGTAAATCAGACAAACACAAGTATTGTCCTATCTCACTTTTTTATGGAATTAAATCTTATTCAACGGAGAGAATAGATTAGTGGTTTCAAGGGTCTGGGGTCTGGGGTAGTACATGAGTGATAGTGTTCAAAGGTTATTTGGTGAGTTATAAAGTTATATATAGTTTTATATGTATATATAGTTATATAGTGAGTAAATTTGGGTACTAAATATACAACATGGTGAATGTAATTAAACAATACTCCACTATATGTAGTTAACAATACTTCAAAGATGATATAATTAGTATACTAAATCACAGACGTGGTAACTACAAAAATTCATGTAATTTTAAACTAGTTCCAAATAATTCCTGGCCCCTCTTAGTATCCATATTGCAAACTATAATTTGGGTTGGCCGGGTGCAAGAGAGAGAAAGAAGGAAGGAAACTGCCTCAGAGACGGGGGGTGAGATGAGGTGGGAGTGGCAGGAGGGATATGGGGAACAGTGGGGGTGGAAAAGGCGCAGTGGTGGAGGAATGGGTGCTTGATCATCGTATGACTGAAACTTAATCACGAAAGGTTGTAACTGTATCTCAAGGTGATTCAATAATAAGAAATAATACCTGGTCCCAGTGTACCCCTTAATTTTATGAGTGTTATTTATAGCTCAACTCTAAGCTAATTAGCCCACCTAGTGTCCCTTTATTCAAAGATGCACTCATAATTATCCAATCACAGGATACAAAACAATAGAGATTTGGCTGAGACTTCTTGGAGAGTCTCTTATCTTTCCCACTATCTAGAATTTGAAAGAAAATGATGTCTGAACCTGCTGGTCACTTTCAGACCTCCTGTGCTCTGGATATAAAGTAAACACTGAACAAGTTATTTTAAGAGAAAAGTAACAGACTGGGTCCTCTAAACACTATATCAAGATGCTCAGAAAGGCAGACTTATTTCTGGATTATCTATTTACATGAACCAAAGAATTGCTTGCTTTTGCTTCAGCTAATTTTGGTTGCGATTAGAGAATCCCACTTATATAGTCTCTGTGCTTAACATTACCTTCCATACCTTGAATTCTAATTTCTCTAGGCCCAGAACCTATATTCAGTCTGATAGCAAAGATCTTGACAGCTTGACCTCCTTTATGCCAGTCAGTTATGGTACTGTGGTTACCTCCATTTCCCTTCCTGAGGTTTTAGCCCATCCACCTGGATTATCCCTGCCTTTGCATCTTCTTTAGATCGTGTAGTTTGTTTACTTACATTTAATAAATCTTCTTAGTAACACCCAGTGTTATTTCTATCTTTTTTCTTACTGACATGAGGGCCAGGAGCGATAGCACAGTGGGTAGGGCATTTTCCTTGCACGAGGCTGACCTGGGTTTGATTCCTCCACCCCTCTCAGAGAGCCTGGCAAGCTACCAAGAGTATCCCGCCCGCACAGCAGAGCCTGGCAAGCTCTCTGTGGCATATTCGATATGCCAAAAAACAGTAACAACAAGTCTCACAATGGAGACATTACTAGTTCCCGCTCCAGCAAATTGATGAACAACGGGAGGACAGTGCTACAGTGCTATTGACATGAGAGATGGAGATCTGGAGGTCAGCGGTGGAGATGCTAATGCAAACTAACCCAGCCTTTCTTAAATATTAGTTGGTGGTCAGACTCAATAATTCCTTAAACATATTGATGCTCTTTGGCTCAGTAATTCCACTTCTTATATGGGTGACACAAGAAACTAGTCCACAACAAATAAAAATCTTTTACACAAATACTTTTATGGTAGTTATTTGTTTACTTATTTGTTGTTTTTTGGGTCATTCCCGGCAATGCACAGTATTTACTCCTGGCTGTGCACTCAGGAATTACTCCTGACAGTGTTCAGGGGACCATATAGGATGCTGGGAGTCGAATTTGGGTTGACCGCGTGCAAGGCAAATGACCTACGTACTATGCTGTTGCTCCAGCCCCCTATGGTCTATTTATAAGAGCAAAATATCTAGAAATAACATAACTGTACAGTAGAACTTATAGTTTTATAAATCATATGTATAAAAATGAAAGATACTATAGTTTTTAAAATATATATATATGCTTTTTATATACGCTTATAAAAGGCTCATGGATCAGGTAATTACAACTAGTAATTTGTTGTAAGATAAAACCTAAACTTCAGACAAAAACTATGCATGCAAAGTTTGCCAAATTGTTTATAATAATGAGAAACCAGAAGTAAATTTAATATTCAACATTACGGCATGGGAAAATAGTCGTGTTATAATAAAATTAAAAATCAGGTTCAAATGACCTCAACTATGTAAAACAAAATTATATCTGAATAGGAAAAAAGATCTAAAAGTAAATATTAAAGTCGTAATCCATGAGTAACTCTGGGAAATAACTGATGCATTTTTTAAGTCTTAAAAAATTATATTTTAGGCAACATGGTTACAATAGTGTTAACTTTTATGGTTATGATGTACAAAGTTACTGTACCTTCACCACCATGGAACTGCCCAAGATCCTCCACCACTGTCCCTAAATTATTTCTAGTCTACCTCTTCCTCTATGTCTCAATACATCTTGATAATCTCAGTTCTGCTCTTAAAGACCAAGGATTTCTCATCATTTGATACTGTCTATCTGTCTATTCCCTTGTTTTGTATAACTGATATTTTTGTCTTTAGAGATTTCCTGTGGCTTTTTATTTTTCAAAATTTGCACCAGGGCATATGTAATTTTTTTAATGGAGAAAGT
The DNA here is from genome assembly GCF_029834395.1 of Sorex fumeus. Taxonomy (NCBI): domain Eukaryota; kingdom Metazoa; phylum Chordata; class Mammalia; order Eulipotyphla; family Soricidae; genus Sorex; species Sorex fumeus. Next base: position 18,023,459 of record NW_026606102.1, on the reverse strand, counting down.
TATTGTAAAAAGATGGTAAGGATGCTAACTATATAGCAACATGAAAATTGTTTGTGAACTAATGTTAAGTGAAAAAAGATGTATATAAAAACTTACTGTGATTGCAATTATGTAAATATGTTTCTGTACAGAGACAGGAACTGAGAAGGAAAATGTATAAATAGAATTAGGGCTTGTATTGTGCTAAGACTATGGGATTAGGACTAATTTATTCTTCTTTCAGATCTTTTAAATGTTGTTTCAATCATGTATATACATTTTTTGAACCATCCTTTCTGTGCATAGACACTGTTACAGTTAACTTCCTGCCTGTGAGACAGGCATCCTCTGGCTTGGCTTCACTGGCTTGGCTTCACTCCCATTCCTGCTTACTCTGGATTAGATCCACAACGCTCACGGTGACTCTAAAAAACAGCCATGAGGCTGGTAACAAAGCCAGTGTGACTGCTTTTGTTCCCTTAGGCTCCAAAGAGGCTGAGTCTGCATCGTGAGGAACTTTAATTGGAGACAAAGCTCAACCTGAGTTTTCACATGATGACCATTATCACTGACATTAAATATAGGTCTGGTACCATTTGACTGAATGTTTTTATAAGATAAGATTATGCCTCATGAATATTTGTAGTCAGGAGCAAATCTAGATGTAATTTCTTTCCTGAGTTTTCTCTAGCCAGGACGTAACCTAGTTAGTGGAAAAGTCTCACTGGTTTTGATGTTGCTGACCTTCCAGGTTTCCCTTATGTCCAGAAAGGCAAGTCAGCTTGGACCTTGTTGGAGAAAGAGAGCTGCACAAACATATCGCAAATAAAGTGATAATTATGCATGACTTTGGAAAAGGCAAAGGATTTAGAATCAGATAGATTTGGAACGAATTCTGATTCTGTCACTTATTGGCTATCTTAAGTGGACATTTCACATAACACAGCACCTTCACGTCTCATCTGAAAAACTGGTATGATAACTGTTTAATGGGCCAGCAGGGACAGTTATATAAAGTATGTGAAGCACTTGATATATTCCTGGCACTGAGTACCAGTATATCCAAACTGCAGTCCTATTATTCTCTTCCATCTCAAAGGTATAATTGTTTGTCAGGGTGACAGTCCAATATAGCCCAACAGGGGAAATAGTCTTTTAAAAATATGATGCTTGGAAAACTAGGAAGCAACATTCAAAAGAGCTAAAGGGCTAGAGCACTTGCTTGCATGCTGGTGCCCTGGCAGCACGTGATGCTCCAAGTACTCCGGGTATAGTGACCACCCAGCACCAGTCTAGGAGTAGCTCACAAGAACTTCTGGACATAGACTTTAAACCAAAATAAATAGACTCACAGGTATACTTATGTGAGTATCTAAGGCAATGTTCTCTTACATATAATATCAGTAGTATAAGCAAAAAAAAGGAAAGTCAGATGAACTGAATTTCGTCAAAATTAAATTATCACTTATTACTATTATTGCCACACCTAATGCTTCTCAGTGATCACTTTTGTTTTTTGCTCAGGGATTGCTCCTGGAGGTGTTCAAGGGACTGTATGTGGTGCTGGGGTTTCAAACAAGTCAGCCACAGATAAGGCAAGCATCCTGCTTTCTATACTATCTCTTTGTCCCTAACATTAAACTATTTTTGAAAATTTAAAGGACATAAAGCAAGTGAAAACAAACACAAAACAGAAAAAATACTTACAAGTCACGTATCTGATAAAAGAAATTATGTCCATAATGTATTTTTGAACTCTTAATATAAGGAAATACCAAGTGTAATAAAAAATGGGAAAGAGAAAATTACTTGACTAAATATATTCTTAAAAATACAAATGATGAATAAGCACATAAATTATGTTCAAAATCATTCAATAGGTAAATTTGAATAAAAGTCACAATTAAATAGCAAATCATATCCACTGGGATGGCTATAAGTAAGGATAACAACAATGTCAGAGAGAAGGGGAAAAGTTACAAGTGTCCTAAATCAAAGATGAGAAATAAAGTGGTACACTAACTTTTAAAAATGTTTGGAAGTTTCTCAAAATGTTTATCCTAATGTTTACCAGATGAACCAGCAATTCCATTCCTAAAGCTATATTAAGAAAATTAAAAGCATACGCACAACAAAGAGCTTGAACACAAATGTCCATAGCAGCAGTATTAATAATTGTCCAAAAAGAACCCCAAACTGAGATGATCATTAATATCCATCATTAATAAAATGGGTAAACTGTGAGATACTCATATAATGGAATATTATTTGGCAATAAAAAGGGATAAAGTACTAATAATTATGTAATACAAATGAACCTCAAAACATTTATGAAAATTAAAAATACAGGCATGAAAAGTCATATATTGTAAAATTCTATTTATATAAAATGTATTAAACAGGCAAATTCATGGAAACAGTTGGCAGACTGGTGGTTTCCAAGACAGAAAGCAAAGGTAGAAATAGAGAGTGATTGCTAATAGGTAGAAAGTTTCTTTGGGTGATGATAATGATCTGAAATTTGTCACTATTATTCAACAACTGTGAATGTATCCCAAAGAACCAAGTGTTGTGCTTTTAAAAATAAATCCAATAATATGTGGATTATATCTCAATAAGCTGTTAATTTTTAAAACTCTGATAACATTTTTAACTCCAAGGGATTATTAAAACATTTCTAGAAGTGTGTTAGAGTATATTTATCCTTTGTTAATATTCTAGTTGTCATCATTGCCATGCCTCTCACGGTGGGAAATTTCTCATCATGTTCAGTTTAGGAATGGTCATCTATCTACTTTTTTTCACCTAGGAAATTTGGGAAGAAATGACTCCTTCTGCACCAAATCAGCCCAAGTTTCATCAATTTTACCTTTTCCCTCTGCCATGCTGACCCACAAAGAAGGTGTTTTCAACACCTTCCTACATTCTCCTGGCATGTACTATTTCTGCACATGCTGACTAACACCTAATTGTCAACACTTGCAAATCTATCCTCGAAGATTTCTCTGGTCACTGGAATCTGCTATGCCCACACACTGAACTGACTGGAAGCATCAGGAACAAATATTCCCACTCTTCCATTCCTCTGCCCCTCAGAAGGAGAATTCTAAGGCTTATTTTCAACTCTGATTATCAGGTTTTCCAGTAGAATTATTCTTTCCCTCCCTTTCTCTTCCCTCCCTCCCTTTTCTCTTTCTCTTTCTCTGGCTCCCTCCCTCCCCTCTCTCTTTTTCTCTTTCTTTTTCTTTCTCCAACCTCTTGTAAAAGTCTCCAAGATACCTCCTAAATAAAACTATGTTATGAGTCTTTAGATTTGCTTTTTTTTTAAAACTCAAAATAAGAAACCCAGCAACATTACAAACACAGGGTGCCTGGCTAGCTGAGTGTAGGAGAAAGAGTGACAGAAAGCAGAGCTGAATCAAGCAGAGCTGAACCACAAGGGAAATAAACTAAAATTGAAGGCTGTCATTGTTATTTCTGTGTAAACCAGTCTGTAGTGACTGGTGAACCGTATATCTTTCTTTGATACTTATTATACTAGGAATTTTTCCCAAAACAAAAATTAGGGATGTAAAAATATTTTATCTGTTTCACTTTCTTATTAATAAGTAATAGGGGATAATTTAATATATAACACTATAGGTGTTAAAATAATAGATTGTTAGGGCCAGAGTGATAGTCTAGTTGGTAGGGCACTTGCCTTGCATACAGTCAACTTGGATTAAATCCCTGATACCCAATATGGTTCCTAGAGCCCCGCCAGGAGTGATCCTTGAGTGCAGAGCCAGAAGTAAGCCCTGGGCACTGCCAAGTGTATCCAAAGACCAAACCAAACCTCCACCCCCCACTCAAAAACAAAATAATATATTGATTTCTAGCTATCTAATTTACCTCCTAGAGAATCTTAACCAAAAAATGTTCCCATTATATTTAAATACAATGCTTTAACAGCATTCAAATTTCATTTTTCAAATGGCATATATATGTAAAAAATAGGTTTTTCTTCTCAGTTTGGTGGTAATCTTTTTATTAAAGAAAAAATACCACCTTTCTTATTCTCCATTCTACTAAAGAAGTCATAAGAAAAATTAGCTTTCCAAAAATTAAGAATAAAACTAGTTGGATCTCCAAGTCAACTATCCAATTAATGCCCATCAGTATTCAGTTAATACTGAATAAAGTATGAGCAAAGAAATGAAAATATATTGTTATTATGTGTTGTGACGACGTGGTTCCATGAATCTGAAAGGTAGAGAAATTCAAAAGGGTGAGTGGATGGTCCTAAAGCCACTAGTTGCCTATATTTAGATGCAGAGGCAGGCTGGGGTAGCTGAGAATTTGTCTCTTATCAGATACTATTGACCATAAGCAATAACAGAGATAAAATCTTCTACTTAGAGCAGGGATCTAGGGTGGGGATCCCCTGTCACAAAAGATGAATAGGGAGGTGGGGAGAGGTGGCTGTAGTTCCTTTTGGGATTTTGTGGCTAGTGGCCTAGAGAGGAAAGAATTTTTGATAAGGGTAGTTGAGGCATAACGAGTTATTCCACTGCTTTGTTCACTTCATGTGCCAATATTTTCCCAGGTCCTCTACTGAAGCTATAAGCAAAATCAACTGCAAAAAATAACCCATAGAGAAACGTGAGGACAGTGTCTGTCTATAGTGAGGTCAGGTATTAGAGCAAGAAAAGAGCAGAGCTTTTTCTCAAAGTAATCTTATAAATCAAAATATCAGAACAAATGAATAAATTGAATACTGAATGTGAGTTTAGACAAAATCAACAGTTATGACTTGAATTCACTCCAGATGCAACTTATTTTATAGAACAGTTAAAGATCTTAAAATAAGCATGTTGAGGGTGTTCAAAGAAAAAGTGAAGACATCGAAACAAGAAATTATGAAACAGAATCAGCAAAAATGGAACAAGAGCAGGTGGATTCGGAGCAAAATTAGGAATTTGGAGACTAAAAACAGGCAGTCATTGAAATATTGGAAAAGACAAAGAATCTAGACCTGACATGGCCAGAAAGTAAATCTGTGAATATAAATGACATGTGGGGAATCTCAGAATCAAGGCAGCCGCATAAAATGATGAACATCATGAAAAGTCAGAGAAGGACCATGGAGGGCCACTTTAAAGAGCTCGACATTTGCCTATCTAATAGAACTTCTTGAAGAAGAAGAATAAGAGGAAGGAGAGAAAAACAACATCTGAAGATATAATTTCCCAGAAATTGATTAGAATTAAAGTAAGTAGTACTCATGTAGAAAATGTAGTCAGAGAAGCACTAGGGCAGTAGGTAAATTTGCACTTAGACACAGCAAAGAGAAAAAGTAGAGCGTTGTTATTAAAAAATTTATCTTGAAATATATCAGAATAAGATAAGCTGCCAAAAGCAAACAATTGGACACTTCTCATTAGCAGTTTTACTTGTCAGAACATAATAAAAAGAAAACACAAAACACAAAGAAAATTTCTCCTAAAACTGGAATTTTACATCTAGCTAAACCTTGACTCCACAGAGAACATTTTTTAAAAAGGACTACATAGAATAATATATTTATTTAGAGATGGCCCATGAACTTTAAAACAGATATTAAAGGATACAGATTAATGGTAGTATAGAAAAACCTGGAAGAGCAATAGCACAGCGGTAGGGCGCGCCTTGCACGCGGCTGGCCCGGCTGAGCCGGGTTCAAATCCTCCGCCCCTCTCGGAGAGCCTGGCAAACTACAGAGAGTGTCTCGTCCGCATGGTGAAGCCTGGCAAGCTACCGGTGACGTATTTGATATGCCAAACACAGTAATAAGTCTCACAATGGAGATGTTATTGGGCCCACTTGAGCAAATCGATGAACAACGGGAGGACAGTGATAATAAACAAAAGAACACAGAAGTTCATGAACTATAGGAAGTTAATTATCTTTTGGAGATGACAATGATATATTTTTTCTTTGCAAAATGTTTACTTATGTCTAAAGAATTATAGCAAGGTGGCAGAACAGGGTTCAATAGGTTGTTAAATCATTCTAAGATTGCTATAGGTTTTACAAAATTTTAATAACTTAGAGTTAATAAAAACAAATGGTAAAGTAGACATCCAAAGGATAATCAGTTGAGATTAAAAACAAAATTTATAGCATCTAAATCTTCAAAGGGGGTTAAAAAGATACAAATTATAAGATGCAATCTTTCCAAACAAGCAAGTAAAAGGAAACTAAAAGGAAAGAAAATGAAAAGAGTAATGATAATTAGAAAATGCAAATAAGCTGTTACAATATGTTCAAATAAATCTAAAATTATAATAAATAAAAACATATTAAATTCATCTGTCACAATAAAGGGATTATTAAATTGCATTTTAAAAAGAGATATCTGTTCTCTCAAAATATACTATAAAAGGGAAAGAGAGAAGGATATTTTCCTACCAATTACATCACGGTCATGGTCACAGTTCTCCCATTGTTTATTGATTTGCTCGAGTGGGCCCAGTAACGTCTCCATCTTCAGACTTGTGTTACTGTTTGGCATATTGAATACTGTGTAAACTCACACAAAGGGGGCGCAGCACACAGCGGCGGTGGCTCTATCTCTCCCGCCACCCGCGTTCGGTTCACCCTTCTTCCCTCACCCCGGGGAGGTCGGTGGTGATGGGCAGGCAAAGGAAGGAATGAGGGCCAGGCTGGTTGGTATCAGTTGCAGTTTATTCCGATCCTCTCTCCATCTACACCAGTCTCCTTTCTCTGCCTCTGCTGCCCCTTTGCCCATTCTACAGTCTCATTATATCTCTCTCCATGAGGAATTGGAGGAACAATTACACATAGGTGTGGTCACAATCAATAGGGATAGAAATCTTAGCCTCAGGGAAAGCCGCTCCTGGGACAGATCTTCATTATCAAATCAATCCACCCTAGAGCGGATTCTCCTGGGTGTGTTTCTCTTCTCCTTGTCTAGCAAACATATAAGCATATATAATATAAATCATTTTGTATGGATACAGTAAGAAATATCTTAAACTTATAGAATTGCTCTCCTAGGGCCATCTCGATCTCAGACTACAGTGCTCAAGCCAGATAGTCTTTCCCACCCCTAGCAGGATCCTAATCTAGTCGTTACCTTTGGATCATGACAGCATTTGTCTATGATCAAACTCTTAACTTATAGTTAAGAATCATGGCACTTTGGCCTGGCCCATTTCGATGCCAGGGTAGCTCACCGCTTGCCCTGGGTCCATTCAGTCCCTCGTCGGGACCCTGCTTTTGGGGTGTTAGGAACTAAGGGAAACTGAGGCAGATGTCCGGGAGTGAGTAATATTCAAAGCCAATCAAATCTTAAGTTACAAAGCATAATGTTAACGGTCTTCCTGTATCTATACAAAAGGATATTGCTTTAAAGTAAACTGTTCATAAGGCATAAGGAGAGGAGAAAGGCAATATTTCACTCATACATATAAAGTCATAGATTTCTGGGAATCTGACCTTACAAATTAACAGAGTCTGATTAGGGGGAAAGCTGATTAACTGGGTGGGGAGGAGAGCATAGGGAAGACTGTTTACAGATAAACAGAATGGAATGGAAATGCTTCAGGAGCACTGTGATGGGTGTAACCAGATAAACCTAAACTCCTTGTGGAAGAAGGACAAAGCAATGTTACCCTACAGAATACATCACAGGTAGCTTGCCAGGCTTTGCCATGCGGGTGAGATACTCTTGGTAGCTTGCTGGGCTCTCTTAGAGGGGCGGAGGAATCAAACTCGGGTAGGCCATGTTGACCGCTGCAAAGCAAACGCCCTACCGCTGTGCTATTGCTCCAGCCCCTACCAATTACATACAATATTAAATTAAGATTTATTATAAATAAGGCAGTATGGACTTAATGTAAAATGAGTAGTAGAAAAATAGAATAGTATAGTAGTTTAAAAATATTCTGTATATAGCAAAACTGACATATAACTGATGTATAACTGATGAAAAGTGGGGGAAAGAATGAAAAGTGTCTTTCCAAACTAATGGATCATACATATATAACTACAAAATAATTAAGCTCTTAACTCATACTAAACACCAAAGATATGACCCCAGTGTGACATAAAACTTCACGATTCTTACAAGTAAATACAGGAAAATATGGCATCCCAGTGGTGGAGAGCCTGTGCTCCCTTTGTTCTCCCTTCCTCCCTCCTCTCTCTCTTTCCTCCCTACCTTCCTCTCTTCTTTCCTCCCTACCTTCCTCTCTTCTTTCCTCCTTTCCTTCCCCCATTCCTCCTTTCTCCCCTATTTCTCCTTTCCCTCCCTCCTTCCATCTTTCTTTCTTTCTTTCTTTCTTTCTTTCTCTAACTCTCTTTCTTTCTTTTTTCTTTCTCTCTCCTTTCTCCTACACTAAAATGTTAGAAAACTTTATTTTAACAAATGTATCTGATATTCAGAATTATAAAAATTACAAATTTGTAAGAACCCAAAGAAAATTGATGAAAGATATGACAAGTCACTTCACAAAAGAAGCTAGAGTGTCCAATAAATATATGAAAAGACATTCAAACCACCAGAAATTAAGAAAAACAAAATACAAAAACAATGGGATACCATTTCGTGTTTATCATGATGACGGGTAAAAATTTCTGTCTGAGAATTGCAAAGGCTGAAGATTCAGGAAAGCTTACAATTTCCTGTTAGGAATCTAAATTTGTTCAGTTAACTTATTAAAATGGTTATAATGTAGTAATAGTAATTCCTTCCTGAGCTATATATCTGAGAGGAAAACTTATATTTAAGCATAAGGAAACACACACAAATGCTTTTTGCAATTATCAAAAAATGGCAAATAATATTAATCATCACCAATAAAATGCACACAGTGTGATTTATATATGTAGAATATTATGTAACAGTTAATATAAATGAAACTGAGTTACAAATATTTGTTTGTATGAATATCTAGAATACAATAATGAGCAGGGAAAATCATCAAATGGCATTTATAGTGTGACATCATTTATAAAAATTGGTAAAACAATACCAGCAAATTTTTGAACATAGCTATTAAGAAAAATTGAATTTATTACAGTGGTTCCTCTATGGTTAAGGGAGGGAGAGACGTGATCTGGCAAGAGTATAGGAAAATCTCAATATGATCTCTATATATTTTTGAACAGGGAACTTTGTGGCATAGATGCTGAAGTAAAGACAAGCTATTTGGTGGGAAAGGACAGCTGCTCTATTTTCCCCCTCTATATTCACAATAAACAAAATAAAATATTTAAAGAAAATAACAACTTGTTAAGGATTCTAGATTCTCACCCAGCATTTCTGAAGGCTCCTAGTCTATGAGGAGTGACAGTATAAGAATCGCAGTTTTGTGTTGAGGATGGTCTAGTGAGGGGCACTGACAGACAGACTAGTGTCCCCAGGGAGATGCCAAAACCCACTGCTTACTACTACATCTTCCAATGTGGGGAATGGGACTGGTTTAGAAAGTGAATTAAGGAGTTCCAATCCTGTGGACAGAATTGATCATATCATACATTCTAAAGGTACCTCCCAATCTTTCCAAGTCATGGCACATATGGATGATAAGGAACACTAACTTCCATTTGCAGGGCTCCAGCTGCTCCTGGTTCTACCTGTGTCCTGAGTTTAGTGAATCAATATCTCACAGTTGCAAATTTCACAGCATCACACAGCCTACTTGCAAGGCATACCAGTGTGTGACAACAGATCTTTTGGAAAATTTTCACCAGCGATGTCATTTTTCATCAAAGAGTTGTAAAATTTATAAACCAGTCCAAACTGTGGTAAGAGCATTGTTTTGTTTTGTTGTTTTTTATTTTTGCTGTGACACAGCTTCTACTAGAATTTGTGCAGTAGCAAATAGGAACAGAAAGAGCTAGCACAAAAGAGTTAGAATGAACAGTATTAACATTCTCTTTCATACTGCTGAAGACAGATCAAGAACCCTCTGCAATTCACTCTTAAGCATCATATCAGGGAGTGACTGGTTGGGACTGGGATGTGGCTCAGGACATAAGGAGCAGAACAGAACACAGTTACAAAGCAGAGTGACCAAACAGGACAGGACAAAGTAAGCCCTCATTGACACTTTAGTTAGGGATCTGATGCCCTAGTTATGTCAGCCCCATGGTGCAGAATTTTAATCAATGTTAACCATGCATATATTATAGCATATTCTAGGGACTAGATCAAACACTTTACAAAATAGTTCATCTTTGTTTTTATAAAATCCCCAACTAAATGAGCTCTAACAAGTGAACATAGAATTATGATCCTCTACCCCAGTTACATGACTCGTCTTTGTGCTAGGACAATTTCTCAGTCCCCTAGTAAGTCAACAAATTGGCCCTGGATACCAGATAGTCTTGATGGAAAACAGGGATAGTATTGTATAATCATGCTAATTACTAAAATACTAAAAAACATCCATTTACATTTTTGGTAAGTACTCATTCCCATAGCCCCACAATCCTGACATACAACCATTCCATCATACTGACGCTTCTTGAATATCTCATTTCTTGAAGATCCACTGACCAAAGTATTAATACTGAAAGCAGCATGGGACCATCAGGGTATTTAACACTTTATCATGAGTGGCTGAAGATGAACCACCACATTCATGCTTGATAGTCCAGTAACACAATTAGTCACACCATTCCCATGGATCCCAGGAGAGAACAGCATCTCTGAATGGTCAGGTTATCAAACCAGAATAATATACCTCTCTGAAAAAATTAAAGTGCTCACACCTCTCTTTGAGGTTAGATGCCAGGTGTAAAGAACCTTTTGAATCTGTGACAGGTTTGTGGGGGATTTGGCATTCCCCTAGAAGTGAGACACTCATCCTGACAGAAGACCAAACCTGGTCACTTGCCTAGGCTGGTCTTTTCTCATGAGCCATCTTCCTTAATTGTAGCTGCCAATTCCCATGATTTAAAACTTATCTTACAGGACACCAGGATACTTGAGTCCACTGCATGACTCGAGAAAAACCAAAACCAAGCCAGTCTTGGAACCTAACAGCAATACTGGTGTATCAGCCCTGCTATTTGCAGAAGTGAGAGGAGGCAGCACAGAGCTTGGAAAGGGAAAAGAAATGTCGGGTGGGGGTGGGGCAGAGGATAAGAGGGAGCAATGCCATTCCTGGAGCAGGGGTTCTGTTGTTCATTCAGGGACTCAAAGGGGAGCAGGGATTTCATTTTGATAGGCAACCAGGCAAATACATTCCCAGGAAAACAAAGGAAAGACAAAGCAGAATGGCCAGGTCTACTCACCAGGGCTGGTTATTGTCAGGAGTTCAAGCTGTCGCTGTTGCTGCAAAAGAAAACACATTATGAGAACATTTATTAGAGCCCAACTAAACCCGGGATTAACAGGTCAGGGCAGATGTGCAAAGGGCATGTTTTTTTTCAATATTACTGTTTTAATGATTGATAAAACAATTGATAAAGAATATAGGCAACAACAAATATTGACAACTATATTGACCTAATTGGTGTCAACAAACATTAACAAAATTGTGGGATAAAACATGGGGTAAACCATGACCATGATGCTCACTCACAATTCTGCATAAAGTCACCTTTGTGTTTGTTTTTCGGTCACATCCAGCTATGTTCAGGACTTACTCCTACCTCTGTGCTCAGGGAGCACTCCAGAAAAGCTAGTGAGATCATATGAGGTTCTAGGGACTGAACCCAGGTCAGCTGCGTGCATAGCAAGTGCCTTAACAGCTGTACTATCTCTTCTGTCCCTCTGGAATTGTCTTGAGCCCTGGCCTAGAAACAAAGAAAAGGAGCCTTCAATTTATACTGAAAGCTCAGAGGGACCTAGGGTTATTCCAGTCAAATCTGCATTAAACTTAGGGGGAAAATGAGGCCTGAGAAGAATATGGTTTTCTTGGATCACAAAGAAAATCCCATTCCAGATTCCTAGTACTGCTTCTAGTCTCCAACAGTTTAAATGGTCTGGAGACGTTTAGGGACACAAAGATCAATGCCATACCTCTCCAGGCTAAACCAATCTGCTTCCCTCCTTTCCTCCTTCCCTCCCTCACCCCCTCTCTCCTTTTCTTCCTCCCTCCCTCTCCTCCTTCCTTCCTCTCTCCCTTCCTCCCTCTCTCCCTCCCCTCTTCCCTCCCTCCCTCTCTCTCCTTCCCTCCATCTCTCCCTCCCCCCCACCCTCCCTCCTACCCTCTTTTTTTTACCATCCTTCCCTATTTTCCTACCATCCTTCCTTCCTTTCTGTTTGTTTTTATTGTGTGTGTGTGTGTGTGTGTGTGTGTGTGTGTGTGTGTTTTGGAACACAAAAACAGCATTGCTCAGATGTGATTTTCTCTAAAGAACAGGTCTCAAATCTCCTAGTCCTGTGGTCCCCCTTTTTCTACATTTAACTTTGATTTTTCTCAGAAAAACATTTCTAAGATCGCTCTAACCTTGTTTCCATGTCATCTCATGTGTCTAAAAACAGGTCTGTGTCCTCTCAGGGCTTTCTCAATCACATCTTTCCTGCCAGCTTCTAACTCATTACACTTGACATTTTCAAGCAAACAATGCAGCTCCAAGATGTCACTGACCTACATCCTTGCCCTGAAATGAAACACACACCCACACATGTGGGCTAGCAGGAATGCTGGAGTCGGGCCACCTTCCTCCCCAAACAGAACCAGGCCAGTAGTACAGTTGCCTTTGCCAAGGCCAACCTGTGTGGCTTGGCACTTTCCCCTGAATGAGAAAAAGAAAAATCCAGTGACCTCCTATTTTTTCCATAAGCTGTACTTTGTGATTATTGCAGCTGGCGAAGGAAGTCTATTTATCTGAGAAGTAACTATTTCCTAATTAAGAGCTATCTTAAATGGTGATTTTCTATCCAGCTTCCAGTAGAAAAAAAAGCAAAGATAAACTTTACAGGAGACATACAGATAGGGATGTGAGTCCTGGTTTCTCGTGTGGCTGTGATAACACACAGCATGATTCTGGCCTCTAACGCCACACCTCTAAAATGAATGAAGTTATTCATTTATACCTCCAGCAAAAGCAACCAGGCAATGTGCTTGTGGGCTCCCTCTTCTGGTGTAGAGTTTCCTGAGAATCTCTTAAATCAGGACAGAGTGCTTAAAAGACAGAAAAGGCAAATGGAACCAAAGGTTAAGTTTTCCCCTTATATTGCAGTTTTCCGCACACGTGGTTCTCTCTTATTAGTTGAGGGACATGTTAAGGGTCTGGAACAACTAATATTCAGTCTATGACATAGGGTAAACCTTGTTAAGCATTTGCAAAATGTGATTCAATCATTCCTGGAATCAGTATTATCCTTTCAATCACCCCCTCCCTCACTTCTTTGTTCATTCTATCCCTCTATCTCTCTGACTAGTCTCTGATCATCTTTGAGGAGGATCCTCCTCACTAAGATGTCCATGAGGACCCTGTAGGTCAAATCCCCAAACCTAGACTCCTTTCTCTTCCTCAGAACAGAATGACCATTTGACAATTTGTTCTTCCAATACCTCTTATAAAAACTCCCTTGTATTATGTGCTGTCTTAATTAGTCACATTAGTTCATCCCTAGGTCTCTATCTGAACTTGATCCAATCTAGTTCGAATAATTCCACGATTCCATTGTTTCCTCTGCAATGATTCTTTCACATAGGAATTAACCAGCAAGAGAAGTAAGCATATCCGTTCCTCTAGGACTTTCCCTCTTCCACCTCTTTGGAATTTCTTGCTTGGTTTTGCTCTCACATCTCTGTACCCAGTAACACACTCTATCCAATGATTTCCCCAACTACACCCTCCCACCCTATCACTCCTGGAGAGAGATTCGTTCTTTTACTCTTATATATAGAACTACTCTTTAAATATGTATAGTTCCATCTGTCTGCACTATATTTGTGTGGATGAATTAAATCTAACCTGGTGACAGACCCCTTTAACCCAGAGTTCACTAACACAGTTTGCGTCCCCTAGTGGTCTCACAGATAAATGTGGGCTATTGTTCTCACCCCTAGCTCTTAAAATTGGGTGACAACCCGCCCATTCTCTACCCAGAAAGAAACAAAAATATAGGTATGTGATCTTGGGTTCTACTCCCAAAACTGCAAAAACGAAACATAAGAAATACACATTTAAGAATAACCATATATTAGTTTCTTTTACATAAGAAATGGGACTTTCCAAATATTTCTTTCAAAGATTTTTAAAAAGAAATTAAATGAAAGAGGACATTTTTATTATTAAATTGTATGTCTTATAGAGTCATTTGAAATTTCCAAAGGAAACTAAAAATAGAGCACATGATCTATGGAATTTGACTAATAATATGCAATCAGTTATATAGAGAGAGCTAGAACATGTTGAACATAAAGAACTATAAAAAATATCAGAAATAGTTACCAACATAGAGGGAACGGACCTTTTATATGGAGCTGATTCATTATCTAAAGCCTGGATTGTAGGAGATGCAAACTACCTGGAGGAAGTGAAGTCCATGAGCTGTGCACAGGATTTGGGACACTGTCAAGACTTCCTGGATGAGAGCTGAGCAGCCAAGCAGCCACGCAATTAGCTCACCAAAACCTAAGTTTAAAGTTGTCAGAGCTTTCACATGTGTGATACGAATACTGTATACATGTGTGTGCACACAAGTTCAAGTGTTCATGTGTGTAAATGTGTGTTTTTAAGAGAATGGAGGACAGTCCTTCTCAAGTAAAGGAATTTAACACTAGGAAAATGTGCCCAAGCGTGCCTATGTGATATCGCACTAACTCCCATGGAGGATGGGTATGCTACGGTGGGTCAATGGAGAACTGACACACAGGACTCCTAGCTATATATGAACCTTGCCTAGTGCCTCCAATGGACAATCAGAATGAACCCATTTTGCGTTTAACCAAAACTCACATTTGCATAGTGAGTGTGAATCATGACTCCATAGAAACCTATTGAGTAGCATGTTCAGAGGTCAATAGAATCAAATATCTGAATCTTATGTCATCCAAGAATTGACAGAACATCTACAGAAGATGCATAATGAACAGTCTGCAAGCACTCTTACTGCTGGAGTTAGTCATGGATGGTGCTCCAAGGATCCAGGGGAAGCTATTTTATTAATATGATGTAAGTTTATCATGGGCTGGAGCGATAGCACAGCGGTAGGGCGTTTGCCTTGCACGCAGCCAACATGGCCGACCCGAGTTCGATTCCTCCGCCCCTCTCGGAGAGCCCGGCAAGCTACCAAGAGTATCTTGCCCACACAGCAGAGCCTGGCAAGCTCCCCGTGACGTATTCGATATGCCAGACACAGTAACAACAAAGTCTCCAATGGAGACGTTACTGGGCCCGCTCGAGCAAATCGATCAACGGGAGGGCCTTTACTTTACTTTACTTTTAAGTTTATCATAGGTCACAGTGTTCTTAGGATGGAAATAGTGGAAGGTGGGTTAGTTAGCAACATTATCTAGGAAATGTGGTTCTCTTATGTGCTCAACTATTTTCAATGAAAACTATTGCCCTACATCAAAGAACCAATCATTAAAATGTTTGAAATTATGAAGCAACACATGCTTATTTTTATCATTCTCCCAATTTCTAAAAATTCAAGTAAACTAAAAACTAACACCACCAAATAAAAAAAAAGAGAGAACCACACTGAGAATTTTGTTGTATTTTCTTGTTATCTTATTTGTGTATACTTATAAGATCATATTTGTTTATGAGTACCTAATAAATGAGGTACATTTTTATCTTGTGCATCATTCTTTTTGTTTTTAAGTATTATTTTTATTGTCATAACTGATGTTTACTAGCAGTTACTATTAATATTTTGTTTCTTTTTTTTTTCAAGGGAAGCTGGCACTAATGAACATTACACAAATAACATTATGTGCTTTTTTTGTCTTATGATTATCAATCTGAACAACTCAGTTATTGCAATCTAGAGATCTGGACAAAGTAGGCTGAATCTGGGAAGATGCTTCAAGGCACTACCTAACTTGGAGATACATTTCATCTTCTAATCTGAAGTCCCTCCGACTAAGTACAGAAAATATTTTATAGGAGGAGCTCCAGACTCAAAATCAAAGATGTAAATCCTGATTCTGTCATCTCTCTGATCTGAGTTATTTTAGGTGTGTTGAACCATTCCACACCTAAAATAGACTGACCTCTAAGTGCTAATAGGAAAGAGACATTTAGGGGAAGAATTGTTCTAAAGGTGGGGCAGACAGATTGGGGAACATATTGGTTTAAAACTTGGATTTCTGAAGGCCAACACCAGCTCTGCTCTACCCAGGCTGACATTTTAACATGTAGTCAAGATCCTCTTAACTGATGTTCCTTCCTCTAGACAAGTCTCCTCCAATTTGTCCACATAGTTTCTGAAGTGGCTTTTGAGAATACATGTGCTTAAACTCAGCAGGGTTCATAGAGGATCAAGTCTAACCCTTTGGAGGCTATTGGAGTATTCTATGACCTGGTTCCTGATTTCTCTCTCTGGATCTCCAAGACAGGGATCTCTAACCATGATAAACTATGTCCATATACCCAAATCTGCTGTATTATGATCTCTAGGCATTTGCACATGCTTTTCTCTCTTCTTCTAAGAACATTCCAGCATTGAGTCTTTTTTTGTTTATTTCTTACTACTTACTCAGATCTCAACTGTTATATATAAAGTCTTCCCTTGTCAGTGTTGAACTGGATTTCATGTGTATTCTCTTGATTTATCTATCATAACACCGTCTCATTGTATTTATCTGGCCACTTTTTCCCTTTTCCTCTCCAATTGCTGTGGAGGGGGGCTATGCCATCTTTCTTTATCTGAACAATAGACTGTGCTCAGTAAAGGTACAATCATCACCTGAATGATAAATAGAATGAACTTGTCTTTAAAAGAGATATCGAGCACCCCCTACCTCCCATCCATCTATACACACACACACACACACACACACACACACACACACACGCCCCCTAATAATTTTCCTCAAAGTCCCCTCTGTTCCTGTCTTTGGGATCTAAGAATTGGGCCACATAGAATTTGGCCTTCTTCATGTGGATGGGAATAATTACATGAGGTTCTGGCTAAAAATGGACTTTTCATTTTGATCACGATCTGCATTACTTCTCGGAATGAGAAAGGGACATGGTGTTCTGGGAGCTCAGGGACTGGTTTGATGTGTGGAGTTGTGCGTGGTAGAAGAGAATCGTCACTGATTATGTGTTCAGTTTTGCTTTCTGAGTTTCGTGCAGGATAGCTATTTGGGGAAAAGTCAGTGTTTCATGGCACAGACTGAGATGATTTAAATAAAAAACACCGGAAATCTCTGCATAATCCTGTCACTCCAGAAGACAGCCGCCATGGGGCAGACTTGAGAATCAACACAAGTCTGAAAATTCGAGTAATGGGGCACAGGGACGCATTTGGCTTCAAGGCACAGACTTCTGTGCTTGCAAACCCTCCCTTCCCCTGCTCATTTTCACCTTAGTCATAGTAAATTTCTATGCATCCAGGAATTTTATGCTCTGTCCCTGCCCTATTCTCAAGCAAAGCCTGTTCTTGAGAAAATATTTCAGGTGTTATTGGTTTCTGACTAAACTCACTGCTTCTGATCTCTCTTACACCAGTCTAACCTACTCACTAGCGGTGGGACTGATCAGTTTAGATTCAATTTTCTCTTTTCTCTAAATAATTTAACGAACACCATTGCATTTGTGATAGAACAGATTTCTTAGCTTGACATTCAGAATGGTGTGAAACACTTTCTTGAGTTTTAAACTGTTATATTTGAGAAAGAAAAACTTTTAATTGTTGTTTAGGCAAAATGGTCACAATGGTGTTAACTTTGATGGTTTTGATAAAAAAAAATGACTGAACCTTCACCAAAATGTCTAAGATGCTCTACCACTCTGTCTCACCTCTAGTTCATTCCCTCTCCCCCACTCCACTGATTTGTAATCTCACTTTTGAATTCAAAGGTCAAACGTTTGTCCTCATTAGCTATTGTTCGTTCACTTATTTTGTTTCTATATATATCACAGATAAAATAGATCATCCAGTATTTCTCTTAACATGATATCCTCTAGCTCTATCCATGTTGTATCAAACTTCATTCTTTTTTTACAGCTATTTAATATTCCTTTATACATGTAGATCACAACTTCCTTATATAATTATCTGTTTTTGGACACTTGGAGTTGTTTTCCATATTCTGTCTATTGTACTAAGTGTTCCAATAAACATAAGTATTTGCACATCTTTTTGAATAATTTTTTTATGCTCTTGTGATAGATGTCAAGAAGTAGGATCATAGAAAGCCCTAATCCAGACAACATTTTCACCAGCTTCCTTTTAACCACATCTGATCCAGTTATTGTTGTAAAAAAATGTAATTTTTACATTTTAATGTGTAAAAAATTTTGGAAAACAGACAAATCCTATTATTTTCAGAAACAATAATGAGACAATAAGGTAGGCTTAATCATGTTGACTCATGTCATATGTGGAAGGTTACACTCTTACTGGGCAGAAGAAAAGAAGAACAAAGAGAGAAGGTCACCTCTGCAGGAAAAGGAAGCAGAATTATTACAGAATCCTGGAAAACACTGTCTTGATGCATTGAACTTATGCCCAGAGACACGGAAGTGAGATGCTAGCTTTTGTTTGACCGTTGTTCATACTACCACCTTACTTACTTCCTAGTTCCTGTCCCTTTCACAGTCCTTCTTCTACTTCACCTCATAACAGTCAATGACCAACAAGGCTTTCCCAGATAGCACAGTCCCTTCACGCTTGAACTCTTCATTTCTTTATATGCTAATTTATCGTTTATATCAACATATATTAACATATATCAGACATGTTGCTGAGTTAGCTTGAGAAAGACACAGTTCCACTCTTCAAAAAGATAACTCTCAGAGAGGTGGAGATGACAAGAGCAATTAAGAAAATAATTACATTGCATGAATTCACTGTGATTTTGACAAAGGTGGCAAAGAAACTAGGAGGGAAAATAGTATGACTAGTGCTCAGTGGATTCTGGGAGCTTCAGCCGACTGCTACTTAACCTAATACCTCCAAGAGTGCTTCAAGTCTACCGTCTTCAAGGAAATACTGAGCAGTGGCTGAAGTTCAGCATTTCTTTGGGACACTCTCATTAGGAAAATGAAAAATGCATTTTTGGAGAAAGAGCGGGCACATCCCTCAGGGCTGATGTGCATTCCATAACTAGAGGTTAAATTCCACAGGAAGTAGAGTGGGGTCGCTGACAAAAGCTGGGACTGCACATGTGAGATTGCTTCAATATATTTTACTGAGTAGTTCCTGCTCTAGTAGCTTCTTGTTATTGGAAAAACCAATCACACAAGTGGTTTTTATCCCCGGGGTGGTTTTAAAGAAATATTTCAGTTCAACCTCTGGCAGCCTGCACAAAATCAGGGCAAGTGGAAATACAAGGAATACGCAAGACTGTGAAAACAACTGGGAAGCAGGATTAGGAGCAGCAGTGGCTATAGAAGCTTTTCTTTGCTGAACACTTTGTGCCAATCCTCACACCTTTCAAGTGAAAGGGTGTTATCCCTTTTACAAATGAAGAAGCAAAGGATCAAGAGGTTCAATTACAGCTAAAACATAAATTCAAACCCATAGTGTATGCCTCTGAGGGACGAGCTAGTTCATTGTGAGAAACTACCGGGAACTCCTGAGCAATTCCCAGATTTGGAAACAGATGAGCTGTGCGAGCAGTGGTGAATGACACCACACAACCCAAGTTAGGCTCAGCATGGGAACAGCATGAGCCACAACTGGAGGGTGAACTTCATTATAGTGGTCCTGGTTTAAACCTGCTATTTATCTATATTTCGACTTGACTAATGTCATTCTCATTCTTGTCCCAATTCCATTAACGGCAAGAATAGGGTTAAGGCCCTGGCAGAGCAGACCATGTTAAAGATAGAATACAGAAGATTAGATAGACAGATAACACCCTTTCTCTTGCAGGAAAGAATGACACATGTCTCCTCTATTCTGAAGCTTAAAGGCAAAAGACAGAGGCTTGTGCTGGAAAACTCCAGCCCTCCTAACTCTGCGGGAAAGACCCAAGCATTCAGAAGGATGTTATAGTTCTAAATCAGAGATTCCACATCAGGGTATACAGACTGATTCTCTCCTAACTCTCTCCAGCATGTTCATGCTGGGGACCTGTAAGAACAGACTTAGTTTCTAAAGTGTTGGTATGACCTTGAGGCTGGAGAGGAAATGGATACAGATGCAGCTCAGAGATGCCACCCTGTGCACACGAGGGCTAGCTCGCCTCTAAGCACTGATTTCATAGTATGTTATAGGATGGGGTACTGATGGGTTAGCATGTTCTTCTGCCTTCCCTCCCCTCTTCCTACAAGGCCAGAGCTAAGTATTTTCTTATTTATTCCTGCATTCTCTCTGCACTTGATGTCTGATAGGGCCTCAAGAACTGTATTTTGCAGATGTAATGCTTTTGCTTATTATAAACTTTCTTTTTAAAAAGTCTACCAACTCACAGTTTTTCTTTTATAGAAACAAACTTTAGAGACGGGTGGGGGGTTGGGAGGTAGTTAAAAAAAAAAGAAACAAAGTTTAGAGTTTAATTTTCCTTACAAAACTTCAATTTATTAACATGCCCTCAAATCCCATATATAGCCACAACTGAAATTAACCCAATGTCTTATCACATGCCAGGCACGTGTTCTGTAATAGAGTCATATCCATGGTTCTCAATGTATTCCAGAGCTGTGATAATACTTCATCTGTAAGGTTACAAGATAGAGCATGCATAAAATAAATCCATAACAAGGTCTCCTATATCCAAGGTATTAGGGCAAGGGGCTCGGGAGAGGAGTTGCCCAAATTGATCTCAAACCAAAGTAAGCTGAGTCCACACAGGAAAAGAGATGCTTCAAGTCACCTGATAATTTGTTCCTTATTATTTTTGTAATTGTCCCCTTCAGTAGAGTGGAAAGGGATGGTTTGAGATTATATTCCAGTGTCTAAAAACAACCATATGTTGTCCAGTTTTGCCAGCACAATTTTTTAAAGAGGCTTTCCTTGCTCCAATTCACATTTCTTGCTCCCTTATAAGATTAGATGATCATATGTTTGTGGGGAGATGTCAGTATATTCAAACCTGTTTCATTGGTCTTGGTCTGCAGCTCTGCCTTTGTTCCAGTACAATGCCGTTTTAATTATTACTGCTTTGTAGTAGAGTTTGAAGTTAGGAAGGTTGATTCCTCCCATTTTCTTTTTCCCAAGAATTGCTTTAGCTATTCGTAGGGGCTTATTGTTCCATATGAATTTCAGGAGTGTTTGCTCCATTTCTTTGAAGAATGTCATGGGTATTGTTATAGAGATCGCATTGAATTTGTACAATGCTTTGGGAAGAATTGACATTTTGACAAAGTTAATGCTCCTGATCCATGAACAGGGGATATTTTTCCATTTCCTGGTGTCCTCTTTTATTTCCTGAAGCAGCGTTTTGTAGTTTTCTTTGTACAGATTCTTTACTTCCTTAGTTAAGCTGATTCCTAGGTACTTGATTTTCTGGGGCACAATTGTGAACGGGATATTTTTTTCATGTCACTTTCTTCTCTCTCACTATTTGCGTATAGAAAAGCCATGAACTTTTGGGTATTGATTTTATAGCCTGCAACTTTACTATACAAGTCTATTGTTTTTAGGAGTTTCTTGGTAGAGGTTTTAGGGTTCTCTAAGATAGTATCATATCATATGCGAATAGTGAGAGCTTAATTTCTTCCTTTCCTACCAGGATGCCCTTAATATCTTTTTCTTGCCTAACTGCTATTGCAAGTACTTCCAGTACTATGTTGAACAGCAGTGGAGAGAGTGGGCATCTTTGTCGCGTCCCTGATCTTAGAGGGAAGCTCATGCAAAAAAAAAAATGGCTCATGCAAAAAAATGGGCTCAGATCTCTGCTTAATACCATGTACAAAAGTAAGATCAAAATGGATCAAAGGCCTCAACATCAGACCGGAATCCATAAGGTACACTGAAGACAAAGTTGGCAAAACCCTCTATGACATAGCAGCTAATGGTACCTTCAAAGATGTCAAACCACTGGCCAAACAAGTGAAAACAGAGATAGACAAATGGGACTATCTTAAACTAAGAAACTTCTAAACCTCAAAAGAAACAGTGACCAAAATACAAAGACAGTCTACAGAATTGGAAAGGATATTCGCCCAATGCACATCTGACAAGGGGTTGATATCAAGGATATACAAAGTTTTGGTTGAACTCCACAACAAGAAAACATTCAACCCCATCAAAAAATGGGGCGATGAAATGAACAGAAACTTTCTCAAAGAAATCTGAATGACTAAAAGGCACATGAGAAAATGCTCTACATCATTAATCATCAGGGAGATGCATATCAAAGCAACAATGAGATATCATCTCACACCACAGAGACTGGCCCAAAAGAACAAAAGCAATCAGCACTGGCATGGATGTGGCAAGAAAGGGACCCTCCTTCATTGCTGGTGGGAATGCCTACTGGTTCAGACCTTTGGAAAAAAGTATAGACAATTCTCAAAAAATCAGAAATTGAGCTCCCATTTGACCCAGCTCCTGGGAATATATCCCAGAGAAGCAAAAAAGTATAATCAAAGTGACATCTGCACTTGTTTGTTCATTGTGGCACTGTTTACAATAGATAGAATCTGGAAAAAACATGAGTGCCCGAGAAGAAATGACTGGTTAAAGAAACCTTGGTAAATCTACACAATGGAGTACTCTGCAGCTGTTAGAAAAGATGAAGTCATGAAATTTACATACAAGTGGCACTACATGGAAAATATCATGCTAAGTGAAATGAGTCAGAAAGAGAGGGACAGACATAGAGAGATTGCATTCATCTGGGGGAAAATAAAGTAACAAAATAGGAGACTAACACCCAAGAATAGCCGAGATAAGTACCAGGAATCTTACTCCATGGCTTGGAGGCCAGCCACACACACTAGGAGAAAAGGCAGCTCAGATAGAGAAGGGAGCACCAATACAGGGTGTTGGGAGGATCATCCCAGGATGGGAGATGCATGCTGAAAGTAAACTATAGACTGAACATGATTGCCACTCAATGCCTCTTTTGCAAACCACAGCACCCAAAAGGAGGGAGAGAACAAAAGGGAATTCCCTGCCACAGAGGTAGGGTGGGACAGGGGGTATGGGGGGATACTAGGATCAGTGGTGGTGGAGAATGGACACTGGTGGAGGGATGGGTACTCGATCATTGTATATTTGAAACCCAAGCACAGAAATTTGTAAGTCTACAACTGTATCCCACGGTGTTTCACTTCATTTCATTCATTCATTTCATCATCCTGTTAATCGTCGATTGCCTCGAGCAGGCCCCAGTAACGTCTCTTTCATCCTAGCCCTGAGATTATATTCAGGGCTCTTTAGGAGAATGAGACCCATCATTGTTACTGGTATTTGGCATATTTGGTAGGCCACGGGGAGTTTGCCAGACTCTGCCCTGTGGGCAGGCTACATTCGACAGCCTGCAAGTTTGTCCAAAGTAGGAATGAGATAATAAGATGTCGGTTCCGGGATCTGGATTTTATAGTGTTTCACTATAAAATAGTGTTAATCTGGATTTTATAGTGTTTCACTAAGAAAAATAAAAAAATAAATAAATAAAAAATTAGCAACCAGATGCTGAGCAAAAATAAAAATAAAATAATAAAAACAAGTAAGTTGGGGAATGGAAGTGGTGTCAGGGAAGAATTTAGTTAGGAATTTATTCTGAGTTTTCAATGCCATAGTGTTTATTTGATTTAAGTAGTTTTGGCT
Organism: Sorex fumeus; assembly: GCF_029834395.1. Lineage (NCBI taxonomy): Eukaryota > Metazoa > Chordata > Mammalia > Eulipotyphla > Soricidae > Sorex > Sorex fumeus. The sequence continues at coordinate 17,999,629 of NW_026606102.1, read as the reverse complement.
GAGGGGTTATCAAGAGGATGTCCTTCCTCTTGAGGTGGCAATTTAAATGGTCCCTAAAGGATGGGAACATTTTAACCACTACTGAGAGATCAAGATCAACTTTTAAGAAAGGATAGACTAGAAGCCTGGATTTTCCCTGGATGTCCTTGATGCCCTGATTCATTGTCTTTGGAAGATATTGAATCTGCTTATGCTTTACATTTGTTTATGCTTTACATTTGCTCCTTAAAACTATTAGGACTCTCCTGGGAATACACATTGTTTCTTTTCATATTTGGTTTTTAAGATATAATTCTAATCCCCCAAAAGAATTTTTAAAGAAGTTTTTGAGCGCTACAAAACACCTAAAAACAAAACCAAGAAACAATCCTATAATCAAAATCATGGAGAAGAGGAAAAATAAGAATAGAGGAAATTAAATGATCTAGATGACTTAGCTCTTCAGAAAACTATTTAGTTTCTCTCTCTTGCTCACACCCCCTCTATTTTTATTTGCATCTCCAAAATAGGGATAAGAAGACCTTAAATTTTGAATTAATTATTTTGTTTTGATGACAATTATGGATTAGTCATGGCAGTATGTGGTGCTGGGGATCAAACTGGGGTTGGTCAAGGCAAGTGCGTAAACCCCTGTACTATATCTCCAACACAAGAAGGGCTTTTAAAGTTGAGTATAATTTTAAACCAAATATTAGCCAAGCGGCACAAATGCTGGCCGACTTTGACCATGAGTGTGGAAAGATAGGACTACAGCTGAATCTCACGAAGACAGTGTTTATGAGAAATACTCTCATTCCTGATGTTCCATTCTCTCTCAATGGAACAACCATCCCCGAATGCAACAGTTATGTGTACCTAGTTCAAGAAGTCAGCATGACAAATGACCTGGCACCTGAGTTGCACAGGAGGAAGAGAGTGGCTTGGAAAGCCTTCAAGAGCGTTGAAGAAATAGCTAAGAGGATGAAGAACCTCTGGCTCTGGGCACATCTCTTCGATTCCACTCTTCCTGCATTAACATACGCCTCATAGATCTGGGTCCTACGAAAACAGGATGAGAACACTATTTAGGTTTCCCAAAGAGGAATCCAAAGAGCTATGTTTAGAGTATAACGTTTCACTCGAGTGAGAGAAAGAATCCGGAGTTCTGACCTCCATCAAAGATCAAGAATCAGGGACACTGTCTCATTTGCCAAGGCGTCAAAAATCAGATGGGCTGGACACATAATGAGATTTGGAGATGACCGCTGGACTAGAGCTACTACTGACTGGATTCCACAGGATGGAAAGATCGCATGGCTGCCCAACTACGAGATGGTTAGACTTCTTCATCAATACCCTGAACAATCAGTTTAAAGCTCTTCGTTTTCTTGAAGCAAGTAGATGCCATTGGGCTACACTAGCACACGACAGGGATGAATGGAGATATTACTGGTGCCCGTTCGAGCAAATCGATGAGTAATGGGATGTCAAGTGATCAAGTGCTAATTTTACTTAGGGATTTTATATTACAGAAAATTATAACACTAAGGTGTTATAATGAATATATAATTTATATATGAGATATGTAGCTGGAGCAATAGCACAGTGGTAGGGCACTTGCCTTGTACCCAACCGACCCAGCCTATCTAGGTTTGATTCCTCCGCCCCTCTCGGAGAGTTTAGCAAGCTACCGAGAGTATCTCGCCTGCTCGGCAAAGCCTGGCAAGCTACCCATGATGTATTCGATATGCCAAACACAGTAACAATAAGTCTCACAATGGAGATGTTACTGGGCCTGCTCGAGCAAATCAGTGAACAATAGGAGGACAGTGCTACAGTGCTATGAGATATAACATTCATATATTTATTTTTAAAAAGTTTTATTTATTGAATCACCATGAGAATAGTCACAAAGCCTTTCAGTTTAAGTGTCGGTCGGTCATACAATGATCAAACACCCTTCCCTTCACCAGTGCACATTTTCCACCACCAAGAACCCCAATATACCCCCCTCCTCCCTGTCTGTGTGGCAGATTTCACTTTACTCTCTCTCTCTCTCTCTCTCTCTCTCTCTCTCTCTCTCTCTACGTTGATCACATTCAATATTACGACAAAAGACCCAATATTTTTATTTGGAGTTTTCCCCAGCATTCAGACTTACCAAGAAGACATCGTTGGATAATTTGTTTTCTATTGCTAATTATGAAGAGCATATGATGTCATGTGGCTGCAATAGTGGCTACGTGATTTTGGATTTCTGATATTTTAGTAATAAGCCTAGAGGGAATACTGCCAAAAGCCTCTGGGTTCTGAGATTGGTTTGTGTGCCTCTGGGATCATGGTCATTCAGGAACCGAGGTGTTTGTGGGTGGCAACCCATGGCCTTGTCAGGGTGGGGAGCATGGCCAATTCCACCCCCCCCCCCCCATCCCATGAGGCTCCACATGCTTCATCAATGCAGTCTCATACATGGCTTTCCATTAGGCTCTAAAAGATGGAGGCCACTATGCTGCCACCGCAAGTGTGTGTGTGTGTGGGGGCAGGCGGAGGGATAAACACCCTTTCCTTCGCAGGGTGGCATAGCACCATAGTTAAATGCACAGTCCAGATGCATTTCAGTTGGGCATTATATTTTGCTCAGATTTTCTCATCACCATTCAAGGTCACCTTCCAGGGACAGACGTTAGATCATTTACTTTCCATTGCTCACTTGTATATCAGGAAATGTTGTACGGCCAATGATGTGGCCGCACGGTTTGGAAGAATACTCCTGGTACCTACATACCAGAGCCATGCTTGTAGAAGCTCATGGTCGCTGGGATTTCATCTGGAGAAGGCGGGGAGACAGCACCTACCCCATCTGGGACCTCCCAGTGATATCGGCTCATTATGGGGTCCGGAGAATTCTCCGGGAGTTGTGGAGCCTGCCAGCAAGTTTTCTTCGCTGCTGTGTGCTGCAAGATGATGCTGGGGGAACATTCATATTTTTAAGATAAGACATAGGATTGAACAAAAATATAAAGTTTCTTTTTCTTTTGTTTGGAAACATATTAAGGTCCCTCTCCCATACCTAGGGGAAGTATTCTGAGTCTCATGTCTAAGGGGCGTTTTACCACACTTAAATCTGGTTCAACAAAATATTTTTTGTTCCCTATCTGCTTAAGATTAAATAAGTATGAGGAGTTCTCAAAATTCCTGCATAGCATTATTATATGAAGATTAAATGAAATAATAGATCAGAAACATTTCAAAGCCAGGAACTGTGTTCTGGACCCAGATTTAGCACTTACTTGTATGAGCCAATCCCTTCTCCAACTGGATTCACCACTTATGGGCTATACCAAGTCTGCTAAATACTCTGGAATGGGTTAACAAGTAAAGCAGTTAGCCCAGTGCTCAAGGTAAGTGACATAGGGTCTAGTAACATTTTTACTTTGGAAAGTTCAGAACTCCTTATTTGAAAAGCCCTTTCCCTCTCTATACCACTTCTCTCAAATATAAAACCTTTTGAAAGTCTCTGCTCTCCCAGGCTGAGTTAGGTGCCTCTTTGTGGACCTTTAGCACCTTGTGCTACCTTGGCCACAGATACTATCACTGTAGGTTGCAATTGCCTGTCAGAGCCATCTACTGTGTGCTTTTGTGAGGAAGGATGTTTTGTTATTCTGATCTGTAACTCCAGCTCCTATCATTGCAGTCAAAACAGAACTGGATTCAGTCATGTTCGCTGAATTGCAAGAAACTGTGGAGGTGCTTTAAAAAAATATCACGACATTCGGAATAAAACCCTGCACCGAAAGTGAGGCAACATTAATCTGTGTTCCTGCCCAGCCAGAGTAATGTCTCTGCATGATGTCAGAGTTATATATGCTGCAGGAAGTGAAAGTGCCAGGCCATGAAAGTCTATTTTCTGCATTTGACTGGCTCTCATGGAAGCTCCATTCCATGCTGATTGCCCACAACTTTCCTCCAGAAATTGCCAGCCTGATTATGGGGAAAGAATCCAGATCTAATTGTTCTTTGTAAGCTTTGGACAGAAGGTATTGTTGCTTGAAAAATGGAACTGTCTAAATTAATTTTCCCGAAACAAACATCTTTGCCAAATAAAAGCAGTGCATAATAATAATCCATAAATAAAAGCAAAATGATACCTTTTGTTACATGGGGAAAGCAAATGTGATCAACACACACATACACAAAGGAAAATGTTATTTTCTTAAAACTCCAGAGACATCTTGAAGTATGCTGAGAGGGATGTGTGTGTGTGTGTGTGTGTGTGTGTGTGTGTTTGTGCGCCCACGCGTGCTGAGAAAAAGATGGGAGGGGAGATGCTTCTTTTTCTCATTTCCTTTGATTTTGAAAAACAATCCCTGTTCATCTCCGATTTCTGCACAATGTAGTCAGAATATTCTTAAATCCCATTATACTCGTAATAGACAGGGATTAGGAAAGCAGTGGAATGAACAATTATTAAACTGCTTTTTTCCCTGGCTTAATTTTCCTAAACTACTTTGAATTTACTTTAACTTCTTCTTCTTTTTTACCATGTTTATCACTTTATTAACTGATATATTCTTCTTTAAAAGAAAAGATATAAAGAACCTCTTTTATGTAAGAGTGCTCTATGTTTACTTATTTTATCCTAACAATACTTTCATAATGCAAGTATTTAAACCCATTTTAGCAATGAGAAACATATGCAAAGCGACAAAGTAAATCACCAAGTGACTGAATTAAAATTTAAGTTAAGCGTCTTTGAAACCTGTCTTTAAAAACATTCCTCCACAATACATCCTTTAAAAAATGTTACTAAAGATATCCAAATAAAGAGAAAAATAAGCACGCACAAAGGTCTTAACCTTTCAACAGTCTTTTCTTTTTTTTTTTCTACCCTGCTATTTTCAGTGCTTGCCTAGCATCTATGCTTGTAACACTGGGGTAATAATTATATAGAAGAAATAAATATGTAGTCATGACATAAATATGATTTTTCTACTTCTGTATTGTTATTTTTAGGTTACATTATATCATAAGAAGTTTTCCAATAGTATTATATAGTCACTGCAAATGTTCTTTTAATGACTTTGTAATGTTAAGTTTAGTGAAAGTGCATAGTTTATTTAAATATAGGACATTCAGGCTGCTATTATATGGTTATTATAAATGACATTACAATAAACATGTTCCTGGCTTCACTTTTTCCCTTGGATTAGATTATTTCTCTGTAAAGAATACCCAAGAGTGGAATTACTGGGTCAGAAAGTATGTACCTTTTTGTGACTCTTGATACATACTGCCGAATTGCTTTCAAGTAGAATCAATCCAATTTATACTGTTATGAATAGGGAGTAAGTTAAAGATTTTACTGTACCTAGCCAATATGGAGGATTATCACTTTTAAAACATTTTTTGTTAATGTAATAGCTACTTGGTATCTGATGTTACTTTAATTGTTCTATTTTAAAAAGAAAACAAAAGACGATTTGTGGATTTGACTTGGTTTTCATTATCTTATTCATTCATCACACTTCCCAGAGTAACAGCTGGTTCCATATTTACCTTTAGGCATTACAAATTCAACCCTGCTTTTCAAAGTCTTAGGGACAACCATCTTCTTCTCAGTTAAGCATCTTTTATATCTCTGGAAATATCCACTTGTGCCTGATTTGGCTAAAAATGCTTTTACTAAGTAAGTAGGCTCCTTAACAATTTTCCAGTTAGGGACCTAGAGGAATAGTGTGGGGTCTCAGAGCACTTGCCTTGCAAGTGTATGGTAGCGAGTTCAAATCCTTGCTGGTACTATGTGAGCCAAGTATGTCACGGCATTTTGTTCTGAAAGCTCTGCTGTCTTTGATTTCAGGTGCCACAGATGATTTCTGGTTGAGATCTACTTGTGTGCACAGGCAGGACAAAGGAACATGACACAATCACTGAGGCCTGACACTATCATGATGTGGGAATGCCAAGGTTTCAAAACATGACTACTGGTGAGCAATGTGTGAGCACTACAATTAAAGAAGTGCAAATCTCAGTGAGCACCTTAGCTGAGCACACAAGCATTGCAACTATGGACTGCAATGTGCCACACCCAGTGAACATCAGAGCTAAAAATGTGCATTCAGCCAAGATTTTGTAGAAGCCCTGGTGGTGGCAATAATGCCACCAATAGTAACAAGGGAGAGAAGGCAAGAGGGAAGGGAATAAAATGGTTTTTCAGCCAAAAAAGAATGCTAAACATATACTTCTAGATAGTGCTAATATAGGCTTTGAGAATTTCAGGGTGATCTGAAGTCCTCCCCACTCTTTAATCCTCTTGTAAGGAGCATCACTTCTCACTCCACAGTGAGTAAGAGGAGCTGTAGGCAACCAAGGGCACTGACCTTCCACTACAGAAGAAGTGGGTCTTTCTCAGGATACTCCTAGATTTTGTCTCTTCCAATAGTCTGTAGATGAGAGACATCAAAGGATCTCCTCCTTGGCAAGAGATATTTTTGTTGCCCTAAAAGAAATTCAGGCAGGAACTCCCAAGAGACTTCAAGGAAAGAAAGTTAAGATCAGCCTTCCTTAAAAGGCCTAAAGGAGGAGGAGTTCTCTCAAAAAACAGGCCGTGTTCTACACTGGAATGTATGGGTTTCACTGTGTGTGTGTGTGTGTGTGTGTGTATGTGTGTGTGTGTGTGTGTGTGTGTTTGTGCACATGCACTCTCTGCATATACCTGTGAGAATTTGGTCTGATATTTGCATATAGCAATTGTTCTCTGTATATTTTCTTTCCAAGAACTTGAGGGAACGTATATTTTATTTATTTATTTATTTATTTATTTTTGTGAACAAAGAAGTTCTTTATTTGCACCAAGCACACAATCTGGTTGACCAGGGTCCCCATACACAGAGGGTGACTGGAAGGTGTATTTTAGGTTAGTATGATAGGATTGAGGTTCAGAACTTTAATTATACTCCTGAGGTTTATCACAGGACTCCTCATTTTAATGCTTAAACCTGGAGGTGTAAATCATCTCCAAGACCTGCTGCTTCTGCCTGTTTGTATAGCCAGCATACTTACCAACTCGCCTGAGGCCAGAAAGCCAGCCACATGTCCATCTTTAGTTCCCAGCCCTGTGGTATTTCTTGTTCCTATGGCTTCTCATATCTTGTTGTTTTGTCTTGTCACATCTTTCCTGTCACAATCTTTCCTTGATTAGATACCTCTCGCCTGTTTTTCAAAGCGGTTTACAGGTTGCTTCCATTCTTATGCTTTTTCTGACCCTCATAAAGCTTTCTATGCCATACTTCTGTGCTTTGATGCTTCAGATACCATCCTATAGCTGTCTGTTTTATTTCACTCAGATTGAGCAATTTAGCCTTAGTAATTAATCACAGGCCACACCACTGATACTATACTGTATTTCTGTTTTCCTTTAGAATCGTGAGAAATTTATATTGTTTATAAAATATATGCTCTATGGTATTTTTGTTATGTGGTTCAGACAGACTTAAAATGATGCCGAGTTAATGTTCTTAAATAAATTGATAAATGTGCAGAATCAGAAGAAACTACGGAGAGGGAGAAACACAGTGGTCCAAGAGGACAAGAGTATTTTCAGAGTATTTTCCCCCTGGTACTTACATATTTTTCTTTTATTGATTTGTTTGTTTTGGGAATCACGCCCGGTGGTATTGAGAGCTTCCTCCTGACTCTGCACCCAAGGATCACTTCTAGTGGGCTCAGAGGACCATATGGGGTGCTGGTGATCAAACCCAGTTTGGTTGCATGCTCCCTACCTGCTATATGATCTGTCTTGACCTTCATGTAGTTACATAATTTCTTTCAGGACCTCCTGAGCATTTCTCAGGAGCTGAGAAATGTTGGGGGCCACATTTCAAACAATATATAGCTGCTGGGTGAGCCTGAAAGATCAGTGCTCAGACTGGCAATGTGATATTATTCAGGCTAAGCTGTTCTGAGGGCCACCAGGGCTAGATCCTTAGTATATAGGGCCGGGGATCAAACTGGAGGCCTAGCACAGGCCAGGATGTGTTCTGTGTCCTTTGAGTTATGTACTCAGCCTTGTGGCTACATAATACTCTGGTTGCTGGATGCTTCATTCCAGTATTTATTGACTGACTGGCAGAAAAATTAAAAAAAAACACAATAAAATAAAAAGCCAGATCACCAGTAAACAGAGGGGAAGACATTATTTTCTTGGCTGACCAAGTCTTTGTTTTTGCAGCTAAAGTCCCCCAGAGGGCCCTCCTGTTCCAGGCCTTCTCTACCAACATTCTGTTCAGACCACGCATGTCCTCTGCAATCACTTTAGCATGATTACTAGACCTGGATTTTATTTCATTTTATTTTACTTTAAAAAATTTAAGGTCAAGCTTTCCAGGAGCTACCATTAAACAAATGCATATTACGTGCCAATCACTAGAATTTGTGATCTGGTCATACCGCAAATCCCTAATTCTTCTTAACAAATCAGAAATGTAGGCATTACCCTTCTTATATAGACAAAGAGAGTTAAATTTTCTAAATATCCTAACTAAGAAGTTACAGTCCAACAGGCCTGACTGGTTTCAGAGTCCATGATCTTATTTTTCTATCACACTTCCTTGCTTCTCAGCCCCTCAGGAGCACACAGTAGGTGAATACAAACAGAGAATGAATTATTTACATGCTTCTTACAAAGTGCCACAATTTCTCAGAATCAAACATTTTCTTCCCCTGAACCAGCTCTGATATGTGGGTAGATGACAGATGGTGACAATTGTCCACTGCTTCCTTGAATATCATATTTGTATCCTATTCAAAAACACATTCACAAAGATGTGTCTGAGGATATAGGGGAGCAGAGAAGAGAAAATATGCTTTTCTTCATTTGCCTAGTATGCTCCCAAATGTGTCAATATTTTTTCTCTTAAAATAGAGCACTACATTGTATCTCCTTTTGTCTCTGCTTAAATGAGAGAGAGTGAGAGAGTGAGAAAGAGAGAGAGAGAGAGGAGAGAGGAGAGAGACAGAGACAGGGAGAACACTGGCTCCAATATGTATTCCAGTTAAAAGGAGAAAGACCTCTTTGCTCTTTGTATTGAGATGATTGTATCAATGGCTTTACAAACCATTGTGCTTGGGTGTGTGTATGGGTGGGTGGCGGGGGGAGGGAGTTAGAACCCACTCCAAAGCAACAGAGAAAAGTGAAATGAGAATAAAGATCCTTTTCTGAAACTACTGAATCTTATAAGATCCTCAAAGATGATCTCATACAGGTAAGCAGACAAAAGCAGCAAATCCATCCTGCTGCCAGTTTCTAGATGACACACAACTCTGAGTTAGATATGGTATATATATTTTTTTAATGACTAAAACATATAAGAAGAAAAATATCTTTGGTGCAAATCTATGAACAATGGAAGGACAGTGATACAGTGCATATAAAATTACACAAATTTAAATTTAGTGTTCATAAAGTTTGAAACAGCCTCACTCACCCATTAGTTAGCTCTGGTGTTAAACACAAGGGCCCATACCACGACTGGTTGAAGAATGTGTAGACCAGTGCAAAATATAAGTGCAGAGCCCTCTATTTAAAAAGCAGAATAAAAGACCCTTTCAAAGTACTACAATTTAAAAACTCTACCTTCTTTTCTACTATTCCTCAATTTGCCCTGTTTGTTTTAATTTGCTATTTAACCAGGTAGCTATAGATATAATGGCTATCTTACTCTCCAGGGATACTGGATCTCAGACAGGTACCTGGATGGAGGATGAGCAAGAGCTGAACTGACAACTAAACAACCTCTGGCTCTGCATTCTAGGACACAAGGGCAGGAAGGGTCTTGAACTCCATAAAGTGAAGGAAAAGGTAGCTGAAAAGATGGGTTTTAGGGGATGGGGATTCTGGGTTCGGGAGTGGTCAGCAAAACAGGCTGCATTTTTGCCTGAGCAAAAAGACCTGGAGATAAGAAAACACACATACTCCTGGAAAATGGGGAACACCCTTATCACAAGAGCACAGAGGAGAATAAGAATGTGTAGGAGATTGTTCTCAAAATTAGGGAGTAGAACTTAGCATTCCTAAACCTAATTAAGGAGTCAGAATGCTTCTCTTAAGGTCACTGAAAACCACCACCAGCAAGTTCAGGGATGGAGAAACATCTGGCTAATGTGTGCCTTTGGTGATGAATAAGACTGTTTATAAAGTTGAAAGTGACTAGTCCCACTGGAAAGTCAAATACAGGATGTGGAAGAGGGAACTGATTCAGTGTATTCAGTGTCCGGTATGTGCCAATTCACTGTATTCAGTGTCCGGTATGTGCCAATTCTGTGTTAAGAGCTTTATGTCCACATTAAAACACCCCCGTTTACAAATGGAAACTGAGGTTACAAAAATTAAGACTGAAGGTACAGGGGCTTGAGGGATAACACAGTGAGGGGTGATGTGCTTGGCATGTGGCAAACCTGGGTTATCCCATATGGTGCCCTGAGCACGACCAGGAGTAATTCCTGAATACAGAGCCAGAAGTAAGCCCTGTACATCCTGTACATCACCTGGGTGGTCAAATTGACACGATCTCCCATCAAAAAAAAAAGTGAAGAATACATTTCTTTACTGAAGAAAGTGGCTCTATGACCTTTTTTGAGTTGTCTAACACTTATACTGATGTCCCTTTCTGGTTTTCAAGAATTTCAAGCAAGTGTATCAGAGCCACCCAGTTCCTTTTCTCACAGGACAAGACTTAGTCTTTGTCTAGAAAGTGTGTGGGGAACTTGCAGGTAGAAGGGTACATTCCTTTCATTTTGGCCTGGCCCTGATTACTGGATTGAGATTCCTTCTATCTGTGACTATGGGCTCCTCAAAGGCCAATCTTCTATCTGTTCTCAATGTCGGCACAGACACTGGCACAGAAGCTAGGCAATCTATCCTGGCTTACACAACTCGTGAACAAATTAATGATCAGATAAATTCATTAATTAAAGACCTCCCAAATTCATCAAGAGTCCATCACCCTCCTAAGTGGAAGCCAAAGCCAAAAGCAACCCTTGCAGTTTTCTGGAGGCGGCATGCTGAGGCTGAGAGCTGTGACGCGCTGTTTTAGCATCAGAACCAAATTTACAGCAAATAGTGGCCATAAACAGCACAAGCTACTCAGTTAAGCTAATTTATGTTCACACCAGGGCCGTCCTGGCCCCCAAAGCCCAGAGCTCTTTACAATTCCGAAATGATTAAAAGCATCACACCAACCCATATTTTCCATTTTTATTAAAAGCACTAAAGCGGGCCCTGCTTTCTGCATGTCAATGGGGAGCTGCTTCCAATTCAGGGGAAAACAGCCTGTCCTCAGACCACCAGCCAAGGCCCACTCCTGTACATCCCACTGCGGGCCTCCTCCTGCTTCTAATCCCCACAGTGCTTCATCAAAGGAGGTGGCCCCACTCTTCATGTCCTCCCTCCTGTCCTCTACCCAACCCCCTTTTGACTCAAGCCTCTTATCAGCTAAAGGCATGGCCCTGCTAAAGATTTTATTGACTTGCACGGTCCTGACATTGCAGGCTGAATGGTGCAAACTGCCTTTGCAGCGATGTGTCCTGCCATTCTAACAGAGGCCAACATATCTCCAGATACCCAGAATTTTTGTTTGTTTTTTCTACACCTTTTTCGTTCAGGATTTTTGTTTCTACACCTTTGTTCATGGTGGTTTCTGGGTCTAGAAAGACTTTTCTTCCTTTCTCCACCTGGAAAGTATCTACACTTAGATCATTTAAGATCTAACTCAGGGAAAGGAACACTGACAATGGTGAAGGAAAGTGGTCACTTTGGAGGAGGACTGGGTGCTGAAAGGAGGGAAAAAGTGTCTGCCATAAAGGCAGGCTGAGAGACCCTGGTGGAGGGAAGTGGAAACTGGTGAAGGGATTGGTGTTGGAACACTGTATGCCTGAAACTCAATCAATCACAGTCACAACCATCCTGTTATTCGTCGATTGCCTTGAGCAGACCCCAGTAACGTCTCCTTCGTCCTAGCCCTGAGATTTTTTTTAAAAAGTGCCATATTCAAGGCTCTTTCAGTGTTAGGAGAATGAGACCCTTCATTGTTACTGGTATTTGGCATATTGGGTACGCCAAGGGGAATTTGCCAGACTCTGCCGTGACATAAATGGAAAAGAATTGTTAAAAGAATTGTTAAATTAATGTTTATAATGAATATGTAACAGAAAAAATCCAGTACAACATATAATTAACAAGAATAACTCTGTAACTTCATAACTCATGTCGATACAATATATTTTTTAAAAAAAGATCTCATTTTAACCTTTACTTTGCATTGTTGGCCTTTCTCCATTTGAAGTCATTCTTTGTGTACAAGTCAACTGAAGCATAGGTAGTATATGCTGATGTGTTTGTTTCTCTCATGTGAGTTTCAAGTACATAGCCTTGCAATGAGTAGGACCTGGGTAAATGAACGAATAAATAAATTATGCGTTCTTTTTGTGTGTGTTTATTTTGGGGTCACACCTGGCAGTGCTTAATGTTTACTTCTATCTTTGGGTTCAGGAATAACTCCTGGTGGGGTTCAGAGGGCCATATGCCAGGAATCATTGAAAGCAAGTGCCCTACCTATTGTACTATCTCACTCTGACCCAGTGAATCAGTGATTCTAACACCTAGCAATGTGACCCAACAGAGACAATACTAAAATGTGAGAAATTTACTCATACAAGCTTATGACCTTGCTTACATGTTCATCAGACAACAATCTGAGATCATATCTCCATCACACCTACTCATGAACCAGGGCTCACATATAAGACCTTGCCTCCTGTTAGTATTTTCTCAGGCCACACCCCTCCTTATTGTTCACAAAATTCATCTCCCTTTTACCTTCTAAAACATTAGTAAGTTTTACCTTGTAGTCTTTTCTGTATCACTGTTAATTCAGGTTTTACTCCATAAATCCCACCAATAAGGATATGTTTGTTCTTTCACCAAAGTGTTTGAATTCCCTTTTTCATTATTAATTTTTCTCTTTTCCTTGAAATAGCTATATAAATCATATACATACTGCCTTCCCCCATAAACAGACTACTTCTTCGCAGGTTATTCTTCTTATCCTAGACTTTTGTGATGTTTTGGGTTTAGGGGTCATACTCAGCGATGTTCAGGGTTTACTCTGACTCTGCACTTGGGGCTCACTACTGGCATGGCTTGGGAGACAATATGGGGTGCCAGGGATTGAACCTGGATTAGGTACTTACAAAGGCAAATGCCCAACCTGCTGTACTTTCTCTCTAGCACCTTCCTGTCAACACTCACCTTAAAGTGACTCCCTAGTTTGTCTCTTTCAAGCCTGTGTTCTCCCTTGAACATGCATCTCTCTGCTTTTTCCACTCCTGAGAAGCCCATGTTCTCTCTTGAACACTTAATCCTCTCTTTATCTTCCAGACATTTTTCTAAGAAAATTTCATTCAGTAAGAACTATCTCACGTCACAAAAAACAAATAAAAAGAAAAAGGAGTGTCAATTACATGCTTTCCAGGACCACTTATATAGCAAAAGATCCCAAATTTATATCTCAAGCTCTGACTTATCATTTCTACTCTGAATTCGTGTCAAATCCTATATTTAATATTTATATATGAATATTTAATAGGTATTCAAATTTAGCACTCTAAAAACAAAATTCTAACTCTTCTCCTTAAATATGTCCTGTCCAGTCTCTCTCTTCTCACTTCCAGAAAGATAATTTCATTCTCTCCAATTCTCAGGACATATATATGAGAATATTATTCCTTTTATGTTTCATTGTCAACTCTTCACCAAATCCTGCTGGTGTTGTCATCAGAATATCCAAATTCTGACCACTTCACCTATAGCTAATCTCTGCCAACATGATTTCTCCCCTAGATTGCTGCAATAACCTCACAATTGGTGCTTCAAACCCCTTCCTTCCTTCCCTCCCTACCTCCCTCCTTCCTTCCTTCCTTCCTTCCTTCCTTCCTTCCTTCCTTCCTTCCTTCCTCCCTCCCTCCCTCCCTTCCTTCCTTCCTGTGGTTTTGCTCAGGGGTCACTGGCTCTGTGCTCGGGTGTCACTCCTGCCTGTGCTTCAAAGATCATATGTGGTGATGGGGATTGAATCCAGGTCAGCTGTGTGCAAGACAAATGCCCTACCTGCTTGTACTATTGCACTGTCCTTCTCCCACTTCTTTTAGACTATTTCACACATCATTTACAGTCTCTATGATAAAAACAACCTAAGTTATTTCAAAAGTTTCAGATGGCTGCCATCCCCCCAGTGCAAGCTAAATCCCTTAAACATAACTTTAAAGTTCTGGTGTGATTGGATGTTCCATTACCTGACTGACCTCATTTCCTACTGTTCTCCCTTGCAGCCCTACTATGTTAATCACTAGTTATTCTGATACTTCTGAAACCATAGCTATTATGGTTCATTTTAGTTACTACTGTGCTTAATGTTTTCTTCGTTGAAAACACTTATAACTCCACCCACATCTTGATCTTTTGGTGGGGAGGGAGGCATTTGCAGTGCTGAGAATCTAATCTAGGACTTCACATATGCAAGGATACAAGGCAAATACTCTATTGCTCTATAGATGAGCCACATCACTGGCTGACATAGTGCTTTGTTTTTTTTATTTCCTTTACAGTGACATCTTCCTTATACATCCTATTAACATTACACTATAGTTCTTTCCCTGTGCCTCTAACCATACCTTCCCATTATTCATTTTCTCCATTAATTGCTTTCTTGTCCTTCATAGAATTTTGGGAAAAACACCGCAGTTCTAGCTTAAACCACTTTATCCAGTGTAATCATTAATAACTTTTGCTTTTACTTTCAGAGTTTTTCTTCTAATTTGGACAACAAATGAACTGATGATCTTATTTCCTCTTATATAACAGATTAAGTATTTTATTTGTTTATTTTCTTATGTGTATTTCTTTCTTTTAGACCATAAAGATTTATGATTCTAGAGAATTTTGTATATTATATTCCTTATTTAATCTTTAGTAACTATTAGAACTCTGTTGGGCACATTAGTAGTAGTTGTTGGTCTCCAGAACTCTATGGAATGACTAAATTTACATTTTATACCTAACAAAAGATATAGTTGTACTACTGTTCAATTACTTTTTTTGGCTCAGATTCTAGGTCTTGGTGTCAGCCCCAGGATAATGTTTAAATTCTAACCAGGGAGCACATTTTATTTCCAGACCCTGTTCACTCCTCATCTTTCAACAAAGAAGCATAGTGAATCAAAGAGTCAAAAGAGGCAGGTCAATTTTTAAAGTTCATGCTATCAGGATCTTAGAAATGTGATCCATCAACCTCAGGCACATAGTAAGGGGGTAGTGCCTGGGACAGCCACACAGCACAAAGAGAGACATTCTTTACATGTAAACACTTTTCACACCATTACTAAAGCCCTGCCCCTGCCAAGGCATAATGACTATGTTCAGTGTCATGCGGAGGAAAACACACATTAGCCAGACGGCAGGTTTCGGACGCACGCCTATGACATTATCTCTAATCATACACAGTCTATTTCATATCCTTTTTTTTTTTTGTGGGCTTCACAACTTATAATTATTGCCAGCAGGAAAAGGGGGAAAAAAAGGTAAGAAAATGTTGAAGGGAAGGGTACAGATAGCTGGGAAAATTCTCCTTGATAGCAATAAACTGTGAGAAAGGCCAGAGCTTATTAGAAAATACTGGAAACCATATCTGACTTACAGCTACGTAAAAGAAATTGTACAGAAACTGTGAAGCTGTGAAAAGCAAGGAGCTCTTATAAAGCTTTCACATTGTCTTATTACATTGTGTGTTCATGACTCTAGGAGGAACACAGTGGGAAGTTGTGAAATGTCACATTTAGGGTTGAAACTGGATATTTCATGAACCCACATAAGACTAGCAAGGAACTCAGAGGTAAATAAGCTGAACTTTCTTTTATAAAGAGGGAAAAGACTTGCAAGGAGGAAAGAATTCAAATCCAGGTCTTCCATTGCAGAACACAGAAGACTCCCATACAGCAAGCAACAGCATCAGGAAACCCTTCCTTGCATCATTTACCACAGGAGTGGCAGGAACTGTTCCAAGCTTGGCACTGGGACTGGAATGATGGCAGAGTTCCGAAACATTCATTAAGTTGAAACATTTAACGCTTTTGGATCCAGTGATCCTAGCACTGTGATCCTGCCTATAGACTGTGGTGTGTGTGTGTGTGTGTGTGTGTGTGTGTGTGTGTGTGTGTGCATGTGTGTGCACGCATAGGCAATTGCAACTGTTATACCACCAGAGTTATACCACCAGATCACAGGGCTCCAAGGAGAATAAAAACTCCCGCACAGAAGGG
Source organism: Sorex fumeus (assembly GCF_029834395.1). Lineage (NCBI taxonomy): Eukaryota > Metazoa > Chordata > Mammalia > Eulipotyphla > Soricidae > Sorex > Sorex fumeus. Next base: position 17,983,285 of record NW_026606102.1, on the reverse strand, counting down.
CTTCATTCCTGCCCTCCATCCTAGCGTGCCGCATTCAACTATTTTCCTCTTTCACTCAGGTTCGCCTGTCCTTTTAATCAACCATCATGCATGCCCTCCCCACATCCAGAACACAGATGGCAAAGATAATGAGGTAGATCGGCTTCTAAGCTGCAGTGCCTTACCCACCTGTGTTGTCTCCCAGCACTATCTTCAATGCTTGTAAGTCTTTCCAAGACTTGGGTTTCACATGTGTAAAAGTCACCCATCTTTATGATTGTAGTCTTTGTTAAGCAAAATATTTCTTTAAAGAGGACTAGTACCATCAGGTTACTTATTGGAATAAAAGTTTATAATCCCCCTCAGGGCTGGAGCGACAGTACAGGGGGAAGGAAGTTTGCCTTGTATGTGGCCCGCAGGGGGATTATTTCTCAAATAGGAAGGAGGACAAATGTTGGTGCCTCTAGTCACCCCTCCACACAGTAGCTCAACATTCCATAGTGTGCTCAGGGTGGTAGATTGTTGACTGAATGCCTGACAGATTTATCAACGCTCATTATTCCCCAATAAGTTCAAGGAATTGACACTGGGGCAAAGGAAATTAATGTTTCATATGAAATGGCCTGTGACCATTAACCAGAGAGGCTTTCACAAAGTTCCTGATACCCTTTTGTTTTGTTTGGGGGCCACACCTGATGTGTTCAGGACATATGCCTGCAAGGCTTGGGGAAACCATAGAATGCTGGAGATCCAACCCAGGATGACTGCACATAATGCAAGCACCTTATCTGTCTTTAGCCCCGCTCCTGATACTCTGATGCATTATAAGATTCTGGGTTTTTTTTTTATTTTACAAAATATTGATACCAGTTCTGAATACATTACAATTTCAGTGATTTTTGTACCAAAAGAAATACATTTATTGTAGTGGGGGCTTGCAGACCACACTTCCCATCTGTGGCATGATACTTCAAGTAGTGATTCATAAATGGCAGAAAGTACCATTATATAGCATAAGAAAAATGCACTTAAGAAATGAAAATCACAGGATTTATCAGGTCAGTAAAGATCTAGGGCCAGGTCAAGTTGTTCAAAAATATGATGAGCAAATAGACAAAACAAAGCTAAATTCAAGGAACTGAATAAGCATAGTCCAAAAGTATATGATTCTAATCTTTAAATACTGTTCCCAAAACTTTCATTGAGCACATATTTTCCAATACAGAGTTGAATGCTGAAGTCAAATGAGGATGAAACATGGTTCCTAGTATCAAAGAACCGCAATCCAATCTCCTTAAATTTTTAAAAAAGAGATTATTTTATTTCAGCTAAGTGTGCTTATAGGCCAACTTCCCATTTCATCTCAGCTAAGTGTGCTTATAGGCTAACTTTCGATTTTTGTTTTACTGTCTGCCTTCCTTTTCTGCCATGAAAGATTCAATGTGCTAAGATGAGTCTTTAGCTCACTGGTGATTCGGAAGAGTGACCCCATGGTCAGGCAGGGGAGTCAAATTGGACAAAGGATCATTTCTAACCCCAGGCAGTGCTGAGGAACTTCATTTATCATTGGCAGGACAAGGTTTATAATCCAGGATGGTCATACACTTTATCCTGAACTTTTCTCAGAACTGCTATCCTCAGAGATTAGAAATTACCTTAGATATTAATATGTCATACACTCCTCATAGGAAGTGGGAAAACAAAAATGAGAAGTCAAAAAATAGTAACATCTTGTATTCTCCTTATAGGAAATGGAAAAACAAAAATGAGAATAGATACTGTATTAGTTTCTTAGGGTTGCTACAATAAATTTCCATAAGCAGAGAGGCTTGAAATAACAGGAATTTATTGTTTCATGTATTCTGGGGCTGAAATTAAGAAATTAAGTGGCTAAAAAGACTCTATATACTCTGAAGTTTCTAGGAAAGAATCAAGAATTCTTCCATACCTTTTGTAGCTTCCAGGAGGCTCCTAAAGTCCCTTACTTGACGGCACATTACTCTAATCTCTGCTTCTTTGTCACGTGGATTTTCTCTGGGTGTTTCTGTATCCCTGTGTCCTATATGACCTTCTTATAAGGACACCAGTCACTAAATTTATGGCCTACTCCAATCAGTATGATCTCATTTTAATTTGATTATATCTGCAAAGACATTGTTTCTAAATAAGGCCACATTCATAGATACCGGGGGTTAGAGTCTTGACATTTCTTTAGAAAGAAGAAAATTCAATCCATAACACATAACCTCAATACCCTCAGATACAGAAAGGAAAAGCCAAGAGTTTATTTGCTATCATCAAACTAGTTTGTGTTTTGCATAATACTCAACATCCATGATAAAACTCTTTTGGAAAAGGAAGCCTACATTCAGAGAATATAGGATACAGTCAGTGAAGCATATATTCAGTGAAGCTTACACACTAATTTGAACTGCTGTGAAAGAACCCTCCGCTGTTTTACTGGCTTTAGTTTTGCCTACTCTAATTCTGGCCCAAACCGCGATAAATATTCTGAAATTAGAGAAGGTAATACACAAATCTAAAATATACCTCAAACATCTCCTATTACAATGGAAAAACCAAGGACCAGGGAGGGGGAAATAAAATGTCCAAGGTTTCATTTTTTTTTTTTTGCTTTTTGGGTCACACCCAGCAATGCACAGGGGTTACTCTTGGCCTTTCACTCAGGAATTACTCCTGGTGGTGCTGGGGGTCCATATGGGATGCTGGGAATTGAACCCAGGTTGGACACGTGCAAGGCAATGCCCTACCTGCTGTACTATCGCTCCAGTACCCAAGATTTCATAATTTCATTGCCCATGAGAACCCTAAATGTTAGACATAATCAGAAGTCTGATCTGAGAAAAAAATATTTCAGGAAGTCTTCAAAACATTTAATTGACTTCAAAATGTTTAAGTTCTATGATCCAGAAACTCTATTGTCAAGTGATTTACTAAATAAAATGGTTAAGAAATTTATTAGGACACTATTAGTAATGATAGCATAAATAGGTACTCTGAATTGAACCAATCACGAATCACGAACATCCTGTTATTCGTTGATTGCCTTGAGCAGGCCCCAGTAACGTCTCCTTCATCTTAGCCCTGAGATTTTTAAGAAAGTGCTATATTCAAGGCTCTTTAGGAGAATGAGACCCATCATTGTTACTGGTATTTGGCTATTGGGTACGCCACTGGGAGTTTGCCAGACTCTGCTGTGTGGGCAGGTAACATTTGGTAGCCTGCCAGTTTGTTCAATTGAACATATCTTTTATATCAGATTGAGTACTTTGTGCTTCGCATATATTCTTATATACATCTTTAAAACAAACCTTCTTTCCTAGAAGATGAAAATATAGAGAAGAGAGGATAGTTAACTTTCAAAATATTACATTGGTAATAATTAGAGGTCTTTGATTGGAATCCACATCAACTTGATTCCAAAGGCCATACTTTTATGTGGTATTGTGTATAAAATAATCTTCAGAGGCCCCAAACATAAATAACTGAGAATTGGTTACAATATGTTAATGAACATCTTTGCAATAAAATGTACATGGCACATTTTAGTCATTATATAATTATTACCTAGTGACAGTGTGTACAGTAGAAGAAAATGTAGGTTATAAGACAGTATGTGCTCAAGTGGGTATATGCAGTGGTTAAATAAATAAATATAAAACATTAACCATCATAATCTCTGGGTGGTGGTATTATAGAATAGTTTTACTTTTTATTTTCCACAGTCATAATTTTTCTTAAATGAATGATTAATTTAGTAACAGGAAAGTGTGTATCATTTGCAAAACAAAGAGCTTTCCAGTATGCAGGAAGAGAACATCTTCAGCTTAAGTGTGTACTTCAGCACATCAGCTTTGCTTCTCCAGACAAAATCTACACACCAAAATGGCACATGAAAAACTTCAATTGTTCATTAGTGAAAAGGGTTCATTTCTTTGGCCTTGACAGAAACACCTGGGCAGTAGAGGCTGCTAGGAATCTGAGGGAAAAGCCAGAGGGATTTCAGAACACACAGCTTCTACCCTGTGGCTAGAGAAATCTAATAATAACCCACCACTTTTTCTTTCTTTTTTTCTCTTGAAAATGCAGCAGGTAAAGCTTCTGATTGAATTCTGTCTTGATTTCATTAAATATTCATAAAGGCCAATTAGATAGAGGAGAGAAAGAAACCACAAGACAGCCCCTTCTATCATCCTGTCAGAGGCCAGCCGACTGACTGTCAGGTCTGGGCCAGCTAGTGGTCAATGTGGCCATGACCTTTCTTGCCCTCTCCTCTGAGGTCACTTCTGACCATCCGAGCAAGGGACTCAGGGCCAGCATGGAAGAGTCGGGGCTAGACAAGGAGAAACAGCTCATAATTCTGACAGCAAGGTGCTTAGTGTGTAGAATGCAAAATGCAAATGCTGAGAAGCATCCTCAATCACGGCTGGAATGGAAATCTTTCCCTAATGAGCGATGGCAATGGGAGAGAGCTGATTGCATTGAAGAAAACCTGCTTAAAATTCATAATCAATCAAGCAAGCTGATTTTAACCTTTTGTTACTAAGCTATCCCATTCCAGCTTCCTTTGTTGGCCAACTGTACGCTCCTCTCTCTCCATCTCTCTCCCCAACCCAGTTTGGAGAGAAGGCACCAGTGAGACGTGAACATACCAGGAAGTGAGAGTGGAAGGAGGTGAGGAGACTCATTTATCCTGAACCTTTAAGTCTGCAGTTGCTGGTAGGGTGTGTGGGAGATGAGAATGAAGATCCCAGAGGGCAAGAGATCTAATGATGCCACATTGTCTACATATAGCTGAGGGATAATATGAAAGAATTTGAAAAATACAGTTACAGTTTGGGGATATGGAAAAAGTAGTTCCATATTACAAAATGGCAATAATCATGTCTTACTCCTCCTTTACAAGGTTCTTCTAAACTCAAATAGAAAGGATACATAGTGCTGAGAAGGTAATAAAGCAACCTATTATACCTCCTCTTTCTATTTTCTAGGCCTCTAAGTTTTTCCTTTCCAGCTCACATTCCACCTAGGTATCAGAAACATCTTTTGGAAAACCTAAATCTGTCCTTCCATTTTCTTGTTTAACCTGGCAGCCAGGAATCCTCACAATCTGGGAACCTAAGCTTTCTTTTATTTTTTTTTCTGAGCTTCAGTTTCTTGAGACATAAAATGAGAAAACAGATATTTAACTCAGAAAATTATTGTAATAATTAGAACTCACGTTTGTAAAATTACCAGGATAGTTTCTGGCATATTACAGATCCTCAATTATCTCGTAAATATCATATTATTAATGTCCATATGCACACACACATATTCGTGTGTGTGTGTGTGTGTGTGTGTGTAACGTCTGTGTCACACCTAGAGAGTTAAGGATTTTTTTGTTGTGTGTTTTCTTTGTGTGTTTGCTTTGGAGGAGGCACACCTCAGGGGTGTTCTTGACTCTGTGCTCAGGAGTGCTTCCTGGAGGTGCTTGGAGGACCATATGCAGTGCTGAATTGGGGGTCACTGGAATGTAAGGCAAGTGCCTTTACCTCCTGTACCATCTCTTTGGCCCATTACTTATATATTGTAAGTTATAAATTGTTATCTTAAGTCTCCCAACAAGCCAGGAAGATAGAGAAGAGGCAGATTTAAAAAATAACAGATGAGAAGATATTGGATTATGGACAAACAGCTACAATTTAGAGAAAACCTTTTGTCTCCTGGGGACAGAGAAGTCAGAAAAAGGGGAAAAAGTATAGCTAACTCCACTGCCAGGATAGATTGATTTTTTTCTGAGATTTCTCTGTCAAGCCTCAAAGGCAGAGAACACAGTTTATTTTCTACATGATCACAAGATTCTAGAGATAGCCAATGCCTCTTACCTTATTCAAACTAGTAGGAAATGAAACAAAGTAGAATGCTTCACTTAAACAAAGCAGTTGCTTGAATAAAAAGGGAAGATAAAATTCACAAAAAACATCTACCATTATTATTTATAATAACTATTTACTATTATTATTTTCTGTTTGTCCTTTGAGCCCCATTTAAGGCAACAAAGAAGAAAAACTGAAGGGATGCTTATTCATGAACCATAGTAAATAAATCATTTAAAGATGATTTCCTAAAGACATTGGTTTCTACCTGCAGAAGTCAGTGAGTTCTGGATAAAAAATTAAGATACTCAGATATAGTCTCTCTTAGTTTAGCTTCATTTTTTTCCTGGTATCTATCCGTTTCCCAAGTCCAAAATCCACCTTGATATCAAGACAAAGTGGGGCCATTCCAAAAACTGTATCTAATTCACTCACTCTTACATTCAACATGTATTTGCTGAACATCTACTGTGTGCCAAGATTTTTGTCAGAAAATATGAAGAGAGTCAAAAATTCAGCTTTTTTTCCTTATAATACCCTTTAATAAGTGTAAGGAAGAAAAAATATTGCAAGCTATGAAATAGCAATAGAATCTGAAGCAGCTGGGCCCAAGATGGACTTAGGTAAGTTTCCATGTGAAAGAATATTATGGAGTTAAGAAGGCAGAAAGAGTGGAGAGTAAAGTAGGGCATTGCTAGAGTGAAGAGGTAGAGATCTAGAATCATGAGATTGTAGAGGAATGATGAATCTAGAGCACCTTCTAGACTGAAGAATAAAACCTGGTGATCAATCTAGTCAAAGGTCAAAAAAAAAAGTCTTTGAAGGGCTTCAAAAGGGATATAATGATTTGTTTGATTTTTTTTGTGTGTGGAAAAAACAACACTATGTCTAAGTAGGTTTTTTTTTTTTTAAAGAAAAACCATGTATCAATTCTGAAATTCAAAAAACCCTGAGTTTCAAAGAAATGCAAAGGGCCTAGAATAAAAATAAAAAAAAACATTTCTAAAAAAAGCTGAAGTACTAACATTACCTGATTTCAAGACTTATTATAAACCTATAGTAAAGGTAAAGGTAAAGGTAAAGGCCCTCCCGTTGATCATCGATTTGCTCGAGCGGGCCCAGTAACGTCTCCATTGGAGACTTTGTTGTTACTGTGTTTGGCATATCGAATACGTCACGGGGAGCTTGCCAGGATCTGCCGTGCGGGCAAGATACTCTCGGTAACTTGCCGGGCTCTCTGAGAGGGGCAGAGGAATAAACCTATAGTAATAAAGACAATGTGACTTGGAAATAATTAGATTAATGACATAGAAAAGAATTTAGAAATATATCCACACATATACAAACAACTAATTTTCAACAAATATGAGGGAAGTCCTATAGAAATAATAAAAAGATTCGGTTTTTGGACTGAGAGAAGGTACGTGGGAAAGGTGTCTGCTTTGTATATAGCTGACCCAGGTCTAATCCTGGTACTGCATAGGAACCCACCAGGAGCACAGAAGTGATCCCTGAACTGAGTCAGGAGCAAAGCCTGAGCACAGCTGGGTGTGGCATAGAAGGAGAGAGAGGGAGGGAGGAAGGCAGGGAGAGAGAGAGGGAGGGAATGAGAGAGGGAGAGAGAAAGTTTTTTTTTTTAACAAAAGGAGTTAAGAGAAATTGTTGTTATATAAAATAAAATAATAGCTGAGGGGCCAGAGCAACAATACAGCCAATAGGGCATATTCCTTGCTGATCTAGGTTTGATCAATGGAACAATATATGATCCTCTGAGCCCCTCTAGTAGAGGTCACTGAGCACAGAGCCAGGAGTAAACCACGTGTGGCACCAAAATAAAAAACAGTTTATTGGTTTATATTTAATGTCACATATGAAAATCAATATAATAGATTTCATAGACCTGAATATAAAACCCAAAACTCTAAATTTTCTAGGAAAAGAAAAGGAAAATATTTTCAAATCTTGAATTAGGTAAATATTTAAGTACAATATCAAAAGTATGCTTTACAAACTATAGCACTGAGAATTTTACCTATTGAAATTTGAATACTTTTCTCATTAAAGTATTAAAAACTGAAATGACAAGAACTTGGAGAAAATATTTCTGAGTTGTATATCTAATAACAGTCTTGATCCAGAATATGAATATAAAGAACTCTTAAAATTCAATAATAATAGGCATCTTAACAAATAAAGGGCAAAAATTTGAACAATTTGCTAAAAGATAGAAACAGATGGCAAATAAACACATAAAAATACTCAACATAATTAGTCATTAGGAGATGCAAATTAAAAACATAATGAGACACCACTACATACCTAATCTATTAGAATGACTGAAATTAAAAAGACTTTCAATATGAAATCCTTGGGGGAATGTAGGAATTGAAATTCTTACCCTCTGTTGGTGAGGATGTAAAATAGTTTTGTCACTTATGGAAAAAGTTTGCCAATTATTAACAATTATTCTATAAGAGACATAAAAGCATATCTCCTGCCCAAAAAAAATCATGCAAAATATCACAGGAGCATTACTTGTAAATCCAAACCTGTAATAAACAATGTGACATCCACACAGTTGTGCTGGCATCCTGAATATTTTCGACCTTATCTGAATATAAGTTGAATTTTCTGCTTGATCCTTTTTTTGCCTCTCAGGGAAGATACATACCTCTACTGTTTAATAATTAAGCTTTTACATCTTCCTTAAAAACAACAGTTTGGATTTATGTGAGAATTATCATATTCCACTTAAACAACTCTAACTTCCAATGGTGTGAAATCTTATTTAAATTTTTTAATTGAATCACTGTGAGATACACAATTACAAAGTTGTTCATAATTGGGTTTAAGTCATACAGTATTCCAACACCCATCCCTTCACCAGTGTACATTTCCCACCACCAATATCCTCAGTTTCCTTCCAACCACCTACAGCCAACACACTCTCTCTCTCTCTCTCTCTCTCTCTCTCTCTCTCTCTCTCTCTCTCTCTTCCTTTTGGGCATTAAGATTTGCAACAAAGGTACTGAAATTTTATCATGTTTATCCCTTTACCACCTTTACCACCATGAACCAGTCCTCCTGGTCCTCATTTCCAGTGTCCTTGGGTATTAGTCTCACATTATGTCCCACACTATGTTTTATTTCTTAATCCTACAGATTAGTGCAATCAGTCTATGTCTGTCCCTTTCCCTCTCCCTCTGACTCATTTCAGTCAGCATGACTTATTTCACTCCATGTCCATCTATTTATAAACAAATTTAATGACTTCATTTTTTCCTGGTGGCTGAATTTTTAAAATCTTGACAGTAATGTCCCCTCTTTCACTCCTGTTTTCAGTAAGACATAAAAACACACTTTCTAGGACTGGAATGACAGCAAGTGGGTAGGGCGTTAGCCTTGCATGCGGCCGACCTGGGCTAGATTCCTTCGTCCCTCTCAGAGAGCCCAGCAAGCTACTGAGAGTATCTCACCTGCACGGCAGAAACTGGCAAGCTACCCGTGACATATTTGATATGCCAAAAACAGTAACAATAAGTCTCACAATGGAGACATTACTGGTGCCCGCTCGAGCAAGTCGATGAACAATGGGAGGACAGTGCTACAGTGGAGACAGACATGATGTCTAGGTATTCTTTTCTCTATGAAATCATACTTCCGAGATTAGAATAAAGTTTAATGATGGGGAGTTAACTTAGATGAAAAAGAGCTAAATGCCTAAAAGAAAATATTTGGTCCTGATAAAATAGTTTCTATTACTGCTGGAAAAGTTAATTCAGCTTCTCTACAGAAACCATGACTATGGTTATGTTTAAATATGCACGATCATGGGTAACTGACATTGCTTGAAGTGTGGCATTTGCTTTTACAACTTCAAGAGTAGCATGGATCAGGATATGAGGAGCCTGCTAAGTGTTTGACAATTTAAGTGAAAAGTTTCTCACCTTCAGTTACAGGAGGCAATTTAGTGCAAAGGTTAAGAATAAAGTTTGGGAGCTGGTATCCACGCTCAATTTTCAACCAATACATAATTGTGAAGATTCAGAAATCACCCACCTTTCTGTGTCCCTGTTTGTTTATACATACAATGGAAACATAATTTTAAAAAGGACCTCATGGTGAAATTGTGAAGATTAAGAAAATTAAAAAATGTATAACTCTTAGAACAAAATTTGGCTTGGAATAAGAGTTCAATGGATATTTTATTATTATTACTATTATTACCTAAAAAAATCTACAACCAGTTCTGATTTTCTAAAGAAGTATGGACTAGACAAGATAAAAAAAAACACAAAAACCTTAAATACAAGAATTATTATCAAGCCCACCATATCTGTGTTGCTTCTTTTATAAATTTATGCTTCTCCCTTCTGTCATAATAAAGGGAACTGTACTTGCCTGTAGTTGCAAGTCATATGAGTCTCTCCCTTAATAAATATGACTGTATTCCCTAGAGAATTTTCTATTTCAAAATTATAATTACAATCCAATAGCTTAATTTAATTAGATCTTCATTGTACCCAAAGGGTTGATGGAAAAGAGAATAGGTAATCAACAGCCTAGGTAACTAATAAGGAATCTTTAGGAAGTAGAATCATAAATTGTGGCTTACTCCTTTTCTACAAAACCCTGTGTTTCTCAAGGGTACTCAACCTTCAGAATCTCTCAACCTACCAACCACTCTATCAAAGGCATTCACTGTTAGCAGGAGAAAAATATAAAGCATGCTTTATCTAAGTAGTCCATCTCTATTCTTGCACACTCTATTTTTACATTTATAAATTATGATTATAAATTATAAACATAGAACCGCGACAGCATTTACTTTTGCTTGTTTCCCAACCCACCCTCACCCCCCAGTAGTGCTTATTCCTGTCTCTGCACTCGGGATCAGTCCCGAATGTGATTGGGGAATCAGATTTGGTGTCAGGGATCTAACCCACTTTGGGTGTGGGCAAGGGAAGTGCCCTAACCATTGTATTATCTCTCTGCCCTGTTCTTCTGACCTGGTACATGGTAGACATGCATTCCACCCCATGAATCCATGTCACGATCTTCTTCTCCTATCTTTTAGGTTTTTTTCTTCAACACTTTACTTTTTTCAAACATTTAAAAAATTGTGGGATCATAGTTTACAATAGTAATAAAGTCATTATTTTTAGCCACAGAGTACCACCCCAATCCCTAACCAATGTTTCAAGATCCATCTACCATTTTCCCATGGCCCTAAACACCGACCTCTACCTCAGCTCCCATCTACTGAATTTTGTCCCAAGGCTTATTTTGCTTGGAGATTGTTTAATCTCCTTTTTTGTTTCTTTATACTCTACATTTGAGGGAGGTATTTATCACCTACTTTGTAACTCACTCCACTCAGTTTTACCTCCAATTCCATTCAAGCTGCAGGAAATTGAAAAATGTCATCTGATCTCATAGCTAAATAATGTTCCACTAGGCCAATATACCAAATTTTTTTTTATCTACTCATATGTTGTACGCACTTGGGTTCTTTCCAGATCATGGGTATTATAAATAGTGTTACAATGAACATAGTTGTACATATAAGATTAAAGTTTTTGTTGTTCTTGGAATAGATTCACAGGAATGGAAACTACAGCCTCATAAGGAAGTCTATTCATTATGTGTTGATGAAACACTTGAAAATTTTAGCACATCTGACTATGCTCAGGGCTTACTCCTGACTCTGCACTCAGGGATCACTCTTCGTGAACTTGGGGGGACATTTGAGATGTCAGAAATTGAACCCAGTTTGGCTTCACTGCAAGGCAAATGCTCTAACATCTGTACTATCACTCAGCCTCCAACACTTGAAGTTTTTGATAAGGGTAACTAAGGAAGGCATTACTGTGAAGGTCACTGTCATTGACACTGTTCTTCCGTTGTTCATCAATGTGCTCAAGCGGGCCCAGTAACGTCTTCATTGTGACATTTGTTACTGTGTTTGACATATTGAATATGTGATAGGTAGCTTGCCAGGCTTTGCTGTGAGGGCGAGATACTCTTGGTAGCTTGCCTGGCTCCCTGAGAGGGGTGGAGGAATCGAACTCGGGTCGGCCATGTCAGCCGCGTGCAAGGCAAATGCCCTACCCACTGTGCTAAAAACTAAAGACAGAGAGAAAATTATGGGAATATTTAATATGTCAATATCTAACAGAAAATTTTATCTTTCAGTTCACCCTTAACATCATATAAGTCACATAAGCCTTGTTATTTTATCTCTAACTCCAACTGTTTGAAACTAGAGGGATTTAAATTATATGCGACTTGACCGTAAGCCAGGGCCTATATGTGGCACTCTAAAGGGTATAGGAGTAAGAGTAACTGATCTTGTGAAGCTCCAGTAGAGAGAAATAAAAGCATGTGAGAGATGGCTATACTAGAATCAAGCAGGTGTCATGTTTCTAAAGATATGAACAAACAGTTTTGTGGGAATTTGTCCCCCTAACACAAATCCCCAAGAATAGGGTAAGAACCTTGGTAAAATACTTTAGGCATTAGAATGCAAAGAGTTTGCAAATATGCATGCAGAAAAGACTATCAGGAAAGATAATATGCATCTTATATATATGCATATGCATATATAGAGAGAGATACCATAAATAAAAAATCTGCTAAATGTTTGGGGTCTTTTAGATGTAAGGGCAGTATGGACAAAAACAGAATAGGAAATTGTCAGTACTTTATATTTTAAGGGTGCCTTATAATAGCTATATAAAATGTCTCAGCCTCTGAAGTTCAAGTACCTATTGAATATTGATGTGCTTATTAATTGTCCTTAATGTCTCTGTCAACAATGGCTCAACTGTTGGAGTCCCACAGGAGTTGGGGAGTGATACTGTATTGAATCACTCCCCAAGGAGTGGCCAGTGAGGACACTGATGGCTACTCAGGTGACCTAAAGCTTGGACAGTCTGTGTGTGTTTGTCTGTTTCCTTATGTGTTTGTCTAATTCTCTGAGATCAATTTCTGCTGGATGGAGGTTGAAGGTGCCAATCCGATTGTCTTTAGACAAGTTTTAGAGAGGGAATGATTAAGTCAAAGTCGAATGAGATCCTGGATATGGGAGAGAAACTTTGGCTCTAGGTAGGGACCAAAGATTAGAGAAAATAAGTGGAACGATGTTAGGGATGTATATTATTGAGGTGGAGGGCAGAGGAGATATTACTAGAGTGGATTTGTAAGGAAGGTGAGGAGAGGTAAAAATTATTTCATGATAATACCCAATTTGACTATTTCTTATCATGAAAGCAAAAAATGTTCAATAAAATAATTGGATTATGTGACTAGACACATTAATATAGAACGAAATCATTTTAAATCTGTAGAGGAATGCTGTGAGCAATGAATAAGCAAATAAGTACATTCACTACCAGATAATTAGAATAGGCAAGCCTCTTTCTGTGGCCACAAAAACCATTGCACTGTCTTTGCACGTCTAAGCTAAGTCTATATCGATGGCGAAAGCATTCTTTGCAGCTGTGGGACTTGGTGTGACAATAAGATGGCTCTTAAACCTTTATTCACCATGTTGTCCTAGCTAGACAATGGGGTTAAGCCCTAAACTTAATGCTTTTCAGGGCTGAAAGTGGGTTCAGTGTATTCCTGACTACAAAAAGTGCTCAGTAAGCCCTGAAAATACCATTAATACCCACAGTTAGCATCCTTGTTCAACCTTGCCTTTTCCTATCAGATGCAAGCAAAAAACAAGAGACTTAAAGATTGGAGGTTACTGTCACGCCTTCTGAATTTATGGGTTTGGAGAAAATCACAGAACTTCTTTTCTTGCCTTCTATAAGTAGGGTCCTAATGTAAGATACCATACACCATGAAATTTGAATGAATAATGTAGCTGGCATATTATAGAGCTCAATAAATGAACATTTCTGTCTTTACTTTTTGAGGTACTTTAGAAGCTTCAAAGACCCATGTGTTTTCTTCTGGAACAGAGTTGTAAGATTGAATTCTATTCCAGAACAAACCTGGAAGAAAAGCCCCAATAGAAATGTGTTCTGACAACTTATAGAAACCACTCTAAAGGCAGTTCTTTTCTGTCCTTCCCATTCCTTACCCTGAAACTATCCATGTCTTCAGCCTTTTGGAAAGTCTGATCCTGTTCATGTCAGCTCAGATAAGCTTTACTGGCTACCTACTATGTTCAGATCACAATGTAGGTACTAAACCATAGAAAGAATAAAATCCAGAGGGGCTCATGATGCAGTTTCAGTGTGATAAATGTAGGCTTCCTGGGGCCCAGAGGGAAACTTTATTATGTAGCTTGAGGGACTGGAGGAGATGTCAGAAGAGTTAAAACCAGTGCCAAATCTTTGGAATATGAATCCATCTTTCCAATCAAGAAGAAAATCATTGAATAGGAAACTGCTTTTGCAAGAGTGTTAAAAGAGCAGTGTGAAGCCAGAGATATAGCTCAGAGGGCTTGTGCATAAGCCTCACATATGGGGGCCTTGAGTGTATGGTCTCCTGAACACTGCCGTGGTGTTTTGGGTGTCTCCTGGCATGGCTTGGGTCCAAGCAGCACCACTATGATGTGCAGGATGGCTCTGGGATCTCCTGGGCACTGCTTGGGAACCACCCCCCACCCCCAAATTTAAAAAAATCAGTGTGAGCATGTGTACATATGTGTGTGACCATGTTTGAGTGTGCATGTGTGTATATATATTGTGCATATAATTAGAATCTGGAGAAGGCAAGTTAAGGGAAAACTGACTTCTAAAATTTTTCTTTGGAACTTCCAACCTCCTTTTCTCTTTCACTCAAGTTTGCAGACTCTTATTCTAAGAACCTTGTCTTCTCTTTTGACTCTATTTTCTTTGGGAAGGCAGTAACTTGGTCCTGACCTTGTAAAAGAACAGCTTTCAGCCAAATTGTGATTCACTTCTCTAGGCCCCAGTTAACATCTCATGACCTGTCAACCCCAATCATTTCACATGGCTCAACTTCCTCACAGGATCACCCCAACCCATGAGGCAAAGTCTTTACGATCAAGCATTCAATGTACTTAACAAAGTGGCCTTTTACAAGGTCTGGAAAAAATATTCAACCAATACGATTATTTCCTTTTCCTCCATTCTATGATATCTGATGCCAAGTTTCCAATTTTAAAAGCAAGTTGTGAATCTCCCTGAAAATAAAATAAATCCCCTATAAGGGAATATATGACTTTATTGCAATAGCATTTTCAAGTGTACAAATGTCTTGTGCATTCCAGTTGTTCAAGATTTATGTGAATAAAATTCTTTTAGTATACTGAGCTACTATGTGCCAGGCAAGCAAGCTTATTCCTCTTTATGTCCTCACTTTATTCCCATATCACCTTATAAATTAGAAATACTTTTTCATTATACAGTAAAAAAAAAAAACCTTAGAGAAGTTAAGTAACTTTCCCATTTTACAGCTTAGTAAAGGGAAGAGTTGCAAATCCACTCAAATATGCTATTCCAGTGTCTATATTCCCTCAGAGTTTTAGTCTTTCCATATGTGTAGAGTTTCTAGACAGACAGAAAACTGCAAAGCTTTCTTATTAGTTTTAAGTATTTTGAATGGAATGTTGGTGGGTTGTGTGTGTGTGTGTGTGTGTGTGTGTGTGTGTGTGTGTGTATGCATGCGCACACATACACTCTACCTTTTCTGGATACCTACTTTGTTCAGATCACAATGTGGGTACTGAAACAGAATAAAATTCAGAGGGGCTCATGATATAGTTGCAGTGTGATAAATGCAGGTTTCTGGGGGTCCTAGGCAAAGACAAACATAAATTGTTCAGCTTTGCAGGACCGTCTTCACAACTACACTGAAATCACTGTGTCTGCCTTTTTTTTTGGTTACTTTGTGAATGATTCCTGACCACTCTCCACATGTTCAGACAAGCCTCATGCATGAAGGAACCGACAGAGGAACCCAGGTGTGCGGGACCCGGGCCATAGATCTCCAAGCCTGCTTGGATTGGGACTGGGCCCCCTCCATCCAGGTCCCCCATCTTCCAGTATGTAGGCGGTATACCCACAAACTTCCCCCGGCGCCGTGTAATCCCATCAACAATCAAGACCCAGAGACTATAAAACCCAGCTCCGATAAGAGAACAGTGCAGAGTCTCCTGCCTCCATGCCTGGCTGTCCTCACTGGGGCCCCTTGGAGGAGGGTGGGTTGAGTTTCCCTCCCCACCCCGAGCAGAGTAAGCCTCATACACATGCATAAAGAGAGACCATTTCCAGTGATATGATTCATAAGCAGTGGGCATTTTATCATCATACACCAAACACAGTAACAACAAAATCTCCAATGGAGACGTTACTGGGCCCGCTCGAGCAAATCGATGATCAACGCGAGGGCCTTTACTTACTTACTTTACAGTAAAAATGCAAGAACTTACTTGGGAACATACTTGTTAAAGACTGCAATTAACAAAAAAATGGAGCAATACATAGGCAGAGGCTAAATTTTTTCCCTTACAAAATCAGACTCCTATTACTAGAAAATGATATTTCAATGCCAACTAGGTAGGGACAAAAACAGTACATGAAAGAGAGGGGTATGCAAGACACACGCAGAGCAGAGAAAGATAAACATGGACATACAGAATACATGCACACTTTAGATCCATGTGGCCATAAGTTTCCATAAACGTCTTGCTGCAGAGAAATTGAAAGCATATTTGAGAACTTGGCTGAATGCCTGGGCAATATTTATGTTTACATTAGGCTTCCTATATTGTTCCCTGTTTATAGTTCTCATTCTGTGTAATGTGTTCATTCTCACTAAATCCATTAGCTTTACAATAAATCCTGATTTGGGGACTCTCAATATTGTGACAAAGATTGGACTTCATGAATCCTCCTTGGCAATTAAAATGTTCGTAGAATGGGTCAGAAGGAAACAGATATAATTGGAAAAATTCTTTAATCTTAGTTTTATCTCATCTATCCCACAATGAACAGGGACTCTATGACATCTACCAAGAGGCCTTTAATTGCACCTAGATTCCACGCAAAATGGCAAAACTTTACTATATAATGCTCATAGTAAGTACTCAGTAATACTCCTGTTTTCATTTAAAGTGAAATACAACTGATCCGTGATGTCCAAGAAGTAAATGAACTTTAATAAAAATTATTATTTTTAGGACTATCACTCTAAAAGGATCTTACTAAAACAATTAAAATAAATTTGTAGTTGAAGCTGAAAGAAAAGAAAGTTATTTTTCAGCAATAGAATCTTGGGCTTTTCACCAAATACTTCTAGTGTGGTACTGTTGTCTGTAGAAGACATTTTAAGAGACTCACTGGCAGCTTAAAAGAAGAAAGTTTCTCCACATCACCCAGATGTAGAAAAATATGCAGACCCCCTAGAGTTTAAGAAAAACATTCATTAAGACAGACTGTCAAAACAGTCAGCTCACAAGCAAATTTTGGAATTTCACAAACAAGTCATGGGGTGACAGAAGCAAGAGGAAGAATGACAGTTCTGACAGGGCCTTTTTCCATCAGCAAACTACCCGTGGGTGCCCTGACCACTAGTTTCAGTGTTGAGACATTCCCAAGGGAAAGGCACTCAGGAAAGTAGGGGAGATGCCCATAATTGCTGCTTGTCATCAAAGCATTTGACCAAATGGATCTGTCCATATGGCACTTCCTTTCTGTTGTGGATTATTTATATCCCTTCCAATTTTTAGTACCAAAGCTAATCTATACCACATCAGTTTAAACATTCCAGACTTTTGAATTTCCTTAATTCCTATCCAAAACGCAGGCAGGACTTGAAAGAGTAAAGGACTGAGTTATCAAAGTCATCTGTAGCTTTGGTGGCTAGTATTAAATAGGAACGTTGGCTGTCTCTAGACAGAACTGAGGTATTGTTTTTATCAGTTTTGTGAGATCCTTTAAAAAATAACATAGCTTATTTATAATTCTGTCACTCTAATTCATCTACTTCATCAAATTCTGAAAATTCTGTTCTCTTACTTATTGTTTTATTTGATAACCCTTTCCCAATATTTCCTGAGATATAAATGACACTCAATTTTGTATAAGAAAAAATGTAAAGCAAGTGATTTGATACACACATAAAATAATATATCCCATAAAATGATTACCACCACAGCATCTATTATCACCTTAGCCCATCACACAACTACTACCATTTTTTATGAGAACATTTTAGATCTATTCTCTTGCAACATTCAAATATGTGATATAGTATTACTAGCACTAATTCCCATGAATGTCTAAATTAGATAGTCTTACTTGAAAACTGTTGGAAGTTCCCAACTTGTGCAATGTCCTGGACTTTGAACAGGTACTAAAAAGAAAACTGGTACACGCATTTCTTCCCTGTGCATTGTAGCACTATAGCACTGTCCTCCTGTTGTTCATCGATTTGCTAGAGCAGGCACCAGTAACGTCTCCATTGTGAGCCTTGTTGTTACTGTTTTTGGCATATTGAATATGCCACAGGGAGCTTGCCAGGGTCTGCTGTGCTGGCAGAATACTCTCGGTAGCTTTCTGGGCTCTCTGAAAGGGACAGAGGAATCGAACCCAGGTTGGCTGCGTGCAAGGCAAATGCCCTACCTGCTTGCTATCGCTCCAGGCCCCCCTCCCCATTTTTTTCTTTTTGGTCATACCTGGCGGTGCACAGGGGCTACTCCTGGCTTTGCATTCAGGAATTACTCCTGGCGGTGCTCAGGGGACCATATGGAGCGATAGCATAGCAGGTAGGGTGTTTGCCTTGCATGCAGCCAACCCGGGTTCGATTCCTCACCATGATCTAGATGAATTGAGTAAGATACCTAATCTTTCAATTTCCTTGTCTATAAATTAGAAATAAATTGTTATCGAAATGATCTTGAATATAAGATTTTAACACATGCATCTAAATGTAGTTTTCAATATTACTAGTAATAAGATGGCTCCAATGTTGCCTCCACTGAAATATCTTCACCAGTCCTGATAGTTCCATGTACTTTGCAGCCTGAGTCACTATTTATTCCATTCATCTTATTTCTATCAAGTTTGGTTAAATACACAGATAAATGTGTGATTACTGGAAAGTCTATGAAAAGGATAGACTGCGGGAGCTAATAGAATAAAAAGGTGTAACCAAAAGAATAACAGAAAGTGCCAGACAATAAGTGGCATATGAACCGTTGGGGTTCCATTTTTTTTTTCCTTTTTGTTTCTTTTGCCAGACCCAGGAATGATCAGGGCATACTCCAGGCTTTGTCTTCAGGGATCACTCTTGGGAGTACTGGGAGACCACATTCAGTGTCAGTGATCAGACCAGAGTCAGCAGCAGGTAAGGCAAGCACTTTACTGCCCCCCCCCCCCTCCCCGCCAATATCTCTCTAGTCCTGAACTTAATACAGAAGGGCAAATGGGAGTTATACGGGTCAAGGTAAAAGGAGGAAGGAAAAGTATCTGTGTTTAGGTAAAGATCCATAGATAAGAACAAATAAGGCAAATTCTAAGAACTCAAATTTTTTTTTGTCTTTTTTAAAATTGAATCACGATTCAGCTGAAGAGAGGAACAACATGGAGGGCGGGATCCGCGGATCCCGAAGGAAAAAAGAAAAGGAAACGGGTTCCAAAGGGAGCCGAGATCATCGGGAAGCCCCAGATGGGGTAGGTACCGCATCCCGCCTCCCCCAGATGGAACCCCGGTGACCAGAAGCCTCTACAACCACAGCTCAAGTATGCGGGAACTTGGACTTTTCCTCAAATGTGCCGGGACTGCAACTCCCAGGTAACCTCAGATTCCGGAAGTCACGCCCACAGCCCGCCCCCCAGCGCCATATTTACAGCATTCAGCTGAAGAGAAGAACAACATGGAGGGCGGGATCCACAGATCCCGAAAGAAAAAAAAAAAACAGGTTCCAAAAAGAGCCGAGATCATCGGGAAGCCCCAGATGGGGTAGGTACCACATCCCGCCTCCCCCAGATGGAGCCCCGGTGACCAGAAGCCTCTACAACCACAGCTCGAGTATGCGGGAACTAGGACTTTTCCTCAAAACCGTGTGGCCGCTCAAGCGGCCGCGCAACATCTCTCTGTATACAAAGTGATCCATGGGAAGTAAATGACCCAACGTTTCTCTCTGAAAATCATAGTTAAGTTTGGAGCACGGCCACAGCCCCAGAAACACAAGGACTTAATGCATAACCCAGCAGCTTGGAGCAGAAAAGTGAACGGGCTATGCATTAATCCAGGCCATCATGACTGTCCGGAGGGGAAAGGGTGTTGCCCCATTCGCCCTCTCCTCTCTGGAAAGAAAGAAGGCAGCCACATGGGAGCCTTGTGGACAGCATGTATGAGCCGGGGGTGTGGGGGCGACTAAAACCTCATGGGAAAGGGGGCATTCTGGTCCATCTTTCACGCCCTAACGAGGTCATCAGTTGCCCCCCGCGAGTGGCTCTCCAGCACGGCCATGGCCCCAGAAGCACAAGGACTTAATGCAGAACCCAGCAGCTTGGAGCAGAAAAGTGAAAGGACTATGCGTTAATCCAGGCCATCATGTCTGCCCGGAGGGGAAAGGGTGTTGGTCCCTTCCACCCTCCTCCCTCTGGAAAGAAAGATGGCGGCCACATGGGAGCCTTGTGGACAGCAGGTATGAGCCGGGGGTGTGGGGGCAACTAAAACCTCATGGGAAGGGGGGCGTTCCGGTCCATCCTTCACGCCCTACCGAGGTCACCAGTTGCCCCCCACTAGCGGCGCTCCAGCACGGCCACGGCCCCAGAAGCACAAGGACTTAATGCAGAACACGGAAGCTTGGAGCAGAAAAGTGAACGGACCATGCGTTAATCCAGGCCATCAAGTCTGCCAGAAGAGAAAGGGTGTTGCCCCATTTGCCCTCTCTTCTCTGGAAAGAAGGATGGCGGCCGCATGGGAGCCTTGTGGACAGCAGGTATGAGCCGGGGGAGTGGGGGCGACTAAAACCTCATGGGAAGGGGGGCGTTCCGGTCCGTCCTTCACGCCCTACCGAGGTCACCAGTTGCCCCCCGCTAGCGGCTCTCCAGCACGGCCACGGCCCCAGAAGCACAAGGACTTAATGCAGAACCCGGAAGCTTGGAGCAGAAAAGTGAACGGACCATGCGTTAATCCAGGCCATCGGGTCTGCCCGGAGGGGAAAGGGTGTTGGTCCCTTCCGCCCTCTCTTCTCTGGAAAGAAGGATGGCGTCTGCATGGGAGCCTTGTGGACAGCAGGTATGAGCCGGGGGAGTGGGGGGCGACTAAAACCTCATGGGAAGGGGGGCGTTCCGGTCCGTCCTTCACGCCCTACCGAGGTCACCAGTTGCCCCCCACTAGCAGCTCTCCAGCACGGCCACGGCCCCAGAAGCACAAGGACTTAATGCAGAACCCGGAAGCTTGGAGCAGAAAAGTGAACGGACCATGCGTTAATCCAGGCCATCGGGTCTGCCCGGAGGGGAAAGGGTGTTGGTCCCTTCCGCCCTCCTCCCTCTGGAGGGAAAGATGGCGGCCACATGGGAGCCTTGTGGACATCAGGTATGAGCCGGGGGACGGGGGGGCGACTAAAATCTCATGGGAAGGGGGGCGTTCCGGTCCGTCCTTCACGCCCTACCGAGGTCACCAGTTTCCCCCCGCAAGCGGCTCTCCAGCATGGCCACGGCCCCAGAAGCACAAGGACTTAATGCAGAACCCGGCAGCTTGGCGCAGAGAAGTGAACGGACTATGCGTTAATCCAGGCCATCAGGTCTGTCCGGAGGGGAAAGGGTGTTGCCCCAGTCGCCTTCTCCTCTCTGGAAAGAAAGATGGCGGCCGCATGGGAGCCTTGTGGACAGCAGGTATGAGCCGGGGGACTGGGGGCGACTAAAACCTCATGGGAAGGGGGGCGTTTTGGTCCGCCCTTCACGCCCTACCGAGGCCACCAGTTGCCCCCCACTAGCGGCTCTCCAGCACGGCCACGACTCCAGAGCACAGAAACCAATTTCTTAACTATCTGACTTTCAGTAGAAATACTTCCAGGGTCAATAAGTAAAATAGCAGAAATCCAAAACCAACATATGATTCTTGAACCCAGCTGTAGAAAGCAAATCACTTCACAATGCTTTGTCAGCATGTCTGATTCGGGGGGGGGGGGGTAAACTCTAAATAATAGTGGTGAATCTTTTATTGAAACAATGAATCTAATCAAAGCAGATAGAGTGTTAACTAGAATTCATCTGCCCCACAGGGACTGGGAGGGGTGGGGGGTGGGGTTTTATTGGGGTTCTTCATGGTAAAAAATAAGTTTTGGTAAAGGGAAATGTGCTTGATATTTGCATGACTGAGACCTAAACCTGAAAGCTTTGTAACCTTTCCCATGGTGATTCAATAGATAGATAAATAAATTTAAAAAAAAATAAAAATAAAATTGAATCACCATGAACAACATCTACACGTGTTGTTAAAAAAAAACTCAACGTGTGACTTTCACTCATACAATGATCAAACACAGATCCCTCCACCAATGTACATTTTCTACCACCAATGTCCCCAATATCCCTGCTCCACCCCCTGCGTCCCACCCCTCCCCTGCCTCTCTGGCAGACAGTTTCCTTCTTACTCTCTCTCTCTACTTCTTGGTTTTATGGTTTGTAATACAGATAATGAGAGGCCATCATGTTTGTCCTTTATCTACTTTCAGCACACATCTCCTATCCCTAGGGATCCCTTCAACCATCACTGACTTAGTGATCCTTTCTCTATCCCAGCTGTCTGCTCCCCCAGCTCATAAGGCAGGCTTCCAACCATGGAGCAATCATCCTGGCCCTGTCTCTACTGTCCTTGGTGTTTCATATTATGATATTTTATATTCCACAAATGTACATAGTCTTTTCATGTCTGTCCCTCTCTTTCTGACTCATTTCACTTAGCGTGTCATCTATTTATAAGCAAATTTCATGACTTCATCTTTCCTAACAGTTGCATAGTATTCCATTGCATAGATGTACCAAAGTTTCTTTAGCCAGTCATCTGTTCTCGGGCACTCGGGTTGTTTTCAGATTTTAGCTATTGTGAACAGTGCTGCAATGAACAAACAGGTGCAAATGTCATTTCCACTGTGCTTTATTTCCACCCTTGCGATATATTCCCAGAAGTGGTATTGCTGGGTCATAGGGAAGCTCAATTTCTAGTTTTTTAAGGAATGCCCATATTGTTTTCCAAAAAGGCTGGGCCAATTGGCATTCCCACCAACATCAGGACATACAAGACATGAGTAGAATTGTACAAGAATAAAAGCTCCAACCCCATCCAAGAATGGGGAAAAGAAATGAACAGAATCTTCCTCAAAAAAGAAATAGAAATGGCCAAAAGGCACATGAAAAAAATGCTCTACATCAGTAATCATCAGGGAGATGCAAATCAAAACAACAAAGAGATATCATCTCACACCACAGAGGCTGGCATACATCAAAAAGAACAAGAACAACTAGGACTGGTGTGGATGTGGGGAGAAAGGAACTAAAATATTTTGATAGTTGCTGGCGAGGAAAAAGATCATTGGAAATACAGGCAAACACTAGATCATGCAAAGATTTTGTATGTTAAGTTTTAAAACCTTGTTATTTACAACATTCAAATCTGCATAGGGTTAAAAGATGGTCATTCAAACTAGAGGAGTGAGGGTTGAGGACATTTTTGAAAGAACAAAATCAGAAGGACTTAGTGATTGAGCCTAGGTGCTAAGGATGGAGGATTCAGGGTAGGAAGGAGTGTCAGAGAGCTAGATAGTTTCTGACTTCAGCAATTGGAATAAATCACCACAGAATTTCAGTCAGTCACAAATAAGAGAAAACTAAGTTTAGAATTTGTATTATAAAACACAAGTTATGTGCTGATGAAATAACATATTTAGGCTATAAAGTGGGAAGATGTATGGAAAGTTTTAGAGTTCCAGAGACTGAAGTACTGATTCAGTCTACTGAAAGGAGAGAGCAATCGAAGCCAAGAAAAGAGAGCAGATCATGTAGGGGGACTGTGGGAAATGTAAAGCAAAGATAAGAAAAGAGCATATCCTCAAGAAACTACAGTGTCTGGACAATCGAGTTTTTCCAAAAAGAGAGTGAAAAAATATGACCAAGAAGAGAGATGGGCAAACTTCAGAATTCTGTCATAGAAGGTGCTAATAGTTTCAGGATATAGGAATAGCCAGCAATATAGTAATAAAGTATAGAACTGCAGCTGATAACTTTTACCAGAGACTTGAATAGAGTTGAAAGGGAGCAGAAGTCAGACAGCGAGGCATTGAAGAATGAATGGGAAAAGGGAAGCAGAATGGTTAATGCAGTAAGAACTATGAAAGAACTTTGTGAAGGAGTGGGGAGATGAAGAAGGAGGGTGCAAGGTCAGAAGAAGAGAGAGAATTTGGAGGGGAAAATGAAGTCACTGTCACTGTCACTGTCTTTCCGTTGTTCATCGATTTGCTTGATCGGGCCCAGTAATGTCTCCATTGTGAGGCTTTGTTGTTACTGTGTTTGGCATATCGAATACGTCATGGGGAGCTTGCCAGGCTTTGCTGTGCAGGCGAGATACTCTCAGTAGCTTGCCGGGCTCCAGTTATTTATTTTTCTTTTTCATTTTTTATAATTTTATTTATTGAATCACCGTGAGAGCAGTTACAAAGCTTTTGGGTCTAAGTCTCGATCATACAATGAAACATGCTCATTCACCAGTGCTCATTCTCCACCCCCAACAACCCCAGTATACACCCATCCCACACCCTCCCCCTACCTGTAGGGCAGATGATTTCCACATTACTCTCTCTCTACTTTCATCACATTCAATAGTTTGACACCAAACCCACCATTATTATTTGAGATTTTACCCCAACACTCAGATCTGCTGAAAAGGCAACAGTAGACAATTTATTGCTGGTTATGAATAACATATGATGTCACGTGGCTACAGTTGGGCCATGTGATTTTGAAATTCTGAAATTTTAACACTTAAATCTGGAGGGATTTCTGCCAAAATCCACTGGGTTTTGAGATTTGCTCCTGAGTCTCTGGGATAATGGCCATTGAGCAGCTTGAGCAGGAGCCAGAGAGGCCATTCGTGGGCGATGACTTGGGGTCTCATTGGGGTGGGGAGGACAGGCCTGGCTCACCCCCATCCCACGAGGCACAGCAAGTTTCATCACTGCGGGCCCAAGCCTGACTGTCCAGTGGCCTCTGGAGGATGACGGCCACTGAGCCGCCAAGAGGGAGCAGGCGGAGTGACAACACCCTTTCCTCCCTGGGGTAGCCCGGCGACAGTAATGTACTGCAGGGTCCAGACGCAGTTCTGCCAAAAGCCACTTGGTTTCGAGATTTGCTCCTGAGTCTCTGGGATAATGGACATTGAGCAGCTTGATCAGGAGCCAGAGAGGCCGTTCGTGGGCAATGACTTGGGATCTCGTTGGGGTGGGGAGGACAGGACTGGCTCCCCCCCCATCCCGTGAGACCCTGTGTGTCTCGTCACTGGGGGCCCAAACCTGATTGTCCAGTGGCCTTTGAAGGATGGCGGCCACTGGGCCGCCAGGGGGAACACGCCAAGGCACAAAACCTATTCCCACCTATAGTGGCCCAGCACTGTTAACCTACTGCAGGGACCAGATGCATTTCTGCCAAAAGCCGCTGGGTTTCCAGATTTGTTTCTGAGTCTCTGGGATCATGGTTATTAAGCAGTTCAATCAGGAACCTTTGTTTCTGAGTTTCTGGGATCATGGCTATTAAGCAGTTTAATCAGGAACCAGAGAGGCCATGCCTCCAATTATATAGCTGAGCCGGAGGTGGTTTGTGGGTGTGTTTCCCACATACCTAACTTTTGGCTGTTTACTTTCTTGGTAAACTTTGCCCCAAGTTTTTGGGGTTTGGCCAAAGGCACAGCAGCAATTTTGGGGTATCTGAAAGTCTGAAGGTGCCATCAGGCTGCTGATGCACTCTCCTCACAGGTACAGATTGACCTGCTGGCGGCACCATACCCCCCAGTTATATTTTGTGTGTGTGTGTGGTTTTATTTTGTCTTAACATAGACAAGAGTTTTTCATGTTAAAATTTTGATGTGAAAACAGTAGTTCTCTCACATTGAATATTAATGTAATTAATTATATGTTCATAAAATGTTCTTATTTCATTCTAATATGTAATAGAAAACCTTATGAAGTGGGGAGTAGAGAAGCTATGAACCTCTCTATTTTGTGGTTGACATGAATAAATTAGAAAAGAGAGATAAACTCAGTGCTACAGAATAGACTATTTCAGAGTTAAGACTGAAACCCTAATAATTCGGAAACATGTGATATGGTCAGCAGCTTACCTAGATTCTGAGGGAATGGCTAGCATGGCTTCTTCTCTATTTTCCAAATCTCTTTTTATTAAACATACCAAACCAGAGATTACTGATTTCATTCCTTATCTAGCTTCTGCAAGAGCCTTGGAGCAGCCAGAAGACAGGAATATTATGGTGTTAGTATCTCCAGCAGCAAACATAGTCTGACACACAAGAAAGAGGAAGAGTCAAGGTTCCTCAGAAAATGTCAGACTCTGAGGCAGAACTCGCAATGTTTCTCAATCCAGGCAGCAAATTATAATCACCAGAGGAGTTATAAAATTTATTGAAGCTCTGACCCCACACTAAATCAATTAAATCAAACACGAGGGAAAGGAATATGTTTTCAAACCATACTAGGTGATTCTAAGACACAGTCTTGGATGAGAGGCACTGTTTTTCATTATTTAATTGAGTCTCTTTAATAATCATTGGGGTACATCATATTATACCCAATCAAGGAATAAGGAAACAGACTGAGAGGTTAATAACACACAGAGACTGTGTTGTAAGGCCTGGAGTAAAATGTATTGGATATCTTTCTAATAGATGGTTGAACTTATTAAATGGACTTTAAATACACTGAAATCATGTTCATTTCAACATATTTATCTGTGTCCATATGTATACTGTCTGTTGTTTCAGAAAAAGAGACTTCAGTCACCATACTTTAGGAATTATACCATGAAAATCCATTTAGGAATTGTATGGATCAAAGTCATAAATGTTTAGCATAAATGTTTACATTTCCACATCAATGGAAATTTGGTGTCAAAAATAGACATTGATACAATTACTAGAGCTAACATACACCCCTGAATTTCTGGAATGTTTAAATTGAACATTCTCTGGCAGGTTATCTTATTGATGATGGCAGAATCCTTGAAATTTCAGTGTTTTGCAAGTAGTTTTAATACATTAAGTCAGTGTTACAATAAAATATTCTTAAGCAGAAAGATGAAAACAAATTAGAGTTAATCAAATGTGGGCATATACTGCATTAGTTCATGACTATGCACTTGTATAGTAAAAATTATAAAACGCCCCTGAAGTCAACAGCAATAAGTGTAAAGATAAATGGAAGTCTTGTGTCTAGTAACTGAAAAATTGCTATTAAAATACTGTCCAAATTGGGGCTGGAGTGGTAGTACAGTGGGTAGGTTGTTTGCCTTGCACGCCGCCAACCTGGGTTCGATTCCCAGCATCCCATATGATCCCTTGAGCACTGCCAGGAGTAATTCCTGAGTGCGGAACCAGGAGTAACCCCTGTGCATTGCCAGGTGTGACCGAAAAAGCAAAAAAAAAAAAAAATAGTGTCCAAAATGAACTGGAGAGTCAAAGCATACCCCATCAAAATTGCAAGTGAAATTCCACATAGATAGAAGGAAAATTCCAGAATATGTGTGGAACTGCAAGGCACAGAATAAGCATTCTTTTTTTTTTTGAATAAGCATTCTTAAGAAAAAACAACAAAACAGGAGACATCATACTGTTTTAAAAAATATATACAAAGCAACAGTAATCAAAACTATGATATTCCCATAAAACAGACATATAGCTCAACATGACAAAAAAAAGGATCCTCAAATATATTTTCATACTTCTAAGGTGAATTACCTTTGAAAGAGTATCAAAAGCATGCATGCAATGGGGAAAGGATGCTCTCTTCAATTAATAGTTTTAGAAAAACTGAATAGCCATATGCTAAATAATTATATTTTATATATAATCAACTATTATCATATGTATCATATATAGTATATACTCAACTATTATCATACCTTATAAAAATCAACTCAAATGGACTAGAGAATTACATCAAAGACCCATATCTATACAAGTACTTGAAATAACACTGGGGACATATTTCTTTTTTTTTAACCTTTTATAAATTTATTTATTGAATCACTGTGAGAGCAGTTACAAAGCTTTTGGGTTTAAGTCTCGGTCATGCGATGTAGAAACACCTGTCCCTTCACCAGTGCACATTTTCCACCACCAAAACCCCTAGTATACCTCCCATCCCACACCTTCCCCCTACCCGTGTGGCAGATGATTTCCACATTATTCTCTCTCTACTTTGATCACATTAAATATTTTGACACCAGACCCACCATTATTACTTGAGATTTTACCCCAACACTGAGATCTGCTGAAAAGGCAACATGAAACAATTTGTTTTCTATTGCTAATTATGAATACCATATGATGTCGCGCTTCCAGAATTTTGGAATTATAAAGTTTTAATAATTAAATATGGAGGGACTTCTGCCAAAGCCACTGGGTTCCAAGATTTGTTTCTGAGTCTCTGGAATCATGGCCATTAAGCAACAGCTTGATCAGGAGCCAGAGAGGCTGTTTGTGGACGGCTACTCTGGGGACATATTTCTTGGTATTTGTATAGGCTCTGACTTTTTGGATATAATCCTCAAATCACAGGCCACAAAGGAAAAAAATACATCTGGGGTTTCATCAAACTCCAAAACTCCTGGGGCTGGAAAAATAGTACAGTGGGCAGAGCACTTTTCCTTGTATGTAGCCAATGTGGGTTCAAGCTACCGTACCATATATGATCTCCCAAGCTCACCAGAAGTGATCTCTGAGTGCATAGCCAGGTATAAGACCCAAGTACCTCTGGATATGTTCCCAAACTCTTAAACCAAACCAAACCGAGACAAACAAAAACCACAAAACTTTTGCACAGCAAATAAAACAACCAATGGAGTTAAAATAAGCCTATGGATGGGAAAACATTTGCAAACTATGTATCTGATCACTTGATCACTTGACATTCCGTTACTCATCATTTGCTCGAGCAGGCGTCAGTAACATCTCTATTTGTCCCTGCCGCGTGCTAGTGTAGCCTAATGGCATCTGCTCGTTCTAGGAACATGAAGCACCTCAAACTGATCATTTAGGGTCTTAACGAAGAAGTCTGACCATCTTGTAGGTGGGTGGCCACACAATCTTTTGACATCTCGTGGAATCCAGTCGGTAATGGCTCTGGTCCAGTGGTTGTCTCCAAATTGCATTATGCGTCCAGCCCATCTGATTTTTGCAAATGAGACAGCATCCCTGATTCTTGATCGTTGATGGAGGTCAGAACTCTGGATTCTTTCTCTCACTTGAGTGAAGTGTGACACTCTAAGCACAGCTCTTTCTATTCCTCTTTGGGAGACCTGAATAGCATTCTCATCCTGTTTTTCTAGGGCCCAGGTCTCTGAGGAGTGTATTAATGAAGGAAGAACAGTGGAATCAAAAAGATGTGGCCAGAGCTGGAGGTTCTTCGTCCTCTTAGCTATTTGTTCGATGCTCTTGAAGGTGTTCCAAGCCGCTCTCTTCCTCCTCTGCAACTCAGGTGCCAGGTCATTCGTTATGCTGACTTCTCGACCTAGGTACACATAACTGTTGCATTCGGAGATGTTAATTCCTTCATTCGTTCGTACACCAAAGATGTTTATTTGGAGAGGGCAGTGACCAGGGCAGGGGTTTTGCCCATATCACGTTGGTGCTCCTTCTCCTTTCTCTCTCCTCCTTCCTCCTGCAGACCTGTCACGCTCCCCTGGGAAGACATGGAGGACAGTGGCTGAAGCAGGCACTGGAGTCTGATCCCCGTGAAGAGGAGATCAAGAGAGAGTAGCAGGAGGAGGTCAGGGAGAGCCTGGAGTCCCCCAGCAAGCCTGAGGCAGTCTGCACTCCACCCAGGACCTCCCCCCCACCAGCAGTACCCCGGAGCCTGATATAGTTCAAGGGAGGGACCTGGGCATCCCAGGCCAGGCTCTGCGAACTCCCACGTCAGATCCTCGCAGAGGATCAGAAATGTCAGCGTCACCCAACAAAAGGAGCCACCTGTTGCCCTGTGGCAGCCTCTTCACGCCCAAAGCTTTGGCTGAATCCAGCCTTGATCTCTCCATCAGGGAAGCTTCTGCCTAAAAGCTCGAAGCATTTGAAGTTCACCCCTGTTCCCTTGCAGGATGAGAAGATGTCCCTTTCTCTGGTCAATGTTAACCCCTTCCCCTGGAGTCATATATATCTGATAGCTATAAAAATATTTTTATAAACTATAAAAATTCACATAACTCAATAAGTATTAAAAAGCAAAGAATCGAGTAAAGATTTCTCAAGGACCTACAATAGACCAACAGGTATATAAAAAGATGCTTAATATGACTACTGGTCATATTTCCCAATGGAAAACCAGCAGGACCGTACTACTGTTCAAGAAGGGAGACATCCATGACATTGGCAACTATCGCCCAATCTGCCTATTGTCTGTCATCTACAAGTTGTTCACTCGAGTCATCCTGAATAGGATTGGCAGAACATTAGATGAAGGACAACCATGCGAGCAAGCAGGGTTCCGCAAAGGATTCAGCACCATCGACCATATCCACACGATAACCAAGCTCATTGAGGTTTCTCGGGAGTTCAAGATGCCGCTCTGCTTAACGTTCATTGATTTAAAGAAGGCCTTTGATTCTGTTGAGACGGAAGCGGTCATTGAAGCCCTAGCCAATCAGGGCATTCAAGCCCAATACATCAGGATCCTCCGTGAGCTCTATTGCGGATTCACTATCAGGATCTCACCATTCTACAAAGAAGTGATAGTTGATGTCAAGAGAGGGGTGCGGCAGGATGATACCATTTCACCGAAACTCTTCAGTGCCACCCTCGAGAACATCATGCGACGACTGGAATGGGAAGGAATGGGAGTGAAGATAGATGGTCGGCAATTACACCACCTCCGCTTTGCTGATGACATTGTTTTAATAACACCAAACATCAGCCAAGTGGCACAAATGCTGGCCGACTTTGACCGTGAGTGTGGAAAGGTAGGACTACAGCTGAATCTTATGAAGACAATGTTTATGAGAAATAGCCTTGTTCCTGACGCCCCATTCGCTCTCAATGGAACGACCATCTCTGAATGCAACAGCTATGTGTACCTAGGTCGAGAGGTCAACATGACAAATGACCTGGCACCCGAGCTGCGCAGGAGGAAGAGAGCGGCTTGGAACGCCTTCAAGAACGTCGAAGAAATAGCTAAGAGGACGAAGAACCTCCGGCTCCGGGCACATCTCTTTGATTCCACTGTTCTTCCTGCATTAACATATGCCTCAGAGACCTGGGCCCTACGCAAACAAGATGAGAACGCTATTCAGGTCTCCCAAAGAAGAATAGAAAGAGCTATGCTTGGAATATCACGTTTCACTCAAATGAGAGAAAGAATCCGGAGTTCTGACATCCGTTGACGATCAAGGATCAGGGACGCTGTCTCATTTGCCAAGGTGTCGAAAATCAGATGGGCTGGTCACGTAATGAGATTTAAAGACGACCGTTGGACTAGAGCTGTTACTGATTGGATTCCACGGGATGTCAAAAGACCGCGTGGCCGCCCACCTACCAGATGGTCAGACTTCTTCGTCAAGATCATGAACGATCGGTTTGAGGCCCTTCATGTTCCCGGAGCGAACAGATGCCATTGGGCTACACTAGCACGCGACATCTAATGTTCTGCCACGTTACTGGCGCCCGCTCGAGCAAATCAACGACTAACGGGAAGTTAAGTGATTAAGTGATTAAGTGAATATGACTACTTATCAGGAAGACAAAAATATCACAATGTAACATCACCTCACACTTATCAGAACCATTATTTTTTAAAAAAAAACCCAAAAGATATATAATGATGATATGGAAAAAAGGAATTCCTATGCATAGTTGATAGAAATGTGAATTCGTTGAGTTCCTATAGGAGACAACATTGAGGATTCTCAAAATATTAAAAATAGAATGACCATATGGTCCAGCAATCCTATTCCTAGAGATACACCAAAGAAAATAAAATAAGTATTCAAAGTGTTATCTGTACTTCCATGTTTATTTCAGCTTTATAGATAATAGCCAAAGATGTGAAAACAACCAAAGTATTCAGTGACAAATGATTAAAAAATATATTCACATGTGCACATATAAATGCATATATATGAATAAATACACACAGCAAAATGTTATTTAGCTGAAAAGAAATAAAACTGTGCCCTTTGTGACAAAATAAATTATTATGAAGGATGCTATATACAACAAAATATCAGGCACACAAAGTCAATATTTTATGATCTACCATATACAGGGAATCTAAAATATTAAACCCAGACAAATGAAAAATGATGGTTGTGAGGGGTTGCGGAACCAGAAAGGAAACTGGGAAGATATTAGTAAAGGGGTAAAAACGCTCAACTTAAAGTTGAGTAGGTTTTGTGTGTCAAATGTAGATTATGATTAATTAAGACTTCACTATATACTTGAAGTTTTCCAAGAGAGTAGATCTGAGGAGCTCTTAACAAAAAAAAAAAAGGAGGAATCAAATGTAAGATTATGGATATATAATTTCCTTGCTGGAGGTGATTGTTTTACAATGAATGCATATATCAAAACATTAAGTTGTACACTTTAAATATAGACAAATTTTATTTCCCAAGTATGCCACAACAAGAGTGCAAAAGTATAAGTCAGTATACCCAGACTTCCAAATTTATTTACTTTCCATGAACATCCTCTGAGCTACGTTTTATATTATGCAAATACATATTTGTGGACGAAACAACTAAAACAGTTAGATCAGGGGACTTTTTCAAAGAACTAGGTATGCCTGACTCCAAAGCCCCGTCACTATGTCACACTGCCTCTCCCACAGGAAACAAAGGGGATTTTGTGCTTTTGTGGTCTTGAACCTGGCTCAGGCCAGGCTGGCGGCTTGCGAGGCTACAGTGTGGTCTTGAACTCTGCATGCTGCAGGAGCGCTGCGGGGACACAGTGGTGGTGGCAGCAACAATTATTCCATTATTTACTTATAAATGATTTTCTTTTTCATGAGGAAAACATTAGTATTCCAGATACCCCCAAACGTATGATTTTTCTTTTATTACCCTACCCCTATCCCCCCCCCCGTCACCGTCCCCCCCCCCCCCCAACACACACACTGTTTGTTTTTCTCTCAGTGCCAGCAGAAACAGTGTTCCAACGGTCATTTTCTCCGATTATCAGCTTTGGGGCTGGCAGAACATTGTTGATGACCACCAAAGCTGTCAGGGTCTCCCTTGATAATCCAAATGTATGACTCAGAGATTTTCCAGTAACCTTATGATTAAAAAAAAAGAAAAAATACAAAATATGGAGTAATTAAATTTCTTCAAAACGGGGAGAAAGCCTGTGATGGTGCTAAAATCACAAGCTTCACACAAGCTTCACTTCCTTAAGGACCCCTTTACATGTGCTCTTTTCTGGATCACACTTTTGGCCTCTGTCCCGGTCACTGTCTGCTTATCTGTCTCCCCAATGAGACCTGAAGCTTTTCTTGGCAGGAATTCTCTCATTTCAGTGTTTCTAAATTTGGCACAGGGCCTGACTACAGGCCTTTCTTAGCAATGTGAGAAGAATGAATTAATACAATCTTATTTATCCATAAATGGAGCTAATTGTTTGTTTATTGTTGGTATAACTTTAAAATCTTGATGAGACTGTTCGTATAAATTGCCAAGTCAGCAAAAATTCGTTAGACTGTGTTAAGATTGTTGGTTAAGGAAATATGCGACCCAAGTTCTGATGTAATCTCTAATATATTTTTTAGATTAAGCCTATATAATTAAACATGAGGCCAACTTTTAAATGAACTGTTTTTGTAAATACTGCCTTTATGGAAATTTGGGGGTTCTAAAATCCCAAATATATATATATATATTTTTTTTTGTTTGTTTGTTTTGACTGTCTTTCACTCAAAATGATTTCTACTAGGTAGTTTTCTAGATATATCTGGCAGGAATAAAATATCCATAATTGGACCATATGACCACATTGAGAGTAAGAACAAGAAGTAATATGGGCTGTTCTGAGAACCTAACCTGCTATACACTGATATAACATAGGTATATAAAAAGAATTCTCAAGTTCCTTACAATTGACTTTCATTATATGTTTGTTTAACATCACTGGTCAAGCAACTAACATTCATGGTTGACCGAATCTGCAAATATAGAACCTAAGGCTAGAAAAGATATCCTACTGGATGCATGCGATCGTAACCTGTGTTGTTCAAGAGTCATCTTATATAAATATACATAGAGTATGTCTATATAATCCATTTGCATGAGGTAGGTACATTAGCTATCTCCTTACAAATTTTCCTTTTTACATAATATTTATTTTTACCTTTAGCTGGAGTGATAGCACAGTGGGTAGGGCGTTTGCCTTGCATGTGGTTGACCCAAGTTTAATTCCTCCGCCCTCTCAGAGAGCCCAGAAAGCTACCGAGAGTATCCTGCCCACATGGCAAAGCCTGGCAAGCTACCTGTGACATATTCGATATGCCAAAAACAGTAACAACAAGTCTCACGATGGAGACGTTATTGGTGCCCACTCAAGCAAATCGATGAACAATGGGAGGACAGTACTACAGTACAACATCTAACTTACTTACATGTTATCTATTTAATTTACTCATATATTTTGTCTGTCTCCTTTTGTAAACAATAGCTGAATAATATAATACATTTTCTCACTGTTGTATTCCAAGAACTAAGAATAAAGCCTGGCATAAAGTCACGGTGATGGTCTGTTGGGTAACATTGCTTTGTCCCTCTACAAGAAGCTTAGGTTTTATCTGGTTACACCCATCAATCTGGTTACACCCATCACAGTGCTCCAGAGGCACTTCCACTTCCATTGTGTTTACATGTAAACATGTAAACAGTCTTCCGTATGCTCTCCTTCCCACCCAGTTAATCAGCTTCCCCCTTAATCAGACTTTGTTAATTTGTAAGATCAGTTTCCCAGAAATCTATGATTTTATATGTATGAGTGAAATATTGCCTTTCTCCTCTCCTTATGCCTTATGAACAATTTACTTTAAGGTAATATCCTTTTTGTATAGATACAGAAAGACCGTTAACATTATGCTTTGTAACTTAGGATTTGATTGGCCTTGAATATTATTCACTCCTGGGCATCTGCTTTCTCGACTTAAGCCTCAGTTGCGCTTAGTTCCTAACACCCCAAAAGCAGGGTCCCGACGAGGGACTGAATGGACCCAGGGCAAGCGGTGAGCTACCCTGGCAGCGAAATGGGCCAGGCCAAAGTGCCACGATTCTTAACTATAAGTTAAGAGTTTGATCATAGACAAATGCTGTCATGATCCAAACATAACGACAAGACTAGGATCCTGCTAGGGGTGGGAAAGACTATCTGGCCTGAGCACTGTAGTCTGAGATCGAGATGGCCCTAGGAGAGCAATTCTATAAGTTTAAGATATTTCTTACTGTATCCATACAAAATGATTTATATTATATTCTTATATGCTTGTCGGACAAGGAGAGGAGAGGCACGCCCATGGGATTATGCTCTAGGGTGGGTCCTCCTGCTGAGGAAGGATCTGTCCTAGAAATCTGAGGCCAAGATTTCTACCCCTGTTGATCTCCACCCCTATTGATTGTGACCACACCTATATGTAATTGTTTTCCCCAATTCCTCTTGGAGAGAGATATAAGGAGATGGTAGATTGGGCAGGGGGGGCAGAGACAGAAGGAGAGACGAGGATAAACAGAGAGAGACAGGAGCAGACAGAGAGAAGGAGAGAGGGAGCAGAGACAGATGAGGAGAGAATCAGAATAAACTACGACTAATACCAACCAGCCTAGCCCTCGTTCCTTCCTCCACCTGACCATCGCCGTCAACCTCTCTGGGGTGGGAGAAGGGTGAGACTACCGAACGCGGGCGGCAGGAGAGATAGAGCCACCGCCGCTGTGTGTGAGTGCCGTGCCCCCCCTTTGTGTGAGTTTACACAATGGTCCTCCCGTTGTTCATCGATTTGCTCAAGTGGGCCCAGTAACATCTCCATCGTGAGACTTCTTGTTACTGTGTTTGGCATATCGAATACGTCACGGGTAGCTTGCCAGGCTTTGCCGTGGGGACGAGATACTCTCGATAGCTTGCCAGGCTCTCCGAGAGGGGCGGAGGAATCGAACTCTGGTCGGCCATGTTGGCTGTGTGCAAGGCAAACGCCCTACCGCTGTGCTATCACTCCAGCCCCTGACATAAAGTAGGTCTCAATAAATATTTATTGTATGATTAAATAGCTACACAATTTCTCTAGCCCTTAAATGATGCTTGATTTCCAGAAAGTTTCGCTTTTGCAAACAACTTCATGGTAGTCTAATTTGAAATTCCTTAGGTGAAATTAAAGAATTCTGCTCAAACCAAGACATTTTAAGAAATATGGGGATTTTCATAGTAAATGGAAATGACTTCACAAGGAAGGTGAAGGTTCCATGACAACAGTAACATTTCAAAGCTTGTTCACATCTGCTGAGGTATTTGATTCTCAGAAAAACATGGTCACACAGGCCAACTAAGAAGTAATATTTTCCAACTTCATAGATGAGACACTTCTAGCAAGTGGTCAGGTGAATGTTCTAAGGCCCCTAAGTTAAATTAGTGTGACAAAGAAGGAAGCCAAATGAAGTAGGAATCAAGAAATAAAAATTCCGGATAGAAGCAGAAATACAGTCACTTAGAAGAAAAGGATTTGAGGCAGACAAGTCTAAGAGTTGTGTGCTCTGCACTGAAACTAGCAGGATGATACTTAGTAATCAGGCAAGAAAATAATGAAATAGGTTAAATAGAGTGTGAGAATGAAAAAGATGGGTTATGGATTTGAGCATTTTTGTATTTCTCTCACAGATGAGAAGGATTGAGCCCAAACTCTTAAGACCTCTTAAATCTGTCATGTCCTCTCCATCTCAATGTTCTAGTCATAGTTTTGGTAGTCATTTCTTGTCTTGACAATGGCAACTACCTCCACACTGGTCTCACTCTTCTAGTCCTGCCAGTGGGAGAATCACACTAACTCTACAATGATGGCACACTGCAGTCACTGTGATTCTTTTGTTTTGGTTTGTTTTGTTTTGGGGAGGGAATATAGCTAGTAGTGCCCAGGGCTTACTCCTGGCTCTGTGTTCAGGATCACTCCTGGTGGTGCTCAGGGGACCATATGTAGTGCTGGAGATTAAACCTTGGGAGCCATGTGGAAGACAAGCACCTCATACACTGTACTATCTCTCCAGTTCAACTTGATTCTTTTGTAAGAAAATCTCTGTATGAGCTTTTATTTCTTCACTATTTGTAGGATGAAACCAAATCTCTTAGCACGTCATTCAAGGCTTCTATCTGAATCCATCCAACTCTATCTCCAATGTTTATGCTGCAAGTAGAGTGTGTGTGTGTGTGTGTGTGTGTGTGTGTGTGTGTGTGTGTGTGTGTGTGGGCGGGGGGGGGTGCTGCCAGGTAATCCAGTTAATCCAATAGATAATTTCAAATCTGGCCTTTAAGAGATATAGCCAAACAATGGAAATCATTTGAGTAGCAAATGCAAATGCAAAGTGGTGAAGATAAATAAACATAAAAGGGGGCACATGAAAACTTTATTTTTGACTATACACTCACCCAACACTCACATGTGGATGGAATACAGCCTCTTTTTGACCCATTGTCTATGCGAGGCAGACTGCTGAAAAGCAGCAGTTTTTACCCACTAATGTGTGCATGGCCCTAATACAAAGAAAAACCAGTCACAAAGATCAGCAAGCACCAACAGAAACAGATCCCAAAGCATCAGCAACATACCAGTGGGCCATCAAGAGTGGGACATGCTGGACGGGTGGGCATCATGGAACATCAAGGGACAGCTAAGCAAAGGACTTGTAACATCAAAAGACAAGACTGGTGAGGAGTCAGTAGAGGACTTAAGACATCAGGAAAGCCCAAACTACCTTCTTAGGCTGTTAAAACTATAACAGCACAAACACAGTTAATAAATAAAAAGTTATAACATTATACAATCTAGAATTTTGTATGTTAATTTTACATGTGATACTCAAGCACTAGCCACTCAGGAGCTAGTCCAGTTTTGCTATAACACAATCATCTTCCCATTTCCAAGGATTCTGTCCATTCTTCCCAGATCCCACATCCGTAAATATTTTGCCACACTCTGACTATGCTATAGTTCTTTGTATGAATAGCTCTTGACACATGCTATTGACCTTTTCCATTTTGGGTGAAATTCTATGTCATATTGTAAGGACAACTTAAGTGCCTTCTCTTTAGGGAAACTGTCCATCTCTGAATCCCATATCGTTGATTGTATTGCTTTTGTCTTTCTGGATCACTCCTCTCACTTTCTTTGTGTAATGCCCTATTTGTTTAAGACTTTCATCCTCAAGCTGCGCTATCCAGGGAAGGGACTTCTTGGGTCACTGGATAACACTAATTTATAGTAGAATACCAGGCAATAGTTAATACTTAAAACTACTAAGGCAAGATTTCTAATACTGCATTATTTGTGCCAGAAAAATTGCATCATCTATGAATATGTTAGAAATGCAAATTCTTGGACAATATCTCAGATCCATTCAACCGGAAATACTGGGAATGGGATTCTGCACTTTAGTTCTGATGTATGATAAAGTTTCAGAATCCCTGTACTCAAAGAAAATTTTTCCCTCCTGAGTGAAAAGAATCAGGAAAGACTTGCCTAGGAGAAAAGGAAACATTAGGATTGAATTCAACACTTTGGAAATGAAGAAATGATAGGGAAGGATATTTGAGGGAGGATGTTGCAAGAACAAAGGCAAAGAGATGTAGAAGAAATGTGCATCTTCACACAATGCTGTGGGTCAGCTTTGAAGAGTCTAGAAAGATGGAAGGGAAGTAAAGAGAGAGTGCTTAATTCAGGAACTTTCCCATTGCCCCCACTCCCAACCAACTTCTCTTTAGCAGTGACTTTTTGTTTCGTGTCCTGATAGTTGTTCCAAGGCTAGGGATTAGCGAATTTTTTATAAATACTGAAGGTTACCAGAGAAATAGATTTTTCTATGAGACCAGCCTTATCATGCAACTTTTCTGAGAAGGAAAGTGCAGAGAAAATGGTTCCACTGCAGTTAGAATATAAACTTTCCCATCTGGCTCCATCTAGTGTCCTATTGGGCAGATTTCTAGAGGAGGACATTGTCAGCCACAGAGGAAACATGATTATGCTGGAGTCACAGGGAGGAGAGAAGAGGTGACAATCACAGGACTCTGGCCTCATGCTTATTCCAGGCAAGGATTAGATTCAAACTGAAAGCAACTTTAAGTCTGAGTTTTTGATTATTATTTTTCATTTCAATACTCCATTTGACTGTCATGGAGTTTATTGTTGTTGGTGGTGTATCTGTATGAGTATATGTGTGGATAGGAGAGAAGGATGATACAAATTTCTGCAAATGCCAAATTCCAAAGTTTGTGCACCTAGAATCATCAAATTTCCATATAAGAATTTATGTGACAGTTTTTGGGCCATGATCTATAACCTCCACCAGGGGGTATCCCAGGCTCTAACAAAATAGTATGTAAACCTAGGAATTAGGATGGGGTCATTTCTCTTTAAAGGTGATCAATACATTATTGTTAATATCTTAGATAAGAATTGAATAAATGTTGTCCTAAAGAAATAAGCAAAATGCAAGCTTATGTTGAGCAGTGTCCATTGAATAGTAATAATAAATTGAAAATGATGTGATTATTATATAAGAGGATATGATTAAATTAATTACTCACACAATGCTATGAAGAATCATACAATTATTAAAATAATATTTTGAAGAGCATTTAGTATGGAAAAGTTGTGATGAACAAAATTTAAAAAATTTAGTAAGATACTATTCTCTTTAACTTAAAATTTCATTAAAAACAAAGAAAATGCTGTTAAGAAATGCAGTGATATAATTAATGTTTTATGGAATGAGCAGTAATTTTAATTCATTTACCTTATGTATCATCTATAATCATCATATTAATAATAATTATGGGATGAAATTACAAATTGGATAGTAAGAAATGTTACTAAAGAAAATGAAGGAAACTAGTAAGACCACAAAATCAATAAATATGTATGCAGCTATACAGTGATAATAGTTTAGAAAAACTTACTTTGCCCATATTACCTCATATAATGCAGGCCCCATTATTATGCTTGGAGGTCATATATTCACATAAAGTGTTTTGATAATCCACTTTCTATTTTCAAAGAATGCTATGAAAGTAGCTTGTACCTTATTATATAACTTAGTTTTCAAAGTAAAAAGCCACTTTTGAGATAAGAGACATATGATAGTAGTAGCTCTATCAAGGGTAAAAAATCATTTACTCTTGATATTGTCCATTCTTTTTTTTTGGTGGGGGGGTTACCCAGTGGTTCTCAGGGATTACTCCTAGCACTGCACTCAGTAATCATTCCTGGCTGTGCTCTAAGGACTATATGGGATGCTGGGGGATCAAACTCAGTTTTAAGCCACTATACTATCTCTCCAGTCCATAATACAGTCAATTCTTGATAAGTCATCTGTCAGCAGCATTATTTGTATATTGTTCCAGATATATACTTTTATTATATTATATTAAATAATATATTTATTTATTATATTAAATAAATATATTAGATATATATTTATTTATATAAAACTATATGAACATATAGTTTTATATAAATAAATATAAAATTTATATAAAACTATATAAATTTATATAAACTATATTAATATAAATTAATATAAAATTAATATAATTAATATAAATTAATATAAAATTTATATAAACTAAATTAATATAAACTATATAAATATATAGTTTTATATAAATACCACAAAAATCCTATGAGAAAATTGGTATTGAGAGATAGAATATTTTTTTGCCATTATCTCAGAAATTTCAGGTCAATAAATATTGCTGATATTCCTTACGTGCTCAGCATTTGAGGTAGACGCTGTGACTACGTCTCACAGATACACCCTAATACATCTTCACAGCCCAGGGTTCTATGATCAATGTCTTGATTTGCAAACTAGGGCTCAGGGAAGGTAAAAGACTTCTCCAAGGTCAGACAGCTAGTACAAAAGAACCAGTATCTGATTTGAGTCAGATTTTTCCACTCGCAAGCCCAGGCACTTCCTATATTTTTCACTTCTGAGAAGGGCACCTCCAGGGGAGAATCAAAATATGGAGGAGGATGGAAAATGTTTAAAGCTCTCTGGAAGCACCACTCTGGGCCAGCTCCTGCTCTGCACTCAAGTGACCTTGAAGTTGAAGGGACAAAGGAGCACACTCTCCTGATGCTCTGAGATGAGTCAAGAGGAAAAGCAGCTCTCAGGAAACAGCTGGCCTTTCTCCAGCAGCCAGGCTGAGAGATAAACAGATCAATGCGGACACTTGCCTCCACCTAATGAGCTAATGGCGCAGCCAGAGCACTGCCTTATTGCATTGCTGGTCATGCTGAGAGGACCCAGAGTGGGGCAGACCTAGGAGGGTGAGGACTCATTCCCCCTTCCCCCACCCCCCACTCCCAAGCTCCATCATATGAGAAAGTCAGAAGCTTTTTCTTTTGTTTGTTTGTGTTTTTTTCCTTTTGCTCCTAGGATAATGTTGAATTTGATTAAATGATGTCAGCAGTCTCTCTAATCTAGAGTGCATGGTCACTGAAGGAAAGTGTCTTCCCAAGAGGCAGCCTGGCGTGTCTGCTAAGAGTCTGCACTTGCAGATCAGCACAGCCATGTGCTATTTCTCATGGTCACTGGTTGTGGCACTTGGGGCACATCCCTGCCCCTCTTTGGACCTCAATCCACTTGGGAGGGGGCGGAGAAGGGGAAAGGAAAAAAATAAAAGGTGCTTCTGTGCCAAACTGCACACCACGAGTGATATAGCTTGTTTGACTTAAAATATATTATACCGCAGACAGGATCCTGCTCCTATCACTGCAAACCTAGACTACTGATAATTGTTGTAACAGTGACAATTCTAGTAATCATAACGCAGGTATGCTTACTGAGTACTAAGAGATGACCACTGCCACTCACCACTAATATGAAAGCCTTGTTCTCTTTGGATGATCAGTTTTTGACTCTGCGTTTCTTTCTTGACTATTTTCAGTGCCCTCAAGTAATTTTTTCTGCTCTTAGCATGAAAAAAAATTCTCCCAAGCAGCCCTCCCTCACTTCTGCCCCAGCTAGAGGCTACAAGATCATATCACTGAATCAGGTCTCAGTCCCTGATCCTGCTCTGGTTTATTCCTAGCATATACAGATCCATAGCTTATGTATGCCATGTGGATACCTTCTCTTGGCACTTGAGCTAGCATCTACTTGGTGTCCAGAGAAAGCTGCCTGGAGTGGGAATAGGGGCAGACTTTCACCAGATTCTTTCTGAATATTCAGATCACTGAAGGTAGGCATTCAACAGAGGCACATGGAGATTAAAGAAGGGACAGTCTCCAAACTGGAACAATGCCATGACACTGTATTCAACCCAAGATCAGAGAATATAAATTACAGTCATAGTGACATTCTTGGGGCCTATATGAAAATAGAACTTTGATATGTATCCTTCTCTAAGTGTCTTCAAGAGAGATTATGGCCTAAAATATCTTTAAATTATTATATGCAGTAGTTTACAAAGTTTTAAAACTGTAAAATTCTCTGAACATAATAAATTATATTTCAAAACCATAGCATAAAAATTGGTACGGTGCTGTCATTAAGAGTCCATGGAACATAATTTGAAAATCATGAATCTAGTCTAATTCTTATAGTTTACTCTGCTGGTGATGAGGCTATGACCAAACTTACTTTCCTTTATGAGAAAGGACTATTTCTCTTGTACACAATGGCCATCAACCCATCCCACCTCAAGCAATACTCATTTACTTTGATTCTACTGTATTGACTATTGAGGGAATTACAACAAGATATTATCCACAGAGAACTCATAGACTCACTGGGCAAGGACAGGAAGGCACGACTCTACCCAGGGGTTAGATTAGAATTTCTTAAAATGGGCTCTGTTGACATTATGGACCAGATTATTCTTCATGGTAGGGAACTGTGTTACATCTTATATGATACTTAGCCACATCCATGGCCTTTACTCATTAGATGCCAATTTTAGCCTCATCACAAATGTTGGCAATCAAAAATATCTCTAGACTTTGCCAAAGACACTGTAGGGGAGGCAAAATCACCTCTAGCTGACATCCACATAGGAACAGTTGACACAAAAGAGCAACATAAGGGTTCTCACTAGGTTGTAAAAAATTAAAAGCCAAGTAAATGACAAGAAGCATGGTAGAGGCTCCCCTATACCTAAATAAATGCTCAGTGTGTGTATTCCCTGCGGCCAGCAGGAGAAATTTTAATGTTCAAAAGGAGGGTGGTTTTTGAGGAACAGTCATCACTAGGTTGGGGATATTAACATGATGAGAGGAAAGAGAAACAGAAACTTTGGCTAAAGGTGGACTACCTCCGACAGGCAAATGCCACTTTTTTCAGCATGGACTTGTCTAAAGTACTCCAGGCTTGACAACGGCATGGAAAGACTCCATGACCAAAAGGTCACTTGCCTCCATTTCCCACCAGGTGATTACTTCACAATGAGACAACAGCAAATGCCTCTCCCATTTGGACATTGGTTCCCTCACCTGTAACAAAATAGAGAATCAGGACTCATTTACCAATGACCCCTAAGATCCCTCCTAGATCAGGATTCATTTTAATAATTTTTGTCACCATCCAAAACAGATTAAAGTCCAGTTTGGCTACTGACTACTTGTTCTTAGGCTCTTTCAGTCAAATCTGAAGATATACTTTCTCTGACAGTAAATTTCAGTAAAGGGGATTTGTGTTCTTATCCATAGCTTCCAATAATAAAAATAATAGTCATTATATTTCATATGTAACTGTACAGTTTACAAAGCACCTTCACATATTTATTCACATACATCATAATCAAAATAATTCTTAAAAGTGGAAATCATAACTACCATTCCAAGCATGAAGAAATAGTGTACAGAAAGATCAGATACCTTTGCCTACAATCGCACTCTGAACTGCTTGACTTTAAGCTCTGTGCTGTCTGGTGTGTACCCGGCTACCTATTATACTCTAAGAATACTGGGTATTCTTATTATCCTGCCAAAGCCTCCAGAGATAGAACATAAAGGCCAAGTCACTGAGAGGCTGAGTTGAATGGGAAAGGGAGAGAAGACATGCCAAGGATACCATGCTGACTGTGATAGTGGCATCAGAGCTGGCTGAAAAAGTGCCAAGCCATGTGCTTTTAAAAGGGTAGAAAATGAAAAAAACACTACCATATCAACAACAACAGCAACAAAAAAACCCAGCCATCTTCCCACTATTTGCCTGCCAAGGCTCTGCACTGGGACAAGAGTATGGAGTTCTGCTTAAGGCTTAATTCTATTGATTACACATTCCATTTTCCAAAGTGCCATTTGCCTGAAGGAGCAGGTGGTGTTTTCGGCATCCATTTAACTGATATATTAGCCATGTGGCTCAGTGCATCAGCAGGCCCGAGTCATCAATTTACGGTGAGATGACAGAGGGAATCACTCACTGCAGAATCATAATGGGGAGAGGGGGAGTTGGAAGTAGAACACAGACAAAAGCACTGGAAGCTGGGCCCTGACTGGAGCCTGACTGGGCAGCAGGGGCTCAATGGCTGGACTTCGAACTTTAAGCGGAAAACAGTAAACACACTATAGATGGTTCTGCGACAGGGTCTGTGCCGGGCACTGGGAGAGTCACAAACATTCCTCCTCAATTTAATGAGGAAGACAGTCATAAACTATCTGATTC
Organism: Sorex fumeus; assembly: GCF_029834395.1. Taxonomy (NCBI): domain Eukaryota; kingdom Metazoa; phylum Chordata; class Mammalia; order Eulipotyphla; family Soricidae; genus Sorex; species Sorex fumeus. The sequence goes on along the minus strand of NW_026606102.1, from coordinate 17,938,359 downwards.
ATGCTACAGGAAAAGGATATAGTAGGTGACAGAAAAATATTTTGAAATTTCACAGCTCTTGATGAAATACAAGCTAGATTATTCACTGGCTCTATAGCCTTGGCAATGTTAGACTGAAAGGTCCCAAACAATATAATGCCTATTATATGTATTTAATATATTTTTTGATGCTCAGTGTCCTAGTTCAGTCTGGCATGCCATCATAATCACCAAAGATATTAATGATATAATTATGATAAAAATTAGAGTAGTAAAAATAACATTTATTGAGTTTTTGCTATGTATCCAGTTATACAAGTGTTACATGTCATTAATCATCCCAACAAACCTAAAAAGGAGGTGCTCAAGGAAGTTAAATAACTTTCAAAAAAGTAAAAGAGTCAGTATTCAAATTCAGATTTGAATCTAATACAGATCTAATACTCTTTCCTACTTCATATGCTCTTATGTACGCATTATCTAAGATAATGAAGATTGTTAATACATTCTGAAAAGCCTGATAAATGGTACCTTTTAATGATTAGGATTATTACATTCAGTGAAGGCCTATGAGAGGCAGAGTCCACCTTGTTAAGAAAGACTTCTTGGGGCCAGACAGACAGTAGAGTGGGTCAGGTGCTGTCCTTGCACACATTCTGTTCAGTTCCTGGCACCCTATATCACCCACTTCAGGAGTGATCCTTGACTGCAAAGCACAGTTGGAATTGCTTCCCCAAAAAAGGAAGGAAGGAGAGAAGTAAGGAAGGAAGGAGAAAAGGAAGAAAGGAGCAAAAAGGAAGGAAGGAGAGAAAAGGAAGGAAGGAAGGAAGGAAGGAAGGAAGGAAGGAAGGAAGGAAGGAAAAAAGAAAGGAAGACATGGAAGAAGGAAGGAAAAAAGAAATGAAGGAAGGAGTGAAGGAAGGAGAGAAGGAAGAAAGGAAGGAAGGAACAAAGGAGAGAAGGAGGGAAGGAAGGATAGAAGGAAGAAAGGAAGGAAGGAAGGGAGAGAAGGAAGGAATAAAGGAAAAAAGGAAGAAAGGAAGGAAGGATAGAACAAAGGAGAAAAGAAAGGAAGGAAGGGAGGAGGGAAGGAAGGAAGGAGGAGGGAAGGAAGGAGGGAGGGAGAGAAGGAAGGAATAAAGGAAAGAAAGAAGGAGGAAGGAAGGGAAGAGGGAAAGAAAGAGGAAAGGAAGTAAGGAAAGGAAGGAAGGAGAGAAGGAAGGAAGGGAGGAAGGAAGGAAGGAGAGAAGGAAGGAGAGAATGAAGGAGATAAGGAAGGAAGGAAGGAAGGAAGGAAGGAAGGAAGGAGAGAGGGAAGGAAGGAATGAGGGAGGAGATAGGGAAGGAAGAAAGGAAGGAAGGAATGAGGGAGGAGGGAGGGAAGGAAGAAAGGAGGGAGGAAAGGAATGGGGAAAGGAAGGACGGAGGGTGAGGGGATTGAAGGAGGGAGGGAAGGAAGGAAGAGAAGGAAGGAACAAAGGAAGGAAGGAAGGAGAGAGGGAAGGAAGGAATGAGGGAGGAGATAGGGAAGGAAGAAAGGAAGGAAGGAATGAGGGAGGAGGGAGGGAAGGAAGAAAGGAGGGAGGAAAGGAATGGGGAAAGGAAGGACGGAGGGTGAGGGGATTGAAGGAGGGAGGGAAGGAAGGAAGAGAAGGAAGGAACAAAGGAAGGAAGGAAGGAAGGAAGGAAGGAAGGAAGGAGGGAGGGAGGGAGGGAGGGAAGGAAGGAGAAGGGATTGAAGGAGGGAGGGGAGGAAGAAGGGAAGAAAGGAAGGTAGGAAGAAAGTAGAGAGGGAGGGAGGGAAGGAAGGAAGGAATGAGCGAGGGAAGGAAGGAGGGAGGAAAAGAAGGGAAGGAAGCAATGAAGGAAAGAAGGAAGAAAGGAGGGAAGAAAGGAAGGAAGAAGAGAAGGAAGGAGAGAAGGAAGGAGACAAGGAAGGAAGGAAGGAAGGAAGGAGAGAAGGAAGGAAGGAAGGAAGGAAGGAGAGAAGGAAGGAAGGAAGGAAGGAAGGAAGGAAGGAAGGAAGGAAGGAAGGAGGGAGGGAGGGAGGGAGATTTCTCTTCCTGTATGAATATTTATTCCATGATGAACCCTAGATAGCTCTTCTGGTCACTTTCCTTGCTAGTGCTCAGGTGTTATTCATTTAAATTGATCATTAACAATTTATTCTGGAGACATTTTATTTGAAATTCAACAAAGTGGATCTTGTCAAAAGCAAAATGTGAATAAAGTCAATAATAACATTTGAATGAAAAAGATCCACGATCCCATAAATTTGGGAGGAAAAAATGATCTCACGTAAATGGTGCAAGTGAAAGATTTCTTTCAGGGAAGAATCACCCCAACTTTTTGCTTTGGCTAGAGACCTTACTCTACTCTTCCCTTACAAGACTACTAATATGGATGAGAGGCTGCTGCCTGGTTTTCACTCCCTCACTCATTGACTCATTCAACATATTTTTTAGAGACTTTGTTTTATGCCAAGTACCATGGTGGGCACTATGGAAAGGGATACAATTTTCGCAACTACAATAATAGAGAGGAAGTGTATGCTTGTACAATTATAAATAACATGGCCAGTTATTGCAATTTATTTAAAATGAAAATAATTTAGAACCATATTAACCAATGGTTTTCAAACTTGGCACACCTGGAGATTGGTGCATATTGATGCACAAGTCCATAGACTGGCAGTAAGTAATCACTGATTTAAACAATAAACACCAGGAGATTTTAAAACAAACTATAGTACATCATTTGAAAGGAATAGTATCAAATGATATGATAATTTTAAATAATGCAGTAAAATGCTCATAGAGTGTGAAATGATATAAAACTATATAGATTCACCATGCTCTCAATGATGTGTCTAATCATGTGTAAGAGTAATGTTTACCTAAGCTATATATATATATATATTTATGTATTTACAAATAGTTCTACATGGAGTGGAAGTTAAAATGAAAATATTGCATTGGAAGAGTATACAGTTCAAATGATTCTATTAGTAATATGTAAATGATAACTACTAATACAGAAAGAATGACTTTATAACTTTTCTATTTACAGATGAATAAATTCAGACTCTGAGAGATTAAAAGATCTTTCTTAAGCTTTCCAGAGCATTAATGACTGAAGTATACAACTCAGTTTTCATCATCTGGTTCTACATCTGGAACCTTCCACCACTGAACTACAAAGACTTTCTGAGCATTGGGTGACTGCCTGAAATGTGTGGACTGACCTGCCTAGATCTCAAAAAGTCTGACAAATCAAGACCTCCTGTCACTGGATAATGATCTCTTGCAGTCAGATGAATGAAGAAGGAACTGCCTAACTTTTCAGAAAAAGATCTTAGTCCTGACAGAAACATGAACATAAGTAAGATAAAAGCCCTTGGGGAACTGAGAAAAGACCAAGATATAAGGTGGCTGATCTCCACAGTGACCAGGACTGACTTCAAACAGCCCTTTGTTTTAGGTAGTTGAATTGCTTTATTACCAGGAGAGAGGAAGCTGATGAGTATGTACTCTTTAAGTCAGGTAACTATGAGACCACACCCTGCTAAGTTAAATGGAAAGAACCCCACAACTGAATTCAGGACTAAAATGCTCTTATTTCTGCTTTGGCTATATCATACTCTGTCACTATAGGCAAGGCTTGAATCTTTGCACGTCCTGAGTCTTCATACCTACCAACAATATGTTGATTGGAAGCATCTGAAGTTCCCATATCTCTGACTTGACAACTTCATATAAATATTAATGTTACTAACTTGTACACAACAAGGAATTGGAAAACAATATAACTAGTATGCAGAGGGGGAGAGTATGCCGCTTCTACTTCTTAAGGAATTCTAATACCTTAACCTTGGAAGAACCTTCAAATACCAACTAGTTAAATATCTGCAGATACGTTGGAAGCTCTAAAGGAACATGTTTAATGGAACTCACTATCTTTCCAGGCATCCTCATCAGTTGTTGGGAAACTCTGATTGCCTAAAAGTCATTTTATGTTTGTTCACTCATTGATTGATCACTTGGTAAGTCAGGTAATGTATTCATGACCACGCAAATCAAGACTTAGTGGGAACCAGAGAAAGAGCCACTGTTACTGTCACTGTCCTCCCATTGTTCATCGATTTGCTCAAGCAGGCCCAGTAACATTTGAGACTTGTTACTGTGTTTGGCATAACGAATACGCCACGGGTAGCTTGTCAGGCTTTGCCATGCTTGTGAGATACTCTTGGTAGCTTGCTGGGCTCTTCGAGAGGGGTGGAGGAATCAAACTTGGGTCAGCCATGTTGGCTGCATGCAAGGCAAACCTACCCGCTGTGCTATCCAGCTGAGAGAAAAAACACAGTAAGTAAACTGCTGACTTGCATGCAGCTAACTGGGTTGGATCCCTGTCACCATATACAATCCTCTGAGCATTTCTAGGAATGATCGTTGAGCACAGAGCAAAGAATAAGTCCTGACCACAGCTGAGTATGGCCCCCCAAAAATCAAAAAAGACTTGTTTAAGGTATCAGAGCTCCATATCCTAGAGAATTATTATTTTTTGTTTGTTTTTAATTTTTTATAATTTTATTTGTTCAATCACCAGGAGAGCAGTTACAAAGCTTTTGAGTTTAAGTCTCAGTCATAAAATGGAACACCCATACCTTCACCAGAGCCCATTCTCCGCCCCCAAAACCCCAGTATACCCCTATCCCACACCCTCCCTTTACCTGTGGGGCAGATGATTTCCACATTACTCTCTCTACGTTGATTATTCAATATTTTGACACTGATCCACCATTATTATTTGGGATTTTACCCCAACACTCAGATCTGCTGACAAGAGTAGACAAGTTCTTTTCTATTGCTGGTTATGAATAACACATGATACCACGTGGCTGCAGTAGTGGCCGCGCAATTTTGAAATTACAAAATTTTAACAGTTAAATCTGGAGGGATTTCTGCCCAAACCTGCTGGGTTCTGAGATTTGTTCCCGAGCCTCTTGGATCATGGCCACTACGCAGCTTGATCAGGAGCCAGAAAGTCTGTTCATGGGCGGCAACTCGGGGTCTTGTTGGGATGGGGAGGAAAGGGCCGGCACCACCCCCATTCCATGAGGCCCCACGTGTCTCATCACTGCGGGCCCAAACCTGACTGTCCAATGGCCTCTGGTGGATGGCGGCCACTGAGCCACAAGGGGGAGTAGGTGGAGGGATAGCACCCTTTCCCCCGTGTGGTGACCTGGTGACAGAAACCTACTGTGGGGTCCGGAAGCATTTCTGCCAAAAGCCACTGGGATCAAGATTTGTTTCTGAGTCTCTGGGAACATGGTCATTAGGCAGTTTGCTCAGGAGCCAGAGAGGCCGTTTGTGGGCGATGCCTCGGGGTCTTGTTGGGACGGGGAGGAAAGGGCCAGCTCCAACCCCATCCTATGAGGCCCCACGTATCTCGTCACTGCAGGCCCAAAATTGACTTTCCAGTGCCCTCTGGAGCAGGTCAAGGCATGAAACCTATTTTCACCTGGGGTGGCCTGGAGCCAGTGACCTACTATAGGGACTGGATGTATTTCTACCAAAAACCGTTGGGTTTTGAGATTAGTTTCTGAGTCTCTGGGATCATGACCGTTAAGCAGTTCGATCAGGAACCAGAGGCCATGCTTCCAATTATATAGCTGAGCCGGAGGTGGTTTGTGGGTGTGTCTCCCACATACCTAACTTTTAGCCATTTACTTTCTTGATAAACTTTGCCTCAAGTTTTTGGGGTCTGGCCAAAGGCACAGCAGCAGTTTTGGGGTATCTGTAATTCTGAAGGCTCCATCAGGCTGCTGATGGACTCTCCTCACAGGTACAGATTGACCTGCTGGCAGCACCATTCCCCTGAGAATTATTTTTATTCTATGAAAACTAAGGGTTGAACTGAGAAGAATGCTGGAAAGGAGAAGAAATGGGGAAGTAAGATAAATACTGTCACTGTCACTGTCCTCCCATTGTTCATCAACTTGCTCGAACGGGCCGAGTAATGTCTTCATTGTGAGATTTGTTGTTCCTGTGTTTGGCATATCGAATACAAAGATAAATACACTTAAAATAAATAAAATAAATAAAATAAATTCATTAGCAGAAGTAATATGTTAACATCTACCTACTGGCAATAAGAAAGGGGTCAGGTGGAATTTTCTGAAGAAGATAGAAGAGATTAAGGGACACTATTGGAAAAGTTGAGGGCAGGACAGATATTATTAGAGCTTATCTAGCATAACATTAATCAAATAACTCAATAATTAAAATTTATGATTTCAAATCCTGGCTCTGCCACTTCAGTTGTGTGATCTAGGCAAATTTTTTCAAAATCGTTTTTTCTCTGTGCACTAGTTTTCTCTTATATAAAACAGGGATAAGAAAAGTGCTTTATTACTTGATCATTTGACAAAAAGTGCTTAAGTCATACAATTGAGAAGAGAATTAAATGAGTTCAGGCCTTACTAAACTGCCTGTATATAGGGAACATGGCAGGCCTTAAAACTAATTGGGGCACATCAGTAAGTATTAAGTAGTAGATACTGTAATGATAGTAGTAGGGTAAAATTATAATAGCACTTTTTTTCCACAGAAATGTAATGTAATGTAAAGGCCCTCCCGTTGATTGTCGATTTGCTTGAGCGGGCCCAGTCACGTCTCCATTGGAGACTTTGTTGTTACTGTGTCTGGCATATCGAATACTCTCGGTAGCTTGCCGGGCTCTCCGAGAGGGGCGGAGGAATCGAACTCGGGTCGGCCATGTTGGCCGCATGTAAGGCAAACGCCCTACCCGCTGTACTATCGCTCCAGCCCCCTGCTATAAACACAGTGGTAAAAGAACTAGTGGAATCAACATTATAGTATCAGGTTAGTAATAATAATAGTGGTAGCAGTAGAAATGTCATTTATATTAGTAATGACAGCTGTGGTATTAATACAGCAGAGATAGAGACAAGAGCAAAATGACTGAGGGAACTGAGAGTTCTAGGTTTTTTGTCTTATGTTCTGTTTTTTACATTTATTTCATATTTTCCCTTTCATAACTATTTGCCTGCCTAACAACAAACAACAGGAAACCTATTCTAAGATGGCGCACATAGGGAACAATGATATACACCAAGACTTCGGTCAATGAGTTATATACCAAGAATAAGGAGGCCTAGAGATATGTATTCCTTTCCAAGACAAAGTGTGGATGTGTAGAGTAAGGATAAGATCCTCCCAAAGAATATGGATGACAAATATAGTAGAGGGGGTTAGTGGTTATGGACCAGTGAGAAGCACAGTGTAAGGGGAAAGAAAGTAAATGGCTTGTAAAAAATTTTTAAGGGCGGCCAGGGGACCCCGACGGCTCTCCCCCTAGCCACTGGCATTTGGGGTGGGCCCGGGTCCTGGGGCAGATGGTGGAGGAGCTGAGGGCCAAGCTTGTTGATTGATCAGTTGCCATTTATTCGTTCTCTCCATGCGCCTGCCCCAGTCTCTCTGAGCCTCCCTTTCTGGTCTCACACTGCCTCCCATTCCTGTCTCCTCCTGTCTCTCCTGCTCATCTCTCCACTCCATCTCACAGCCTGCGCTCTTTCTCTCTCTCCACGTGCTTGTTCCTCTATTCTTCTTTTACATTCTCTCCCTGTCCCCCTTGCTAGCCTCTCCGAGGTCCATCTTGTGGCCCTGTTCTCTCCTCTCTCTCCAGCTCTCTAACTCCTCTGCAGTCTGGCTGACACTACACCCAGTCAGGTAGCAAAATCAACATAAGAAAGCCCTTCCTGAGGGCCCACCTAAAAGGTATTCTAAAGCCCTTCCTGACTGCCCAAGGGCAAAATACTCCTTAAGGTGTTTTTCTCTTTTCCTCAGTCTAGTAACTATTAACATATCAATACTAGCCATTTTTGTAAGGACACAGTAAGAGATAACATTGAGGCTTGTAGCGCAGCTCTCCTGGGAACATCTTGCCACAGACTCAGACTACAGCGCTCAGGCCAGATTAATCATTCCTAACCCTAGCAGGGTCCAAATCTAGTTACTACTTTTTGAATCATGACCACATTTGTCCATGACCAAGCTCTTAACTTAGAGTTAAGCATTATGGCACTTTGACCAGGCCCATCTCGATACCAAGGTAGCACATAGCTTACCGCTGGACCTGGTTCCATCCGGTCCCTTGTCAGGACCCTGCTTTTGGGGGTGAAAGAATCCATATTAGGGCATCAAATTTTTGTGTACTTTAGCTAACTTGCAACATTGCTTTCTGTAAAACTGCTTGGCCACCTGGGGGAGAGGGGACTTGGAAAGTGAACAGGGCATAACTTCTTTTCTAAACCAAGTGTGACAGGATTCAGGTGTATTTACTATCCCTGAAATGTATTGTCTCAGTAAAGCACCCTGCAGATTTGGGTAAAGGATAACTCAGGATGCGGGTGGTTGGGGGAAATTGCCCTTTCCTGGAATGTATTGTCTCACTAAAGCACCCTGCAGACTTGGGTAACTCAAAACGAGGATTGTCAAGGGAGATTACCTAAGGCTTAATGATTCCAGCTATAACCTTGCTTGTGCTGACGATCGATGTACGTAAATGCTGATCTTTGAATCTATAGGCTAAGGAGTGAGGTACTTTTAAATGGATTGGTTAAGAAAGTATATGTTGTTACAAATATATTGGCTATGAAATGTGCGGGCTTTGCTGTAACGGCCAGTGAAGGCCTATATAAGATCCCCTTTGAAGAAGTTCGGGGCTCTCAGCCACTGCCCATTTTTGGGGTATGCTGCGGAGCCCCAGCATGCTGGTCTAAATAAACCCCGTTTTTACTCCTGCAGGAATTGTGTCTATCTGGTCTCTCCGCGCCTCCCAGGGCTAGGGAACTCCCGATCCCAACAGGGGCACTAGGAAGTAAAGGCAGTTGAGACTTAGATGAGGGAACAGATGCCCAGGAGAGAAATATCACTGAGAGTCACATTACAAAAGCATGTCTTCTTGTGTCCATGCAAAAAGGACCTTGCTCTCAATAGCCTATGCAAAGGACGTAGGGAGAAAAGAAAAACAATATTTACAAGTCAACAGAGCACAAAGAAAGTAGTTTCGAATAAAGACAGAGGAATGGGAGCACTGTGATGGGAGCAATGCAGTCATCCTAAACTACCTGAGGCTATGCAGGAAGGACAAAACAGTGTTATCCTACAATGGCTCTTGCCAAATGTGTCAACAGTGTGCTGAGTGCTTTTATAAAAACTGATCATAAGGACTGGGACTCAAATGCAACTCAGCATATCCAGAGTTTCAGAGTTACTAGAATCAATGACAAGAGAGATTCAAGTCAAAATTGTCCCAACTAAGCCCGTGACCTTCCTGTGCCTACTTTTTAAACCCTAAGAGTCCGTAATATGTTTCTTGAGTGGTCCAGGATGTGGCATTTTGTTTGAATAAAAAGTTTTAAGAATGCATGGTTCAAGGATGGATCATAATTTGAAGTCAAAATCCATCTTGGCTAAGCACTAAGAATTCTCCTCTCTCTTCTTGGCATTAATGTCTGTGAGAAGCTGTCCATTGGCAGGAAGGGGGAATCAGTCCTGTGCTAGAAGGAATAGTCAGCCTCTCCACTGGAGCTCTGGATTAGAGCTGCATTCCAGCAGGAAGAGTGAAAGCTTAATCAACATTCAGATTAGTGCATCCCTGTTTTCAAAGGTTTGAACTCAATTAAAAATTTCAACCAGAATCTTGGCATAGGTGCCTTGAGACAGAATATGATGGTTCTGGGCTCTCACCCCAATTTTAACATGTATTCCTGGAAGGCGATAGTTGGTTCAGATGGACCTACGGCTCAATTTAGACCCTTGACACAAAAATATAATGAAGTTCTGTTTGGAATTCCATGGCAATTTAGTTTTGTTACAGAATCAGCTGGTTCCATAGGTCTGTCTTTCCCTAAGCTTACTATTTTCCTCGAATTTGTTGCCAATATTTTAAAGAGAATGGTGATGTAGAGAGGCACCAGACTTGGACTCTAATGGTCTTAGCACAAATTATGGTTCCATTTATTAACTGGATGTTCCTGGCCAAGCCATTAAATTCCTCTGACCCTCGGTTTTCTAACCTGTAAAATTGGGGTAATGATCAAAATTGCAAATGGTGTTGCTTCTTCAAAAGTTGGCCCTGAGAATTTAAATGAGGTAACAGATTACAGAGGAAACAGCAACTATGCTCTATGGCACATGGAATTACTGAATTAAATTGTTTATTTTCCTGAAAACTCTCACTTTGAGGTTCTGGCAGATTACACTGTATCATATTTCAGTTCTTTAGTCTCAGACCAAGATATACCCCTTAAATGTCACTTTAATTTCAAGATTCCTGCTCTGAACGCTAAAATTTTGGGATTCATTCTACTGCCTACCTTACCTTTACCAACAGACATGTACTGATCTAGCTACTGCTCTTGTCTTCACCTGGTTGGCATCTTTGAGTGTGAATAGCTTTGCATACTTCCAAATCAGTCTTGGCACAACAGAGATTTCCTTTTAAAACTGAGAGTTACTACTTCAATAAAAGAATTCTCAATGTTGGAAGTAAAAAAATGAAAATGTTTCCCATGGCTTAAGAGGCCTTGCATCATCTGGCCCCACATCTATTTCTCAAGTATCATTTACCCTCTAGTGTCTTTGCTTATCCACACTTGCGCTTATTTAGCTCAAAAACATATTTCACCCATTTCTGTATTCTAATTTTGTAGAGGTCATCTAAGTCTTAACCTCATGATTCATTTTCTTTATATCAGTGAGACTTGACATCAGCACCTTGCTATAATTTTGGACAATTTTTACTATAATAGATAATCTCAAGGAAGAAAAATAACACCAAGCATTCCTTGTTTCCTTGAGTCTATTCACTGGACTCCTGGGTAGTGCTACCAGATGTATGCCAGCTCACAATACAGGACTGGTTCCTGTCCACTAAACTCTATCTGGAGGCCTGAATGCACTAATTCTCCATCACTTGAGGCCTGAATGTTTAGAATTTTTTTGGAGTTCCCTTTTATCTAGACCAACCGCTTTAGGAACTTTTATCTAGATCAACTGCTTTAGCAACTTAGATTTGGGCCAAATAAGATCACACACAGGAAGGATCTTTTTACACTTAAAAAGACTAGATGTGTGTCAAGGATTGAGGATTTAGTTCAATCTCACTCTAGATTCATAAACCAGGCTTCTACTTGGTCTACCCAGTATTATGGAGATTTCTTACACATTTCTTATCTAAAAACAGCTCCAATCCTCCTCTCTCTGTCCTCTCCACTGCACTGACAGAGAGAACAGGGTTTTCATTTTTTTCAATGTCAGTTCTGTTGTCATTAAGGTACCCCATCTTTATGGTTTTGTTTACTCCCATATAATTTGCACTCATCAGAGCTACACAAGAACAATCTGGATACATCATTGAAGTACATTAAATCTTGGGATGAGTAAATAATTCATGTTCACAGTTATTTTAAGATGAAAAACAACAGCACTAAAAGATTTGCTCCACAAGTTGTGGGCAGGTACTTTTCCATTTCTGAATCTCAACTTCCTCGTTATAAGATAAAGAGTTAGATGGCAACTGCTCACACAGCTGTCACACTGATTAAAATAAAACACACAGGTGAAAGAATCTGTATAAGGCATGCTGTAAAGATTTTACCATTAACACTTTTAAATATGATAGCATCACTACAAAGCAGAAACCAGAGGCCATAGAGGTTAATACATTCATTCGTTTAGTCAATCATTTAGTCAATAATTATTTATTAGATGTCCACTCATGTGCCAGGTGCAATATCAGAGGTTTTACCCAAGGTTACACAATTTTGTGGCCGATCCAGGATAACAACAAAAACAATGGGTACTATTTGCTTATGGTTCACTAACAAAGCAAATATTTGCTACTTGCTCTCTTCACATAGTTTAAAACCACACTCATATGTAATAGATACTGTTTGGAATAATTTATTTCTATGGATGAACAAGTTATTCTTACAAAGAATACTTACCAAATATTTCTTCAGAGTTTTGCATGGGGACCAGAAAGCGTGACAGATATGTAGCAGATAACCATATGATAACACTGACATGACCTTTGGTACCAGTTTGTCCAAGACCTAAATAAAAGCTCTAACATAAGGTTTTTAAGTATTCATTACAAAAGATTTACAAAGCTGGTAGACAGCAGTCATATAAAAGTTTGGCAATCAGACATAGCCCTCATCCAAAAAAATGGACATAATCATTCTCCTTTACAAGTCTAAAAATCTAGATGCTAAGTGTATAAACTCTTTTATTTCTATATATATTCTCTCATTTCATTCAGGTTTCTAGTTGAATCTCAACCACCTTGGAATTTTATAGGCCACAGGTTGATGAAGATAAAGTAATTCCTGAAGTTTTTTTTTATACTGGAGCGATAGCACAGCGGGTAGGGCGTTCGCCTTACACGCGGCCAACATGGCCGACCCGAGTTCGATTCCTCCGCCCCTCTCGGAGAGCCCGGCAAGCTACCGAGAGTATTCGATATGCCAGACACAGTAACAACAAAGTCTCCAATGGAGACATTACTGGGCCCGCTCGAGCAAATCGACGATCAACGGGAGGGCCTTTACCTTACTTAACAAAAGAATTCCTTTGGTTGAATTCTGGTTTTTCATATCAATGGCCATATTAAATTTATAGAAAGTAAATTTATAGAAACAAAAGATGCTGTTGCTCATTGAATGTTTAAGAATGGAAATGATATTTCTGAGCAGTATCAAAGGTCACAGACCTTCTAATGTTATGAGGACAAACGTTTTTCTTTCTTGCTTCATACTTGCTGGAAAAGAGACATAGAAGAAAAGCATTGTTTCCTGAAATTACACAGTTGCCAGGGAAACCATGTTCAGAAGATAGCGTAACAGCAAGTTAAAAAAATGAACCAGCTTGTGAATTTGTTTGAGTATTTAAAAAGGATTATGGACCAAGCATGGTGCCCAAGTGACCATTGTCCAACCTTAAAGATTTCTTAGCTGTGGCAGGAAATACACTTGAAGGTGATCATACTGCTTTCTTCTGTGAATGTTTTTATAGGAGTGAAACTCATTAGGTAGTGTTTTTAAAACAAACACTGACCAATCAACAAAATCAAACAACAGCAAACAAAAACAATGTTTGTAGCATATAGAGAAACTTCTAACCATGCCACAGAGAGAACTTGAAAAATTTTTTTAAGTAGTCTTCATTGCCAGAAAAAAAAGGTGTCTCTTCTCTTTACTATCTTTCTTATTTTAAACAAAAGAGAAAGATGATAGTCTTTAAAACAATGCTGAGTCAGCAGCAAAGAATTTCAAGCTTAATACCACCTCACATCTCAATGGCTCTTTCTAGACTCGAGTTAATTAAATCATAATCTATAACCACAGTGGTTCTAAAAATAAAATACGTTAATAGCACTGTAGCACTGTTCTCTGGTTGTTCATCGATTTACTCGAGTGGGTACCAGTAGTGTCTCCATTGTGAGACATTTGTTGTTACTGTTTTTGGCATATCAAATATGCCACGGGGAGCTTGCCAGGCTCTGCCGTACGGACGGGATACTCTCGGTAGTTTGCTGGGCTCTCCGAGAGGGACGGAGAAATTGAACCCGGTCGACAGTGTGCAAGGCAACCGCCCTACCCGCTGTGCTATCACTCCAGCCCAAAATACATTAATATATACATATATATATTTATGTGTATGTATATATACATATATAGATTTTCAATGATTTAAAAATAGAAAGAATTGAAATCTACTGATAGTACATATCATTAGACAGATGACATTTTTCCTGTTGTTAAATCAGAATCTGCTTCCTACAACTTTAATCCATCAGACCTGCTTACTATACAGATCAAGTCTACTTTCTCTTTTCCAAGGTGTCACCCATGTCTTCCAATGTCTATAGTAGCTCATGCCAAGACCTACCCCTATGATCTTGTAAGAGGTGGCTGTATGATCATGGGAATAGCAATTCTTTTCCTGTTCCTTTTCAGGCTTCTGTTAAAAATCAAAAAGAATGCCAGATGGGAAACTACTTGGAGGTTATAAAGTACAACACATATTAGCAAATTATTGCTGGTTTGTTTTAATCATCCACACTTAACACTGCTTCTAGTGGAACTGTTGAGCTAGCTTGCAGGTATGGGTGTGGGGAGGGAGGTAGAGAGAACATGGAAAGAAGGTAGGCATGAACTTGTGAGAGGACAGGGTGGACTTTTATTGGTTAATTTCTAAGGCCTGAAGGCTTATTTGCATCTTCTTGGTTCCCCTTGCTGCTTTCTCAGCATGAACCCTTGCCTCTCTCCCTAGGTTCCCTCATTGATGTTGCTCACCCATTTAGTTAAATGCTGTTTTGACGAGGTAGCCTATTTTGGTAAGTGCCCCTGGGGAGCTGCAGAAAGGTTTAATTTTCTTTCTTTTCCCTAATGTTTATCTAATGGTAAAGGATTGAGAATAGGTTCTATATCCCCAGAGACCCTAGGCTGAATGATTCAATAATATATGTGTCTAGGGGCTGGCTGAGAGACTTAGCTTTCAGTAGAAACAAGAGTGTGAATTAAGGGCACCCAGTCATTATGGGAAGAGGTTCCTAGGAGTTATGAGACAGGATATATAGTGATTAGGGTAGCAAATTAAGGTGGCCAGATGTCCCAGTGGTATGCATATCTGTGGTCCCAATGTAGTTATAAATAGTGCCATCTTTCATTCTCAAAATGAAATTTGGAAGATGAGGAGGTATTCTTTCATTTTGGATATACAAGAAGTTCTTAGTGAGAATACAGGCCCTTCCTTCCATCCTTCTGTCCTTTCTTCCTTCGTTCCTTAAAATATTTTTTTGGCATTTATTTATTTATTTATTTATTTTTTGCTTTTCTCAGAGGTTACTCCTGTCTCAACAGTCAGAAATTACTCCTGGCTGTGCTTGGGGACCAATTGGGATGCTGCGTGCAAGGCAAACGCCTTACCCACTGTACTATCACTCCGCCCCCACGGCACTTATTCTCAAAGGCACAAATACAGTTAATTTCAGAATTATAAAGAACAAGGCAAAAAATGAAATTTCTATTAAGTTAATTCTAAATTTACTCTTCACAGGGAATAAGGAAGTCTTACAATTTTTGTTTTATATTTAAGAATTTATATTTACAGAACACTAATGTATTGTAACTAACTGTGAGAAGAATTAATGAAAATGACAAAATCAGATAAAGCAATATATCAAGGAAAGTAGAGAAAACATAGCCTTTTGTACTCTTGTAAATATGAGAATAAGTACTGGATATATCTGCTGTGTCTTTGATGATCCTGATACTGCTTTCCCTCTTCTAAGATTCTGAAGAAATAAAAAATTCAAACATCTAGAAGTTAAAACTGAATATTATTAGATTTTTAAAGTTCTTTTTTTTGATCAACTACTGACTGATATTATCTTAGATACCTCAAACTCAAAATACCCTAAACAACTATCATCTTTGCCACAAATGGTCTTCCTCTGGAGTTTCCTATTTCAATGGTTCTATCACTATTCACCTGGTTCCTCAAGCCAGACAGCCTGGAGTCCTCAAAGACATTAATTATACCCAGACAACCAGCCTCCAAAGAATCCTTCGGATTGGTCTTTTCCTTTCTACTCCCATTACTGTAGGATGACATTGCTTTGTCCTTTCTCCCTTTCTCCACAAGGAGCTTAGGTTTATCTGGTTACACCCATCACAGTGCTCCTGAAGCACTTCCATTACATTGTGTTTATCTGTAAATTCTTCCCTATGCTCTCCTCCCCAACCAGTTAATCAGCTTTCCCCCTAATTAGACTCTGTTAACTTGCTTAGGGCTGGAGCGATAGCACAGTGGTAGGGCGTTTGCCTTGCACGCAGCCAACATGGCCAACCCGAGTTCGATTCCTCCGCCCCTCTCGGAGAGCCCGGCAAGCTACCGAGAGTATCTTGCCCGCACGTCAGAGCCTGGCAAGCTCCCCGTGACGTATTCGATATGCCAAACACAGTAACAACAAAGTCTCCAATGGAGATGTTACTGGCCCGCTCGAGCAAATCGATGATCAATGGGAGGGCCTTTATTTTTATTATTATTATTTAACTTGCAAGGTTAGTTCCTCAGAAATCTATGATTTTATATGTATCAGTGAAATGTTGCCTTTCTCCTCTCCTTATGTCTTATGAACAGTTTACTTTAAAGCAATGCCCTTTTTGTATAGGTACAGGAAGACCGTTAACATTATGCTTTGTAATTTAGGATTTAATTGGCTTTGAATATTATTCACTCCTGGGCATCTGCTTTCTCAACTTAAGCCTCAGTTGCCCTTAGTTCCTAACACCCCAAAAGCAGGGTCCCGACGAGGGACTGAATGGACCCAGGGCAAGTGGTGAGCTACCCTGGCATCGAAATGGGCCAGGCCAAAGTGCCACGATTCTTAACTATAAGTTAAGAGTTTGATCATAGACAAATGCTGTCATGATCCAAAAGTAACGACGAGACTAGGATCCTGCTAGGGGTAGGAAAGACTATCTGGCCTGAGCACTGTAGTCTGAGATCAAGATGGCCCTAGGAGGGCAATTCTATAAGTTTAAGGTATTTCTTACTGCATCCATACAAAATGATTTATATTATATATGCTTATATGTTTGCTAGACAAGGAGAGGGGAAACACACCCAGGGGAATCAGCTCTAGGGTTAATTGATCTGATAATGAGGATCTGTCCTAGGAACGGATGTCCCAGAGGGAAAGAGGGAAAGAATTCTTCCCCTATTGATTGTGATCGCGCCGATGTGTAATTGTTACCCCAACCCCTCATGCTTTGGGATTTAACTAGACTGTAAGAGTGGGCTAGAGAATCAGAAGTGAATATCCAGATTCCAGAGCAAGAGGAGAAAGGGAATCAGGATCAGAATCAAGACTCCAGAGAAGGAGGATGAAGTGGGATGGAGAAGGAGAACGAAGTAGCATGGGGGAGGAAGAAGCAGGAGGAGAGGCAGAGGAGAGAGACAGGAGTGGATGGAGAGAGGAATGGAATAAACTGCAACTAAGACCAACCAGTCTGGCCCTCGTTTCCTTCCTTCGCCTGCCCATCGCCATCAAGCTCCCTGGGGTGGGGGAAGCAGGGTGAGACTACCAAACGCGGGCGGTGGGAGAGATAGAGCCACTGCCATAGCTGTGCCCTTTTAGAGTTTACACACATTACCACTGAGTTTCATCCTCCCCCAAAGATCCCCAAAACTTCTTTTTTCATTTTATTCTATTCATTCCCCAGCCCCAAGTTTTTTAAGATCTCAACCCTCTATCATTTTTTATTAGTCTCTTCTTCCTTATAATCATATCTTTGATATGCTTATTTAAGTACTGATCCTTCCACTATGCTTTAGAGACCAAACTTCCATTTCACATTTTCAACTGTTCATTCATTCATTCATTCATTCACTCATCCAACAGACTAAGTCTAGAATTCTGAGAGTTTAAGTGTGTCAATATTATTGAATTAATCTATCAATTAATCAGTGCTACAGTCTGTAGAGTAGTCATGAAACCATGAAATTGTACCAATTTATTAAGTGTTGTGGGTAGGGCGTTCGCCTTACAAGCGGCCAACATGGCCGACCCGAGTTCGATTCCTCCGCCCCTCTCGGAGAGCCCGGCAAGCTACCGAGAGTATTCGATATGCCAGACACAGTAACAACAAAGTCTCCAATGGAGACGTGACTGGGCCCGCTCGAGCAAATCGACGATCAACGGGAGGGCCTTTACCTTTACCTTTACCTTTTATCCTAAAGCATTTCTTCCAAATCATAAATTTCACTACACTATTAACTTCATAAAATATTTCATGTGTCTCCGTTGGCTATGACTATGTTGTAATATGTAGGAATTCCCACTAATAACAACCTGTACCTACCCCTTTTCTCATGGAATTCTCTTTGGGAAAGGTAGAAATAATTTAGACCGAAATATGACTTTGGGGTGATTGAGTTGCTGTGGCTCACCTAGTGCTACCTATTACTCTGGAATTAGTTTACCTATAGCAACATATAGTTCTGTCCCTCTGTGCTCTGTCCTACTACTGCCAGCTATTGAGGAAAGGTGGCATGTCTGAAACTCAATGACTGATGCCATCCACTTCTGTCATATTCCTCAACAAAGATTTCATATAAGTGGTGATTTATCATCTTATCAGTTAGTGGAATTTTGTATAAGGAGAGGGAATAATTCCTTAGTTTTATAACCCCACCCCCAGCAAAAGTCACATTTCTGGTTTAAAAGACAGATGAAATCTACCTCTTCCTTTGATAAAATTAGATCATTTCCTTACTGTAGTTGTTGAATATCTTTGCTCTCCTTGCTAAGCTCTTGGGGTAGTCACCCTCTATGGTGACACTCCACAAAGTATTTAAAGTAAAGGCCCTCCCGTTGATCATCGATTTGCTCGAGCGGGCCCAGTAACGTCTCCATTGGAGACTTTGTTGTTATTGTGTTTGGCACATCGAATACGTCACGGGGAGCTTGCCAGGCTCTGCCATGTGGGCGAGATACTCTCGGTAGCTTGCCGGGCTCTCCGAGAGGGGCAGAGGAATCGAACTCGGGTCGGCCATGTTGGCTGCGTGCAAGGCAAACGCCCTACCGAGAGTTCTTGCTGAGTAAGACTGGGTTAGGAGTACTGTAGGAGGAGACTGACTTAAGGAGTGGGGATTATAGTTTCTCCAGTCTCACAGAACTGTATATTAATTTTGGATTCTGACTTTGATTTATGTTTATGGACCTGCTGGTATTGAAGTATGGCTATAAAACTTTTCTTATCTTTGTTGGTGAGATGGAATAACTCCAGTCTTTTATTTGCAAATAATAGTGAAAAGGAACTTTATAGTTTGAAAATATTCTTCTTTTATTCATATTGCAGTTTTAGGAAATCATGATAAATAGATAAAATCTCTTCAGTATATACATGCAGATATTCATTCTCTAGTTAAGTATCTTTCCCAAAATTCCTCAGAAATTCACAAATGAACATGCAAAATATGTTCAGATAAAAGTTTGGAATCTTCTTAATGACTGCAAAACCCACTATTTTCTACAACTAGGTAGTGCTCTGAACTCAAGAAATATCACAAAATGTTACACCTGGGAGGGGTCTTCACAAAATATATAGATCAACCTCTGTCCTTGTGAGATGCAATCAAGCAAGTCAGAGAGAGAATGTGATTTTCCTGAGGCCTTCAAGTGAGTTTAATGGTGCTAAACCCATTTCCAAGCTCCAGTTTAAAATCTATGCTCTTCACTGAGTTGCCTGCACAATGCACATAAACATTTTATAAATGAGACTATTACCCCAGAAAGGTAAAGAATCTTTTCCTCAAGAGATCACAAATGGTTATCAGGAGAAAGAAGATTCTTCTTAGCGTTGATATTTAGCTGAATTAAGTGGAAATCACACCTAATTACTGTTATGCTATTATTTTCGTTATCAGCTCTAGCTTTACAGTATGTTTTGTAGTTATATCCAGGTAGTTAGTAATCCAGTTTAAGGATTTCTCAATCAACTGAAATGCATAGATTTCTCCCCCCCCCCCATTTGCTACTACTAATTCTAATGCTGTTGCTATATATTCCTTTAAATAGGCCATTTGCAGACCAATTCTGATTGAGTTTCAAATATAGGCTATCTTTCCATGACATTCACTAACAGCTACCCTTGAGTGCAGCATCTATTAGACCACCTGCAAATACTTGGCTTTTGGTGTCTTTTGTTTTTCTCTTTTTCTTCTATAATTTTAAAATCACTTTTCATGAAACTAAATAACAGAAACTAAATAAATGAACAAAAAGGCTTTATCTTATCATTACCTAATTATGGAGTATATATTTTCAGCAGTAAAAAAGAATTTAGTTGAAAAGCAGGAAAT
Organism: Sorex fumeus; assembly: GCF_029834395.1. Lineage (NCBI taxonomy): Eukaryota > Metazoa > Chordata > Mammalia > Eulipotyphla > Soricidae > Sorex > Sorex fumeus. Next base: position 17,918,419 of record NW_026606102.1, on the reverse strand, counting down.
AGCTTTACAAATTTAAGTATATGACTGTGGGGCTAAAACCCAAGTATCAAGGCAACCACTGCTATAAATTTTCATTTTCCGCCACATCCTCAACTTTGGGTTCTCTTTCTCCTAGGAGTATTGCTCAACCCTTAGGTTTTCTGGAGCACTGGTATGTGAGCCAAAATAACCTGGGTTTTCCTAGCCAAAATGGGCACAGAGGGGACTTTTCCCAACATAGTTAAAGCCATCTACCACAAACCTACAGCAAGCATCATCCTCAATGGGGAAAAATTGAGAGCCTTCCCTCTAAGATCAGGGACGAGACAAGGATGCCCACTCTCTCCACTGCTGTTCAATATAGACCTGGAAGTACTTGCAATAGCGATTAGGCAAGAAAAAGATATTAAGGGCATTCAGGTAGGAAAGGAAGAAATCAAGCTTTCACTATTTGCAGATGGTATGATACTATACTTAGAGAACCCAATAACCTCCACCAAATAACTCTTAGAAACAATAGACTTGCATAGTAAAGTTGCAGGCTATAAAATCAATACCCAAAAGTCCATGGCTTTTCTATACGCAAACAGTGAGAGAGAGGAAAGCTACATGAAAAAAAAAAACAATCCCGTTCACAATTGTGCCCCAGAAAATCAAGTACCTAGGAATCAGCTTAACTAAGGAAGTAAAGGACTTGTACAAAGAAAACTACAAAACGCTACTTCAGGAAATAAAAGAGGACATGAGGAAATGGAAAGATATCCCCTGCTCATGGGTCGGGAGACTTAACATTGTCAAAATGGCAACACTACCGAAAGCATTGTATAAATTCAATGCAATCCCTATAAGGATACCCATGACATTCTTCAAAGAAATGGAGCAAACACTCCTGAAATTTATATGGAACAATAAGCCCCCACGAATAGCTAAAGCAATTCTTGGGAAAAAGAAAATGGGAGGAATCAACCTCCCTAACTTCAAGCTCTACTACAAGGCAGTAATAATTAAAACAGCATGGTACTGGAACAAAGGCAGAACTGCAGACCAATGGAACAGGTTTGAGTACACTGACATCTCCCCTCAATCATATGATCATCTAATCTTTGATAAAGGTGCAAGAAATGTGAAGTGGAGTAAGGAACGCCTCTTTAACAAATTGTGCTGGCATCACTGGACGGCTACATGCAAAAAAATGGGCTCAGAACTCTGCCTAACACCATGTACAAAAGTAAGATCAAAATGGATTAAAGACCTCAACATCAGACCAGAAACCATAAGGTACATTGAAGACAAAGTTGGCAAAACCCTCCATGACATTGAGGCTAATGGTATTTTCAAAGATTCCATGCCACTGGCTGAGCAAGTGAAAACAGAGATAGATAAATGGGACTATCTTAAACTAAGAAGCTTCTGCACCTCTAAAGAAACAGTGACCAAAATACAAAGACAGTCTACAGAATGGGAAAGGACATTCGCCGAACACACATCTGACAAGGGGTTGATATCAAGGATATACAAAGAACTGGTTGAACTCCACAAAAAGAAAACATCCAACCCCATCAAAAAATGGGGCAATGAAATGAACAGAAACTTTCTCAAAGAAGAAATCCGAATGGCAAAAAAGCACATGAGAAAATGCTCTGCATCATTAATTATCAGGGAGATGCAGATCAAAACCACAATGAGATACCATCTCACACCTCAGAGACTGGCCCACATCCAAAAAAAGAACAAAAGCAACCGATGTTGGCGTGGATGTGGCGAGAAAGGGACACTCCTGCGCTGTTGGTGGGAATGCCGACCAGTTCAGCCCTTTTGGAAAACAGTATGGACGATTCTCAAAAAAATTAGAAATTGAGCTCCCATTTGACCCAGCAATACCACTCCTGGGCATATATCCCAGAGAGGCAAAAATGTGTAGTCGAAGTGACATCTGCACTTGTTTGTTCATTGCAGCACTCTTTACAATAGCCAGAAACTGGAAGAAACCTGAATTCCCAGAACAGATGATTGGTTAAAGAAACTTTGGTACATCTACACAATGGAGTACTATGTAGCTCTTGGAAAAGATGGTAAAAGGTAAGGTAAAGGCCCTCCCGTTGATCGTCGATTTGCTCGAGCGGGCCCAGTAACGTCTCCATTGAAGACTTTGTTGTTACTGTGTCTGGCATATCGAATACTCTCAGTAGCTTGCCGGGCTCTCCGAGAGGGGCGGAGGAATCGAACTCGGGGCGGCCATGTTGGCCGCTTGTAAGGCAAACGCCCTACCGCTGTGCTATCGCTCCAGCCCTAGAAAAGATGAAGTCATGAAATTTATATACAAGTGGTACAACATGGAAAGTATCATGCTAAGCGAAATGAGTCAGAAAGAGAGGGATAGACATAGAAAGATTGCATTCATCTGGGGAATATAAAGAAACAAAATATGAGATTAATACCCAAGAATAGCTGAGATCAACACCAGGAGGATTATTCCATAGCTTAGAGGCCAGCCGGGTATTCTAGGGGAAAGGGCAGTTCAGATAGAGAAGGGAGCACCAAATAAAGGGTGTTTGGAGGATCCTCCCAGGAGGGGAGATGCATGTCGAAAGTAGACTATGGACTGAATATGTTTGCCACTCAATGCCTCTTTTGCTGACCACAACCCCCAAAAAGAGAGAGAGAACAAAAGGGAATGCCCTGCCACAGAGGCAGGGTGGGAGGGGGGGATGGGGGGAGGGATATTATCCATGGTGGTGGAAAATGGGCACTGGTGGAGGGATGGGTATTTGATCATTGTATAATCGAAACCCAAGCACAAAAAATTGTAAATCTACAACTTTACCTCATGGTGTTTCACTAATAAAAATTAAAAAAATAAAAAAATAAAAAATTACCTGGGTTTTAACTGTAGTCTTTCAACTTACTAGCAGATTGCCTTGGGCAAGTAACTTAACTTCTCAGATACAAATTTCCTCATCCTTAAAATTGGGAGCATATTGTCTACCTCCTGTGGTTAATTGGAAGAATTAGAAATGACACAATTAACAGTTCATGGTGCATAGTTAGGGTCAGCATATATTAATTCCTCTATTTCCCTTCCTACTCATAGATAATTCATCAATACATATACATTCTTTACAAAAAAAAAGTTGGAAATTATGGAAACCAAAGAAAGCACTTAAACCTTTACTGCACCATCTATCGAACAAACAAAATGTTTATATGTACCAGATCCAGTGTTACACTGCTTTCTGTTCTTTCAGTGATGAAAAAAATGACAGACAGAAACACTTATCTGCCATCAAGTGGCTATAGCTCATAAGAGAGATAAAGAATAATGAAGTAAATAAGCAGATAATATAAGAAATCATATGACTGGAGTGATAGCCCAGCAGGTAGGGTATTTGCCTTGCACACAGCCAACATGGCTGACCCGAGTTTGATTCCTCCGCCCCTCTCAGAGAGCCTGGCAAGCTACCGAGAGTATCTTGCCTGCACAGCATAGCCTGGCAAGCTACCCGTGACGTATCAATATGCCAAACCAGTAACAACCAAGTCTCACAATGGAGACGTTACTGGGCCCGCTCAAGAAAATCGATGAACAACGGGAGGACAGTGACAGTGAAACTATAGTAAGTGCTCAAAAGGGGAAAATGTGTTATCTTTAAAAAGTGGAAATATCTAAGTCAGAATGGGTAGTTGGGAATGGCTTCCATGAGATTGTGACATTCAAGCTGAGAATGTAAAGAAAAAAGTAATGAGTAGTGGTCTGGTGTTCTAAGTAGAGATTCAGTAGTTGAAAAGGTGTGAATTAAACATGAAAGCATTAATTCAAAAGGATATATGCATATCCATGTTCATCACTGCACTCAATACAATATGCAAGCAGTGGAAACAACCTAAATACCCAACTACAGATGAACAGATCAAGAAGTTGTGGTGTATACAATGGAATACTATGCATCTTAAGAAGGAACAAAATCATGCCATAGGCTGCAACATGGGTGGGGTTATCATGCTAAGTAAAGTCAGAATAAAAGGGGCAGATAAGAATTGCCTCTTCCAGAGACAAAGAAGAAAAGTGCCTACCATAGAGCAGGTTGGCAGGGCGGGTGGGGGGACTTGGAGTTAGTAGGAGGCATACAGAGAATATTGGTGGTGGGAAATGTATGCTGATGGAGAGATGGGTGTTGGACCATTGTATGACTGAAATTCATTCTTAAAAACTTTGTTAACTGTATCTCACGGTGATGAACAGGTAAAGGCCCTCCCGTTGATCATCAATTTGCTCGAGCGGGTCCAGTAACGTCTCCATTGGAGACTTTGTTGTTACTGTGTCTGGCATATCGAATATGTCACGGGGAGCTTGCCAGGCTCTGCCGTGCGGGCGAGATACTCTCGGTAGCTTGCCGGGCTCTCGAGAGGGGCGGAGGAATCGAACTCGGGTCGACCATGTTGGCCGCGTGCAAGGCGAACGCCCTACCGCTGTGCTATCGCTTCCGTCCCACGGTGAATATTTTTTTTAAAAGAATGATCTTTCATATGTGGGACTTAAAGATACACAGAATAGTAGCAACAGAGATCCAACAGCAATATAACTGGGAAACTGTTCAACACAATTGTGTTGCAGGTGTCAGAAATGAGACTTGGGTCCTTTGGGAAAGGAGACAGGTACAATGGTAATGGGTGTAGTGTTGGAATTATGTCCATGAGAAACCATTATTGTAGTATTGTAAGGCAACTAAAATAAAATTATTTTTAAAAGTTGATTAGTTTTTTCTGAAACTCAGTTTCCAGTGCTCTCCATAGACTCCTACAGTACCAGAATTAATTGGCACTTGATATGTCTATAATCCAGGCTTTCCTTTGTTAGTGAAACCCTTCTCTCATTTCTCCATTTGGAATTCCAAACTTGACTATAATATTCCAAAAATCCTTTAATCTCCTCAAAGCAGATTTATTGACTCTCTTGTGTAATCCTTCTCCAAATCTATAGAAGATGCGTTAATGCATGGCCCTGAACATATGATCTGTGCCATGAACCGTATTTAATTTTTCCTCAGAATTTTCACTTAATACTTATGGAAGTCGTATCTAATCACCATCCCAATGGTTTCTTTTTAAAAAATGTTTTACTTTATTTATATACCATGGTTTACAAAGTTGTTCATAATATAGTGGTAAAGGGCATTTAGTGTTTCAACCAACATCAATCCCAGTACAAGTGATCTTCTCTCTACTATTGTCCCCATTTTCTCAACCACTGCCAAACCTGCCCCCATAGCAGGCACAAAATCATTTATTTCATATTGCTTGTTACCACTAAATTACTTGATCACTTGACTTCCCGTTAATCATCAATTTGCTGGAGCGGGTGCCAGTAATATCTCCATTTGCCCCTGTCACGAGCTAGTGTAGCCCAATGGCGTCTGTTCATTCTAGGAACATGAAGAGCCTCAAACCAATCGTTCAGGATCTTGACAAAGAAGTCTGACCATCTTGTAGGTGGGCGGCCTCAATGATGCCAGTGTATGTGCATTGAAAGTACAGACAATCATTTTTGTCTTTCTTCATTTTGGCAGCCTAGTTTGGCCTTGATATTGTATCAGCCTCTCCTTCCTCACCCTTCTCAACACTGCCGTATTGGTGACTCCGTCAGGGTCAGGGGAATGAGAACCATTGTAATTACTGGTTTTGGCATATTGAATACACAACAGATAGCTTGCCAGGCTCTGCTGTGCTGGCGGAATACTCTTGGTAGCTTGCCAGGCCCTCCGAGAGGGATAGAGGCTTTTGGGGTGGCCTCTAATCGCCATTGTAGGTGTTTCCATGGTTCAAACCATATTTGAACCCTATCAAATATGGTGTGGCAATCCTGGATGATGGGTATTAAGTGTCTTATGATGTGTCGTGCAGCCGCTTTGTGGCCGCGTGGTCCAGAAAGCATCCTGGAGCATGGCGGTGGCTGGGTAGTACACTACCTCCACTACCCAGCCACTGTCAAGCTCCAGGACGCTTTCCGGACACTCGGGCAGAGACTCTCGCACGAGTGAAGCCCCACAGAACAAGATAAGTGGAACTCTGAGACCTTGGACTCCAGGCTCAATGGACCCGGGGACAGAGATCCTCTGCCTACTCCCACCAACCACAGGTGAAGAAGGGATTAAAACCAGGAGCCCCACTCTACCCTGCCCTGTCAGCTTCCACCAACTGCCTGTGACCCAGGGATTGGATTACGCACAGAAAACCCACCCTACCCCTACTGGTACCAGATAAATACCTCACCACTAAATAGCTAATGGAATTATCAAAACATACTTAATTAAAAGAAAATTTGTGAAAATTGTTACATCTCACCAGGGGGTCATTATGTTCCCATCTGAGGGTATACTAAGCTGTTTGTTGCTCGTTAAGCTTTCTGTGTTATTGTTTTTGTTCACTGAACTTGGTTGACTTCAGTGTTACTTTCCCATTAGATTTGGTGTGTTCTTATTGAGATGTCAATACTGTGGAAATTAGAGGTGTTGCTTCAGGATCTTTAGAACTGGACAGATGACTTTACATGACTGTAGCTCTGGGATGTGTTTGTGGCTTTGGGGGCTTTAGGAAGTACAGAGGGTGTCAGGGGTGGGGAGCGGTTGTCTGCTCCCACTATGAGAAGACCTCAGAGTACTCAGTCTAAAAATCGGTATACCTGGGCTTTTTGTAAATTTAGTATCTCTATAGAGATTAGTTGTGAAGCAGTTCTGCCATTGGCATGGAGACAGCTGTGGAATGTGGGTGCAACTACCAGAGCTCAGCAGGATGGGAACTCAGCCTATGCCACTCCTGAGGGTGCTCCAGAGTTCTCAATTGGGACACAGGTGTACCCATTAGTTTGGCTTGCATCTCTTCCAAGATTTAGTCATGAATCTGTACAGCTAGTCTGATGGACAAATTTACATGGTGGAAGTTGTGGGATCACAATTTCCATTTTATAAGGAAAATAAACTGAAGACACACTTAGCCTGGCTGTGAGGAGCTATGTATTTAAACTCTACTTCTTTTGATTTTAAAACTCAAACTCTAAAGCCCCCATTTTTTAATGCCAGAGAGACATCTTTATGAACATCTCTAAGTCACTACTCGCAACCTGAGATTAACAGGATGGGGTTCTGTGTCATTCATTACACAGAACAAGCCTTGGCACAAGAGAGTTAACGATTTGCTAAAAAAATTTCTTGGCAGTTGCAGATCCTAACTGATAAAGATGAAATCACAGAACATGTAAATAGGTCTGTCCCTCCAGCCTTCAGGCACAGCCTGGACAGTGGCCTCTCCTGATCTGATTTGTGTAGCAATTGACAGCCAAGGTCCCTCTCTTTCAGTCCTGTTAATGGCATTAGCATCTAGTCAATAATGCTCAGCGTTTCATTTTACCACTTTAATTAACAAATTCAATTTGTTCAAACCACTGTGAAAACAAATTAAAAGCTCAAGACTGTGGCCTCCAGGAGGAGGGGGGAATATAGGGGCACTGAACAGATTAGGTTGGTTGTTGATCTGATCTTTGAAGTTTAAAGGGAGCTAGACACTATGTCCTTCAACACTCTTCCTATTCTCTATCTTCATGGGAACATTGCGTGTAGTGGCTTAAAATTTCAATCATAGGATAGAATATTGCCATTTCATTTTCATTTCAATATGTCAGAGATTTATAGCTCTGAAGTTAAAAAGCAATAAAACCAAAGAAAATTTCAGCCTAGAAGAAAGCAGCTCCTAGGTAGAGTAGAGACTAGGACTATCCTATCTAGTCCCAGGACAAGATTCAGGACAAGTTTGGATAGTAGCAAGTGATAATTAGAAGAAATGTGCCAATGGTTGCAAGGTTCCTTGGGGATTCTAGGAACTATATTATGGAGAGAAATATTTTAAAAGACTAGCTGTCTTGCTAGGATAGGTAGAATACAAGTTTACAGAAATGCAATTGATAATACTCCTATGACCTTGGTGGAAAATAATTATGATTGAAGCAGTCCCTGCTCTCAAAAAGCTTAGATACTGGGGTGTGTGCAATATAAGTGATACACTAGGTCAATTAACATATGAATATGTATAGATGATATCCTAGGTCTATTAACATAGAGTTGATGAGAAAAACAATATCTTGCTCTGTTAAAGTTGTAAGTACCTTTGGTTATCTATGCCTCTGTCCTCCAGAATAAAGTTCACAAGATGATCCTCTATGCATTCAGAAGAAGGTTATGGATGAACTCATGGTTTTCTAGACAGAAGTGGCTATTTAAAAATATTTATGTTCCATCGGGCTGGAGTGATAGCATAGTGGGTAAGGCATTTGCCTTCTACGTGGCCGACCTGGGTTCGATTCCTCTGTCCCTCTCAGAGAACCCAGCAAGCTACGGAGAGTATCCCGCCCGCATGGCAGAGCCTGGCAAGTTCCCCCTGGCATATTCGATATGCCAAAAACAGTAGCAACAAGTCTCACAATGGAGACGTTAATGGTGCCCACTCAAGCAAATCAGTGGGCAATGGGAAGGACAGTGCTACAGTGCTATGTTCCATCATGAAGCAATTTAAGTCTCGTAGCTCCTTAAAATTCTAGATGCATTCCCATAGAGGTCTGTCCTTAGACTCATTTGGTAACATGTGCTCAACATATACTGGACATGTGCTCAGCATATACTGGGCATGGTATCATACGTCAAGGCTACATGAGTAAGATGAGGAACTTACCCCAGAGAAGCTTGAGTTCTGATATGGAATTACCTGGAAATAGGCAGCACCATGTGATATTAGCTATAAAATGGAACATATCCAGAGAATTATACAGCCTAGATTCTCTCTCTCTCTCTCTCTCTCTCTCTCTCTCTCTCTCTCTTTTTCCATGCCAGGTGGATGGTGGACTGAGATCCAGAAGACTTCTAGAATTCATAAAGCTATTCAGCCACAGGCCAATGGAACAATAACAGGTTAGGGCTAGAAGAGTTAGATGAAATCAGACTTTATCTCCAATGCAGGATAGGAAGCAACATTCAGCAGCTTCTGCTTGCACAATCCCATATGCCATGCTTTGTGATTAAGACACTGACCTGCCTCAGTGAATTCACCCAGTGGTATGTGGAAGTACTGTCATAACGTTATAATAAAACACGTAATGAGATTTGGAGATGATCGCTGGACTAGAGCCATTACCGACTGGATTCCATGGGACGTCAAAAGACCGCATGACCGCCCACCTACAAGATGGTCAGACTTCTTTGTCAAGACCCTGAAAGATCAGTTTGAGGCTCTTTGTGTTCCTAGAACGAGCAGATGCCATTGGGCTACACTAGCACACGACGGGTGAATGGAGATGTTACTGGCACCCGCTCGAGCAAACTAATGAGTAACAGAATGTCAAGTGATCAAGTGAATATTTTTTTTAACCCTACGAGATCATGGGGCTGGAGTGATAGCACAGCAGGTAGGGTGTTTGCCTTGCCTGCAGCCGACCCAACCGTTCCAAGTTCAATACTTCCACCCCTCTCAGAGAGCTCGGCAAGCTACTGAGAGTATCTCGTCCGCATGGCAAAGCCTGGCAAGCTACCCATGACGTATTCGATATGTCTTCGATATGTCAAACACAGTAATAAGTGTCACAGTGGAGACGTTACTGGGCCCGCTTGAAAAATTGATGAACAATGGGAGGACAGTGACAGTGACAAGATCATGGGGCTGGAGTGATAGCACAGCGGGTAGAGCATTTGCCTTGCACGCGGCTGACCCAGGTTCAATTACTTCGTCCCTTTCAGAGAGCCCGGCAAGCTACCGAGTGTATCCCGCCCACAAGGCAGAGCCTGGTAAGCTCCCCGTGGCGTATTTGACATGCCAAAAAAAGTAACAAGAAGTCTCACAATGGAGACGTTACTGGTGCCTGCTTGAACAAATCTATAAACAACAGGACAGTGCCACAGTGCTATAATAAAATGCCATGGATAGAAGAAGAAAGATGGAAGCTCAGAGTGGAGAATGTAGTAGAACATAGATGCAGTTAGAGTGATTTTTTTTGAGAGTTTAGGGTAAAGTCATGAAAGTCTTTGCAAAGGGGTATTTCTTAAGTTGAGACTTGAAAAATGAGGGGATGTAAGCTCTTGGGTGAAGTTTTCTTTTCTTCCATCCTGCGATCCTTCTAAGCCTCCCTGATACAGATTCTTATTCATTTGAAGATTTATAGTTGCTAGATATAAGTAGGACAAAGTTTTGGTAAAACCATGAAGTTTTCAGAAACTAATATTGCTTTACAGGTTGTCAAAAGAATGATTCTTATAAAGGATATAGTTAACCCCCCACAATTTCACATATGTGAAGTAGGTTCAGAGAAGAGATGAAAGTACTAGTCTCAGATTATCTAGGTATCAAAGCTCAATTTAAGACCCTGGGTATCCCTAGGCCTCACTCTATGAACTTTTTTTTTATATTTTATTTTTTTCTAATTTTTAGTGAAACACCATGAGGTACAGTTGTATATTTACAATTTTTTGTGCTTGGGTTTCGATTATACAATGTTCAAATACCCATCCCTCCACCAGTGCCCATTTTCCACCACGATGGATAATATTCCTCCCACTCCCATCCCTCCCATCTTACCCTGCCTCTGTGGCAGGGAAATCCCTTGTGTTCTCTCTCTCCTTTTGAGTGTTGTGGTCTGCAAAAGAGGCTTTGAGTGGCAAACATGTTCAGTCCATAGTCTACTTTCAACATGCATCTCCCCTCCTTGGAGGATCCTCTAAACACCCTTTATTTGGTGCTCCCTTCTCTATCTGAGCTGCCCTTTCCCCTAGAATGCCTGGCTGGCCTCTAAGCTATGGAGTAATCCTCCTGGTGTTGATATCACCTATTCTTGATTATTAATCTCATATTTTGTTTCTTTATATTCCCCAGATGAATGCAATCTTTCTATGTCTATCTCTCTCTTTCTGACTCATTTCGCTTAGCATGATACATTCCATGTTGTACCACTTGTATATAAATTTCATGACTTCATCTTTTCTAAGAGCTACATAGTACTCCATTGTGTAGATGTACCAAAGTTTCTTTAACCAGTCATCTGTTCTTGGGCATTCAGGTTTCTTCCAGGTTCTGGCTATTGTAAAGAGTGCTGCAATGAACAAACAAGTGCAGACATCACTTCGACTATACATTTTTGCCTCTCTGGGATATATTCCCAGGAGTGGTATTGCCAGGTCAAATGGGAGCTCAATTTCTAATTTTTTGAGAATCGTCCATACTGTTTTCCAGAAAGGCTGAACCAGTCGACATTCCCACCAACAGTGAAATAGTGTCCCTTTCTCGCCACATCCGCACCAGCATGGGTTGCTTTTGTTCTTCTGGATGTGGGCCAGTCTCTGAGGTGTGAGATGGTATCTCATTGTGGTTTTGATCTGCATCTCCCTGATGATTAATGATGTAGAACATTTTCTCTTGTGCTTTTTTGCCATTTGGATTTCTTCTTTGAGAAAGTTTCTGTTCATTTCATTGCCCCGTTTTTTGATGGGGTTGGATGTTTTCTTCTTGTGGAGTTCAACCAGTATTTTGTATATCCTGGATATCAACCCCTTGTCAGATGTGTATTCGGCGAATATCCTTTCCCATTCTGTAGACTGTCTTTGTATTTTGGTCACTGTTTCTTTAGAGGTGCAGAAGCTTCTTAGTTTAAGATAGTCCCATTTATCTATCTGTTTTCACTTGCTCGGCCAGAGGCGTGGCATCTTTGAAGATGCCATTAGCTTCAATGTCATAGAGGGTTTTGCAAACTTTGTCTTCAATGTACCTTATGGTTTCTGGTCTGATGTTGAGGTCTTTAATCCATTTTGATCTTACTTTTGTACATGGTGTTAGGCAGAGTTCTGAGCCCATTTTTTTTGCATGTAGCCGTCCAGTGATGCCTAGGCCTCACTCTAACATGACACTTCTTCCTGAATATACTATTTTTTCTTCATAATCTCCTCTATTCCCACTTTGCTACCATTCACCTTTATGATTTATCAAACATGTTCCTGAAGAAGGTTCAGAAATTGATTTATACCAAGATAAACTAAGTGTTTTATGTGCAGGGGGAGGGAGTAACGGTCTATCTTATAATAATTCATTCTTTCATCTAAAACAATTTTTTTATCAAGGGATTTGAGAAGCAAGGAGCATCTCTGAATTAGAAGGGCCTTAGAATTGAATTTTAATCATGTGGCTGGCCCAGTTCTTTTTATAAACAGGGAAGATAGTTAGAGAGGAATATACTCAATTCCCGCCCTAAAATGGTTTCTCACAGGTGATATATCATCCTTCCCCAATGACATAACATGCTCATGGAAGTCTAGGACTCAACTAGGTATTTAAGGTGTATATCCAATACTAGTTGAAGGTGTCCTAAATGGCAAAATTCAAGGAAACTGTGGTTAGTGCATCAAGATGATCCATCAGCTCCTGACTGGATTGTGGAGAGGGACTGTGGTGTGGACACATTTTCTATGCAACAACTGAAAGTCCTTTGAAATTCACAAGTGGGTTTGAATTCAGAAATACTATGCCAGGACTTAACTTTAGGTTTCATTAATAATAACCAAGGGTCCAGGATCTCATATATTTATACTTATTTTTTTAATAATGAGAATAAAGTACAGAGACTTTTACCTCCAATTATAGATAAAGAAACAAAAGCTTAGAGAGATATATAAATATTTGAAGAGAGCACAGGGTTAGGAGTTGCACCTAAGAACATCCCACACAGAGAACCTGGGGCCATATTATATCCCCATCACACTCTATCTCAAATATTTTTTATGTACTAATTCCTTGGTTAATTTTACCAAACACCACTGATGGATATGTAATCCCCTTTACTAGATCTTTAGCATGTTATGGAATTGTTATGGGTCTGTTTTGTGACATGAAAACCAATGTCACAAAAATGAGAATAGTACTTACTTTATAGATTGTAAAGTGTGAGATATAGGATGAGAAACCTTAACTATTCCTATGTTTGGTAGATATTCAGATAAAGGACAAAAAAGTGAGTAATTTCCTTTTTGAAAGTATGCATCAACTCTTTATTTTTCAAGTGCTCCACGGTATGCATTAAAACAGACAGAGACAATCAAGAGGCAATGCTAGTAACTCTGGTTATTAGGAGTAGGGATTCTGGAACTCTTCTGCCGAGTTCAAATCCTTTATGCCACTAATTCACTGTTCAGTTTCAGGAAGTTACTTAACTGCTTTGTGCCTTGGTTTCTTTACCCAGTAAATGGAGATTAGGAGAATGGAATAAAATAACCTATGTTAGAATAGTTCCTGTCACACTGAAAGTATTCCATAAAGGTTAGCTAATTATTATCTTTACACTGAATATCTGAAAAGATTGCTTTACTATGAACCTTTGTTCATGTTTCTGTACTGATCAAAGGCTTTGCTCTCTTCCCTATTGAAACCGAATCCTCACCATTCAATTCTCCCAGGATCTTTTCCCATTCTCCCATGCCACAAAAAGTCATTTAAGTAGGACACTACAACTACCAAATTATTTTAGGCATATGTGTTTTAGTGTTCCACAGGCCTGCCCACACTGTCAACATTTTGTGCTCCTGGACAAAGTGTTCCGAGATTAAGGGATAGGGCCAAGATTCTGAGAAGAGGGCATAGGACCTGACCCCTACAAAACACTCCATAACAATTGCTATAGGAATATATAAACGAATAAGTTCATCTTTCTCTGATTGTCTTTGCAAAGCAGTTATGGGAGTTGTTTGCATCAGTGAGAGCTTAACAAGTGATAATGGATTAAGATGAAGATGATTTGTGTTCTGATTTAGGGTTCGCCACCTCTACCAGGTATGAGAACATGAATTATACTTTTCCTTCATTGAAAAAATAAGATAATGAACAATAAAAAGCCAAACTCCTTTTTAGCTCTAGTCTTTGTATCAGAAGTGAAAAAACATTGTCCACATTGTACTGGGTTCTTTCCAGAAGCACTTGGTGCTGGGATCTCTGCTGGCATTGAATGAGACCTAGATTCTGATCATAAGGACTCACCACTAACTAGAGAACACAGACATACAAACTGATAATTACACAGAAAAGAGAAAAGTAGAAAGAATTAGTAAAGAGGAGGACTTGACAGTTTCGTGGAAGGGAAATTCAGCAACAACTTCCTAGAGAGATATCAGTTATGTCATTCATTATAAGAGATAGATCTCCTAAGAGAAGACAAGGAGGATGGGACAGGCCAGTATAGATCTTAGCAAATCAAATCTGAGCAAATTAAATCCAACAGCATATCAAACAACTTACAAAGCTACAGTCAAGTTGAATTCATCCTAGGGATGCAATGATGGTTCAACATAAGCAAATAAATTTACATTATACACAACACCAATATGAATAAAGACAAAAACCATATTACTATATTAATCAATGCAGAGATAGCTTTTGACAAAATCCAACATCAATTTACGATAAAAAACCTGAACAAAAATAGTGGTGGAAAGGACATTTCTAAAGGTAATTATGGTCAATTTATAACAAATCCACAGCCAGTATCATGTTCAGTGTGAAAAACTTAAAAGCATTCCCTCTGAGATCTGGTAAAAGGGAAGGATGTCCACTGCTTGGATTCCATGTAATATTAGAAGTCCGAGTTACAGAAGTCTGCCCCCCAAAAAAAAGAAATGAGGAATTCATATTGGAAAAAAAGTCAAATTTTCTCTATTTGTAGATGACATAAAATTATATAAAGAAGAACCTGAGTGTCCACTAAAAAGCTCTTATAAACAATAAACAATACAGCAAAGTTACTGGCTATGAAGTGCATATACAAACATCTGTCTCCTCCCCGTATGTAAATAATAAAATAGAAGAGAAGGTGATCAAAGGATAATTTCATTCAAAATAGTGTCCAAAACATCAAGTATCAAGGAATCAACAAAATATGTGAGAAACCTGTACCTTGGAATCTATGTAACTTAAACAGAAATAGAAGAACTTAGTCCATGAAAAAAAAATCAATGTTCACTGATTAGAAGAATCAATATTGTCAAAAATAATCTAAACTATTATATGAATTCAGTGAAATACTGATAACATTTTTCAAGGACTTAGAACAGTTAATAATAAAGTTTGTATGGAATCAAAGAATGCTCTCAGTAGCCATAGCAATATTGAAAATAAAAAGCTTGGCAATATCCTGACTTAAAACTACACAATCAAGCTATCCTGATCAAAACAGCATGGTATTGGAGTAGGGATAGACTCTGATTAATGGGCTAAAACTGAGGACTCAAAGATAAATCCCCAGATAAACGGTAAAAAAATTTTTAACAAAGTTGCTGAGAACATGAAATGGAATAAAGGTAGTGTTTTCAACAAATGGAGCTGGTGGAAACTAAATAACCACAAATAAAAAATGAAGCTTGATCCATATCTCACCATTTATATTAAAGTCAATTCAAAGTAGATCAAAGACCCTGAGAATGTATTTTATGAGTCACATAAAAATACATTGAGGTAAATATGTGCAAAAATTTTCCAAGGTTTACAATTCAAAGATTTTTTTCAATATAATTCCAATGGGAAAGGCAACAAAATAAAAAATAAACATATGGGATGCATCAAATTAGAAGAGTTCATGGCAAAAAACACAAGGGTTAAAACAAAAAGACATTCAACTGAAAGGGAGAAAATGTTTCCATTAGACAAAGGGTTGATATCCAAAATACATAAAGTACTTATAAAGCTTAAAAACAGTCCATTAAACCCTATAAAATGGGGAGAGTAAATGAATCATCATCATCTTCTTCTTCCTCCTCCTCCTCCTCCTCCTCCTCTTCTTCTTCTTCTTCTTCTTCTTCTTCTTCTTCTTCTTCTTCTTCTTCTTCTTCTTCCTTTCTTCTCCTTCTCCTCCTCCTCCTCCTCTTCCTCCTCCTTCTCCTCCTCCTCCTCCTCCTCCTCCTCCTCTTCTTCCTCCTCCTCCTTTTCTTCTTCTTCTTCTTCTTCTTCTTCTTCTTCTTCTTCTTCTTCTTCTTCTTCTTCTTCTTCTTCTGTCACTGTCACTGTTCTCCCATTGTTTATCGATTTGCTCAAGCAGGTTCAGTAACATCTTCATTGTGAGACTTCTTGTTATTGTCTTTGGCATATTGAATACATCACAGGTAGCTTACCAGGCTTGGCCGTGTGGGCGAGATACTCTCAGTAGCTTGCTGGGCTCTCTGAGAGGGGCAGAGGAATCGCACCCGGGTCACCGGGTTGGCTGAGTTTTTTTTATTTATTTTGTTGAGTCAAAGGGTCATAGAACTAATTATTGTTAAAGAAGATATCAGGCAAGCAGAAAGCATTTTAGAAGTCTGGTTACCTTGGTATTACTGAAACTATGAGAAAAGATTATGATGTTTCCATACTATAAATTTTTGAAAAATAACAAATCATGACAAGTCACAGAAAAATTAGCATATGCCTCACATATGAGCCATACAAAACACTAACGTTTGAGGGTTTTTTTAAATGTAATTTAAAGAAACGTCACAAACACTTTTCAAAACACTGTAATAGAAGCTAAAATAACAACAGAACTACTCAATTTCTTTGAAGTCACTGAACAAGAAAAGAATACTGAATTTCCATACTGAGTTTACACAACTACTATAAACTCAAGAACAAAATTTAAAACTTTTCCCTCTATTTTTATTAAAAATTGGGTGGTAATAAAATTAGATGACTCTCCATCCCATGTTCTGTCACTGAACAGATACTTCTTTGAAGAATATTTGGACAATATAAAATCAGATAGATGGCCAGTAGGCACATGAAAAAGTGCGCATCATAATTTATAATCAAGGAAATACAAATCAAGATAAAAACACAGAACCGGGAACAATCTGTGTTGGTGGGGAGGTGGTGAAAAAGGAATTCTCATTCACTGCTTTTGGGAATGCTGTCTGGTTTTATATCACTATGGAAATTGATATGTATATTTCTCAGTAAACTAAGAATTGAGCTGCCATCTGACCCAGCAATTCTACTTCAGGGTGTCTACCCCAGGACACAAAATCATTCAGTCAAAAGAACATATGCACACCATGATTCACTGCAGCACTTAGCACAATAGCTAGGCTACGAAATCAACCTAGGTGTCTGTCAGTCTCTTCCCTACCCACTTCTCTTAGACTTGACTCCAACCCTGTTAACTCCCACTCATTCTTTAGAGCTCAGCTCAAGAGTCACTTCCTGAGGAAAAAAAAAGATAGTCCTGATGGCTCACTATTTCTCAGTGCACAGTGCTTCTACTGCATGACACACGGAAATAATTACCTTTGTGCTTAGTGGTTAAATGTTTGTCTATTCAAAAGGAAGGTCCCACAAGATATAAAACACTCCTTCATTACTTTATCTCAACGATTAGGCCTTGTATAGTTGAGTCTCAAAAATATATTGAATTCATTGACCCTACTTACCTTGTAAGGTCCTAATAAATATTTTCAGAATAAGCAAATGAATGGAGATAAAGATAGGGTGGAATGTAGAGGAGGGCAGCATTCACCTTTCTCTTTAATCCCACTTTCAGACTATTATTTCTATTTTATTATATTAAATCCACAATGTCTCTAAGGGTAATTCTTTTTAGCTGTTCCATTCTCTCCCAGTCTTCTGCTTTAAACTCAGCTGAACCCTTAGAGCTTAAGTGCTCAAAACAGGTTTATATTAAGAAAGAATAAATGAATACTGTCCTAAGCTTTTCACTGCCTTGACTGGATGCAGTTGTACCAGTTTCTTCAAGTCAGCACACCAGCACTAAATTGCCATCCAGAACAATGATCTTTAATTGCCAGTCAGTAAGTCTGAAAAGGCTGAAATGTTCTAGGATATTCACTCAGATCAGATAGTCCAGTGTGTTGGTGTAAGGGTTTCAGGAGGAGTGATAAGACAACAATCAGACTGCACAATCTCACAGTAAAGAGTACAGATGATTGACTTAAATCAACTTTAAATCAACCGTCTCTCCCCACACCTCACCCCTTTTATTATTTAATTTTCTTTGATTAAAAAAAATGAGGAGTACTAAATCCAGGTGAACAGAGGATTGGAAATGCACTGAGCTGAAAACAGAAAATAACTTTTAAGCATCATCACAGGGAGGCAAGATACTTTCCACAAAAGCTGAAAATCAGGTCCTAAGGGAACATTTGGAGTGTATCTTTTGATTTACAAAGATAGAAAGAAAATTCTGGAGAAGACAGGAAGACTTGTTGAAAGCACAGAGCAAAGGTTTGTCAGAAAGATTAGAATGCCCTATGCTAAACTTTTGTTCCCTAAAATGTCCCATGCTAAACCAGTGTCCCCTAACCCCCAAACATTTTGCCTGGTGATTTGTTTGCAGTTTGTAAGTGGACCCTCCTGCCTTCCCTTTGCTTTCCTTTGGTTTTCTCTGCCAGCTTAAGTCCAGCCTTTCTTTCCCAGAGTCCCAGTGACAGCCTGCCTGCTGCAGCTGCCCTTGCTTAGCATTGCTACTCTGTAGAAAGCTTTACTGCCTTTCACTGATTCATCTCTTTGCCATCTGCTCTCAGATTTCTTCTAAAAATCCCAGTGTTTATAATATTCCCTAAACTCTGTTGTGCCCTCCTCCCCTTTAATGGGCCCAATAACCAGCTGCTGTAATTTAGTCTTCATCCATCTCCAGGCCACCATTTATCTGAAATTTACATCACTAATGTCTATTCTCTTGATTTTTCTTTTCTATTCTTCTTAAAATATCACTCATTTCATAAAAAAAAATTGGATAGAGCAAGGTGAAGACTGGTGATTTTTTTCTGAGGAATTATGACATTTATTTGGTTGCATTTAGATCACATATACTTATCACTAAGTTGGCAACTACACCACCTCCGCTTCGCTGATGACATCGTTCTAATAACACCAAACATTAGTCAAGCGGCACAAATGCTGGCCGACTTCGACTGTGAGTGTGGAAAGGTCAGACTAAGCTGAATCTCACAAAGACAATGTTTATGAGAAACGGTCTCATTCCTGATGTTCCATTTGCCCTCAATGGAATGAACATCTCTAAATGCAACAGTTATGTGTACTTAGGTTGAGAAGTCAACATGACGAATGACCTGGCACTTGAGTTGAATAGCTAAGAGGATGAAGAACCTCTGGCTCTGGGCACATCTCTTCAATTCCACCGTTCTTCCTGTATTAAGATACGCCTCAGAGACCTGGGCTCTACGAAAACAGTATGAGAATGCAATTCAGGTCTCCCAAAAAGAAATCCAAAGAGCTATGCTTGGAGTATCACGCTTCACTCAAATGAGAGAAAGAATCCGGAGTTCCGACCTCCGTCGGCAATCAAGAATCAGGGATGCTGTCTTATTTGCGAAGGCGTCAAAAATCAGATGGGCTAGGGCTGGAGCAATAGCACAGCGGGTAGGTCATTTGCCTTGCATGCGGCTGACCTGAGTTCAATTCATCCCATATGATCCCCTGAGCACCGCCAGGAGTAATTCCAGAGTGTAGAGCCAGGAATAACCCCTGTGCATTGCTGGGTGTGACCCAAAAAGAAAAAAAAAATCAGATGGGCTGGACACATAATGAGATTTGGAGACAGCTGTTGGACTAGAGCCATTACAACTGGATTCCATAGGATGTCAAAAGGTCGTATGGCCGCCCACCTATGAGATGGTCAGACTTTTTCGTCAAGACCCTGAACGATCGGTTTGAAGTTTTTTGTGTTTCTGGAGGGAGCAGATGTCATTGGGCTATAAAAGCATATGACAGGGACGAATGGAGACAATATTAGACCTGCTCAAGCAAATCGATGAGTAACAGAATGTCAAGTGATCAAGTGGTACTTATCACTATGTGTAAACAAGAACGGATAGCCAAAGAAATCTAAGGCACAACTCTCATCTTGGTACCAACATGAGATTTTCACAAAAAGTCAGGGAAAGGTTATAGAGATGTTTAAATTGGATGATTAAAAGGGCACCTCGAATGATGACAGAAATATACATTGAGAATTCACTCTGTGTTGGGGGATGTTAATTAAGGTGGACATCACATCAGAGGGACCAAGAAAGAAGGAATTTTGCATCCCACAAAAATGTAAAAATATACCCAGAATATCTAAATACATAAGCCATTGACAAGACTTGAAACTCCCTCATTTTATGGATACACAAGAAAGAGTATTGGGAATTAAAGTGTTGGGAATTAAAAAGAGTTTAAAATTATATTTATTTGTATTTTAGCTGACACAGTTACAATAGTGTTAGTTAATGCTTATAGCTCAGATGTGAAAAGTTACAGTACCTTCGCCAGCACCAAAGTGCCCAAGACCTCCACCAAAGTCCTGTTATTAATTCTATACCTCTCCTGGGTTCTTTAGAAGCTGTTCTACTTGTCTGCAATCATCTCATGGGGAATGCATTTTGTTCCTCTTACTGTCACTGTCCCTTGTTTCTTATTTTTCTGGTCACCTACTGTATATAGAGAATGCACACTAGTCAATATGACATCCAACTCACTCATCTATCATGTGTTCCTGAGCTACCTTGATAGAACCAAAGGTCAGTCTCAGTTCAAAAAATTTTTCCATAGACTTGCTCTCCTTGTCTCTCAGAAAGGATACAGAATCCAGCCCACTGAATTCCTCACTCTTTAGTTAGAGGCTAGAGAAGTATTTCTATTCCTTAATTTAGGGGTATGGTCTGTGGAACAACAGATTTTTTTTTCTTTTTGGGTCACACCTGGCGATGCTCAGGGGTTACTCCTGGCTCTGCACTCAGGAATTACTTCTGGCAGTGCTCAGGGACCAATGGGATTTTGGGATTTGAACCCGGGTCGGCTGTGTGCAAGGCAAATGCTCTATCTGCTGTGCTATCATTCCAGTCCCTCTCCAAAATTTTTGAAACTTTAAAAAATCCTTAGGTTCAGAGAGGATAACTAGAACAAGTTAACAAAGACAGACATCAGTTCCATAGATGATATCTGATTCATCTCCTTTATCTCTTTATCGTCGATTTGCTCGAGCGGGCCCAGTAACGTCTCCATTGGAGACTTTGTTGTTACTGTGTCTGGCATATCGAATACTCTCGGTAGCTTGCCGGGCTCTCCGAGAGGGGCGGAGGAATCGAACTCAGGTCGGCCATGTTGGCCGCTTGTAAGGCTAACCCCTACCTGCTGTGCTATTTATTTATTGTTTGTGAGGCCATACTCAGCAGTGTTCAAGGCTTACTCCTGACTCTGCACTCAGTAATTATTTCTTAGAGGGCTTGGAATGACATGAATATGAATATGGCATGACAGGGTAAATGTAAAACAAGTAAAACACAATGTATTATGTCTTTGCCCCCCTTTTATTTCGGTTATTCAGATGTATAAATGTTAATATATGCTTGCATGGTCTGTAACAGCATCAGAAGTTAGAACTGTTAAAGTAATACACTGGAGAATTGATTTTATAGTGAAAAACTTAGGATTCTGTGCAAAAGCAACCATACTAACCACCTAGTAGGCCAAGTCACCTCAACTGTCAGCTTTTTTTTTTTTTAGAGAAATGGTTGAATATGTTAGGATAATCTAAAACAAAATGTCAAAATGTTGAGGAGAGAAAACTTTGTGTTCATCCCTATGATGGTTTTATAAGAAAAGATTTGTTTTGATTGAAAGAGCAAACAGAATCTCAGAGAAATGACATAATTTTTCAAAAGGCATATAAATTAATAAATTAGACTTGAAGCTAGGTTTTCTCTTAATTTCTAAGTATAGTTCTTTCCACTGTGTAGTTTGAAAATTGATTCCAAAGGCCATTATTAAAGATGATTTTGTTCAGAGGGAGTAAAGAAAGCAATAATAGTACCAACGGGATAAGTGTTCAACCTCTCCATGGAACTATTTTGAGAGAGTATCACTTATTTTTATCATTTGTGCAATTATTCATTCATTCACTTAATACTTACTGACTGCTAGCTATTGTATTAGGCTATTTTCTGGAGAAAAGAGAAGGTCAATCAAATAGCAAAAGTGGATTAGATAATGACAGATAATGATATCAGGTTCAGGAAATAGTGATATGAGAGAAATTGGACATTTATTTATACATCTAATATTTATTTAGGGCATGGAGGCCCTATTTAAATATATAATCAGAAAAAAATCAGGAGAGACTAAGGTAGATTTAAAAAAAAAACAAGGGGACTAATGAAAGGAATAATTAGTCCATATTTTTGGAAAACATATGAAGCAGATGTAGAGGGGATGAGAATACTTTCTTCTGCCTGTGACCTTTCCTCTACTCCATAGAGTCCTCTGAGCTGGAGGACTGAGACAGAAAACTCCAAGGAAGAGGAGTGCAGTTAGAGGAATGCATGGGATTTGGAATTGGCTGGATGCCTGGCTGAGGAACTTTGGGCTCATTCTTTAACTGTGACGCTGTTTTTCTGTGTGAAAATGGGATATTAATGCTTCCCTACCAGGACACATGGGGATCAACTGTGATAATGATGTGGCATCAGTTCTTTGTGCCAAAACAGAAACTGACTGGGTGATTAAGCATAAAGGGAATTTTTCAGAGGAGTCTTGGTAGCCCTCAAATGAATGGAAGGTTTAGAGAATCAGATCTGATACTCAGACCAATGATCAAGGCTGTGCAGTAGGCTCAGTCTGATCAGAGAGATATAGCTGCTACCCATACTACTTAACTCTTGCTGTTACTTCTACTACTTTTACTACTACTACTACTACTGCTGCTACTACTACTACTACTTCTACTACTATCACTGCTAGTTCTGATTTAACATAAAAGCAACTACTATGCTAGCAATGCCAATCATATTTTCCAGTCAGGTACTAAGATTATTTTCACTGCCCAGGCCATATAGTGGTTCAGTCAGAACTGATTCCCTAAGTGGGTAATTCTAGATTATATGCTTGTGCTCTAGATGTGGGAAACAAGGAAGTTGATTTTCCAGCTTCTACATTGAGGTGCAAGGACTTCAGAAATAAAATATTACAAGGGACTTGAGCAACAAGAAAATATGGCAGATATCTATTGTGATAAATGATATCTAGCACAATGTCTAGAAGCCAGAAGTTGCTCAGGAAAGGTAAAAGTTTCTTTTCTGCTTTTAGTTTCAAAAACTTACATACCTTTGCTTCTAACTCACAGAAGGTATTAATAATTCTGTATGAGTATATGCAAAGGCCACAAAATGCTATTTAAGATACCCAAGGAGGAATTGTAAATTTAGCCCGAGCTGTATATACTTTCCAAAGAAATAGGCTGCTGACTGGGACTTGGCTTACAGCAAGAAACTATATGATGCTTGGCATTTGCCTAAAATTAGCTTGGCCCAGAGGTAAATTAGAAGCCTGATAAAATTAGTTGTATTGAGAGTTAGACCTTAAATGATTGCTGATCAATCACAAAAACCTTTAATTAGGGGCAGAGACACAGAAATACAGATCAAGCCACTTCAAGAGAAAAGTTATGAGTAATTCAATAATTGGTCTTTCTACACAGCAGTAGGCTGAGGGGCTTTCACACAAGTCAGATCCAGGGGGTCACATGCCCCTCTTTATCTGTACTCAGTACCCTATTCACAGCTGGAAGAAAGTTTCAATTTCCTGATTTTTCACTCAATTCCCTTTCCATACAACCTCTTTTCCTGCACCTGGAACTAGAGTTCAACCTTGAATTTCAGCTTACTTGAAAACCTGTCAAGATCTAAGCAAAACTGATCCACTGATCTGTTGTTGGTCACCTAGAGTTGATTCCTAATCTTAGCTTTGTACTAGGTACTGCAATGAATAAGGGTATGCACATCTTCATTGGAATGAATGTTTTTCTGTCCTGGGGGTAGAGACACAAAGGTGGAATCGCTGGATCACATGGTAGCTAAATTCCAAGTTTACTGAGACCTCTCATTACTGTTTTCCATAGTAGTTGAACCAGACAACATTCCCACCAGCAGGGAATGAGAGTTCCTTTTCCACCATATCCCTGCAAAGAAAGATTGTTCGCAAATTTTTGATATGTGCCATTCTCACTGATATGTGGTATCTTATTGTTGTCTTGATTTGGATTTCCCTAATAATAAGTGATGGTGAGCATTTTTTCAAGTGCCTGTTGGCTCTCTGTTGGTCTTCCTTAGAGAAGTCACTGCCACTTATATGTGGTGTTTAGAGTAACTGAACGGGGATATGCCATGGTTTAAAGGGGGGATGCCTATATCACCCATAACTCCAAAATAAGGAGGACAAGGAAAATTTTGAAGGGAGTAGGAGAAGAGACGGATGAAAAGGGGGCAACGGAATTTGGGTGTATCTGTGGTGTTAAGGAATGATAGAGCTAAATATTCAAACCACAGAGTCAACATCACTGAAATCACTGAGACCCAAACTTTTATAACAAAATGTAAAAGATGCCTTTGAAGATGGTAGGCTGGGGTGGTGTGTGTGTGTGTGTGTGTGTGTGTATGTGTGTGTGTGTGTGTGTGTGTGCATGCAGGGGGGCAATGAGGAGAGGCAACATGGGAACATTGGTGGAGGGAAGTTGACATTGGTGGTGCTATTGGTGATATAACATTGCATGTCAAAAATCCACTATGAATTACTTTGTAACTCACAGTACTTTAACAAAATAAAATTTGGGGAAAAAATATCTAAGCAAAACTGTTCTTAGTACTACGTAAGATCCCCTTATAAATTAATTGAATCCTAGATAGAAGCCATTTGACATTTATAAATTTTGGATGAAATATAATCTACAAGCATTTACTTGGATATTATACAACTGAATTATAATCACACCTGCAAAGATTGTTATCATATTATTAGAGGAGAAAACAACAGTTGATGTAAAGAAACCAAAGAGGATAATGCTAAGATAGAAAAAAAAAACCCAACATTTAGCAAGTGGTATCTAGCACTTACTGTCTTAAAATAAATGCTATTAATATCTTCATAAAAAATGGGGTCTGAATACTTAAGTGGCATGCACAAAAAAACACATAGCTATAAAGGATGGAAGTGATAATTGTTATCAGGCCTGTATTATCCATAGCCAGTCTAGAGCTCTAATCATACTTGAAGCACAATCTCACCTTTCTTCTAAATTTCCTAGAGCTCCTCACTGAATGAATTACTCCTCATTTTTTCCCTTTTGTCTTGGCCTTGATGGAAGAATGTCTGAGTGAGGAAGGATATGAAAGCCATGTGTTCATTTTAAGCTACAGTTACAGTTTTGCTAAGAGATCACCTTGTGTAGATGATGTTGCAGCAAAGCTTCAGATACAAATTTTGCCCTTCTAAATCTATTGACTTCTTTCCAGAGCAGTGTTCAGAGAGGCAGTCTGATGAATGTGAAGGTCAGGAAAGGAAATTTATTCCTTCTGTTCTATTTTGCATCAGATCTTCAGCACTGGCTATTATTAAACAGCTGTGTAGGTCAGTTTTTTAAACTTGAAACAATTGAAACAGCAGAGAGATATGCAGCCCCACATTTGAATTTTGGTTCTTGACCCTGGCTGTATGACTCAGAATACTTTTAATCTTCCTTATTCTCAAAAAGTAAAATGGAGGGGATGGGGGAATATGAGATAACAAACCATGTGGTAAATGCATGGGAACTGGGAGTCATTAATAACCATCTATTATTATGGCATTGCCAGACTGAGGGTGGGTGTCTAACTCGACACTGGTCCTTTATTTTATTTTTTAGTGCAATCACCATAAGATAGAGCATTAAAGAGATATTAATGAATGGGTTTCAGTCCAACAATGTTCCAACATCCATGCCTCCACCACTGTACATTTACCAGCACCAATGTCCCCAGTTTCCCTCCCACCCTCCCAAATCATCCTCCCCAGCCTGTCTCTATGACTGACACCTCTCTCTCTTCTCTCTCTACCTCTCTCTATTTCTCTCCCTCCCTCATTCCATCTCTCTCTCCCTTCCTCCTCTCCCTCCTTTTGGGCATCATAGTTTGCAATACAGATACATAAAGGTTATCATGTATAACCTACTTTCATTACTTAGTCCTGTCCAGAGTAAACATTTCCAACTATTACTATCATACTGAACCTTTATCTATCTTAACTACCCTCTACTCTACCCCTATATTTGTGGTAATTTCCAATACCACACTCAAAATAATCCTAAGGACTAAGTCCGTTTCCTCCTGGTCCCTGTTTTTTATCTGGCCTTGGATATTAGTCTCATAGTATTTTTTTAAAATATCCTACATATGAATGTTGGTCTTCATTTCCCTGACCTTGAAAGAGCCCTCAATATGCCATCGGGCTACACTAGCACGTGTCAGGGACAAATGGAGACGTTACCATTTGTCCTGCGCCTGCTCAAACAAATCGATGAACAACCGGAGGACAGTGATACAGTGATACACATGAATGCAGTCATTCTATTTCTGTCCTTCTCTTTCTAACTCATTTCACTTAACAATTATAGGCAAATTTCATGACTTCATTTTTCCTAACAGCTAAGTAGTATTCCACTGTGTAGATGTAACATAATTTCTTAATACAATGGTCTGTTCTTGGGCACTCAGGTTATTTCCAGATTCTGGCTATTGTGAATAGTGCTGCAACTAACATAGAAGTGCAAATGATATTTTTGCTTTATGTTTTTGGACCCACAAATTGTATTCCTAGAAGTGGTGTTGCTGGGTCAACTGCGAGCTCAATTTCTATTTTTTTGGGTAGTGTCCATATTGTTTTCCAAAAAGGCTGAATCAGTTGGCATTCCCACCAGCAATGAATAAGAGTCCCTTTCTTCCTGCATCTGTGACAGCACTTGTTCTTGTTCATTTGGATGTGTGCCAGTCTCTGTGGTGTGAGATAATATCTCATTGTTGTTTTAATTTGCGTCACCCTGATGATAAGTAACGTAGAGCATTTTTTCACATGCTCTTGTCCATTTGAATTTCTTCTTTGAGGAAGTTTATTTCTTCTCCCCATTTTTTGCTGGGATTGAATGTTTTCTCCTCGTGAATAGTTAAATCAATCCTTGGAAAAAATGAGCATGGGAGGCCTCACCTTCCCCAGCTCAAACTGTACTACAAAGTAGTAATTAAAATAGCATGGTATTGGAATAAAGACAAACTCACAGATCAACCTAATAGAGTTGAATATCCTGACACAGAACCTCAAACATATGATCACTTAATCTTTGATAAGGGAGCAAAAAATATGAAGTGAAGCAAGGAAACCTCTTTAACAAGTGATGCTGGGAAAACTAGGTAGCTACCTGCAAAAAGAAAAAATGAACTCTGACCTCTGTCTAATGCCGAGCACAAAAGTCAGATCAAAGTGGATTAAAGACCTTATTATCAGACCTGAATCCATAAGGTACATGGAGGAAAATGTAGGCAGAACTCCACATTAAAGCTAAAAGCATCTTTAAGATAAAACGTCACTGACCAAGCAAGTGGAAGCAAAGATAAACAAATTGGACTACATTAAACTAAGAAGCTTCTGTGCTTTAAAAGAAACAGTGTCAAAGAGACAAAGACTTCCCATGGAATGGGAAAAATTATTCACCCGATACCCATCTGATAAAGGATTGACATTGAAGATATACAAGGCACTGGTAGAACTTCACGAGGAAAAGACACTGACCATCCCTAGTTTCCTGCAATACGAAGCAAAAGCAAAACAAAAACAAAACAAAACAGAACAAAAAAACAGACTTGAGCTTGTTGTATATGCCTATATCATCCATCTCTCAGGCTAATCCCTGCACTTGTTCTCCTGTTGAGAGTGTGCCTGCAGGGCCTCCTTAAAAAATCCACAGCCTGGCTTGTTCTGAGAAAACTGTACTTTGGATGTGATGCAAATATTGGTGTTCTTGGCCATCATTGGTATTTATCCAGTGTACAGCAGGGTCAGCTGTTTACCTATAAACTCAAGGTGATTCAACTCCCTTTCTAGGAGAGACAGACATAAATCCTAATATATTCACCACTTCAGTGCTAATAGCAACAGACAAAATTGCTTTGCTTCAGATAATCACTATATTTTAAAAGTTACATTACAACCAGTTAATGACTTTCAATCACAAGTGCCATTTAGAGAAATATTTAAAGGCACCCTCATAGTTTTCCTTCATTTTTGTTTTTAATAAAAAATAAGCCAAAGCAGGAAGGTGTTAGAAGCTAAGAGGAAATAAGAAGCCAGAAAGAGAGAGAGAGGATTGTAATAATTTCTAGGAGTTAAATTCATTAGTTCAATAAAATCTAACAAACACTGCTTAACTAACTTTTACTTACGTTGAAGGTAGAGAAACAAAAAATTCCCCTTATAAAACTATCTGAACAATTATAGAAGATGGGTAAATACGCAATGGCTAATGCAATAAATTCAACAATAAAAATAATTTCAAGGGGGCCAAAGGTATGACTTTCTTCATGTTCTATTTTAGACTGATTCTTTATAGACTATATTTCCTTGTTTCAACTTTTGTTAAAATTTGATTCTTAAAATTTTAAATACATCAAAAGTAGGAAGATTAACATAATGAATGACATACTACTTTATCAGTTCCTAACACTTTGCCATATGCTTCATATTTTTATAGACAACATTACAAATATGTTAAAATTCCCATGTTTTAACCAAGTTCCTTCTCTTCTTATAAGAGGGGTAAATAATGACCTGAAAATTTGTATTTATTGTTCATTATTTTTAGAGGGCTCTTAATACATATACTTGTACCAAATAAGAAAAATAGAACGACCTTTTCAAAGCTTCTAAACTATATATAAATGGATCATGTTGCACTTGTCAATTTGCAACATGCTTTTCTTCTTTTCTTTAAGGCATGCTCTGTCTTAACAGTATGCCTTTGGAACTTAGCCATGTTGATAGTTGTAGCTCTTCTACATACATTTCAATTTATGTATAGTATATTATATATGTTACCTAATCAAATGTATCCCAAAGTTTTCAATTTTCTGTAATTACAAATAAACTGTGACCTCCCCTGCCTCAATATGTCTACTGTGCACATATATGGCATTATCTAATAATAGGATGGCTGGCAGGTAGGATACAAACATCTTCAGCTTTAACAAAAAATGCTGCATTACTTTACAAAGTATTTACTGAGAAGAACTGTTACTCAGAACATGTGAAAAAAGAGGCATCAGTGGTGTCGGTGTCCTTGTAAACGCAAACTTCGCCATGAGCATGGATTCATTCGAAATCCTAACAACCTGAATTGGATGATTACACTTGAATAGATGTGGCACACTGCCAGCAGTTTCTATCTTCGATGTCTATGCATCACCATCAAATTATGATGAAGAAGAAATTGAGAAGGTCTACATGGAGCTGGAGAAGTTCTATAAAGAAGACCACACCTTTTACAAGATCGTTGTTGGTGATTTTATGCCAAGATAGGACCGAGAAGATCAGCCAAAGAACTCCACATTGGGACCCATGGCCTAGAATGGAATGAACAGGGTGAAAGACTGTCTGAGTTCATCATGTCGACCAAGACCATCCACGGTAACTCACAGTTCCAGAAGGCCAAATCTAAACGTTGGACATGGGAGTCTCCTGGTGAAGTTTCCACAACAAAATTGACCACATCATATTCAATCGATGGTTTTGCCTGACTAATGTCACTGTTGTCCCAAAATTCCAAGTGGGATCGGACCACCGTCTCCTTTGTGCAAAATTCTACTTCACAGAGCAGGGAGAAAGGGCTGCAAAGTTTAAGAAGTGAACTCCCAGAATGACCACCAACTGGGAGCTTGGCACTATTGTTGCAACATGGGAAGATGCCATTATTGACAACACTGATGAGGAATACAATTGACTGCTTCAGCACTTCCATGATTGTGCGCGGAACGCCAGGAGAGAGATAGCCACAAAAAAATGCCTGTCTTCGAAAACTCTTGAGCTTATTCGCCAACATGGCTAAGGCAACCGCAAGAGAATGTCCGAGCTCTCAACAGTGCAGAGAAGTGATCAAGGAAGACCTCAAAGAGAGAAGAGAAATAGTACTAGTATATGCGGCAGAAGCCAGGAAAAGCATTCGCAACACCCGCCTGTCCTTCACCAACTACAAGATCAAGATAACTGCCCTCCAATGTCCTGATGGATCTATTACATCTTCCAGAAGGGCAATGGAGAAGATTATCCATGACTTGTGCTCAGATCTCTTCGATGGATATATCAATCCCAACGTTCCCCTTTCTGAAATCCGACATGCCATTTCATCAGTAAAAAGAAATGAATAGCACCTGGTCCAGACAAGGTCAGACCTGAACACCTGAAGAACCTGCCATCGGTACTCATCAATACACTGGCTCGGCTCTTCACATGCTACCTGTTGGAATGCAAGGTTCTGTCCCAGTGGAAAACCAGCAGGACTGTACTACTGTACAAGAATGAAGACATCCATGACACTGGCAACTGTTGCCAAATCTGCCTGTATTCTGTCATCTACAAGCTGTTCACTTGAGTCATTCTGAATTGGATTGGCAGAACACTAGATGAAGGACAACCATGCGAGCAAGCTGGTTTCCGAAAAGTATTTAGCACCATTGACCATATCCACATGATAACCAAGCTCATTGAGGTTTCTCGGGAGTTCAAGATGCCATGCTGCCTAAAGTTCATTGATTTAAAGAAGGCCTTTGATTCTGTTGAGACTGAAGCGGTCATTGAAGCCCTAGCTCAACAGGGCGTTAAAACTCAACACATCAGGATCCTCCATGAGCTGTATTGCAGATTCACTACAAGGATCTCACCATTCTACAGGGAGGTAATCATTGGCGAGAAGAGAGGGGTTCGGCAGTGTCATACCATTTCACCAAAACTCTTCAGTGCCACCCTTGAGAACAAAAGGATGACTGCAATGAGAAGGAATGGGAGTGAAGATAGATGGTCAGCAACTACACCACCACCGCTTTGCTGATGACATCGTTCTAATAACACCAAACATTAGCCAAGCGGCACAAATACTTATGAGAATGTTTATGAGAAACAGTCTCATTCCTGATGTTCCACTCGCTTTCAAAAGAACGACCATCTCCGTATGCAACAGTTATGTGTATCTAGGTCAAGAATTCAATGTGATGAATGACCTGGCACCTGAGTTGCGCTGGAGAAAGAGAGAGGCTTGGAAGACCTTCAAGAGTGTCGAAGAAATAGCTAAGAGGATGAAGAACCTCCGGCTCCAGGCGCATCTCTTCGATTCCACTGTTCTTCCTGCATTAACAGAAGCCTCAGAGATCCGGGCCCTACAAAAACAGGATGAAAATGCTATTTGGATTTCCCAAAGAGGAATCGAAAGAGTTATTCTTGGCGTATCACATTTCACTCAAATGAGAGAAAGAATCCGGAGTTCCGACCTCCATCGACAGTCAAGAATAAGGGACGCTATCTTGTTTTCCAAGGCATCGAAAATAAGATGTGCTGAACACATAATGAGATTTGGAGATGACCGCTGGATTAGAGCCGTTATTGACTGGATTCTACCGGACGTCAAAAGACCACATGGCCACCCACTTACAAGATGGTCATACTTCTTCTTCAAGACCCTGAACGATTGGACTGCACTAGCACGGGACAGGGATGAATGGAGACGTTACTGGTGCCTGCTTGAGCAAATCGATGAGTGATGGGATGTCAAGTGATTGAGTGACTTTACAAAGTGATTGCAGCAATTTACACTCCTCACAATAATGGATGATTTCCCATCACTCCATATCTTCATCTGTAATTGAAATTATAAGTAGCTCTAATTATTGTTAATTTAAATAATATAAAATTGTGGTTTTGATATATATTACTCTGATGTCTGATGGAGATTGGGCTGGAGTGATAGCACAGTGGGTAAGATGTTTTGCTTGCACACGGCCAACATGGCCAACCTGGGTTGGATTCCTCCACCCCTCTCGGAGAGCGCGGCAAGCTACGGAGAGTATCTCACCCACACAGCAAAGCCTGGCAAGCTTTCCGTGACATATTCAATATGCCTAAAACAGTAACAACAAGTCTCACAATTTGTTGTGAGACATTACTGGTGCTAGCTAGATCAAATCGATGAACAATAGGAGGATATTGCTAGAGGGCTGATGGAGACTAGCTATATGTTCTTTAGCTGCACTAATGTGAATAACTTGTTTCTTAATTATTTGCCAAATTTTAGTTAGCATATCTCTTTTTCTTATATTTGATCTGTAGACTTTTAAATATGATAATGTGTATAATAAATGCAAGATATTGATAATTAACAACTATTTTCTGCTAGTCTGTGACTGTATGGGAGGAATCTCATTAAAAGTTTTGAATCATAAGGTTTATTTTATCTTTTATTTTATAGTACTTGTTCTTTATTTAAGAAGTACAACTCTACTCTCAGCTTGTTAAGATACACAGTTAAGGTATTTTAAAATATTGACATTTTTACCTACTAGACCTAGATTTTAATCTACATGTAATTAATTTTGCTGATATAGGGATCCTAGGTTTACTTACATTTTTACACTTAAGAAAACTGAACTTGTTAACTTGCCAAGAAAAAAATTATCAGTCATTATTTCTTGCATATCTGAGGAAGGTCTTAATTCATGGTCACCATAAACAAATCATAAAAGCAACCTTTGAAAGATTTCCTGGAAGTCATAATTAATGGGAACAAAACAGTGTCAAGAGCACTGATTGTAACTTGCATTAAATTAATGGTAACATGGAACTGTAAAGGCAAGAAGATCTATATAGTTTCAAAATAAATAGATTAAGAGTTATGACATCATAACAATAGATTTTCTATTTATTCATGTGATGAAAAATATGAAATTAGCCTAGTCCCACATATTTTACAATAGAGTGCAAGAGGATGGTGTCTAGACATTCTGATTTTAACTTGTTATGACGAGATGATAAAAATATATATAACAATCTTTTCTTCATGCCATTATTCAATCTTCTTTAATAAATCACTAGATTCTAGTAGTTATTCTTAAAATTTTTATAGCTTTTACATTTTTTGAATAAACTATTTTGTATAGCTAGAAGTTTTATATGAAAAATTTTCACAGAGTCTCCACAGGAACTTTCTTTTCTAAGGTACCACCCAAATAACTAAATATAGGAAATATTTCTTTGGAGTAGGAGCACTCAGAGTGAAGAGTTCTATAAATGAGAAATAGACTTTAATTGAGTATTACTAACACTTTAAAGCTTATGAAATAATGTTCCTTCTTGGAACCTATGTTGAAATAGAAGATAGTAAACAAAAATATTCAGCACATGGGTGAGTCTTCTGTTTTATCCATGGCAACAATAACAAATTATGTATATGCATATATGTGTGTGTGTGTGTGTGTGTGCGTATATTAAAAAATAGTGCCTGAGTACCACCATGTGTGCCTCAAATGTACTACCCTCAAAAACAATCTTAACAAATATATGTGATTTATATATATTGATTCCAGGTGTATACTAGGAAGGTAGGTGAGAAATGGGAACAATGAGAACACAACATATACATAGATATGTCTGCATGTATACAGATTATATATACCTATATGTATATGTATATACAAATTATATATATATATAAAGGAGAAGCATAAAGCAAAGTAAGAAGTACAAGAAATACTAAGATTTGGAGTTATCATATTATACAGGATCATAATGGAAAACACTACAGTGAAGGAAACCTGTGAGCATAGATATAATGGAAGAGAAGTAAACCTTCTCCAGAGTGGAGGCAAGAATTCTTATGGTGAGTTTCTTGAATAGCAAGGCTGTTAGTTTGGCAGAAACAGAGTGAAAGGGAAAGGATTGTAAAGAGGATGAGTTCAGAGAAGCTAAAGGTAAAGGAAAGATCATGTAGTACCTTGTAGATATTATAAAATTTTTAGTTTCATTGCCCTGAGTAAGATGATAAGCCATTAAAGGATTTTTTAAATTTTTTTTGAGGAAAATGTCATTCTCTGGTTTTAATTTCAGAGGATTTATCTGTTTTCTGGATTAGGATGGTATCAAGTGCATATGAATAAGAGTCAAAGAAACCAGGACAGAATAGGAATAACCAGTTAGATGGCTATTTCAAGAATTCAGGGAAGACATCAATGTGGTACAAGACAAAGATACAGATGTGAAAGTGATAAGGGTGATAACAAGAGTGGCTATACTTGAATCTCAGAAACAATAAAGTATGAGGATAAATAAATCATTTTATAAGAAAGCATCATCCAAGATAATATCAAATATGAAAGGGAGAAAAGGGTATTGATGCATGTGGCTGACCCTGTTTCCATCTCTGACATGAATATGGTATCCTGAATACCCTCAGGAGTCACCACTCCTGATCACAGAGCCAGAAATACTGTGTGAGTAGCACCAAGTGTGGCTTAAATGTACTCCCTCAAAAAGCAATCTTAACAAGTGTATATCACTTAATCACTTAACTTCCCGTTAGTCGTCGATTTGCTCGAGCGGGCGCCAGTAACGTCTCCATTTGTCCCTGTCGCGTGCTAGTGTAGCCCAATGGCATCTCTTCGCTCCGGGAACATGGAGGGCCTCAAACCGATCGTTCATGACCTTGACAAAGAAGTCTGACCATCTGGTAGGTGGGCGGCCACGCGGTCTCTTGACATCCCGTGGAATCCAATCAGTAACAGCTCTAGTCCAACGGTCGTCTTTAAATCTCATTACGTGACCAGCCCATCTGATTTTCGACACCTTGGCAAATGAGACAGCGTCCCTGATCCTTGATCGTCGACGGATGTCAGAACTCCGGATTCGTTCTCTCATTTGAGTGAAACGTGATATTCCAAGCATAGCTCTTTCTATTCTTCTTTGGGAGACCTGAATGGCGTTCTCATCTTGTTTGCGTAGGGCCCAGGTCTCTGAGGCATATGTTAATGCAGGAAGAACAGTGGAATCAAAGAGATGTGCCCGGAGCCGGAGGTTCTTCGTCCTCTTAGCTATTTCTTCGACGTTCTTGAAGGCGTTCCAAGCCGCTCTCTTCCTCCTGCGCAGCTCGGGTGCCAGGTCATTTGTCATGTTGACCTCTCGACCTAGGTAGACATAGCTGTTGCATTCGGAGATGGTCGTTCCATTGAGAGCGAATGGGGCGTCAGGAACAAGGCTATTTCTCATAAACATTGTCTTCGTAAGATTCAGCTGTAGTCCTACCTTTCCACACTCACGGTCAAAGTCGGCCAGCATTTGTGCCGCTTGGCTGATGTTTGGTGTTATTAAAACAATGTCATCAGCAAAGCGGAGGTGGTGTAGTTGCCGACCATCTATCTTCACTCCCATTCCTTCCCATTCCAGTCGTCGCATGATGTTCTCGAGGGTGGCACTGAAGAGTTTTGGTGAAATGGTATCACCCTGCCGCACCCCTCTCTTGACATCAACGATCACTTCTTTGTAGAATGGTGAGATCCTGGTAGTGAATCCGCAATACAGCTCACGGAGGATCCTGATGTATTGGGCTTGTATGCCCTGATTGGCTAGGGCTTCAATGACCGCTTCCGTCTCAACAGAATCAAAGGCCTTCTTTAAATCAATGAACGTTAAGCAGAGCGGCATCTTGAACTCCCGAGAAACCTCAATGAGTTTGGTTATCGTGTGGATATGGTCGATGGTGCTGAATCCTTTGCGGAACCCTGCTTGCTCACATGGTTGTCCTTCATCTAGTGTTCTGCCAATCCTATTCAGGATGACTCGAGTGAACAACTTGTAGATGACAGACAATAGGCAGATCGGGCGATAGTTGCCAATGTCATGGATGTCTCCCTTCTTGAACAGTAGTACGGTCCTGCTGGTTTTCCATTGAGATGGAACCTTGCATTCAGACAGGTAGCGAGTGAAGAGCCGAGCCAGTGTATTGATGAGTACTGACGGCAGGTTCTTCAGGTGTTCAGGTCTGACCTTGTCTGGGCCGGGTGCTGTTTGCTTCTTTACTGACGAAATGGCGTGTCGGATTTCGGAAGGGAGAACGTTGGGAACGACATACCCATCCTGTGGAATTTGGTATGTCGGCAAGTGGACATGGCTATCGAAGAGATTTGAGTAGAAGTCATGGATAATCTTCTCCATTGCCGTTCTGGAGGATGTGATGGATCCATCAGGACGTCGGAGGGCAGTCATCTTGGTCTTATAGTTGGCGAAGGACAGGCGGGCGTTACGAATACTTTTCCCGGCTTCTGCTGCATCTACCAGTACTTCTGCTCTTCTCTCTTTGAGGTCTTCCTTGATCGCATCTCTGCACTGCTTTGCAAGCTCGGACGTTAGCTTGCGGTTGCCTGAGGCATGCGCCAAACCACGCTGGCGAATTAGCTCAAGAGTTTTCGAAGATAGGCGACTTTTTGTGGCTATCTCTCTCTTGGCGTTCCTCGCACATTCATGGAGGTGCTGAACCAGTCGATCGTATTCCTCGTCAATGTTGTCAACAATGGCATCTTCCCATGTTGCCGCAATAGTACCAAAGAGTTCCCAGTTGGTGGTCGTTCTGGGAGTTCTCTTTTTGAACTTTGCAGCCCTTTCTCCCCGCTCTGTGAAGTAGAATTTTGCACGAAGGAGACGGTGGTCCGATCCCGTTCGAAATTTTGGGACAACAGCGACATCAGTCAGGCAAAACCGTCGATTGAATATGATGTGGTCTATTTCGTTGTGGAATCGTCCACCGGGAGACTCCCATGTCCATCGTTTAGATTCTGCCTTCTGGAACTGTGAGTTACCATGAATGGTCTTGGTCGACATGATGAACTCAGACAGTCTCTCACCCTGTTCGTTCCATTCTAGGCCATGGGTTCCGATGTGAAGTTCTTCAGCTGATCTTCTCGGTCCTATCTTGGCATTAAAATCACCCACAATGATCTTGTAGAAGGTGTGGTCTTCTTTATAGAATTTCTCTAGCTCCATGTAGAACTTCTCGATTTCTCTTTCATCATAATGAGATGTTGGTGCGTAGACAACGAAGATAGAAACTGCAGGCAGTGAGCCACATCTATTCAAATGTAAACGTCCGATTCGGGTTGTTAGGCATTCGAATGAATCAATGCTCTTGGCCAAGTTTGTGTTGATAAGGACACCGACGCCTCCAACACCTCTTTTATCGCATGTTCCGAGGAACAATTCTTCTCCAGTGTCGAAAACGGCATGGTGAGATTCGTGTCTTCTTGTCTTGGTCAGACCAATGATGTCGTACTTGATCATTCGCGCTTGTACCATCAGGTCCTCGATGGATGCATCTGATGCTAGCGTACGTGCATTGAAAGTACAGACGATCATTTTTGTCTTCCTTCGTTGTGGCAGCCTAGGTCGGCCTTGAGATTTTGTCGGCCTCTCCTTTCTCATCCTTCTCAGTGCTGCCATGTCGGTGAAGCCTTCAGGGTCAGGTGAATGAGACCAGTTGTAGTTACTGGTTTTGGCATATCGAATACACAGCGGATAGCTTGCCAGGCTCTTCCGTGCGGGCGGAATACTCTCGGTAGCTTGCCAGTCTTTCCGAGAGGTATAGAGGCTTTTGGGGTGACCTCTAATCAACCTTGTAGGTGTTACCATATTTGAACCCTATCAAATATGGTACGACAATTCCAGAAGACGGGTATTTAGTGTCTTATGATGTGTCGCGCGGCCGCTTGCGGCCGCACGGTTCCGGAAAGCGTCCTGGAGTGTGGCGACGGCTGGGTAGTGGAAGTAGTGTCGAGAGTGGAAGTCTGCCAGTGGGGTATTTATCTGGGTAGGGTGGGTCTCCTGTGCACAATTCGATCCCTGGGTGGTTGATGGAAGCAGACAGGGCAGGGTAGGGTGGGGCTCCTGATTAGAATCCCTTTGTCACCTGTGGTGGTGGGAGCAAGCAGAGAAGCTCTGTCCCTGGGTCCGAACAAGTGTATATAACTTACACATATTGATTCCAGCTCTACACCAGGAAGGTAGGTGAGAAATAATAACAAGGAGAACACAACATTTCATTATTCTCTACCCTTAGTGAGATCCCAATATGGCTTCTGTATGTGCATATGTGCATAAGTGTGTGCTTGCATGTCCAAGTGTTCATGCATTTTACTGATACTACACCATGTACAATTCTGGAGGAATGCTCAGAACACTGTAGTAGTATAGAGGAGGGGTAAGATAAAAATTGGTAGAAAAATAAAAGCCACAAAATTTGAGAAGGAGGAAAAAATTCTTGGGAGATAATTTCCTGAACATCGATCATGGAAGTGGAAGAACAAGATCATGAAATGACAATTATTTTTTATCTTTCTTACCTTCTGATTCTCTTGGAGTATCAGCACTGTTAATGGAATCAATACTTTCTCCTTGACCCAAGAAATTGATTTTCACAGTATCCTTCTTTGTCACTGACAGAAAACTATAAAAAGGACCAAAAAATGACTCCAATACTCTCTGAAAGAGAGCAAAGGAGAGCAAAGAACTGTTCATTGGTAAAGATGACAGCAAGTTTAGGGCTAAGGTTGGAAGAACAAACTAAGTCAACCACCAGGGTAGACTCCTGAAAGTGATGGATAATGCTCTAATCATGAGGGAAGGAATTCACCTTGCCAAGGCCTGAACTGAGTAAATGTCATGAGTCAGAAGGTAAGACAGAGAAACTAGTTATGATTTTACTTTGCTGAAAAGAACCAGCCAGCAGCACTAATCTACTCAAGTGTTAAGGACACCAAAATTCCTGCCTTATATCCAATTTCCCCGGAGAACAGGAGTCATTTGGTTGCAATAAACACAGTGAGAAATCTCAATCCTCTTAAAATTAGTGAATCTCAAACTTGCTTTCACATAAGAATAATCTAGAAAATTTTAAGATATACCTGAGCATAGCTTCAGATTCAACAGAAGGGAGTCAGGCAACTGAATAATTTTAGGTACTATGTATTCTAGACACAACAAAGCCGAAGTTGGGCAAGCTACAAAGAGTATTCCGCCTGCACAGCAAAGCCTGGCAAGCTCCCTGTGACATATTCAATATGCCAAAAACAGTAACAAATCTCACAATGGAGAGGTTACTGGTGCCCACTTGAGCAAATTGATGAACAATGGGAGGACAGTGCTACAGTGCTTTGTATTCTAATGTGACGACAGTAATAAGACAGCATCTTAAATCATTGTAACAAATAACATGATATATATGAATAATAATTGACATTCTTCTTTAATTCATTAATTAAACAGCATTTCTAAGTATGGTATGGAATGCTACTGAACACTACAAATCTGAGTTAAAATGCTAATCAACATATGGGTTGCATTAGGGCACTTTATTTCCCTTCAATTTCTCCAAATGGGAGTAGTAATACTACTTATTTCATAGAGCTATTTAGGATGTCACTAGAAATTGATATACCAGAAATGCTTTCAAATATAAGTCAATAATTGTGCATTTCCATACTTATTTTAATACATTTAAAAGAAGGAGGATGGGTATGAGGCAGAATGTAAAGAAAATTTGTTCAGTGATTCAAATAAAAAATTCTGCTTACTCAACCGGTGTTGGCATGGATGTGGGGAGGAAGGGAGTCTCCTTCATTTCTGGTGGGAAATGCCAACTCGTTCAACCTTTTTGGAAAACAGTATGGACACTTCACAAAAAATTAGAAACTGAGCTTCCATTTGACCCAGCAATACAACTTCTGAGACTATATCCCAGACATGCAAAAAAGTATAGTAGAAATGACATCTTAACTTGTATGTTTATTGCAGCACTGTTTACAATAGCCAGAATGTAGAAAAAACCCGAGTACCCGAGAACAGACCAGTTAAAGAAACTTTGTACATCTATACAATGGAATACTATGCAGCTGTTAGAAAGGATGAAGTCAAGAAAGTTGCATATAAGTGAATCAACATAGAGAGTATCATGTTAAGTGAAATGAGTCAGAAAGAGAGGGATGGAAATAGAAAGATTTCACTCATTTGTGGAATATAAAGTAACAGAATGGGAGACTTACGCCCAAAGAGTAGAGATGAATACCAGAAGGATTGCTCCATGGCTTGGAAGTTGGCTTCACATGTTGGTGAAAGAGTCAGCTCAGATAGAGAAGGGACCACCAAGCACGGGGTGCTTGGAGGGCCTGATTGGGATGGGAGATGCGTGCTGAAAGTAGACTGCAGACCGAATGATGGCCATTCAATACTCCTATTATAAATCACAACACTCATAAGGAAAGAGATAGTGCAAAAGGGAACACCCTGCCACAGAGGCGGGATGGTGTGTGGAGGGGATGGGATGGGAGTGGTGGGAGGGATACAGGGATATTGGTGGTGGAGAATAGGCAATGGTGAAGGGATGGGTACTTGATCATTGTATGACTGAAACATGAGCATGAAAGTTTGTAAGTCAGTAACTATAGCCCACGGTGATTCATTTAAAAAATTTTTTTTAAAAATTCTGCCTACTGCTGGGCATTGTTTTTCTATTATATTATCAGAACAATTAGAAGTAAGTCTTGTTTTTGAGGTTAAGATTTCTGCCAGTACCCAGTTTTTTTGTGTACTGGCTTATTCCCCAAAGTCATACAGGCTAACTCAGGCCCTGCAATTGCTGCCTATGCAAAGGTTTGCTTGAGTCTCAAAGATCTGACTTGTTTGGGACTAGAGAGTTACAGACTGTGGTACAGGGGAGTAATTTTCAGGCTGGAGCAAATTATTTAATGTCCCTGTTTCTGTTTCTTCAATTCTACATTAGTCATAAAACTAGTGATTTGAAGACCAGAGTAACAATACAGCAGGTAGGGTGTTTGCTTTGTATGTGGCCAACCTGGATTTGTTACCTGGCACCCCATAATGGGGTGACCTGACAGGACTGATTCCTGAGCACAGAAACAGGGGTATGTTCTAAGGAGAGAAGGGTATTGATCCCCCCAATCCAAACAAATAACAACAAAAAACTAGTGATTTAGATCAAAGATTCAAAAATTAAACATTAAATAGTGTGAGTTTATCAATCTGCAGAATAGGAGAATGAGCTGTCATCACTTTGCAAGATGTTTGGAGAATAAAAATTTCCACTTAATATAGCTAGGAAATCATTAGGCATATAGTTGGCTATTGCTTAATATTAGTTGTTATTATTGTTATTATCATAATCATTATTATATCACCACCTAGCCCATTCAAAACTCATTGAAGCCTATGATGCACTGACCAGTTCAACAACCAATATAATACCCAAAACACAGACAGCTAATTAATTCATTAAAGAAGCAGTTAAGATGACAAATGGAATGTATATAAATGCTGTCATTTTTTTCCATGTCTGGAAAATAATTTCACACAGGATAATGGGCCAAGTATTCTGTGTGACGT
Organism: Sorex fumeus; assembly: GCF_029834395.1. NCBI lineage: Eukaryota > Metazoa > Chordata > Mammalia > Eulipotyphla > Soricidae > Sorex > Sorex fumeus. The sequence continues at coordinate 17,877,118 of NW_026606102.1, read as the reverse complement.
TCCTGGGTTAATCTCATAGGTCTTAGATTAATCTCATTGTAGGAGAGACAAGATCTTCCAAAGAGTTTTGGAGAAGGGTAAATAAATGGTCTCACTGTTTCTCTTCTTACTCAGCCTGTATATCTGTGGCTTAGTGTGTGGCCATCTTGTGTCTGAATGCTTGATTTTTGAGGCCCAAATATTAGCAGACTGAGGTACAAATGTGTCTATTGGGTGACTCAGTAAAGGTGATGTTAGAATTCCTTCTATAAATAGCAGTTTAAAGTTCACAAAATCCTTACATCACTGTATCACTGTATCACTGTCATCTCACTGTTCACTGATTTACTTGAGAGAGTGCCAGTAACGTCTCCATTCATCCCAGCCCTGAGATTTTATTTTATTTATTTATTTTTTAAAAGTTTTATTAGTGAAACACCATGAGGTACAGTTGTAGTCTTATAAAATTTTGTGCGTGGGTATCAGTTATACAATGATTGCGTACCCATCCCTCCACTGGTGCCCATTCCCCACCTCCAATGCTCCCAGCATCCCTCCCACCCCCCACCCCCCATGCCACCCAACCCCTATGGCAGGGCATTCCCTTTTATTCTCTCTCTCCTTTTGGGTGCTGTGGTTTGCAAAAGAGGCATTGAGTGGCAATCATGTTTGGTCCATAGTCTATTTTCAGTATGCATCTCTCATCCTGGGAGGGTCCTCCCAACACCCTTTACTTGCTGTTCCCCTCTCTATCTGAGCTGCCTTCTCCCTCAGCATGTGTGGCTGGTCTTTAAGACATAGAGTGAACCTCCTGGTACTTAGCTCGGTTATTCTTGGGTGTTAGTCTCCCAATTTGTTACTTTATATTCCCCAAATGAATGCAATCTTTCTATGTCTGTCCCTCTCTTTCTGACTCATTTCCTGCATGATACTTTCCATGTAGTAACACTTGTATGTAAATTTCATGGCTTGATCTTTTGTAACAGCTGCATAGTACTACATTGTGTAGATGTACCAAGGTTTCTTTAACTAGTCATCTGTTCTCTGGCATTCGGGTTTTTTTTCCAGATTTTGGCTATTGTGAATAGTGCAGCAATGAACATAGAAGTGCAGATGTCATTTCGGCTATACTTTTTGCCTCACTGGGATATATTTCCAATAGTGGTATTGCTGGGTCAAATGGGAGCTCAATTTCTAATTTTTGAGATTTGTCCATACTGTTTTCCAAAAGGCCAGCCCTGAGATTTTAGCAGCCTCTCCTGACTCATCTTTCCCAACGCTGCCATATTGAAGGCTCTTTCAGGGTCAGGGGAATGAGACCCGTTATTGTTACTGTTTTTGGCATATCGAATAGCCAAGGGTAGCTTACCAGGCTCCGCCATGCGGGCAGGATACTCTTGGTAGCTAGTCAGGCTCTCTGAGATGTATGTATATGTATATGTGTATATATATATATATGACAAAGGTAAAGGCCCTCCCGTTGATCGTCGATTTGCTCGAGCGGGCCCAGTAACGTCTCCATTGGAGACTTTGTTGTTACTGTGTCTGGCATATCGAATACTCTCGGTAGCTTGCCGGGCTCTCCGAGAGGGGCGGAGGAATTGAACTTGCGTCGGCCATGTTGGCCGCTTGTAAGGCAAACACCCTACCGCTGTGCTATCGCTCCAGCCCTATGTATACCTTTCTCTATATATGTATATATATGCCTATATATGTGTATTTATATATATTTCCCTCTATGATTTGTTGCCTACTGAACTCCATCAAATATGGTGTGGCAATTATGGAAAAAACGTAGGGAGTGTTTTATAATGTGTCCAGGAATATGTTCACTTATTTGTGAGGCTCAGACCGAGCGTGTGGAAAGCAGCCTGGAGCGTGGCGGTGGTTGAGTAGTGGAGGATGGCTGCCAAGGCTGAGGTCCCTTGGGCTGGGAGGGCTCTCACCTGCCGCCCCTCTGGAGTGCCCCGAGTGAAAACAGCCTGGCGAGGAGTCCCTTATATATATATTATTTAATTAGATTAGCACAGCAGGTAGGGCATTTGCCTTCAGCGGCTGACCCAGGTTCAGTTCCTTCATCCCTCTCGGAGAGCCCAGCAAGCTACCAAGAGTATCCTGCCTGCACGGCAGAGCCTGGCAAGCTCCCCGCGATGTATTCGATATGCCAAAAACAGTAACAACAAGTCTCACAATGGAGATGTTACTGGTGCCCGCTTGAGCAAATCGGTGAACAAGGGGAGGACAGTGCTACAGTGCTACTGAGCACTCATGGAGTAGTTACTATGTGCAGAGATCTGAGTGAAACAATAGTTACCAAAATAGTATGCTCAAGGCTCAAGTGCTGCAATTATACAAGCAAACAAGACCTCGATGTGATTGTAAAGGTCTACATCAGTTCCCAGTAAAACCAAAGAGACTTGGAGCAGATCAAAGAACAAAAAGAGCACAGGCCCTGTGTGGAAAGCAGGGACACCTGGGGCAAGGCAGATGCAAGAGAGCTACACTTCAGTTATTTGGAAGGATGCAGATAATAAAGACTTCAGACCTGGAACTTTTGATATTGGGTCAGCTCATAAGGTTCAGCTGATCCTGCTGCCATGTGGTTCTTTTGTTTGTTTGTTTGTTTTGGTGCTACACCCAGCAATGCTCAGGGCTTACTCCTGCCTCAGAGATCACACCTGGTGGGGCTCAGCAGGGCCTTATAGTTGTCAAGAATCTAACTGGAATCTGTCTCATGCAAGGCAAGTGTCCTCCCCGCTATACTATCGCTATCCCCAACCTTCTCTAATCTCCCACAGCCATTTTGCTACTTGCTTCTTAAGGTGATAAACGTGATAAACCTTTAAGGTGATAAACCTTACCCTGTTCCTGATTTCTGACCAGTGTCCATTTTGTGGTTTCAGAATCTTCAAAATATAGCCAATAATCCTAGGTAAGGTAAAGGTAAAGGCCCTCCCGTTGTTCATCAATTTACTCGAGCGGGCCCAGTAACGTATCCATTGGAGATTTTGTTGTTACTGTGTTTGGCATATCGAATACATCACGGGTGGCTTGCCAGGCTCTGCCGTGTGGGCGAAATACTCTCGGTAGCTTGCCGGGCTCTCCGAGAGGGGTGAAGGAATCAAACTCGGTTCGGCCATGTTGGCTGCGTGCAAGGCAAACGCCCTACCGCTGTGCTATCGCTCCAGCCCAATCCTAGGTATACCTTTTGATAAGTAGACCAAAAAGCATCTACCTCTTGAATCTGTGAAAATTACTGAGTATTAAATAAGATAACACAGGTAGAAATAATTCCATGTCAGTGAAACTTTAGTGGTGGGTGAACTGATACACAGAGAGGTCGAGCTAAACCACTGAAATTCTAGTATACTGTAAACGCAATGAAAGTTTCAATTTTTTTTTTAAGAAATGGGGACTGGAGAGACACTACAATGGGTAGGGTGTTTATCTTGCATGCATCACCCACTAGGAGTGATGACTGAGCACAGAGCTAGGAGTAAACCTTGAGTACAGTCAGGTGTGACTCAACACGAACAAACAAACTAAAATGGCAAAAAGGCTGTGAATGATGTGTATCATTGAAAATTTTTGTATGACTAAAGTATACTGAGGTAGAGACATCAGAAACTGTTTTCATATTTACAGTAATTGCTTATCTACACATAAGAGATATGAAAACTTTGATTTTATATAAAAATTTCAGAAACTTATCCAAGGTCATACAACTATTAAGCATCTGAGTGTGTCTACTGAAAAGTGTTCTAATTGTTATTATGTCGCTCTTTGTTCTGTATTATACTTCCTCTTGAAGTAAAAACACACATACCATAACAGAACACCTGTCAAGTGCCAGGTACTAAAGCAGGCATTTTGTCTGAAATTATACTCAATAAAACCAGAGATATTGTCTTACATTTTTTTTTTTTTAAAAAAAACAAGGGCTGAAGAGCTATCTCATTGGCTGTTGTATACCTTGTATGCACAGGACCCAAGTTTGATTCTCCCAGAACTGACTCCCAGAACTCTGCCTAGTATCGCCCTACTGGCTTCTCACACTGCAGGTTCAAGCAGCACTGCATCGCTGGCTTGAGTATTGAACATTCTGGCGCTGATAGTTGAGTATTACAGGGTGTAGCACTTGGACCCTAATACTGTTTGGGAAACCCCCACAATTTGCTTAAATAGGTATACCCAGAATGGATTAAACAAATAAAATAGCTTATATTAGTAGAGCCAGGGTTTGAACTCAGGTTGGTTCAACTCAAAAGTCATTGACTTTACACTAGATCTCCCCAGAAGACTAATCAAGCTCCAGTTTTCCTCTCTAGACACCTGCTGTTTTACTTTTGAGGACTTAATTTCCCACATTAAAAAATTATTTCCTTCCTTCCTTCCTTCCTTCCTTCCTTCCTTCCTTCCTTCCTTCCTCCCTTCTTTTATCTAGTTTCCTACCTCATTTTATAAATGCTCTATCTCAATCTTCATTGACTTGATTTACCCATTTTATAAATTTTGATGGGCTGGAGCGATAGCACAGCAGTAGGGCTTTCGCCTTACAAGCGGCCAACATGGCCGACCCGAGTGCGATTCCTCTGCCCCTCTCGGAGAGCCTGGCAAGCTACCGAGAGTATTTGATATGCCAGACACAGTAACAACAAAGTCTCCAATGGAGACGTTACTGGGCCCGCAAATCGACGATGTTCTTAAATTTCTCAAATATTTCACCTATTGTCCCAGCTATTAATTAAGTACACAGAAGTATATATGAAATATATTGAAGTAGCACTGTAGTGCTGTCCTCCCATTGTTCATTGATTTGCTCGAGCGGGCCCAGTAACGTCTCCATTGTGAGACTTGTTGTTACTGTGTTTGGCATATCAAATACGTCACGGGTAGCTTGTCAGGCTTTGCTATTTATATGAAAGTGTATACTTCTATACACTTAACAAATATTTACTTTATAAGTTCTATAGGTCAATCTATGGATCTATAGAAATGAATCAGACTAGATTCCTGTACTCCAAAACTCATAGTGTAATGGGAAGACAGACATATAACTAGACAACATCATGCAGAATTAGACAGTGTATCAGACACTACTATCTTACATAAAGATGAAACAGTCTGAGGAAAAAGGCAATGTTAGTTAGAGATCTTCTGCTTTTACCACTGGAAGGGTCTGGGGTTAAATACAACTTACATCTCTCTATATACCAAGATAGCACACAAATGTCAAATATATCATGTTAGCCTTTATTATACAAAAGAATGATCACTCAGTGTTGCTAAAATTATTATTGTAATTAGTTGAAATCGTCTCATCTGTTACTTTCTATCATATTTATGAGATAACACACTATAGAACAAATATGTTACTTTGGGTGTTGGTGTTGAATTAGAACTGAGGAGTCATTTTAGAGTAACTGCTTTATCACACTACTTACTCAAAGGCTGTGACTGCCCCCACCATCCCATTATGCTCCCCTATAAACTGAGCATCATATTTCCTTATAGAGTTGTTTTAAGGGTTTGATACAGAAATGACCTTTCACAGTTTCTGGCACTTAGTATTTGGAATGGATCTTAGTCTTATCTTCCTTCCACTTCAAAAGAAATAACAGAATGTGGGCAATCAAGTGTAAATCTCTACTCAGGTAACAAGGTATGATGCATTGAAAAAGGGGCCCAAGATAGCATTGTTTTAAATAAAAGTCCTAAATTCCATTTCAATTTCCTTGTTCAAATCATTTAAAGAGAGCTTTTTGTAGTTCTGCTAATGAAGTCATCCTCAAAATCACTTTCAGAGAGACTAGTGCTCAATAATAAACTAACAGCATGATAATACACACACTCAAGCCCCTGAGTTGGGTGATTTTTTTAAGATCAGAATCCATACAAACAGTCATTGAGAGTCTTAAGGGGGTCATTTGCAGAGATTGGATTTCTCCAAAAGAAAAGACTATCCCCATTTTATTCTCTTTATTTTGCCAGCTCATCAAGAAGAAAATGATGAAAAAACTCTAATGCCTATGGTACAATTTATCACAAGGATTTTTATGGCAGAAAAATGTTTTCAATTTATAATGGCAGTAATAAGTGACATTGGGCAAAGACTGAAAGAGCTTTTTTTTGCTACTAGAAGTCAGCTAGGAATAGAAAAGGAATGTAATCATTACTTATCTTTGGATGTTGAATGTTTAAAGGCATCTTATACAACAGCAAGCATTGTATTATCTTGCTATACACTAGGCAGAACATTTTTACCCAAACTATCAATTGAATTCCCTGTTTATCATAATTGAATCCAATGAAGGCCACATTATTGGTAAAGGGGAGGTTTTTCTCCTGTCAGAAACACAAGGATTTGAAAGATTAAACAAAGAAACAGTATTAAGAAAGGAATTGTGTGGTAGTGTTTAGTTTTAAAATGTTTCCAAATAATTCTGGCACTGAGTAAACACAAACACTTCATATGGCAGTGTTTTTTAATATATGGAATGCAATAGAAGAAAGCTCACTGAGGACTGTTTCCAAAATACTTATGCTTCAGTATTTATTCCTTTATTTATTTCACTTGACCACAGACATTCTTGCATTTCCTATTTTACCCTGTTGTCTACAGATGGAAAGTCACTAGGCCTGTAAGTACTTATTGCTGTCCAATGCCCCATAGAACACTCATCACCAAACATAATTATTTTACACTTAACACTGTTTAGCTTCATGAATTAAAGTAAAGGTATCTGATTTTATTCTAGTAAATGGTAAGCCATCACAGGGCCACTGTCACTGTCACTGTCCTCCCATTTGTTCATCGATTTGCTCCAGTGGGCCCAGTAACGTCTCCATTGTGAGACTTGTTGTTACTATGTTTGGCATATTGAATACATTACGGATAGTTTGCCAGGCCTTGCCGTGTGAAGAGCTACTCTCGGTAGCTTGCCGGGCTCAGAAAAAGAAAACACACTCAAATCAAAAAGTATTTTTATGATAACTCTTCAGCCATTTAAAATATATTAATGATTATGATATGATCCCTGTCATCACTGTCATCCTGTTGTTCATCGATTTACTCGAGTGAGCACCAGTAACGTCTCCATTCGTCCCAGCCCTGAACTTTTAGCAGCCCCTCCTTACTCGTCTTTTCTAATGCTGATATGATCCCTACTTTGTCCAAAATGAGTAAACATAGGAGCGATCCCACCAACAACTGCATAATTGCATGATGAGTCACATTTCTACAGTAGAGTTGTAATTAGTGAGTGTTTTCCAGTATGAAAAGAACAGAAAGACAAGGTGGGCAGCAAAAGGAGCATGACTGAATGCAATATACACAAGACAGAAAGTAATGGGGTTACTGATCACTTGATCACTTGACTTCCCATTAATGTCGATTTGCTCGAGTGGGCGCCAGTAATGTCTTCATTTGCTCTGTCGCATGCTAGTGTAGCCCAATGGCGTCTGTTTGTTCTAGGAACACAAAGAGCCTCAAACCGATCCTTCACGATCCTGATGAAGAAGTCTGACCATCTGGTAGGTGGGCGGCCACGTGGTCTTTTGACATCCCGTGGAATCCAGTCAGTAACGGCTCTAGTCCAGCTCTAGTCTCTAAATCTCATTATGTGTTCAGCCTATCTGATTTTTGATGCCTTGGCAAATGATACAGCGTCCCTGATTCTTGATCATCAACAGAGGTCGGAACTCCGGATTCTTTCTCTCATTTGATTGAAACATGATACTCCAAGCATAGCTCTTTCAATTCCTCTTTGGGAGACCTGAATAGCATTCTCATCCTGTTTTGCGTAGGGCCCAGGTCGGTCTTTTGACAAATTATTAAGTTCATTGATTTTATTACTTATGAGAGACAGTATTATTTAAGGGTCCTGAAGTCTTAGCTATGAAAAACATATCTAGGGGTTTGAAAAGTGTACTTATTCACAGAGAAAATTTCTTTTTTAACTTGTATTCCTTGCCAGGCAATTTAATCTGCTTGTCTTTATTATCCATTTGCTTGATTGATGTGTGTGTGTGTGTGTGTGTGTGTTTGTGTGTGTGTGTATGTGGTTTTACTATTGGGACATTTGTTTTATGATTTGGCTTGACTAAATAAAGAGTAAATATGAAAAATCTGGGTTCCAAAATTTCTCTGTCGTAAGGAAAAGAAACAACCTTATAAAGAATAAATGTGCCCTGCCACAGAGGAGGGGAGGTGGTGGGGGATGGGGTGGGGGTGGTTGGAGGGATACTGGGTCCATTGGTAGAAAATGGGAACTGTTGGAGGGATGGGTGCTCGATTATTGTATAATCAAAATGCAAGCATGAAAGTTAGTAAGTCTGTAACTGTACCTCCCAGTGATTCACTACTAAAAAAAAATGTAATTAAAAAAAAAAGCAATCCGCCTGCCACACAGAGGCGGGGCGGGGTGGGTGGGAGGAGGCTGGGGGAGGGATACTAGGGACACTCATGGTGGAGAATGGGCACTGGTGGAGGGATGGGTACTCAATCATTGAATAACTTAAACGTGAGCATGACAGTTTGTAAATCTATAACTGTCTCACGGTGATTCATTAAAATATAAAAAATTTTAAAAAAGAATAAATGTTCTTAGAGGTTTAAGGAATATCCAGAAGGCCAAAATGCTATAGTACGGAGGAAGAAAAATAATAGGTATAGAAGTAAAAAAAATCTTAAAAGTCAAATCATGTGGGAGTTTATGAATTAGAGTAAATGTACTGGATTTCATTCCAGTAAATTGTAAGCCACTAAAGGGCCAAGAAAAAAGGAAATGAAATAATCTGACTCAGTTTTAAAGGAACAAACTGATTTGTATGTGGAGTTTAGATTGTAAAAGAGTTAAATATGAGAGATTTGTTAGGAGAGTACTTTCTTTTGTCTTTTGATTTTTTAATGTGTGTAATTTTTTTCTTTTCCTAGTTCTTTAAAACTATAAATTTTATTAAAGAACTATGATTTACAAATGCGCTGATAGTTTAGACTTAGACATACAATGTTCTAGAACCAGTCCCACTACCAGTGCCAATTTCTTTCCACCAGTGTTTTTAAATTTCCTTCCATGTCCCACCTCTAAAACCTGCTACCTTGGCAGACACATAATAAAGTTCATTTGTTGTGATTTGGATCTCATGTTTTCAGTATTGTTGACTATGGGGTTTGGATATATAGCTACACCACTCCCCCACATTACTGATGTACTCAAGACCCTTGGCTCTTGCTCCTGGTACTTTGCTTCCTCATCTTCTTACACTCTCCCTCTACTTCCTTCTCTAAGGAGAAGATTTTTTCTTCAGATAAAATGATTGGGAGTTGAATTAGAGTGCTGAGAGATGGGATGAGATATGCTTAAAATCAGGGCATATTTTGAATATTGTTATTTATCTGTCCTTTCTCCACTTTACTGAATCTCTCAGTTTCTCCAACAGTTCTACAAACAGAGATAGTCAGGCATCTAGGAGAAAGATACGTGTTTATAGCCACCCATAGGAGAGATAGACCTGGTATTCAGGTATCTTGCTTCTTTAATTTGCCATACTCAAAATTTCCACCACCTCCTCCCTAAGTCAATTCCATTATTTTTCATAAGCCTGCAAACATCATCTTCCTGGTGGCATTTTAAGACAACCAGACGGCATTCAGCAGAAAGTCTGCTCAACATTAGGAGAAACCAGGACTTTGATGTGCTCCAATTGGAGCAGAAAAGATGTGTGGAAAATACCAAGCAAATGTTTGGACTCAGAATCCAAAATAACATGTACTTAACTTTGCAATTTAAAAAGCTAAATTCAAACATGTGTCTTGTTGGTTTTCCAGAAAATACAGAATCTTGCAGCATAAAATTAAATAAACACCAACCATAACTTGTGTTTTCTCTCTCTTCTCCCTTGCTTTCCTCCAGAGTTTTCTTCAATTCTTTCCAAACATCCTCTTTCTTCAAATTAAGAACTTTCCCTGTGTTTGGTCTGCAAAACTAACTGCATGATGCCTCAAAACACAGTGGACAGTCTCTTTTACCTTCTAGCATCAAATTTTTTCAACCCACTGTGTCTGTGCTCATGCTATTTCTTCGGCCTGATATGCTCCCTCACAGGCTTCCCCAATTTCTTCTCTTTGTCTTAAAAGAAGCTTTAAAATAAGTCTTCTAATCTAAACTCCTCCCTTATAAAGTTACAGAAGTTAAAATTTAGTGAACTGAAAGATCATCCCAGGACATACCTTGGATAAACCTTCCAAAGCTAGATGAAAAGGAGGCTTTTCCTGGGTATTATTTTACCCTGACTTCCACCTGAGATGGTTTCTTAACATTACTGAACTAATGGACTGACTCTCTGGAAATGTTTTAGTAACTTTTCAGAACAAGTGATTGCCATGTTCATTCTCTTTGTCTTCTCTTGCCTCCCCAAAACTATCATAAGCAAGATTCAAATCCAGGTGGCCTGAATGAATTTTGAATTCTTGCCTCTATCAATTCCTTAAACAATATGATCATAAATCAAGTGATCATTCTGGTAATTTTCATGGATTGATGCTGTGTATTCAAACTGAGATCATTCAGTTCCTCTCAATTCAAATATAAAAAAAAATCAAAATTTCAATAACAGGCTCTTGGAGTTTCAGGGCCAGATAATGCAAACCCCTTTTTTCTTAAGTAACTGTAATGAGCCTTGAAGAGTAAGTAGTTTGAAAGAAAGTAAAATGAAAGTGAAAATGACCTTGGAGCACTATAGTTGTTTTAAAAGGTACTGATTTGACTATAAAAACAAATGGTTGGTAATTCTGAGTACAGATGACAAAATTCAGGAAACACAATCTATTCATCAAGTTGTCTTATAAAAATATTTAAGAACTAATGGAAAGGATAGTATTCAAAGTTAACAAATCATTGATCTAGAATCACAAAGCTGAGGTTACCAAGCGGTTGGGAGAGAGGGGAAAGGATTGGGGAAGGAAGAGATAGACTAAAGAGACGTAAGTCAGTGATGGAGGTTGTTAGGAAGTACAATATTTTGGTGTTGTTACCTTGTACCATAAACATTCATAGTAACACCACTGAAATTTTCAGTGGATAAATGTCAGATGATCTCTTTGCTCATTTCAGCATCACAATGATGATACTTAGCTAATAGTCACTGACCACTCACTATATTTGTGGCAGATTATATACATATTACTTTTATTAATTCTTTTAATAAATGTAATTTAAACTTCAACACAATTCTCTGGGTATTTATTTTAAATATTTTGGTTTTGGGGATATACCCAGTGGTACTAAGAATTTACTTTTGGCTCTGAGCTCAGGCATCACTTCTGTCAAGGTTCAGGGAACATCATTAGGTTCTGGAGATTGAATCTGGATCAATTGCATGGTAGGCAAACTATACTCTTTCTCTAGCCCCAGGTATCATCATTATTATTATAAACAGGAAAACTGAGGCAAGGAAAGGTTAAATTACTTGCCAAAGATCACACATTTTTAAAGTGATAAAATTGTGATTTAATTAATGTAGTTTGAATCCATAGTCTGTGCCTAACCTCTGTAGTTAGCTGCCTCCAAATACTCCATAGACTAAATTGTTATTACTAATGAGGTCAGTGCCAGAAAGGAGAGAAGAAAATATGTTTCTTTGGAAGACCTCACAATTCTCCACATTAGGCAGTTCTGCCCAATTGATCCAGATCACAGGAATGCCTGATGGTGCCTTTCAAAACAGTCCCCACTAACAGAACACCAGATCCTTGCATTTTGCTCTTTGGCATTAATTAAAACAAAAAAGTTAATCAAGATAAACTTCCACACCTGCCTAGCACCAGCCTGGAAGTTTATCATGTCTAAATATGTTTCTCATGCATTTACTGCAAATTAGTTTCTGAAAGTGAATTTCAAGGTCTAGTGACTCTGAGGTTCCCTAACTCCGTTTTCATTAAGTTTTCACAAATGATCTACTGTTGCATTATTCTTTTATAGTGCAGATTTAAGGCCCCACTATGAAAAGCAATTATGCTGTCAGAAAAGTGTATTTTGACTTATTAAAAAATCTGAAAGGTTTCAGAAAACTATTTATTTAGGTTCTCATCAGGAGAGTATTTTGACAGTCCTCAGAAAGAAAGCACTTTTCAGTTGCATACTAGTCAGAGTAATCTAACAAGGCCTTTGCATGAGGCTGATGTGGAACAGCAGAACAAGCACAGCGCAGGGCACCAAGGGGTCTTAAGTGCTACTCCCAAGAGTAGCCTTAGGCATCACTGGCTTCACATGAAATAAAACAATTTTCACACAGTGATTTCTTGAAAAGTATAAGCAGAGATTTTATGCTTATAGCTGCCATACTGAGCACATAGTATGGCTGGAGCGATAGCACAGGGGGTAGGGCATTTGCCTTGCATGCGGCAGACTCGGGTTCGATTCCTCCGCTCCTCTCGGAGAGCCTGGCAAACTACCGAGAGTATCTCTCCAGCACGGCAAAACCTGGCAAGCTACCTGTGACGTATTCGATAAAACAAACACAGTAACAAGTCTCGCAAACGAGACGTTACTGGTGCTTCCTCGAGCAAATTGATGAACAACGGGAGGACAGCGCTACAGTGCTACTGAGCACATAGTATGTCTAAGACAGTGCTAATAGCTGTACATACAATCCTGATAGGTAGATTGCATTTTTTATACATATATATACATATACTTATACATATATACACATATGAATGGAATCTAAAATTTTTAAAGGTTACATACCAGCATCACCAGTCACTCAGTAGATGCTGGATTTGGTATGTAATAATCATATCTATCATTCTGAGGATGAATTATATCATGTGCTCTAGAGACTATTATTCAGATTAAAGAAAACAGAATAAATTATTGACAGATGGTTGACTGAAATAATTCAGAAACAAAGGATTTTATACTATGCTACTCCATTTATATCACATTCAAAAACATACAAATTAATTTATGGTGATGGAATCATCAGTACTTGCCTGTGAAGGGGTTGAGATGGAATGAAAAAAGTCACAGGGAATTTTCAGGGGTGATAAAAATATTCTATATCTTGAATAGAGTGTTTACACATTATCAAAACCCATGGACTCAAATAAACAAATTCAATGCGTTATGCTCTATATAAACCTCAAGAAAGAAAAATAAGTAGAATGCCAGCAGTCAGCTTTTATTGGAAGCCCTGTGGAGAGATAACTATATGCAAACTCTGCTCCTCTTGAAATGGGTAAAATTGGCAGTATGGTCATGCATAGGGAACCAAGGGAGTTGATGCAGTGCTCATCTCTGTTAGATTTTTTTTTTTTTGCATACACTTGTCTCTGGGTTGGAGAAGTCTCAGCACCAAAAAAAAATTCAAGTCCTATTTTTGTTCTTTTTTATTGCATGATCTTTATCTACTGTTCCCCTGCTTGGGAACTTGTTTTATTGTTGAAAATGAAGGTTAGGATGTAGTCTACAGGATCCTTCCTAGTTCTAACCTTGTATTCAGTACCATGTGCCTGTGACCAGACCCTCACATCTGGTCACTTCCATTATAGAAAGCTGGGTTGAATACAAAAAAGACACAGATCACTAAAAGAGATAGTGTTGGTGGGATAATTGATTAATCTATCCATACCCTTTTATGCCCCTCCCCCCCGCCCCCGGGCCATGTAATCCCATAAATGGCCAAGACCTAGAGACTATAAAACCCAGCTCCAGGAAGAGAACAGCGCAGTCTCCTGCCCCCATGCCTGGCCCCCTCGCAGGGACCCTAGGAGGAGGGATGGTTGAGTTTCCCTCCCCACCCCAAGCAGAGCCCCATCAGCTGAAGACCTCCAGAACCAGCCACAACCATGCTGAGACCACTCTCCACACGCATGAAGGTACTGGCAGAGGAACAAAGGCATGCGGGTCCCGGGGCTGAGATCTCCAAGCCTGCTCGGATTGGGGTTGAGCATCCTCCACCCAGAACCTCCATCGTCCAGTAGACAGGGGTCACACCCACCAACTGTCCCCCAGCGCTGCCGTGTAATCCCATCAATGGCCAAGACCCAGAGACTATAAAACCCAGCTCCTGGTAGCGCGCAGCCGCTTTTGCAGCCTCGCAACATCTTGTTATCTCATTCTTACTTTGGATAACCTGGCAGGCTACCAAACGTAAAGTGCCCACATGGCAGAGTCTGGAAAACTCCCCGTGGTGTACCCAGTATGCCAAATACCAGTAACAATGATGGATCTCATTCTCCTAACCCTGAAAGAGCCCTGAATATGGCACTTTTTAAAATCTCAGGGCTAGGGCGAAGGAGACGTTACTGGTGCCTGCTCGAGACAATCGAAGAACAACAGGATGATCGTGATCGTGATCGTGATACCCTTTTATATGGTTATTTTGAATGAAATAGAGTAAAGTATTAAATGATCAGTAGAGCAAAGACTCAGGATATCTTTGTTTAAATCTCAGACCTTGGCTGGAACAGGATGCAGGTATGTCTTACTTTTAGTTTATTTTGGTTACCTTCTGTGCTCTAGACATTCTCTAGTGCACTCTACAGAGTGTTATTCATCTTGTTTCAACGGTGAAATAAGATGAAATGAGAAGAACAACAGTCCCATTTTATAGGACAAAATACTAGTGTTCCAAAATGTCGAATTTTTTTTCCTGAGATTATATGGATTTCTCATGGAATAACTGCACTTTGATAAATTCCTACTTTGAATATCTATTTTACCATAATTGTGTCAGCCTTAACTTAGGCAAACAAATTTAAAAGGCTTATTTTGACCACAATCAGTGATTAACAATGAGAAAGAGTTTAGACTCTTATTGTTTAGACTCATTTATTCTTTGGTAGATAATATTTTTGAGAAATGTTATGGGTTGAGAATTTTAAGAAAATAGAATTTTGCATTGCTATTTTCTAAGCAGTAAGTTGGGCTGGAGCGATAGCACAGTGGGTAGGGCATTTGCCGTGCATGTGACCGACCTGGGTTCGATTCCTCCATCCCTCTAGATAGCCCGGCAAGCTACCGAGAGTATCCTGCCCACATGGCAAAGCCTGGCAAGCTACCCGTGACATAGTTGATATACCAAAAACAGTAACAAGAAGTCTCACAGTGAGACATTACTGGTGCCTGCTCGAGCAAATCGACGAACAACAGGAGGACAATGCAACAGAAGAGTGTACACAAGAGCAACTAGAAGACTAATTTCATTTAACCCTAAAACATGGCACTGGGTGTGTATTAGCAGGTTCGTATATATTAAGATATTGACCCAAAGTTACCAAATTTGACTTAACAAAATTCTCTTAATTCAGTACTAATTCAGTTTCTTACCTGTGTGTATGGATCTGTTTGGATATTATGTATGAGAAAAGGAATAAAAGTTAAAGTATGGATGCTATAGAATCTTTAAGTTAATTTTTTTTTCATTTTTAATTGATATGGGTAGGACCAAAAAATTCACTAAGTTGTTATGGTGATATTCCTATAACTATTCATGGTTGTAATTTCAAAATGCCAACTCATCTATTTTAAAAATAAAACACAGACAAAGTTATCTTTATAATATATGTAGATGTTTCCTGGTAAATTAACTGTAGAAGTATCAGCTTTCAGGTCAAATTGTCCTATTGTAGTCACTTCTAATTTTGTAATAAAATTCACAGAAAAGACAGTTATCTTGTGATATTTAGAAGAATTTACAATATATACAATTAGAATGGCTGTAAATCTATTGCTAAATCTTGGAGTTACTTCTTTGAATTCCAGTAACATACAAGGCTGGCTTAGCTGAGAGCAGATAGCAGCCAATCCGTGTAAATTTAAGAAACAGAATTGCCTTTATCTATACCTTAAAGAGAGCAGAAGACTCACTTCATCTCTAGATCACTATCTTTTCTACTAAGGGGATATAAAAGCCAGTGAACCGGAAGCCATTTCTCTACTTTTGAGGTAGGCAAAGTACCTTATTCAATCCTTGATCAAGACCCTCTTTACACAAACACATCTTGTTTACATTTTCAATGATATTAATTCTCTAAAGTTGTCTAAACATCCCAGAAAGCATCAGAAAGAACTGAGATCATGCAACGGTATATTGCATCTTAGGAAATGCCATCCTTAAATGTAAAATCAAGTAGTCAAGTAAGAAAACCATGAACTTTGGAGGAAGTAACTATAGATAGTAGCGTTGGATTCTTATGCATTTGTTTGATTTATTTTATGTGATCGCAGAATAATATACATTAGAGAGAATTACATTTAAATACTTCACTACTTCACAGACTATTTTAGTCTGTGATTCCTGAGAAACCAACATCAAAAATGTATATACAAGCAATAAATTTACTAGGGGAAAATGCCTGTGAATTTTTTGTATAAAGGCAGGTAAATAAAACAAAACAAAACAAAAAAAGCTTCCAGTGGAAAAAGCTGTGGGAGTCTGAAAATATCAGTCTGAGAGAAGGAGCAAGGTAAGGAAGAATGTGTTAAGTAGAGGGGTGTTTCACTGTAATAAGTTTTAAATAAAGATTGAAAAGCAGACAGATCACTTTCCATACAAAACTGCCTATTAGAGTTCTTTATTACCTAGGAACAAAATACCCAAACAGGGTTCTGATCTTTACTGAGAATAGCATATGAAAAACGCAGCCTAGGTATGAATGCAGATTACTCTGCAGCAGCTTGTAGTTAATTGTTATTCTTGCACGAAGAGTACTAACCTGATGGCTACTAATTTCGATGAGTCTGGTATGAATGCCTGATGTAGTTTAGCCTCCAGTTGCAAACTTGAAGAAAAGATATGAACACAGTGATAGGAAATGTCATATCCTATATCAATCATCAAGACTGGAGTAATCCCTATAAATTTTAGTTTTTAAAAGGTTGATAGGGCAGAGATTTTATGAACAACCACAAACAATCTGAGTCCACACACCTTTTTTTAAAAATTACTTTCCCAATTAATTTACCTATAGATTATGGAGTAAGTGGATGAATATCAAGGAATGACTATAAAATACTATGAATTTAAGGTGGTAGTGGCTGACCTATAGTTTCTATTCCACTTGTGAATTATTTACAGCCTAATATCATTACAATTCCTGACACCCTGTATATGGTATTAACTTGGCAAATGCCTTTCTCTATCAGTTTCCAAGGACAACTAGAAGCAGTTTATTTTCACCTGTATTCTTTCCCTGCTTTTTACTATAATCTACTCTGTAGAGATCTTGATCATCTTTTCAGGAATACATGTATCTAATTTTCCAGTAGTAGAGTAAATACTGATGCACCAGTCAATCACCTCATGGCAGACTGATGACAGCAGACTCCTTCCATTATAAATGAGTGGGGATTTGCTCTCAATAGAACATATATCTATTTTGGATTTGAATTTTCCTTCTTTATACCCAATGTTTCTTTCACCATCATCAATTCAAGTATTTGCAAATTACTTATTTACCTAACTGTATTCCACACAGCTTTAATTCTGACAAATTAACTCATTTTCTTGTAAAAATATGTCATTGATGGGTTCGTATACATAGTCTTTGCTGATACATTCCTCACTTCCTGGTAACTTTTAGCCTGATGAATTTGTGGAATGTTCTAATAAATACCCATCTACATTTCAACTGGAAAACAAGATGTTGGGTTTCCTCTTATATGACAGCACACATGCTTTGAGCCATTGATTAATAGGGCTAAGTGTTTACTCATATAAACAGAAAATATGCTGGGTAGAAAAGACATTGGTGCTTCAAATAAAACTCCTAATAACACACTGAGAAATCTTGTTTCTCAGTCATAGCACTTTTGATACTGATTTTTAGGGTGCCATGGTTACTCAAGAAACAGAAATTAGGGACTGGAGCAATAGCACAGCAGGTAGAGTCTTTGCCTTGCACAAGGCCGACTCAGGTTTGATTCCCAGCATCCCATATGGTCCCCTGAGCACTGCCAGGAGTAATTCCTGAGTGCAAAGCCAGGAGTAATTCCTGAGTGCAAAGCCAGGAGTAACCCCTGAGTATCACTGGGTGTGACCCAAAAAGCAAAAAACAAACATACAAACAAAAAAACAGAAATTAATATGAAATAGAAACAAAGATGAAATAGAAATTAAAAATACCACTACAATATTTCCTCTTTCTCTTAAATCAACAAAAAAGCATATTGCTGTATTTGTTGGGGTGATTAACTTCAAATAATAAGGTGGGGATTTGAATTGTTGAGATAATGGGATCAAGAAGGAATACTTCTGGAGCCCAGATGATTCCTAAAGATATATTTTAGTATTTATGTGCCTAAAAGTAAGCATTAATGCAAAAGTACAAACTCGCAAAGATTTACTAATGATATATACTCTTCAGAAATAAATGTTAGTAGGATCAGAGCGATAGTACAGTGTATAGGGCCCTTGCCTTGTATACACCTGAAATAGGTTTGTTTCCTATCATCATATATGATCTCCTGAGCACAGCCCGAAGTGATCTCTGTGCATAGAACTAGGATTAAGTCCTGAGTACTGCCAGGTATGTCCCTAAAACAAGAAGTAAATAAGAGAGAGAGAGAGAGAGAGAGAGAGAGAGAGAGAGAGAGAGAGAGAGAGAGAGAGAAGGAAGGAAGGAAGGGAGGGAGGGGAAAAAAGAAAAAAGGATGGAAGGAACAAAGGAAAAGCAAGGAAGGAGTGAAGGAAGTGATGGAGGGCATAAGGAAGGGAGGGGGGAGGAAGAAATGTTTGGGTTAGATTACCAAGTAAAGAATACCAAAAAAGCAAAGAGATTTTCTAGGATTAAAGGAAATTGGAACATGTGAGCTTTGTAATTGTATCTAAAAGTGAATCAATAAAAAGGGGAAAATAAAAAAAAAGGAAATTGGAAAGGGAAATTGGAAATTGGAAAGGGAAAAGAAAGCAAGTTATAACTATCATTACACACAGGTGGAATGTAATAACATAAACTCTCCTAGAAATATTGTCACTTGTGGTCCCTGTCTTTCCCTTTTGAGGAGATAGTGAAAACATGCTTTATATACAAAACCTGGCTGTATCTTTTAAGGTGAAAGCAGAACATTAACTTCGTCATATGGAAATGCAAATGTATGTAACAAGGTATGTAGGGATGAAAAGTACCTAGAGGGATTAACAGTGCCAGTTCTTTACCTATCATCTTTAAGTTTCAAATCCACGTTTTGGTACTCCACTCTAATATAACACCACAAACATTTATAAGATTTCTTTTCTATTTCGCTTTCTGTTAGGCATTGCCAATCACTAAAGGTAAATTGGAAGACAGATGAAGGACATATGAGGCAGTTTCTCTCCCTTTTGTGTTTGTTGGCTTTAGTTTCCAGTTTCTTTTGGCACTACTAGTACAATCCTTTTGTGTCCTCCCAGAGGTACCAGGGATAGGCAATATCCCCTTCTCAGAGAGATAAATCCAATGACATTGAGTCCCGCTCTAAGTTCACAGGCTCTGTTAATTTAGGTTAAGTCATTTTGTGTCTCTAATTCTAGCAGTGATAATATTCTACAATTACTATTATCTGAGTTATCTCAATGTTTTGGTTTTGTTCCTTTAGCCCTCAACATCTAAGAACAATTACCATGTACACAAAATCCTTCTGTTGATAATACTTTGTATATTTTTTTCTCTAAATGAACCCAAGTGACCCAATTACAGAAAGACATGTTCTTGTACATAAAAGGATTAAATAAGATCCCACAGACTACTAAACAAAACAAATGCTAAGTTATATTACTAGGAGAAATATAGTAAGCTTATTTTTGTTTTGAGCCAAAAACAGCAACAGCAAGTCTCACAATAGAGACATGACTGGGCCCACTTGAGCAAATCGATGAACAACGGGAGGACAGTGCTGCAGTGCTCTTTTTGTTTTGAGCATAAAATATTGTATCACTTGTATCACTTGTCATCTCGTTGTTCATCAATTTGCTCAAGTGGGCACCAGTAACATCTCAATTCATCCTTGTCGTAGCCCAGAGGCATATTTGGGGCTCTTTCAGGGTCAGGGGAATGAGACCGATTATTCTTACTGTTTTGGGCATATCAAATATGCCACGGGTAGTTTGCCAGGCTCTGCTGTGCGGGCAGGATATTCTCAGTAACTTGCCAGGCTCTCTGAGAGGGAGAAACTGCCTCTCAGAGAACAGTTTAGTTCCTAATAGAAGCAGTTTAGTTCTCAATAAAATATTAATAATATTAGTTCTTAATAAATATTAAGAACTAAATATCTATTGTTAGTCAAAAAGGAGATTAAATAATGAAACACCCAGAAATCAAAGAGTTAACAGAGCATTTGTACCAAGTATAAATTAAGATTTGTGTAGTTTATTTAGGAACCATCAAAGTTATTTATTATTGTTCAGCAAAAGTTGGAAAATCTCACTGACAACCCCTTTCCTTCATTAACTCTGTCCTGATTATTTACTAACACAAGTCCTACATTCTAGTTGAACCTCTATGTGCTCTCTTATGTGTGTATAAATACACAATTATTCAAAAATTAGTATCTTTAATCTTCAAAATGATGGCCTATATTCTAAAAGTTGTGATTTTTAATCCTATGATACACAATATTATAAAGCACTATTCATTTAATCTTATTGTTTCAACAAAGTTTCACTGCATGTTTGCTATGTCTTAGTATTTTTAAAATATTTATAGTATTTTATCAATAAAGAAGTGAAAATATGAGAAGTAAAGTATAAAGACGTGAAAACATAAGAGAAAAAGCCTTAATATTTTCTGCCTTCAGAAGCATATAAAACTTGTGGGGGGTGGGGTGGCAAAGGGCACTTAGGTTAGAGAAAGGACCAACATGACAATACTAGTTGGAAATGACCATCTGGAAAGAAATTTAGTGTTGAAAGTAGGTAAAAGGATATACCTGATAACCTTTAATTATCTGTATTACAAATCATAAACCCCAAAGGAAAGAGAGATAGAGAGGAGAGAGACAGACAGACAGACAGACAGACAGATAGATAGATAGATAGATAGATAGATAGAGCTTGAGAGAGAGCTTGCCATAGAGGCAAGTGGTGGTCGGGGGAGGGACTGGGACCATTGTTGGAATTGTTGGTGGGAAATGTACACTGATGAAGGGATGGGTATCGGAACATGATACTACTAAAAACTGTATCATGAACAATATAACCCGTGTATATCACTGTGATTTAATTTTTAAAAAGAAGCATACATATCTCGAGGTTATTGATAGATACTAATCAAATGGTTATACATAGGATGAAATTTAAGCAGTGGCAAGTGCTGTAGAATATAGAATATGAGAAGCTAGAACAGACTTAGACAGGGATGGGGAAACAGAAAAATTAATCAAAAATCTTCTAAGAATGGAAATCATTATATTGTTCTAATTTGGGGACAGATAAAGTGATTAATTGTGCATCTATATTGCTGAAGAGGATAAGTTCTATAAAATTTGTATGGACAGAGATATACAACATAATCACTTTATCACTTGACTTCCCGTTAATCGATTGCTCGAGTGGGTGCCAGTAACATCTCCATTTGTCCCTGTGGCATGCTAGTGTAGCCCAATGGCGTCTGTTCATTCTAGGAACATGAAGAGCCTCAAACTGATCATTCAGGATCTTGATGAAGAAGTCTGACCAACTGGTAGGTGGGCGGACACACAGTCTTTTGACGTCCCGTGGAATCCAGTCGGTAATTGCTCTAGTCCAGCGTTCATTTCCAAATCTCATTATGTGTCCAGCCCATCTGATTTTTGACATCTTGGCAAATGAGACAGCGTCCCTTATTCTAGATGAAGGTCGGAACTCCGGATTCTTTCTCTCATTTGAGTAAAATATGATACTCCAAGCATAGCTCTTTCAATTCCTCTTTGGGAGACCCGAATAGCATTCTCATCCTGTTTGCATAGGGCCCAGGTCTCTGAGGCGTATGTTAATGCAGGAAGAACCATGAAATCTAAGAGATGTGGCTGGAGCTGGAGGTTTTTCATCCTCTTAGCTATTTCTTTGATGCTCTTGAAGGTGGTCCAAGCTGCTCTCTTCCTCTGGCACAACTCAGGTGCCAGGTCATTTGTCATGTTGACTTCTCGACCTAGGTACACATAACTGTCGCATTTGAAGATGATTGTCCATTGAGAGCGAATGGAGCATCAGGAACGAGGCTGTTTCTCATAAACATTGTCTTCGTGAGATTCAGCTGTAGTCCAACCTTTTCACACTCATGGTTGAAGTCGGCCAGCATTTGTGCTGCTTGGCTAATGTTTGGTGTTATTAGAACAATGTCATCAGCAAAGAAGAGGTGGTGTATGTGCCAACCGTCTATCTTCACTCCCATTTCTTCCCATTCCAGTTGTTGCATGATGTTCTCGAGGGTGGCACCAAAGAGTTTCGGTGAAATGGTATCACCCTGCCAAACCCCTCTCTTGACATGGATGACCACTTCTTTGTAGAATGATGAGATCCTGGTAGTGAATCCATAATACAGCTCACGGAGGATCCTGATGTATTGAGTTTGAATGCCCTGATTGGCTAGGGCTTCAATGACCGCTTCAGTCTCAACAGAATCGAAGGCCTTTTTTAAATCAATGAACGTTAGACAGAGCAGCATCTTGAACTCCTGAGAAACCTCAATGAGCTTGGTTATCGTGTGATATGGTCGATGGTGCTGAATCCTTTTTGGAACCCGGCTTGCTCGCATGAATGTCCTTCATCTAGTGTTCTGCCAATCCTATTCAGGATGACTCAAGTGAACAGATTGTAGATTACAGACAATAGGCAGATTGGGCGATATTTGCCAATTTGTGGATGTCTCCCTTCTTGTACAGTAGTACAGTCCTGCTGGTTTTCTATTTGGATGGAACCTTCGTTGTCTATGCACCAACATCCAATTATGATGAAGGAGAAGTTGAGAAGTTCTACATGGAGCTGCAGAAGTTCTATAAAGAAGACCACACCTTCTACAAGATTATTGTTGGTGATTTTAATGCCAAGATAGGACTGAGAAGATCAGTCAAAAAACTACACATCGGGACTCATGGTCTAGAATGGAACAAACAAGGTGAAAGACTGTCTGATTTCATCATGTCGACCAAGACCATCTATGGTAACTCACAGTTCCAGAAGGCCGAATCTAAACATTGGACACGGGAGTCTCCCGGTGGACTGTTCTACAATGAAATTGACCACATCATATTCAATTGACGGTTTTGCCTGACCAATGTCGCTGTTGTCCCAAAATTCTAAACCAGATCAGACCACCGTCTCCTTCGTGCAAACTTCTACTTCACAGGACAGGGAGAAAGGGCTGCAAAGTTTAAGAAGAGAACTCCCAGAATGACCACCAACTGGGAGCTCTTTGGCACTATTGCTGCAACATGAGAAGATGCCGTTGTTGACAACATTGACGAGAAATACTATCAACTGGTTCAGCAACTCCATGATTGTGCGAGCAATGCCAAGAGAGAGATAGTCACAAAAAAATGACTGTCTTCGAAAACTCTTGAGCTTTTTCGCCAACGTGGTTTGGTGCATGCCTCAGGCAACCACAAGCAAACGTTCGAGCTCACAAAACAGTGCAGAGATGTGATTAAGGAAGACCTCAAATAGAGAACAGCAGAAGTGCTGGTAGATGTGGCAGAAGCCTGGAAAAGCATTTGTAACACACGCCTGTCCTTCACCAACTATAAGACCAAGATGACTGCCCTCCGATGTCCTGATGGATTTATCACATCTTCCAGAAGGGCAAAGGAGAAGATCATCCATGACTTCTACTCAGATCTCTTTAATAGCCATGTCCACCTGCTGACATACCAAATTCCACAGGATGGATATGTCATTTCCAATGTTCTCCCTTCCGAAATCTGACACACTATTTCGTCAGTTAAGAAACGAACAGCAAAGTTTCTTTAACCAGTCATCTGTTCTTTGGTACATTTACACAGTGGAGTACTATGTAGCTGTTAGAAAAGATGAAGTTATGAAATTTACATACAAGTGGTATTACATGGGAAGTATCATGTTAAGCGAAATGAGTCAGAAAGAGCGGGATAGACACAGAAAGATTGCATTCATCTGGGGAACATAAAGCAACAAAATGGGAGACTAACACCCAGGAATGGCTGAGATTAGTACCAGGAATTTTGCTCCATGACTTGGAGGCCAGCCAAATGTGCTAGGCGAAAAGGAAGCTCAGATAGAGATGAGAGCACCAAATAAAGGGTGTTGGGAGGATCCTCCCAGGGTAGGAGAAGCATGCTGAAAGTAGACTATGGACCAAACATGATTGCCACTCAATGCCTGTCTTGCAAAACACAGTACCCAAAAGAAGAGAGAGAGAACAAGGGGGAATGTCCTGCCACAGAGGCAGGGTGTGATGGGGGGGATGGGGGTGGGAGGGATGCTGGGACCCGTGGTGGTGGAGGATGGGCACTGGTGAAGGGATAGGTACTTGATCATTGTATAACTGAAACCCAAGCACAAAAATTTATAAGTCTATAACTGTATCTCATGGTGTTTACTATTAAAAAAATTTTAAAAAAAAGAAAAAGAAACAAACAGCACTTGGTCCAGACAAGGTCAGACCTGAACACCTGAAGAACCTGCCGTCAGCACTCATCAATACGCTGGCTAGGCTCTTCACACACTACCTATCTTAATGCAAGGCTCCATTCCAATGGAAATACAACATAATAAAACACTAAACTAATATAAAGTGTGGAATCAAGTATTACTATTTTATTTTGCTGGTTATAAATATTTGAGTGGCAATTATAAAGTTTATTAATGGTACTTCCCAACTTTATGTATGACTCATTTTATTCAATAAGTTTTGTGTATATGTTATCTTTGAAATATCCATCATAAAAGAAGTATTATAGATTAATAATTGCTAAAGTGATGCAATTACTTGGGTATCAATGTTTTTCAGTTCCCTTTTCCACCTCTGTCAACTAGTTTGAACTATGCTGCCTGTCATAGCTGTCACAGAGGTGGGCAGTTGCTTCTTTCCAGCCACATATATTCTTTGAAAATGCTGAGATGGTGCTTTTTTAGCTTTTGTTTTTCCCTAATTATTTTCAACTTAAGTGGCAATAGAATATAAAAATATAGCTATAGAGAGGAGCTATGAGAACATTTAATAAAAGTCCTAAATGGATGCTGCTCTAGAAATTACTTTTTAAATTGCCTTGATGCTCAATATGGAAATATTCCCAACAGGTTATAAAGACATTGTTATAAAATGAATAGACAGATTGCTGGCAAATACAATCTATGGGACTGACAGTTAACCCAATGGCATAATATAATTATAGGTTTAAGGAAATACAGACCCTTAGAACTTTAGAAAAATACACATTAGGTATACTAAAGTAGTTAAAAGGTTATTTTAAAATATACCTGCTTCAACTCTCTAATCTATGTTTGAAACTTTTGTGTCCCCAAGTGGCTGCTAATATTCCATTTGAATTCATAGAGTGATGGGGTCTTGTTATTTTCTTAGGCAGCCTGTTTCATAATTAGATGGCTCTGATTGTTGGAAAGAATATCTGAAGGCAAAGGAAAAAATTGACTAGGTAGTATATATGCATTGGTTCTAGTTCTATTACCAATGTTATGAGTGCTCAAGGAGAAAAAACAGACATTCTCAGCTCTTTTGTAATTGCTTGATTTCCTTTACCAATAAGCAAAGCAACACTGATCATGAATATCTGCATAATGTTATACCACTATGATACTAGTTTTTCTCACATTTTCTGCACTATTTTTCCTTTATTAGAAATATGAATGAATCCCAACTTAACTTTCTCCATATTTCATGATAAAGAATACTTCACAGGTACAAAATTTCTGCTGTTATTTTTTTTTCAGGATTTTATTGGTGTAAATAATTTATTCCTATGAAACAGGATCCATGATTTTCTTTATTGTTTATAGAGGAGAAAAGTAACAGAAAAGTATGTATTATGTGTCAATCTCTCAACAGGAAGAGATTAATATAGAATCTGTATTAATTCTCCTGTAGCTGAATTCAAATTCATAATATTTGACTTCAAGTTCATGCTCTTAATTTCTATGTTAGAATAGAATATGAGAAATATTTAGAAGATGTAAATGCTGAATTTCCCGGTTTGCAAAGGTAAGTATTTATCTAACAAAAGACAAATGCCATCAAATGCACATTGTAATCTCTAAAAGTATTGATTTGGTGGGTGGGGTACTATATCTTTTTCTTTATTCTTTAAAAAGTATATTGATTTATTAATTTTTATTTTTATTGAATCACCCTGAGATATATAAAGCTGTTCGTGATTGGATTTAAGTTATACAATACTCCAACACCTATCTCTTCCCCAGTGCACATTTCCCACCACCAGTGTCCCCAGTTTCCCTCCTACCTGCCCCTGCCCACCCACCCCAAAGCCTGCCTATAGGGCACACTTCTCTCTTTCTCTCCTCTCTCTCTCTCTCTCCTCTCCCCCCCTGCCCCGTGTCTCTCCTGAGCCCCTCTTCAAATCTCTCTCTCTCTCTCTTACTTACCTTTTAGGCACTGTGGAACTGTGACTTTCCTTTTAAGCACAGTGGCACTATGTTTTGTAATACTGTTACTGAAAGGGTATCAAGTATATCACTTTCTTTCAGCACTCAGTTTGTGTGCAAAATGATCATTTCTAACTGTCATTGTCATAGTAGTCCCTTCTCTGTCCTAACTGGACTCCTCCTCCCCTTTGGTGGCATGCTTCTACCATAGACCAATCCATTTGGTCCTCGTTTCTACTGTCTTTGGGTACTGTTCACATATATTTTTAAATATCCTGCAAATGAGTGTTGCCATTCTATGTTTATCCTTCTCCCTCTTCACTCAGCAAGATACCCTCCATGTGTACATACAAGCAAATTCCATGACTTTATTTTTTCTAATAGCTATGAAGTATTCCATTGCAAAGACATACCATAGTTTATTTACCCACTCATCTGTTCTTGGGCACTTGGGTTATTTACAGATTCTGGCTATTGTGAAGAGTGCTGCAATGAGAATAGGAGTGCAGATGACTTCTCTGCATTGTGTTTTTGGGCCAGTAGGGTATATTACCAGGAGCAATATTGCAGGGTTATATGGAAGTTCAATTTCTATTTTTTTTTCCAAACAGGCTGTACCACTGGTATTCCCACCAACAGTGAATGACAGTCCTTTCTGCATCCACAGCAGCACTGGTTGTTCTTTTTGATGTGTGCCAGTCTCGCTATTGTTTTGGTTTGCATCTCCCTGATAATTACTAATGTAGAGCACTTTTTCATGTGCCTTTTGGCTATTTATATATCTTCTTTGAGGAATTTTCTGTTCATCTCTTCTTCCCATTTTTTGATAGCGTTGTATGTTTTTTTCTTATAAAGTTCTACCAGTGCCTTATATATCTTGGATATTAGTGGAGACATTACTGAGCCCGCTCAGGCAAATTGATGAACAACAGGAGGACAGTGACAGTGACAGTGATTAAACCCTTATCAGATGAGGGTTGGTAAATAATTTTTCCAATTCCATGGGCTGACTTTATGTTCTGATCATCATTTTCTTTGAAGTTCAGAAGCTTCTTAGTTTAATGTAATCCCATTTGTTTATTTCTGCTTCCACTTGCTTGGTTTGCACTGTTTTATCCCTAAAGATGCTTTTAGCTTTAATATCATAGAGAGTTCTGACTATGTTTTCCTCTATGTGCCTTATGGATTCTGATCTGATATCAAGGTGGGGGGCTCAGTGTAATAAATAATGAACAAATAAACAAATGAAGAAAAGCATTTAAATGTGTCCAATGGCCACTTCAAGTACTGGATGCAAAGAAATGATCAATACAGCTTTAGGTCAGAATTTCACACAAAGAACTACAAATGTGTAATAACATAGTTCTTAGGAGTATGATGGGTGTGGTGTTAAAATATCATGCATGAGAAATCATTATTTACAGTATTATAAGTTATAGAATCTCAATCAATAAAAACAAAAATAGAACAGTGAGATAGATAAAACAATTGTGTGTATGCGTAGAAAGTGGTTTATGTTGTTTTGGAATTGGGGTAGCAGTCAAGAAAAACCCTAGGGAGGGGTGTTGCCTGGTCACTATTTTGAAAGATGGCAATTGTTCTTTACATATATGTCCCATTATAAGACACATTTCAGGTGATGTGGGTGACACTGAAAAGGAAGAAGCGATGTGAAGGACCTGACCTTCACATAGACCTTCACATAGTATCACATATTATCTCATTATCTATATGATTGAAGAACTAAGGTAAAGTAGTAGGGAATAAAGCTGGAGAATAAAACTTAGGTAGCGGGTAGAAGAAAGGGTTGTGGACCCTGATTATGGGCTAGGGACCAAGATTTCCATAAGAGTAACAGGACAACTGATTGTTTTTTAAATACATAAGCATGATCAATTGTGCGACATTATTTTGGAATCAAATGACTCATCAAAGTGACATTTCCGTGACTAAAATTGCTTTCAACATAATAATAATTTTTAACTCATCTTTTCATATTCATATTTGGAATGCTAGTGTATTAAAATACCCTTTTGGAAACTTCAGTTCAACTTATGATAACTTCTAAATAAATTTTCCCAATTATGGTTAAAATATGATGTAAATAGCAACCTTCTGGATGGCAGAGAAGAGGATGAGGATTGTGTGTTCTGTAAAGCTTTTTGTTTATTGTTTTTGTTCTTTTAATCACATACTTTCTACATGAACTTTAATTTGTTTTGTTTAATTTTTTTTTTTACTATTGCTCTGGCCACTCAGGGCTTACTCTTTTTTTTTTTTATTTTTTTTTAGTAAAACACCATGAGGTACAGTTATAGACTTACAAATTTTTGTGCTTGGGTTTCAGTTATACAATGATCAAGTAGCTTAAACTTGGAAGTTGTTTCCAGATTTATAGAAAGAGTAAAACAAGGACATAGAAGTAGAAGACTGTCAGCATGTAGGAAGTCTTTGGTAAGATAGCTCAGGCATCCCACAGGGGACATCTGGACCTGATTATTTTCCAGAGTTGAATAAGATTATTATGCAATTCAAAAAACAAAATCATGGGAAGATGCAACCTATTTTTATCAAGTAACAATGCAATGTAGGAAATAAAGTCAATTTCATAAATACATGAATTCATTAATTCAATCAGTGAACAAATATTGAGGAAGCAAGCATACTAGAAGGCAAAGTCTGGTCATGGTTCAGTCATTTACTTACCGCAAGTGACCTGGAAAGTTAACTTTTCTCTTATGCCCTAGTTTTCTTTAATATTTAAACTAAAATAAGAGGAGTAACAATAATTACATTAATAATACATTTGTCTACCTGTACAAAATAAGAAAATTGATTAAGATATTAAGATCTTCTTGGAGGGAGGGTGTGTTACCTCCCCCTACCTGCCCATACTTTTGGAAGCCCTGGCAGCCACAGCCACATTCCACTACTGCTGCCCCGTAAGCTCACTGTTCAGTTAAATATTCTGGATTTTCTGGAGTGATTGACATCTCCAAATTCTACAATACTAATATCCCAGTAGAAGCACACCACAGTGAATGGGAATGTAAGGTAGAAACCAACTAATCTCAATTAACAAAAACATTAACATAGACGGTTCAAATAGCAACACTATCGTAGTAAACCCTCCAACAAGGAACTTAATGTCCCCATTGTGAGATATACAATTTTCACAAATTTTCTTTTACTGAAGTTATTTTTGATAATTCCACTAACCATTTCCTGGCAACAAGCACCATAGCACGGTAGCATTGTCCTCCTGTTGTTCATCCATTTGCTCTAGCAGGCACCAGTAACGTCTCCATTGTGAGACTTGTTGTTACTATTTTTGGCATATCAAATACACCATGGGGAGCTTGCTAGGCTCTGCCATGTGGGCGGGATACTCTCAGTAGCTTGCCGGGCTCTCCGATAGGGACGGAGGAATTGACCCCGGGTCAGCCACGTGCAAGGCAAACACCCTACCTGCTGTTCTGTCACTTCAGTCCAGGTAACAAACAATATAACAAATTATTTTGGGCATACTAGGGGGGCATACTTGAATGGTGATTGGGAAAATGGGAGAGAAAGGCAGAGGGAAGGTAACAGTGATGGTGGGATTGGGGTAAGTATACTGAATGCTTGTAACAAATTCATTGTAAACAACTTCATAAACTATGATGTTTAGAAGGAGTGGGGAGGAAAACATATTTGGGGTAAATGCAACAAGAAACAAAATTAATCATATAAATAGGAAATTAAGGGAAAAAAATCTAAAAAGATCCCCAGAATTGTGACCCAAAACTAGTTATAGAACCAGACAATAGAGTAAGGAAGTATCAATGACATATTTACTAGGACTTTGATGAATGTAAGGCCTGACAGAAAAGAAATAGAGTTTTATATCAGAAGGAAGACTCATACTTGGGTTATAGAACAGAGAGATATAACAAAGTAATAATTGATAAAACCAGTTTATAAGGATATAGGAATTAACTAAAGGAAGAAATCAGAGCAGGCTCTATTTATGACATGTAGAATATCTACTTAAGAGATTCAAGGCCAAGTTTCACTCCAGTAAAACCTATGTAAAAAACCAAAGGTGTGGAAACTGAAGTTTAGAATGGGACAATAACTTATAGAAAGTTACACAACAGGTTAGAGGAAAGCCCAGGGATTAGAATGTAGCTTACCCTTCTGCTTCCAAATCTATGACAGGGAGGAAACTACAAAGAATCGCGCATACTCTGAGCAGAGGAAACAAAGAGGTGAGTTTGGAGGCACTATGTAGGTTATATTTTGCAGATCTGAGAATTGTGAAGTTAGAACGGTAGCACTGTAGTACTGTCCTTCAGTTGTTCATCGATTTGCTTGAGCAGGCCCAGGAACGTCTCCATTGTGAGACTTGTTGTTACTGTTTTTGGCGTATCAAATACACCACAGGGAGCTTGCCAGGCTCTGTCGTGTGGGCAGGATACTCTTGGTAGCTTGCCGGGCTCTCTGAGAGGGGCAGAGGAATCAAACCCGGGTTGGCCATGTGCAAGGCAAATGCCCTACTTGCTGTGCTAAGATCTTCCAAGGGTGCCTGTTGAGTATTGAAGAGAGAGCAGACTATCAGTATATGCAGGAAAATGATCTAAGACCAGGGACAGAACAATCTGGAAGTATTTGAAAGAACAAAACCTGATTCAAGGGGTTAGAAATAGTACTAATTCCCACCAATCAAACCGAAAAACTTCATTATTCACAGAAAATTTGTGTAAGATACTCAAAAGGGATGTGCCTCAATAGGGACATAGGGATGTGTCTCTAATATTCAATAGTAGAGAATAATTAATGCAAAACATTAATGTTTTATGAAACCCTATGAAAAACACTACTTTGGTACTACCTAATAAGTTGAAAATTCAGACCAGAAAGGAAATGTTTTCAAGTAAATTAATTGCTTCCTGTAAAAAACTTTAAGCACACTTAAGGGCAAATAGATGTGTCAATTGCCTAACATGGAAACGTTTCCAGTAATAAGTGGAAGTCTTGCCCGGCTACCAGACCCAGGGAACCTGAAGACCCCTTCTTGGCTGAGGTGCCCTCCAAGCACTTAGGCCAAAGAGGACCCTGCAAGTCATAAGAGTGTGTCAAAAGTGAACTGCTAGCCCTGCACAGGCACCAAAGCAGCCCCTCCCCTACAGGTACAGCAGCGTGGGGGGCATGGACTCTGGGGTGGTGGCAGTTATTTTCTCTTTTCCCAGCACTTTGGACTCACATCCCAACCTCAATTACCTAATTGTGACGAGGACAGCCTGGCTATCCCATATACATTAGGCCAATAATCCAGTAGTCTATTCCAATCAAAATAATCCCCAAACCTACTGAAATAATGGTGAACACAAGAATCTAAACAAGTCGAATATAAAAGAACATATCCCTTGAAGCTGCACTAGAGGTCTCACATAAGTCACAGAAGAGCATCAAAGAGTCCATCTAGAATTCTCCCTCAGAGCGAGAGGGGTTCACTTATAGTGAACTGGAGGGATCCACCTCCATACTACCACAGCAACATGAAGAAACAGTGCAAATCCCCACCATGAGGAGTAGATGAAGAAAAGAGCCTTGAAGTCTCAGTAGGGAATACCCAGAAATATAATCACTTCAATAAAAAATCCAGAGACAAAATGTTGAGGATGTTCAATGAGCTCAAAGAAATGTTTTAACAGATATTCAGTAAATTAAAGGAGGATATGAAAGAAACAGTGGAATGGACAGTCAATAAAATACAGGAAGAAATGAGAGCAGAAACAAGAAAGCTACAAACAGAAGTGTCACTAATAAAGGATTCGGTAGATGAAATTAAAAACTCAGTGGGTGCCCTCAACAGTAGAATGACAACAGCCAAAGACAGAATCAATGAGCTTGAAGATGAGATGCTAAAAACATACAGGCAACAACATATAATGGAGAAAGATCTCAGAATAGCACTGTAGCACTGTAGCATTGTCCTTCTGCTGTTCATCGATTTGCTCGAGTAGGTACCAATAACGTCTCCATTGTGAGACTTGTTGTTACTCTTTTTGGCATATCGAATACACCACGGGGAGCTTGCCAGGCTCTGCTGTGGGGGCAGGATACTCTCTGTAGCTTTCTGGGCTCTCCAAGAGGGATGGAGGAATCAAACCCAGGTCGGCTGAGTGCAAGGCAAATGCCCTACCTGCTGTGCTACTGCTCAGAATAGCACTAGGGCAAATAAGAAACCTAAGAGATGAATTCAAGAGGAAGAACATAAGAATCATCGAAGTACCAGAAGGACAGGGAGGCAACCCAAATCAAGTAACAACAGTTAAAGACATAATTTCTGAGAAGTTTCCAGAGCTGAAGAATGCAAAGATCTAATTCCAAAAAGCCCAAAAGGTACCAGCTAAAAGAGACCCAATAAAAAGACTCCAAGACACATCATAATGAGAATGATGAATATACAGATCAAGACACAATATTTCAAGCAGCAAGGTCAAAGAAGGAAATCACATACAAAGGAGCATCCCTTAGATTTACAGCAGACTTTTCAGAGGAAACCATTCAAGCTTAAAGTCAGTGGTGGGATGTAGTGAAAAAAACTCAATTGAAATGAATGCCTCACGAAGAATATTTTATCTAGCTAGACTCTCACTAAGACTCAAAGCAACAGTATACTACTTAATGCATAAACAACAGCTCAGGAACTTCATAGACTCAAAACCAATCTTAAAAGAAGGACTGACCTTCTTTTAAGTGGCAATCATGTAAGACCAGACACCTCTACAAGCACAATAAACCTCTACAAAAAGATGACCCCAAACCCCATGACAAAATTCTCTGTCAATGGACTAAATGAACCAATTAAGAGATACATAGTGGCAAAATGGATTAAAAAAAACTGAACTCAGCATTCTGCTGCCTACAAGAAGCACATCTGAACAGTCAGAGCAAACACAGACTCAAAATCAAAGGATAGACAGCAATCCTTCAAGAAAACAACTCCCTTAAAACAGCTGGGGTGGCCACAATAGTATCAAACAATATAGATTTCAGGCTAAAGATATTAGAAGGGACAATGAAGGACATTTTTTAATAATCAAGGTAAATGTACATCAGGACGAAATCACACTCCTAAACATACACACACCCAATGAGGGGCCAGCAAAATACTTAAAACAACTGCTAATGAACCTCAAGGAGGACATTGGTAGCAACACAATAGTAGTTGGAGGCTTCAACACCACCTTATCACCTCTTGATAGATCAACAAGACTAAAACTTAGCAAGGAGGTACTGGCTCTGAAAGAAGAAATGAAGAGAGAGGGCTAATAGATGTATACAGGCTGTTCATCACCCCAAAATTGAATACACACTCTTTTCCATGCACATTGAACATTTTCCAAGATAGCCCACATACTGGAACACAAAACCCAGAATCAGTAAGATAGAAATTGTATCAACTATTTTTTCGGACTACAGTGCACTGAAGATAGAAGTTAATCACACAGAGAAATATAGAATCAAATCAACACCTGGAAATTAAACAGTTCAATTTTGAACAAGTGGGTCAGATAGGAAATTGAGGAAGAAATCAGAAGATTCATAAAAACAAATGAGAGTGAAGACATAAGCTACCAAAACCTGTGGGTCACAGCTAAAGCAGTGTTGTAGGGAAAATGTATAGCTCTAAAAGTGTTTCTCAGAAAGGAAGAAAGGGCCCATATACATAATTTGACTTCACATTTAAGATCTTAGGAAATGATCAACAAAAGGAATCCAAACCAGGTAGGAGGAAAGAAATAAAACTTAGAGCAGAAATCAATGACCTGGATTCCCAAAAAACAATACAAAAGATAAAAAAAAAAATCTAGAGCTGGTTCTTTGAAAAAATAAAAAAGATTGATAAACCACTAGCAAGGCTTACAAAGAGAGAGAACCCTAATAAACCAAACTGAAATGAAAAGGAGGACAGAAAGACAGAAATCAAAGAAATTCAAAAGATCATCAGAGATTAATTTGAAAGTTTGTATGCCACGAAACAAGAGAAACTAGAAGAAATGGATAAATTTCTGAATTCCTATAATCTCCCAAAGCTGAAACAAGAAGATTTGGAATCCTTAAAGAGACCTATTAACCAGTGCCAGCACTGGTTGCTTTTGTTCTTTTGGATGTGGGCCAGTCTCTGTGGTGTGAAATGATATCTCATTGTTGTTTTGATCTGCATCTCCCTGATGATTAATGATGTAGAGCATTTTCTCATGTGCTTTTTAGCCATTCGGATTTCTTCTTTGAGAAAGTTTCTGTTCATTTTGTCGCCCCATTTTTTGATGAGGTTGGATGTTTTCTTCTTGTGGAGTTCAACCAGTACCTTGTATATTCTTGATATCAACCCCTTGTTGGATGTGTATTTGGCGAATATCCTTTCCTGTTCTGTAGACTGTTTTTGTATTTTGGTCATTGTTTCTTTTGAGGTGCAGAAGCTTCTTAGTTTAAGATAGTCCCATTTGTCTATCTCTGTTTGCACTTGCTTGGCCAGTGGCATGACATCTTTGAAGACACCATTAGCTTCAATGTCATGGAGGGTTTTGCCGACTTTGTCTTCAATGTATCTAATGGATTCTGGTCTGATGTTGAGGTCTTTAATCCACTTTGATCTTACTTTTGTACATGGTGTTAGGCAGAGATCTGAGCACATTTTTTTTGCATGTAGCCATCCAGTTTTGCCAGCGCAATTATAGTTGAGAATTGTAGCTCAATTTATAGTTGAGTATTGTAGTGCTTTGACCTGGCCCATTTCCTTGACAGAGTAGTTCATCCTTAATGAACAAGGATGCAAAGATTCTCAACAAAATATTAGCAAATAGAATCCAATGACTCATCAAAAAGATCATACACCGTGTTTAGATTAACATTGGGTTTGTCCTTTCAGCCTTGCCACAGGGAACTTAGTTTATCTTAAAGCAATGTCCTTTCTGCATGGACATAGGAAGTCAATTAATATTATGATCTTGTAACTTGTGAGTTGATTGACTCCAAATAATATTTACTCTTGGGCATCTCCTTTCTCGATTCAGTTGCCCTTGGTTCCTAGAACTCCAAAAGCAGGGTTCTGATGAGGGACAGAAGAAACCCAGGGCAAGCTGTGAGCTACTCTGTCAAGGAAATGGGCCAGGTCAAAGCACTACAATACTCAACTATAAGTTGAGCACTTGATCATGGAAAAATGCTGTCATGATCCAGAAGTAATGATGAGATAAGGACCCTGCTGGGGTTAGGAAGACTAACCTGGCCTGAAGACTGTGGTCTGAAATATATAGTAAGATGTTCTCAGAAGAATCAAACGCAAGTTTGATATTTCTCTTACTATGCTCATACAGAATGACATTGCTAGAACTATTAGAAGTAGATTACTGCAACTAATTAAGTGGATTACTAGCTGAGGAAAGAAGAAAGCACACACCCTGGAAGGGATCCCACCCTTAAATGGATCTCCTAGTAATCCGGAGTATCTCTTTAAATGAGATTTTATCCTAGACTTAATCTCCTGAAGGAGTGGCTTTACCTTTCTTTGTTGATTTGTTAATGTTCAACCCACCTTTGTATCGCCACCATATATGATTGCTATATAAACTAAGACTGTAAGAGCGGAGGGGGCAGAGTCAGAATCAAGAGTGAGAAGTGCTCTAGAGAGAGAGAAGCAGAAACGCTCCAGAGAGAGAAGCAGAAAGACTCCAGAGAGAAAAGCAGAAGGGCTCCAGAGAGAAAGAGACCAGAGGAGAGACTACAGACAGAGTCAAAAATAGAGAGACAGACAGAAGATAGCACAGCAGCACACACAGAAGCAGAGCACAAAGGAGGAGCCATCCAGATCTGGTCCATACACAGTGGCTTGAGAGCACCGAAGGCAGACAGCGAGAAAGAGCCATCCAGAGGGCCTGCCAAAACACACATCTCATCCCTCACCACGTGTGCACTATATATATATATATATTTTTTTTTTTGACCATCAGGAAGTGGGATTCATCCCAGGAATGCAATGATTGTTTAACATTCGCATTTCAGTCAACATAATCCATCATGTCAATAAAAGAAAAGATAAAGACTATATAATCATATCAATAGATGCAGAGAAAGCATTTGACAAGATCCAGCACCCATTTATGATGAAAACTCTCACCAAAATGGGAATTGGAAGAACTTTCCTCAATATAGTCAATACTATCTACTACAAGCCCACAGCAAGCATTATTCTCAATGGGAAGAAACATAGAGCCTTCCCTCTAAGATCAGGGACAAGAAAAGGATGACCACTCTCACCACTTCTCTTCAATGCAGAAATCTTCTATTCAATATAAGAAGTTCTTATATTTATATATTTTATATATTTCTATTCAATACTTTATTGAATAGAAAAATTTCTATTCAATATTTTATTGAATAGAAAATTTCTATTCAATATAGGAAGTTAGAAAAGAAAAATATATTAAGGGCATCCAGATATAAAAGAAAGAAATCAAGCTCTCACTATTTGCAGATAACATGATACCATACTTAGAGAACCCTAAAGCCTCTACCAAGAAGCTCCAAGAAACAATTGACTAGTATAGTAAAGTCACAGGCTATAAAATCAATACCCCAAAGTCCATGCCTTTCCTATATGCAAATAATTAGAAAGAATAAAGTGATATGAAAAAAATCCCGTTCACAATCATGGCTCTGAAATCCAAGTACCTTGGAATCAGCTTAACTATGGAGGTAAAGGACCTTTACAAAGACAACTATGAAATGCTACTTCAAGAAATAAAAGAGGACGCCAGGAAATGGAAACACATTCCCTGCTCATGGATTGGGAGAATTACCATTGTCAAAATGACAGTACTAACCAAAGCACTATACAGATTCAGGCCATCCCTATAAGGATACACATGAAATTCTTCAAAGAAGTTGATCAAACACTACTGAAATTCATATGGAACAATAAGCCCCCTAAAATAGCTAAAGCAATTGGCAGGGCGAAAGATGGGAGACATCACCTTCCCCAACCTCAAACTGTATTACAAAGCAGTAATAATTAAAACAGCATGGTACTGGAACAAGGACAGATCCACAGAACAATGGAATAAAGTTGAATATCCTTAGACATACCCTCAAATATATGATAATCTAATCTTTGATAAGGGAGAAAGAAACATCAGGCCAGAATACATAAGATACATTGAAGAAAAGTTCAGCAAAACCCTCCATGACATTGAAGCTAAAGGTATGTTCAAAGATAAAATGTCACTAACCAAGCAAGTGGAAGCAGAGATAAGCAAATGAGACTATCTTTAAGAAGGTTCTGCACCTCAAAAGAAACAGTGGCCAGAACACAAACACAGTCTATGGAATGGGAAAGGATTTTCACCCAATAACCTTTTGTTAATGGATTAATATCAAGAATATATAAGGCACTGGTTGAACTCTACAAGAAAAAAAATCAAATACCATCAGAAAATGGAGCAATGAAATGACCAGAAACTTTCTCAAAGAAGAAATTTGAATGGTCAAAAGGCACATGAAAAAATGCTCTTCATAACTAATCATCAGAAAGATGCAAATCAAAACAACAATGAGATATCATCTCACACTACAGAGACTGGCACACATCCAAAAGAACAAAAACAACTGGTGTTGGTGTGGATGTAGGGAGAAAGGGATTCTCCTTCACTGTTGGTGGGAACGCTGACTGGTTCAGGCTTTTTGGAAAACAGTATAGACATTTCTCAAAAACCTAGAAATTGAGCTCCCATTTGACCCAGCAATGCCACTTCGGGGTATATACACTGGGGGCCCTAATCAAACAGCAGAAACACTATATGCACCTCGATGCTTACTGCAGCACTATTCACCATAGCCAGAATCTGGAAACAACCCGAGTGCACAAGATCAGACGAATGGATAAAAAAACAATGGCACATCTGCACAATGGAATATTATGCAACTGTCAGGAAAAGTGAAGTCATGAAATTTGCCCATAAATGGATGGACATGGAGAGTATAATGCTGAGTGAAATGTGTCAGAAGGAAAGAAACAAATATAGAATGACTACATTCATTTGTGGTATATATATAATATATATGTGTATATAAACATATATACATATATACACATGTATATATACATATATACACAAGTATACACACACACACACATATATATACACACACATTAGAAGAATAATATCCATGGCCAGGGTTAACAGGGCTTAGGAGGACTGGTCAATGATTGGAATTAATCACAACTGTGTGGGGGGCTGAGGGTAGGTAATATAGAGAAGAGACCACAATGACAATAATACCTGGGAATGATTACGCTTGACAAGATCCGAGGGTTAAAAGTAGGTAAGGAATATTCTTGATAATCTTTCAGTATCAATATTGCAAACTACATTACCCAAAAGAAGGGAGAAAGAGATAGGGAGGGAGGGAGGGAGAGAGAGAGAGAGTGAGAGAGAGAGAGAGAGAGAGAGAGAGAGAGAGAGAGACAGAGAGAGAGAAGTGCCTGCCAAGGAGATAGGCAAGGGTAGGGCTGGAGGTGATGGGAGGGAACCTGGGGATATTGGTGCTGTGAAATGTGCACTGGTAGAGGGATGCATCTTGGAATACTATATGACTGAAATTCAATCATGAATGGCTTTGTAATGCTCTAAAAATAAACACAATAAACATTTAAAAATAATAAAAAATAAAATAATTTTCAAAAAAGTGGAAGTCTTTCATTTTAATAATGTGGTAATTAAAGAAAGAAAATATCTGAAACACTGTATAACACGTAAAAGATGATATCAAAATGGACTAAGAACTGATATAGATATTAACATTGGAAAAATAGAGCAAACCATTGATATAACTATAGTTAATGTGTTCCAAAGTTAAGAAGGACCATATAAACTATAAAAAAAATTTAAACTTTACATTTAAAAACTACATTTTATACTAAAACATTGATTTAATGGGAATGATGAAAAAATAAGACACTGAAATATGGAAAGATCAATGAATTTGAAGACACAGTATTAAAAGCTGCCCAGAAAGATATATATGTATATATAAATATAAAAAATACCTCTCATTTCCAATACACGAAGCATCAATGAACTACTGATAACGTCAATCAACTTAATACATGTGGAGTTGAAATCATTACAAAGGACGTTTAAACAGAAAAAAAAATCTATGGTTGTTATTGAAGGGAAAGAAGATATTAGAGGAATGGGTAAAGAGATTTTTTTGGTGGTGGCAAGGCATTAGAATTTTAGATGTGATTTATGTACACATATAAAGGTACAAAATCATATCCCTGATATTTTATAGTTTTTAACTACTGATAAATAATTTTTTATGTGTTTTTTTATTTTTTAAATATTTTTTAACACATTTTTTATCTCACCATTCTACAAAGAAGTAATCATCCATATCAAGAGAGGGGTTCGGCAGGGTGATACCATTTCACCAAAACTCTTCAGTGCCACCCTCGAGAACATCATGCGACGACAGGAATAGGAAAACATGGGAGTGAAGATAGATGGTCGGCAACTACACCACCTCCGCTTTGCTGATGACATCGTTCTAATAACACCAAACATCAGCCAAGCGGCACAAATGCTGAACGACTTTGACCGTGAATGTGGAAAGGTCGGACTACAGCTGAATCTTACGAAGACAATGTTTATGAGAAACAGCCTTGTTCCTGACGCTCCATGTGCTCTCAACGGAACCACCATCTCCGAATGCAACAGTTATATATACCTAGGTCGAGAAATCAACATGATTCCTCCTGGCACCTGAGTTGCGCAGGAGGAAGAGAGCGGCTTGGAATGCCTTCAAGAGCATTGAAGAAATAACTAAAAGGACAAAGAACCTCCAGCT
This sequence comes from Sorex fumeus, assembly GCF_029834395.1. NCBI lineage: Eukaryota > Metazoa > Chordata > Mammalia > Eulipotyphla > Soricidae > Sorex > Sorex fumeus. The sequence goes on along the minus strand of NW_026606102.1, from coordinate 17,836,687 downwards.
ACGAGCACATCTCTTTGATTCCACTATTCTTCCTGCATTAACATATGCCTCAGAGACCTGGACCCTATGAAAACAGGATGAGAATGCTATTCGGGTCTCTCAAAGAGGAATCGAAAGAACTATGCTTGGAATATCACGATTCACTCAAATGAGAGATAGAATCCGGAGTTCTGATCTTCGTCAATGCTCAAGAATCAGGGACGCTGTCTCATTTGCCAAGACATCAAAAATCAGATGGGCTGGACATATAATGAGGTTTACAGACAACTGCTGAACTAGAGCCATTACTGATTGGATTCCACGGGACATCAAAAGATCACGTGGACGCCCACCTATAAGATGGTCAGACTTCTTCGTCAAGACCCTAAATGATCGGTTTGAGGCTCTGCATGTTCCTAGAACGAACAGATACCATTGGGCTACGCTAGCACGCAACCGGGATGAATGGAGACGTTACTGGCACCCGCTCGAATAAATCGATGAATAACGGGGATTAAGTAATTAAGTGATTAAGTGATAAATCATTAAAAATGAGTGTTATCATTTTTTAAAAGATAATAGTTTATGCTTCTCAAGTCACAACTTCAAAGTGCTTAAGAGCAAAAATGGAGAGAATCAAAGAAATACACAATTACATTTAGTTGAATACTACTGACTCAATAATTGATAACAATAGATATGAAAGTAGGAAGAAAATATAGGGCTAGAATAGTACAGTCAACTAACTTGACATAACTGATATATAGTAAGTATTCCATACAACAATGACAGAACAAAGATTTTCTTTTTTTCCAGTGCCTGAAGAACATTTTCCAAAACAGACCATATTCTATGTCATAAAATAAATAAATATGAAGGGTCTCATTCTCCTAACTCTGAAAGAGCCTTGAATATGGCAGTTTTTTTAAAAAAAATCTCAGGGCTAGGATGAAGAGACGTTACTGGGGCCTGTTTGAGGCAATCGACGAATAACAGGATGGTTGTGATTGATTGATTGATTGATTGAAAATAAATAAAATATTCTGTCATAAAATAAATCTCATTGACTAACTCTTATAGAAAAACTATAACTTCTAATAATTGAGTTTATTAAGGTGTTAAGATAAAATCAATCTCTGTCCTCCCGTTGTTCATCGATTTGCTCAAGCGGGCCCGGTAACATCTCCATTGGAGACTTTGTTGTTGCTGTGTTTGGTATATCAAGTACGTCACGGGGAGCTTCCCAGGCTCTGCCATGCGGGCGAGATACTCTCGGTAGCTTGCAGGGCTCTCTGAGAGGGGCGGAGGAATCGAACTCAGGTTGGCCATGTTGGCTATGTGCAAGGCAAATGCCCTACCGCTGTGCTATCACCCCAGCCCAAGATAAAAATATAATATTAATATTTTCTGAAGATAAGTAAGTCATATTCAAAGATCCTAATATAGTCTGTGAACTTATTAAACTGTTTTATATGTTTAGGTATTTCTCATGCTGAGCACATCACATAGTATGTTCTTACTGTTCCCTTACACATGCTGTACCCATTTCACGGTATCTTCAGTATCTCTGGTAAAATGTCAATTGTTTTTGTCAGAATTTAAGTTTAATATAATATTCTTCATAAAGCTTTTCCTTTCGCACTTTATTTCCCTGTACAAGGAGATAAAATTTTTACTTCCCTTGAATGTCATATACACACATCTAAAATATAACTCATATATCATTTTAAGACTAGTATACAAGTTACCTGGTTATAGGAAAATTTCTTAGTTCACAAAGCTTTGTGGATAAAGAAATATTCCTCTGTAATTACTTATATCTACTAATGTCTGTTCTGACTTTTTTTGCAAAATTGAATGCTACTTTGGGGGTGAGAATTGTGGTTGATTTACCTCTTTCAGCATTTAAAACACTATTTGCATATGCATAGTAATACCCAGTGTTTTGACTCACAGTATAGCCATGGTCTGAAGTTCCCTGCCTCTGGAAGAGAATATCCCAAGGATAAAGGTGGTAACAAATGAAAACATGGTAGACAAAACAACTCTCTTCTAGACTGCAAGATATTTGCTTTGCGCAATTTCTCTTAGAGGCAACTATTTCACCTTTGCTACCAACCTGTTGGTGAGTATTGAAAGCTTATGGCTAGGACAAATGATGTTGCACTATCTTTCCCCCACCAAGCTAAGAAATTGCTACTATCTTGATAAAATGTGAGATCAGAGAGAGGAATTCAATTTAGAAGGCTTCATAACTCTTCACTGAGGCATTCCCAGGCATAGAGCTGGGCAGGTGGAGCAAAGAAACTCTGTCAGCATCAATATCTCATTACTGCTGGCTTCACTGGCCTGAGAGGTCAACACAGAAATGAGTGCCCCAGGGGAAATTTAGCTTGAGAATGGTGATTCTGCCTTTCAGTATGTTGATAGACTAACTTTGTTCACTCCCTGACCATTTAAAAAAAAGATGGGCCACTTACTTAGCCCTCTTTCACAACTGTGGAAAGGAATCTTTTAGAGATAATATCGTTTTTTTAACAGCTAAAGGGGCAGTGACTCAGAGGCAGGTGCTCCTTTAGGGTAGGGTTCTAGTTTCTTTACAACTGTCTCATTACGGATTTTGTAGATCCTTTGTATTTCAGTATACCTGGAGGGTAAAGTTTAAATGTATGGAATTAATGATCAAAGCCCTTTAATTTCCACTTTAACTCACCTCTCCATTCTTATTTTTATTTCATCCCACCTGTTTTCCAGCTACAATGTACATTTGAGCACAGATTCTGTGATATCCCACATACTTTCAAATAACTATTCCTTCGCTTGTGAATTACCACTAATTAAAATAGTAATTCCTTATTCTGTTATCTAAAAAAATCCTATTCATCCTTCAAAACTTAGCTCAAATATTGTTTTCTCTTTGAAAATTTCTTGACTACTCCAAGACTAGACTACTCCCTCTCTTCACAAGGTGTATAGCATTTTCATATGTATCTGTAAAAGTATTATGCTATAGCATAAGTAACTATACATACTGTAGTTTAATCTATGCCATGTTGTTTGGAGGAGTTGTTTCCATTTAAAATTATCAAGGGTAACTGAAAGGCAATTATCTCATTCATGCAGCTATTTATGCAGATCCACATTTGGTCATGTTGCAAGAGACAAAATTATTTTTCAATATCAAGAATTGCATATCTTTCTTAAATCTCATGTTGTCTCCTAACAATTTATTTATAGCAGAATCATCAATGGGAGATACTTTTTATGATATCACAAATTAAATTTTATTTATAGGGAACAATTAAATATGTTTACTAAGACACTAATGAGAATGCTGTTTTATCACAAAAAAACTCTCTAAATATCACACCTGAAAAATTTTAGACACATAAAAAGCCATGCAAATGCATAAATATGATGCTCATTCAATCCATATGCTATGACTAGGGACACACCTTTGATGCAAAAAAGGGGACTGCCTTGGACATAAAAATATAAAGTATAATACTTGTTTTCTTAAGTATAATTTAAGATACAAAAGATATATCATGAGACTTTTAGCCTGGATGTTCCTTTCAGTGTAATAAAATTCAAAGAATAAAATAAGATCTTTTACTTCACTGTATCACTGTAGCTGTCATCCCATTGATCCTTGAATTACTCGAGCAGGCGCCAGTAACGTTTCTATTACTCCCAGCCCTGAGATTTTAGTAGCCTCCTCTTACTCATCTTTTCCCAATGATTGGAGGCACTTTCAGGATCAGGGGAATGAGACGTATTGTCGTTACTATATTTGGCATATCGAATATGCCATGGGGAGCTTGCCAGGCTTTGCCTGTGTGGGCGGGATACTCTCAGTAGCTTGCCGGGCTCTTCGAGAGGCATAAGTGGGTAGGAAGACGTTTTACTTAAAAATTAATAAATAAAAGCAATAGAAGAAGACACAAAGAAATGGAAACACATTACCCATTCATAGACTGAGAAAATTGAATACCTGGGAATCAACAAAGTTAGTGAATAACTTACACAAAGAAAACTTTAAGTCACTATAACAGAAACAGAAGGCACACTCCCTGTTCATGGACTGGAAGGTTTAAATTAATATGAAATCTACACACACAAAGTAACGATGTAAATTCAATGCCATTTACATAACAAAATCTCCTGGCACTTTTTTTTTCAGGACATGTACCAAATGTGGCTAAAATTGATATGGAGTAATAAAACTCCCTAAATATACAAACAATCCTAGGGGAGAAAGGGTGATAGGAGGTTTTTTCTTTGCCTGATTTTAAATTATACTATAAAGCTATAGAAATCAAGACAATTGTACCAGAAAATAGGCAGGCTTGGATGAATGAATAAAATTTAGAAATCTGAGACAGAACCTAAGGTTTATGGACAGCTAATATTTGACAAAGGAACTAGATGTAAAAAGTGGAGCAAGGTAAGACTCTTTAATAAATGATGTGAAAAACTGGTTAGTCACATGCCAAAAAAATTTTTCAGATCCTTATCTCACACCATATACAAAAATTGGTACAAAATGGATTAAAGAACGCATTGTTAGACATAAATTCATAAATTACACTTAGGAAGACATAGACATAATTCTCTAGATATTGATTCTAGAGGCAACTTTGCAAGTCAATGCCATTATCTATGCAACAGAAGCAAAAATAAGTGAAATTACATTAGGTTAAGAAACTTTTTTTGTGCAAAGAAGCAATGAGGGGCCTAGAGTGATAGCACAGCGGGTAGGGCATTTGCCTTGCATGTGGCTGACCCGGGTTTGGTTCCCAGCATCCCATATGGTCCCCTGAGCACCGCCAGGAGGAATTCCTGAGTGCAGAGACAGACATAACCCTTGAGCATTGCTGGGTGTAACCCAAAAGAGGGAAAAAAAGAAGCAATTAGTAGAATAAAAAGATATCCTATAGACTGGGAGAAAATATTTGTTCATGATGCATCTGACAAAGGGCTAATATTCAAGATTTTATAAGGCAAACTTCAAAATTCAACAACAAAACATACTCAATTAATAGCCCTTAAACAATATTTCAAAAAGGTATCTGTAGTCCATATTCACTGCAGTACTATTCACAATACCCAAAATCTGTCAGGGCTGGAGCGATAGCACAGCGGTAGGGCATTTGCCTTGCACGCAGCCAACATAATGGAGTACTATTCAACTATAAATAGAAATGAAATCATGAAATTTTCTACTACATGGATGGAACTAGAGGGTATTATTTTAAGTGATGTCAGTAAGGAGAAGTATATATGCTAAATTATATCTCTTATGCATGTAACATAAAGAAAAATAGCAAGGTAATAACAATGGCTATATACCTCAAGAGTTGGCCAACAGAACTAACTTTTCCAAGGAGATAGTGGGGTGGGAGGGGATTCAGAGACATTGTTGAAGGGACACTGACTCTGAAGGTGGATATGGTATTGGAAGATTATATTCATGAAACTTTATTATTAGAAATACCCTAAACCTTGTTTCCCAAATAAAAACTAAAGGGGAATAAAAGGAAGATCATGAGCTAAAATGATATATTTAAGTCTCTTTTCTCAGTGTTTTTGAACTGTGCCCAGTATAAAAAAGGCACTCTGCAAATTTTTGCTCAGTTAATAATCAAAAAAATCGCACATGATTCATCCAAAGAATGTATTAATCATATCAAGTTCAGAAAAAGAACTTTTAGTTTTAACCTGACTTCAAAGTCTATTATTTACCATGTGTTAAGACCTTTATCAAACTACCTAAACTCTGTGAGACTGGGGATTTTCATCCATATAATGGGAGAAATTGCCAACTTCACAGGAACATAATAAAAATCAATCAGTTACAATATAAAAAACATTTGGTACAAAATATGGCATAAAGAAACTTTCTAATAAATGAGTATTGCCACCAGTGATGGATATTGCCATCGTTGCTACTATTTCAACTAATATTGGCCACCATCATAGTCTTCCATTTTTTCTTCAAATAGACTGAAAATGGCTGTAAAATAAGAGACTGTCTTATGAGCCCATCGCAACAGGCTACTGTTTGAAATGATGGTGAGTAATAACTAGCTTGAGTGATCCAGAGGGAGAAAACAATCCTTTATGTTATATAGTCAGAGAGAAAATTTAATGTACCAAAACTTGAAACTTTAAGTCCAACCATTTTTTAATCTGCATTCTAAAATACACAGATGCATCCGTAATCCATTTCTAACTCAAAAAAGCTCATGGGATGGATGTTTTTCTCCACTTTTATAAATGAAAGGGGAAAAACTTAGAGAAGTTAAATGACTTATTCAAGAACTCAAGTAATAAAATAAAATTCTGTGATATGAGATGTTCACATTAAATGCTTGTGCTCTCCCCTATATTTTTGGAATATTACCATAAGAAGAGAACGAGAATAAGACTCATAAAAAATAAGGAGTTCATACAATGCATCCAATTTATCACCAGACTCTATAGGATAGAGTGAGGAGTGATAGATGTCTCCACAAATCTCTTCTTTTCTTCATTTTTGACATATGGTAAAACCACATTACCAACAAACAACACAATTACAGAGAAATATAACCATGCAATAAAATTCTAATCAATGAAATGTAAATGAAAGTGTTTTGAGATTTTATGCATTGGATTCTCTATTATCTTTCTCTTTTTCCACCTGCTAGAACCTGAGGGAACCTCCATTTCGCTGCTCAAATTGTGAAAGAAACATGGCTTCCTAAAGAATCATGGTGGAGGAGGGGCAGGAGAGGACGTAGATAGAACTGATGTTAATCTAGAATTATCAATTCAGAACCAATTTATAAAAGAATAATAAACCTCATGTTTTGTAAGTAGCTTTACTTCTGGGTGTCTTTGTTATAATGGTCTATGCTTACCATTACTAATACATAGAGACACAAATTTCAGGAGACAGTTGCAGAAAAGACAATTCAGGGAAACAAGGCAGTTGCTGAAAGATCTTTCCAGGACTTTTATGATAAAGATAAATAAGATAAACCTCCCATAAACTTAGAATAATGCATTTTCATAAAAGGAGAAGCTTCATTATAGTTTTTCTTTTATGAAGAATGGTTTTTGTGTGTGTATGTGTGTGTTTGTGTTTGTGTGTGTTGTGTGTGTGTTGGGGTAAAGGTTTGGGTTATCCCTGACAGTGCTTGGTGGCTACTCTGGCTTATAACTGATGTGGGGGCAGGTAACTCCTAGTTATGTTCAGAGGACTGAGTGGTGCCAGGGAACAAACTTGGTGAAATGCCTGAAAGGTAATGAATTCCCTGTCCAAATGTATGAATAGGAAAGAAATGACCCAGTGAGAAAAAAACACCAATTCCAGGGCTCAAGTTTTTCTGAGAGTTTGAACTAGATGACCTTAAGGTCCCTTCCATCCTTGACAGTCTAGATTTCAGAAGAAAACAAATCTCATCCAATTAAGGACCTTAGGAAAGTAAGCAATGACTCACTGATGTAGAAACTGGCTGTGCCTGAAGTTCAATTGCCCTAATCATCATCATCATCACAGAAGTTCTATTGGCTTTTTCCTCCTTTGATTAAAGTCCTCAGAAATACCTTCAGGCTCTCTTCCAAACAAATGGCCCATTACAGAAACTCAATTTTAATCTGATCTCTCTGTCAGTAATTACATTCTTGGTCAGGGAACAGGACATTCACTTAATGAAAGAGATGCAGCTCAAAGGGTAAGCACTAAAAACATCCAGAGGTGAAGGGCATGAATTTGGCATGACATGCCTCTATCAAATCACTTTAGAAAAATGCTGTGCAGTGAGGAAAAAGACCTGGTGTGGAAGACAGAGAGAAGCCTTGGGTCCCATCTTGTCTTTCACAATGATTTCCTTTCTCTTTTGCTAGATCTCGGCATTCTTCCACCTTATCCAACAATCTGTATTCCTCAGAGAAACCTGAAAGATGGACTGGAGAGATAGAACAGTGGGTAAGGTGCCTGACTTGCAGGTAGTCATGTAAGTTCTAAGCAAGTTGGGTGTGGTAAAAAAAAATCCAGAAAGACTACCCAAAACACAGAAATGGCCAAGATTTTCTCTGCTTTAATAACTTCCCTGAATTCCATGACTAACATTCATGGAAAATTGCTAAATATGCTAAAGTAATAAATATAATTATAAATATGCTAAAATTCTAACACATTTACAAGACCTTTCAGTCCCAATGACCTACACTCCTCTTTTCGGATTTACAAAAGCTATTCTATTTCTCATTTTTTGAGGGGGGAAGAGAGGTTAGTGTTTGGGTCACAGCCTGTGATGCTATGGTTTAATCCTGGCTCTGCACTCAGGAATTATTACTAACAGTGCTTGGGGGACCGACCATCTTGGATGCTAAGCATCGAACCTGGGTTGCCTGTGTGCAAGGCAAGCACCCAAGTGGCCACTACCAGTCCGGCAACAGAAGCCATTCTATTTGATTCATACTTAGGTTTCTGAGTTCTAGGAGTCTCTATTTCCTTAATCAGTGTAAATAATGCTATCTGTTAACATTAGTATGTTAGTATCCCTGATTCTCTAAAGATGATGTCTACTTACCTTTGCATCTCTGCTTTAAAAAATATATTTAAAAGTCACTTCCGGAGCATGTACTCTGTACCTATATCATCATGTGTATGTGGGTGTTTGATAGGAGGGGAATGTAAACTCACACATATCTCTTTTAGGTATATAAGGCAGATATTATTACAACATACAAGGACACTAAGGTACAGAGGAATCATGCGATTTTTCCCATAGCCATACAGCTAGTGAGTAGCAGATTGTCACCCACGTAGTCAAAGTCTAGAGTCCAATTTTTTTGTTTGTTTGTTCAGTGCCCTCCCAAATGGTATGGTCAATACAAGGAATGTAAAGTATGTATGTGCCAGAATCTAGAAATAACCCAAGTGCCCAACAACAGAGATGGGTGGATAAAAAGACGATGGTATATCTACACAATGGAATACTATACAGTCACAAGAAAAAATAAATCATGAAACTTGCTTATAAATAAATGGTCATGGAGAGTATCATGCTTTGTGAAATGCATCAGAAGGAGAGGGACAGATATAGAATGATTACAATAATTTATGGGATATATAAAAACATAGTATGAAACTAATACCCAAGGACAGTAGAAACAAGGGCTAGGAGGATTAGTCCAAGATTGGAAGTTTGTCACAAGTCGGGGTAGGGAGATGAGGGCAGTTAGGATACAGAAGGGACCACAATATGACAATAATAGTTATAAATCACTCGGGATACTCTGGAGTGCTGAAAGTAGGTAAAGGTATATAACGGATAACTTTTCAGTATCTTTACTGCAAACAATTAATGTCCAGAAGGAGGAAGAGAGAGAGAGACAGAGACAGAGACAGACAGAGACAGAGAGAAAGAGAGAGACAGAAAGACAGAGAGACAGAGAGAACACCTGGAGGCAGGCTGGAGTGGAGGGGTGGGAGGGAAACTGGGAGCATTGGTAGTGGGAAATATACATTGGTGAACACTGATGTTGGGACATTGTATGAATGAAACCCAATCACAAACGATTTTGTAACTGTGTATCTCACCGTGAGTCAATAAAGCAAAAATCCCCACCCACTGAGAAGTGACAGAAGTCTTCTTTGAGAAGGTAGTAGAGGATTTAGGACTTGAATGTTCAGCATATTTAAGTACTCTGTACAAAGTTATCGGCTACTTTCAAGACTGGTTTTCTCTGTCACTTTTGGGGATCTTACTCACTGAAGTTGAAATAATTAGCATGGGGTTTCTTTTCTCCAGGATATGGTGGTGCATTTGTTCTTCTCATAAAACTTGGGCTTATTTCCCAATATAATTGATCCCTTAACCTTCAAAGAATCAAACATTCTCGTCTCCTTCAAAACAATAGAAAAATAAAAAAACAATTTCTCTTTACCTTCTAAATCTTGGTAACTTAAAATAGTAGAGTGAGGGAAAGAACATTAAGGTCTCGTTGGTTTCAATTTTCAACAGTGTAATGTATAATTTTTCTCACTGGAATTTCAAGAATTCTTATTATTTAATCTGTTATTTATTCTACTAAAGTACAGTCTTCCTTAAGAGCAAAAGGATTAATGGTTTCAAATTTCAGCACGTTGACCTTTATTCTACATTAAAATGCTTATTTGAAACCACTCTGCCAAGCTCCCATAAGCCATTTGGTATTGAACATTGAAGGAAATATAAAGTTTAACTCCCACTACAGCCAGGAAGCAGGATTTTTAAAATAAAAATAAGCTTTCGAGTGTGTAAGCATAGGTGCATAGAAGATGCTTTGCTGAGTTTGCGCACAAACCAGGTGAGTGAAAGCTAGGTTGGATTAGGACCTGCTTCTCTTTCAGCCTTGGCTTCCTTCCAGCTTGGGCTGTTTGTTTCCTTCTCACAAAAGGACATAATTTGTTCTACAGTATGGAATGGGTAGAAGAAAAAACACAAAGAGTGATGAATTAATAAAGTATTAAAAATAAAGTAAAGGGGCTGGAGAGATAGTAGAGAGGTGAAGGTACTAGTCTTTCATCTTCCATGTAGTCAATCCTGGTTCTATCCAAACAGCACATATGATCCTTCAGCACTGTCAGGAATAATTCCTTATCACAGTGAATGTGGCCCCCAAACGCCAAAATAAAGTTGATAAAGAAGAAAAAATTTTAAATGTGCATTTCTTGACAACCTATTATGCATTACCCATTACTGGGTAATTTTCATGTGGCTTGACATGAAACAACTCTTTGGCTAAAGTAGAAGTGACTCACTTCCCTGCTCTCTCAACCTCCTCCCTGATCTCCAGTGGCATCATACCAATGACATACACAAATGATTCTTTTTATCTTTCGTTATACTCAGATATGTGTTTTACATATCACAATAGAATGAGGGTTTCTTTTGGAGATAAACACTGATATTTTAACAATTTCTCTTTCCTCTGATGGGGAAAGGCTCATATTTAGTAGAGTGCTACTCAATTCTTTTGAAATAATCGCTAGAAATCACCTCAGTCCTATATATTAAAAAATCTTCTGATCAGTCCTATTAATAATGCAACCCAAAAAAGGTCCGGTTTCCTGGTTCCCTACAAAGCTCAGGGAGCCAGATGTGGGAAGACATCCATCTCTTTAGTATCCCCTTGGGACTTTGGCTTTTCATCAAGTTTTGACAAAATTCTAGTCTCTGACTAGTCTATCATTAGTTCCTTCATCATCATTTAAAATGTGTGGTAATTGGTGCCTACTCAAGAGACTAACATCTCATTTCATAGTGTCTCAGGGGCTGGACCTCCATTAAATATAGTTTCCTCCCTCAGTATTATGCCTATACCCTTATGTGAGATACTCAGTATGAAAGAATAGCTTTCTGAACTTTTACTGTCCAATGTCTGGGTTGATTTATTTTTCCAATCTCAATATGAGTTCAACAAATCCAACTGGCATCAGGCTCCAACAATTGGATACAAAGCATTCCCATAAAAGGACTTAAAAACAAATTGAGACAAAGTCCTGATTGAATTTATTTGTGGTAACACAGGTACCTGATAGGCATGGTATGTGTATGAGAGGGTCAAAATGTTAGAAAGATTGCTAGAACAAGGAGATTGAATGAAATAAAATAACATAAAAACTATTATTCGAACATAGAATGTCCTGACCTCATGTTAGGCTGTCTTCACCTGGGCAACTCGCAGGGGTCGGGTTGAGTTTCCCTTCCCACCCCAAGCAGCAGAAAACCTCCAGAACTCAACCCAAGCACCCATGCTCAAGGCTATCCATAGGCTCAGAGGAGCCTCACATATGAGGGAATGAGTGATTGTGACCTCTTTATATCTAGCCCACTGATGTACCAAAAGTAACACACATTTTTTTGAATTTTACATATTACTTATAATCTCTTAAACAAGGGCTTAAATGGCTTCAGGACGAAATACAACAATCTTCACACACTTTCCTCTTATGGTGGTGGGAGGTGCACGGTGGTGGGATTGGTGTTTGAACACTATCTGTAATGAACTACTGTAAAGGTAAGGTAAGGTAAAGGCCCTCCCGTTGATCGTCGATTTGCTCGAGCGGGCCCAGTAACGTCTCCATTGGAGACTTTGTTGTTACTGTGTCTGGCATATCGAATACTCTCGGTAGCTTGCCGGGCTCTCCCAGAGGGGCGGAGGAATCGAACTCGGGTCGGCCATGTTGGCCACTTGTAAGGCGAATGCCCTACCCGCTGTGCTATCGCTCCAATGAACTACTGTGAACAACTTTATAAAAATAATATTTTAAAAAAATTAAAAATATTATTTAAAACACAGATTCAGAGAACGTATTCAGTGAATGAGTCATAAACCCTCATGTATCATCTCAGAAATGTATAGGAAACAAGCATATTTAAGAATTTACCTAAAGAGGATTTACCTATTCTAGGATGAGAACAATGGAGATAGAGTGATGAATCAGATATACTTCATCATCATAATTAGTTTATAATTTAGTAAGGAGAAAGCAATTAAGTGATGGTTTAGAAGAAAACATGAAGCAATGAAGAAAACAAGATGAAAAAAAGGACATAACTATGTCTGAGCAGTCCATGAAGAGGTCAAATGATGAAGACAATTGATCTAAGTCCTTCACCATGAGTAGAAGTTTCTAAATCTTTGAAGTAAGAAAAGGCAGATATACTACTTAAACAATGGGCTCACACTATACATAAGTTTACATTCAGTGTACAGTAAATAGTTGGGTATAGATAAATCTGACAATCCTGCCTGGAGTGGAAAGTAGTATGACTAGAAAGAGTTGGGAACAAGAAGTTAGATGAGTGCTAGTTTTCATTTTACAATTCAATTAAACTGTTATGGGTGAATACTAGGAAAGATAAGAAGGGGAAAGGTACCATAGAGCCATAGAGGCAGGCTGGATAGGTGGGGGCAGGAGAGAAACTGGAGTCATTGGTGGTGGGAAATGGACACTAGTAGAAGGATGGGTGTTGGATCATTGGATGACTGAAATATGATTGTGAGCAGCTTTGTAACTTTGTATCTCATGGTGACTCAATTGAAAAATAAAAATAAAAAAAGAATGGGCAAGGGCGGAATCATAACTTGAACCAATGCCACAGACCTTGAGTCCTTTTTTTCCAGGATGAGTAGCATCTGTAAAGTGAGAACTACAAGGAATATATATAGTTGCAAAATCATAGCAACCAGCTGTTTACAATTATATGTCACTCATTAAAAAATTATTCAAAGTGACATTCAATTCATTACTTTGAATTCCAAAATAATAGAAGTTTCATATGAAAAAAATTATCAAGTTTTATATTTTTAATAATACAAAGAATGTTAAGGAAAGCCTTAGGACTCTCTTCACATGAAAGCCACCTAGAATCAACTGTTATCTTCTTTGAAATTTTTGCAAGACAATAAGGATGATAGGGATAGCCAAAAGCCCAGGTTCTAAATTCACAGTCTAGACTCCTAGAGAACCTGAACATGTTTGCCACTCAATGCCTCTTTTGCAGACCACAACACCCAAAAAGAGAGAGAGAACAAAAGGGAATGCCCTGCCACAGAGGCAGGGTGGGAGGGGGGGATGGAGGGGATATTATCCATGGTGGTGGAAAATGGGCACTGGTGGAGGGATGGGTATTTGATCATTGTATAACCGAAACCCAAGCACAAAGATTTGTAAATCTACAACTGTACCCCATGGTGCTTCACTAATAAAAAAAAGAGAGAGAAAGAGAGAGAGAGACAGAGAGACAGAGACAGAGAGAGAGCAGAAACAGAGATAGGCAGACAGAAATGAGAGAACAAAATGACCAAAAGACATAAGTATGGGTAGATGGTAGTGGCGGCTATTGTGAGGGAGAAAATCAACCTCTGCTAGTGTCTTTTGTACACTAGGCACTGCTCTAGAAATTTAAGTATATGTAGTTCTTTTTCATATGATGGGAGGTATAAGGGGCATTTCAATTTGCTCTTAAAGAACAGTTGAAACCCGCAGCTTTAGAAAATAGGCCTGTTTTCAGAGACTTGTCTTAAAAATTACTATGATTGCTGTCCCACTGATGCAGTGTTATTTTATTCATAGGCAGGAACTATAACTGACCTGAGCTTCAAATTCCACTTGTCTATCTATTCTTTGCATTTCAGCGTTTGCCCCTAGATCCAGTGCAAATCCTGGAAGAGAAGGACATAGAACTCTCGAAGACTGAGCTAGAAAAAGTCATTGTGGCAGCAGAGGAAACAAATCGATGAATTCTGGAAGATGATGTGCTTGTGGTATCTTGGAGGCATTCAGGAAACCTCCAAAGAAAGTGACTGCAGCAACCATAGTCTCTTCTTTATTGCTCATGTGCACTCACCACAGTGAGCAGTACCAGGAATTCTAATGAGAAGCTGACTTCAGCAGAGTCTAAAGGGCACCAAGAGATCAGAAAATAATACTTTTAGGGATTTATTCACAATACCAAGGAAACATTCCAACTTAACAAGCTATAGGCTCCCTCTCTCCCTCAAGAGGAAATACTTTTAAAGTGCTTCCTCACTTTATCATCCATACTGTATAGTATGTCTGTCCTATCTCTTTTGCATTCTCTTTGAAGTTCCCCAACTTTGACCTCTGTTTTGTCCCTTTCTGTTTACTTGTTCACCAAACTGGGAGCTGGGGTACTGGCTCTGCCACTTGACAGAGACAAAGTGACCCTGGAAAAATTCCTTCTTTTCCTGAGCTTCAGTTTCCAAAATTGGAAGTAAAGTCCCTTTGATTTAATTTTTTAATGATTTTATATTTAATTTAATCACTACATTGTCTAGCAGGACATCTGATTACATTTGAACTTCTATCTTGTCCTCTTCTGTATTATATTGTCCTCACACATTTGAACTATATTACTGATGCAATAAAAGACTCCGTAGAAATGATATGCCATACTCGGTGTTATCTTCCTCTCCCTCCCTCTTCTAGTGCCTAACAGAAGACTGGAATGGCCTAAACACCTTCGGAGGTATGGCTTTATAGCTAAGAGTATAGGTTTTAAAACCAAATACCTTTGGCTTCTTAGTTTTTTTAATTAAGAGTTTAGTACTATTATGCCTCAGTTTCTCCTATTGTAAAATGTTAGGGTTGCCAGTGGTACCCACCTCATATGGTTCTTAAGATTAAAAGCGCTGACAGACATAAAATGGTTGGCAAAGTACTTGGAACACTGTATATGTTCAGTAAAGATAAGCCTGGATCATACAGTCAGAGGTCAAGGATTAAGCAAACTGAGCCTGAATGCACTGTCAGGGGCAAGATTATGAAGAATTTTGCATAATTTCTAAAGGACTTTAGCTTCTTATCCAAAATGATAATTGGAGAATTGGGAAGTGAGAGGGAAACAGGAGATCATATTTGAACTCTCTGTGGTTTATAAAAAATAAATGAGAGAGAGAGAGACAGCCAAAGAGAGAAGAAACACACACAGGGAAAGAGAGAGAGAGCGAGAGAGAGAAAGAAGAAAATTTAAATATGTTTAAAATAAGTTATGAGGGATACCCAACAACCATTTTACAACATACATTAAAAAATAATTCAAAATGAAGACTTGATTATAAGACTTGAAAACACAAAAGTTCTAAAAGAAAAGAAAGGTGGTAAGCACCTTTAGTCTTAGTGATGATTCATTAAGTATGACTTGAAAAGCAAATACAAAATAAAAACTAAGTGGGACTACATCAAATTAAAGGGCTTCTACATAGCAAAAGAAATAAAATGAGGGACTGGTGGGTAGGGCATTTGCCTTCCACATGGCTGACCCGGGTTTGATTCCCAGCATTCTATATGGTCCTCTGAGCATGGCCAGGAGTAATTCCTAAATGCAAAACCAGGAGTAACCTCTGTGCATCAATGAGTGTGACCGCCCCAATATATATATATATATATATATATATATATATATATATATATAATTAAAGACAACCTAAAGAATAGTAGAAAAATTAATTAATATATATATGATTAGAGGTTAATCACTTAATCACTTAAATTCCCGTTAGTCGTCGATTTGCTCGAGCGGGCGCCAGTAATGTCTCCATTTGTCCCTGTCGCGTGCTAGTGTAGCCCAATGGCATCTGTTCGCTCTGGGAACATGAAGAGCCTCAATCCGATCGTTCATGATCTTGACGAAGAAGTCTGAGCATCTAGTAGGTGGGCGGCCACACGGTCTTTTGACATCCCGTGGAATCGTGGAATCCAGTCGGTAACAGCTCTAGTCCAGCGGTCGTCTTTAAATCTCATTACATGACCAGCCCATCTGATTTTTGACACCTTGGCAAATGAGACAGCGTCCCTGATTCTTGATCGTCGACGGATGTTGGAACTCCGGATTCTTTCTCTCATTTGAGTGAAACGTGATATTACAAGCACAGCTCTTTCTATTCTTCTTTGGGAGACCTGAGTAGCATTCTCATCCTGTTTGCGTAGGGCCCAGATCTCTGAGGCATATGTTAATGCAGGAAGAACAGTGGAATCAAAGAGATGTGCCCGGAGCCGGAGGTTCTTCGTCCTCTTAGCTATTTCTTCGATGTTCTTGAAGGCGTTCCAAGCCTCTCTCTTCCTCCTGCGCAGCTTGGGTGCCAGGTCATTTGTCATGTTGACTTCTCGACCTAGGTACACATAGCTGTTGCATTCGGAGATGGTCGTTCCGTTGAGAGCGAATGGGGCATCAGGAACGAGGCTGTTTCTCATAAACATTGTCTTCGTAAGATTCAGCTGTAGTCCTACCTTTCCACACTCACAGTCAAAGTCGGCCAGCATTTGTGCTGCTTGGCTGATGTTTGGTGTTATTAAAACAATGTCATCAGCAAAGCGGAGGTGGTGTATTTGCCGACCATCGACCATCTATCTTCACTCCCATTCCTTCCCATTCCAGTCATCGCATGATGTTCTCGAGGGTGGCACTGAAGAGTTTCGGTGAAATGGTATCACCCTGCCGCACCCCTCTCTTGACATCAACGATCACTTCTTTGTAGAATGGTGAGATCCTGGTAGTGAATCCGCAATACAGCTCACGGAGGATCCTGATGTATTGGGCTTGAATGCCCTGATTGGCTAGGGCTTCAATGACTGCTTCCGTCTCAACAGAATCAAAGGCCTTCTTTAAATCAATGAACGTTAAACAAAGCGGCATCTTGAACTCCCGAGAAACCTCAATGAGCTTGGTTATCGTGTGGATATGGTCAATGGTGCTGAATCCTTTGCGGAACCCGGCTTGCTCGCATTCGATATGCCAAAACCAGTAATTACAACTGGTCTCATTCACCTTAGAGGTTAATATCTTAACTATATTAAGAGCTTGATAAAACTTAATGGTAAAAATGGAATTTAAAAATAAACATAAGAAATCTTCATAATGTTTACGTAGAGGTTAAACCACATGATATTCCCATTCTAGCAACAGTGAATGAGGGTTTCTTTTTCACCACAGCTTATCAATACCTGTTTATTTTGAGTATTTCTGACAAAAGTCATTCTCACAGATGTGAGATAATAACTCATTGTTATTTTTGTTTGCAGTTTCTTGGTATAAGTGAAAACAAACATTTTTTTCATACATCTACTGGCCACCAATATGTTTTCATCGGGGAAATGTCTATTCATCGCCTATCTCCATCTCTAGAAGGGGAGAGGGATGACTCTTTTGTTGTTGTTGAGCTTTGTGAGTGCTTCATATGTTCTGGATATTAGTACTTTATCTGATATGTTATACACAAATAATTTCTACCATTCAGTAGGATGTACTTATTTTAGCACAAGTTTCTTTTGCCATGTAAAATCATTTAATTTGAGGTAGTTCTATTTGTTTATTTTTGTTATCTTTACCAATGGATCAAATAATTGAAGATACCTCTGAGGCCAGCAAGCTACCAAGAGTATCTCGTCCTCATAGGCAGAGCCTACCAAGCTCCTCGTGGCGTATTCTATATGCCAAAAGCAGTAACTATAACAGGTCTCATTCCCCTGACCCTGAAAGAGCCTCCAATCATTGGGAAAAACGAGTAAGGAGAGGCTGCTAAAATCTCAGGGTTGGGACGAATAGAGACGTTACTGGCGCCCGCTCAAGTAAATTGACAAACAATAGGATGATAGTGATACAATGATACAGTAAGACCTCTGAGGCACAGAACTCCTATATGACCCAGCAATTCCACTTCTTGACATCTATCCCCAATCACGGTATCATGTCCTCCCGTTGTTCATCGATTTGCTCGAGCCGGCCCAGTAATGTCTCCATCATGAGACTTGTCGTTACTGTGTTTGGCATATCGAATATGTCACAGGTAGCTTGCCAGGCTCTGCCATGTGGGCGAAATACACTCGGTAGCTTGCCGGGCTCTCCGAGAGGGGCAGAGGAATCAAACTCCGGTCGGCCATGTTGGCTGCATGCAAGGCAAACGCCCTACCGCTGTGCTATCTATCCCCAAACACAAAAAAATTAACTTGAAATTAACTTAAAAAGACATATGCACAACATTGTTCATTGCAGCACTTAGTACAATAGACAGGATATGGAAGCAACCCAAATGTCAAATGAATAAAGAAATTATGATCTACATACACAATGAAACACTATGTAGCTATAAAGAAAGATGAACTCTTTCAGTTATCTGTAATGTATCATAGTGAAAAAGACAAATACAGCATCATCTAACTCATCTGTGATGTATATATATAGAGAGAGGAAACAAGTGAATAGACAATAGTGAATAATGGCAAATAGTTTGCCTCGGGTTACAAAACTCAAATTACTAAGTACTGGGAACAGACATGAGGAGGAAGAAGAGATAAAACTACAGGTGACATAGGAACAATGATAGAGTGTCTGGACACTTTGGTGGTAGTGGGACAGAGGAACTATGTACATCAGTACCATTTAAGTACGCTAAGCACTGTAGCACTGTCCTCCCGTTGTTCATTGATTTGCTCGAGCGGGCATCAGTAACCTCTCACAACAAATTGTGAGACTTGTTACTATTTTTGGCATATCGAATACGTCATGGGGAGCTTGCCAGGCTTTGCCATGCGGGTGAGATACTCTTGGTATACCAAGAGTATCTCACCAAGACACTGAGACAGAGAGACAGAGCCAAGAAAATCTGCTGTTGGCTTTGAAACAATGGGTATAGATATTGAAGTCTTATGGTGAGTGAAACCAGTCAGAGAAAGACAAATGACTTATTTCATATGTGGAATATAGATTTATAAAACATAAAAATATGTTTATAGATATGGAGAAACATGGATGGTTGTCTGAGATGGAGTGGTGTTGGAAAGTGAACAAAATGCATGATGGAGGTCAAAAGGTACAAATTTCCAGTCATACAGTGAATAAGGAATAGGGATGCATTGTATAACAGGAAGGCTAGTTAATAACTTTCACATATTTGTAAGTTGTGACAAACTTCTGTCATATAAAAATAAGTAATAGGAATATGATGTACAACTTAAAAGCTAATTAATAGCATTCACATATTTGCTCCTATAACGAATTTTTGAAAATTGCCAAGAATGTAGATCTCAACAGTTCTACAAATCAAAAAATAATATTGTTGTATAATTGAAACCCAAGCACAAAAATTTGTAAGTCTACAACTGTACCTCATGGTGTTTCACTAACAAAAATTTAAAAAAAAAGAAAAAAATAATATTGTGAGTATGTATATGCTTATGTATATGAGTAACATGTTATCTAGATTTATTGTGGCGATCATTTCACAAGGCATGCTGATATTGAATCATATTGTACACCTGAAACTGTTATATTTCAACTATACTTTACTCAAAAATAAAAATAAATATCTAAGGAATGCTTGGTAATTTAAAATATAACTTCACATTTCCTGGCACTGAGTTTCCAAATACCATCTCCAAATAACCCTCTCTCCAAGGGATGGGAGAGAGTCTAGGTTCTCATGAAGTCATGTGGTACACCTTTATTTCCAACTTATCCAATCCATCCTCTCCAGTTACAGAATGTTAATGACTTTATCAATATTATTATGTGTAGTCACTGACATGATCTCCTCTCATCAGTGCCTTTTGAGCATCATCTGCCTTGCCATCCCACATGCTGCCTAATCTTACAGGGAGTCTCTTTGATTGCTCTGCTGCTCACTCAGAGTTACCTAATCATATATGACCAGTAATTCTGGTGGCAATCAAATTTGCCACCTAAGTCACTTTCAAATCTGAAAAAGAACACTACGCTGTAGGGCGTTTGCCTTGCATGCAACCAACATGGCCGAGCCGAGTTTGATTGCTCCACCCCTCTCGGAGAGCCCAGCAAGCTACCGAGAGTATCTCGCCCACATGACAGAGCCTGGCAAGCTACCCGTGATGTATTCAATATGCCAAACACAGTAACATCAAAGTCTCCAATGGAGACATTACTGGGCCCGCTCGAGCAAATCGATGAACAACGGGAGGACAGTGACAGTGACAGTGACTGATAATTATACTGATTTGAGAGCATAAACAGTGGTTTATATATGGTCACTCTATCCATTGGTGTGGAGACAGGCTACCTCTCATAGTCTTTCTAGAATTTCCCTTAATCTATAAAGTCATTTCCATTTTACAGTAAACATCCACATCATTATTTCATTGATTCTAACATCAGCCATGAAAGTTTTACGGGGTAGTAACAATTTCTTTTACCAAAGTAGCTTTCCTTATACCATCCTGCTGGTCAGGGGTCAGAACAGAACATAAACTTCTGCTCTACTCTGACACCTTCTTTAGCCCTTTGCTTTGCTGAGATTTCATGGGAATTGATGTTATTTCCTCAGGTTGAAAACAGCAAAAAAAGCATTTCACATGCATAGTAGGAGGTTGAGAAAATTGTACTGAGTAGATAATTAAGAAATACCAAAATATGGCAAAATGTCAAGAGCTAATGAATAATTATCTAGATTGTAGAATATTGACTTCCTTATTTTTCCTATACTAAAAGGTACTCATTATATAATTAAAAAGTCCTATTTTCCTTTATTTTTTTCTTAAGAATCAAGAATCCTCAATAAAAGAACCATTTTCCATGGAAAAAAAAGAAAAACATTGATTTGAGCTAGACCTGGTTGTGTTAAGCTAGACCTTAAAAAACAAATACAAAGGCCGCAGCTCTTTCTCACCGCCAGCGTTCAGTGGTCTTGGGTTGCTTCCTCCAGCCCACTGATGGCAACAGGGAGACAAAGGAGGAAATGAGGGCCAGGTTTGTTGGTGTCAGTTGCAGTTTATTCCATTCTCATCTCCATTCTCTCCTGACTCTCCTTCCCAGAATCTCTTTTCCTTCCTCCT
This sequence comes from Sorex fumeus, assembly GCF_029834395.1. Classification (NCBI taxonomy): domain Eukaryota; kingdom Metazoa; phylum Chordata; class Mammalia; order Eulipotyphla; family Soricidae; genus Sorex; species Sorex fumeus. The sequence continues at coordinate 17,815,341 of NW_026606102.1, read as the reverse complement.
CTGCCCACTCTTACAGTTGAGGGGTTCAGGGTAAGAATTACACATAGGTATCATCATGCAATCAATGGATGTAAGGTCTCTCCCTCAGGGGAAGCTTCTTCTAGGACAAACTCTCATCTAGCAAGAAGACCCCGCCTAAGGGCAAAATATCATCTATGGGTGCATTTCTCTTTCCCTTAGTCCAGCAAGCATATAAACATTCATCCTAATTCTACTCCTTAATAATATTAGTTATTTTTGTATGGACACAGTAAAAGATACACTAAACTTTATAGGATGGCTCTCCTGGGGACATTTCACTATAGATCACAAATTACAGTGCTCAGACCAGATTAGTCTTTCCTAACCCTAGCAGGGTTCTAATCCAGTTGTTACTTTTTGGATCATGACACAATTTGTCCATGACCATGCTCTTGACTTATAGTTAAGTATCATGGTGCTTTGGCCTAGCCCATTTTGATGCCAGCGTAGCTCGCAGCTTGCTCTGAATCCATCCAGTTCCTCATTGGGACCCTACTTTTGGGGTGCTAGAAAATAAGGGCAACTGAGGCTTAAATTAAGAGAACAGATTCCCAGGAGTGAACATTATTAGGAGCCAATTAACTCCCAAATTACAAAAGCATAGCATTAACTTTCTTTCTGTGTCTATACTAAAAGGACGTTGCTCTAAAGTAACTATGCAATGGACATAAGGAGAAGAGAAAAACAGTATTTCACTTAGAGATTTCTGAGGAATATTACCTTACAAGTTAAGAGTCTGATTAGGAGGGAAAGGTGATAGACCGTTAGGGAAGCAAAGCACAGAGAAGAAAATTACAGATAAACATAGAGGAATGAGAGTGTCTCAGAAGCACTGTGCTAAACCTAAGCTCCCTTTGGCAAGGGAGACAGGACATACCAATGTTATCCCAATATGTTTAGCTGCATTCCAATAAACAGAGGAATGGGAGTGCCTCGGGTGCATTGTGATAGGTGTAACCCAATAAATCTAAACTCCCCGTGGCGAGGGAGAACAAACCAATGTTAAACCTAAAATGTTTAGAGCTATATTTCAACACTGAGTTGTACTTTTACATGCTGCTAACTGAACATCAGTTTCCAGATTACCAGATTACAGACTAGAGAGACCATCACTATCTCACATGACTGCTGTGAAATCTGTCAGATTTAACAAACAAGAGCCCCCATATCAGGGCCTAACTTGCAGCAGACTCTCAATATATGTTCATTCTTTTCATAGGAGTGCTATAGATGCCGCCTCCCAAGGTTTCTGACAAGCTTTGTGCCTCCTCTGCTTACAGCTCTGGAGTCATGGAGGGAAGCCTGTGACAGCTGTGCCCCTCAGTGTGCAGGCGGGCCTGTCCAGAGATGCTGGTGCCTTAATGTGAGGAGGCAGTCCTGTCAGAATTGCTAGGGGTTAGTCATCCCACCTTCAGGGTTTCTGACAGGATGTTTTGATAAAATAAATCTATTTTAAGTGACTGTAATGAAATACTAACCAGTTTCTGAAGGGCTTTTAAGACGTTTTTTAAGAAGTTTCAGATCAAAGGCCTTGGGGAGGCTGACTTCTTGTATTAAATATTTAGTCCTGATTCAGTCACTTGGGAACTCAGACATTTTGACATTAGGAGAGGAAGAAAGCACATTCCAACTGGGGCCATATTTATGCTAAAGATACAGATGACCCACTCAATACCCAGAGGCCTATTTTCTGGTTCTTATTGACTGGAAGGTTGGAAGAGGTGTCCTTGAAGACTATCCACCTAAGTATTCAGAATCTTAAAGAATTATTCATGCTTTATATGGATTGGAAAAAATGACCTCTTGGATTGCCCTGACAGCAGGGATCTGCCTTCCCAGCTGCCATCACCAGTCTCAGTGACTATCACTGCATAATGCCACTTAGCCTGCCAAATGCCTGATGCCTATAATGCTTTGCAGTCCAGCTGGGAGACAGTGTCCTTAAAACCACTTATGGCTCATAGAGTCCTGAGAAGAGTTTTTCTGAAAGGTCACTTTTCAAGTTAGGGACATGATTCGGGCTGGTATCAGGAACTCCTGCATAACATTTCCAATTTCTACCTGTTATATTCCATAGTGCTTCAATAACAAACGGCTAAATGCAGATGGTCCTAAGAGAAAGAGAATGAAGCCTAGGATACAGTAAAAAAGGTATCAATTCTTGACTTATACCAGATCAGAACCACCTTTGGAGATCTGGTGGAAATTATAAATCTTCTCCAAGAAGAACTTACAAGCATATAGGATGACCACATTTGGTACCTAGTATTAGGTAATTCAAGTATCATCTCTTTCAGCCCATCCTTGAAGTTTGAGTTTCTAAACCTTGGTTTTACGTCATAGTAGATTTTCCCAGAACTTACTAACTTTGAGTGTTTTTTATGGGTTTTAAAATTTTTATATGATGGAGAAACCTTACAGGGTTTGATGTTTGGTAGCTAGGGTATATCAGTGCTCAGTAACTAAGCAGTACTAAGTAATAACTAAATCTCATAACTCCAGTTTCCTAATTTTAACATACAATATTACCCCCTAGAGCTATTAGGAGTCTAGTGAAATACTGTATATAAATCATATAGGTTTCCTGACTTACATTCAACTTTCAGTGTATAATTTTCAAAGTCTTATCCTCTCCATCCAAGTCTCTCTCCAGAACAAACCTAATGTATCTAACCAATTTCCAGACATCTACTCTAGCAACTCTAATATAGTTAAACTGTTTATTTCAAAAGTTCAGAGACCATGTCTATTTTACTCTCAATTACTAAATCTGAGCTAGCAACTAAATACAATCGGTATTCAATTCAATGCAAAAAAAGAGCAGAAACAGCAGTCCCTGGACACATGAGAATTTGCAGAGAGGAAGTAAGAACAGTAAAATTTTTTCCCTCTGCTAAGGAAACAAGGGTTTCATGATCCTAATAAAGTAAGAATTTAGGAGTCTGGCAAGCCTTGCTTCAAACACTGTCTCTTCTCTGAGAGACTGGACATTCTTCAAGGGGATAAAACAAAAACATGAAGTCATCACCTTGACTTTCTACTACCATTTATTTGTACTTGTTTCTGATATTGATGGTCACAAATACATACACTTTCTAGAAGTTTAAGAATACTGAATAGCTTGATTTAACTTATTAACACATTTCTCAGGAAATGTGCTGGAATATGCAAGAAATTCTCTTCATCTCCACTTTTGTGACTCTACTTCAGTTCAAACAAGTCAGAAACCTAAGAGTACTGCTTGACTCCTTTTTTCTTCACCTTCAGTTAAACAGCAATTTTGTGATTTTTAACTTATCAAGATTTTTCTATGTTTATCACTGCTGTCTTAGTTTTATTTTTATTATTAGTGAAACACCATGAGGTACAGTTGTATATTTACAATTTTTTGTGCTTGGGTTTCGATTATACAATGATCAGATACCCATCCCTCCACCAGTGCCCATTTTTCACCACCATGGATAATATTCCCCCACCCCCATCCTCCCATCCCCCCGCCTCTGTGGCAGGGCAATCCCCTGTGTTCTCTCTCTCCTTTTGGGTGTTGTGGTCTGCAAAAAGAGGCATTGAGTGGCAAACATGTTCAGTCCATAGTCTACTTTTGACATGCATCTCCCCTCCTGGGAGGATCCTCCAAACACCCTTTATTTGGTGCTCCCCTTCTCTATCTGAGCTGCCTTTTCCTCTAGAATGTCCGGCTGGCCAATAAGCTATGGAGTAATCCTCCTGGTGCTGATCTCAGCTATTCTTGGGTATTAATGTCATATTTTGTCACTTTATATCCCCCAGATGAATGCAATCTTTCTATGTCTATCCCTCTCTTTCTGACTCATTTCGCTTAGCATGATACTTTCGATGTTGTACCACTTGTATGTAAATTTCATGACTTCATCTTTTCTAACAGCTACATAGTACTCCATTGTGTACTATGGAGTTTCTTTTTTTTTTTTTTCCCTTTATTTTATTTTATTTTTTTTAAAGTTGTAGATTTACAATTTTTTGTGCTTTGGTTTCAATTATACAATGATCAGATACCCATCCCTCCACCAGTGCCCATTTCCCACCCCCATCCCCCATCCCCCCTGTCTCTGTGGCAGGGCAATCCCCTGTGTTCTCTCTCTCCTTTTGGGTGTTGTGGTCTGCAAAAGAGGCATTGAGTGGCAAACATGTTCAGTTCATAGTCTACGTTCGACATGCATCTCCCCTCCTGGGAGGATCCTCCAAACATCCTTTATTTGGTGCTCCCTTCTCTATCTGAACTGCCCTTTCCTCTAGGATACCCGGCTGGCCTCTAAGTTATGGAGTAATCCTCCTGGTGCTGATCTCAGCTATTCTTGGGTATTAATCTCATACTTTGTTACTTTATATCCCCCAGATGAATGCAATCTTTCTATGTCTATCCCTCTCTTTCTGACTCATTTCGCTTAGCATGATACTTTCCATATTGTACCACTTGTATGTAAATTTCATGACTTCATCTTTTCTAACAGCTACATAGTACTCCATTGTGTAGATGTACCAAAGTTTCTTTAACCAGTCATCTGTTCTTGGGCATTCAGGTTTCTTCCAGTTTCTGGCTATTGTAAAGAGTGCTGCAATGAACAAACAAGTGCAGATATCACTTCGACTATACATTTTTGCCTCTCTGGGATATATTCCCAGGAGTGGTATTGCCGGGTCAAATGGGAGCCCAATTTCTAATTTTTTGAGAATCGTCCATACTGTTTTCCAGAAAGGCTGAACCAGTCGACATTCCCACCAACAGTGCAGGAGTGTCCCTTTCTTGCCACATCTGCACCAGCATGGGTTGCTTTTGTTCTTCTGGATGTGGGCCAGTCTCTGAGGTGTGAGATGGTATCTCATTGTGGTTTTGATCTGCATCTTCCTGATGATTAATGATGTAGAGCATTTTCTCATGTGCTTTTTTGCCATTCGGATTTCTTCTTTGAGAAAGTTTCTGTTCATTTCATTGCCCCATTTTTGGATGGGGTTGGATGTTTTCTTCTTGTGGAGTTTAACCAGTATTTTGTATATCCTGGATATCAACCCCTTGTCAGATGTGTATTCGGCGAATATACTTTCCCACTCTGTAGACTGTCTTTGTATTTTGGTCACTGTTTCTTTGGAGGTGCAGAAGCTTCTTAGTTTAAGATAGTCCCATTTATCTATCTCCGTTTTCACTTGCTCAGCTAGTGGCGTGGCATCTTTGAAGATACCATTAGCTTCAATGTCATGGCGGGTTTTGCCAACTTTGTCTTCAATGTACCTTATGGTTTCTGGTCTGATGTTGAGGTCTTTAATCCATTTTGATCTTACTTTTTTACATAGTGTTAGGCAGAGTTCTGAGCCCATTGCATGTAGCTGTCCAGTGATGCCAGCACAATTTGTTAAAGAGGCTTTCCTTATTCCACTTCACATTTCTTGCACCTTTATCAAAGATTAGATGATCATATGATTGAGGGGAGATGTCAGTGTATTCAACCCTGTTCCATTGGTCTGCAGTTTTGCCTTTGTTCCAGTACCATGCTGTTTTAATTATTACTGCCTTGTAGTAGAGTTTGAAGTTAGGGAGGTTGATTCCTCCCATTTTCTTTTTCCCAAGAATTGCTTTAGCTATTCATGGGGGCTTATTGTTCCATATAAATTTCAGGAGTGTTTGCTCCATTTCTTTGAAGAATGTCATGGGTATCTTTATAGGGATTGCATTGAATTTATACAATGCTTTCAGTAGTATTGCCATTTTGACAATGTTAAGTCTCCCGACCCATGAGCAGGGGATATCTTTCCATTTCCTCATGTCCTCTTTTATTTCCTGAAGTAGCGTTTTGTAGTTTTCTTTGTACAGGTCCTTTACTTCCCTAGTTAAGTTGATTCCTAGGTACTTGATTTTCTGGGGCACAATTGTGAACGGGATTGTTTTTTTCATGTTGCTTTCTTCTCTCTCACTGTTTGCATATAGGAAAGCCATGGACTTTTGGGTATTGATTTTATAGCCTGCAAATTTACTATACGAGTCTATTTTTTTCTAGGAGTTTTTTGGTGGAGGTTATTGGGTTCTCTAAGTATAGAATCATATCATCTGCGAATAGTGAGAGCTTGATTTCTTCCTTTCCTACCTGAATGCCCGTAATATCTTTTTCTTGCCTAATCGCTATTGCAAGTACTTCCAGTACTATATTGTACAGCGTGGAGATAGTGGACATCCTTGTCTCATTCCTGATCTTAGAGGGAAGGCTCGCAGTTTTCCCCCATTTAGGATGATGCTTGCTGTAGGCTTGTGGTAGATGGCTTTAATTATGTTGAGGAAGGTCCCTTCTATACCCATTTTGGCTAGACTTTTCATCATAAAGGGGTGCTGGATCTTGTCAAATGCTTTCTCTGCATCTATTGATGTAATCATATGCTTTTTATCTTTTCTTTTGTTGATAAGATGGATTATGTTGATTGATTTTCGAATGTTAAACCATCCTTGCATCCCTGGGATGAATCCTACTTGGTCATGGTGTATGATCTTTTTGATGAGTAGCTGGATTCTATTTGCTAGTAGTTTGTTGAGGATCTTTGCATCTGTGTTCATCAGGGATATTGGCCTGTAATTCTCTTTCTTTGTGGTATCTCTGTCTGCTTTTGGTATCAGTGTGATATTTGCTTCGTAGAAACTGTTCGGAAGTGTTTTGATATTTCAATTTCGTGGAAAAGCTTAAAGAGGTTTGGGAGTAAGTCCTCCTTAAAGACTTGGAAGAATTAACTAATGAATCCATCCAGGCCAGGACTTTTGTGTTGGGGAGACTTTTTATTACCATTTCAATTTCCTTGATGGTGATAGGTCTGTTCAGGTATTCCAGGTCTTCTTGGTTCAGCCTTGGGAGTCTGTAGGAGTCTAGGAATTTATCCATTTTCTTGAGGTTTTGATGTTCCGTGGCATAAAGCTTCTGAAAGTACTCCCTGAGGATCCTTTGAATTTATGTAGTTTCTGTTGTAATGACCCCCTTTTCATTTCTGTTTCGGTTTATTAGGGTTTTCTCTCTCCCTTTCTTTGTGAGTTTTGCTAGAGGCTTATCGATCTTGTTAATTTTCTCAAAGAACCAGCTCTTGGTTTCATTGATCTTTCGAATTGTTTTTTGGGTTTCCATGTCGTTAATCTCTGCTCTGAGTTTTATTATTTCCTTTCTCCTGTTCAGGTTGTGCTCCTTTTTTTGGTCCTTCTCCAAGCACTTAAGCTGTGAGGTTAGGTTACTTATGTGTGCTCGCTCCTCCTTCCTGAGGAATGCTTGTAGAGCTATAAAATTTCTTCTTAACACAGCTTTTACTGTGTCCCATAAGTTTTGGTAACACATGTTCTCATTTTCATTCGTTTCTAGGAATCTTTTGATTTCCACTTTGATTTCCTGTCTAAGCCACTCGTTGTTCAATAGCGCACTGTTTAATTTCCAGGTGTTTGATTTAGTTTTCTTTTTTGTGTGTGATTTACTTCTAATTTCAGCGCATTATGTTCTGAGAAGATTGTTGATACAATCTCTATCTTCTTAATTTTATGGAGGTATGTTTTGTGGCTCAGCATGTGGTCTATCTTGGAGAATGTTCCATGTACGCTTGAGAAGAATGTGTATTCAGCTTTTTGTGGATGAAGTGTCCTGTATATATCTACTAAGTCCCTTTCTTCCATTGTTTCCCTCAGATGAAGTATGTCCTTGCTAAGCTTGAGTCTGGTTGATCTATCAAGAGGTGACAAAGCAGTGGTGAAGTCTCCCACTAGTATTGTGTTGCTATTGATGTCTTTTTCCAAATCTACGAGTAGTTGTTTTAAGTACTTTGCTGGTCTCTCATTAGGTGCATATACATTTATTATTATAAGTTCTTCCTGTTGTACAGATCCTTTGATCAATAAGAAATGGCTTTCACTGTCTCTTATGACCTTCTTCACTCTGAAATCGATGTGGTCTGATATTAAGGTGGCTACCCCAGCTTTTTTATGGGAGCTGTTTGCCTGTAGGATTGTTTTCCAGCCTTTGACTCTGAGTCTGTGTTTGCTTTGACTATTGAGATGTGTTTCTTGCAGGCAGCAGAATGTTGGGTTCAATTTTCTAATCCATCCTGCCACTCTATGTCTTTTAATTGGTGCGTTTAGCCCATTGACATTGAGAGAGATTATTGTTATCGGATTTTGTCCCATTGTTCTGTTGAAATTTGGTGTATTTGAGGGGCCTTTCTTGCCTTAAAGTAGCCCATTTAGTTGTTCTTGTAACCACGGTTTTGAGTCTATGAAGTTCCTGAGCTGTTGTTTGTCTGTGAAACTGTGTGTTGTTCCTTCTATTATGAATGAGAGTCTCGCTGGGTAAAGTATTTTTGAGGAGGCATTTATTTCATTGAGTTTTTTCACTATGTCCCACCACTGTTTTGGGGCCATGAGGGTTTCATCAGAAAAATCAGCTGTGAATTTTAAAGATTCTCCTTTGTAAGAGATTTCTTTCTTCGATCTTGCTGCTTTCAGAATTTTGTCTCTGTCTAAGGTTTTGGTGATTTTGATCAGAATGTGTCTTGGCGTATGTTTATTCGGATTTCTTCTAGCTGGTACCCTTTGGGCCTCCTGAATGTGGTCACAAGTTTTCTTCAGCTCTGGAAACGTTGTAGCAATGATGTCTTTGACAGTTTCTTCTTCATCAAGGTTTTCTTCCTGCACCTCTGGTTCTCCAATAATTCTTATGTTACCCCTCTTGGCTTCATCACGATCTTCTCTTGCCATCTGTTCCCAAATTGTGAGTCTCTTTTCCATTTTCTGCCCTTTCCTGGAGAGTCTCTGAACTTTATCCTCGAGCTCACTGATTCTGTTCTCAGCAGCTCTTACTCTGCTGCTGAGGCCTTCCACTGAGTTTTTCAATTCGCCTACGAGATTTTTCAGGTCTGACATTTCCGATTGCATTTTCCTCATTTCTGCCTTCAAATCCTCTTGTCTTCTATTGGCATTGCTTTCCATTGTTTCTTTTAGTTCCCTAAGCATCCTAAGTAGCTCCCTTCTGAATTCCTTGTCAGAGAGGTTGTCTACCACTACAGCACTGTTGGTGTCATCTGGGCTAGACTCTTCAATAAGAAAGTTTGGTGGGCTTTTGTGTTGCTTTACCATTGTGAGAGGTGTGGTTTAGTCCTTCACATTCACTGTTACTATTCTGCTTGATATGCAGTGTGAGTTAAGATAGGCTTATGAGTTATTGGCTACTGTGTTTCTAGTGGCTGAGCTAAACTAGAGAAGTTTCCATCTAAGAAGGTAGCTTATGTTTCCTATGGTATATGTAGTAGGAAAATATTTCGCGGCTGCGTTAGCGGCCGCGGCTCCGGAAAGAGTCCCTGGCACTGGGCGAGGAGTTGGGAACATCTCCTGGTTGGAATGAGGAGACGTTCAGCTTTGTTGCCCAGAGCTGGGCCTCCGTGTCCGTCCCGCGCAGATCAGGGGAGAAAACCAGCTTTCTAGGAGATGGAGCTAGCTGTGCATGCCCAGAGAGGGTCCCAGGCCCTTGGGGGCAGGCTGTACCTGGTTGGAATAGGAGCCGTTTAGCTTTGTTGCCCAGAGCTGGGCCTCCCTGCCTGTCCCGCGCAGATCAGGGGAGAAAATCTGTCTTAGTATTTTTAAAAAATTTCCTTGGGGGCTGGAATGGGCTGGAGCGATAGCACAGCAGTAGGGCGTTTGCCTTGCACGCAGCCAACATGGCCGACCCGAGTTCGATTCCTCCGCCCCTCTCGGAGAGCCCGGCAAGCTACCAAGAGTATCTTGCCCGCACGGCAGAGCTTGGCAAGCTCCTCGTGACGTATTCGATATGCCAGACACAGTAACAACAAAGTCTCCAATGGAGACGTTACTGGGCCCGCTCGAGCAAATCGCCGACCCGAGTTCAATTCCCAGCACCCCATATGGTCCCCCAAGCACCGCCTGGAGTGATTCCTGAGTGCAGAGCCAGAGCATCGGCTGGGTGTAACCCAAAAAGCAAAAAAAAAAAAAAAAAAAAAAAAAAAGAAAAGAAAAGAAAAAAGAAAAAAGAATTTCCTTAAAAAATCTATTTAATCCATCTTTCTCAACTCAAGTTGACATAAATTATCAAATTGGCTTCATCTTGTTACTCCTTTGACTAACCTCCTTAACAATCACACCGCAACTATAAATAAAACAAAAACAGACCACAGAACCCTTCTACTCATTGTACTTGCTGTGTATGACTCCTGAGTCCCATCCAAAACTCTACCAACAATTTGTTTATTGGTGCAGTAACTGGAATTAGGTGCTAAGGAAGGTAGAGAGCTCTCTAGGCCTTCAGGGGTATCTGTGAAGCTATCCACCAAAATACTGTAGAAAATTTCTGATTTTGTACAAGAGACTGGTTATATGCCTTTTAAAAGCAAATTCTTTTCTGAAAGGACTTCTAGGGATTTGAAAATAGCATATACTTTGGGGACAAAAACACATCCCTCCTCTTCATTCTCCTCCCCAACACTGCTCTGTGTGAGGGTACCCACACCTCAAAGAACGCTGCTTCTCCTTTGAGACCATTCTGACTCACAGTCAGCAAAAGTAGGAAGCTGTGCTGGCAATTCTTATCTGGTCAATGTAATGTGTGCAGACATTCCAAGTGAATAATTTAGGTCTCCTAAAATAAATCACCTAGAGCCATGATGGTCAAAAGTGGATATCTACCTTAATCAAAGAAACTAGGTAAATATCAAATTTTACTCCCTTTTCCTACAGAAATAGCTTCTTAGGCATCCTTTCCTAAGTGATGATAAAAAGACAGTCTTAAACATAACAAAAATACTTTATATTCATATAGTTCTTTAGAAAGTCAGCATGTTAAAATATTCTTAACAATTGAGAAACAATTTGTACTAAACAAAATATAAAACGTTCTATATTTTATTTTTATCAATTCATCAGTTATAGATTTTTATTTTCTTGTTTTTCTTTTTTAATATATATTTTATCTCTTTTTAATCATAGTCTTTCTGAGACAAATTGCTTAGATTTAGATATCAAGTCCCAACTCTGCCACTTACTAGTTGTGTGATCTTGGGCAAGTTAATTAATCTTCCTGTATCTTAGTTTCCTAATCTGAAAAATTGACAACGGAAACAGCCTCAAAAAGTTGTTAGAGGGGTCCGGGGCGATAGCACAGCGCATAGAGCATTTGCCTTGCACACAGCCAACCCTGGTTCTATCCCTGGCATCCTATATGCCCATATGGTCCCCTATGCACCTCCAGGAGTAATTCCTGAGTGCAAAGCCAGGAGTAACCCCTGAGCATTGCTCGGTGTGACCCAAAAAGCAAAAAGAAAAAATTAAAATTAAAGTTAAAATTAAAAAAAAGAACAAAAAAAGAAAAGAAAAAGTTGTTAGGATAATTATGTAAGATATTTATATACCAATAGTAACTTGTACCCTCTACGACACATTAAAATATTCAATAAATGTAAGTTTTGATTTACTTTACTGCTGACAAATACCCTGAAAATGAAGGGTTATTTTTCATATGTGTGGATGAAGAAATAGAAGAAACAATGTGAAATAACTTGCTTAATTTTGATAATAAAACAGCAGGGTGCTAGGAATCACATACTGATCTAGCTCTAGAACATCTGAATTTTCTTTCCATCTAAGAGAATAGCATGAGGTTCTTACTACAGTAATATAATCACAGATTCACTATCACCCCAGGTTCTAACACTAAATTAAAAATGCCCTCTTATGTGGACATATTATTTTCAACTATTCAAAGAAAACGTAGATACAACATCACAAAGTTAATCCTCACACCAATAAGTGACAACAATGAGACCTTCCACACCCTTCATTTCAGGACAGGAGCCATCTCTGAGAAACATATTACAGGTAATCATCTGTCCATGTTGGGCATTGTCATTTCAGAGAACAAACAACCAGAAAGGATCCGTGGAAGAGACAGTGCTAGTCAGGAAAATGATACAATTACAGGGGCAGGTCTGATATTAATAAAGTCCTGGGAGGGAAACACACCTATCATTCTTATCATTCTTCCTGACCACATTCAGACTGTCAAACTACACAGTAGTAGGTTCTGCAGTAGGATGCCTTCATAGATCTCAGGATGGCTGGGCCTAAGGAAAGTACAGAGTTTCACCTAATTTCAGGTAACTGAGGAGCAAGAAAACTAAGCAAAAACTAATTCCAAGGGAACCTGGAGCTGTGTCTCATCTCTTGTTCTTTCATATGCTGTTGTCTTCATTCCCAACTCTGCACCTGCAGTGTATAATAAAAAATCCTGAAACAGAAGAAACATTTGTGGCCTTGTTTTTTTTTTTGTGGCAAATACAAGGAGAAGGAATCTATAAGGACTAAATAAGATTCCCAAATTAAGCTAAAGGGATAAAGCTCACTCAAAGTAGGAACATTTAGAGAAGATGGAGGCAAGCTGCATGGTGAGACAAACCAGCTAGTAGGAAAAAGAGAGGCCCAGGAGTAGCCTTGCTTGCTGAAGAACTCTGGAGTCTCAACAAGATGATAGTCTCCTTATTACTAAGTGATTATTTCCACAATCCTCTTAGATCTCCACAGTAACAAAGAAATAGTCATGGTTAATGATTCACGCTAAGTAAAAAGGTAAGGTAAAGGCCCTCCCGTTGATCATCGATTTGCTCGAGCGGGCCCAGTAACGTCTCCATTGGAGACTTTGTTGTTACTGTGTTTGGCATATCGAATACTTCACAGGGAGCTTGCCAGGCTCTGCCGTGCGGGCGAGATACTCTCAGTAGCTTGCCGGGTTCTCCGAGAGGGGCGGAGGAATCGAACTCGGGTCGGCCATGTTGGCTGCATGCAAGGCAAACGCCCTATGGCTGTGCTATCACTCCAGCCCACGCTAAGTAGAGATCATATTATTTGAAGTTAGACACAAACAAATCTTGGTTTCACACTTACTAACCATGAAACCTCATGAAACTAAGTTAACCTGAGTTATGGTTTATTCATCTATACAAGAGAACAGCAATAGCAACTTATTATTATTCTAAAGATGATAAATGATTGTGTGAATTAATATAAAAGCAAATATGACACATATATTGATATAAAGTGGCATATTAAATAAATAAATGCTTATCTCTGTGTCAAAACATAAAGCATTTTAGACTACCAACCAGGAATCTAGGTCATACTTCTAGAAACTATACACCTCTTCTGTCCAGAGGCTTTCAAAGAAAGGAGTACTAAAAGACTAATTTTTTCCAGAGTCTTTCTAGGGCTAAACTTCCATGAATTGAGTTACCTGCATGTAGATATCTTGAGTGGGCTGAAGAGATGAAAATTGCAGACATCTGTCTCTCCTGGAATCCTGTATAATAGCAACTTGGACAAAAAAATTTCAAGATAGGATAACAGCCTGCTGATCTAATTAGACAAAGATAGGAACATTTTAAATATGTATAGATATCAATGAATGAAAAAGAAGAGGCTGATTCAAGTTGTTGTGGTGCATATTAATATTCTATTATCTACTTTAATGACAAAAAGGTACTGGAAACTGACTTTCCTGTAGAATACAATCTGGAGAACAGAATTCATCTATTCTTTTCTCAAAGTAATTTCCCTTTAATACAAAACTATGGCAAATAAACCAGTGAAAAATTATACTGGGGAATGAAGCTAAACAATTAAGAATACAGAAAACAAGCACTTAATTAATAGTCCATATCTAAGACACAATAGAGAGAACAAGGTAGGATCTTTATGTTCTCCACTTATAAGTTTTCCTTTGGGAAGAAAAACAAAGAATCTGAATGTTTTTAGTTTCTTCTCTGAAGAGTTAATATGCATGTTCAATTTTTATAGCTTTACCTGAACTCCAGTAATTTTATAGCCACATACTGTATAATATCTATATTCATAGCATGTATCCATGTGTCATTATTTTTAAGGGTTGAAAAATATTCCACTGTATGTTTATAAATCATTATCTATTCATCAATTGATGGCTCTTTGCTTCTACTGGGTATTTTGGCTATCATGAATAATTTTGCTATGAATATTCACCCACTAAATGCTGGTATAAGCATGATTTTAATTGTCTTGAACATTCATCTAAGGGTGAAATGTTGGGTCATATGGCAACTCTATATTTAACATTTTTCAGTTTTACCAAATATTTGCCAAAGCAAGCGGCCAACACAGCCGACCCAAGCTCGATTCCTCCGCCCCTCTCGGAGAGCCTGGCAAGCTACCGAGAGTATTCGATATGCCAGACACAGTAACAACAAAGTCTCCAATGGAGACGTTACTGGGCCCGCTCGAGCAAATCGACGATCAACGGGAGGGCCTTTGCCAAAGCAGTAGCATGATTTTACATTTCTGTCACAATGTATTAAGATTTCAGTTTCTTCAGTCCACACTGACACATGTGACTGTCTGTCTTTTGCTATAGTCAGCTTGGAGGCAGGGATATCTCACTTTATTTCTGATTTATATTTCTATTAATGTTTATTAAAGGCAAAGGTAAAGGCCCTCCCATTGTTCGTCGATTTGCTGGAGCGGGCCCAGTAACGTCTCCATTGGAGACTTTGTTGTTACTGTATCTGGCATATCGAATACATCACAGGGAGCTTGCCAGGCTCTGCCGTGCGGGCGAGATACTCTCAGTAGCGTGCCGGGCTCTCCGAGAGGGGCGGAGGAATCGAACTCGGGTCGGCTATGTTGGCTGCGTGCAAGGCAAATGCCCTACTGCTGTGCTCTCTCTCCAGCCCTTATTAACCAATTTTTTAAATCTATTTTCCATTATTGAGGCCTTTTGTTTTACATGTTTGCTTTTTATTGAATTACAAGATTTCTGTTTATATTCTTGATACATATCCCTTTTATGAAACATACATTGAAAATATTTCCCCTATTACCTTGTTTGGCTTTTCAATCTCTCCCCTTACAGCACAACTGTAGTTGTAGTTTTGGTCATAGTCCCAGTCATCATAGTTCCATCAGCTTAGTCCTTGTCTTTCTAATCCCTGCTTTCCTCTGATAGCAGTTATAAAGAAATCATGAGGGGTGGGGGAACATAGGTGGGGTTGAACATTGAACAAACAGGTAAAGTCACTCCTTTAGGGGAAGTTCTAGGATATTAACTCAAGGACAAAATCTCACCTGAGGGTTCAGCACTCTAGATTATTAGGAAATTTGCTCAAGGGTAGGATTCCATCCATTGCTTTCTCCTTTCCTCAGTTAATAATCCACTTAAACAATCATAGTAAATTTACTTCTTATAACATTTCTAGTCACTTTGTACAAACACAAATATATTTTAAAGTTTGGCTCTTTATGGGGACCTCTTGCTATATATACCAGACTACAGTCCTCAGGCCAGGTTACTCTTTCCCAACTCCAGCAGGGTCCTTATTCAGTTACTTCTTTTTCGGTCGTGACAGAGTTTGTCCCATGACCATACTTTTAACTTATTAAAATTATGGTGCTTAGCTTGTCCCCTTTTGATGCCAGGATAGCTTACAGATTGCCCTGGGTCCATCCAGTCCCTTCATCAGGATCCTGCTTTTGGAGTGCTAAGAAGAAAGGGGAATTTAGGCTTAAGTCAAGTAAATATGAATGCCCAGAAATAAATATTACTTTGGAGTCAATTAACTCCCATGTTACAAAGCATAGCATGATCTGTCTTCCTGTGTATATACAAAAAAGGACATTGATAAACCATGCACATGACATAAAGAAAAGAAAAAAGCAATAAAGGATGATTAGTACTTGATGGAATTGGGTGTGCCTGGAATAAGGGGCACTGTTGTGGGAGTAGCTCAAAGGACCCAAACTCCCTGCAGGAGGAACAAGGGCAACCCAATGTTATCCAACAATTGTTGGCAACACAAAGTTTAATTTTGTTGAATACAATTTGTGCTTTGGATATTGTGTCTAATAAAGTACCTAATCCAAGATTGCAAATATAATCCCTTATGTCTTTTAAAATTGTTATAGTTTAGCTTTTTTGATAAATGCATATTTAAAGAATATTTTGTCAAAGAAAAAGAGAATAAAGAAGCAAGGAAAGAAGAAAGTAAAATGAGAGTAGTAATAGCAGAAAAAACTAAGAGAAGCATTCTTATTGGAAAAATGTGAAATCTCAGGAACGTCCTATCCAGTTGAACCTGAACTATTTACTGCTAAGTCTCTTCCCTCCTCAACATCTGATAATAATCTGACCAAGACAAGTAGAACCATGAAAGATGGTTACCAATTATTACCATAGTGTTAGTAACTGAGATTACTATAATACTAATAATCAGACATATCATTGGAAAAAGGGATTCTGAGAAACTAAAAAAATCAATATTAATCCTGTGGTAAAGGGCAAAGATTCTAGTCATGCTAAGTTCCAGTTCCAATTGTCTCTATACCCCTCTTCTCTGCAGGGCATTGTTTTGTCCCTCCCACTAACAGTGAACAACATCTCCCATTATATTGTTCCCAAGCCATCATAAGTTGGCAGTCACCAAAAGCAATTAAAAATTGTTTTGCTTTTTTTTTGCTACAGCCAGTGGATTTCAGGGTTTACTCCTGTCTCTGTGCTGAGGGATCACTCCTTGGGGGTGATGGGGATATACAGAGTGCCGGGGATTGAACCCCGCAGTCCATGTGCAAGGTAGGTGCCCTACCTGCTGTAGTATCTCTCAAAAGTGAACTTTTTGAAAGTAAAATTACAGAGTCTGGATCAATAGAGGTCAAAATTATATTGAGTTGCTCTGAAATTCTAACCTTTTGAGTTTTATTAAGCTTGTTTGGCTTAATATAACAAAAGAAAAAATGTACTCATTACTTGGAAGGAAAAAAATGCTAAAACAATGTCCTCCAATAAAACTAGGATTCTTTGAAATAGTTTATTCATTGTTTCCCTGTTGCAGGATATTTTTTGTTACACATTTTTTTGTTATACATTGTTACACAATGTTAAACTGATTCTGGTTCTCCCCATGCCCCTACCTCCCTCCCTGCCCTCTCAGAGCTTTTATGATGTCAGATCCCATGCCTACCTTCCTGAGTTTTCAATCAGTGCTTGTAAGTGTCTTTAAGAAATTTTAAAAATACAATGTCAAAAATTGTTGAATTATTTTGATTCCTCTTTTCTCTTTCTCACATTCATGTATGATAATTTGTCCTCTTCTATGGATGAAAGGTGATTTTCTGTAGATATAAATGACTTTCAGATGAATTCTTTGAAACAATATTATCTTTGGGAATCTATTCTGGGACTCACTATCACTTACAGCTTTCCTTCAAACTGTTACTCTAACAGATTCAGGCGTTTTCTCTTTGTATCCCTCATACCTACTTCTCCACAGTCTCCAGCCAATTTTAAGCAAGAAAAGGAGAATTATTTAATATTCTATATGTTCTTTGCATATATGCTTCTACTAGATCCTCAAAATGTTTTTCCTCTAATTTGGAGTACAAATGTAACCTAACCTTTCCATTCTTTCTAAATTTCCAGTTGTGGTTAAGAGGCCTTCTGTGTTTCTTCCTCACTACTCACAAGTCACGTACATGTTTATTTCTTCTTTACAGGTATTATCAGTTATAAGTAACTTACTCTTGGAAATTTCTTAGAATCCTGATATTTTACTCATATACAAAATGGGGAAAATAGTATTCCCTATTGATAGAGTTGCTGAAGTTGCTTAACAGAGACAATAAAGTCCCTATAATAGTACAATAGTGCTCTGATAGTGTAGTGAACATTCTATAAATATTAGATGTTCTAATTTTCTGTTTTGTAATGTTAGATGTTCTAATTTTCTGTCTTGTTTTGGGGAGGGCTTTTTTGACCACACACAGCTGTGCTGAGGATTTACTCCTGGCTCATTTCTCAGGGATGAATTCTGGACAGGGATTCTGGTAACATATGTGGTACCACAATCAAAGCAGGTTGGCTATGTGCAAATTAGAGCCTTACCTGCTGTATTCTCTCTAGCCCCTAGATATTTTACTTATTATCTTACAAATTATAAAACTTCAAGGAGTTTTAAGTCTAGTAAGAGAAAGGTAGTCTTATAATTGTATTATGTATAAATATTTAGACACAATTCATGAAAGAAGTTTATAACTGTTTCTGTTTCTAGATGCACAAACCTGAATTGTATTACACAAACTTGAATTCTATTACACAAGCCTGAAACTAAATCACAATGCTTCATTTGCAAATGGGTTTGCAAAAACCTCTTTAAAAAGGTTATGTAACATATCTAAGATATAAATGACATCTCTCTCTTCTCTCTCCCCTTCTTTCTCTTTCTCTCTCTCTCCTGTGTGTGTCTCTCTCTCACTTCTGTCTAAACATGTTCCAGATATACAGATAGTGTAATAATAACAACCCCCCCCCATTTTATACGTGTGAGTGTACCTGTGCTTGCATGTGTTTGCATGCGTGTATGTGTGACCACATGTGTATATGTATGTGCTGTGTATATGTGGTTCCAGTGGTCAAAACTAGGAACTCACAAATGCAAGGAATGTGTTCTGTCACTGAGAATCAACAAACTTCTACTTTTTCAAAGAAAAAGTGAAAGAGAGAGGCAGATTCAAACTTCAAAACCAATTATGGCCCCAGCTCTGAAATGCTTACACTGGAATTATGGCTGAAGAAATTTTTCCAGATAACCTTTCATGCAGGAATAGTGCATGCGGTAACAGAGAAGTTAACTGGTCCAACCTAAAAAGGTAATCCATGGCAAAATTAGGTTTCTAACCCATAGAGTCCATACTTCTTAAGCAGTTAATTTCCTCCTATTTGCCTTATTAAGGCTCAACTAATGTCTTGCAAAAGAGTAGATACACAAACAAGACTTGCAGATTGATCAGTGAATGCAGAGCAGTGGGCACAATAGACAGAAGACAATCTAAGAGGAAGCAGCTGGATTTCCAGCTAGAGCTATCCAACTAATTCAGGTGACTCAGCAAAGCCACCTCTTTCTAGGGCCCAGTCTGCAGCTTCAGAGAGATGTGAAAACATCATTAGCAGCAGGGCTGTTTCCTCTATCTCTTCAAAGCAGAGAACTTTCTTCTGTGTGCTCTAGTGTGTATGGCAGGGAAAATGTGAGGCCACAATTTATCAGGCCTTTACACCTCACTGGCCCCTATAATACAGTTCTGAGTCATATTTCTCCTTAGGATACAGAAAGCATTGTTTTAAAAAAAATCCCAGAATCAGAGGCATTTAAAATTCTTATTTTCCCCTTTTTTGGTTTTGATACTCTAAGACTCACATAAAAGAAATGACCTTGTGACTTAAAGCTATATACCTTTTTTAATTAAACAAAAAAGAAATGTGGCATCATAGGAAGTGACGATACTGAAAAGCAACTTAAAGTAATTTTGGTGATAATTGCATGATTTCTCCACCTGCTCCTTGTACTAGACATGTCCAAAATAAAAATATAGTCCTAAACTTAGGAATAGAAGAAGAGAGAGGTATCAAGTGAATCATCTTAAGAGTTCTAAGTATTTTAAAGGAAAAATGAGTAGTAGGCAGCTGTTCAGATGCCACTGGGCTACACTAGCACGTGACAGGGACAAATGGAGACGTTACTGGTGTCCGCTCCAGGAAATCGACGATTAACGGGAAGTCAAGTGATCAAGTGATCAAGGCAGCTGTAAGGAATGACATAATAAAATGCGCTGCAACTTGGATTGAATTGAGGGATATTATTTTAAGTTGAAATGAGTTAGAAGAAGGACAAATACAATATGACACTCTCTCTTTTTTAAAAATTTTTATTAGTGAGACACCATGAGGTACAGTTGTAGACTTACAAATTTTTGTGCTTGGGTTTCAATTATACAAAGATGACATCTCTTACCTGTGATTTATAGAAGAATAATAGGAAGAGGGAATGCAAGGTATGAGGCATATTACTCTTGATGCTATCTCATAAAAATGATAACAGAGGTGAAAAGAAATGGGGAGGGGGAGGAATAAGAAGAGATGGGCAGGAGGTACTGGAGTAGAAACCAGGGGTCTTGAGCACATCAGTGGTATAAAGGAAAGCAATATGTGTGTCTATACTATACAGTCAAGAATATTTTAAACATGAAATCCATACTACAACAACCAAATTTAAAAATATGCCTGCCAAAGAGGCAGGTTAGGGTTGGGAGGGAACCTGGGGACACTGGTGGAGGAAGTGGTGTTGGATTCCAATTAATTGTATGCCTGAAACTCAACAATGAATATTTATGTAAATCACAGTGCCTTAATATATAAAATTTTTACTAAAGAATTTCTTTCACATAGAAATATAATTTTAATAACTGATATTATAATTATATTTAATATATAAAAATTTATATATTAAAATATATTTTAGATGCATATAAAAAACAAGTCTGGATATTAGAAAAAATTACATGAGGAAATGACAAATAAATTGGATCCTAAAGTCAGAATAAGTAGTGCCTAGGCAAAGGGAAAGATAAAGAGCTTTTAAAATAGAATTTAGTAGATATATATGTTAGGGAGAAAGCAACAGTTCATAGAATTGTGGGAAGGTCAATGAAGATCAGTGTAATTGTAGGATAGACAGCAAGTGAGAGGTTGAAGGAGGCAGAGGCCAGATTACATAGGATTTTACGGATCTTAAGAATTTGATAATTTAACTTAAACTATTGAGAGGCCATATTACTCAATGGATCTTTTTATAGTGATAGCAGTGTAGCACAAATGTTATTATGGATTAAAGTCTTCTACGAGTGAAGGAAATGTTCAGTAGTTGGGTATATGACAATTATAAGAGGTGGCATTATTAAAGCTAACTTTTTTTATAATGTACTTTCAAAACATGTAGGAGGAAAGGAACAATCTATTATTCTTCAATAGATTGTTCTAAAAGTAGCAATCTATTAGTAAGACTAATGGCACCTGCTTACTTTTCTGGGTAGTGCTCAATTAAGGTATGTCTTTTACTCATGTCCCATAGGGTTAGTGAGGAGCTGAGAGGAACACAAGTTTTCTTCAGAGGACTTTCCAGAAAGCACTATAATACTAGCTTAATTATGTGAGAGTAGAGAGAGACCCTGATTACCTGCTCACCTCATATCTTGCTTGCTGTGTCAAAGGTGCAGATAGTTTGAACTAGGGCACTGATGGTGTAATTAAGGAAGGGAAATATTTTAAGGATATTGAATTGTACCTTAACCATACTTAGTGACATATACAGCATGATGAGTGAATTAAAGAAGTTAAATGGAATAAGCTCCTGGCATGGGTCACTAGGGTGATGCTTGACATTTTGGGGAATACAGGTTTGTTAGTCTATATCTGACTCTACACTCTGAATATAGACTCATATGTGTTTCGATGTTCTAATAGACGGAAAGAAACTTGAGCATCAAAATTCCCTGCTTCTCTTATATAGACCCAAGTTAAGCCAGAGCTAAGGTTTGGAGTGGTCCACCTGTATCAGTAGGGTAAATTGGAAGCTTCAGCCAGATGCTGAGAGGATATAGCTGTCTCCAATTAATTTGGGCTCTTTTTGGAAAGAATAACAAAAACCATGCCAGGAGAGTAGTAACTTGTGAAGTGGTCTGCTGGCAGAGAGTCAAATCCACTAAGCTTGTTTAATTTAGAGTGTCTGATCAGGACAAGGTTTAGTGCAGATGGGGTCTATAGAACCCTCTTGTGGGGTGGATTAGGGATTTATAATTGAGATTACTAAGTTCCAACAATTACTCAACTTAAAACACAGCCAAAAATATTTAATTACTTCTCATACATTTATTTGGACATTTTTTCAGCTGAAAAGTCATAATATTTTCCTTTAAGTGAAGAAAAAAGAACAAAGAAGAAGGAATAGAAAGAACAGAAGTTCTTATTTAAAGTTTCAATGAAGGTCAGAATGGTCATGTCTCTCCAGCCTATTTTGTATGGATTTTGTTCCTTGACTTTATTGTTTCTAAGGACACTGGATAACTCCAGTTCTTTTCTAATATCCTAGTTTTCCACATAAGAATCCCATGAGAAACCGTTATTAATAGTATTGTCACTGTCACTGTCCTCCCATTGTTCATCGATTTGCTCGAGCGGGCCAGTAACATTGTGAGACTTGTTACTATGTTTGGCATATCAAATATGTCACGGGTAGCTTGCCAGGCTTTGCTGTGGTGGGGGCGAGATACTCTAGGTAGCTTGCCGGACTCTCCGAGAGGGGCTTGGGTCGACCGTGTCGGTCCCTCCAAAATAAATTAAAAATAAACTATGATAACAACAACAAGAAAAAGAAAATTGCAATAGAAGCTGCCAATCAATATCTAGATTTTAAATTCTTAATCCAGCTCTGCTTATACTTGTTCAATCTGCTCCACCCTAGCTTTCTGGCATTCTCTAGCTACACTGTGCTCCCAATCTTTTAACTTTGGCTACGTGATTCAGTTACCTCTTACCTCTGTATCCTCTTTTGGAAGTGTGGGGGGTGGGGGAATCTAGTTTCTTTATTCTTACTTTTATTTAGATTATTAAATCATTCAAGAGAAAACTTTGAGAATCTTCACTGCTCCACTCTTTCTATTGACTGCCCTTACCTGGGAACCAAAAAACTGATTAGTTGTAATCAGTCTCAGAAGGGAGATAAGATTGAAGGCCCAGTGGGATTTCCCGTTGTCCAAGGACTTCATTGCAGGGTCTGTCTATCCCGATCCTCTCCAATGAACACTTCTTTTTTTTCCCCTAATTTTATTTTTGTCTTACTCTCTGGGTCTCCCTTCCTCAAGATGGATTTGAATTTGCAATTAGATAAAATTTTACTTATAATCACTAAGGATAAAAATGGAGAAATGGGGACAGAGACTACATCTTGTTTATTTCTAGACCTCTCATTGTATTTGGTAATTTGGAATTTTGGCAATTTTAACTAAATTTAATTTAACTGAGTTGACCTAAAAGCAGAAAAAATCTTATGAACAAAAATAAATTATGCTACTTGGATTAGAAGCAAAATTTAATTCAATGATTTGTATAGTCTTTAATATAAAATGCCAACTTAAGCATTTCAAAGGAGTCTGGTAATATGCATGGATCTCAATTCTTGATCTCAAGTCTTGTCTTACAAAACAGTTGCATTGGTATATATACACAATGGATTACTACTTGGCTATAATGAAAGACAAAATTATGCAATTTGCACTATGTGGATGAATCTAGAAAGTGCACTGAGTGGTTAGTCATAGAGAGAGGGAGAGTACAGAATTTTTTAAAAATTTATATATGGGATACAAAGCAACATAGTAAGGGAATAACAAAAGGCTAAAGGCAACACAACCTGAAAACTGATCTACAGAACTGAGCATACTGTGATGGAGGGACAATGGGGGTAGGGCGTTAGGCCGAGAGTGGGGTGTGAGTGGAGGCATTTGAACATTGTATGCATAAAATCCAATTATTGACATTATTTTAAATCATAATGCTTAAAACAAAAGTATTCAAAAGTAAACAGTTAGACATATATAATTTTTGAGTAAAATCACTTTTATTGTGATTTTACTCAAAAATAACATAAAACTCACAATGATCACAACAGGCTAGATCAATAACTAAAACCAATTATTTAGAAGAATAAGTATAAGAGATAATAGTTACAATTGCAAAATCTATTATAGGTTAACATTATATCCTGGATTGGATACTGAAAGAACATCAGTGAGAAAACTGATGAAATCCAAATACAATTTTTCAATTTACATGGTGATTCAACAACTTTTTAATAAAAACTACAAAACAAAAAAGAAATGTACCAATGTTTTAATATTTCATTTTAAAAAAAGCACTATACCACGTGAAATTTTGACAGAGGAAAATAGGTGAAGAATATGTATTTCTATTGCGTCTATAAATTTAACATGAAATCAAAAGTCAGAAAAAAAGACAAGTATTAAGTGAATTTTATCAATATGAGGGGTATACAGAATCAAAAGAAGGGAATGATTATGGCCAAACAATAACAAGCCCTTCGATTTTGATCATAGAACTGAGATTTCCAGAGAAATAGGAAGAGTAACTCACAGGCATCCAATAAACTATGGCAGAGGAACATTGGTACTTTGGTGCTGAGTATAGCATGCTCATTTACTTCTGAAAGGATGATGTGAAAGAGCACTTTTTAAAAGCATAATCTTGTAAAAAAAAGTTACCACAATAAAAACCAAAGTTTTACTATAAATAACAGCAGAGAATAAACAATAACAACCAAATTTATAATAAAAAAACATAATCAAAGCAAACTTTAAGACCCTAAAAACAAAATTTTGGCTACTATAAGGAAAATGTGGAGAGGGTATATGTAGGTTATCAGAGATGGAGGATATAATCTAAACTTTTGCTGTAGTATATACAGAATGTCAGCTATCGTGTATATCTGAAACACATAAACCAATGTCAATTAAATGAAAACCAAAAATAAAGAAAAAATCTACTGTAAAATTGGCAACTAAAAGAAGCAAATGTAAATGCTAACTTTAATTCTTGAGAACGAGCATTCAGAGGAAAAGATGTAAAAATTCTATTCAGCTGTGGGATGTTTCAATGATCTGTGGAGTTCTACATCGGTCTGATATTTCAAGATGATAACTAGCATCTAGATCACATCCAGAGAATAAAGAAAAATATGCAAATTGTAGAAGTCATGAATTGTAGAATTATGAACTGGGATGGAGAGAAAATATCTTATGTAAGTGAAGACATATGAAACATGGGTTGACTGTCTCCTTATCTTGGCAAGCCTCTTTATGGGGTAGCACTGTAGCACTGTCCTCCCGTTGTTCATTGATTTGCTCGAGCAGGCACCAGTAACATCTCCATTGTGAAATTTGTTGTTACTGTTTTTGGCATATTGAATACATCACGGGGAGCTTGCCAGGCTCTGCCGTGTGGGCGGGATACTCTCGGTAGCTTGCTGGGCTCTCTGAGAGGGGCAGAGGAATCAAACCTGGTTCGGCCGCATGCAAGGCAAATGCTCTACCCGCTGTGCTATCGCCCCAGCCCTTTATGAAGTAAAGGAGAAAATACAGACAATGTGGATTTGAAACGTGGAGAATGAACCAGAGAGGATGTTATAAAGAGACAGCTTTTTCCAGGAATGGTAGAATTTCCTGTCTTTGAGATGAAGTTCAGGCTTCTTGAAGAGGTGTGTGGGAAGAGACTTAAATTACATTTCTAGACTTTAACTTAAATTAAATTTCTTCACAATTTAGGTCCTTGTCCAGTAAGAAATTCCTAACATGTTTGTTAAATCAGAACACAACCTCTTTGGCCTATGACACCACTATAGATTATGTGAAATGTTAGCATCAGAGAGACCAGCTTTTCTAGATATTTCTGAGTCATTCTTATTACTATTACATATCTTTGTGTCTTGGTAAAATTTTCCTCCCGATGCTCTTGTTTGTGACACTCTCTGTATGTTCGAAGAACAGCAACAGGGCAGGCAGGTAGAACTTAATCTGATTTCTTTCAGGAATATCAACTGTTATTAGCAAGGGAACCCTGGAATTTAAGGGCTAAGGGTCACAGTGATCATGCTCCTTCCAAATTAGCTCTTCCTTTATATGAGAAGAGTACAAGTTCTTTAGATTGACATTTGAACAACTTCTAACAGAGCCACTCCCACTTACCTTCTTCACAATCACGATCACGACCATCCTGTTGTTCGTCGACTGCCTTGAGCAGGCCCCAGTAACGTCTCCTTCGTCCTAGCCCTGAGATTTTTTAAAAAGTGCCATATTCAAGGCTCTTTCAGAGTTAGGAGAACGAGACCCATCATTGTTACTGGTATTTGGCTTATTGGGTACGCCACGGGGAGTTTGCCAGACTCTGCCGTGTGGGCAGGTTACATTCGGTAGTCTGCCAGTTTGTCAGGCTAAATAAAGTAAAATGTATTAAGTAAAACTAAATACATTTATTTCAGTCTCTGAAAATACTGCCTAAACTTTAATATGAGACTTCACTCATTAAACAAGATCTTTTTAATATAAAAATAAATTTAATCTTAGAGCAATGTCTTATAAATTACAGCTATTCTTTCGGTGAATATTAGAGGCAGAAGTTAGAGTTAATTTCCTTAACTCAACAGAATTAGGCCTATACCATCTCAGCCTACACAAATATTTCTAAAGATTTCAAGAATTTTTTTGTGGGAGAGGAGATGGGATTTAAGGCCATACCTATGGTAAAATCTGGGACTCCTGTATGCAAAGCATGCATGCTTTGAGTTATCTCCCTGTCCCCAATAATTTTTTTTATTTAGTTTTGTAACTAAATAAGGTTGGACTACAGGTGAATCTTACGAAGACAATGTTTATGAAAAACAGCCTCGTTCCTGACGCTCCATTTGCTCTAACGGAACGACCATCTCTGAATGCAACAGCTATGTGTACCTAGGTCGAGAAGTCAACATGACAAATGACCTGGCACCTGTGTTGCGCAGGAGGAATAGAGCAGCTTGGAACGCCTTCAAGAGCGTCAAAGAAATAGCTAAGAGGATGGAGAACCTCCCTCCGGCTTGGGCACATCTCTTTGATTCCACTGTTCTTCCTGCATTAACATACACCTCAGAGACCTGGGCCCTACGCAAACAGGCTGAGAATGCTATTCGGGTCTCCCAAAGAGAAAGAGCTATGCTTGGAGTATCACATTCATCCATTATCATAGTTCTCAACTGATCCCCTATTATTTCTAAGATGACCCTATATTCTTTTCAAATGGAAACACACAACATTTGGAGGTGTACCGTATATCTTTGCTTCTGTATCCACTTATTTGTACTCTGTTCAAAATGTCTCCTTCAAGACTTCATGATCTCCCTGGAGGCCCTCCCAATGCTTTATCTTATTTATTAACATTATTGTGATTATTAGGTTTTAATATTTGTGTCATTCACCACACTGAATAATTCTCAGAATTCAGTTCTGTTATGTATTCATCTTTATCTCTAGAATCAAATTAATCCTGGGAGGCAGATGTTACTCAGAAGTTATTGAAAGTATAGCAGGATGGTTTTGCAAGAATTTAGTAAATAACTGCATATGTGATAGAAAAATCTCCCTATGTATAAATGGTTTAGAATTAATTCTTTGATATCCACAAAGGGTTGGATTCAAATCAAAGCAGAATAATATAGATAAATTACTCAGTCCCATTATTTTAAGTCACTAAGAATGTGAATAGACAGTAATACATATCTCAGTTTAAAATTTTCCTTCTAGTGAATCTTGTTTCATCAGACCTATCCCACTTTCCTGATTTAATATACCCAATATTGATTTTGTTTCTCAGCACTATGAAGGTTTGGACTTCTGACTCTTTATACATCTTTTTACCCATATTCTAGACAGTACTGGTTACATAGCCATTCAATAATAAGACTAACCATGTGAAATGAATGTTGTGAGAATTGAATAACAATGTATTATTGGATCAGGTAAATGCCAAACCCACTCAATAACAACCATTACTTTAAAGGGGGATGTTAGTTTAAGAGGAAACATTATAACATGCTTGGGTACTGACAGGCTTATATGTCAGAACATATAATCAAGACATCATTAATATCTGAACCATATTTCATGTTCTAACTGGAAAAGGGTGCTGAAAATGATCTGGTCTGATTCTCTGAAGCCCCTAGAGAAAGATTATTTTTTCTAAGATTATAAAGCTAGACATGTTGTATAGTGACTAGGCAAAACCGCTCTTGTATAAATATTTTTCTAGTGATATAAGATGTACTATCACTATGTTATTTTCTTTGTTGATACACTCTTTTGGCAAGTATTCATAAGTATGGAAATGGCTCTCACCATTGAAGAAAACTCTTGAAGAAGATGGAGAGAGAATGAGTTGAGGGAGGACAAAAAGAGAGACAGAGAGATAGAGATAGTATATGTTCGTCTGTTTCATTCAATAACATACAAAAATATTTTACTGTGTCTGACAATACGAGTGCTATATAATTTAAAACCATATTTGACGTTTGGAAATAATGCTGTAAATTTATTATGGTTGACAGTACAAGGGCTATACAACTTATAAACCACTGTTTTTTTTCTTCAGTTAAAATATACTTCCATCTATTTTGGAATGAAAAAATTGGTAAATCCTATCTGTAAGAAACAAACATAAAACTAGAAAATATTTACACAAACATCCATTTCAGTCTACAGACATTGAACAACAGAAACACTTTCAAAACTATTACTTTTGGGAAAACTGCTGAACCTTGGGCAGTAAGAATAGAAATCTGTGACTTTCTGTCCCGGATTATTTCATTTTCCCTCAAGCTTGGTGAAGGCAAGATTTTGTTAGGGAAGGTCATTTGTGAGAACTGACAAATATTCTTTCATGATCAAGGGAATTTACTTAATATGGGGGCATAGGCTATGATAAATCCCCACCAGAAGATTTATCTCTGGAAATACTATCAAGAGATAGGTGAATAATAATAGCAAATATATACTAGCAAGGAAAAGCATATTTCTGGCTTAGAAAAGGGTGCTAACTTAAGAGAGACATAAGAAAGCTTAAACCAGGCACATAAATCCAAACAACATGGAGGCAGCATATGTGCACATAAGAAACAACAAATGGTGTTTGAACAACTGGCTACCCATTTATAAGAAATGAACCTAGGACCTTACCTCATGCCACAAATAAAGATTAATTAAAATTATTGCAGACATAAATCAAAACTATAATATTTTAGAGGAAAATTGGAGAAAAAACACTGTGGCCTAAACTGGACAGAGTTTTTTATTTATTTGTTTGTTTGTTTTTGTTTTTGCTTTTTTAGCTATGACACCAGAAGTATTTTCCATAAGGAAAAAACAAGATGAGTTTGGCTTCAAAATTAAAAACATTGTTCTCCAAAAGACATGGTTATGCTAATGGAAATACAAGGCTTAGACTACAGGGGTTAGTGGGGAAAATATTTGCAACCAGTTACCTAACAATGGCACTGAATATAGAATATATGATGAATTCTCAAAAACTAGCATAAGAACATAAAGAACCCCAATTTTTCAATGGGAAAAAGTTTTAAACTGATACTTTATCAAAGACACATTAGTGACAAATAAGCACAGGATAATATAATCAGCATAGTTATGAGGGTTATTTATTTATGCTTTTGGGTCACACCTGGCAATGCACAGAGTTTAGTCCTGGCTCATGTACTCAGGAATTACTCCTGGTGGTGCTAAGTGACCATATGGGATGCTGGAAATTGAACCCCAGTCGGCTGCGTGCAAGGCAAACATCCTACCCATTGTGCTATTGCTCCAGCAGCCCCACAAGGTTGACTTAAATTAAAGCTTCAGGGGTGGGAGGGAACCTGGGACGCTGGTAGAGGAGATTGACATGAGAGGTGGGACTAGTGCTGGCACAATGGGCTCCTGAACTCAACTATAAAGGTAAAGGTAAAGGCCCTCCCGTTGATCATCGATTTGCTCGAGCGGGCCCAGTAACGTTTCCATTGGAGACTTTGTTGTTACTGTGTCTGGCATATCGAATACGTCACGGGGAGCTTGCCGGGCTCTGCCACGCGGGTGAGATACTCTCGGTAGCTTGCCGGGCTTTCCGAGAGGGGCAGAGGAATCGAACCCGAGAACTAAACTATGAATAACTGTAAATCATGGTGCCTTAATAATTAATAAAACTTAAAAAATAAATTTAAACATTAATTAGATGCTAGTAATGCCCACTTAATATGGCTGTAATAAAAAGTTAGATAATGCCATGTGTTAACTATTAGTATATTACTAGGAGACCCTTTTCTCCCAAATTGTTAGGAAATGAAAATGCTTCTATTAATTTCAAACATGGCTAACAATTTTACCTTTACCAAGCTCAACATAAGCTTACTCTAAAACAGAATTATTCCACTGCTAGAAATCTAAAAGAAAGGAGAGAGACATCTCTCTTTCTAGATACTTACACCAATATTCATAACCAATGCTCACAAATGTTCATCCCCATTAAACTGGAAAAATTTCAAGTGCTTGTTAATTGGAGAATAGAAAAATGTGGCACATTTTTCAACACTGATATTATTATTATTATTAGAATTATTATTCAACACTGATAATGAGCAAATTTCTAATAATTCTAAAATATAGATAAACCTCAGAAGCTTTGTGAAAGATTCTGCAAGCATAAGATTACTACATAGGATATAGGTATTTTATCAAAAATGAAAATTTAAAGGTTATATTGCAGGCAACTAGATACTTATAATGTGTTTAGACTTGGGATTAACAAGAAGATCTTTGGAAAGGAATGAAATGTTCCAAAAATGGATTGTAGTGGTACTTGTAAAATTAGAACTGTACTAAAAGTAATAGAATCATAGCCTTTTATAATGGCTAAATTTTCTGGTATACAATTTATATCTCAAAAAGGCTGTTATAGCAACAAGAAAATAAACGTCACCTAAGGAATTAATCTTAAATGTCAGATCGTGGTTTTGATGTATATACAAAAGACTTTTACTTAGTGGGGTTAGAAAGGGCCACTTGTAAGTAAGAAAATAAAATGCCATTTTTAATTATATAATTGCTAGCAGTAGCAGCTATGCCCATGGTGATTAGTAATTTCAGCACTAGAATTTCAAATCTTGCTTCTTGCCTGCTCTCCCTGTTGGCATGTTTAGCTTTCCCACTTGTAATTATCCTCCCTCCAATTTGGAATAAGGATTAACTAATTATAGTGGTGCCTTCAGACATGAGCCATATCAAACGCTCTGGTAACCAAGAAACTGTCCTATCTGTGAAAGTATGCCAGAAAGCCTAGAAGTCTCTGGTATCTTCTTTGAGATCCAGAACAACTGTCCCCAGTATGCTTGATCCAATACAAGATTCTCAAATCTAGTTTAGCCACCAAGGTTCACCTTGCACTTCCATGAACTTTATTTTCTTAACGTGATGCTTTAGACGAGGAAATCATTTTCTAAAATAGTTTTTTAGGGGATCCAATACCCCATTATGTTTAATTCTTGGTTTTAAAATGAACTAGCACTTAAGTTAGCCAAATAATTTCCTTTTAGCCTCACATTACTTATTTCCAAACCTGGAATAAGTTTTCCTACTCTATAAAACTGTAGTAAGAAATAAGCATATTTGTATATATCTAGTGCCTGCCCCAACATTTGTGTGTGTGAAATTAAGTAAAGGGTATAATATCAATTCTATTATAATAATTAATATTTCAATAGATACCACTCTTCCTGTCTATCCTAATCTTCCAGCATTAATATTTTCTATTGCAACGCAGACTTCTAACCAACTACCATAGTCCAACAAATCAGGCTATTTTCTTCTCTTTGGGATTCCTAATGTCCAATTCTATATTCAGCAAGTTTACCCACCTTTCAAGTTTCAACTTAATTTAGTCTAATATTAACTTCTTTTAGTCTATGGTGCTTACTCTTAATATTAACTTCCTTTCTAATAGGGATCAAACCTACCAGTGCTCTGGGAGCCTCGGACCCTCATGGTTCAGTACTCGCCATCTTTGCAGTGCCAGAGATCAAACTCAGGACTTTGCACATGTGATCTACCAGTTACACTATGTCCCTGGCATTTGCTATTTACACCCCAATCCATAAGTTCACCCGCTCACTGGTCACAGCTCTCAGCACTTAGGATAACATACAAAACTGCAAGGGAGTATCCTCAGCTCCATGAGCATAGGACCCATCAGTTTAGAGGTTTAGGGATGGTTACTGATAGCCCAGATTCGGCAACCATAGGGACAGGTGGGTCTGTCAATTTGCCAGAGATGCACGATTCACATACTCCTTGCTCACAAAGAAGACCATTCATGGACATCTATCTCAGTAGAGACATATTCATCTGTCTAACCAAACTCACAGAACTTGATCATTTCACAGTAGACTAAGCACTGGATAGTATAACTTGGGTTACCAGAACCAGATGTGGCTACAGGAACATCACAAATACATTGGCCAGGGTTACAGGAGGTCCCAATATCATTTTAAACAATTACTAATATAATTCATTGTATACTATTAAAAATATGTCTTGGGTTGGAAAAATACTACTGGTATTAAAGAATATACTTAAATGTAGCTGACTCAAAATAGTTCCCCAGAGCCACCTGGTCCTCCAAATGTGTGAAGGTGGACCCTTTCTAACCTTGTTTCTTATCTGTGCCCACCTTGACCTATGGGCTTGTCCCCTAGTCTCAAGCTGTGGACCTCTAGCTATGTGATTTCTCACCTGTGGTTCCATTAGAAAGTCCTAGGTCATATGACCACATTGAGAGATATAGCTCTATCTAAAGATCTTTGGGTATGGTGCCATAGAACTGCTACATGTTTAAGAAGCAATGTATCCTCAGGCAATACAGGATTATAATTTCTGAGAAGGGGATTGAGCACCCTTTGGGAGCTCTCCCCAAATAAATAAATAAAATATTTAAATTATATTTTAGGATTGCTTTGGCTATTCTTAGAGTGTTATGATTTCACACAGACTATAAAAGTATTTTCCCATGCCCTTGAAAAATTTCATGCAAATTTTGATGGAAACTGGATTGTATCTGTAAATTACTTTGGATATGATGATCATTTTAATAATGCTGGTTCTTCCAACCCATGAGAAAGGATTTTAATTTTTCCCCTTAAAACATGACATTAATTGTAGATTTATTGTATAAGGCTTTTACAGTATTGATAGGTGCTTCAACTCTCATTTTGTTAAGGTTTTCACCATAAATTGGTAGTGAGTCTTGCCAAACAATTTAGAAAATGAATTTTTTTCTTCCTTTCATATTAATGAATTAATTAATGGTGTAATATAATAACTTATTTGCATATAATAAACCATACTTGTGTCCAAGGGATGAATTTTACTTCATCATGCTGAATATATTTTTGTGTATGATCTCATAGGATTTTTTTTATCTCATAGGATTTTATTGTGTATGTTTGCCTTTATATTCATCCCCTGATAATAGTCTGAAAATTTCTTTTTCGGAAATATTTTTGTCATTTTTTGTTATCACAATAATGTTGGTTTCATTGAAACTGCTTAGAAGAATTTCTGTTTCTTTCATTTCCTGGAGAAAGTTAAGTATTTTCTCAAGCTTTTTAAAGGCTTGGAAAAACTCACTAATTAATGCATCTGACCTAAGATATTTGTTCTTGGGAATATTTCAACAATTACTTATGTTGGGGAACAGTATTTTCCCAACGTACCCAGACACATTGCCCACCAGGTCTGGGCACACGTGAGGCAAAGGATGACGGGTGTGTGGAGAAACCAGTCCAGGAGACAGCTGATGGCTGCTCACTTTATTGCCATCACGATCATGATCATCCTGTTGTTTGTCGATTGCCTCGAGCAGGCACCAGTAACGTCTCCCTCTTCCTAGCCCTGAGATTTTAAGAGTCATATTCAATGCTCTTTCAGGGTTAGGAGAATGAGACCCATCATTGTTACTGGTATTTGGCATATTGAGTATGGCACGGGAAGTTTGCCAGACTCTGCCGTGTGGACAGGATACTTTCGGTAGCCTGCTGGGTTCTCCAAAGAAAAATGAGATAAATAAGATGTCTCACGGCCACAAATGCAGCTGTGCGCTTCCGGGAGGTGGGTTTTATAGTCTCTGGGTCTTGGCCGTTGATGGGACCAACCTGGCGCCAGTGGCAGCTGGTGGGTGTGACGCCTACCTACCGGAAGATGGGGGATCTGGGTGGAGAATGCCCAGTCCCAATCCAAGCAGGCTTGGAGATCTCAGCCCCGGGACCCACATGACTGGGTTCCTCTGCCAGTTTCTTCATGCATGAGGCTTGTTCGGACGTGTGGAGAGTGGTCTCAGCATGGCTGTGACTGGTTCTGGAGGTCTTTGGCTGCTGGGGCTCTGCTGGGGGGGGGGGGAGGAGGGAAACTCAACCCGCCTCCCTCCAAGGGACCCTAGTGAGGACAGCCAGGCACGGGGGCAGG
Source organism: Sorex fumeus (assembly GCF_029834395.1). NCBI lineage: Eukaryota > Metazoa > Chordata > Mammalia > Eulipotyphla > Soricidae > Sorex > Sorex fumeus. The sequence goes on along the minus strand of NW_026606102.1, from coordinate 17,781,326 downwards.
AGACTCTGTGCTGTTCTCTTCCGGGAGCTGGGTTTTATAGTCTCTGCGTCTTGGCCATTGATGGGACCAACCAAGCACTGACCTGGTGGCAGCTGGTGGGTGTAACGCCTACCTACTGGAAGATGGGGGATCTGGCTGGAGAAGGCCCAGTCCCAATATGAGGAGGATTGGAGATCTCAGTCCCGGGACCCGCATGCTTGGATTCCTCTGCCAGTTCCTTCATGCATGAGACTTGTTGGATGTTTGGAGAGTGGTCTCAGCATGGCTGTGGCTGGTTCTTTATTGTCATATACACACATATTTTATAGAGGGTCTCAACATAAGAGGATGGTCCAATAACATAAAATTTAGCATTACTTACCTATCACCTTTCCAACTCTACTTTGCCCAGGCCTAATCCCTATTAAGGCTGAATGTTACAGTTAGGGATACAGTTGAAGACAATTCTTGGAGGGTGCGATTCAAGACTAAAGACTTGGTGCTTGTAAAATATGCTCAGACACTACCTACTGGGTCGCTGAAAAAGGTCTTACCTGCTTTTCAGGGACATATCTTATCTGCTTTGGCACCTATTGCCATACTCCACATATCTTGACTTCCTTGACAGGAAAGGTCTATGCAAGTTTTTTTTTCTCATAAATCTGTCTCATGAGGTTGTAAGACTTGATCACTTGATCACTTCACATCCCCTTACTCATTGATTTGCTCAAGCGGGTGGCAGTAACATCTCCACATCTCCATTCATCCCTGTCGCATGCTACTGTAGCCCAATGGCCTCTTCTCGTTCTAGAAACACGAAAAGCCTCAAACCCATCATTCAGTCTTGACAAAGAAGTCTGATCATCTTGTAGGTGGGTGGCCATGCAATCTTTTGACCTCCCGTGGAATCCAGTTGGTAATGGCTCTAGTCCAGCAGTAGTCTCCAAACATCATTATGTGTCCAGCCTATCTGATTTTCCATGCCTTGACAAACGAGAAAGCATGCCTGATTCTTGAATGTCGATGGAGGTCGGAATTCCAGATTCTTTCCCTCATTTGACTGAAGCGTGATACACCAAGAATAGCTCTTTAGATTCCTTTTAAGGGAGACTCAAATAGTGTTCTCATCCTGTTTTCGTAGGGTCCAGGTCTCTGAGGCGTATGATAATGCAGGAAGAAGAGTGGAATTGAAGAGATGTGCCCAGAGATGGAAGTTCTTCATTCTCTTAGCTATTTCTTCAATGCTACTGAAGGCATTACAAGCCGCTCTCTTCCTCCTGTGCAACTCAGGTGCCAGGTCATTCATCATGTTGACTTCTTGACCTAGGTACACATAACTGTTGTATTTGGAGATTGTCGTTCCATTGAGAGCGAATGGAACATCAGGAATGAGACCGTTTCTCAAAAACATTGTCTTGTTGAGATTCAGCTGTATTACGACCTTTCCACACTCACAGTCGAAGTCAGCCAGGATTTGTGCCGCTTGGCTAATGTTTGGTGTTATTAGAAAGATGTCATCAGCAAAGCGGAGGTGGTGTAATTGCTATCTTCACTCCCATTCCTTCCCATTCCAGTCATTGCATGACGTTCTCAAGGGTGGCATTGAAGAGTTTTGGTGTAATGATATCACTCTGACAAACCCTTCTCTTGACATGGATAGTCACTTCCTAGTAGAATGGTGGGATCCTGGTAGTTAATCCATAATAAAGCTCACAGAATATCCTAATGTATTGAGTTTGAATGCCCTGTTTGGTTAGGACATTGATAACTACTTCAGTCTCAAGAGAATCAAAGGCCTTCTTTAAATCAATGAACGTTAGACAGAGAAGCATCTTGAACTACCAAGCAACCTCAATGAGCTTTGTTATTGTGTGGATATGATAGATAGGGCTGAATCCTTTTTGGAACCTGGCTTGCTCACATGGTTGTACTTTATGTTCTGCCAATCCTATTCAGGATGACTCAAGTGAACACTTGTAGACAATGGACAGCAGACAGATGGGGCAATAGTTGCCAATATTGTGGATGTCTCCCTTCTTATACAGTAATACAATCCTGTTGGTTTTCCACTGGGACAGAACCTTGCATTCAGACAGGTAGCATGTGAAGGGCCATGCCAGTGTATTGATGAGTACTTCAGATGTTCGAGTCTGACCTTGTCTGGGCCGGGTGCTGTTCACTTCTTTACCAACAAAATGTCATGTCGGATTTTGGAAGGGAGAATGTTGGGAATGAAATATCCATCCCGTGGAATTTGGTATGTGGGCAGGTGGACGTGGCTATCAAAGAGTTTTGTGTACAAGTCAGGAATAATCTACTCCATTGCCCTTCTGGAAGATGTGATAGATCCATCAGGACGTTGGAGGGCAGTCATCTTGGTCTTATAATTGGTGAAGGACAGGCAGGCATTGCAAAGCTTTTCTCGGCTACTGCTGCATCTGCCAGCACTGCTGCTCTCTTTTTAAGGTCTTTCTTTATGGCCTTTCTTCACTGCTTTGCGAGCTCGGACATCCGCTTGTGGTTGCCTGAGGCTCGCACCTAGTGTCGTTAGTGAATGAGGTCAAGAGTTTTTGAAGACAGGTGTCTTTCTGTGGCGTTCTCTCCCTTGTCATTTCTTGCACAATCATGGAGGTGCTGAAACAGTCGATCCTATTCCTCACCGGTGTCATCAATGATGGCATCTTCCCATCTTGTTGAAATAGTGCAAAAAAGCTCCCAGTTGGTGGTCGTTCTGGGAGTTTTCTTCTTAAACTTTGCAGCCCTTTCTCCCTTCTCTGTGAAGTAGAACTTTGCATGGAGATGGTGGTCTGATCCCGTTTGGAATTTTGGGACAACAGTGACATCAGTCAGGCAAAACCACCGATTGAATATAATGTGGTCAATTTCATTGTGGAACTGTCTACCGGGAGACTCCCATGTCCAACATTTAGATTCGGCCTTCTGGAACTGTGAGTTACCATGGATGGTCTTGGTTGACATGATGAACTCAGACAGTCTCTCATCCTCTTATTTCCATTCTAGGCCATGGGTCCTGATGTGTATTCTTTGGCTGATCTTTTTGGTCCTATCTTGGCATTAAAATCACTGAAAATGATCTTGTAGAAGGTGTGGTCTTCTTTATAGAACCACTCCAGCCTCATGTAGAACTTCTCAATTTCTTCTTCATCATAATTGGATGTTGGTGTGTAGCCAACGAAGATAGAAACTGCCATCAGTGAGCCACATCTATTTAAGTGTAATCGTCTGATTTGGGCTGTTGGGCATTCGAATAAATCAATGCTCATGGCCAAGTCATGTTGACAAGGATACCGACACCACCGATGCCTCTTTTGTCGCATTTTCCGAGGAATAGTTCTCCTCCAGTGTCGAAAATGTCATGATGTGATAGATGCCTTCTCGTCTCGGTCAGACCAATGATGTCATACTTGATCTTCTGAGCTTGCACTATTAGGTCCTTGATGGATGCTTCCGATGCCAACGTACGTGCATTGAAAGTACAGACAGTCATTTTTGTCCTTCTTTGTTTTGGCAGTCTAGCTGGGCCCTGAAATTTTATCACCTCTCCTTGCTCGTCCTTCTTAATGCTGCTGTACTGGGGACTCCTTCAGGATCAGGGGAGAATGAGACCCATTGTATTTACTGTTTTTGGCATATTCAATACACCATGGATAGCTTGTCAGGCTCTGCCATGTGGGTGGGATACTCTCGGTAGCTTATTGGTCTCTGTGAGAGGGATAGAGGCTTTTAGAGAGGCCTCTAATCACCCTTGCAGGTGTTCCTATGGATCAAAGGATATTTGAACCTTTTCAAATATGGTGCAGTAAAATGAAATATGGGTATTAAGTGTCTTATATGTGCCGTGTGTCTGCACGGTTCAGATAGTGGCCTGGACCGTGGTGGTGGCTGAGTAGTGGAGGTAGTGGAGGTCGGCTGATGAGGTATTCATCTGGCTCCAGCAGAGTGGGTCTTCTGGGTGTGATCCCTGTATTGCTGGAGATTGGTGGAACCAGGCAGAGGATCTTTGTTTCCAGGTCCCATTGAGTCTGGAGTTCAAGGTCACAAAGTTCTGCTTTTCCTGGTTCTGTGGGGCTGCACTCCTGCATGAGGCTCTGCCCGACAATCTGGAAACGGCCTGGAGCGTGGTGTCTGCTGGGTGTGGAGCGCCATAGCAGTGAGACAAGAAAAATATATTAAGGGCATCCAGATAGGAAAGGAAGAATTCAAGCCCTCACTAATTGCAAATGACATGATACTACACTGTATTTAGAGAATTCTAAAGCCTCTACCAAGAGGTTCCTAAAACAATAGCCTTGTATAGTAAGGTCACAGGCTATTAAATCAATACCCAAAAGTCTACAGTGACTGGCATACATCCAAAGCAACAAAAGCAACCAGTGTTGGCATGGATATGGGGATTGTTTTGGGTTAGGGTGATGAATTCCCACACAGAATCACTGATTATCAGGGAAGTGCAAAGACAAATGAGAAAATGGTCTATATTAGAGTGCTGGTGAGGATGTGGCAGAAAAGGAACTCTTCATAGCTAGTGCGACTGTTTCTTGGTTCAGTATCTATAGAAAATATTTGGAGACTTCTCAAAAAAAATAAGAACAGAGCTTCTGTTATGATCTTTCAATTACAATCCTGGACATCTATCCCAAGAACACAAAGACATCAATCCAAGGAACTGTTTATTGCAGCACTATTTATAATAGCCATAATCTAGAAACAACGCAAGTGTCCAACAACAGATGACTAGATAAAGAAATTGTGATATACAAATATATTTATAATATATCACAGCAGTAGGGCGTTTGCCTTGCATACGGCTGGCCCGGCCAAGCTGGGTTTGATTCCTCTGCCCCTCTTAGAGAACCCAGCAAGCTACCAAGAGTATCTCGCCCGCGTGGCAAATATGCCAACACAGTAACAAGTCTCACAATGGAGACATTACTGGGCCCACTCTAGCAAATTAATGAACAATGGGAGGACAGTGATACAATGCTATATATAAAATATTATATATATATATATATCTGTATAGTATGAGAACAGATAGAAACTTGCATTTTGCTGCAACCCTGATGGAACTGGAGGAAATCCTACTTTGTGAGTGAGTCAGAACAAGAAATGCTGGATGATTTCACGCATATGTGGATAAAAACAAAGCAAGGGATCATACACAATAGAACAACCCTAAAATCTTCTCAACAGAATGACTTATCTGAGGGTGCTAGGAGGGTAAAGGGAAGAAATCTTGATTTAGTGATAGAGACGTTCTGGAACTCTCATGATGAGAAAGATGTGATAGCCCTGCAAGTATAAAACAATAATAATATTGGTATTATCTTAAAAATTAAATTAATTAAAAATTAAATAAAATAGATTAGAAAATGACCACTGATAAAAGACCCTGGGATTCTGCCTATAAAACTAAGTATTCCAAGCAGTGGCAGGAGAGGGGGACACAAAGGAACCTATGGATAGTTGTGGAGGGAAGAAAATTGTCATGCTGGTGGTAGCTGTGGTACAATGATATTACCTAAAAATCAATATCAATACTATTGTAAATCATGAAACTTCAATAAAAATATTGATTAAAGATATATGGGGCTGAAGTACTTTCCTTCTTGTATCCAATCCCTGGAACCACAAGATCTTTAAGCATCTCTGATCCATAGCTGAGAGTAACCCCCAAGCTTGTTGGGTGTGACATTAACTTCCGCCACAAAATATCTGTTGTAATGTTTTATTTTGTCTGGTTTATGATACATTTCTGGAAGTAAATCAAGACTTATATAACCTTGTAATATTTCCCACATAAGGTCTCTGACAGGGTCTAAAGTAGGACAGTGATCTCAAATTACTTTTTTTTTTCTGACTGAGGAATTCCTCAAAAAATACTTTGATGCTCTATTCAAAGTAAACTTTCTCATTTTATAGATTGAAATTTTGTCCCCAGAAAGGGAAAGTTCCATTTAAGGCCATATGAGTACTTTGATATTAGAGCTGAAAGTAGAATTTAGATTTCCTGTGACAAAGACTTAACGTGGTCTTTGAATATCAGTTAACCTCATATAGGGTAACCAATCTTTAAAATGTAAGATTGTCTTCACCCAGAAAAATAACTTAATTTCTCTTCTTTTTTAAACATTGGCATAGTTTATTGATGCTTATAGGGTTCCCATATTCAATAAATCAGTTTTCCTCTATACTGCTTTTTTATGTCAGCTTTCATAACATCCATTGAGGAAAATTCTTCAGCTTTTCCTCTCTAATGATCTATAAGCAGTGGTAATTGGAAATAAAAATTATGTCTTGGATATGTAAAAGATTAAGAAATACAAAAAATAATACAGAATCTGAAGGGAAGTAATAAGCAGACAATATATAGTAAAATTTTGGGAGAAAATATTTCACAAATTATCACTGAAAAGGAAAAAAATCTCTGTTCTTTTAGACCGGTAGTGATGGCATTCCTTTTTGGACTTGAGCTCGATTTGCTCGAGCAGGCCCAGTAATGTCTCCATTGGAGACTTTGTTGTTACTGTGTTAGGCATATCGAATACGTCACGGGGAGCTTGCCAGGCTCTGCCGTGCGGGCGAGATACTCTCGGCAGCTTGCCGGGCTCTCCGAGAGGGGCGGAGGAATCAAACTCGGATCGGCCATGTTGGCTGCGTGCAAGGCAAATGCCCTACCGCTGTGCTATCGCTCCACAGCGGTAGGGCATTTGCCTTGCACGCAGCCTACATGGCCACCTTTTTGGACTAAAGAATATAAAAGTCTTCTAGTGAAGGTAGTGAGGGTTATTTATCCACATCTCATATAGGTTTTAATTCCAGATCTTCAAAAGTATTCAGAAAAAGAAACCACTCTCTAAACTAAAGCCAAGTTGTTGATAACAATGAAGGTTTAATAACATTGGAACGCTAAGTATTTTGGTTTTCTGAAAAAAAATGTCAATTATTTGTGCTTTTTCTTTAGAGATGAATTTAGCAAGGTGGCAGAGGTAACTTATAATTCTTACAGAGTAAGAATTATCATCTTCCAGTAAACTTATCACTTGATCACTTGACATCCCTTTACTCATCGATTTGCATGAGAGGACGTCAGTAATGTCTCCATTCATCCCTGTTGTGTGCCAATGTAGTCCATGGCCTCTGTTCATTCTATAGACAATGAACAGCCTCAAACCAATTGTTCATGGTCTTGACGAAGAAGTCTGATCATCTCGTAGGTGGGTAGCCACGCATTCTTTTGATGTCCCATGGAATCAGCTCGGTAATGGCTCTAACCCAGGGGTAGTCTCCAAATCTTATTACGTGTCCAGCCAATCTGACTTTCCACACCTTGGCAAATGAGACAGCATCCCTAATTCTTGATTATTGATGGAGGTTGGAACTCCGCATTCTTTCTCTCATTTGAGTGAAGTGTGATACTCCAAACATAGCTCTTTCGATTCCTCTTTGGGAGACCTGAATAGCATTCTCATCCTGTTTTCGTAGGACCCAGGTCTCTGAGGCATATGTTAATGCAGGAAGAACAGTGGAATTGAAGAGATGTGTATGGAGCCAGAGGTTCTTCGTCCTCGTAGCTATTTCTTTGGTGCTCTTGAGGGTGTTCCAAGCATCTCTCTTCCTCCTGTGAAACTCAGGTGCCAGGTCATTCGTCATGTTGTCTTCTCAACCTAGGTACAAATAACTGTTGCATTCGGAGATGGTCATTCGGAGAGAGACTCTCTGTTGAGAGTGAATGAAACGTCAGGAATGAGACTGTTTCTTATAAACATTGTCTTCGTGAGATTCAGCTGGAGTCCAACCTTTAAACACTCATGGTCGAAGTCGGTCAGCATTTGTGCCGCTTGGCTAATGTTTGGAGTTATTAGAACGATGTCATCAGCAAAGCGGAAGTGTTGTAATTGCCGACCGTCTATCTTCACTCCCATTCCCTCCCATTCCAGTCATTGCATGACGTTCTCGAGGGTGGCACTGAAGAGTTTTGGTGAAATGGTATCACCCTTCCAAACCCCTCTCTTGATATTGATGATCACTTCTTTGTAGAATGGTGAGATCCTGGTAGTGAATCCGTAATACTGAGGATTCACTGAGGATCCTGATGTATTGAGTTTGAATGGCCTGATTGGTTAGGGCTTCGATGTCTGCTTCCATCTCAACAGAATCAAAGTTCTTCTTTAAATCAATGAACATTAGTCAAAGCGGCATCTTGAACTCCCAGGAAACCTCAATGAGCTTAGTTATCATGTGGGTATGGTCAACTGTGCTGAATCCTTTTCAGAAACCAACTTGCTCGCATGGTGGTCTTTCATCTAGTGTTCTGCCAATCCTATTCAGGATGACTCGAGTGAACAGCTTGTATACGACAGACAACAGGCAGATTTGGCGATAGTTGCCAATGTTGTGGATGTCTCCCTTCTTGTACAGGTAGTACAGTCCTCCTGGTTTTCCATTGGGATGGAACCTTGCATTCAGACAGGTAGCGTATAAAGAGCCGAGTCAGTGTATTGATGAGTACTGTCAGCAAGTTCTTCAGGTGTGCAGATCTGACCTGCTACCATCAGCCCGGCAGACCTCCACTACCCAACTGCCGCCATGCTCCAGGACGCTTTCCGGACACTCAGGCCAAGACTCACACATGAATGAAGCCCCACAGAACCAGTGAAGCAGAACTCTGTGACCTTGGACTCAGGCTCAACAAACCCGGGAACTAAGATCCTCTGACTGCTCCCAGCAGCCCAGCAGACCTCCACTACCTCCATTGCCGCCATGCTCTGGGATGCTTTCCAGACACTCGGGCTGAGAGTCATGTATTAGTGGAGCCCCACAGAACCAGGGAAGCGGAACTCTGTGACCTTGGACTCCAGTAAACATATCATTTTATCACTTGATATCCCATTGCTCATTGATTTGCTCGAGTGGGCGCCAGTAATGTCTCCATTCATCTCTGTTGCATGCTAGAGTAGCCCAGTGGCATCTGTTCATTCTAGGAACATGAAGAGCATCAAACCAATTGTTCAGGGTCTTGACAAAGAAGTCTGACCATCTCATAGGTGAGTGTCCACACGATCTTTTGATGTCCCATGGAATCCAGTCGGTAATGGCTCTAGTCCAGCGGTAAACTCTAAATCTCATTATGTGTCCTGCCCATCTGATTTTTTATGCCTTGCCTTGCGCACCTGTCCTTCACCAACTACAAGACCAAGATGACTGCCATCCGACGTCCTGATGGATCTATCACATCTTCCAGAAGGGCAATGGAGAAGATTATTCATGACTTCTACTCAGTAAACATGTAAGTATTATAAATAAACTGAAGCTTTTTTCCTTTTTTTATTCTGCTCCTAATACTTTGAATTCATTAAGATGAATTTTACTTTTCATATATCATAAATTCACTGTTATATAATTAAAATGTTTCTTTTTCTTCTTCAATTATTGGATTAAAGCTTTTTCATTCTGACTTGTAGTAATCATTTGGTTATTTCTTCATTTTGAAATAATGGTAAGTTGCCTAATAAAATAGTTATGTTCTAACAACAGTAAAACTTCTCTGGATATAATAGAACTTAGATGACTTTTCTCTTTTTTTCATAGTTGAGGTGGGTTATAACACTGTTAATATTTATGTCTTTGGTGTACAAAATCACTGCTCCTCCACCACTACCAAAGTGCGCAAACTCCTTTACCACTTAAATTATTTCTAGTCTGTCTCTTGCTTCTTTTCCCAAGTCCTTTCTCCCTATTACCTGGTAAACTCATGAACTGAGCTAATATTTAAAGGTTAATATTTTTATTTATATCTTATTCTAAAATAATTTGTAAAAACAAAAAGTTAGCATAGTGAAAATAATACTTTTTCTTTTGGGACAGAATTAATCCTTATATAAGCATAAAATATAAATGAAAGTTACATGAGTAATTTTTTCTCCTCCTCTTTTGGAACTCTTCAGATGCAACTGACAATTGTGAAGTTATCACAAAGCCTAATATTTAGTAATGGGAGAATTTTGTTCTACTGTTGCCAGGATTAGAAACATTGGCTCCTAAAATAACCACTGGATTAGAGACTTCAAGCTCTTAATACCTAGGGGTTCTGGAGAAAGTTAACCATAGAAAGTAAGGTGTGTTCTTTGCATGTGGCTGACCCCAGTTTGAAACCCCAGCACAGTGTATGATACCTGAGCACTGTCAAGAGTGATCCCTGAGAACAGAGCCACAGTAAGCCCTTGCATACCCAAAGGTATGGTTCAAACCTGCCATTTCAATAATAAACAACAACAAAAAATTAATGATACTGTAGGTTGGTGGTCAGAATTTTCAGTCCTAGAAAATTATTTCCTTGATTTAAAAAAATACAATCTAGTGGTGCTTATGTTTATTCATTTCATGTCATTAAATTTGTAAAAGTGAAATGCAATACATATCACTCTTGGCTATAATGCATATAAATACTTTTAAATTTATTAAAAAGTCAAGAATTTTAACATAAAAAGATTTAGATTTCTTGGTATAATTTTGTTTTGTTTTTCGGTCACACCCAGTGTAATTCAGAGTTTTGTCTTGGCTCTGTGCTCAGGGATCATTTCTTGCAGTGCTCAGGGGTCCATATGGGGTGCCAGGGATTGAGTCGGGGTTGGCTACATGCAAGGCAAATGCCCAACTAGCTGCATTATTGCTCCTGCCCAGGTATGATTTTTTTTTAGTGAGGGGCTGGAGTAATAGTACAGTGGGTAGGTGCTTGCTTTGCACATGGCCTACCCAAATTCAAATCCTGGCACTTCATATCTCTGAGTCACATAAGGAGTAATCCCTGAACACCACTGAGTCCTAAAACAAACTAATAAGTAAAGCAAAGAAAGTGGATATAGATTCTTTTAAATGGAATTAAAAGTGGAAATGTCACTTGAATTTCATCTCTTTTCTACCTTCACTTCCTTCATCCTATTGTCTGAATGAGCTTGTGAAGGTAAAGTCCACATTGGATCATAAGATTGGAGGCAGTCATATCCCAAGGATTGAAGAGAAGAAAGCTGAGTGAACTTCTCTCCTTAAGGCTTTTGAAAACCAGAACTACAATATCAACTCTAAATTGCCTACATCTAGACTCTTAAATGAAATATAAACAAACTTGTAACTTGCTTAGATTTCTATTATCTTATAACTATATTTTGGGTAGTAATTATTGGAAGCATAACCTATTATCCTGAGTAGTTTCTTGATGTTCTTAAGTCTTCATATTGCTTCAAAATATATATCTTAATTAATTACAGTGTTTCAGTAATTCAGTCAATAGCCATTCAATGCACACCTACACTGCCTGAAAAAATATAAGTGAGGGATGGGCAAGGCACAAGAATAAAATGTACACGTTTTTCTCTCTCAAAAGTCAATTACTGAGCCCCACGCACTTCTCCTGCCAAAACAGACACCCTCCAGCAGGGGACATTGGCCGCAGTCCGCAGCGGGACAACCCATCACCTCACCGGCCCCTCCATTCCAGGATCCTGGGTGGGAGTGACCCCGGGAAGGGACGGGGGCGTGACCACTACTTAGGGGGCGTGGCCTCCTAGAAGTGGGCGTGGCCTTCTCCAGGGCAGGTGGCCGGTAACACGGCTGCAGTTATATTTCCCAATCCGAGCACTCAGAACTTTCATCCCACCATTTGTCACCTAATACTGACCAAAAATTTCTGACCACCTGTACTACAATACAATCATATTCTACTGGCCTACTCCATTTCTAACAAAAGACTGGTATGAAATAAGCTGTATAAGCTCAATATTAAAGAGCACCTCCTCCAAAGCTTCATACAATGTCCGTTATAAAACAATGAATAATGTCTGATTGAGAAGAAGATTGGACTCTAAAAAAGGGAGAAGGGTGACTACCAGCGACCAACCTTATCCAAAATCCTTTACCACAATAAGAGGGAACAGTACGGGGGTTCTACCTCTAAACAACCAAAACAACATGAAGAAACAGCGCAAATCTCAACTATAAGGAGAATATGAAGAAAAGAATCCCGAATCCTCAACCGAGGTTGTCCACAATTATGCTCTCTTTGATAAAGAATTCTGGGATGAAATGCAGAGGAAGTTCAAGGATCTACTCAAGGAATCAATGGAAGAGATATCCAGAAAAATAAAAGAAGAAATGAAAGAAACAATAGAACAGATGGTCGAGGAAATACAGGAAGAAATGAGAGCAGAAATAAAAAAGCTACAAAAAGAAGTGTCACAAATAAAGGACTCAATAGATGAAATTAAAAACTCAGTAAGTGTCTTTAGCAACAGGATAAGTGCAGCCGAAGAGAGGATCAGCGAGCTTGAAGATGAGCAACAGAAATCCCACAGGGAACAACAAGCAATAGGAAAAGACCTCAAAATGGCTCTAAGGAGAATCAGAGACCTAGGGGATGACGCCAACAGGAACAACATTAGAATCATTGGAGTACCAGAAGGACAGGGAGATAACCCCAATGAAAAAGCCAGAGTCAAAGAAATCATTGCTGAAAAGTTCCGAGAGTTAAGGAATTCGGACATACAGATACAAGGAGCCAGAAGGGTATCAGTTAAAAGAGACCACAAAAAAAAAAACTCCAAGGCATATCATAGTCAGAACAATGGATGCTGTGGACAGAGACACAATATTGCAAGCAGCAAGCTCAAAAAAGCAAATTACATACAAAAGAGCACCCCTTAGATTCACAGCAGACCTATCAGAGGAAACCCTCCAAGCCTGGAGGCAATGGTGGGATAAGGTGAAAAAACTCAATGAAATGAATGCCTCACCAAGAATACTCTATCCAACTAAACTCTCACTCAAATTCGATGGAACGATACACCACTTTGTAGATAAACACCAGCTCAGGAACTTCATAGACTCAAAACCAAATCTAAAAGAAGGACTAAAGGGGCTCCTGTAAGATAAGAAGGAAAACACGTATAAACACAACCAATTCCTACAGAAAGATGGCACAAAACCCCATGACAATAATCTCACTTAATGTCAATGGTCTAAATGCACCTACCAAGAGACACAGAGTGGCAAAATGGATCCAGAAACTGAAACCAAAATTCTGCTGTCTACAAGAAACTCATCTGAACAATCAGAGCAAACACAGACTCAAAGTTAAAGGATGGAAAACAATACTGCAAGCAAACAGCTCCCTCAAAAAAGCTGAGGTGGCCATACTAGTATCCGACAACATTAATTTCAGGCTGAAAAAGATTAGAAGGGACAGTGAAGGCCATTTTCTCTTCATCAAGGGAAACATACAACAGGAAGAAATCACACTCTTAAATGTATACGCACCTAATGAAGGAACAGCTAGATACTTAAAACAACTGCTAACAGATTTTAAGAAGGACATTGCTAGCAACACAATAGTAGTTGGAGACTTCAACATTGCCTTATCACCTCTGAATAGATCAAGAAGAACAAAACTCAGCAAGGAAACATTGGCTTTGAATGAAGAAATAGAAGAGAAAGGACTTATAGACCTATACAGGTCTTTACATCCCAAAAAGAAAGAATACACATTCTTCTCCTGTGCGCAAGGAACATTTTCCAAAAGAGACCATGTGCTAAGCCACAAAACATATCTCAATAGAATCAGGAAGATAGAAATAGTATCAACAAACTTTTCAGACCACGATGCACTGAGGATAGAAGTGAATCACACAAAGACACAGAGAACCAAACCAAACACCTGGAAACTAAACAACTCACTGCTGAACAACGAGTGGGTCAGGAAGGAAGTCAAGGACGATATCAAAAGGTACCTGGAAACAAATGAGAATGAAGACACAAACTACCAGAATTTATGGGAAGCAGCTAAAGCCGTATTAAGGGGGATAATTTATAGCCCTGCAAGCATATCTCAGGATGGAAGAAAGGTTGCACATAAGCAACTTGACTTCACAGCTCAAGATGTTAGAAAAGGATCAACAGAAAGAGCCCAAATTGGGCAGAAGGAAAGAGATTATAAAACTTAGAGCAGAAATCAATGACGTGGAAACCAAAGAAACAATCTGAAAGATCAATGAAACCAAGAGCTGGTTCTTCAAGAAAATAAACAAGATAGATAAACCACTAGCAACACTCACAAAGAAACAGAGAGAGAGAACCCTAATAAACCAAATCAGAAATAAGCATGGAGATATCACAATGGAAACCAAAGAAATTCAAAAGATCATCAGAGACTACTTTGAAAGTCTGTATGCCACGAAACAAGAGAACCTAGAAGAAATGGATAAATTTCTGGATTCCTATAATCTCCCAAAGCTGAGTCAAGAAAATATAGAATACCTGAATAGATCTATTAACATCAAGGAAATTGAAACTGTAATCAAAAGTTTTCCCAAAAACAAAAGCCCAGGTCCAGAGGGATTCACTAGCGAATTTTTCCAAACATTTAAAGAGGACCTACTGCTAGTCCTTCTCAAGCTTTTCCAGGAAATTGTAAAAACAGAAACACTTTCAAACACTTTCTACGAAGCCCATATCTCTCTAATAGCAAACAAAAACAAAGATACCACAAAAAAAGAAAATTACAGTCTGATATCCCTGATGAACACGGATGCAAAGATTCTGAACAAAATACTAGCAAATAGAATTCAACAACTCATCGAAAAGATCCTACACCATGACCAAGTGGGATTCATCCCGGGGATGCAAGGATGGTTTAACATTTGGAAATCAATCAACATAATCCATCATATCAACAAAAGAAAAGATAAAAATCACATGATCATATCAATAGATTCAGAGAAAGCATTTGACAAGATCCAGCACCTGTTTATGATGAAAACCCTCGCCAAAATGGGGTAGAGGGGATTTTCCTCAATATAGTTAAAGCCATCTACCACACGCCTACAGCAAGCATCAAGCTCAATGGTGAAAAACTGAGAGCCTTCCCCCTAAGATCAGGGACGAGACAAGGATATCCACTGTCTCCACTACTGTTCAACATCGTACTGGAAATACTAGCAATAGCGATTAGGCAAGAAAAAGAGATTGCGGGCATCCAAATAGGAAAGGTAGAAATCAAGCTCTCACTATTTGCAGATGATATGATACTATTCTTAGAGCACCCTAAAACCTCTACGAAGAAACTCCTAGAAATGATAGATTTGTATAGTAAAGTTGCAGGCTATAAAATCAATACCCAAAATTCCATGGCTTTCCTATATGCAAATAGTGAGAGAGAACAAAAGCACATGAAGAAAACAATCCCGTTCACAATTGTACAGCAGAAAATCAACTACCTAGGTATTAGTTTAACTAAGGAAATAAAGGACCTGTACAAAGAAAACTATAAAACGCTGCTTCTTGAAATAAAAGAGAACATTAGGAAATGGAAAAGTATCCCCTGTTCATGGATCGGGAGACTTAATATTGTCAAAATGGCCATATTTCCCAAAGCACTGTACAAATTCAACACCCAAGAGCCCTCCCGTTGATCGTCGATTTGCTCGAGCGGGCCCAGTAACACCCAAGAGCAACTGTGATAAATACCAGGTTGTTCACTCCATGCCTTAGAAGCCAGCCGCACACTGTAGGGGCAAAGGCATCTCAGATAGAGAAGGGAGAACCAAATAAAGGGTGGTGGGAAGATCCGCCCAGGATGGGAGATGCATGCTGAAAGTAGTCTATAGACAGAACATGATTGCCACCCAATGTATCTTCTGCAGACCACAGCACCCAAAAGGAGAATAGAACAAAAGGAAGTGCCCTGCCACAGAGGCAGGGTGGCATGGGGATGGGGGTTGGGAGGGATACTGGGATTGGTGGGGGTGGAGATGGGCACTGGTGGTGGGATGGGTACTCGATCATTGTATAACTGAAACCCAAGCACAACAGCTTGTAAATCTACAACTGTACCTCATAGTATTTCACTAATAAAAAAAATAAGTCAATTACTGAATGGAATTCTCACTTTAACTTGTGTCACAATTCATGCTGAAAATTCATTATCTCAGAATATTTCTGATAGCTCTATCTAAAATAAGCTTACTATTTTTAGTAATATATTGTTTGTTTATTGTGAAGTAAAATGGCTTTATTTAGGAACATGAGGAGAGAGAGAGACAGAGAGAGGGAGGGGGAGATATCAAAGGCAACTCATTCAAGAGAGAACATGGATTTCTCTAGAGGGCAGTCAATGAGGGTGCCCCATAAAGCATAAGGAAGAAATTACACATCCCATATTAGTATGTAAGTGAACTCAGGATGGACATGTGCTCCAATAATAGATTGCTGATGAAACCACGTATACTTAATATGTTCTATATGCCTCTCTACATGCAATCTCTCCCCTTCTTCACCCTTCACCCAGGCCTAGGCTGGCTTATCTATATGAACCACATCCATATGGATTACATAAACTCTGTTGCCCTCTAATTTTTGGTTGGGCTGGCCAGTAGGGATATGAATAGATGACCAGAGGAAATAAGAGAATGAGGTCTATGAACTTATTTTTCTCAGCTCCCCCACTCTGGGGTTACCCAGTTTCCCTAACTGAAGGACACTGTTCCATTTGAGGTGTCTTATTACATAACTCTTGGGTACTGGATTCTGGAAACCATTCTTTATCTTCACACCCAAATCTGCTCCTAGCTCCAGGCAACTGTTCTATACCCTGTAGTTTCCCTGAATAAAGCCCACACCTTGTAAATAGTCCATTTATTAAATCTTCCACAAATTACCCCAATGTGGGGCTGCCATCTGTTTCCTACAAGCATGCTGACTGATAGGGCACGTGTGCCAATTTTCATCTCAAAATACATAGGCCATATATATAGATGTATGTATATAATTTAATAGAACTACTGTTAGAAACAGGATGAGAATAGAGGGAAGTTGTTTATCAAAATCTTGGTGCTCATAGAATCTCTAATTATTTAATACCTGAACCTTATATGCTTTCTTTTTTTTGGTGGAGGGTTCTGGTAAGATTCTATAATTTCTAAAAAATATAGTCTTGAAGATTTTATTTATAAATGGGTCTCAGTTCTTCTGGAATCTACACACCACAACTCCAAGTCTAAATTCCACCAGTAACTTGGCTTGGTATATTGACTGTGTAAAGTTTCTCTTTTAGTGCCATAGTCTAAAATTATTATTTTTCTTTTTTTTCTTTTTTTAGTTTTAGGGACACACACATTGGTGTTCAGGGATTACTCTTGGTGGGGCTTGGGCACTGTGTGGGGTGCCAGGGATTGAAACCAGGTCTGTCACATGCAAGGCAAATGCCCTCACCGTGTACTATATCTTCAGCTCCTCAACCTACCATTCTTGAATAATGAAACGTAAAATCAGAATTAACATATGTCTACTCTTTCTTTATCAGCAACCAAACTATTAGTGAACATACCTACTAAGACCTATATAGCCACTGTGAAGAACAACTTCAAGCCATGGATTCGGTTGTGGGGAAAAAAGGAAAGGAGAGAAGAGAGAAGTGTCAGGCACCTGTGTCACACTCCCCAAATATACAAGTCCCTATCCCTGGAATCTGTAAATGTGACCTTATGTGAGAACACAATTTTACAGATATGATTAACTTCCTTGAGATGAGTTATTATTATCTAGGACAATCGTCCTAGATTGTTTGGATAAGCCCAACATAATCACAGGTGTTCTTAAAAGTTCGAGGGAGGCAGGATATTTCATCTTGAGCATATAGTCCACCTGGCGCCAATATCCATTATTTGCGTCGCATAAAAACCCACTTATAAACTCCTCGCCCAAGACTACCTCTTTTTAAATAGGACTTACCACGCTCTGACCAAGCTGCTCCCGAAAGAAATAATCCATGTTTCTCTTTTGCAGGCTGTCAAGGTAATGCTGGAAGCGAGTGTATGTATAGGGGTAACAGTATGCAAATTGGTAAATATCTTCTTCCCGGTCAAAACAAAACGCAAAGGACATCACATAATTCTTTCTATGATCTGGACAGCGGTAGTAGTAAACATTTTTAGGAGGCAGTCTTTGCCTGAAAGATATAAACAAAGAAATCCAGTCATATTAGAAAAACAAAAATTTTATCTTAAGGAAAAAATTAACATCAAAGACAGGAATAGTGTTGCCTTTCCCCTCTCCTTATTACTACTAGGTAGCACTGTAGCAATGTGCTCCCTTTGTTCATCAATTTGCTCCAGCGGACACCAGTAGCATCTCCATTGTGATACTTCTTGTTACTGTTTTTGGCATATCAAACACGCCACGGGGAGCTTGCCAAGCTCTGCTGTGCAGGCAGGATACTCTCAGTAGCTTGCCAGGGTATATTGCTAAAAACAAAAACAAAACAAAAAACCAACAACTAACAGTAACAGTACTAACTTATTAAAAAAAAAGCAATGATAGGGCCAGAGAGATGGCTCAACAGTCTGAGTAGGCACTTTGTATGCTGCAGAACTGAGTTTGATACACTTCCAGGCATGACCCTTGGATACAGAGCAGAGCCTAATTACTCAAAATAAAGAACAAACAACACAATAATAAAATTAGAAGACTCATTCTGAAGAAAAATGGTAGGAATTATAAAGGGTTGGATTTCAGCCTTTGTATTATTCAATTGAAAGAAAATCAAAAGGTCTATGTTTCAGGGAGTACAGGCACAGAAAACTTTAAGGGATTTCCTAGAGTTCTTGTACCTGATGTTAGATTAGTCAAGGCAGTCTTATGTTGCTATTAAACACAGAAAACTGATATATCAATGGATATTATATAATACCAGTGGTGGCGATGATGATGATGATGATGATGATTATGATAATGATGATACCTATTATCATTATACCAATTATATACATATAAATATAAACTGTGCTAAGCCATTCTAAGCACTTATAGAAACTCCTTTAATCTTCACAGTACTCTTTTGAAGTTACTTACTGGCAAGATAACAATGAAGGATAAAAATGCTTTTCCTTTTATTTCTCAAATTTAATTAAATTTTTATAAAATAATGATTCTTAAGAGATACAGGTGGCCTTTGATTCCTTAGAAGACTCTATAAAGGGAATAGTGCATCATTTGATCCTTTCAGAGATGAAGAGACGATCCCAATAGCTGGATTATACGCTCCTAGGACTCAAGAAACTTTTATCCAGCTCTTGGAACAATCAATCATTTTAGATGTATTCTGATGCCTGAAAATGATATTTGTATGTGTGATGAAGATTTGTAACTCAGATTCTCAGATTCATCATGTGTGCCCACCTGAGTGAGCACTAAACACAAATATATATAATAGTACACATTTAACACATTTCCAATCATATACATACAAATATAAATATATATATAATATCATAGTCTCTATTTTGGGCTGGAGCCATAGCACAACATTTAGGGCGTTTGCCTTGCATGCTGTCAACATGGCTGACCTGAGTTCGATTCCTCCGCCCCTCTCGGAGAGCCCAGCATGCTACTGAGAGTATCTCGCCCCCACGGCAAAGCCTGGCAAGCTACCCGTGACGTATTCGATATGCCAAACACAGTAACAAGTGTCACAATGGAGATGTTACTGGGCCCGCTCGAGCAAATTGATGAATAATGGGAGGACCGTGACCGCGATGGTGACCATGACTTTCAGAAACATTTCTTAATGCATAGTTGTAGATAATATCAGAGCACAGAAAAAAAAAGTGTAGATATAGTGGATTTTGGAGGAGAGACACAAATCTAACTGCTCTAGAGACAAGTTCAGAATATAAATTCCCTAAAACATCTCCCAGACTTCTTCACAAGATTTTAAAGTAAGAAGTTCTATTTTAATTTTCTAATTAAGCATAAAATATGGATGTAAATAGAGAAGATCCCACTCCAGGGTCTCCTTTGACAGCAGGAAAAACTTTTTGACTCAAATTATCAGAAATAAAAATATCAATCAATATTTTCAGCTTATAAATCATAAAAGAGATAAATAGAAAACAAAGTCACTCGGTACCTCCAAAGAGAATAACATTATTTTAAGCATTTTCTGAATGCCAGTAATGTGCTGTTTGATATACACTATTATTTGACTAATTAACATGTAAGTGTCCTTTCATACTGAGGCTATGATAACTGAAATTCATCCAACAAGTGCAATTACAGAAATAGTCTCTTGGTCCCCTTACTTTATCATGCCAGGGGCAAAAAAATCAAAACAGCATCTCATTTCCTAAATGCATTTTTAATTGAGCTAAGATTCCATCCCTACTCCCTTCATGAGGGCAGACCAATCTCCAATTCAACAACCAACAAAGCACATGACCTGTGTAGTCTATGATTAACTGAAACAATTCAGATTATCACCTGGTTTGAGCCACTCAGTCTCTTCCTTTTCTTCTTTGGTGTCTGGTATAGTCAGGTGCCAAGCATTATACTAAGGGATCCATATTATACATCCAACCTCCATAGGCAAACAGGACCTATTCCTAATTCCAATCCTCTTTTCCTTCAAAATAATTATAATACCTCTCCTGTCACCTATTTTTATCTTTCTCTTTCTCTTTCTCTGCACTTTGTCACAGCTAATCTCTTAGTGAGTCACAGGGAGGGGGAGAGAAAGGGAGAGAGTTCTTAGAATCAGACAATACATTTTCACACCCTGTGTAATCAGATTACAATTTTGTCAGAGGCTAATGGGTACCAGCAGTGGGAGGAAGAGAGACAGTGCTACATATTGTCAGCTGAATTTTCGATAATAAAAAGACACTGCTCAATTCTTGATTTAACCTTTTTGTCCTACACACTATTGTTTATTTTTCAGGGTTTATATTATACGTAGACTTTTATTATTATTATTATTATTTTGGTTTTTTTTGGTCTGTGCCTTCTGGAGGACACCCACATACTGTGACAGCA
Source organism: Sorex fumeus (assembly GCF_029834395.1). Lineage (NCBI taxonomy): Eukaryota > Metazoa > Chordata > Mammalia > Eulipotyphla > Soricidae > Sorex > Sorex fumeus. Next base: position 17,760,470 of record NW_026606102.1, on the reverse strand, counting down.
GCTGCTTCTATTAATCACAAACCATTAAAAAATTAAAATTAAACCAAATTACTTTGACTGGTTTAGAGCTGGAAAATAGCTGAGCCTGATTATTCCCTATGGTCATGGACAACAGCAATATTCCTACCTTCTATGTGACTGCTGAAAGAATACTAATGTAACTCAAACAGGCTACTCTTGCAAAGGAAAACTAAATCATGTGCTTTTATGTATTTTAACTGCTCTAATCCATATTCCTAAGTAAGAGCAGGAAGAGGATAATGAGCAAGGGATTAGAAATTGGTTTTTAATCCAAGCTTTAGTCGTTGGGCATGACAGTTGCCCTCTTTGTACCTCTGTGAAAAAATGTGGTTACTGAAATGTGTACTTTATCCCCGGCATCTCCAAATCAGCTGCTTGCTTTTAGGGCGGGAGCGATAGCACAGCGGGTAGGGCGTTCGCCTTACAAGCAGCCAACATGGCCGACCTGAGTTCGATTCCTCCGCCCCTCTCGGAGAGCCCAGCAAGCTACCGAGAGTATTGGATATGCCAGACACAGTAACAACAAAGTCTCCAATGGAGACGTTACTGGGCCCGCTCGAGCAAATCGACGATCAACGGGCCATTTTTTATCCCTCTTAGGATTGTTGCAGCTCTTGGTGAAAATGACTGGGTTGTCAAAATTACATTTGCTAGGACAAAGTTGTGGTATGTGAGGAAAATCAAAGTGGTGGGTGCTTTGAGATTATAAACTAGAGGCTATAAATACAATTCAGACTTGCTCAAATTTTATACCCAAGTTGTAATATCATGGAAAGAATAATAAAGGTTCTGGTTATCAAGTCACTAAATTGAAGTATTAATATCCTTGTAGTGATCTTGCATAGAGTCTAATCTACAGAAAATAATTCAAACATATAAAAATTGAATTAAAAAGATATATACATGGGTGCTAAATGAATGGATAGACCCATGCTCAATTCAAGTTTTGGGTTACTTACAGAAATAGAGCACTGTTCCTTTTAAGTTGGCAGGTGAGGAATGGGGTGAAGATTGGGGTTGGGAGGGAATATGGAAACATTAGTGGACGGAGCTGACACTGGTGGTAGGATTGGTGTTGAAATACTATATACCTAAAACTAAGCTATCAATAACTTCATAAATCACAATTATTTAATTAAAATTTAAAAAGTAGAGAGAAGAAAAGTGCCTTACATAAAAGTGGGGAAAGAATGGGAAGGAAACTGGGGACACTGTTTGTGGGAAACATACACTAGTGAGTTGGTAGGAATGCCGACTGGTCCAGCCTTTTTGGAAAACAATATGGACAGTCCTTCAAAAACTAGAAATTGAGCTTCCTTATGATCCTGCAACATTATTTCTGGGAATATACCCTGCAGATGCAAAAAATCACAGTAGAAAAGACATCTGTACCTATACGTTCATTGCATCACTGTTCACAATAGACAAAACCTGGAAACAACCCAAATGCCTGAGAACAGATGACTGGTTAAAGAAACGTTGGTACATCTACACAATGTAATACTATGCAGCTTTAGGAGATATGAAGTCATGAAATTTGCTTACAAATGGATAGACATGGAGAGTATCATGCTAAGTGAAATGAATCAGAAAGAGAGGGACAGACATAGGACTGCACTCATTTGTGGAGTATAAAATAACATAATATGAGGCTGACACACAAGGAAGTAGATACAAGGAACAGGAAGATTACTCCATAGCTGGAAGCCTGCTGCATGAGTGGAGAGGAGAAGGCAGCTGGAATAGAGAAGGGTGAATTGGTTGGGATGGGAGATGTGTGCAGAAAGTAGATAACTGACCAAACATGATAACCTCTCAGTATCTGTATTGCAAACCATAATGCCCAATAGAGGAGTGAGAATATGGGGAATATTGTCTGCCATGGAAGCTGTGGGAAGGTGGGAAAGGGGGGTATACCAGGGATATTGGTGGTGGGGAATGTGCACTGGTGAAGGGATATGTGTTTGATCATTGTGTGATTGTAACCCAAACATGAAAGCCTGTAACTATCTCATGGTGATTCAATAAAATTAAAAAATAATTATAATAAAAAACACCAGTGAAGAGACAAGTGGAACATTATATGACTAAAACCCTATCATAAACAACTTTGTAACTCTTTATCTCACTGTGATTTGATAAAAAAAAATAAAAATTTTAAAAAAATTTAAAAAGACCTCGACCGGTTCACCCTTTCTTAGGCAACCTGGTGGTCCTCTGCTCCCGGAGGGTCACCATATTGATGTAAAACTTAGTGCCGACACCCGATCGGCATAGCACACTACAACCCAGAACTCCTGGACTCAAGCGATCCTCCAGCCTCAGCTTCCTGAGTAGCTGGGACTACAGGCACGTGCCATCACACCTGGCTGGAGCGATAGCACAGTGGTAGGGCGTTTGCCTTGCACACAGCCAGCCCAGTCAAGCCGGGTTCAATTCCTCTGCCCCTCTTGGAGAGCCCGGCAAGCTACCAAGAGTATCTTGTCCACATGGCAAAGCCTGGCAAGCTACCAGTGATGTATTTGATATGCCAAAAACAGTAACAGGTCTCACAATGGAGACGTTACTGGGCCTGCTCAAGCAAATCAATGAACAACAGGAGGACAGTGTTTGTGTTTGTTTTTAAAAGAACTAGAGTAATGTCACCTTAGGGGGAATGAGGTGTCACAGCATAGACTATGGGACCAACTGATAAGACTGTAAAGCCACAAGAAAAAAACAAGGTTGGATGGGGGCCACTGTTGGAAAAAAGGTTGAATAATATTGGTGTAAGGGACAAAGCAAAAAAGTGGCAGGGGTAGGGAGTCATTAAAACATATGGTTATAAAAGAAAACCAATAATACTTTTTTTCTTGACCCTATCTGGGCACAGTGAAATCAATGCCACCTTTACAAAGAGTTCAGGTATAGGAAGGCAGTTAACACCTTCACATCTCAAACAGTGGTGCATAATGTATTCAAAGCTCTTGTTTCATTTGGCAGCATTACTAGTGAGTTATGCCCTGATCCACATACCAAACTGAAAGATGCATGGAGTCTCCATGTCATAGCTAGTGGGTGGATTAGAAAGTGTGGACATTATAGGTTGTATTAATGTGGAATATACTTGGGAAACTGAGATGGAGATAAATCTTATATTATTTCCTTTGGTTGAATTAAATAAATGTTTGAAGTGAGGCAACACTGGTTTATAAGATGAGAATGTTTATGAAAGTTACAAGTACCATGTTGCCATACCACAGCTGCCACCAAAATGTCAGTATCTTTCCTTGTTTGTGATAAAAGATTGATCAGTAACGAGTTAAAAAAAAAATACAAAATTGCAGCAGAAAAGTGAATGGACTATGCGTTAATCCATGCCACCATGCCTGCCCGGAGGGGAAAGGGTGTTGCTCCCTTCTGCCTTTTTCCCTCTGGAAAGCAAGATGGCGGCCTCTTCGGAGCTTTTTGGAAAGCCAGGTATGAGCCGGTCGTGACCTCATGGGAAGGGGGGCGTTTCCGGATCGTCCTTCACGTCCTACCGAGGTTACGAGTTGCCCCCCACGAGCAGCTCTCCGGCACGGCCATGGCTCCAGCTCCAGAGCCACAGAAACCAATCTCATAATTATCTGACTCTCGGCAGAAATACTTCCAGGCTTAATAAGTAAAATACCAGAAATCCATTGCAGCCGCGTGACATCATTTGGTTCTTGTAACCAGCTGTAGAAAATAAATTATTTCACAAAGCCTTTTCAGCAGGTCTGATTTGGGGGTGTAAACTCTAAATAATAATGGTGCATCTTTTGTTGAAACAATGAATCTAATCAAAGTAGATAGAGTGTTAACTAGATGTCATCTGCCTCACAGGCATTGGGAGGGTTGGGAAGGGGGTTTATTGGGGGTCTTGGTGGTGAAAAATAAGTACTGGTGAAGGGAAATGTGTTTGATGATTGCATGACCGAGACTTAAACCTGAAAGCTTTGTAACTTTTCCCACAGTGATTCAATAAATAAAAAATAAATAAACATAACGCACCTATTATGTATACGCACACATATATGTACAGACCAACTACCAAGAGGAGTATTATGTAATAGAGACGGGGATCTTATATTCAACTGTAATTGGTTCAGTAGCCACACGAAAATTTTTAGTAAAATTATGTTAACAATATATTCAAAATGTCATTTCAACATGAGATTAATATAAAATTATCATTAAAATAAAAAATACAAAAATCTAGGTTTCAAAAGCTAGGCACTAATTTTCAAATTTTTATGAAATAATGCTAAACAAGTAGATAATGTCAGTATTTATGATTCATGGTAGGGGTGTACTGAATATAACATAACATAAATAAGTAGAGAATGTCATTATTTATGATTCATTGTAGGGGGTGTACTGATAACATAACCATATCAAAGCTAGAAAATACAAGTCTGCTGAAGACATATCAGCATCTATTTGATTTAAAGAAAACACTTGTCAAAAGATTACAATTTTTATACACAAAAGCAAAAATCCAAAAGAAAAGTGATTGAAATTATTTTATTTTAAAATAATAACCATATTATTTGAATGAAGCTACAGTTTAGATTGATGTGGAATATCACTTTTTATTTAAGTAAAGTAAAGGCCCTCCCGTTGATCATCGATTTGCTTGAGCGGGCCCAGTAACGTCTCCATTGGAGACTTTGTTGTTACTGTGTTTGGCATATCGAATACGTCATGGGGAGTTTGCCAGGCTCTGCCGTGCAGGCAAGATACTCTCGGTAGCTTGCCAGGCTCTCTGAGAGGGTCAGAGGAATCGAACTCGGGTCGGCCATGTTGGCTGCGTGCAAGGCAAACGCCCTGCCACTGTACTATCACTATTTAGAATACATAAATATTCTTCTACAACAACTTACTTTTGATTTTAATTTTCTTATATATAAAATGAAGGAAAACTAACAGTTTTATATCAATGTAATCAGATGTTTCAAATAGAAAATAATCTAACTTAATTTTAAAGTAAGTCAATTATTTTCATCTAATTCACGGAATCAAAGTAAAGCTTTTGAAAACCACTTGCTGATCTAATAAACTGTTACAATGGAAATTACATTGCTAATTCAGTTTTTATTATTTTAAGTTGAACTTTTATAAAATTGCTAATTTTTGTTATGGTAACCTGAAAATAAATTTTGGAAAATGTAAAATTTTGGTTAAGTCAATAAACCTATGGAAGAGTAATCTATTTTTAATGGTTTTGAGTTGTCCATATATGTCATAAATGTATCTAAACAAGCTTTTATTTTCCATACCATAATTGAACACACATCTTTCTCAAAATGTATAATAAATGAGCTATATAATGCTTTAGAGATACTAATGCTACACTATATGATTTCTTTTACAGTTTCAGAAAATCAGGCTATGCTTTTGCTTATTGATTGATTTATTTATTTATTTAGTTTTTTTAGTGTCTGCCATCAATGGCAGATTCTGAGACTTTAATAAGATGCTTTGTTAATCAATGCTGATTTTGTCTCATTGTGGTAGCACAGCGGTAGGGCGTTTGCCTTGCACGCAGCCAGCATGGCCGACCCGAGTTCGATTCCTCCGCCCCTCTCGGAGAGCCTGGCAAGTTACCGAGAATATCTCGCCTGCACGGCAGAGCCTGGCAAGCTCCCCGTGACGTATTCGATATGCCAGACACAGTAACAACAAAGTCTCCAATGGAGACATTACTGGGCCCGCTCAAGCAAATCGATGATCAACGGGAGGGCCTTTACCTTTACCTATTTTTGTTAATGAGCCTTTTAAATTTTGTTAATAAGATATCTAAAATAAAATTTTGGGCGCCATATTTACAGCATTCAGCCAAAGAGAAGGACAACATGGAGGGCGGGATCCACAGATCCCGAAGGAAAAAAAAAATAAAAAACAGGTTCCAAAAAGAGCCGAGACCATCGGGAAGCCCCAGATGGGGTAGGTACCGCATCCCGCCTCCCCCAGATGGAACCCCGGTGACCAGAAGCCTCTACAACCACAGCTCGAGTATGCGGGAACTTGGACTTTTCCTCAAATCTGCCGGGACTACAACACCCAGGTAACCTCAGATTCCAGAAGTCACGCCCACAGCCCGCCCCCCAGCGCCATATTTACAGCATTCAGCCAAAGAGAAGGACAACATGGAGGGCGGGATCCACAGATCCCGAAGGAAAAATAAATAAATAAAAACAGGTTCCAAAAAGAGCCGAGACCATCGGGAAGCCCCAGATGGGGTAGGTACCGCATCCCGCCTCCCCCAGATGGAACCCCGGTGACCAGAAGCCTCTACAACCACAGCTCGAGTATGCGGGAACTTGGACTTTTCCTCAAAACCGCGCGGCCGCTCATGCGGCCGCGCAACATCTCTCTATATGCAAAGTGATCCATGGGAAGTAAACCACCCAACGTTTCTCTCTGAAAATCATAGTTAAGCTTGGAGCACGGCCACAGCCCCAGAAACACAAGGACTTAATGCAGAACCCAGCAGCTTGGAGCAGAAAAGTGAACAGGCTATGCGTTAATCCAGGCCATCATGACTGTCCGGAGGGGAAAGGGTGTTGCCCCATTCGCCCTCTCCTCTCTGGAAAGAAAGATGGCGGCCACATGGGAGCCTTGTGGACAGCAGGTATGAGCCGGGGGTGAGGGGGCGACTAAAACCTCATGGGAAAGGGGGCGTTCCGGTCCGTCCTTCACGCCGTAACGAGGTCACCAGTTGCCCCCCGCGAGCGGCTCTCCAGCACGGCCACGGCCCCAGAAGCACAAGGACTTAATGCAGAACCCAGCAGCTTGGAGCAGAAAAGTGAAAGGACTATGCGTTAATCCAGGCCATCATGTCTGCCCGGAGGGGAAAGGGTGTTGGTCCCTTCCACCCTCCTCCCTCTGGAAAGAAAGATGGCGGCCACATGGGAGCCTTGTGGCCACAGGTATGAGCCGGGGGAGCGGGGGCGACTAAAACCTCATGGGAAGGAGGGCATTCCAGTCCGTCCTTCACGCCCTACCGAGGTCACCAGTTGCCCCCCACGAGCGGCTCTCCAGCACGGCCACGGCCCCAGAAGCACAAGGACTTAATGCAGAACCCGGCAGCTTGGAGCAGAAAAGTGAAAGGACTATGCGTTAATCCAGGCCATCATGTCTGCCAGAGGGGAAAGGGTGTTGCTCCCTTCCGCCCTCCTCCCTCTGGAAAGAAAGATGGCAGCCACATGGGAGCCTTGTGGACAGCAGGTATGAGCCGGGGGTGTGGGGGCGACTAAAACCTCATGGGAAGGGGGGCGTTCCAGTCCGTCCTTCACGCCCTACCGAGGTCACCAGTTGCCCCCCACGAGCGGCTCTCCAGCACGGCCACGGCCCCAGAAGCACAAGGACTTAATGCAGAACCCAGCAGCTTGGAGCAGAAAAGTGAAAGGACTATGCGTTAATCCAGGCCATCATGTCTGCCCGGAGGGGAAAGGGTGTTGCTCCCTTCCGCCCTCCTCCCTCTGGAAAGAAAGATGGCAGCCACATGGGAGCCTTGTGGACAGCAGGTATGAGCCGGGGGTGTGGGGGCGACTAAAACCTCATGGGAAGGGGGGCGTTCCGGTCCGTCCTTCACGCCCTACCGAGGTCACCAGTTGCCCCCCACGAGCGGTTCTCCAGCACGGCCACGGCCCCAGAAGCACAAGGACTTAATGCAGAACCCGGCAGCTTGGAGCAGAAAAGTGAACGGACTCTGTGTTAATCCAGGCCATCAGGTCTGTCCAGAGGGGAAAGGGTGTTGCCCCAGTCGCCTTCTCCTCTCTGGAAAGAAAGATGGCGGCCGCATGGGAGCCTTGTGGACAGCAGGTATGAGCTGGGGGATTGGGGGCGGCTAAAACCTCATGGGAAGGGGGGCGTTTCGGTCCGCCCTTCACGCCCTACCGAGGCTACCAGTTGCCCCCCACTAGTGGCTCTCCAGCACAGCCACGACTCCAGAGCACAGAAACCAATTTCTTAACTATCTGACTTTCAGTAGAAATACTTCCAGGGTCAATAAGTAAAATAGCAGAAATCCAAAACCAACATATAATTCTTGAACCCAGCTGTAGACAGCAAATCACTTCACAATGCTTTGTCAGCATGTCTGACTTGGGGGGGTTGGTAAACTCTAAATAATAGTGGTGAATCTTTTATTGAAACAATGAATCTAATCAAAGCAGATAGAGTGTTAACTAGAATTCATCTGCCCCACAGGGACTGGGAGGGGTGGGGGGTGGGGTTTTATTGGGGTTCTTCATGGTAAAAAATAAGTTTTGGTAAAGGGAAATGTGCTTGATATTTGCATGACTGAGACCTAAACCTGAAAGCTTTGTAACCTTTCCCATGGTGATTCAATAAATAAATAAAAAAAATAAAATAAAATAATATTTTGGTTGTATTTTGTTCAGAATAAGCTAGAACTATTTAATCAAATATTAAGCAAATAAAAGCCTCAGGTATTTAATATTTCAAAGCTTTTATCAAATTGCAATTATTGAATAAGAAGCTTGCAAACAAGGAGACACAATACTAATCTTTACAAAAGCAAGGGAGGAAATGTTCAAATTAAATGATAAAAGCACACCTGCAATGTAAGATTTAACTTCAAAAGTCAGTGATTACTCTGTGAAATATTTCCTGTTAGAAGAATTATTTAATTTTCTTTTCTCAGGGACACACCTGGCTATGTTCATGGATTACTCTTGGTTCTACACTTAGGGATTACTCCTGGCACTTCTTGGGGAAAGCATATGCGAAGCTGAGAATCAAGAATCAAACTTGGATCAGCTGCAGGCAAGGAAAGCACCCTACCAACTGTACAATATTTAAGTGAAGTTCCATAGTGAAATGAAATTGAAAAAGTCTACACTTTTGCAAAATCTGTCTTTAGTAAAAACCCCAATGTTGCAAGAAGCGTTTTTAAAAACATGCAATCTTATTTTTAAAAAAAAAGTATCCATGGTTTCTGGGGCCACGCAGTGTCCTGCCTTGTTACTTGCCTGCCTTGTTACCTGAGGATAGGAGTTCAATCCATGATTCTACTATACTTGTTGCACACAATCCTGATGACTCTTCAGTTTGTGCCTGCCATTCCTGCTGTTTGTGATCTTTGCTGCCACAAGTGATTTCTGGTTGCCCATATCAAAAATGTGTAAGCACCGAAACTAAAGGGGCGTCCTCCCCAGTAAGCACCACAATCAAAAGGATGTTGAGTATAAGTGCACTCACTATGAGCATATGGACGCGCAACACAACTTCTGCGTGCACTATGGTCAGAATGTGTGTGGGTACCACAATTAATTGAGTGTGATCACTGGTGAGCATGTGTACAAGCACTTCAACGAAAGGAGTATGACCCCTGGCAAGCACCAAAGTCTGATGTGCTGAGTAAGCCCAGCAAGCACTACAACTAGGCCTTAGGCACACCAGATTCAGGTATGCTGATAATCTTCATCACCATTACAACAAAAATAAAGAAAAATGAGTGAGGTTCTGAGGGAGTCAGAAAAAGAAAGAATAAAAATGTATCCAAAAAGATTTCCCTGAAGGGAGTACACAAGAGAAGAAATAACAACCATGTAAATATTTCGACTGAAGTGTTTATGTATTATTATCATTGGCAATATCTTCTATAAAAGAAAATTTGCCCTAAAATTTTCAGATGCCTTAGTATTTACAGAGATGATGCATTGTAATTAATAAAGGCCCTCCCGTTGATCGTCGATTTGCTCGAGCGGGCCCAGTAACGTCTCCATTGGAGACTTTGTTGTTACTGTGTCTGGCATATCGAATATGTCACGGGGAGCTTGCCAGGCTCTGCAGTGCGGGCGAGATATTCTCGGTAGCTTGCCGGGCTCTCCGAGAGGGGCGGAAGAATCGAACTCGGGTCAGCCATGTTGGCTGCGTGCAAGGCAAACACCCTACCGCTGTGCTATCGCTCCAGCCCCTATTAAGATATACATAGAATATCCAGAATAATCAGTTGGATGTGTTAACAATTTCAAACTAGTTATTCATAAAATGCAATTTCGAGGAAAATAAGTAATTGCACAAAAAATTAAGAATAACAAATCATATTAGAAAAGCTATTTATCACAAAATTGCCAATAAAGTGAATATAATTGTCACTAACAATTGATTACAGATATGAATGTCAATAATAAGTACATGACCAAAAGACAAAAGTGGCAACACAATAGCTTTTGAATGGTGGGCCCCAAGCTGTTGGTTTTTCCGAACTAGTGATGCAAGCTAAAAGGACATAATACCTGAATTTACAGGTTAGAGGACTGGTGGAGTGGCTTCCCTAGCCACTTAATCTACCTCAACAACCATATCTCATAAGAACCACAAAGTAGCCTCTTTATATGGAAATCTCATTTAGGCAGCCTGACCACTCCAACCACATTAGGCCCATCACCCATTAGCCTCTACTCCAGTTAACATTCCCCCCAAAACACAAAGGCAATGCTAAGTGCAAGAATCTGTACTACAAAGGTCACTACAGAAAACTACCAGGCGTAGTGAGTGAAGATGCTAGCCCATAACCTCTCTGCTAAGGAATTTAGAAGGGAGTGTTAAGGATGCACGAGGAGCTCAAAGAAACAATGGAATGCACTGCCAATAAAATATAAGAGAATATGAGAGCAGAAATAAGGAAAATACAAACAGAAATGACAGATATGAAAAACCTGGCAGGTGAGATGAAAAACTCACTGGAAGGCTAGCAGCAGAGTAACAGCTGCTAAGGACAGAATCAGTGAACTACAAGATAAGGTGCAGAGATTTTCCAGACAACAGCAGAAGATTGAAAAGCACCTCAAAAGAAACCAACAAATCACTTAATCACTTAATCACTTAACTTCCCGTTAGTCGTCGATTTGCTCGAGCGGGCGCCAGTAACGTCTCCATTTGTCCCTGTCGCGTGCTAGTGTAGCCCAATGGCATCTGTTCGCTCCGGGAACATGAAGGGCCTCAAACCGATCGTTCATGATCTTGACAAAGAAGTCTGACCATCTGGAAGGTGGGCGGCCACGCGGTCTTTTGACATCCCGTGGAATCCAGTCGGTAACAGCTCTAGTCCAACGGTCGTCTTTAAATCTCATTACGTGACCAGCCCATCTGATTTTCGACACCTTGGCAAATGAGACAGCGTCCCTGATCCTTGATCGTCGATGGATGTCAGAACTCTGGATTCGTTCTCTCATTTGAGTGAAACGTGATATTCCAAGCATAGCTCTTTCTATTCTTCTTTGGGAGACCTGAATAGCGTTCTCATCTTGTTTGCGTAGGGCCCAGGTCTCTGAGGCATATGTTAATGCAGGAAGAACAGTGGAATCAAAGAGATGTGCCCGGAGCCGGAGGTTCTTCGTCCTCTTAGCTATTTCTTCGACGTTCTTGAAGGCGTTCCAAGCCGCTCTCTTCCTCCTGCGCAGCTCGGGTGCCAGGTCATTTGTCATGTTGACCTCTTGACCTAGGTAGACATAGCTGTTGCATTCGGAGATGGTCGTTCCATTGAGAGCGAATGGGGCGTCAGGAACGAGGCTGTTTCTCATAAACATTGTCTTCGTAAGATTCAGCTGTAGTCCTACCTTTCCACACTCACGGTCAAAGTCAGCCAGCATTTGTGCCGCTTGGCTGATGTTTGGTGTTATTAAAACAATGTCATCAGCAAAGCGGAGGTGGTGTAATTGCCGACCATCTATCTTCACTCCCATTCCTTCCCATTCCAGTCGTCGCATGATGTTCTCGAGGGTGGCACTGAAGAGTTTCGGTGAAATGGTATCACCCTGCCGCACCCCTCTCTTGACATCAACGATCACTTCTTTGTAGAATGGTGAGATCCTGGTAGTGAATCCGCAATACAGCTCATGGAGGATCCTGATGTATTGGGCTTGAATGCCCTGATTGGCTAGGGCTTCAATGACCGCTTCCGTCTCAACAGAATCAAAGGCCTTCTTTAAATCAATGAACGTTAAGCAGAGCGGCATCTTGAACTCCCGAGAAACCTCAATGAGCTTGGTTATCGTGTGGATATGGTCGATGGTGCTGAATCCTTGGCGGAACCCTGCTTGCTCACATGGTTGTCCTTCATCTAATGTTCTGCCAATCCTATTCAGGATGACTCGAGTGAACAACTTGTAGATGACAGACAATAGGCAGATCGGGCGAGAAAATTTGGGTGAATCTGGATGAAAAAAAATTCCTGAAGAAAACAACCACCTCATAAAAGCTGGGTTGGCATACTAGTATCAGACCACATAGACTTCAGACTAAAGAAGGTTATAAGAGACAGTGAAGGTCATTTCTTAATGATCAAGGGATCTCTACACCAGGAAGAACTCACACTTCTAAATGTATATGCACCTAATGAGGGACTAGCAAAACCTTTAAAACAACGGCTAAAAGACTTGAAGAAAGACAATGATAACAACACAATAGTAGCTGAGATTCAATACTACTTTGTCACTTCTCAAGAGATCAACTAGATTAAAGGTCAGCAAGGACATGAGGGAAGAAGAGGGAGTTAGTAGATATGTATAGGATTTTTAATCCCCCCAAAGCTGAGTTTACATTCTTTTCCAGTGCACATGGGACATTCTTCAAGGCAGACAAAATGCTGGGTCATGAAACATACCTCCATAAAATTAAGGGGATAGAAATTGTATCAACTATATTTTCAGTTCATGATGCACTTAAAATAAAAGTAAGTTAGACCCAGAAATGGAGAAACAAAGCAAAAATCTGGAAATTAAACAGCTCTCTACTTAACAACCAGTGGCTAAAGGAGAAAATCAAGATTCCTGGAACCAAACAATAATGAAGACACAAGCTACCAGCACTTGTTGGACACAGCAAAAAGAAGTGTTAAGAGGAAACTTTATAGCTCTGTAAGCATTCACCAGGGAGGAATAAATAGTCCACATAATTAATTAAACCTCACAGTTTAAGATATTGGAAAATAATCAACAAGAGGAGCCAAAACTAGGAAGGAGGAAATAAAAAGTAAAACTTAGAGTGGAAATTGACAAGATGTAAGACCAAAAAATAATCTGAAAGATCAACAAAACCAAGAGATGGTTCTTTGAGAAAGTAAAAAAGATAGATAAGCCACAAGCAAGACTCACAAAGAGATAGAGAGAACCCTAATAAACCAAATCAGAAAGAAAAGGGGGGGGTATCACAACAGAAATTCAAAAGATCATCAGAGATTACTTTGAGAATTTTATGCCATGAAACAAGAGACTCTCAAAGAAATGGATAGGTTCCTGGTTTCCTATAACCTTCCAAGGCTGAACCAAGAAGATTTGGAATATCTGGACTAACCCATCACTAATCGTGGAAATTGAAATGGTAATCAAAAGTCTCTCCAAAAACAAAAACTATGGCCCAGTGGGTTGACTAATGTATTCTTTCAAACCTTTAAGAAGACCTACACCTGATAGTTTTCAAGTTTTTCAGGGAACAAGAAATAGAAACAATTTTAAACAGTTTTTATGAGGCAAATATCATCTTGATAGCACAAGCAGACAGACAACACACCAAAAAAAAAAAAAGAATTACAGGCTAATATCCCTGATGAACACAGAAGCAAAGATCCTCAACAAAATACTAGCAAATAGAATCCAACCACTCATCAAAAACATCATACCACATGAACAAGTAGGATTCATACCAGAGCTGCAAGGATAATTTAACACTCGCAAGACAATCAACATAATGCAACAAAAACACCTACATTTATTTATAGAGTATAAACAATTATTTTGTTATTGCACATTAATTATATTTAAATTAAATTTGATTTTGTAAATAATTTCCTTTTAAGTACAATGTAATAAAAAAACTGATGGTTGGGGTGCGAGAATAGCATAGCAGATAGGGTGCCTGCCTTGCATGCGGCTGACCAGAGTTCAGTCATTGGCACTGAATGTCCTTGAGTACCATAATCTCTGTGTACAGAACCAGGAGTAAGTCTGAGAACTTTTCCAAATAAAAAAAATGAGGGTCAATCAATAACGAATTTCAAAAGACATACAAAATTTTGTTTTCCGTTTCTTTGTTCTCTTTTAGCTGGGATAACAGCTTCTAGTTTTAGTTAGGGCAATAAAATATGTGGCCATTGTATCTACCTTCCAGTCTTATTGTTTCTCCAAAGTGCCTCAAAGTTGCCTCAGACTTACCTGACAACTTACTCCCCTCCTCTCACCTGAAAGCACCACTAATTCAATACATAGCTTCATAATTTCCATCAAGACAACTGAACAAACCAGATTTTTATTTCGCAGGGATTTCACACAAGGTTTCTCAGAAAATCTATTAATCACCTGAAACATGGACTTCCTTTATAGTGCAAGTTGCCTTATACTGAAGATATCCGTATTTGTCTTTGTATTATTCCTATTTCTCCTTCCACAATCAACAAATCACAGTTTTTAATGTAAAAGGCTCTATTACTTAGTGTTACTATTCGAAGAGCCACTTCAAATGAAGTCTCCAGTTTGCGAATGTAAAGCTTAGAATGGTTCACTAGACAGGGGCTCTCATCCTAATGTACTCCCCATACAGAGTGGCTATCTACTATCCTTACTTGCAGAATTTGGTACTATGAAACCAAGGGTGGAGGTGAGGAAACAGGACCATCTGAATTAACTGATTAATCATTCCTTCCACTCCACCTCATCATCATCCTGTTCTATACACACTAAAATTCGCACATATGAAAGTTTAACAACCAGGAGAGTAAACTGGAAATCCTACAGAAAGTCTGAGGAATAAGTAGGCCATAAAAGTATTCAGGCCTGTTGCTCCAGGAAGTCAAAAGATGGCCTAAATTTTGGGTTGCCATATTCAGAAAACTTAGCCAAAATTTCAAAGTGAAATATGATCTATTATAAGAACTAGTTTTCTAAGATAGAAACATTGATACTAAGACTGAGAGAGCAACTCAATAAGTAGATTGCCAAGGAGAAAATTGGGTAGGACAGAGAGCATGGGTTACAAGTGACATTCAGTTCTCCAAGGCAGAAAGTACAATCTACATGTTGAGTGAATAAAGATGTGATCAGAATCACTGATGAAGAACACAGAATTACTCAGCAGAGGTAATTATACAACAGTTTCTAAACCAATTCATGTGGAAATTATTGTTTCTTACTTTGAGGAAGGGAATCAGAAGAACTATTGTGCTAGAAATGAAAATCTGACATAATTATATGGGGAGAAGAATTTTGAGGTGATTTTGAGGGAACTTCAGTCTTTCTTCAGACAGTGGAGGAGAGAGCAAAACATGAAAAATGAAAATGCCCTGATGACCTCTGGAAGCATAAGAAGTGGTAAGGTAGGAGGTAAGGAAGGTGAGCGAAGTGACAAAGAACAGATGGAACAACAAAGACAGAAATGATACAGTGTTGGGAAGGGCAGATACCGAGAATGGATGTTTTCCCTTATGTCAGTGTAAAAATAGTCATTATAGTAATAAAGTTCTCAGCAAAACGGGTTCAGAAACATGCACCATATTATCAAGTTCTATACAAGGATACTGGAATGAATGCTAACATGGAAGTGAGAGGTAAAGACAAAGGAAATATTGATCATCCTAGTTGAAAGGCTGATCAAGGTATGTCAATCGTTAGACATGATTCTAAGAGAAAATTTCTGGAAATTGGAGGAACTCTACTTGGTTTGGACTAATCTGTGCTGAACTCAAACCATAGATTCTTAATAGCAAGGGATTACTGTCTATATTGCTATGTCTAAAATCATTTACCTTCATTCTCAGTTCCTTGGAGAAGTCTTCTTTCCACACATAACATATCTCCAGCCTGCCACTACATCCCTAAAAGGTAAAGGTAAAGGCCCTCCTGTTGATCGTCGATTTGCTCGAGCGGGCCCAGTAACATCTCCATTGGAGACTTTGTTGTTACTGTGTCTGGCATATCGAATACTCCCGGTAGCTTGCCGGGCTCTCCGAGAGGGGCGGTGGAATCGAACTCGGGTCAGCCATGTTGGCCGCGTGTAAGGCGAACGCCCTACCCGCTGTGCTATCGCTCCAGCCCTACATTCCTATCATAATATAAATCATATTTCATTATAACTTATCATTGCTCTTCTATTTCCATTACAGTGAATTCATATCTTGATTTTCATATTATGAAGATACAGTGGTTAACTCAAACTTAGTACACAACTATCACAAAGAAATAATATTTATTAAATTAATTAATGGTGAATAAGTCAGGGATTATAAAAAAATAAGCTTGAAAAGGAAAGTATGAGTCAGATCATTCAGTGCCAGATCATGTAGACGAGACTGTAGAGTGAAAACTGACCCTAAAAGAAGTAAAGAGCTAGCAAAGGACTATACATATATATGCAGTGGTCTCTTACACTTAAGGCCTATCCACTCCTAAAAGAGCACAGCTATTTCTCAAAAGGTTATTCCCTTACCAAGTAATTGACTGAACTTTGATTTGTAAGGATCAGCTGTGACATTTTGATCTTCATCACATGAGAGACAGTGTCTGAATCAATTTCTTTCATCTTACTGTGAATGTACAGATTTCTTTCTATCTCACTGATATTCAGTGTTAAAATTATATGAAAGAGCTTTCATACTTCAGTGGATTTATTAATTTCAGATGCTCTGAATTCATGAATTTCACAACCTCCCAATTTCCAGGGTTATTATGTTAATTAAAATAATAAAATAGAGTCAATAAAGAGCTTCTGGTAATTGAAATGAGTAAATGAACTCTGCAAGTCCTCTACCATATTCCAGAAATATAGGAACCCAAAACATAGGAAGTGATGATCATTTTTTCCCCACTAAGAGAATTGCTTTTTGAAAGACTTTCTAATCTATTTGTGAGATGTACAAACCTTCATACAGATAGAAACCATACTCTTAATCAGAGGAAGGGTATTTTTAGGTATCAGTGTTTTCAAACACTTTTCAAAAGTTTCTTTGAAAGACTTTCTTTAAAATGAAGTTAGAAGATTAGCAAAATATGTCAAACAAACAAAATCCAATTGTTAAGAAATAAGTGCAAAGGGGAGTTCAAATGTTTCATTTTACATCTGGAGCTTAGATATGAAAATGGCAAAAACAAATACACAGGAGTTTAGAGCAAAGCCAAGAACTCCTCTTCCAGTTATGAATGTCTTGTTCAACGATCAAAAATTATTATGCATAATTGTGCATGCTGAGGCAAATTAAGTATATAAAGTTACTTTTTTGTAGACGAGAAATAAATATACACATATGTAAAATAATACTTTTTTGAAGAAAAAACACTGCACAAGATAATAGAAAGTAAAAACATGTGGGTGATAAGTTTGTTATATAGAGTTATCAAGGAAAGCCTTGTGATAAGGTGGCATCTTCATGAAGTGAAGGAGTCAGTTCAAGGGATTTCTCCAGAAAGAGTATTGCAGAGAGATTAGTAAATGCCAGTAATGTATCCTTTAAGATTCTCCTTCTCTGGAAAGAGTATCGACTAGGGGTTCGACTAGGGGTTAGAAACTGCATTAGCCCCTTTATGCGGGAGAAGATTTAGGGCATTACTGAGAACATAAACTTTAGAGCAATATCAAATGTTCATTTTTATATCGTTTTCTCCAGGACTGAATTATCCTTATTACCCTTCAAAATGTTCTAGTTTTAAAAATTAGAATTACAGATAAATGTGTGTATTAGTATATGGGTTTATTTAAGATTAGTCAATTAAGATTTAGTCAATAGATTTAGTAATAAAAAATAGATGAAACTACTGACATACATTACTGGCAAACATCGGTACTCCACAGTTTGAAACTACCAGTCTTATCTATTTGACTTTATTTGAATAAAGGACTCCTGCTATAGCAATTTTTGATTGACATCTCAATTTCTATTTCCTAAAAACAAACTATTTTCTTTTTTTAAATTTATTTTCTTTTTTAAATTTGTTTATTTTAAAAAAACTATTTTCTATACTTATGTGATTTCTTCCTCATTGGTCATTGTCATAGTTTGCAGGAGCCACAAAGATTTTGCCCTCTCCTACAAAAAAACACGACCCTCTGTCAGTCAGATTATGAGCTTCATGGAATTTATCTTTAATAAAAAATTAGCTATTTGGTATTCCTTAACATTTAGCTAGAATGTGCATTCAATTGTCACTTATGTGGATTCCTCTGCTTAGTGGTATGGTTCTTTATTTCTTGCTAACCCTCAAGTTCCAGTTTCTTTATTTTTCATTTCATTTCATTTCATCATCCTGTTAATCGTCGATTGCCTCGAGCAGGCCCCAGTAACGTCTCTTTCATCCTAGCCCTGAGATTATATTCACGGCTCTTTAGGAGAATGAGACCCATCATTGTTACTGGTATTTGGCATATTTGGTATGCCACGGGGAGTTTGCCAGACTCTGCCCTGTGGGCAGGCTACATTCGATAGCCTGCAAGTTTGTCCAAAGTAGGAATGAGATAATAAGATGTCATAATAAAAAATTCTGATAAGATGTCGCGTGGCCGCAAATGTGGCCGCGCGGTTCCGGGATCTGCATTTTATAGTCTCTGAGTCTTGGCCGCTGATGGGATTACACGGCGCCAGGGGGCCAGGTGGTGGGTGTGATCCCCGCTTGCTGGAATTTGGAGGATCTGGATGGAAGATTCTCGACTCCAATCCGAGTAGGCTTGGAGGTCTCGGCCCTGGAACCCGCGTGGCTTTGTCCCTCTGCCAGTACCTTCATGTGTGCGGAGAGTGGTCTCAGCATGGTG
Source organism: Sorex fumeus (assembly GCF_029834395.1). Taxonomy (NCBI): domain Eukaryota; kingdom Metazoa; phylum Chordata; class Mammalia; order Eulipotyphla; family Soricidae; genus Sorex; species Sorex fumeus. The sequence continues at coordinate 17,741,684 of NW_026606102.1, read as the reverse complement.
GTGGCTGGTCCTGGAGGTCTTCGGCTGCTGGAGCCCCGGTCGGGGCGGGGAGGAAACTCAACCCGCTCCCCTCCAAGGGGTCCCGGCGAGGGATACCCAGGCGCGGGGGCAAAAGACTGCACTGTTCTCGTCCGGGATCTGCATTTTATAGTCTCTGAGTCTTGGCCGCTGATGGGATTACACGGCGCCAGGGGGCCAGGTGGTGGGTGTGACCCCCGCCTGCTGGAATTTGGAGGATCTGGATGGAAGATGCTCGACTCCAATCAGAGTAGGCTTGGAGGTCTCGGCCCCGGAACCCGCGTGGCTTTGTCCCTCTGCCAGTACCTTCATGTGTGCGGAGAGTGGTCTCAGCATGGCGGTGGCTGGTCCTGGAGGTCTTCGGCTGCCAGAGCCCTGGTCGGGGCTGGGAGGAAAGCTCAACCCGCTCCCCTCCAAGGGGTCCCGGCGAGGGACACCCAGGCGCGGGGGCAAAAGACTGCAGTTTCTTTATACTTAACACTAATTCTGTGAGAACCAAATATCCTACAAATGCATAATGTATCCTTTCAGATTCTCCTTCTCTGGAAAGAGTATCGACTAGGGGTTCGACTAGGGGTTAGAAACTGCATTAGCCCCTTTATGCAGGAGAAGATTTAGGGCATTACTGAGAACATAAACTTTAGAGCAATATCAAATGTTCATTTTTATATCAAGTTTTCCCCAGGACTGAATTATCCTTATTACCCTTCAAAATGGGTTTTAATTGGTGAAAAATACTTCTGCATTTTTTAAATCTAAGTTATGGTGAATATACCTCTAGTATCATATACTCTTATACAAAACAAATGTAAAAGAGGACAATAAAAATGTCACCAGTGTAAATTAGATTTTTCTTCTAGATGATTATAATTATGTTGTTGGACAATAATTTTGATAAAGAAATTACAAATCACATATATGATTTTTGGAAACTTATCTATCTGTCATGAAAAGAAATTTACTTAACTAAACAAAAGGAGATTAAATAAAAATATTGTAACCTTAAATTAAGGGATTTACAGAACTGACTTTGTAGGATTCCAAAGTCATAAGGTTATTTATTATTCTAAGAATTTGATTATAATAATATAATTTAGAAGTTATTTTCAAGACTTTAACCAATGGCCATAAAGAAAACCATTTTAGAGAATATAATGGCCTAATATATCACTATGTAAGGTACACCTCAGATATTCAACTATTGGGTTAAACAAACAAGAGTTTGTTAGTGGATTTGTGGTAATCTATCTCTGATCTTAAATGCCGGAAAGGCATCAATTAAGAGAATACAGACTGTGAGGAAAGCAATTTCAAAACCTAATATTTGGCTGAACACTACCTACCCTACAAATAATGCACATATTCACAGGATAGAGGTAGAGTGATCAAGGGAGGATTCTTCAAGAGGGTGACTTCAAAATGCATTTTGACAAAGAGATAAACTAGGTTTTATACTAATTTCAAAAAAGCTCTATTAGACAGTGGGATTGTGTCAGAAAAGGTCCAGAGATGAAAGTACACCAGTCATTTTCAACAAACTGGGTCATATAACTGAAGCACATGTCTTATGTGGGAAGGAGCCTGAAAAAGATTTTGAGCCAAATTTTAGGAAAAGGTCTAGGGATTCGACATTAGATAAAGGACTATTATAAATCAAATGTATCATACAAATTCACTGAGCAGTATTTCCTGAGTTACCATCTGCATCCTTTACTTTGCTTCTCATAGAACAAAGGAAAGAAGAATATCCAGGTAATATTACAAAAGTCTATACAGTAAACTTTGCAGAAGTCTTACAACAAATGGAAAAAAATTTTTTTTAGGAAAGACTGTTGAATATCAGGTATCTTCATGAAACAACTTCCTACAAAGAGTTTGACCCTTTCTGGCAGAGTTATAGGGAGAATCTTGAGTTATTAAATCCGAAGGGTACATGATAGCTGCTTAGTACCTGTACTACAAACCATAACACCCAAAAGGAAAGAGAAAGACAGAATGTGCCTGCCACAGAGGCGGGGAGGGAGGTAGAAGGGTGTGGCAGGAGGGACACTGGAAGAAAACGTTGGTGATGGAGAATAGGCACTGGTGGAGGGATGGGTACTCGAACATTGAATAACCGAAGAGTAATCATGCAAGTTTGTATGTCTGTAACTGTATCTCATGGTGATTCATTAAAATAAAAAGATTAAAAATAAATAAATAAATAAATAAATAAATCAGAAGGGTGTGGCAAAAGCTGTGTAAAGAGGAAATCGGGGAAGTAAAGTGGTTAGGAATAGCAGCCTTTTCTTCCTAAAGTGGTCAGCTGAGACTCTAACACTGTGAAAATGTTTGCAAATTGATATGTTACAACTAAAGAAAATAAAGAAGCAACAAAAGTGTATCCTGTGAAAAAAAGCCAAAGGAGGGGAGAGATCAAGAGGAGATAGGATCAAGAAGAGTGAAGTGTAGGTGGTAGAATTTTTTAAATGTATGTATTAGTCTCAGAGACAAAAGAAATAGCACTTAAAAATGCATTCAGCAATGCTTCTGTCCTTTTGTGATAAAACATTACTTTGTGTCCTTTAGGGCTAAGATTTACAAAATATATTATATCTTAAAAATAAGCCCCAATCTATCCCAAGGTTTCTAGCTTGCTGAACATAGATCCCAGCATTGTGTACTCTTATGTGGGGCAGTAGGGGGATAAAGAAAGGTGGACTGGCAACTTTACTCTTTCAGTCTCAGTTTTTGTCAGAAAATGCACCTCTTCTCACTATAACAGAGCTCAGAAAATTTAGCAAATCCAGAGTCTCTGGGAGCAGAAGACTCACTTGATCAAATGTTCTTTCAGTTTTGTTTTTATAGGGCCACATCCAGCAATGCTCAGGGCGTACTACTGGCTCTGTGTTCATGGATCACACCTGGCAAACTCTGGGGATCATATGGTATGCTGGGAATCAACCCTGTGTCAGCTGAGTGCAAGGCAAGCACCTTACCCACTGTACTATTACTCCAGCCCTCAAAGGAGCATCCACAGATACTGCCTGTAGAAAAGGGACCTGCATATCCTGTGAGATTAGTATGCCCACCAGACTATTTCCAGTGTCAAAATTTAGTTACTTCTCAATTCCTTAAGCAGTCAAAGCATCTCTGTGTGGATAATGCAATACTCAAACATATAATCATCACTTCTGTGTTAGTTTTTTTTAAACACTGGAGAGTTAAAGTTGTACAGCACATAATCCTATCTCTTAACCCTAAGATAGAGTTTGGCAAGAGATACGAACATCCTAACTATGGTAAGATATTCTGAGTGCTGTGGTTGATATTTGGACACTGCTTTTCATTTGCTCTGTCTTGCATTCTCTTCTTTCGACTCCTTATTTTTCAAGTCTCATCCCAGGTGCCAATCCAAAAAGAAGTTTTTCTCCAATAACTTAATTTAATTTAGACCCCTAAGTGTACTCTCTCAAGTAAATTTTATTTTATTAATAGCATGTGTTACCACCTAGAATTCTGTTTCTCTCTATAGTAAAAATTCTTGGTATGTAAGCTCTGTGTCTACATCTATATTGTCTAGGAATTCCTGTAAAAACAACTAATGAGTAGATAAATTCAATGGTGATATTTGTTTTGCATTGGTATGCAGGACAGTCAATGAACACAATAGAGAAATGACAAGGAGGACTAGTAGCAAAAGTCATTATAGAAGTAATACACATCAATTAGAAGGTATCATCTGTGTGCTTGACCCACGGTGAACAAATTTCTTGTTTAACCTCCATAGTAAACTTGGGATACAAAAACTATTACCCCAGCTGAAAGATAGAGTATTAAGAACAATTCTTAGAGTTTATGAAATTTAAAAAAATTTCCTTAAGGAAATATAAGAAATAGAAATAAATTCAGTAATATCTCAATTCATATCATTACTGAAGGGCTGGAACGATAGCACAGCAGGTAGAGTGTTTGCCTTGCACACGGCTGATCTGGGTTCGATTTCTCCATCCCTCTTGGAGAGCCCGGCAAACTACCGAGAATATCCTGCCCATACAGCAGAGACTGACAAGCTCCCCATGGTGTATTCAATATGCCCAAAACAGTGACAAGTCTCACAATGGAGACGTTACTGGTGCCCGCTCGAGCAAATCGATGAACAATGGGAGGACAGTGCTACAGTGCAGTGCTACTTACTGATCAGAAGAACTAGAATTTGAAGTTTATCTGGCTTCAAAAGCAAAAATTAGATTTTACAGATTATATATAATTTAGATTATATGTTAATTTTAACACATAATTAGTATGCATCTAATATATACATATAGTAGCCAAATACTCTGATTAGTTTTAATTAGAATATTTGGCTACTATATTAGTGACCAAGGACTCTTTTATGTTTCAAAGAGACAAGATATTTATAATAATCATACACTCTCTATGGAATGTGTTCAACCTGATCTCTAATTGTCTTTTTGAGAAAAGGGAGTCTGAAGAAGTTCTCTATTCAGTTATTGTGTTTTAATAAATAAAAAGGCAGCTGTTATGAAGAGAAAGCAGCATATGGGATTAAAAACTTTACAAGTAAATTTTCTACAGAACGGTGCAGTAATTCCCCTGGCATGTACTTCCTAGAGAATGATGGGACATTTGTCAACACGCGTAGAGCAAATGATAGGAAAAGACATCCATATATAATTCATCTCTCTATCAAGCTAAATACACAAATATCTCAACTGTGGGTTGGCAGAGACTAAATATTTAAAAGCTTCCCAGAGTGCTCTGGGTTCTCATTGTTGCCAATCCTAATGATATAAAAAAAATAAGAATTTTCTTCTTTTGGAGTCATTGAAAAGCTCCTCTCTTTTCTTGGTCAACAGCATCATATTTTAAATCTAGCTGTTGTGATCTCTTTGACCAGAATCAGTGATAAGAGGCTTCAAGCTAGAGTGAATATACTCATGGGTGTTCCATATTTTTGAAATTAGTTTCCAATGTCCTAAAGAGATTTTTAACATAACACTATATTATTTCTCTGAACTTGTATGTGTATTTGTGTGTTTGTGTATGTGTGAGTGAGTGTGTGTGTGTGTGTGTGTGTGTGTATGTGCCATTCTGAGATAGAAACAACTTGGGAAAAGTATCTTTTTTTGGTATAACCAGCACCTATCACATTAGGGGGTCTTAAAAACTATAATGATTAAATATTTTTGAGCATTTAATACCATCACCATCACTTCACTATTTATATACTCTATTCTCTAACAAATGTTTAACTTAAATAATCAAAAGTACATTGAGATTACTCCATATATTTTGTGAAGTTTTAATGTATAATTTATTATTTTTAAACTAATTTGATTCACAAAGTTATACCTCAGATGAAAATCTCTTGAATTTAGTTACTTTTAAACCCAAAATGCATCTTCAGACTAAAACTGTTCTGAGTCCTACCAGTAGATTTGAAAAACAGGGTAAAAATTAGCCAAGCATATGAATAATGTCTTCTTACTACACAATAATTTCAAAACCACTTGTTATTTTGACCAAGCACTGCTTTTTCAAATCAATGTGTTTCTTAAGAAAGAATTCTTTATACAATGAATGCAAGATATATATTCAAGGGCCTACCTAGATTACCCTTGGCCCCTAAATATATATATATATATATATATATATATATATATATATATATATATGAAAGATAGGGTAAAAAGAGAAGCAAGAATGGAAGTAAAAAGAGTCAGGCAGTAAGTAACAGGATCAGGGGCCAGAAGCCTTGGCACATCAGAGGTATAGAGGTGTGGCTTATGTATATATATAAGCCCCAAAGCCAACAATACTAGAAGCGTGAGAACCAAACTACAACCAAACTTAAAAATGTGCCTGTTAAAAAGGCAGGCTGTCACTCAATGCCTCTTTTGCAAACCTCAGCACCCAAAAGGAGAGAGAGAACAAAAGGGAATGCCCTGCCACAGAGGCAGGGTGGGATAGGGGGAATGGGGGTGGGTGGGAGGGACACTGGTATCATTGGTGGTGGAGAATGGCCACTGGTAGAGGGATAGGTACTCGATCATTGTATAACTGAAACCCAAGCACAAAAACTTGTAAGTCTACAACTGTATGTCATGGTGCCTCACTAATAAAAATGTAAAAATAAATAATAAATAAAAATAAAAGAAAGAAATAAAAACATTAGCTGATAGTTTTGGAGGAAAAAAAGGCAGGCTGTGGCTGGTAAGGAACCTGAATATTAATGTAAGGAAGTTGACACTAGTGGTAGACTGATGTTTGACTCTTCTATGCCTGAAACCCTATTATAAACAACTTTGTAATCATGATGCCTTAATAAAAAATAAAATATATTTTTAGAAAGTGATGAGCATACTTAATGATGAAAGACAGTGCTTTCTGTCTATGATCAAACTTAATATAGAACATATACCACATCTAGCCACAGTATCCCAGCATCTCTGACCAATGTAGCAGGCCAATTACACAAATTAAAGACTTTCAAATTGTAAACAAAAAGGAAGACTATGGATCATGGAGACCACTTAGGGGGTGACGTACATACCCTGCTTCACAGGACCTTGGTTTGATGTCTTGTATAACATGGGCCCCCAAGCATAGTGGACATCTCAAAGTACTGATGGGTGTGGTCCTTTTGGTCCCCAGCTCCACAGGACTCAATAATTCAACTACTTGGCTCAGCTGGCTGAGAATCAATTGGGGGTGGCTCCAGTGCTTGAGCATTTCTTGGGAGAACCCTTCCCCCCAAAAAGACTTAAAGATATGAAATAAAATAAAGACATAATCTATATAATTAAACTAAAACAGAAAAAGTTTAGTTGTAAAATAGTTTCCCTTGAATTTTGTGAAATATTAGATAAAGGCAAAGAAACAATCATTTTGCTTTCAAATTCAGTCATTTCTGAAGATGACTAAAATGAAGAAGGAAGGGGAAAGCCGTGAATTCATAACATTGATAATAATATAAAAGATATTATGTTACATTAATTACAATTAGCATGAAATATTTTTAAAATGAAATAAAAAGGTCAAGTAATTTTCTCAAGGTCAGACAGCTGTTGAGAAACTTAATCCTGACACGAAAACATAAAGTCTGAGCAGGTAACCAGGTTATATTTCTCCTGGTCATATGCCTCTGTTTCATGTACTACAGAAACAGCTAAGTTATCTGTCAAAGGTGAATATATGTCTTGGGGTTCTTCAGGTGACATTTTGGTAAAGGTGTCTGAGCTTTCAGACCATGAAGATACTTAAACTCAAGCTGAGTGCTACTTGACAAGAATGTTAATTCTGGAAACTAAACTGAAAATCTCATCTAGATTAATGAAGAATGTATTTCTTTCTTCATAGGAAGCAAAACTTTTGAAAACTCAAGTCCACCATTTTAAAAGAAGGAATCAAGTACTTTGGGAGAAATCTCTAGTAGAGCACACTCTGCAATCAACAGGATTTCGAAGGGAACCTATTCCTTGGCTTACTCACCCATCCACACCTGGACTCTACTATCCCTAGAATGAGATTTTAAAAAGCAATTTTGCTAAGTGAACTAATAAAAGTAAGTAAAGTAAAGGCCCTCCCGTTGATCATCGATTTGCTCGAGCGGGCCCAGTAACGTCTCCATTGGAGACTTTGTTGTTACTCTGTCTGGCATATCAAATACTCTCGGTAGCTTGCCGGGCTCTCCGAGAGGGGCGGAGGAAATACTTTAAGGTACTGTTTATATGCAGAATCTTAAAAAATAGTTTAAGGCATAAAAATGGTACAAAAGTGATTGCCAGAACTTGGTGTTGGGAAATATGGATGTAATTAAAGTACACAAACTTAATAATAAGATAAATTTTAGGGATCCAATATATAATGTTATGACAGTACTCAATACTGTGTTATGTTAAAGTAAATAAGTGAGGTGATAGATATGCTGATTAAATGATAGTGGGAATCCTTTCACACTGCATACAAAATTCCCATAGTATATATGTAAAAGTATTACAATTTTATATTTCAGTTGTACTTTAATGAGACAGCAGTAACTAGGCTTGTCTAGCTGACTCCAAACATATCTAACTGACCTACACCACTTATCTGGTATCCACCTCTGTTTTATGCAATAAATATTTTGAATTAATTATGTTATAGTTCTTTTGCTGGGCCCTAGAGAAACATAAACAGTATAGAGTCAATGTAAACTGATTGATCATTTACTGTGTGTTAGACTGTTCTATATCCTAAGGATGAAGCAGAAAGAAAGCAAAGCATTTTCTATCATGAATATTTTATTTTAGTGAATTAGACACACATAAACACTCACACATACACACACGTGTAGTATAATATCAGCTACTGAGAAGTGAATTTTTTAATAAGGAAGACAGAAAAAAATTAAGGAGTTATTGAAATAAGAAAATAAGAAGAAGCAAGACCATCATAACTAAGCTGAGTGGGAAAGTGATAAGAAGAAAATCTGAGAAACAGCCAGGGGTTATATTCGGTAGAGTCCTTAGGCCATGGTAAGGATTTTGGATCTCATTTTTCAGTTATTGGAAAATAACTGGAAAAATTGGAAAATTGGGCTGGAGCGATAGCACAGCGGGTAGGGTGTTCGCCTTACAAGCGGCCAACATGGCTGACCCGAGTTCGATTCCTCCGCCCCTCTCGGAGAGCCCGGCAAGCTACCGAGAGTATTGGATATGCCAGACACAGTAACAACAAAGTCTCCAATGGAGACGTTACTGGGCCCGCTCGAGTAAATCGACGATCAATGGGAGGGCCTTTACCTATTTTTCAGTAGGAAGTCAATAGAAGCTTTTTAGCAAAGGAAGTTATATGAATAAAATTTAAGTAAATGAAAACACTTGGAGGTTAGTAATCAGAATTCCAATGGAAAGTGTTCTACTCAAATTCTGGAATTCGAGGAGCAGTTTTAAGACCATTCATAGCAACTGTGAATTCAATCAAGAGACATAGCCAGTCAGAATGATCCCCAGTAAGAAACTGGAACTATAAATAACACATTCGAGCCAAATAGTAGTGGGTAGGCCTTTTGCTGACCCAGGGTAGATCCTGTGCATCACAAATGGTCCCTCCAGCACTGCCAGGAGTAGTTCTAGTGCAGATGAGGAGTAACCCCTGAGCATCACTAGATGTGGCCCCCCAAAACAAATGAATGAACAAACAAAATAACGTTACTGTTTCTCCAACTCTACCTCTGATATTTTGGTGATACTCCTAATAGATAGACTGAACCATGATAGAAATCAGAGGCTAGAGGTGTCTATTGATGTAATTCATAAACATCAGTATGGGTGGAAGATTGGGAGTAAAAATGAGTAAAGAAAGGACCAGAAGAGACAAATGGAATATTACCTTGCATGTCCACTTAGAGAAGCTTCAAATAAAACTGAATTTATATTATACTCCTTTGTCTAAATTCCCACATTGTTTTAACCTGCAAACTTTTGTTTGTTCACTATAATGACTGAAACAAAAGATTCTCTTTAAATGATTATTTTGCAATTATAGCCTAATTTAATGAAAATTATGTGCCTTTTTATATCAACTTCTATAAAAATTCCTCTTTGGTGCTTCAAATACATCCCATAGTTCTCAGAGCATTTATATATAGCCTTTTTTTGTTTCTCTAAAACAATTAAATTTCATTATTATAGCTGAAATTTTAATATAGTCATTATAATGTCAAAGAAAACTTCTCTGAGACATTCATATTTTCATATAAATGGCAGTGCTGTTACAATGTTAATAGAAAAATGGGTTTAATCAATTATTTAATTCATTCGTTAACTGCCTACTATCCATACTCAAGTGAGTGTAAAACAAACAACTCTTTTTAAAAAATACAAAACGAGCATTCTTTGGAAACTTTCAGGACACATTCAATAACTTTAAATCATTTAAATCTGGAATTATTAATCCCATAGTAATAGAAAGATCATGCCACATGAGAAGTAAATAGCTCTTTGAGTTAGGGGATTTTGGAGTAAAATGCACGTCTACAGCTTAATAGTCATTTTTTTTACAAAGTATGTTATAGTCTCTGAGTCTATTTCTTTCTGAGCCTATTTATTTGTCTACCATATGGGAAAAATAATATCAACCTCAAGTTATTTTAGGATTATGATAAATAAATAAAATTCATGATGATTTTATAACAGTGATAGGTACCTAAAAGATTGACAGGAAATTGGAGTAATTGTCTGCTAATTTTGTTCTTGAACAGGACTTCCTTTGAGATAAGTTTGCCTCCTTTATGCTCTGCCTTCATCTCACGTTTATGACCTAAAATGTGTGTGAAACAAGGTGTTGTTTCCTTTATCCTCTCTAGGTTCTGTCCCATCATTCTTGACTCCATGGACAAAGACAAATGCCAAGCTAAAAATCCTCATCCTCAAATTTATTTGTTGGCGTTTTGGAAAGATAAAGGTAAAAGGTAAAGGCCCTCCCGTTGATCGTCGATTTGCTCGAGCAGGCCCAGTAACGTCTCCATTGGAGACTTTGTTGTTACTGTGTCTGGCATATTGAATACTCTCGGTAGCTTGCCGGGCTCTCCGAGAGGGGCGGAGGAATCGAACTCGGGTCGGCCATGTTGGCCGCTTGTAAGGCGAACGCCCTACCCGCTGTGTTTTTTCCTTTCTTTAATGACTCTAATGAAAGAAAAATCATTACCCAAATTTAATGTACTGTAAAACCTAAGGCATGTTCAGAGGTGCTATATGTAGGAAACCTGAAACTTAAGTCATTGAAGGATGATGACCTTTTCCATTGAATCAATATACATGGTAGAGTTCATAGAAAAGTTGGCAATATAGAATGTTGGATTTTGAGTAATAGTGGGTATTATCATTACACTCTAACTTTACAGAGTAAAGGAGAATATCAAAGTCAAACCATTTTTTGATTAGGTATAGAACTACAGGGTAGCTTACAATGATGCTAACCTCTAAGATATGTAAAACATAACCAAAAGTATGTGTGATTCTGGGGCTGGAGTGATAACACAGCTGGTAGAGCGTTTGCTTGCACGCGGCTGACCCGGGTTGGATTCCCAGCATCCCATATGGTCCCCACTAGGAGTAATTCTTGAGTGCATGAGCCAGGAATAACCTATGCGCATCGCCGGGTGTGACCCGAAAAGAAAAACAAAAAGTATTTGTGATTCACTCTCTGTTATTGGAAGTGATTCCTTAATAATGTCTTGTCATGTAGGAGTGAAAAAATTTCATTCCTGGTCTTCAAAGACTTAACAAACTGGCTGGGAAAAGTTTCTTGCCTCAGGCTTTCATTTTGTTGAGAGGGACTGCAAATTGGGACCAATGCTGAAATTATGTAATAGCGCAGAAGCTAAGAGCTGCAACCAGGGTCTTCCTTTTACTTTCTTCACCACAACAAACTCCTCTAAAGTAAATCTTTGAGCTAATATTTAAAGAATATCAGATTAGATTTCTAAATCACTGATTTGTTTGATCCAACTATATAAGTGGTTGGATTTGAGGACATCATTTTGTCTCTTTGATTTCAAATTCTTAATTATTCTCACCTAACTAAATTGTACACCAAAATAATCAAAACCTTAAGAGTCAGAAAAAGGGTGATTCTGGGAGGGATAAAACTTAGGAAATGGATAAAAAGACTTAGGAAACCTGTACAGGTCAGTTTTGTTGGGCTAATTTTTTTTGGATTCACTTTGCACTTTTTGTCAATAATAGATTCATATTTTTATTAAAACATTCAGTTTGTCTTAGATTTGGCTGTCTTTAATAACCTTCCTCTCCTCTCCTCTCCTCTCCTCTCCTCTCCTCTCCTCTCCTCTCCTCTCCTCTCCTCTCCTCTCCTCTCCTCTCCCCTCCCCTCCCCTCCCCTCCCCTCCCCTCCCCTCCCCTCCCCTCCTCTCCTTTCCTTCCCCTTCCCTCCCCTTCCCTTCCCTTCCCTTCCCTTCCCTTCCCTTCCCTTCCCTTCCCTTCCCCTCTCCTCTCCTCCTCCTTCCCTTCCCTTCCCTTCCCTTCCCTTCCCTTCCCTTCCCTTCCCTTCCCTTCCCTTCCCTTCCCTTCCCTTCCCTTCCCTTCCCTTCCCTTCCCTTCCCCTCTCCTCCTCCTTCCCTTCCCTTCCCTTCCCTTCCCTTCCCTTCCCTTCCCTTCCCTTCCCTTCCCTTCCCTTCCCTTCCCTTCCCTTCCCTTCCCTTCCCTTCCCCTTTCCCCTTTCCCCTTTCCCCTTTCCCCTTTCCCCTTTCCCTTCCTCTCAAGCTCATTCGCCAATGTGGCTTGGTGCAAGCCTCAGGCAACCGAAAGCAAATTTCTGAGCTCCAAAGCAGTATAGAGAAGTGATAAAGGAAGAACTCAAAGAGAGAAGAGCAGCAGTGCTGGCAGATGCGACAGAAACTGGGAAAAGCATTCACAACTCCCACCTGTCCTTCACCAACTACAAGACCAAGATGACTGCCCGTGGATGTCCTGCTGGATCTATCACTTCTAACAGAAGGGCAATGGAGAAGATTATCCATGACTTCTACTCAGATCTCTATGATAGCCATGTCCACCTGCCCACATACCAAAATCTGCAAGATGGATATGTCATTCCCAACATTCTCCCTTCCAAATTCCTACACACCATTTCGTCAGTAAAGAAGCGAACAGCCCCTGGCCCAGACCCAGGCCTTGGCCCAGGGTCAGACCTGAACACCTGAAGAATCTGCCTCAGTACTCATCAATACACTGGCTCGGCTTTTCACATGCTACCTGTCTGAATGCAAGGTTCTGTCCCAATAGAAAACCAGCAGGACTGTACAACTGTATAAAAAGGGAGACATCCATGACATTGGCAACTATCACCTGATCTGCCTGTGGTCTGTCCTCTACAAGCTGTTCACTCAAGTCATCCTGAATAGGATTGGCAGAACACTAGATGAAGGACAACCATGCGAGCAAGCTGGTTTCCAAAAAGAATTCAGCACAATCGACCATATCCACAGACAATGATATTCTTATAGTATTAGTTGTAATATATAAAACTTGATATATCCAAATGCCATCAACAATTCAGTGGATAAGTAGGACAGTAATTATAAGATAAGATAGGATAGTAGTTATCCTTTGGGGAGAAGTGTACAGGAAGGGCATTGAGATGCTGGTGGTGTTCTGATTCTGTGTCTGAGTGCTAGTTACTTAGGTTTAACTATAAACGGTCATCAAATGCTTAAGGTATGAACATTTTATGTTTATGTATTATACTTCAATAAAAAGGATACAAAGCAGATGAAATTTCTGATTCAAACCCTCTATGTCAAACTCTCTGGAGTTCACTCAGGAAGGTTGCAAGACCAATGCATTTTGAACTAGGGTTCAAAGCTAGAAAACTATACAGCTTTTAGCTCTAAATAATTATTTTACAGGATCTGCTGCTTTTTGGTTTACCAAAAAGTTTCAATTCCTATTATCTAGATGCATTTTTAATTATAAACTTCCAGACTCTATGGACATATTATTTTATCATGTCTAAAATTTCAGCACATTTTGAATCATAATGGAGTTATTTGGTTGTTTCATTAAGAGAGAGGCAGCTTTGTTGTCCAGGAAGGATGTCTATGAGGCAGGTTATATAGATTTTAGTTCTGATTGTGTCACTGACTTATAGTATGACAACTCACTCTACTCTAAAATCATCTACACACTGTCTGGCTATTCAAATCATTATAACCAGTAAAAATTAAACATAATATGTGACTAAACTGTGTTCAGTATCTGACTCATACAGAACATTAGCATATAGGTGTTTCATCTAAAGGAAAGATTTCTCCCAGGGATACACACAGAGTGTAAGAGGTCAAGTTACATTTAAATCCTTGTTATCTGGACAAACTGGACAAGGAAGACAAGATCCTAAAGATTATGAGATTTTGATCAAGTTGGAGCAGACTTAGATGTGCCCCTTTATACACTCTAAGGAATGAAAATGCTAGCAAAACAATAGCACTGTAGCACTGTCCTCCCATTGTGCATTGATTTGCTTGAGTGGGCCCAGTAACATCTATCATGAGACTTGTTGTTACTGTGTTTAGCGTATCTAATACGTCATGGGGAGCTTGCCAGGCTTTGCCATGCGAGCGAGATACTCTTGACAGCTTGCCGGGCTCTCTGAGAGGGGTGAAGGAATCAAACTCGGGTTGGCTGGGCTGGCCACATGCAAGGCAAACACCCTACCACTGTGCTATTGCTCCAGCCCATAATCATTTGCTAAAAAAGCAATATCTAAAGAGCAAAAGTATGTCTTAGGCACAACAATAGGTAAGGGGGCAGGGATTCCAGAAATCAGTAAGGAATGAGACACTGGAGAGAACAATGTAAAGGTTTCAGGACTCACCTGTGAACAGCTCTACAGGGCTAAAAGTTACACCAACTTGGTACTGGATTAATAACATAGGGTGGTCAGAGACATTCAAAGAACCCTGCTGGACTGGAGAAGCTGAGCCTTGAAGAGCTTAAGCAAGGAACTGGGGCCTAGGTCTCACTGCCTTTCTCCCATGGATGGCTTCAGGCATTTTCGGATTAAAAGAAAAGTTCAAAAATCTATTTTGATACCTGGCAATATGCTACCCTATGGTTTTCTGTTGTGTTCTATGACCTTTATGCTGTGTGCCTGTTTTGCTATTGATTTTAATTATGGAATATAATTTCCGGCATAAGGACTCAGGCAGCTCCCTCCGGCGGGCTAAGCTCTTGCCAGAGCCTCCCAGAGGAGGGCAAATGAGAAAGCAATGTGGCTTAGAGCTCCGTGGTATTCCTTACAAAGGACACAATGAATTCTTTTCATATAAATGTCACTGCTGTGGTCTGATGCTTCTCTGCCATCTCACTAAGCTTGAAGGGGAAATGGGATGTAGAAATAGAAATACTGCCCAGTTGCTAGGCTCATTTCAGCTAAGAACAAAGGAAGCTACAAAGCACAGCCTGAAAATAGGTACACAATTTTATAATGGAGACATATTACTTCCTAAAAGTTTAAATAGAAAAACAATTCTAGCATACATTACACACACACACACACACACACACACACACACACACACACGTTTCATTATTTCAAGGCAAATTGCCTAGGACAAAAAATTATGAGGTGAAGAAACTGGAGAATTGAGATTGAGTCCCTGACTCACATTTAAACAAATGTTTGTTTAAATATGAGAATTTAAACAAGTCAGTCTCAGGATCTCAATCTTCTAACCTGCAACATAAAATAAATTGATTCCATAACCATCTTCATTGGCCAGACTTTGGGTCATGTGGCTTTATTTAATCGTTAGGATAATTCTGTCAGGAAAAAAATATCATCATTCAAACTCCATAGGGTAGTATGTTTTCTCTTTTATAGCACTTATAACTCATTAGGATAATTTTAAAATAGCTGCCTATCAACCTTCACGGTCACGGTCACGGTCCTCCCATTATTCATCGATTTGCTCGAGCGGGCCCAGTAACATCTCCATTGTGAGACTTGTTGTTACTGTGTTTGGCATGTTGAATACATCACGGGGAGCTTGCCAGGCCGTACGTTATGAAATTTTGAGGAGAAATTAGTTCATTTTAACCTTGTCTTCCTAGTATTCAGGATCTGTCAGAATAAGTCACTGGGAGGAAATGAAGAGGTTTGTTTGAGAGATACTGAAGTCCAACTTCTTGTTGACTTCATTAAAACAATCCAGCAACAGAAAATTTCTAGAACGCTCTCTGTAGTTTCAGATTTTTATTTAAACAGCAGAGAAACAGGGCTATTTCCCTGTTTATCTTTATATTTCTATGTCTATATTTCACATATATACACACAGTTATTTTAGAGTATTGGGCATATATAGACAAGGGTCATTTGGACAAGATCAGAACTTAGGAGACATTATTTATGTATCCATGATGGAAAATGGAGACTAGTATCTTCAGTGTTTAAGGAGTGCCCCTATGATCAACATTTGTGAAAAGAAATATATAGAAGTAGACAGGTGGAAAAGTGATCTGTGAATCAAGTTCAAGAGCATTCACACTACTCTCTTAGGGAGCTCATATTCTAGAATAGCCTTTCATTTGTCCTGAGTTAGTTGAGTCTCCATAATTAGTTACTGGATTTGGAGTCTCCAGTAAGGTCCATGATTTGAACTGAGTTCTCTCTTGCTGAAGCAATTTTCTAAAGGAGCTTACATTTGAATGCTGTCTGTTGGGAGCACTCCCAGAAACTAGTGTAATAAGTCTTCATTAAAGGGAAATCTTCACAGTACATCATAGTATTACCCAAGATCTCATAGTAACAAGGTTTATAATGGCAATAGGTCAAGAGGTATAACATCCTCAGGGTTGAAGTCAGGTGAGGTAGCTCAGATGTTTGGATGTTGCACACAAGTTCAGGAATCCTAAAGTCAAAGTGTCACTGGTCCAGTCCAGGGTGTCAGACAGTGCTCATAGGATGAGGCCAGCCTGAATGATAGCAGACTTAGTTTCAATGCCTGAAGCAAAGAGATCCAGCAAATAAAACTAAGAAATTAGAAAACAGAAAAACTATTCTCACTAATAGTCTTTTTATATCATTTATCTCATCTCATTCCAATAGTTGTAAGTTAGGATGTTCTATTTTACCTCGATAAAGATAAAAATTATGAGACTTAGACCATTCTAGGGAGTGGTAGTAAGTAAATCCAAATTGCTGTTTAGGAGGAGAGAAAACTGAATGTACCTCGGCCCCAGGATAGAAAAACTAGACTCAGATATAGGTCCTATATCATCTTAGGCAAATCACTCACTTATGGATATGTTTTATAATTTTTCAAATAAAGGATAAACTGGTGTCTAAATAACAATTTAGTCTAAAAAGGTACCAGTATGTGAGTCTAATGATATTAGCATATGATTCCAAATAAGACCACCCTATATAGGATACTGGATAAAGCAAACATTTGGAAGTCAGAGATACTGGATTCAAATTACAAATCATTTAAGAAAAGAAAATTTAGTAGTTGTGTGAATTAGTTGAGATGTAATGTTTTAAAAAAATCTAGAAAAGTAAGAAATGATTCAAAAAGTGTTTTCAATTTAGAATTATAAAACATGAATACCCTAGGGCTGAAGCGATAGCACAGCAGGTAGGGCGCTTGCCTTGCACACAGCCGACCCGGGTTCGATTCCTCCACCCCTCTCGGAGAGCCCGGCAAGCTACTGAGAGTATTACGCCTGCAAGACAAAGCCTGGCAAGCTCCCCATGAAGTATTCAATATGCCAGAACAGTAACAAGTCTCACAATGGAGACGTTACTGGTTTCTGCTGGAGCAAATTGATGAACAATGGGAGAATAGTGATACAGTGATACCCTAGGTTACTATTATAATAATGTGCTTCCTGGGAGGATTAAATAAAATATAGAAATTCCCATATTATGGGGGTGGTACTGGCTCGTCTTTCACGCCCTACCGAGGTCACAAGTTGCCCCTCATGAGCAGCTCTCCGGCAGGGCCATAGCACCAGACACACAGAAACCAATCTCGTAATTATCTGTCTCTTGGCAGAAATTCCTCTAGAAAAAAGGAAAAAAGAAATTCCCTTATTGCTCCATGAGATAATTATTTATTTTAATTAATTAAAAATATGGCTGGAAGTCTGTTAGTAAGAGGTTCTCATGGCAAGTGGAGACGACCTGAATTAGGTCTACTGAGAGGCAATATGAGACTGTCCTCCAGAAAGAACTTTCAGACCTCAATAAACACAGAGAGAAGGGTGGTTGGAGACCATATAAAGAATAACTAACAAGCCTTAGCAGCAGATTGCCACACAATAAATGAGTGTGTTCCCTTTAAAATACTTTTGCTTAAATCCTAAATTTCATGTGATGATATATGAAAGTTAGACTTTGAGAAGGAAATTAAACCACAAGAATGGATTTTTTTATTATGGGATTTGTGTCCTTATATGAAAAAACAAAAGGATGGCCACAAAATCTCTAAGTTTCAGAAGTTTCTTGGTCAAATTGTGCAGGTGAGGAAGAAGCAGCCTATGATGCAGAAAAAAATGTAACCTAATACAACAAAGTTCTAAATATTCCTTTCACTTGATCACTTGATATTCTGTTACTCATCGGTTTGCTTGAGCGGGCGCCAGTAACATCCCCATTAATCCCTGTTGCGTGCTAGCGTAGCCCAATGGAATCTGCTTGTTCTAGGAACATGAAGAGCCTCAAACCAATTGTTCAGGGTCTTTACGAAGAAGTCTGACCATCTGGTAGGTGGGCAGCCACACGATCTTTTGACATCCTGTGGAATCCAGTCGGTAATGGCTCTAATTCAGCAGTCATCTCCAAATCTCATTATGTGTCCAGCCCATCTGATTTTTCAATGCCTTGGCAAATGAGACAGCGTCCCTGATTCTCGAACGATGACGGAGGTCAGAATTACAGATTCTTCCTCTCATTTGAGTGACGTGTGATACTCCAAGCATAGCTTTTTCGATTCCTCTTTGAGAGACATGAGTAGCGTTCTCATCCTGTTTTCATAGAGCTCAGGTCACTGAGGCATATGTTAATGCAGGAAAAATAGTGGAATCGAAGAGATGTGCTTGGAGCTGGAGGTTCTTCGTCCTCTTAGTTATTTCTTCGACACTCTTGAAGGTGTTCCAAGCCTCTCTCTTCTTCCTGTGCAACTCTGGTGCCAGGTCATTCTTCATGTTAACTTCTCGACCTAGGTACACATAACTGTTGCATTCAGATATGGTCGTTCTGTTGAGAGCGAATGGAACATCAGGAACAAGACTGTTTCTCATGAACATTGCCTTTATGAGATTCAGCTGTAATCCAACCTTTCCACACTCATGGTCAAAGTCGGTCAGCATTTGTGCTGCTTGGCTGATGTTTGGTGTTATTAGAACGATGTCATCAGCAAAGCGGACGTGGCGTAGTTGCTGACCATCTATCTTCACTCTCATTCCTTCCCATTCCAGTCATTGCATGACGTTCTCGAGGGTGGCACTGGAGAGTTTCAGTGAAATAGTATCACCCTGCTGAACCCCTCTCTTAACATCGATGATCAGTTCTTTGTAGAATGGTGAGATCCTGATATTCCTTTCAAGTGAAAAATTTTTGTTACCTTCACTCCCAATCCCAATCCTCTCTTTCTATAGAAGAAGGTTCTTTACCTAGTCTATTCTATACCAAATTCTTCTGGAATCAACACTATTTCTCTGTGTTTGTGTTTATATATCATAATGTTCCAATATTATGGCACTTAAAGTTATATTTCAATACATGTTAATGTATTTGAACTCCGCATTTGACTGGCTCACCTTAAAATAAAACTATCATTCATCTCATAAAAGGAATAAAGAGCACCATGTATAAAATTTAGCAGAAGTAATTATTTTACTTCATAAAGGTGGAAAGCAGAGAAGCAGAAACATGTAATTTTTTTTACTAAGTTATTTGTTCTTATTTGTCCTTTATTTTATTATGATATTGACCTTTTTGACTTTTGTCTCCACCTAAAAATGTCTAAATGTCTAAAGAGCTCTTTTGTTTTTGTTGCACTTCTGGTGCCTCACCCAAAATGTTTAAGCTACATGAATAAATCTCAGTATTTTCAAACCTTTCTTATAGGAGGTCATTCTAGACCTGAATGGGCTTCAAAAACCTGAACAGGGATGAGAGCAGTTTATGCACTTTTAAAATGACCGAATATTCGCCTCTAAATATAGCTGAGATTGTTTTTCTTACCAACTGCATAATGAAAGGCATCACAGATTGCTATGTTTACCAATTCTTCTTTCCTCCCATACAATAATCCCTCTGGAGCTGGAGGAGCATATCACATTTCTTATATGGAAAATGGGCTGTCTGCCAGCAATTTGAATTTCAATCTCCAGACTAGACCTGTGCCCCAAACCAGTATTAAAAATTTTGCTGATGCAGATTTGTATTTTAAGTGGAATAAATTTTAGTAGACCCAGAGCAGACATTATATATGCATTTTATTTTTTATTTTAGGCACTAACATTAAGGATATAGTTATCTAGAATGTTGTGAATGATTTGATGTAAACAAATATTAGGTAGCAAGACAAGGGTATGCTCTGTAAACCTTCTCTGGATAATCAGAGAACAATGAAAATAAATGTGAAATTATGCTCCCAAGAATAAGCTTCAAGAACCTCTCAAAACACAGTATTATGGAATAGCAAGAATTCACAGAGCACAAGGCTTACATAAGAGACTTCCAAGAGTTTGTAAGATAACAGAACTTTAGCACTAAAAGGATTCTAAGAACTCTGTCTATGCCCCACAAATGGCAGGTTGGGAAAGTTAGTTGTGTAGTATCTCCATGGCTGATGGAGAGTTAGGACTAGAAGTCGAATATTTTGATCTTCTGCTCCTAATACCACCATATTTTCACCATACTTTAGTGGAAAATATGGAAGTATCTTAACACATCATGGATAAAGAGTACAAAGATAAGTGCTTCTTTATCTACATAGATGTTCTACTGCCCAGTGGCTTTGTGACATGAAAAAGTCCTGCAATCTCTGAACTTTAGTCTCCTCATGTAAAGTGAGGTAACCAAAGAAACCTACTGCATTGGAGTCCCAAGTAAAAAATCCGTAAGGATTCAGTGTGTAAATAGGTAAATATATGGAAAACTCAGAATAATGCTTGACACACAGACGTTCAATTTTCTGACGATGATAATTTTATTGCTGCTACCTTCTTTTTCATGTTGTCTAGTCTTCACTGGAAGATATCCAAGAGCAAAACTAGAATTACTGGCTATCTCTTATTTGTAAAAAGACAAATGAATATACAAATGTTTTAAATGGAAAGAAGTGTAAATAGATAGGCAAATAGAAGGCTAAATAGAAGGGTAAATACATCTTTAAAGAGATAAATATAATTTGAAAACATCTCTTACAACCTTTTGATGGTGGCTGGGGTTGAGTTTGACTAACACTAATGGTTTCAGAATATTTTTTACTTTGGTGAAGGCACCTAATGTTGAAGTGCTGCTCTCAAAGCAAGTGTGAAAGAATAGAGAATAATACTACATTTCTGAGATTTGCTTATCAATGGAGAATGAGTGTTTGTTGCCAGTTCTCTCCTATAGTAAATCCCTTTACTCAAAAGGTTTTCTCTTCACCCATGTTTATGTTTCAATCATTCACACAACCCTACAGGTGTTTTTTCTCACACCAATCACTATAAATACTGGTAGTTACTACAAAATGTACTTCTAGTTCTCTATATGCTCATTATTCGGGCACTAATTTTGTGTATGTTACTAATTAATATCTATTGAAGGAATCAAGAGTTCTAGGATAAAGTTTACACATAAAAGAAGCAATCTGACTATTTGAGGTAGTTACTGAATCCAGATTGAACTTGCATTCCCTAGAAATATCTGCAATATCCAGGAGAGAGTAAATGACCTTGTCTTTTCAAAGTTGTCCTACCTCTAGGCATAGTTCATAGAACCATGACAGGTCAAGACAATCAAAGTCCCTCTCTGAGAAATTTGAAACTGCAAATGTCTAGACAAAGCCTGATTTGTTAATACTGAGTAATATTCACTTTAGTACTTAGTACTTTATTCAAAATTCTGTGAATTTTACTGCTGAGGTCATCCCAAGTTATGTTTGGAAAATTTCCTCCAGGACTTTGTTGTCAAACCTTCCTATAGTGTATGACATACTATGGTAACTTTCCAATAATGTCATTGTAAGTGAAGATCTTTAAGGGAATACTGTGTTTTTGATAAATAGGCTGCTTGGGTACATATTATAAAATTGTAAAATCATAAGTTTCAATTGCAACAGTGACAGATATATATTTTTTAGTTTATAGGAAACAGAATAAATGTAAAGATGGGAAAAACACAGAAGAGGAGTAGAAGAGTGGATTAGGATATAAACACACATAGGAATATCTTGTACATCACTTTGCAAATAGGGTTTTTTTTTCCCTCAAATTGATGGTCAGTGGCAACTCTGCATTGAGCACTTTTACCAATATCATTTTCCCAGTAGTAAGTTTGTTTCTATTTGCATTTCTATGTTATGTTTTCCTATATCTTGTAATATTTAAATCACGGTCCTCCTGTTGTTCATCGATTTGCTCGAGCGGGCCAAGTAACATCTCCATCATGAGACTTGTTGTTACTGTGTTTGGCATATCGAGTACATCACAGGTAGCTTGCCAGGCTCTGCCATGCGGGCGAGATACTCTTGGTAGCTTGCCGGGCTCTCCGAGAGGGGTGGAGGAATCGAACTCGGGTCAGCCATGTTGACTGCTTGTAAGGCAAATGCCCTACCGCTGTGCTATCGCTCCAGCCCAATATTTAAGTATGTCTCATTATTATATCAGTTATTATGCTCTTTTATTAATATTCTTTAATGCTTTTATTACAATTATTTTTGCAACAAAATGTAGTGACATGCCAGTAAACTTAATAGATAAAAGCTGTGACTCATCAAAAAGATCATAAACCATGACCAAATATGATTCATGCTAGGCATACAAAGATGGTTTAACATGCTCAAGTCAAACAGCATAATACAACATATCAAAAAAAGAAAGGATAAAAAACCATATGAATCATATCGATAGATTCAGAGAAAGCATTTAACAAGATCCTGCTCTCATTTAAGATAAAAACTCTCAATAAAATGGAAGTTGAAGAAACTTTCCTCAGTATTAGCCAAAGGCATCTACAACAAGCCCACAACAAACATTTTAAAAAATTTTTTATTAGTGAAACACCATGAGGTACAGTTGTAGACTTACAAATTTTTGTGCTTGGGTTTCGATTATACAATGATCAAATACCCATCCCTCCACCAGTGCCCATTTTCCATCACCATGGATCCCAGTATCCCTCCTACCCCCATCCCACCCATCCCACCCTGCCTATGAGGCAGGGCATTCCCTTTTCTTCTCTCTCTCCTTTTGGGTGTTGTGGTCTGCAAAAGAGGCATTGAGTGGCAATCATGTTTGGTTTATAGGCTACTTTCAACATGCATCTCCCATCCTTGGAGGACCCTCCAAACACCCTATATTTGGTGCTCCCTTCTGTATCTGCCTTTTCCCCTAGCATGCCCGGCTGGCCTCTAAGCTATGGAGTAATCCCCCTGGTACTTATGTCAGCTATTCTTGGGTATTAATCTCCTATTTTGTTACTTTATGTTCCCCAGATAAATGCAATCTTTTTATGTTTGTCCCTCTCTTTTTGACTCATTTCACGTAGCATGATACTTTCCATGTAGTACCACGTGTATGTAAATTTCATGACTTCATCTTTTCTAACAGCTACATAGTACTCCATTTTGTAGATGTACCAAAGTTTCTTTAACCAGCCATCTGTTCTTGGACAGTGAGGTTTTTTCCAGATTCTGGCTATTGTAAAGAGTGCTGCAAGTGCAGCAAACAAGTGCAGATGTCACTTCGACTACTTTTTTGCCTCTCTGGGATATATTCATAGGAGTGGTATTGCTGGATCAAATGGGAGCTCAATTTCTAGTTTTTTGAGAATCGTCCATACTATTCTAATTTTCCAAGAGGGTTGAACCAGTCGGCATTCCCACCAGCAGTGAAGGAGGGTCCATTTCTCGCCACATTCGCACCAGCACTGGTTGCTTTTGTTCTTTTGGATGTGGGCCAGTCTCTGTGGTGTGAAATGATATCTCATTGTTGTTTTGATCTGCATCTCCCTGATGATTAATGATGTAGAGCATTTTCTCATGTGCCTTTTAGTCATTCGGATTTCTTCTTTGAGAAAGTTTCTGTTCATTTCGTTGCCCCATTTTTTATGCGGCTGGATGTTTTCTTCTTGTGGATTTCAACCAGTACTTTATATATCCTTGATATCAACCCTTTGTCAGATGTGTATTCGGTGAATATCCATTCCCATTCTGTAGACAGTCTTTGTATTTTGGTTACTGTTTCTTATGAGGTGCAGAAGTTTCTTAGTTTAAGAAAGTCCCATTTATCTATCTCTGTTTTCACTTGCTCGGCCAGTGGTGTGACATCTTTGAAGATACCATTAGCTTCAATGTCATGGAGGGTTTTGCCAACTTTGTCTCTAATGCAACTTATAGATTCCGGTCTGATGTTGAGGTCTTTAATCCATTTTGATTTTACTTTTGTTCATGTGTTAGGCAGACATCTGAGCCCATTTTTTTGCATGTAGCCGTCCAGTTTTGCCAGCACAATTTGTTAAAGAGGCTTTCCTTACTCCACTTCACATTTTTTGCTCCTTTATCAAAGATTAGATGATCATATGTTTGGGGCGAGATGTCAGTATATTCAACCCTGTTCTATTGGTCTGTAACTCTGCCTTTGTTCCAGAGCCATGTTGTTTCAATTATTACTGCTTTGTAGTAGAGTTTCAAGTTAGGGAGGTTGATTCCTCCCATTTCCTTTTTCCCAAGAATTGCTTTAGCTATTAGTGGGGGCTTGTTTTTCTATATGAATTTCAGAAGTTTTTGTTCCATTTCTCTGAAGAATGTCATGGGTATCCTTAAGGCGATCGCATTGAATTTGTACTTGACAATGTTAATTCTCCTGACCCATGAGCAGGGGATATCTTTCCTTTTTCTCATGTCCTCTTTTATTTCCTGAAGTAGCATTTTGTAGTTTTCTTTGTATAGGTCCTTTACTTCCTTAGTTAAGCTGATTCTTAGGTACTTGATTTTCTGGGGCACAATTGTGAACGGGATTTTTTTTCATGTCGCTTTCTTCTCTCTCACTGTTTGCATATAGGAAAGCCATGGACTTTTGGGTATTGATTTTATAGACTGAAAATTTACTATACAAGTCTATTGTTTCTAGGAGTTTCTTGGTGGAGGCTGTAGGGATCTCTAAATATAGTATCATATCATCTGCAAATAGTGAGAGCTTGATTTCTTCCTTTCCTACCTGAATGCCCTTAATTACTTGTTCTTGTCTAACCGCTATTGCAAGTACTTCCAGTATTATATTTAACAGAAGTGGAGAGAATGGGCATCCTTGTACAACAAACATTATTCTCAATGAGAAGTAACTATGAGTCTTCCCTCTAAGATCAGGAACAAGATTAGGTTTCCCACTCTTGCTATTTCTATTCAATATAATTTTGGAAGTTCTTGACATAGCAGTTAGGCAAGAGATGTATCCCCTACTTATGGATAAGAAGGAGTAACATTGTCAAAGTAGCAATACACCCCAAAGCATTGTACAGATTCAGTGCAGTTCCTATAAGGATACTCATGACACTTTTCAAAAAAAATAGAAAAAATACTCCTGAATTTCATATGGAACAGTAACTCCTCATGAATAGCTAAAGCAATCTTTGAGATAAAGAAGATGGGAGGCACCACCTTCCCCAACTTCAAACTGTACTACAAAGTAGTACTAATTAAAACATCATGGTATTGGAATAGAGAGAAACCCACAGAACAGTGGAATAGAGTTGAATATACTGACACAGACTCCTCAAATATATGATCACTTGATTTTTGGCAAAGGAGAAAGAAATATGAAGTGAAGCAAGAAAAGTCTCTTCAACAAGTGGTGCTGGGAAAACTGCACAGTAACTTCCAAAAAATAAAAAAAGGAACTCAGACCTCTGTAAAACACCAGGCACAATGGTCAGAGTAAAGACTTCAATCAGACCTGAATTCATAAGGTACATGGAGGAAAATGTAGACAGAATCCTTGATGGCACTGATGATAAAGGCATCTTTAAGGATAAAATGCCACTGACCAACCAGGTGGAAACACACATAAACAAATGGGACTACACTAAACTAAGAAGCTTCTTCACCTCGAAAGAAACAGTGACCAAAATACAAAGAGAGCCCACTAAATGGGAAAAATTATTTACCGAATAGCCATCAGAAAAGGGGTGAATATCCAGGATACACAAGATATTAGTAAGTATAACTGTACAAAAATGCTATCAAAAATGGAGAGAATAACTGAATAGAACTTTTCTCAAAAGAGAAATACAAATGGACAAAAGGCACTGAAAAAAATTCTCTACATCACTAATCATCAGGGAGATGTAAATCAAAACAATAATAAGGCATCATCTCACACACAGAGACTGGCACACAACAAGAAGAATAAGAACAACCAGTGCTGTCATGGATGTGGGGAGAAACGGACTCTTATTGTTGGTGTGAGTGATGACTGGTCCAGTCTTTCTGGAAAACAATATGGGTATTCCTCATAAAACTAGAAATTGAGTTTCTGTATGACCTAGCAATACTACTTCTGGGAATATACCCCGAGGGTGCAAAATAGCACAATAGAAATGATATCTGAACCTGTATATTCACTGCAGCACCGTTCTCAATAGCCAGAATCTGGAAAAAACTTGAGAGCCAAAAAACAGATGACTGGTTAAAGAAACTTCAGTACATCTATACAATGGAATACTAAGCAGCTGTTAGGAAAGATGAAGTCATGAAATTAGCTTAGAATTGGATGGACATGGAGAGTATCATGCTAAATGAAATGAGTCAGAAAGACAGGAACCGACATACAATCACTGCACTTATTTGTGGAATATAAAATAACACATAACATGAGGTTGACACTCAAGGACAATAGAGACAAGGTCCAGGAAAATTCCTCTATGATTGGAAGCCAGCCTCATTAACTGAGGGAGAAGACAGCTTGGATAGAGAAAGGATCAGTAAGTCAATGGTGGTTGGAGGGATAGCTCATGATGGGAGATGTGTGCTGAAAGTAGACTAAGGAGCAAACATGATGGTCTCTCAGTATCTATATTGCAAACCATAATGCCCCAAAGTAGAAGGGAGAGTAGCAATGTCCTCCCATTGTTCATTGATTTGCTCTAGCGGGCCCTGTAACGTCTCCATTGTGAGACTTGTTGTTACTGTTTGGCATATCGAATACATCACGGGGAGCTTGTCAGGCTTTGCTGTGAGGGCGAAATACTCTCGGTAGCTTGCTGGGCTCTCCGAGAGGGGCGGAGGAATCAAACCCAGGTCAGCTGCATGCAAGGCAAACACCCGACCTGCTGTTCTATTGCTCCAGCCCAGAAAAGAGAGTAAGAAGAAAATTCTCTGCCATAGAAACCGGGGGTGGGGTGGGGTGGGGTGGTGACTGGGTGTGGGTTGTGGGAGGGATACTGGGGACATTGGTGTCAGAACATGCACACTGGTGGAGGTATGGTTGTTAAGGTTATTTTTACTACTGAAACTCAATCATGAAAGCTTTGCAACTGTATCTCATGGTGATTCAAAAAATAAATCAATAAAAAATAGCACTGTAGCTCTGTCCTCCCATTGTTCATCAGTTCACTCGAGCGGGCACCAGTAACGTCTCCACTGTGAGATTTTTTTTGTTACTGTTTTTTGGCATATCAAATATGCCACAGGGAATTTGCCAGGCTTTGCCATGAGGACGGGATACTCTCGATAGCTTGCTGGGCTCTTCAAGAGGGGCAGAGAAATGGGATACTCTTGGTAGCTTGCTGAGCTCTCCGAGAGGGGCAGAGGAATTGAATCTGGGTTGGCCGCATGCAAGGCAAATGCCCTACCCCCTTTGCTATTGCTCTGGCCCAATAAAAAATTAAAATAAAAAACAAATTTAACCCCCTCCCTTAAAAAAGGAGATGAAATTTGCAATAACTGCAAATGAAATTTGCAAAAACTGACTAGATGTGCCTCCCTCTCTCAAATTCCTTTTGGGTTTCCTTCTACCTTAAAACACAATATTGAAGTTAGGCAAATGAACAATCTCAGAATAGAATCTAAGTGTTCAAGTGAAAGGAGGATTGGCAAATCTCTTCTTTTAAATAAAAAGTTATGGAAGTTATAATAGCATAACATACTGAAAACCAAGATAGGCTGGAAGAAAGGAGTTTTATGCCAAACAGCTAGTCTGTGAATGCAAAGGCAAGTTTTTAAAGGAAATTAAAATTACCAGTCCAGTGAGCTCACAACTGGTAAATCAGCAAAAATAATCTTATAAAGTTTTGGAGATCTATGTAGCACAAATCAGCCACAACATTCTCTTAAAACACAGTCTAAACCATAGCAAGACTCTAACTCTATCCAATTCTGTGAAGGCAAAGAAAGGTGGAAAAGTTTACAGAGGAAAAACCTTGAGCTACTAGTGGTTGGTTCAAAAAGTTTAATGAAGAAAAACATTTCTATAACATCAAATTTTAAAACATTTCTATCACTTAATAACTTAATCACTTAACTTCCCGTTAGTCGTCGATTTGCTTGAGCGGGCGCCAGTAACGTCTCCATTTGTCCCTGTCGCGTGCTAGTGTAGCCCAATGGCATCTGTTCGCTCTGGGAACATGAAGGGCCTCAAACCGATCGTTCATGATCTTGACGAAGAAGTATGACCATCTGGAAGGTGGGCGGCCACGCGGTCTTTTGACATCCCGTGGAATCCAGTCAGTAACAGCTCTAGTCCAACGGTCGTCTTTAAATCTCATTACGTGACCAGCCCATCTGATTTTCGACACCTTGGCAAACGAGACAGCGTCCCTGATCCTTGATCGTCGACGGATGTCAGAACTCCAGATTCTTTCTCTCATTTGAGTGAAACGTGATATTCCAAGCATAGCTCTTTCTATTCTTCTTTGGGAGACCTGAATAGCATTCTCATCTTGTTTGCATAGGGCCCAGGTTTCTGAGGCATATGTTAATGCAGGAAGAACAGTGGAATCAAAGAGATGTGCTCGGAGCCGGAGGTTCTTCGTCCATTTCTATAACATCAACAATTTTCTACATAGATAAAAATAGCTTCAACTGAAAAATGATATCATATAGGATTTCATAAAAAGGGAGAAAAAAATCAATGGTTGGCTCAAAGCTTGAAAAGACTCTTATTGGACTAATGTAGCTCACGACTTACTTAAATAGAATTTAATGCTCATGAACCATCCCAAAGTCATGGTTCCCTTATAAATTATGCTAACTCTATTCTGCCTGTGCCCTATAGATAAAACTAAATCCTGGATGATAACATATCTATTTATAACATGGTTTATGAATACATTTATATAGAAAATATCCCCAGCCAAGTGGTCACACCCTATAAATACTTCACCTTGTTGTGCAAGTTTGGTGATTCAGTTTTGGTCATTATCAATGAGTGCTGCCTGGACCTAACGATGCTGGGAGGTCATCAGGGCTATGTGTACCACTGCACTGGGGCCATGCAGTGTCAGGGATCAAACTCAGAGCTTAAGATAAGCTAGTGATAAAGACAAAAGGGAACAGTCAGATGAGATTTGGAACATATGCCCGGAAGAAATGGAATCATCCATATGAAATGTCACAAAGGTAGCCGAGTTGATGCCTGATAACCTGGATTACCTAGGCCTTAATGGATTATCTAGAAGATCACGCAGCAGAAGGTAATCATCTCATAGCATCCACCTGACAGCCCCCCGTCATAATGGCCCCCGTTCTTGGAACACAATGAAGAAATGCTCACCCATATACCTTTGTTAAAAAGGCATGAGAGGAAAAGGGTTTCTCTGTTCTTAGAAATCCTTCTTAAGACCTTTCTCCCTATAATCCTGGAGTTTCTCCATCTTCTTTCCCCTTCCCCTAAATAAAGTCATCTTTAAACTACATTTGATCTCAGGTCCCTTGCTGGGATTATGGCTGTTTGAGAAGAGCCTGAGCACCTGCACCTCCTAGAACATGAGGCTTGTGTTCTATCTCTTGAGTTATCTCTTTGCCCTCAGTTTGTGAAATATTTTAAACCTGTATTAATGTCTTCTACTTAGAAAAACAATTCTTTCAAAATATTGTCAATGATTTAATATACCTGGACATCTAAGAATTCTGGTGGTGAAGTATAAGGAGATTTCTTATTGTCTGCTTACAATATCCATTCTGTAATCCTTAGATCAAGGAGTAATTTTGACTTTCTTATTATTTGAGAAATGTATCTGTAGATGGCATATATAGCAACCTCTCTTCAGCAAATGTGCAAAGTAAATTTGAAACATCCTGGGAAGGGTTTACTATTCATGTCTCTATTGTTGTTGATGGCCCCAATAACTGGGGAGCACAGGAAATAGATTAGACTTAAGGAAAGAGTGCTTCCACCTCTATTCAAACCACCTTGGCCACCAGTTCTGGGAAATGCCTGGCATGGGTCAGGAATAGCAAAGTCTGCTCTAATCTTGTCATAAGATGTTTAGGCCCATTGCTTTTGCCTCACAGAAAATTTCAGGAGGTGAAATGTGGAAGACTGACCTGACCTCAGCATCCAAAATAGATGCACTCGCTTGACAGAAAAAATGTGAAACTCCAGTGAATCAATAAGGACTGTTGAAGAATGAATGTAGCTAACTATGTTAAAGAATGTGATCATTTTCTTTTCCATTTTTCTCGTACCAATCAATTGATTATGAGTATCTTATTGCTTTTTGACTATCACATTCCTTGTCTATCTACTTAACTCTTTGTTTAATTACTTAACCATTTAATGCTTTTGCATTTCTTTACTGTAAATTATTTCATCTCCCCTAATTAAAGAAATCTGACACACACACCATGTGTGTGCATGTGTATGTATGTGTGTGTATTATATGCATAAAATTTTTATTAGGTTAATTTTTTGTATGTGCCTTTGGACATGAATGAATGTGTGTGTACATCTAGTTATACCTAAGAAGAAAGCTGAGTTCCTAAGTTAATAAGGACATTATTATGCTGTATAGTAATATGATCTATAAACTGAACTGAATCAGAGAGCTCTGAGTAACAGAAAACTCTGAAAGGTTGAGAGGTGCATTCAACCTAAGAACTAATTTTATTTAATACTTAAACAAAGGAAAAACTAATTCACATAGCTCGGTTGGGCAAATTATTTCTTGTTCTCTGCTGCATTCTCTAATCTAGTTATAGAAAATTCCTAGAACTTAACTTTAAGCCCTCTGTACTCTGAGAAGGATGGTCAAATCATCCATCCCACAAAGACATTTCTAACATCAAATTTTTAGTATCATTATATCCACATTGATCCATGAATTTATTTGTTCATGCACCAATTTGTTGCCCACCTATTTTAAGGCAGCCACTGTTATAGATTCCTGGAATAATGTATAAAAAGAAAAAGAGGAAAGTCTATTAGCAATGAGTTTTTATGTAAGTTTTAAAAACTCAAAGGAAGTAGAAAGAAGAAAAGCAGGTAAGAGGAAGGGTGTGGGAGCTCTTTTAATGAAAGCATATTGGCCTTTTTTTGTTGGGTAAAGAAGAACAGAGCATTCTAGAGTTCATTAGCGAAATGAATTTCTGGTAGTTATCCCGTGCAAGTATGGATAGGAAGCGGGACCACTTCCTATCAGGGGTGTGCTGGGATCCTTATCTCTGGACTTTCAGGATAGGACATGGGATTAATTATAAAACAACAAAAAATTTCTTTAAAAACAAAAATTCAGTGACCTGAGATAGCAAAATTAATATAGTGTACATTAAAAGAAATACCAGGTGGAACTATAAGCAGGAGTTAGTCTAGACACAGGAGGGGTGAGAGCAGAAATTTGCTGCACTCTTTACCTTCCAGAATTTGTTAATGCTCAAAACCTGGTTTAGGGGTTTGTGGTGAAGATATTAAATAACCAGATTTCTAACACCAGATCACGATCTGACCGTGAGCAAGTCACATCGTGATCTAGGCTCTTAATTTCCCATCTCAAAAATGAGGGTTGGATGCAAAACTGAGATAATGATCCTTGAGACCAGGGTTTTCCAAACACATAATTACAATGTTTATTCATATTACTCTGTTTTGGGTATCTTTTTGAGCCACGTGCAGCAGAACTCAGAGCTTACTCCTGGCATGTGCTCAGAGATGACTCCTAGTGGCACTCAGGGGACTGTATGGGGTGCTAGGGATTGGTTGCATGCAAGCCAAGTGTTCTACCAACTGTACTATCTCTCTTGCCACATAGTTATAAAGTTTAAATAAAGTCTTTTAAAAAATAAATAAACATACATAAAGCTCTATAATCTCCAGCAGGTAAAAGCAGAGCTGATTTAAGAATAATAAGGGAGGAGGTAAATAGCTCATCTTTTCTTTTCCCCCTTAGCAGAATCATCTTCCATTTATGTTGATGAAAAAGAGTTCCTAGGAATTTTGGTTACTGCTCTTGGGTGTGGGGAGAAGGGGACTCTTCTACTCTTCTTCACTGCTGGTGGGAATGCCCACTTGTTCAGCCCTTTTGGAAAACAATATGGACTTTTCTCAACAAATTAGAAATTGGGGTCCCAATCGACCCAGCAATACTACTTCTGGGAATATATCACAGAGATGCAAAAAATTAGAATATAAAGGTAAAGGTAAAGGCCCTCCCGTTGGTCGTCGATTTGCTCGAGCGGGCCCAGTAACGTCTCCATTGGAGACTTTGTTGTTACTGTGTTTGGCATATCGAATACTCTCGGTAGCTTGCCAGGCTCTCCGAGAGGGGCGGAGGAATCGAACTCGGGTCAGCCATGTTGGCTGCTTGTAAGGCGAACGCCCTACCGCTGTGCTATCGCTCAGAAATGATATCTGCACTTGTATGTTTATTGCCACACTATTTACAATAGCCAGCATCTGGAAAAAACCCAAGTGCCAAAGAAGAGATGACTGGTTAAAGAAATTTTGGTACATCTTCACAATGTAACATTATCCAGCTGTTAGAAAAGATGAAATAATGAAATTTGTATATAAGTGGGTCAACATGGAGAGTATCATGCTAAGTGAAATGAGTCCGAGAGAGAGGGACAGACATAGAACACTTCACTGATTTGTGGAATATAAAGTAACAGAATGGGAGACTAATATCCAAGGATAATAGAGATATGGGCCAGGAGGATGGCTCCACAGCTTGGAAGCCGACCTCACATGCTGGGAGAAAAACCATTTGGGATAGAGAAGGGACCACTAAGTGGTTAACTTGGAAGGCTTGCTTGGGATGGGAGATGAGTGCTGAAAATAGACTATAGACCAAACATGATGGCCACTTACTACCTTTATTGTAAACCATAACACCCAAAAGGAGAGACAGAATGTAAAACGGAATGTGCCTGCCACAGACGCACGGAGGGAGGCTAATGAAGTGGGAGTGACTGGAGGGATGCTGGGAATATTGGTGGTGGAGAATGGGCACTGGTAGAAGGATGGGTAATCAATCATTGTATGACTGAAATGTAATCGTGAAAGTTTGTAAGTCTGTAACTGCATCTCACGGTGATTCATTAAAAAAAATATATATCACCTACCTGGTGAATACAGTTCTAGCTCCTGGATGACCACTAGGGATCATCCTATGATACTTTACCGAATGATTGTCTTGAGTCACCACTGTAATCCCAGCTCAGGCATTTTCAGTCCCTTCTTTTCATTCACACCTCTCCTAATCTTTCCCAAACTATCATATCTCTTAAACACTATTTATTCTTATTGTTAACACTGAAATAATAGTAGCCATTTCATAGAATAGTTTTACAAATGAAAAGTATTGCTACATGATGGGCTGGAGCGATAGCACAGTGGGTAGGGCTTTTGCCTTGCAGACGGCTGACCCGGTCGACCCGAGTTCGATTCCTCCGCCCCTCTTGGAGAGCCTGGAAAGCTACCGAGAGTATCTTGCCCGCATGGCAAAGACTGGCAAGCTACCCGTCACGTATTTGATATGCCAAACACAGTAACAACAAGTCTCATGATAGAGACGTTACTGGCAAATCTATGAACAATGGGATGACAGTGCTACAGTGCTACATGATAATACTTTAGGACACTTGGAACTGACTTTGAAATATTTTTATTATTGTTGTTATTGTTCACTTTATTGGTGTTGCGAGAAGCATGGTATAGGTGCCAGTTATATTATGGTTTATACTTTGGTCAAACCCTTTATTAACTAAATCTTACCTTACCTATCAACAACTTTTATTTCTGTTTCAGTGGTTCTGCCTCTCCCCATCATTTTCTATATTCATTCTTAATAATTTGATATTCAAGCAGGTGATCCTTAAAATATAATTTCTGAGGAAAAATATAGAACATCAGATATTTTTCTCCAGTCTATTTCAACTCTATTAGTGGCTCTTAGATCTCTCACTCCCCTACTTCCTTGCATTGGCGCACAGGCAAGTGCACACACACACACACACACACACACACACACACATACACACACACTCACATACACGTCACCACATCACCATATAGAAAATCTCCAGTATCCATATTAGAGATGATCTCTATTCAACTTTTAAGCTAATTTGCTAAAAACATTTACTTTATAATGATACTTAGAATAAAATTCCATTGATAATCCTACTTTTTGGCCATTGATCACATCCTGTTTTTCTCCTCCCATCATTAAAACCACTTGTGTCCATCTATTTTTGATACAAAAACTATATCCAGTATTAACTCTTCTACCTATCTTATATGGGCTTCAGATAATTGGGGAGATCAATCATATATCTAGGTAGAATTGCAATACTTTAAAATTCATAAAAAAATAAATAAAATTCATGATCTCAATTCTCAAGAAACTGTTATCACTGCTCACCAGTTTCGTAAAGTTATTTTAGTATGTTTCTTCTTATTTTTCTCTGAAATATTAGTTCTGACCTTCTATCTCTTAGAAGACATTATTCTTTTTTTCAATTGTATTCTCACCAAATGCATCAAATGCCTCCGAATTTTGAAGCCAACATTCAAAATCAACCTCATATTCCCATCAAAATTAGAAACCTGTCTATGTCTCTCTCTACAATTTTGATGCCAGGGATGATGGTATCCCTTTTCTAAACACAGCTCTGAACATGTCCACTGGATCCCATGGCTTTCACTAGCTCAAGGAATGCACTTCTTTGATCTTGTCCTTGTATCGTATATCACTAATCTTGCTATCTCCTTGAGACATTACTATAATTGTGAGCCTGTGTCTCCACACACATCCGTCCTCCATAATTGCCCTATTTTTTTGTTCTTGGACCCATTTTTATATGTAAACAATTCTAATTCTTCTTTTCTCCTTTTAGTTTTTTTATTGAAAACTGATCTATAGTTCTTGATAGTTTCATTTTAGGCATATAATATTTCAACACGAATCTCACCACTAGTGTCAACTTTCCTCCACCAGTTTTTCCATATTGTATTATCATTCCAATGCCCACTACATCTGTGCCTGTTAACTTGACAGGCACATTAGGAAATTTCATTAGTTACAGTTTAGTTCTCATATTTTTGTTTTTGTTGAGCATGTGTTTTGTGTATATGGCTATACCACTTATCCAAATCATCAGTATGACTGAAGTTCTCATGCTTTTTCACCCATTACTACTGTTCTCTTCTTTCCCACTAGGTTTCTTTTCTTCTAAGGAAATTCAGTTTATTCTGCTTTTGGTTTTCCTTCTACCTCTAGGTACTGAGTTTCTTATTTCTACAAGTTTCTTATTTCTATCCCTTTTTTTCTTTCCAAATTGTAAATATCAGTATTCCTCACAGTTTGCTCTATTATTCTTTTCTTACCCAAATCTTCTTCTTAAGTATCTTCAAAAATTGACATCTTGACATTTTCTAAACAACTCACCTATTCTACCCACATTTCTTGCCTTCCAAAATTACGATTCCATCAATAGCAACAATATGCAACCAGGTTTTCTGGACAGCAACCTGAACTTAATATTTATTCCTTATTCTCCTTTCATTCTCAGATAGAATAACTTTTTCAATGATCTAATTTTGATACATATATCAAACCTCTTCTTTTCATTTTTACTGCTACTCATCATAATACAAGTCATTAATATTAATTACAATAGTCTATAATTAATTCTATAGATTCTATAGAATATAGTCAAATATATTTGGTTCTTCATAGAGGTCAGACAGTTAACAAAAGCAAACACACCAATTTGTCTAATGTAAATCAGTTTGCACTCACTTTCCAATCTACCTGTCCTCTGTCCAATCACACATACATGTGGTCTGTTCTACCAAAGAGACTTCAAATCTTCCCTTTCTTTTAGAAACAAAAGTCTGAATATACTAATGTTAATTTCAAGCCTTATCTAATTTTAACCATGCTTTTCTTTCTCTTTAGCATCATCTTCTGCTACATTTCTCTTTTCAGTTTTTAAGATACTATTATCTCTATTTATCAAAGGTTTTCAACCATTCTTGTCCTTCTGCTTGGCATGATTGTTAATATGATCTTTGAGTCCCTCCTTTTAATATATCAGGCTTGAAAGCTTTAAGGTAAATATCTCCTATTCTGAGAAAACATCTTTGCCCTTACCATTTAATTATTGTAATTTTTTCATTTTCTAAGAATGTTATTTTATATTATCACAATTTAAATTTTAAATTTTAAAATTTTAAATTTTAAAATCGTTGGAGTGATAGCACAGCAGTAGGGCATTTGCCTTGCACACAGCCAACATGGCCGACCTGAGTTCGATTCCTCCGCCCCTCTCGGAGAGCCTGGCAAGCTACCCAGAGTATCTCGATGGCAAAGCAGAGCCTGGCAAGCTACCCATGATGTATTTGATTTGCCAAACACAGTAAAAACAAAAAGTCTCCAATGGAGACGTTACTGGGCCCGCTCGAGCAAATCGATGATCAACGGGAGGGCCTTTA
This sequence comes from Sorex fumeus, assembly GCF_029834395.1. Classification (NCBI taxonomy): domain Eukaryota; kingdom Metazoa; phylum Chordata; class Mammalia; order Eulipotyphla; family Soricidae; genus Sorex; species Sorex fumeus. The sequence continues at coordinate 17,705,016 of NW_026606102.1, read as the reverse complement.
CCTTTTACGTTTATATGTTGCAGAGCGTGGCAAGCTATCCATGGTGTATTCAATATGCCCAAAACAGTAACAATAATGAGTCTCATTCCCCTGACCTTGAAAGAGACTCCAATATGGCAGCATTGGAAAAGACGAGTAAGGAGAGGCTGCTAAAATCTCAGGGCTGGGATGAAAGGAGACGTTACTGGCACCCGCTCAAGTAAAGTGAAGAACAATGGGATGACAGTGATACAGTGATACAGTGATGTAATATTTTCCTTTGGGGCTACCCTTTCCTATAATTATATTACTTGGCCCATGAGGGAAGAAATCAAACTTATTTTATTTCATTGAAACATATTAGTTCCTGCCATAAAGTTGTGCCCTCAAATGTTTGTTAAATGACATTTGTATGACTACAAAGAATATACTTTCAGAGAAAATTAGACTGTTAGCTTCCTAAGTTTGGAGTGATCTGATTTAATTACTTTTTCATCAGTCAAAGTGTAAACAAAGAGTAAGTTCTTGGGAAGATTTGAGAATAAACTGAAATTCATTCTTTTTGTGAACCTAGATAGTTTTTATTGAAATTTATTTAGAAAGGTATGAGGGGAGAGAGAGGAAGAAGAATGTGATCAAGAGAGAACATGGGATTCTCCAGAGTGTAAATTTGGAAGCAAAGAAACATAGAGATAATCAAGCAAGATACATGGTCAAGGGAGAACATGAGCTTAAAGAGCAAGCCTAAATTGAAATGCATTATAATTTTGTTTTTATTTATGGATAAGAGATCGGGCCACACTGGGATGTACTCAGGGATTACCCCCTGGTCTATGCTCATGTCATTTTGGTAATGCTTGGAGATCCGTAGGTGGTACCAGGGATCAAACCTAAAATGGCCTCCGGCAAGACAAATGCTTTATTCTATATACTATCTTTCTGGTACTAAAATGAATTCTAATTTAAAATTTGACACTTATCATGATATAACATACTGATTTCACATTCCTAACAACTTTTTAGTTCTGGCTGTGTTCTGATAAGCTAAAATTTTAAAAGAACTCAAGTAATATGTAGGAGACATAGGGTTTGAATTTATACATGCTTGGAATTTCACTTTTCCCCTGGGCAATCAATACTTAAAGTAATTAGTCACTCTCAAAGCTGTTTTCTGAAATACAATATAGATATGGAAACAGTTTTTTAACTTTCTTAATTATTTTTTTATTCCTTTTAATCCCAACTTTTATTTATTTATTTATTTATTTATTTTTATTAGTGAAACACCATGAGGTACAGTTATAGACTTATAAATTTTTGTTCTTGGGTTTCAGTTATACAATGATCAAGTACCCATCCCTCCACCAGTGCCCATCCTCCATCACCACGGGTCCCAGCATCCCTCCCACCCCCCCATCCCCCCTGCCCCACCTTGCCTCTGTGGCAGGGCATTCCCCCTTGTTCTCTCTCTTCTTTTGGGTATTGTGTTTTGCAAGAGAGGCATTGAGTGGCAATCATGGGAAACAGTTATTTTTGAGATTAATTAAAACAATAATTACAAAGTAACAAGCGTGTAGTTGGTTTACAATAACCGTTAGCTCCCCTCTTACTTAGCATGTAAAAATAAATTCTATTTGGATTGAAAGTATGCTTGGATATACAAAAATAATTCCTGATTTTACATATGAGAACTTATTTGGGGTCATAAAAATATCATATGGAAGCTAAAATTAGTATGCATATCTTTTCCTTGCATTTTCATTTTCTATTGAAAGAGGACATAACAAAAATTTATAAGAGTTTTATGAAAGAAAAAAGCCCATTATCATTATCATATAAGGTGTGTTATAGAATCTAACCTTAAAACTTGTGGGTGAGCACAAATTTTAAGGCATTAATCTCATAGCTATTATTTATTCTGCTTTTTGTTATATATATAAGGAGCCTACATACTTAACTGTTCTTGGGTTGAAATGAATAGAATTTCACTTGAAAGTCCCCAGTGAAACTGACTTATTTTTAGACCAGGCAAAGTACACCTTACTCAATATGGACTTTACTGTCAATTCTAAGGCTCACTTCACTCTCTCCTCCATTTAAGAACTCTAACATTCAGGTTCATTTTACAGTCTCTGTAATAACCTTGACTCACTAACATTATCTGAGTAAACATATGAAAACTTGCTAATGTGTGGTTTGGGAGAAAAATCCCAAGATAACAGTGAATACTTTGCAGAGGTTGCATCATCCTATTTTGGAAGGCAAGGAAACTGCTACTGTGTGGAAAAATGTGTCTATGATAACTGAGTCAAAATGTAATTCTAAAGAATTAAATTCTGACTGTTTTCAAAGTACCATAACACTTTACCAGCATGTATTATTTTATTATGCACAAGATAATAAAATTCTATATGATAAAAATCTCTATAAATGAATTTAAAAAGGTCTTTCAATAAGTGTAAGATAAAATTCAATGTAATAAGAAAGGAATCTGTTAGCATCAAATTGGCAACATTTTCCTTAATAGTAAATAAAGTAATGGTGCATCATTCAGTTGACAGCTTAAATTTGATGAAAGGTAAGTCACACCAATTAAAATGCTCTAGGCTATATAACACTTTCTAATAAAAATTCTCTGGTTATATTAATCTTCTACTGCTAACAGAAATTTCATCTGACTCTATTAAAATATTATTAACCCTGTATAGGAACTATATTATGGTAGCTAAAAGTAAGAACTCTATAATTCAACCTACCTACAAATCAATCCTAGCTCCATGTTTACCAAGTATGTGAACTTAGATAAAATTCTTAAGTTCTCTGATCTTCATTTTTAAATTTTTTAAAGTAGGCTAAAATACTATATTATCTTTTACAGTTTGTTGTAAGGACTAAATGAGATCATAATCATAGAGAAATTAGCATTATGTGAAAACTGGAAATGGTGCAATGTCTGCTAACTACTGTATTATTATCACTCACTATTATAGTAATCCAGTTTACTTGATTTATACATTAAAGTTGATTATTACTTCCAGTTCACTATTATGAGCCTGATTCTTAGATGCTTTCTATTGAGAAAATAAGTTATACTTTAGATTACTGACTATTTAGAAAATCTTTGGCTAGTTAAGTCTCTAAAACTCAAGTTTGAAGTCCTCACCATTCTTTTTAATAAAAGTCCTGTTTGAGAAAAGAGAAAATAGCTGGGAATGACTAATTCATCTGCTACTCATGATGATCTAAATTTTATCTTTGGATCAAAATAGGACAAAAGAGAATGCTTTTGGTCTCATGGAATTGCTTTTATCAACATAGCAAATAAGAAAGAACTACTCAAAGATTTTCTAAATAACAGTCCTATAAAAACTTTTTTATTACTGCTAGGAATGTGTCTGAGAATGTCATTTATCACACTAACAACTGTATTATTAAAAGATCATCAACCAACATCCTTCTTCTGGGTTTCTGAGTCAACTAACTAAGGTTTTGTTTTTGATTTTTTTAAGAGACTGGAGTTTTCTAACACAAAATTAGTCAGGTGTCTGAATGTATATACCTGCTTGTCTTGATTACTTTTTATGAAACTCAAAGTCAAGTTTATTTCTCAGCTCCAACAAACATGAATATTAACCTTCCTCCTAGCTTGTTCTTTCCCCTACTCTTATTTTGTTGACAGCAAGTTTGTGAGATGCCAATAGAATGAAATGACACTAATGCTTTTAGGTACTGAAAGAAGATCACAGAATCTGACAATGTAGAGTTCTTGGAGATATTTTTTTCCAATTAAAATTTAGTTTTTAAATTTCGAGAAACAAATCTCGAAACCCAGCGACTTTTGGCAGAAATGCATTCAGTCCCTGAAGTAGGTTACCAGTGCTGAGCCAACCCAGGTGGGAATAGGTTTCGTGCCTTGGTCTGTTCCCCCTGGCGGCCCAGTGGTCGCCATCCTCCAGAGGCTACTGGACAGTCAGGTTTGGGCCCACAGTGACGAGACACGCAGGGCCTCACGGGATCAGAGTGGAACCGGTCCTTTCCTCCCCACTCCAAAGAGACCCCAAGTCATTGCCCACAAATGGCCTCTCTGGCTCCTGATCAAGCTGCTTAACGACCATGATCCCAGAGACTCAGAAACAAATCTCGAAACCCAGTGGCTTTTGGTAGAAATGCGTCCGGACCCCACAGTAGGTTACTGTCGCTGGGCCACCCCAGGGGGGAAAGGGTATTGTCACTCCATCTACTCCCCCTAGGTGGCTCGGTGGCCATCATCCTCCAGAGGCCATTGAACAGTCAGGTTTGGGCCCACAGTGATGAAACTTGTTGGGCCTCAAGGGATGGGGGTAGAGCCGGTCCTGTCCTCCCTGTCCCAACGAGAGCCCACAAATGGCCTCTCTGGCTCCTGATCAAGATGCTTAACGGCCATGATGCCAGAGACTCAGAAACAAATCTCAAAACTCAGCGGCTTTTGGCAGAAATGCATCCAGACCAAGCAGTAGGTTACTGCTGCTGGGCCACCCCAGGGGGGAAAGGGTATTGTCCCTCCGCCTGCTTTCCCCTGATGGCTCGGTGGCCATCATCCTCCAGAGGCCATTAGACAGTCAGGTTCGGGCCTGCTGTGATGAGACATGTCAGGCCTCACGGATGGGAGTGGAGCCAGTCCTGTCCTCCCCACCCCAATGAGACCCCAAGTTATCGCCCACAAACGGCCTTTCTGGCTCCTGATCAAGTTGCCATGATTGAAGAGACTCAGGAGCAAATCTCAGAACCCAGCAGGTCTTGGCAGAAATCCCTCCAGGTTTAAGTGTTAAAATTTTGGAATTTCAAAATCACACGGCCACTACTTCAGCCACGCGACTTCATATTTTATTCATAACCAGAAATAGAAAACAAATTGTCTACTGTTGCCTTTTCAGCAGATCTGAGTGTTGGGGTAAAATCTCAAATAATAATGGTGGGTCTGGTGTCAAAATATTGAATGTGATCAAAGTAGAGAGAGAGTAATGTGGAAATCATCTGCCGCATAGGTAGTGGGAGGGTGTGGGATGGCAGTATACTGGGATTGCTGGGGGTGGAGAATGGGCACTGGTGAAGGTATGGGTGTTTCATTGTATGACCGAGACTTAGACCCGAAAGCTTTGTAACTTCTCTCACGGTGGTTCAATAAATAAAATTATAAAAGATGAAAAAAAATTAAGGTGGAGTTCATGCACAATTCAATCAGCTAATCAGTGGCTGAATAAACAGCAGTACTCCTACATAAAATAAAATAAAATAAAATTTAGTTTTTATTTTATTTTTTAAATTGAATCACTATGAGAAACACAATTACAATGTTGTTCATGATTGGGTTTCAGTAACACAATGCTCTTACACCAGCCCCTTCACCAGTATACATTTCCCACAACCAATGTCTTCAGTTTCTCTCCCAGCCCTCACCCTCACCTGCCTCTACAGTATCTCTCTCTCTTTCTCTCTCTCTCTCTCTCTCTCTCTCTCTCTCTTTTTCTCTCACCCCTCCCTCCCTTCCTCTCTTTCCCTTTCAGGTGAGAATGAGGACAAAGGCTGCCAGAGCTTGTGGGACACAACAAAAGAAGTGTTCAGATGAAAGTTTATAGCTCTGCAAGTATTCCTCAGGAAGGAAGGGCCCACATATATAATTACTTCACAGCTTAAGATTCTGGAAAACACACCTCAGAGGGGAGTGGGTTGAGTTTCCCTCCCTGCCCCAAGCAGAATCCCGGCAGGCGAAAACCTCCAGAACCCAAACACTGCCCATGTCCAAGGCCTTCTCCACATGCTCAGAGGAGCCTCACCCAAGAGGGGATGAGCCTCTCCCAAGATGGGATGAGCCTCACCAGAAAACAGACAGGCAGGAAAACCCAGATATTCAGGAACCTGTGACTTAGATCTCCAAGCCTGCTTGGATGGGTCTTCCTTCCCCTCAGGTCCCCAGTTTTCTAGTAGCTTGTCAGTCACACCCACAAACTGCCTCCAGGCACCATGTAATCGCATCAATGGCCAAGACCCAGAGACTATAAACTAGAACTCCCAGAAGAGAGCACCTCAGAATACCCTGACCCTGTGCTGGGCTGTCTTCACCAGGGCACCTCAGAGAGGGCCGGATTGAGTTTCCCTCCCTTCGCCGAGCAGAACCCCGGCAGCCAAAAACCTCCAGAACCCAACCACTGCCATGCCCAAGGCCACTCTCCACACCCAGAGACTATAAACTAAGCTATAAAAGAAACTATAAACCCAGAGACTATAAACTAAAGCTCCCAGAAGGGAATGACACAGAATTTCCTGGACATTATATTCTATACATAACAAGAAATACAAAGCAAATCATCTAGCATTGCCTTTTCGGCAGGTTTGAGTGGTGGTGAGACTGGTGTTAATATTGAATGTAGTCAAAGTAGAGAGAGAGTATGGGAGATATTGTCTGCCACACAGGCAGGGGAAGGGTTGGAATGGGGGGGGGGAATACTGGGGATTTTGGTGGTGAAAAATGTGCACTGGCGAGCGGGTGGATGTTCGATGATTATATGACCGAAGCTCAAACATAAAAGCTTTGTAACTGTATCTCATGGTGACTCAAAAAAAAGGGGGGGTAATAAAATAATAAAATAAAATTAATATTCAGAATAGAATAAAAAGAAAGTAATGTAGAGTTTATGCCAAATTCAATCAGCTTAATCAATGGCAGAACAAATAGCAGCACTCCTACATTACTAAAAAAATAAAGATTTTGGAAAATGACCAAGTAAAGGAGCACAAACCAGGCAGGAGAATGGAAAAATTAAAAACTTAGTGCATAAATTAATGATCTAAAATCCCCTCCCCTAAAGAATAAAATAAAATAAAAAAAATAAAATCCCCTCCCAAAATCTGAAATATCAATGATATTAAGAGCTTGTTCTGTGAAAAAATAAGATAGATAAGTCACTAGTAAGACACATAAAAAAGAGAGAGAGAGGAAGGCCATCCTAATAATTTGAATCAGGAATGAAAGAGGGATCATCATACAGAAGTCACAGAAATTCAAAGTATCATTAGAGATTATTTTGATAATTTGTGTCCCACAAAATCAAAGAACCTAGAAGAAATGAAAAAATTCCTGAACTCCTGTAACCTCCGTAGGCTTAATATAGAATATTTGAAATACCTGAACAGATCTATCACTATTGAGGAAACTGATATGGTAATCAAGTCTTCCCAAACTTTTGGGAAATACAAACACCCAGGCTCAGATGGATTACTAGTGAATTCTTTCAAACCTTTAAAAAGGAGCTATTGTCAATCCTTTTCAGACTCTGCCAGGCAACCTAAGAAACAGAAACACTCCCAATCAGTTTCTATGAGGCAAATTTCACCCTAATACTAATAGTAGACAGAGATACCACAAATCAAAGACACAAAGAGAGAGAGACAGAGAGAGAAGAGAGAGAAGTGAGAGAGAGAAGAGAGAGAAAGAGAGAGACAGAGAGAAAAAGAGAGCAATATCCCTGATGAACACAGATGTAAAGATCCCTAGAAAATAGAAACCAACAATTCCTCAAAAAGTTCATATGCCAGGAGCAAGTAGGATTGATTTTGGGGATGCAAGGAAGGTTTAATGTTTGCAAGTCTATCAACATACTACATCATACCAATAAAATAAAAGATACAAACCATATGATTTTATCAATAGATACAGAGAAAGTATTTGGCAAAAATTCAACACCTATTCATGATAAAACCTCTCAACAAAATTGAAGGAATTTTTCTCAATATAGTAAAAGCCATCTACCTCAAGACCACAACAAGCATTTATTTCTCTCAAAGGAGAAAAACTAAAGGCCTTCACTCAAAGATATGGCACAAAACAGTTTTCCCTCACACAACTTATAAACAATATAGTACTAAAAGTACTTGCCATGGAAATTAGGAAACTAAAGAGGTGAAAGATATGTACAAAGAAAACTACAAAACACTTCTTCAAGAAATAAATGAGGAAATGAGGAAAAGGAGATGTAGCTCTTGCTCATAAATTGGGAGGATTAACATTGTCAAAATGGCAATACTCCCCAAAACATTTTACAGAACCAGTACAGTCCCTATAAGGATACCCATAAAATTAAAAAAACATGGATCAACACTCCTAAAGTTCTACTCCAAATAATTTATGACAAACTATGTTCAATAAATCATTTAAAAATCAGATATCCGAAGATACATTTTATTACGAGGTAAAATTTTCTTGATATACTGATTATTGTATATTTATCATCATATTATTTTAATGTAACCATTATTATTATTTGGTTATAATGCCATGCAAAATAGAGAGAATAGCTTCACACCCATTCAACATGAAAATTCTAGAAAATTAAGAATTTCCAGATCCCCTTGCCCTGTTCCAACTACATAAAACAATATATTTTTTGCTGTAGTTGCCAGTTTCTATTTTTATTATTTATATTCCACATATGAGTGAAGTTGGACACTGTCTTTTACTTTCTGACTTTTTTCACTGACAACCTTAAATTCAATATACTATGTTATGGTTATGTGGGCCAGACCGATAGCATAGAGTGTAAAGCCTTTGCCTTGCATGTGGCCCACCGTGGTTAGATTCTTCCACCCCTCTCAGAGAGCCCAGTAAGCTACCATGAGTATTCTGCCCACATGGCAAAGCCTGGCAAGCTACCCATGACATATTCGATATGCCAAAAACAGTAAGAACAAGTCTCACAATGGAGACGTTACTGGTGTCTACTCGAGCAAATCATTGAACAACAGGAGGACAGTGCTAGAGTGCTACATGGTTATGTATACCACAACTTCTTTATCTAGTAATTTTCCAATGAACATTTAATTTTATAACATTTTTGATTATTGTGTAAAATGCTACTATGAACATATGTGTGTAAATTTTCACATTAGTCTTCTCTTATTTTTTAGATAAATTCCAGGTCTGACATTGTTAGTCACATGGAATTTCTTTTTGCTTTGTTTTTGGGCCATACTAAGCTGTTCTTAGGGCATAGTGTTGGCCCTGCTCTATGGGATCACTCTTGGTGGCCTTGGAGGACCATATGGAGTGCTGTAGATAAAATAGGGTTGGCTACATGCAATGCAAAAAATCTACCATAGCTGTATATAGCTATGGTATACTATACTATGGTATACTATAGCTCCAGATCCTATATGGAATTTTTATTTCTAGTTTTTTAAGAGTTCTCTATACCATTTTTCATAGATTCTATATCAATTTACCTTTGATAATTAATGTAAATTTTCCCTACCAATTGTTTCAGTAGGCATAGATCATTTTCACAGGTGTCAGATGATATCTTATATTCGCATTTTATTTGATTTTCCCTGGTAATAAGTGATATCGAACTTTTTTTCATAACTGTGGACTATCTTCTTTGAAGAAGTATCTATTTAGATCTTTTGTCATTTTGTTGATTGTTTTATGTTTTTGAGTTACATATGTGCTTATGTATTGCATATATAATACCATTTTGCATTATGATGCACTATTATTCCATTTAATATGCTGCCTTTTCATTTTGGGAGCTGTTTGTGGGGTAGTCCTGCCACAGTACTCAGGATCCATTCCTGGAGATCAGAGAACTATGTGTCACTAAGGATTAAATTTAATTTCCACATTATAAAGCATGCTCTCCAGTCCTTTGGAATATTTCTCCAGCTTTTCTTGGTGGTTACTATTGTAGTATAAAATTTTTAAGTCTAGTGTAATCCCATTTTGTTTGTTTTTGTTAGTCTTTAGTTGGAATGAAAATTCCTAAGGAAAACTTTCTGATCAATGTTCAAGAATATCTCCTTATTTTCTTCTGTATACTTTATGGTTTCAGGTATATACAATCATATACTTTAATCCATTTTTAAAAATGAATCCTAATTTTATAAATTTCGTATGAGAAAAAATGAGTTAAACTGCTCTTCCCTTACTATTACCCATGTTTGAGTTCAAGTCCTATATATCCAGTAGAATAAAGAACTGAAGGGTGATGGTCAACTGAAACTAGGATGAGATAGATTTCTATGAAGACTGACACCAGTACATTCTGAAATGGAAATGTTTGTGGTATTCAGGAGGCCTGAGGGCTATTTCTCAAAATATTTGGTTAACAAGGTTAGATGGTTCAGTGCTTGGGCTTGGTGGTGCGCAGTGCTACTCGGGTCTACTTGTGCTCTAGCAGGTGGGAGTGAGGTGTCACCAGAGTTATATACAGTGGTACTCTGGGTGTCAGGCAGTGCTGGGAATCAAATTTGAGTCCCAAAGCAATCTCCAAGCTCGTAAAATGGACATTTTTGGTAGCATTTGCTTAATGAGAGTTTTTATCCTGTTGCCAACCAGCTGCTATTGGAGAACGTACTTGAAATACAGGAACATGCAACATTTTACAACTCTGACCAGTTGTGCTCTTTCTAGCTATTTTAAAATATTCAAAGGCTTTATTAAGGAAGCAGTATGATACAGTTCAATGGAGGACAGCACATGAATATAAAACAAAATTTTTTTCACTTACTTAGCAACCTTAGAAAAGTCATCCCTCTAAACCATTTTCTCCTGTATCATATAGGTGTAATAGCATTGCCATTTTTATAACAAGGATCATTGATATAAACAATAAAGGTGGTATAAAGCTTTTATGGAAATAACAATGCTGAGGAAATCAGGATAACTTACGGCTTTCCTAAGCTAAGTTGCAGATTCTTTGAGCTTAGACAGCTAAATTAGAAAGTCTCAGAAGGGTATGATCATCCACTGATAAAGTTTGCAGAAAATTTTTAGGGATTAAAAGAAAAAAGTTGGATATGAGAAATAATCAAAGAATGAGTAACTGCCTGGTTCAGAAGTAAGGTTGATAATTGTTTTTGTGAGGACACTAGCTTAAGAACCCAAGAATCTTTGTGATTACTGGGTGATTTGGGAATACTGATAGATTTGAAAGAGCAGCATTTCACAGCATGAATGTCTAAGATGCTTTGTTAGAGCCTTTAAAATCAAAGTACAAAAAAAGAAAAAAGCAAACCCTTGGATTTAACCATTACACACATTTCTTTTTTTAAATTTTTAAAAATTCAAAACAATATTTTTAAAATTTTTATTTTATAAAGTAGTTCATAATATTTCATTGCATTTAATATTCAAACACCAATACCACCACCATTCCACCTTCCCACAACCATATTTCGAATGTTTCCTTCATGAGCCCCAATCCCTGCCCCAAAGCAGAACCAAAATAATATATTTTGTATTGTTTGCTATGGAAAACCTCTGAAAGTTCTACAAAAATGTATCCTTAGAGGAAAGAGTATGGAGATTGTTGTATTTCACCCATGGGCCATTAAGCCCTTCTGTAAGAGATTACTTACATGTTGTTAAACGTTGAGTCTTGTGGGCTTTATATATATGTGTGTATATATATATTATATATAATATATATGTGTGTGTGTCAACTGTCTGTGTAACACTGTTGATTCTAAGTCAGTCACTAAATTTCCATCAATGAAACCATGTAGAATCACATTAATTATGAATCGGGCAATCCTATAACATGGGAAGTAAAGAAATCTTTGAAATTGATCTTTTTAAAGGGATCTTAAAAATTCAAATTCTATAAAACATGTATCTCAGAGCCAGAGATATCACAGAAATTTTTATGGTCAATGTTTTTTATTCTTTTCTTATGGACTAAGTTTGGCATTATGTATAATATGTAACAATCTTATTAATAGGCAATTTATTTAAAAAGGGGGATATATACCAATAAATATATTTAATCATACAATTATTTAATGTCACAATCACTGTCACTGTCCTCCCATTGTTCATCTATTTGCTCGAGCAGGCCCAGTAACATTGTGAGACTTGTTACTGTGTTTGGCATATCGAATACATCACAGGTAGCTTGCCAGGCTTTGCTGTGCGGGCAAGAGACTCTCAGTAGCTTGCCAGGCTCTCAGAGAGAAGCACAGGAATCAAACTAGGGTCGGCTGTGTCTTTTAAATATATTTTAAAACACTATTATTTAAATAATGTTTAAAATTTTAAAATATCATATTCTTCTATTAAGCTGGAAATTATTTTAAAAAACATTATAAAACTAAACATGGCAAAGAGTTGAGAAATGAGTATACCTTACATAGCTCACTGGGACTATATGTTAGTAAAATATTTTTATGTAGGGCAATTTGACAACATATGGCTGTTCACACTTTTTGACCCTATAATTACCCTGCTGAATATTTATTCTAAGGAAAAAATTATAACTGAATGGAAATTCTCAATGCAGAATAATCTGCATTGCTGACATGGAAGGTTATATATTTGAACAAATACTTAGAAAGATTGCAAATGGTTATAAAGATTTTTTAAAACAAGTTATATGCATATGTGGTTCCCATTTAAATGTTTATGATATACTGTTAGATTAAAAACCTATTTCAAAAACAATAAAATCCAGAGTGTGACCTCAATTTTATAAAAATGATACAGCAACATGCATATACTATGTGTTACTTCTACCAGAGTTGATAAATATTGTAGTAGAGAATTTAATTTCTGAAAGTAATCAGGAACTAGCATACGGTCTCTAAAATAATGTATCAGGAAAAATGATGCTGTGAAAGCCTTTTATATTTCTTGCTATAAAATTACAACTATAGGCTTTTACAGAGAAAATGCACTCAAATTACTGACTTCTTTCAATAAGCCAGTCATATAGCTCAGCACTATTCTATTTAATTTAATTTTGGATATTGTGATGAATACAATAAATTATCTTCTGAAATTAATCACTTTTTAAAATAAATTATAAATACAGAAGCTTTGCTGTGCCATATATATATATATATATATATATATATATATAGCTGGCAGGGATAATTGTTTCCACTGAAAAATACTATACTGGAGGAATTTCTACTGCTGTTTATTCAGTAATTCAATTTGTTCTATTTAAACACAAATATGCTAGTCCTTCAGTCATCAGTCAACCACTGAAGTTCACAGCAGGCTAAAACTATAACCCTTTCTACTAAATAAGAAAGAAATCAATTATATAATTTTTTCTCCCCAATAGTTCATAGCATTAAAAACAGAGAAATGATTTGAGAACTCTACCAGTTCAATAAAATCAAATTAACAAATATTTACTCATGAACCTGACATATATCCAGCGGTCTACCTGATGTGTTATACTTATCATCCCACGTTTTCCTAACAAGGCTACCACTTATAAATCATCAAGCTCATAATCAGAGGCATTAAATAATTTTAGCCAAGTCAAAAAGCAAAAAAAAATAAATAACAGAGCAACAATTTATTCCCAGCCTATCTGAATCTAAATTACATGTTATTAACATAAAACTATCTCTGATGTCAAACATAGTACAGAAACACATAGTATGGTAAATAAAATCACATAAATTAATACAAAAGGACGTTGAAACACAGATCGGTGATGCTGGTGTGGAAATACTAAAACTACTCCTTAGGTTTTAACATTTAAATCACTTGATCATTTGACTTCCCCTTACTCATCGATTTGCTTGAGCGGGCGCCAGTAACGTCTCCATTCATCCCTGTCGCATGCTAGTGTAGCCCAATGGTATCTGTTCATTCTAGGAACATAAAGAGCCTCAAGTCAATCATTCAGGGTCTTGACAAAGAAGTCTGACAATCTTGTAGGTGGGCCCCCACAAGGTCTTTTGATGTCCCGTGGAATAGAGTCAGTAACAGCTCTAGTCCAGCGGTCGTCTCTAAATCTTATTACGTGACCAGCCCATCTGATTTTTGACACCTTGGCAAATGAGAGAGGGTCCCAGATTCTTGACCATTGACAGAGTTTGGAACTCTGAATTCTTTCTCTCATTTGAGTGAAACGTGATACTCCAAGCATAGCTCTTTCAATTCCTCTTTGGGAGACCCAAATAGCATTCTCATCCTGTTTTCCTAGGGCCCAGGTCTCTGAGGACTTCTCTGTTAATGCAGGAAGAACAGTGGAATCAAAGACATATGTCCAGAGCTGGAGGTTCTTCGTCCTCTTAGCTATTTCTTCGACGCTCTTGAAGGCATTCCAAACCTCTTTTCCTCCTGTGCAACTCAGGTGCCAGGTCATTCGTTATGTTGTCTTCACAAGCTAGGTACACATAACTGTTGCATTTAGAGATGGTCGTTCTGTTGAGAGTGAATGGAATGTCAGGAACTGTTTCTCATAAATATTGTCTTCATGAGATTCAGCTGGAGTCCGACTTTTCTACACTCACGGTTGAAGTTGGTCAGCATTTGTGCCACTTGGCTAATGTTTGGTGTTATTAGAATAATGTCATCAGCAAAGCGGAGGTGGTGTAGTTGCACACCATCTATCTTCACTCCCATTCCTTCCCATCCAGTCATCGCATGATGTTCTCGAGTGTGGCACTCAAGAGTTTTGGTGAAATGGTATCACCATGCCAAACCCCTCTCTTGACATCAATGATTACTTCTTTGTAAAATGGTGAGATTCTGGTAGTGAATCCATAATATAGCTCACAGAGGATCCTGATGTATTGAGTTTGAATGGCCTGATTGGCTAGGGCTTCGATGACCGCTTCCATCTCAACAGAATCAAAGGCCTTCTTTAAATCAATGAATGTTAGACAGAGCGGCATCTTGAACTCCCGAGAAACCTCAATGAGTTTGGTTATCATGTGGATATGGTTGATCGTGCTGAATCCTTTTGGGAAACTGGCTTGTTTGCATGGTTGTCCTTCCTCTGGTGTTCTGCCAACCCTATTCAGGATGACTCGAGTGAATAGCTTGTAGACAACAGACAATAGACAGATCAGGTGATAGTTATCAATGTCGTGGATGTCTCCCTTCTCGTACAGTAGTACAGTCCTGCTGGTTTTCCATTGGGACAGATCCTTGCATTCAGACAGGTAGCGTGTGAAGAGCCGACCCATTGTATTCATGAGTACTGACGGCAGGTTCTTCAGGTGTTCAGGTTTGACCTTGTCTGGGCCAGGTGATGTTTGTTTCTTTACCAACAAAATGGCGTGTTGGATTTCGGAAGGGAGAATGTTGGGAACGACATAGCCATCCCGTGAAATTTGATATGTGGGCAGGTGGACGTGGCTATCAAAGAGATCTGAGTAGAAGTCATGGATAATCTTCTCCATTGCCCTTCAGGAAGATGTGATAGATCCACCAGGATGTTGGAGGGCAGTCATCTTGGTCTTATAGTTGGTGAAGGACAGGCAGGAGTTGCAAATGCTTTTCCCGGCTTCTACATATCTGCCAGCACTGCTGCTCTTCTCTCTTTGAAGTTTTCCTTTATCGCATCTCTGCACTGCTTTGTGAGCGTTGAGAAGGATATGGAAGGAGAGGCTGATAAAATCTAACTAGGCTGCTAAAACGAAGAAAGGCAAAAATGATTATCTGTACCTTCAATGCATGTACGCTGGCATCAGATGCATCCATCGAGGACCTGATGGTACAAGCACGAAAGATCAAGTATGACATCATTGGTCTGACCGAGGCAAGAAGGCATCAACCACATCACACCGTTTTCGACACTGGAGAAGAACTTTTCCTCAGAATATGCAATAAAAGAGGTGTCGGTGTATCGGTGTCCTTGTCAACAAGAACTTGGCCATGAGCATTGATTCATTCGAATGCCTAACAACCCGAATTGGACAATTATACTTGAATAGATGCGGCTCACTGCCAGCAGTTTCTATCTTCATTGTGTATGAACCAATATCCAATTATGATGAAGGAAAAATTGAGAAGTTCTACATGGAACTGGAGAAGTTCTATAAAGAATACCACACCTTCTACAAGATCATTGTCAGTGATTTTAATGCCAAGATAGGACCGAGAAGATCAGTCAAAGAACTCCACACCGGGACCCATGGCCTACAATGGAAAGAAGAGGGTGAGAGACTGTCTGAGTTCATCATGTCGACCAAGACCATCCATGGTAACTCACAGCTCCAGTAGGCCGAAAATAAACTTTGGATATGGAAGTCTCCCAGTGGACAGTTCCACAACGAAATTGACCACATCATATTCAATTGATGGTTTTGCCTGACCGGTGTCACTGTATTCCCAAAGTTCCAAATGGGATCTAACCACTGTCTCCTTTGTGCAAAATTCTACTTCACAGAGTGGGGAAAAAGGGCTGCAAAGTTTAAGAAGAGAACTCCCAGAACGACTACCAATTGGGAGCTCTTTGGCACATCAACTGGTTCAGCACCTCCATGATTGTGCGAGGAATGTCAAGAGAGAGATAGCCACCAAAAAAAAAAGTCTGTCTTCGAAAACTCTTGAGCTTATTTGCCAACGTGGCTTGGCACATGCTTCAGCCAACCACACATAAACGTCCGTGCTCGCAAAGCAGTGCAGAGATGCGATAAACATTTAAGTAGTCTGAATAATTGCTCACTTCAGAAGAATATTATTGCATTATCCTCTTATAGCTGAGGTACTGTGATCTTTGTATAAAGTGATTTAAAATAGGTTAATAATCATGATACTCATTTTTTTCTGTCAAGAAACTCTAACTAGTATCCTTTTAGTTTGTTTTGGGGTTGAAATCTGGTGGTGCTCAGGGCTTATTCCTTGGGGCTTTACTATTATGTTTCAGGGATATAATGGGTTGGATGCATGCTAGACAAGCACTTTAACCACTGTATTATCTCTCTGGCTCCATATCTCCCTATACAAATTTTCCATCTTCAGATTATAGTTGATGAGGGGGTGCATTCTAAAGGTCATAGAATGACTATATAGAAAGTGATGAGCTAAATGGAAGTGTGATCAAGGCAGATAACATTAAAGTTGTAAGTCTTTGAGACCCTTGATACTAAGGCATCAAAGAGAATCTTACAGTTTAAGAATTTATCTCTTTTCTAAGAGATAACTCACATCTGGACTTCTATAGCCATATCTATGAAATAACATTTCTGGCAAGTTAAACACAATAATTACAAATAAAAATAGATAAGAGACTTTAATTTCTACATATGAAAGGGGAGTTTGAGACTAGTTAGAATAAATGGCATTTGTGCAGTCTTGAACAAGAATAAAAATTTAAACACATGAAGAAAAGGGTGCAGGTAGGACTTCTGGGCAAAATAAAGAACATATTTAAAGGTATGAAAATATGAAAGTGAGAAGTTCTGAGGTTAAAAAAAGAATCCAGAGTGGTAAGCACTTAGGTTTAATAAAGGAGAAAGAGTGGAAGGAAAAACTTAACTAATGCCAGAAGGAGATCTTGCAGTTGTGTACTGCCAGGCTAGGTTTTTACATCTTTCTCTGCCAAGTTGGTGAACAAGGTCCAAAGAGAAAAGTACTGTAGACAGACCTTTAAGGAGTAGTCAGAGGAAAAAGAACCAGAAAGAACAGTTGGAGATTAGTATACAGATGCCAATGTAGAAAAGAGTATTAAGAAGGTGTGTATTGGTTGATATGCCAAATTACGGCCTAATTAAAACATCAATTCTCTTTCCTCAACTATGCCTTCATTGCCCTTTCCCTCCAGTAAAAAAATAACTGAATGATCCACACTTACTATACTATTTTTGATCTTGCTTTTTTTTCTTTTAACTACACTTGTTTCCATATTATAATCATAGAAATGGCCTTGAAAAGATCACCTGTAATCTCATGCACATCAGAGATACTGACTATTCCATTCGACTATTCCATTCTTGTGGCACAATGCAAATACACAATTTGTATCTTTAAAAATTATTTAAAAATATTGTAGTTTATGTAACATAGTTACAGTAATGTTAACTGTAGCACTGTCCTCCCATTGTTCATCATTTGCTCAAGTGCACATCAGTAATGGCTCCATTGTGAGACTTGTTAACTGTTTTTGGCATATCGACGATGCCATGGGAATCTTTCCAGGTTATGCCGTGCAGGCAGGATACTCTCGGTAGTTTGCCAGGATCTCCGAGAGGGACAGAGGAATCAAATCCGGGTCAGCTGCATGCAAGGTAAATGCCCTACCCGCTTTGCTATCACTCCAGCCCGCTGTGCTAACATTTATAGTTTTTATGTAAAAAAGTCACTACCCCTTCAACCCTATTATACTGTTCAGGATCATCCACCACTGCCTTTTTTTTATTATTAATTTCTAATCCTCCTCATTTTCTGCATACACTACCTCTCTCCACTGCTTGGTAATCTTCATTTTATAATCCAAGGCCAAGGATTTGTCATCATTCAATGCTATTTATTCCCTTGCTTATTATTTTATATGTAACAGATGAGAGAGCTCATCCAGAGTTTGTCCTCTTTGACTTATTTCATTTAACCTATACCCTCCATATTTGTTACAGCATATGACAATATTTAATCTTTTCCTTTTTTTATTTTGGTGAAGCAAGATAAGGTTAATTGGGGAAATACATGTTTGAGAGTGAACACAGACTTTTCTGGAGTGGAAATAAGCAGGTATAGAAGCATCTAGACAATCAAGTGAGATGTGGTCAATTGCGAACAGGAGCTTGAAAAGCAAGTCTCATCTTTTCTTATAGCTACATGGTATATCACTGTGTGTATATATCATAACTTCTTTATTATTCCCAGAGTTCTAGGGAAGATAAGGATGAAAACCTAAGTTACAGCTACTCTGAATAGTAATAGGTGTTCCTGTTCAAAATATCAGTCTTTTATTTGTGATTCTACTAACTTCTAGCAACCATGATTACCTTGAATATTTAGTAAATACTTGCAAAATCTAACTGGTGTCTGTGATGCAGATTTGTGTCGCGTCAGACAGTTTCTCATGTCTGCCATCTGTGGTATTTCTGACTCAGGAAACAACTGGAGATTGTCACCACATCCACCCAACTATAGCTGTTCACCAAAAAAAAGGAATTGTTTTTAAATATATATACTTGACTTAAATATATATACGCGACTATTTATTACTTTTCTCTAAATTTTCAGGGTACCTTAAATATCCTTAAATATCCAACCCGCATGGCAGAGACTGGCAAGCTATCCGTGGTCTATGCCAAATAGACCAAATTGATATGCCAAATCCAGTAATAAATGGATCTCATTTCCCTAACCCTGAATATGCAGAGTCGAGAAGGATATAGAAGGAGAGGCTGATAAAACACCAAGGCAGACATAGGCTGCCAAAACGCAGAAAAACAAAAATGATTGTCTGTACTTTTAATGCTCGTACGCTGGCATCTGCTGCATCCATTGAAGACCTTATGGTAGAAGCACGAAAGATCAAGTACGACATCATTGGTCTGACCGAAACGAGAAGACATCAATCCCATCATGCTGTTTTCGACACTGGAGAAGAACTGTTCCTTGGAACATGTGATAAAAGAGGCGTCGGTGGTGTCGGTATCCTTGTCAACACAAACTTAGTCATGAGCATTGATTCATTTGAATGCCTAACAACCCGAATCGGACGATTACACTTGAATAAATGTGGCTCACTACTGGCAGTTTCTATCTTTGTTGTCTATGCACCAACATCCAGTTATGGTGAAAGCGAAACTGAGAAATTCTACATGGAGCTGGAGAAATTCTATAAAGAAGATCACACCTTCTACAAGATCATTGTCGGTGATTTTAATGCCAAGATAGGACCAAGAAGATCAGTCGATGAACTCCACATCGGAACCCATGGCCTAGAATGGAACGAACAGGGTGACAGACTGTCTGAGTTCATCATGTCAACCAAAACCTTCCATGGTAACTCACAATTCCAAAAGGCTAAATCTAAACGTTGGACATGGGAGTCTCCCGATGGACGGTTCCACAATGAAATAGACCACATCAAATTCAATCAGCGGTTTTGCCTAACCGATGTTGCTGTTGTCCCAAAATTCCAAACGGGATCAGACCACCGTCTTCTTCGTGCAAAATTCTACCTCACAGAACGAGGAGAAAAGAATGCAAGGTTTAAGAAGAGGACTCCCAGAACAACCACCAACTGGGAACTCTTTGGCTCTGTTACGGCAACATGGGAAGATACCGTCATTGACAACATTGATGAGGAATACAATCGAATGATTCAGCACCTCCATGATTGTGCAAGGAATGCCAAGTGAGAGATAACCACAAAAAACCGTCTTTCTTCGAACACTCTTGAACTTATTCACCAACGTGGCTTGGCACGTGCCTCAGGCAACCACAAACAAACGTCCGAACTGGCAAAACAGTGCAGAGAAGCCATCAAGGATGACCTCAAAAACAGGAGAGCAGCAGTACTGGTAGATGCAGCAGAAGCTGGGAAAAACATTCGTAATGCCCGCCTGTCCTTCACCAACTACAAAACCAAGATGACTGCCCTCCGACATCATGATGGATCTATCACATCTTCCAGAAGGGCAATGGAGAAGATTATTCATGACTTCTACTCAGATCTCTTTAATAGCCACATCCACTTGCCCACATACCACATTCCGCATGATGGATATATCATTCCCAATGTTCTCCCTTCCGAAATCCAACATGCCATCTCGTCGGTAAAGAAACAAAGAGCACCTGGCCCAGACAAGATCAGACCTGAACACCTGAAGAACTTACCATCAGTACTCATCAATACGTTGGCTCGACTCTTCACACGCTACCTGTCTGAATGCAAGGTTCCATCCCCATGGAAAACCAGCAGGACTGTACTACTATACAAGAAAGGAGACATCCACGACATTGGCAACTATCGCCCAATCTGCCTATTGTCTGTCATCTACAAACTATTCACTCGAGTCATCCTGAATAGGATTAGCAGAACACTAGATGAAGGACAACCATGTGAACAAGCTGGATTCCGAAAAGGATTCAGTACCATCGACCATATCCACACAATAACCAAGCTCACTGAGGTATCTCGGGAGTTCAAGATGCCACTCTGTCTAACGTTGATTGAGTTAAAGAAGGCCTTTGATTCTGTTGAGACGGAAGCGGTCATGGAAGCCCTAGCCAATCAGGGCATACAAACTCAATACATCAGAATCCTTCGTGAGCTCTATTGCGGATTCACTACCAAGATCTCACCATTCTACAAAGAAGTTATCATCCATATCAAGAGAGGGGTTCGGCAGGGTGATACCATTTCACCAAAACTCTTCAGTGCCACCCTCGAGAACATCATGCGACAACTGGAATGGGAAAACATGGGAGTGAAGATAGATGGTCGGCAACTACACCACCTCCGCTTTGCTGATGACATCGTTCTAATAACACCAAACATCAACCAAGCGGCACAAATGCTGAACGACTTTGACCGTGAATGTGGAAAGGTCGGACTACAGCTGAATCTTACGAAGACAATGTTTATGAGAAACAGCCTTGTTCCTGATGCTCCATTCGCTCTCAACGGAACCATCATCTCCGAATGCAACAGTTATATATACCTAGGTCGAGAAATCAACATGATGAGTGACCTGGCACCTGAGTTGCGCAGGAGGAAGAGAGCGGCTTGGAATGCCTTCAAGAACATTGAAGAAATAACTAAAAGGACAAAGAACCTCCAGCTACGAGCACATCTCTTTGATTCCACTATTCTTCCTGCATTAACATATGCCTCAGAGACCTGGACCCTACGAAAACAGGATGAGAACACTATTCGGGTCTCTCAAAGAGGAATCGAAAGAACTATGCTTGGAATATCACGATTCACTCAAATGAGAGATAGAATCCGGAGTTCTGATCTTTGTCAATGCTCAAGAATCAGGGACGCTGTCTCATTTGCCAAGACATCAAAAATCAGATGGGCTGGACACGTAATGAGGTTTACAGATAACCGCTGGACTAGAGCCATTACTGATTGGATTCCATGAGACATCAAAAGATCACGTGGACGCCCACCTATAAGATGGTCAGACTTCTTCATCAAGACCCTAAATGATCGGTTTGAGGCTCTACATGTTCCTAAAACGAACAGATACCATTGGGCTACGCTAGCAAGCAACCGGGATGAATGGAGACGTTACTGGCACCCGCTCGAATAAATCGATGAATAACGGGGATTAAGTGATTAAGTGATACTTGAATACTTGACAATACAATTTTGGAGATAGTTGATCCAAATCATGAACTAATGGCTGGGGTTCTCACCTCTGTACTATCTGCTACCTGATGTGGCTTCTGGTTATGGTTTTGTTGATGCCGCTCCAACCAGTGGCCTGGGGAAAACTTTACCCTGTGTGTGTTGGACATTATAAATTTCCAGTCTCTTTCAGACCCTGAAATCAGGTACAGGGATAAAATTTAATCTCTGTGGAGCCTTTTCCCTCATTGTCCTTCATCTTAGGTTGCACATCTAAGTCTGGTGCAACCATATTGGAAAAGTTTCCTTTAGTTCTAAGTGGACTTCAGTTAAAAACTTAATGGATAATCGGGCAGCTGTCAATCTGTACTGTAGAAACAAGGTTGTGATCACAATGAGTTAGAACAAAGGCTATGAACCACATGGATACATGTGGTTACAACAGTAATGTCTACTCCCAATCCAGGCCAGGTGTTGTCATAATCTGCTGGGTGTAACATTTTATGTCTCTTTAGGAAAAAGTGAGCAAGTTCAAGTACAAAACCAAGTTCTGTAAAAAAGTAAAATAAAATCTTAGCATTTGCTTCTATGTACAAAAAAATGGGAATAGACGTGAAACATTGTAAGGAAATAACAAATGGCCAGTGATAACAGGCCCTAAGGGTCTGCCTCCAGAACTGAGTTTTTCAATGGATAGGACTGAGGGTAGCGAAGCATTGGGCCTTAAGAGATTGGTAAAGAGACACTGATATTCTAGGGTTAGGTATAACATTATAAATTTGTATGCATGGAATTTTATTACATATAAGTATTGTAGATCACAGTACCAAAATAAAATTTGGGTGAAAAATTAAAAATCTTCGTTCTCAGGACCATAGCAAGAACCTTTCAGGTAGCTAAGGTTCACCTGAGTTCAGGCAAGAAGCCTGTTAGGAAAGAGCCAAGACTGCAACTATGCATGTGGGGTTCACCTTGTGAATGGTTACTCCCACTTTACACCGAAGTGGCAACCCAATGTGCTTGGCTCAACAGGACCTGCATATATTTTCAGAAATTAAGAAAAAACTTTGTGTCTACACATTCAAGTCTTAAGTAGGTGTTTTATGTCTAAAATTGGCTTGCTGATCCCATTTCTCTTTCAATCTCTGAATCTTCCTTCATCCCATCAAGGGAAGTGCTCCTTAGCTCTAAACCTGTTTGAAGTTCTGAGTTCCAGAGCAAAGTCTCCCTGAGACATAACTATTTTCTCCAGTAAATTTCTTCAAATAGTCCCCTTGCGGGATACTGTATTGTAGTTTCAGTTTTTATGCATTCTTTGTGTTGATGGCACAGGTGTGCTCACAGAACTGTTTCTTTTTGGTGATATTGGTTCCAAATTTTTATCTTTAGCTCAAACCTTTCTCTGTAGTCCAGTTGAATATATTCAAAAGTTTGCACAACATTTTCACTTGGCTTCTAATAAACACTGTCAAGTTTCAAAGTGAATTTATGACCTTACTTTCACAAATTCATGCCATATGTTGTTGCATATACTTCCACTGATAGTAACTCCAGTGTATAGAGAAAAATACTTAATATCTTCAATTATTGTTTGTACTAAAAGAGTTTGTACCACACACTTTATGCTTTAGACAAAATAAATTTACTTCAAATATATATCTAATAACAATTCACAGCTATAATTTTGACTTAAGTTACCAGCATATCTTGTATAGATTACAGAAATAACTTCATAGCTGGTTTCTCTATTTGTAGACTTAGAGTTTTTTTTCAATCCAGTAACAAAACAATCTGGCAAAAAAAAAAAAATAAAAGGCTTCCAAGTTTTCCAAAATACACTCAAAAAAGTTATACCAGAGTAGGCCGCTTCCAGGAAAACATATCAGTATTACCCCTGAACCTGGAGTTCAGACCCAGTCATATTTGCTGATTTGCCAATTATAAAAAGACTTCTTTTACTTTTGAGAAATAATTTTAATATCAACGAAGACTTTATTCATGAATTCTTCTGGATTATATGGAATAAGGTCTTTCTCAATCCTGTTTAAAAGAGTCATAATTTAAATTTATTTCATAATGTTTTAACTGAATACATTTCCAACTGCAGCTTGTAATAACTTAGTAATTCAGGTACCTTCATCTATTGTATAGCCAAAACCCAATTTTATACTTTACATTAAAATATTTTTAAACTGACGTACCGTAAACTCACAATATTATTTTAGTCTCATGTATAAAACACAATGATTTGACATCTGTATGCATTATGAAAAATAATTATAATAAGTCTACTTATATACAAAAAACTTTCAAATTTTAATACCAAGTACTTATAAAAATACAATAATTTAAGCAAATTTCACAACTACTTAGAGATTAAGGACTTATTTTCATTTTAAAAGTGAACATATGAGGCTTAAAGAACATCATTCCTTTCTTTTTATTTGTTGAAATCATGCTTTTCCAGGTTTTACAACCCAACCAAAGTTCTACTTTCTCATGGTGAACTAGAAATTCAAGCTCAGGTGTCTCACCTTAAAGTCTAAGAATTTTTTATTTTCCACAGGGAACATCCATTGTGGAAATTTTAAAAAGTTTATGTGTATGAAAAGCATATGGGGAAATAACAGCTAGTTGTATATGAGTTATAAACACTATAATACTTGGCACTTAATAAACTTTACATTAAAATATTTTTAAACTTAATATACTTTACATTAAAATATTTACATTTTATTATATTTACATAAAATATACTTTACATTAATATACTTAATAAACATGAAAAATGAATATGTAATTAGATTAATAAGAGGGTAATGAAGAACTTAGAATATCTTAATAGGAGATTGTCAGGCTCAACTGGGAATGTGGAAGAAAAGACCCTTTTTGGTAAGTGACTTTTTAGACTATTGATTTTTACTGTTCATTCTTGAAATACTTTTTTAAAATAGGAAAGTATGCATCAAGTTTGAGTTAGATCAGCTTCTCCACAGAGATACAACACTCAGATAAAAGTTTTCATCCTACTTGTGTCTATTTATTAACTACTTCACAAGGTATAAACTGCTACAGTTTTTATCTCCACATAAAATCAGGTTGATGCACAAAATAGGTGCTTACCATATTTTTCTTAAATGACTATGAATTCAAGTTTTATATATTGAAATTTTAAACTTTAATGTGGATGTCAAATAGTCATCAGCTATGTATTTAGAACTCAAATTTACTAACTCTTAAAAATTTTTACAATATGTTTTGGTCTCATTAAATATTTATTTAAAAACAAAGAGCAACAATGAGGCATAACTGTGCATAATGTGAATTTATAATGCACTGTTTATTTAACTCTTTCAATCATTCCATAAGCCCAAATTTAAGATGAGGAAATCTAGGTCTAGCGTATCTAAGATGAGCAGATTTACCCAAGATTAAGAGCAAATTTAGAATCTAAATTCTTCACAAGATTCCCCATATATGATTACTTCACCTTCACCCTTTATCCTTCTCTCAGGTTTAATTTGTCACAGGAAAGCTACAACAATTCTCTTAAGATAAAGCACCCATAACTGTACTCATTGGGAAGGCTAGAATAGAAGAATATGGCCCTTCAATTGGCACAGATTTTCAAAGGGAGATATTTTGTCATCTCAAAAAACTGTCAAGGCTCCAGGGACATGATTGGTAAGGAATCAAGCCAGCTGGCAAAGTATTTGACAAACACAGCTGCTGGTGATTCTCCAGTATAGGAGAAAGGACTTCTTGGATGTTCCCATCGACCTGTATCCAGTATAACGGAAACAGGACCTACAGACACTGTCAGGGTGATATGACATGTTTTCAAGTTTGTTTGTTTGTTTTCCATTTTCTTTATTTTAAGGTTTAAAGTTTAGTCCCTTTTCTTTGGCAGTTTTTAGAACCATGTGACTGGCACAACTCTGGCAAGTAATATAAAAGTAAAGTGACTGTGCTTAAGGGAAATTGCCATCATGTAAATCTAGGACTATATATTTGTATCCCTTCTTGGGCATTTTAAGGTGGGTGCCATTTATATAGTTTCTAAACTTAATTACAGAGATGTAAAATCAATGGTGAGAGACATTTTTGATATAGTTTATATTTAAACCCAATAGGAAGATAAGTATTATTTACTAGTATTAAAAAGGGGAAGATATTATTAATTTCGTCCACACACATGCAGTTTTATCTGACTTAACAAACTTCACAAATGCCATGAAAATAGAATTTATTCTTAAGTACAAATACCATCCTTATGAAATCAAATGAATTAGAGACTGAGATGTAATATATTTAACTTATCAATATCTTATTCCCCTTGATTAAAGAAATATTTATTGAGTATGAACACTGGAATCAAAGTCTAGATTTAAATAAGTTATATGTGACCTAATATCCCAATGCTTTATTTTGTCATTAATATTAGTACTCCCACATATTGGATGCTTTTTTAGATAACGGGGAGACAAGTAATAAAAAAGAAAGATCCACATAGTTAAGGAGCTTGAATTCAAGTTGTTGTTGTTGTTGGTGTGTGTGTGTGTGTGTGTGTGTGTGTGTGTGTGAAATAACTAAGTACTTACTATTCTCATATTGCTGTTAAACTACTTGCTATGGTAATCCTTCATTTCTTTCTATTATTCTTTTTAATTTACTGTGGACTGTAGATGCTGATAACGAAGTTCATTAAAAATGTTTAATGAAATAACTAATAAATTCAAGCTGAGAATTTGAGGATGCTCCAGAGGACCTAAGATGAGAAAACATGATGCTTCATTTTGTGGGAATTAGAGTTGTGTGGATTAGGTAAAAAATATGAGATAGTTTATTGAGCTCAAAATAGAATGCCCTGGAGCTTGTTTTAAGGTAGGTTGCTATTTTACATAAACAAAGTTGTTTTTATCTCCTACATACTAGGTTCTTAATTAGATGCTATGGATAAAAAGGAACAAAATAATATTCTCAAGGAACTTTCTAAAGAGTATAAATAAGTTTAATACAGTAAGTAACCCACTTAATGTAATTGATAGATCTTGGAAACTGACTGGAAATAAAATGACTTTTTTTGGGATTTTTTTTTGGGGGGGGCATACCCAGCTATCCCCAGATCTTCCCCGTCTCTGCACTTAGTTATAATTCCTGGTAGCGTTCCTTTGTGGTGCCAGGATTGAACCCAAGTCAGCTACATAAAAAGAAAGTTCACTACTCACTGTATTATCTCTCTGGCCTTTGACATGATATTTAAAGCAAGCAAGTCTTTGAATAATGGAGTTTTTCAACATTGATAAGATTTTTTTCTTATCAACATTATAATTAAACAACACTGCATTATGCTATACAGATGTATGACCTGCCAGAAGGCAAAAGAACAATGTATTCATTTATTTAATAAAGAGTTGTTGAACTCTATGCATCAGGCTCTATGTTAGGTACTGACAATCATGTAGTAAATTAAATAAATATCCTCATATAAACATTTTATTGTCATGGAATAAACATTAAATTAATTTTCAGAAGAAAAATCAGATGAATTCATACAGTGACAAATAATCTGAACATGGGGGTTTTAATGGTTATGCTGTTTATATAATGTTATCTTACACTTGGTAATCAGAGAGACTCTCTACAAAGATCGAATATCTTAGTTGGGAAGAACATTACCTAGGGATCAGAGTAAGGGTGTTCAAGAAAGAAAAACTATATTATCTTTATGCTTCTCTAAAATTCATTCTAATCCTCAGTTATGCCCTTTGCCATTTGAATTTTATGAACATCATTGAACTTTATGGAATTATTTGGATAATCTTTTCAATCTCTTAAATAAGTAGAGACTCTTTTATCTTCAGTATCTAAATTGGACTTAGATAATGGGAACCCTTGAAAGATATTGGAAAGGAAAGAGAATTTCTTGATTTCTGTTGACCCTCTCAACAGAATTCTTTATTTCAGGATTTTATAAGCATTTCCTTCCTTTGTTTCTTCAGGTGTTGAGTGGTAAAAGTGCCCTTACCCCAGAAATTCCTAATAATATATTACACCTGTGTTTCCCTGTATTTTCTCAAACCTCCTCAATTGTTTCCTTTATTAAATTCTCAATATCTTGCCAGGTTCT
This sequence comes from Sorex fumeus, assembly GCF_029834395.1. Taxonomy (NCBI): domain Eukaryota; kingdom Metazoa; phylum Chordata; class Mammalia; order Eulipotyphla; family Soricidae; genus Sorex; species Sorex fumeus. The sequence goes on along the minus strand of NW_026606102.1, from coordinate 17,676,876 downwards.
TGATATAGGAAATACATTTCAATATTAAAAGAAATTTAAGAAGCCAGTGTAATGCTAGAGAAATACAAAATGGGAAGGAAAGAAAATTTTAAGTTAGGTAAGATTAAATTGTGCAGGGTTTTGAAGATTATGATAAAGAGTTTTTATGAAGATTATTATAAAGAGTCTTAATGTTATTTTAAGTGTAATGAGAAACAATTAGAAATACAAGGGAAATTAGAGTCAAATCTGCATGAAATCAAGGAGGACACAGAAATAGTAGTTTTAATGGCTGAGCATGATATTGATTAACTGAAAAGCAAGAAGAATTTATCAGGCATGGAACATAGTTATGAGAAAAGTCACTATCACTGTCCTTTGTTGCTCATTTGCTTGAGCGGGCCCAGTAACATTGTGAGACTTGTTACTGTGTTTGGCATATCGAATACATCACAGGTAGTTTGCCAGGCTTTGCTGTGTGAGCGAGATACTCTCAGTAGCTTGCCGGGCCCTCCGAGAGGGGTGGAAATTGAACTCAGGTCAGCTGTGTGGGCCGGATGCAAGGCAAACACCCTACAGGCTGTGCTATTGCTCCAGCCCATGAGAAAAGGAGTGAAAGAAGACTAGACATTCATTCACTAAAAGTTTCCTTCAGAAATTTAATATGAGTATAAAAAATAGCAGCATACAATAATTTGAATATCCTGGAATCAATAATGACTAAATTTTCCAACAATATATTCCCTGAGTATTTATGTCCTAAAAAACAGAAACAGGCTCCCCCTCAGCCCCACGTCTTTTCCCGCCGAAACCCACATTCCCAGCAGGCAACAGATGCCGCAGCTCCATGGGATTTTCCATCGCCCTTCCTCCATTCCATGATATGGGTGGGAGTGACCCTGGAACGGGAAGGGGGTGTGGCCACTATGAAGGGGGCGTGGCCTCCCGGAAGTGGGCGTGACCTTCTCCTGAGAGGGAGAAGGCTTATGTGGCTGCAGTTATATTTCCCAATCAGAGCACTCAAGACTTTCATCCCACACCTTGTCGCCTAATACCAACCAAAAATTTCTGACCACCTCTACTACAATACAACAACATCCCACTCGCCTACTCCATTTCTAACAAAAGATCTGTATGAAATGAGCTGTACAAGCTCAAGACTAAAAAGCACCTCCTCCAATGTTTCACTCAATGTCGGTTATAAAACAAAGAATAAAGCGTGATTGAGAAGAAGGTCGGACTCTGGAAAGGGAGAAGTGTGGCTACCATCGACCAACCTTATCCAAAATCCTTTGCCACCATAAGAGGGAACAGTACCTGTGATTTCAGGGTTCTACCTCTAGGCAACTAAAACAACATGAAGAAACAGCACAAATCTTCACTACAAGGAGAATACGAAGAAAATAATCCCAAGTCCTCAACTGAGGTTGTCCACAATTATGCTCTCTTCGATAAAGAATTCCGGGATCAAATGCAGAGGGTGTTCAAGGATCTATTCAAAGAATCAATGGAAGAAATATCCAGAAAATTAAAAGAAGAAATGAAAGAAATAATACAACAGATAGTCGAGAAAATACAGGAAGAAATGAGAGCAGAAATAAAAAAGTTAAAAAATGAAGTGTCACAAATAAAGGATTCAGAAGATGAAATTAAAAACTCAGTAAGTGCCCTTAGCAATAGGATAAGTGCAACTGAAGAGAGGATCAGCGAGCTTGAAGATGAGCAACAGAAATCTCATAGGGAACAACAAGCAATAGGAAAAGACCTCAAAATGGCTCTAAGGAGAATCAGAGACCTAGGGGATGATGCCAATAGGAACAACATTAGAATCATTGGAGTACCAGAAGGACAGAGAGACAACCCCAATGAAAGAGCCAGAGTCAAAGAAATCATTGCTGAAAAGTTCCCAGAGTTAAGGAATGCAGACATACAGATTCAAGGAGCCAGAAGGGTACCAGCTAAAAGAGACCCCAGAAAAAACACCCCAAGGTATATCATAGTCAGAACGATGGATGCTGTGGACAGAGACACAATATTACAAGCAGCAAGGTCAAAGAAGGAAATTACATACTAAGGAGCACAACTTAGATTCACAGCAGACCTATCAGAGGAAACCCTCCAAGCCCGAAGGCAATGGTGGGATATAGTGAAAAAACTCAATGAAATGAACGCTTCACTAAGAATACTCTATCCAGCTAAACTCTCACTCAAATTTGATGGAATGATACACCACTTTGTAGATAAACAACAGCTCAGGAACTTCATAGACTCAAAACCAAATCTAAAAGAAGAACTAAAGGGGCTCCTGTAAGATAAGAAGGAAAACAAGTATAAACATAACCAACTCCTACAGAAAGATGGCACAAAACCCCATGACAATAATCTCCCTTAATGTCAATGGTCTAAATGCACCTACCAAGAGACACAGAGTGGCAAAATGCATCCAGAAACTGAAACCAACATTCTGCTGTCTACAAGAAACTCATCTGAACAATCAGAGCAAACACAGACTCAAAGTTAAAGGATGGAAAACAGTCCTGCAAGCAAAGAGCTCCCTCAAAAAAGCTGGGGTGGCCATACTAGTTTAAGACAACATTAATTTCAGGCTGAAAAAGATTAGAAGAGACAGCGAAGGCCATTTTCTCTTCATCAAGGGATATGTACAACAGGAAGAAATCACACTCTTAAATGTATACGCACCTAATGGAGGAACAGCAAGATACTTAAAACAACTGCTAACAGATTTTAAGGAGGACATTGCTAGCAACACAATAGTAGTTGGAGACTTCAACATTGCCTTATCACCTCTGGATAGATCAAGAACAACAAAACTCAGCAAGGAAACATTGGCTTTGAATGAAGAAATAGAAGAGAGAGGGCTTATAGACCTATACAGGTCTTTACACCCCCAAAAGAAAGAATGCACATTCTTCTCCAGTGCACACGGAACATTTTCCAAAATAGACCATGCGTTAGGCCACAAAACATACCTCAGTAGAATCAGGAAGATACAAATAGTATCAACAAACTTTTCAGACCACGATGCACTGAGGATAAAAATGAATCACAAACAGACACGGAGAACCAAATCAAACACCTGGAAACTAAACAAATCACTGCTGAATAACAAGTGGGTTAGGAAGGAAGTCAAGGACGAAATCAAAAGGTACCTGGAAACAAATGAGAATGAAAACACGAGCTACCAGAATTTATGGGATGCAGCTAAAGCCGTATTAAGGGGAAAATTTATAGCTCTGCAAACATACCTCTAGATGGAAGAAAGGAATGCACATAAACAACTTGACTTCACAGCTCAAGATCCTAGAAAAGAATCAACAGAAGGAGCCCAAAGTAGGCAGAAGGAAAGCGATCATAAAACTTAGAGCAGAAATCAACGACATGGAAACCAAAGAAACAATCCAAAAGATCAATGAAACTAAGAGTTGCTTCTTCGAGAAAATAAATAAGATAGATAAACCACTAGCAACACTCACAAAGAAACAGAGAGAGAGAACCCTAATAAACCGAATAAGAAATGAGAATGGGGATATCAAACGGAAACCAAAGAAATTCAAAAGATTATCAGAGACTACTATGAAAGTCTGTATGCTACGAAAAAAGAGAATCTAGAAGAACTGGATAAATTCCTGGATTCCTATCATCTCCCAAAGCTGAGTCAAGAAGTTATGGAATACCTGAATAGACCTATTAACATCAAGGAAATTGAAACTCTAATCAAAAGTCTTCCCCAAAACTAAAGCCCATGTCCAGAGGGATTCACTAGCAAATTTTTCCAAACATTTAAAGAAGACCTACTGCCAGTCCTTCTCAAGATTTTCCAGGAAATTGAAAAAACAGAAACTTTCCCAAACAGTTTCTATGAAGTCCATATATCTCTAATACCAAAAGGAAACAAAGACACCACAAGAAAAGAAAACTACCGGCCGATATTCCTGATGAACTTGGATGTGAAGATTCTGAACAAAACACTAGCAAACAGAATTCAACAACTCATCAAAAAGATCATACACCATGACCAATTGGGATTCATCCCGGGGATGCAAGGATGGTTTAACATTCAGAAATCAACCAACATAATCCATCATATCAACAAAAGAAAAGATAAAAATCATATGATCATATCAATAGATGCAAAGAAAGCATTTCACAAGATCCAGCACCCGTTTATGATGCAAACCCTTGCCAAAATGGGGATAAAGGGGACTTTCCTCAATAAAGTTAAAGCCGTCTACAACAAGCCTACAGCAAGCATCATCCTCAATGGGGGAAAAACTGAGAGCCTTCCCCCTAAGATCAGGGACGAGACAAGGATGCCCACTGTCTCCACTACTGTTCAACATAGTACTGGAAATACTAGCAATAGCAATTAGGCAAGAAAAAGAGATTAAGGGCATCCAAATAGGAAAGGAAGAAATCATGCGCTCACTATTCGCAGATGATATGATACTATACTTACAGAATCCTAAAACCTCTACGAAGAAACTCCTAGAATCGATAGACTTGTATCGTAAAGTTGCAGGCTATAAAATCAATACCCAAAAGTCCATGGCTTTCCTATATGAAAATAGTGAGAGAGAAGAAAATGACATGAAGAAAACAATCCCATTCACAATTGTACGTCAGAAAATCAACTACCTAGGTATTAGTTTAACTAAAGAAGTACAGGATATGTACAAAGAAAACTATAAAACGCTGCTTCTTGAAATAAAAGAGGACACAAGGAAATGGAAAAATATCCCCTGTTCATGGATTGGGAGAACTAATATTGTCAAAATGGCGATACTTCCCAAAGCACTGTACAAATTCAATGTGATCCCTATTAGGATACCCATGACATTCTTCAAAGAAATGGAGCAAACACTCCTGAAATTTATATGGAACAATAAGCCCCCTCGAATAGCTAAAGCAGTTCTTGGGAAAAAGGAAATGGGAGGAATTAACCTCCTGAACCTCAAACTCTATTACAAAGCAGTAATAATTAAAACAGCATGGTACTGGAACAAAGGCAGAGCTGCAGACCTATGGAACAGGGTTGAATATACTGACATCTCCCCTCAAACATACGGTCATCTAATCTTTGATAAAGGGGCAGGAAATGCGAAGTGGAGTAAGGAAAGCCTTTTTAACAAATGGTGCTGGCAAAACTGGATGACTACATGCAAAAAAATGGGCTTAGATCTCTGCCTAACACCATGTACAAAAGTAAGATGTAAATGGATTAAAGACCTCAACATCAAACCGGTATCTATAAGGTACATTGAAGACAAAGTTGGCAAAACCCTCCATGACATTGAAGCTAATGGTATCTTCAAAGATGTCACGCCACTGGCAAACCAAGTGAAAACAGATAGACAAATGGGACTATTTTAAACTAAGAAGCTTCTGCACCTCTAAAGAAACAGTGACCAAAATACAAAGACAATCTACAGAATGGGAAAGGATATTCTCCAAATACTCATCCGATAAGGTGTTGATATCAAGGATATACAAAGTACTGGTTGAACTCCACAAGAAGAAACCATCCTACTCCGTCAAAAAGTGGGGCAATGAAATGAACAGAGACTTTCTCCAAGAAAAAATCCGAATGGCTAAAAGGCACATGAGAAAATGCTCTACATCATTAATCATCAGGGAGATGCAGATCAAAACAACAATGAGATATCATTTCACACCACAGAGACTGGCCCACATTCAAAAGAACAAAAGCAACCGGTGTTGGCGCGGATATGGCGAGAAAGGGACACTCCTTCACTGCTGGTGGGAATGCCGACTGGTTCAACCCTTTTGGAAACAGTATGGATGATTCTCAAAATATTAGAATTTGAGCTCTCATTTGACCCAGCAATACCACTTCTGAGAATATACCCCGGAGAGGCTAAAAAATATAGTCGAAGTGACATCTGCACTTCTTTGTTCATTGCAGCACTGTTTACAATAGCTAAAATATGGAAAAAAGATGAGTGCCCGAGAACAGATGACTGGTTAAAGAAACTTTGGTACATCTACACAATGGAGTACTATGTAGCAGTTAGAAAAAATGAAGTCATGAAATTTACATACAAGTGGTACTACATGGAAAATATTATGCTAAGCGAAATGAGTCAGAAAGCGAGGGACAGGCATAGAAAGATTGCATTCAGCTGGGGAACATAAAGTAACAAAATAGGAGACTAACACTCAAGAACAGCTGTGATAAATACCAGGTTATTCACTCCATGGCTTAGAGGCGAGCTGCACACTCTAGGGGTAAAGGCAGCTCAGATAGAGAAGGGAGCACCAAATAAAGAGTGCTGGGAAGACCGGCCCAGGATGGAAGATGCCTGCTGAAAGTAGTCTATGGACCGAACATGATTGTCATTCAATGTCTCTCCTGCAGAACACAGCACCCAAAAGGAGAGATAGAACAAAAGGAAGTGCCCTGCCACAGAGGCAGGGTGGGATGGGGGATGGGGGGTGGGAGGGATACTGGGATTGGTGGGGGTGGAGAATGGGCACTGGTGGTGGAATGGGTACTCGATCATTGTATAACTGAAACCCAAGCACAACAACTTGTAATTCTACAACTGTACCTCATGGTGTTTCACTAATAAAAAAAAACAGAATTTTATTTAAATATTATAGTTAATGTATTATTATTATTATTAACTTCACCATTCTACAAAGAAGCAATCATTGATGTCAAGAGAGGGGTTCGGCAGGGTGATACCATTTCACCGAAGCTCTTCAGTGCCACCCTCGAGAACATCATGCAACGACTGGAATGGGAAGGAATGGGAGTGAAGATAGATGGTGTGCATCTACACCACCTCCGCTTTGCTGATGACATTGTTCTAATAACATCAAACATAAGCCAAGTGGCACAAATGCTGGCCAACCTCGACCGTGAGTGTGGAAAGGTCGGAGTACAGCTGAATCTTATGAAGACAATGCTAAAGAGAAACAGTCTCGTTCCTGATGCTCCATTGGCTCTCAACAGAACGACCATCTCCAAATGCAACAGAGGAATGACCATCTCCGAATGCAACAGATGAACGACCATCTCCTTCATGTACCTAGGTCGAGAAGTCAACATGATGAATGACCTGGCACTTGAGTTGCGTAGGAGGAAGAGAGCTGCTTGGAACGCCTTCAAGAGTGTCGAAGAAATAGCTAATAGGATGAAGAACCTCCGGCTTCGGGCACATCTCTTTGATTTCACTGTTCTTCCTGCATTAACATATGCCTCAGAGACCTGGGCCCTATGAAAACAGGATGAGAACGCTATCCCAAAGAGGAATTGAAAGAGCTACGCTTGGAGTATCACGTTTCACTCAAATGACAGAAAGAATCCGGAATTCCCACCTCAGTCAACGATCAAGAATCAGGGATGCTGTCTCGTTTGCCAAGGCGTCAAAAATCAGATGGGCTGGACACATAATGAGATTTAGAGACGACCGCTGGACTAGAGCCATTACCGACTGGATTCCACGGGACCTCAAAAGACCACATGGCCGCCCACCTACCAGATGGTCAGACTTCTTCATCAAGATCATGAACGATTGGTTTGAGGCTCTTCATGTTCCTAGAACGAACAGACACCATTGGGCTACACTAGCACGCGACAGGGACAAATGGAGATGTTACTGGCGCCTCCTTGAGCAAATTGACGATTCAACGGGAAATCAAGTGATCAAGTATTATTAACTATAATATCTAAATAAAATTTACTAAACTTTTTAAAACTCATTGATTTTTCTCTGACTTTTTCTTCATTTTCACTAATCTTACCCGTGACCCTTCTAATTTCAACAAAGTCATACATAGATCCACCCTACAACTTTCCATCACTCATGCCTACAAGTCAGAAGCACAAAACTATGGAATGACATTCAAGACTTTGGGCCAATTTTTTCAATAAGCCTAAACATGCTTCCACTTTTTTACCCATAAAAGGACCTGAGACCCATAAATAACGATTTATTATTTATACACCTCTGTGTACTTAAATAGCCTTTGAATTACACAGTACTGAATAAGAAGCAACTTTGGGGGTTGGAGCAATAGCACAGCAGATAGGGCATTTGCCTTGCACACGGAGCACCCGGGTTCAATTCCCAGCATCCCACATAGTCCCCTGAGCACCAGGAGTGATTCCTGATTGAAAAGCTAGGAGCAACCCCTAAGCATCGCCGGGTGTGACCCAAATAACAAACAAACAAAAAGAAGCAACTTCATTTGTGCCTAGTATCCTTGGAATAAATCAAACTGTTACTTGTGAGTACATACTACTACCTTTTCATGAAATGTCCTTCCTGCACTTGAATATCCAGTTAATCCTCTTTCAAGACTCATCAAAAGACTTGCAGTAGTTAGAAGGGCTTTTCTGATAGCCCATGTAAAATGGGCTCTTTTATTTGCTACCCTATAACATGTATTGTGTCTTTCATTTGGCACAACTCTGTATTTGTATTTGATGTAAATGCATCTATCTCTCTCTGGAATGGAAGCTTTTTGAGGGCAGGGCATGTGTCAGGCAACTTAATATTCTTAGTGCCTATACAGAACTCAGCATGCAGCGCAATGGTCAGGGAATACTTATTGTTATTGGTGAATTAAGTTTCCTAGAGTAACCTTGGTTTTGATATAAGATGTTTCACACATTAAAGCAAAACAGTAACAGAGGTTTTTTTCAGAGACTCAAGTCCAAAATATCTAAATATATTAAGGCATGGGGAGCAAAGTGGAAAAACAAAAATAAAAATGTAGAAGTCAACAATCACTGGAATTACTGCTTTTGGAGGTATAAATACAACCATATAATTTTCTCTGCAGCAAACATTTTACAATTTTATCTCCATATGCCATGTTCCAACCCAAACCGAGCTAGTTTTCTGGTAAAAAAATAGCTTTATTCCCATTGAAATTATTCTCCTGTGAATAAGCTAGGTAGCAAAATGCATTTTATCAGCTCCATGCACAGACTTGAAGAGAGACTGTGTCTAATTTCTCTTCACTTAATCACTTAATCACTTAACTTCCCGTTAGTCGTCGATTTGCTCGAGCGGGCGCCAGTAAGTCTGCATCTGTCCCTGTCGCGTGCTAGTGTAGCCCAATGGCATCTGTTCGCTCCGGGAACATGAAGGGCCTCAAACCGATCATTCATGATCTTGACAAAGAAGTCTGACCATCTGGTAGGTGGGCGGCCATGCGGTCTTTTGACATCCCGTGGAATCCAATCAGTAACAGCTCTAGTCCAACGGTCGTCTTTAAATCTCATTACGTGACCAGCCCATCTGATTTTCGACACCTTGGCAAATGAGACAGCATCCCTGATCCTTGATCTTCGACGGATGTCAGAACTCCGGATTCGTTCTCTCATTTGAGTGAAACGTGATATTCCAAGCATAGCTCTTTCTATTCTTCTTTGGGAGACCTGAATAGCATTCTCATCTTGTTTGCGTAGGGCCCAGGTCTCTGAGGCATATGTTAATGCAGGAAGAACAGTGGAATCAAAGAGATGTGCCCGGAGCCGGAGGTTCTTCGTCCTCTTAGCTATTTCTTCGACGTTCTTGAAGGCGTTCCAAGCCGCTCTCTTCCTCCTGCGCAGCTCGGGTGCCAGGTCATTTGTCATGTTGACCTCTCGACCTAGGTACACATAGCTGTTGCATTCGGAGATGGTCGTTCCATTGAGAGCGAATGGGGCATCAGGAACAAGGCTGTTTCTCATAAACATTGTCTTCGTGAGATTCAGCTGTAGTCCTACCTTTCCACACTCACGGTCAAAGTCGGCCAGCATTTGTGCCGCTTGGCTGATGTTTGGTGTTATTAAAACAATGTCATCAGCAAAGCGGAGGTGGTGTAGTTGCCGACCATCTATCATCACTCCCATTCCTTCCCATTCCAGTCGTCGCATAATGTTCTCAAGGGTGGCACTGAAGAGTTTCGGTGAAATGGTATTACCCTGCCGCACCCCTCTCTTGACATCAACAATCACTTCTTTGTAGAATGGTGAGATCCTGGTAGTGAATCCGCAATACAGCTCACGGAGGATCCTGATGTATTGGGCTTGAATGCCCTGATTGGCTAGGGCTTCAATGACCGCTTCCGTCTCAACAGAATCAAAGGCCTTCTTTAAATCAATGAGCGTTAAACAGAGCTGCATCTTGAACTTCCGAGAAACCTCAATGAGCTTGGTTATCGTGTGGATATGGTCGATGGTGCTGAATCCTTGGCGGAACCCTGCTTGCTCGCATGGTTGTCCTTCATCTAGTGTTCTGCCAATCCTATTTAGGATGACTCGAGTGAACAACTTGTAGATGACAGACAATAGGCAGATCGGGCGATAGTTGCCAATGTCATGGATGTCTCCCTTCTTGAACAGTAGTATGGTCCTGCTGGTTTTCCATTGGGATGGAACCTCGCATTCAGACAGGTAGCGAGTGAAGAGCCGAGCCAGTGTATTGATGAGTACTGACGGCAGGTTCTTCAGGTGTTCAGGTCTGACCTTGTCTGGACCGGGTGCTGTTTGTTTCTTTACCGACGAAATGGCGTGTCAGATTTCGGAAGGGAGAACATCGGGAACGACATATCCATCCTGTGGAATTTGGTATGTCAGCAAGTGGACATGGCTATTGAAGAGATTTGAGTAGAAGTCATAGATAATCTTCTCCATTGCCGTTCTGGAGGATGTGATGGATCCATCAGGACGTCGGAGGGTAGTCATCTTGGTCTTATAGTTGGCGAAGGACAGGTGGGTGTTACGAATACTTTTCCCGGCTTCTGCCGCATCTACCAGTACTTCTGCTCTTCTCTCTTTGAGGTCTTCTTTGATCGCATCTCTGCACTGCTTTGCGAGCTCGGACGTTAGCTTGTGGTTGCCTGAGGCATGCGCCAAACCACGCTGGCGAATTAGCTCAAGAGTTTTCGAAGATAGGAGATTTTTTGTGGCTATCTCTCTCTTGGCGTTCCTCGCACATTCATGGAGGTGCTGAACCAGTCGATCGTATTCCTCGTCAATGTTGTCAACAATGGCATCTTCCCATGTTGCCGCAATAGTACCAAAGAGTTCCCAGTTGGTGGTCATTCTGGGAGTTCTCTTTTTGAACTTTGCAGCCCTTTCTCCCCGCTCTGTGAAGTAGAATTTTGCACGAAGGAGACGGTGGTCCGATCCCGTTCGAAATTTTGGGACAACAGCGACATCGGTCAGGCAAAACCGTCGATTGAATATGATGTGGTCTATTTCGTTGTGGAATCGTCCACCGGGAGACTCCCATGGCCATCGTTTAGATTCTGCCTTCTGGAACTGTGAGTTACCATGAATGGTCTTGGTCGACATGATGAACTCAGACAGTCTCTCACCCTGTTCGTTCCATTCTAGGCCATGGGTCCCGATGTGAAGTTCTTCAGCTGATCTTCTCGGTCCTATCTTGGCATTAAAATCACCCACAATGATCTTGTAGAAGGTGTGGTCTTCTTTATAGAACTTCTCTAGCTCCATGTAGAACTTCTCGATTTCTCTTTCATCATAATGAGATGTTGGTGCGTAGACAACGAAGATAGAAACTGAGGCAGTGAGCCACATCTATTCAAATGTAAACGTCCGATTCGGGTTGTTAGGCATTCGAATGAATCAATGCTCTTGGCCAAGTTTGTGTTGACAAGGACACCAACGCCTCCAACACCTCTTTTATCGCATGTTCCGAGGAACAATTCTTCTCCAGTGTCGAAAACAGCATGGTGAGATTCGTGCCTTCTTGTCTCGGGCAGACCAATGATGTCGTACTTGATCATTTGCGCTTGTACCATCAGGTCCTCGATGGATGCATCTGATGCTAGCGTACGTGCATTGAAAGTACAGACGATCATTTTTGTCTTCCTTCGTTGTGGCAGCCTAGGTCGGCCTTGAGATTTTGTCGGCCTCTCCTTTCTCATCCTTCTCAGTGCTGCCATGTCGGTGAAGCCTTCAGGGTCAGGTGAATGAGACCAGTTGTAGTTACTGGTTTTGGCATATCGAATACACAACGGATAGCTTGCCAGGCTCTTCCGTGCGGGCGGAATACTCTCGGTAGCTTGCCAGTCTTTCCGAGAGGGATAGAGGCTTTTGGGGTGACCTCTAATCACCCTTGTAGGTGTTACCATATTTGAACCCTATCAAATATGGTACGACAATTCCAGAAGATGGGTATTTAGTGTCTTATGATGTGTCGCGCGGCCGCAAGCGGCCGCGCGGGTCCAGAAAGCATCCTGAAGTGTCGCGACGGCTGGGTAGTGGAAGTAGTGTCGAGAGTGGAAGTCTGCCAGTGGGGTATTTATTAATTAATGGTTTTCAGTGGGTTTTTATATCATTGCCATGATTGCCATGGACACTACTTCCACTACCCTGCCGTCGCCACACTCCAGGATGCTTTCCGGACCCGCGTGGCAGCTCCAGCTGAGACCCACGCACGACTGAAGACACACAGAACAAGATAAGCGGAACTCTCTGAGACCTTGGACTCCAGGCTCAGCGGACCCAGGGACAGAGCTTCTCTGCTTGCTCCCACCACCACAGGTGACAAAGGGATTCTAATCAGGAGCCCCACCCTACCCTGCCCTGTCTGCTTCCATCAACCACCCAGGGATCGAATTGTGCACAGGAGACCCACCCTAACCAGATAAATACCCCACTGGCAGACTTCCACTAATTTCTCTAAGTCTTAGTTTATCTACCTGTAAGGTACAGATTATATACTCTCCTAGACTCTCTACCATCAATATTAATCATGGCAATGATATAAAAACCCACTGAAAACCATTAATTAACCTTGTCATTAGAGTTCATAGAAAGAAGAGGAAGAGTCAAATATGTAAGCCACTGTATTCCTGCTAATGAAGATACTAAGTGTTTACTGGAGCTGTGTTAGAATTCTGAAAAAGATAGAGGGACAGGGTCTGGGAGACCATGTAAGAGAAAATTTTGGATGCAGAATACCATGAACACCTCTGTGAGTCATCGCTGAGGAAGCCTAATGGAGGGGTAATACGGGTCAAGGAGAAGGATTAACTTTCATATAATCTAGTTCCAAATGCAAACAGGTATTTGGTCACTACTAGAGGGAATAGAGGATGAGAGGAAATGATAGATGGATAGATGGAGGTATAGGGAGTCAGACTATTACTAATGAGTTTTTTAAAAGCAGCCTGAATCTAGTATTGGGCTTAAGGAATACTGTCCTCTTTCTGTAATAGTTTCTGCTATTTACAATACCTATGCCCAAAGAGCTAGCTATTGCAATGAATTCCATACACTTTATCAAATCTAATACATCTGCTGATTCCTTAGGCCTTTGCAGAGATTCTCTAAATAAGAATGAGTTCTTGACTCCAAGGAAGACAATATATCTCTAAAGTGACAATAAGAACTCCTGTTATGTGCTGTGAGAGCATAGATGAGCAAAAAGCAGGTACAGTACATGGAATGATTGATCCTGCTTATAGATCTCCCAAATATTTCATGGCAAGGAATTCATAGTTAGTAAAGAGAGGTAAGAGAGGAATAGGCTTAGAATCAGTGAGATCAGGGTCTAGTGGTGATGAAATAACAAAAACAAAATCCCTTCTTTCTAGGGCCTCCAAGAAAAAACATGTAAAGGATAAACAGAGGATAGAAAGAAAATATGTTGGCTGGAGCTACAAGAAGAAGATAAGATAGAGTCAGTCCAAATTCATCGAAGATTTGGTAGAAAAGGTTCTGCAGGCAAGAGAAACAACATCTGCAAAGATAAGAGGAATCTGGGATTTATTTGGGGAAGTAAGTCTAAAAAAACCAGTCTAGGAGCGATAGCACAGCAGGTAGGGTGTTTGCCTTGCACGCAGCCAACATGGCTGAACCGAGTTCGATTCCTCCGCCCCTCTCAGAGAGCCCGGCAAGCTATGGAGAGTATCTCACCCACACGGCAAAGCCTGGCAAGCTACCCGTGACGTATTCGATATGCCAAATACAGTAACAAGTCTCACAATGTTACTGGGCCTGCTGGAGCAAATCGATGAACAACGGGAGGACCGTGACCGTGAGGGAGGAGTACTTCAGAAAATCATTAATAGAATTAGAAGTTACAGAATGAAATAGCATCTAATATCTGAGACAATATCTGGCTCTTTGATTTGTTTTATTTGTCTTAGCTGAGACATCCCACCTAATGCCCTGCCACCCACTGTCCTGAACCCCACTTCATACCTTTGCTAAGTGAACAGCATACCATAAATAAGACTGACCTGGTTTCTAATAACAACTATAGAATTTATCAATTCCTTCAACTGAAAGAAATATTCCAACTGCAGTTCTTCATTCATTAATGTGAATAATAATAGTACTTCACTTTGTAGTGAAATATTAAAAAATCAGTTTTAAAAGTAAGAGCTGAGTTATATTTAGCATTTTCTACTATGTCAGGTTCTGTATTAAGTATTTTGTCGCATATTAACACATTTCCTGTACAACTGATAGACTATAGGTAATACATTTGTCTCTCTATATTACAGATGATGGAAATAAAGCAGGAAAAAGTTAAAGATTTAGCATCAGGTCATGTAGCCCTAAGGAAAAGATTCAGAAAATCAGTTTAGGAATTTGACTGTGGTGTCTATGCTCCTAATACAGGGAGTCATATTCTCTATGTAAAGTGTTCAACACTTTAAGGGATCACAAAATATATGTTTTTCCATTTTTTTTATTAGTGAGACACCATGAGGTACAGTTGTAGACTCACAAATTTTTGTGCTTGAGTTTCAATTATACAATGATCAAATACCCATCCCTCCACCAGTGCCCATTTCCCACCACCACGGATCCCAGTATTCCTCCCACCCCCATCCCCCCACCCCACCCTGCCTCTGTTTTTCCATTTTAGTGGTTTTTCATTTAAAGAAGTGGGAAAGAATATAACTTATTAGTGACTCAATAGACAAATAAAAAAATTAGTTAGTAGAAAGATGAAACGTAGCCAAGAGGATAGCCCAGCTCAGTTGACAGAATAGAAGTGTAAGAACTTTATAGCTGTAAGATGAAATGGGGTTGATATACCACTTCATCAAATAGGCCTACGGTCCTGAATGCTGCTCTGAACAGTGAGCACTAACATCCCCAAAGCCCCGCCAAGAAGAATGAAGGGGCCTGGTGGCCACACTAGGTGCTTTGTCAGTGGCTCAGCTCAGATGTTAGCCTTCATTCTTGTATCTCACTCATCATCAGTAAAGGCTACATAAATTATAATGATAAAGGCACAACCGAGGATTCCTGAGCTTCAGAACTAGAGGAAGATTAGGGATGGAAGGAGTCATAATTCATCTGCTTCATCAGTTCGGTAAAACCTGACAGAGGAGTAGCAAATATAAGAGAGAATCCCAGTGAGAGAAGGAATATGAGTATGTCAAGAAGTAAATTTTCTGTCCATCTGCAAGTTTTACAAATTCAAACTAAGAGTTCTGTACCTTCAGAGCCTGTGCTCTTTCTCCAGTCAGGCAATAGATTACTTAATTTGACGTGATTGCTTCATACCAGGTTGAGAAAAACAGGAGGTGAGCAAGTTATGACTAAACCTCATACACCTCAATATCCCCCATTTTCACCCATGTTTCGGTGGTAGAAAAATCTAGGCCCAGAAAGAGGCAGTAACCTGAAGGTCACATTTGGTTAGCATCTAAGTCTCTAAATCTCCATAGCACCTCACAAGAGAAGGAAAGGTGCTATGCTCAGGTTTCTAGCGAAAACTATACTTTCAAGGTTAGCCAATAGCTTACAGGTTATCTGCTATGACACTTCAAGTGCTTGCTTACGTAAAGAAAATATAAATAATATTATTTCCCTAAGGAATTAAATGTGGGTATATAAATGTAGTTTAAAAATAAAAAACAATGGCATATTTTCCAAGAATGGGGAGTTTGCAAACTTGAAGATTTAGAGATTTAGAGAAGTGTCAAACATCCCAAATCTTGGAGGTCCTGCAGACTTCACCCCCTCCCTTATAAGCTCTCCCCCAAATCTGTGTTCCTGTTCCAAGCAGGGTTTTCTTTATTTATTCTTGGAGAGTTATTGTGAACCAACTTAGAAATACAAAAAACATTAATACGCAATGCAAAGAACCTTGGTTACAAAATTACATAGGCCTGGCTTTGCTACTCATCAGCAGAGTGACCTTGAGTAAATCACTTCAACTCTCTGAGCCTATATTTCTTCAACATCAAATGTTTATAATATTTATTTTGTAGTGTCATAGTAGGATTAAAGATAACACATGCATAAAGCGATTGGCATCATTCCTGAAAAGTAATAAGTATTCAATAATTTTATAATTATACCTATTACTATGGTTACTACTGCTATTATTGTTGTTATTATTTTTCGTTTATGAAATGAGGATAATGTCAATGGAATATTTACATTGTGGTTTCCAGGATTTGTCTACATTTTGTTAAAGAAATGTACTTTTAGTTCAGAATAGTGTTTATTACATAGATGATGCACTCATATCTTACTCAATACCCAACTTATCAATTTCTCTGATCATGCACTCAAATCCTACTCAATACCCGACTTATCAATTTTCAATATATTTCTGAGGCAAATGCATAAATAATTTTGAATTTGTTGATAAGTCAGAAATGAAATTTATGGACTAGGATCAGTAAGACCTACTGACCTTGATAAAGAGGGACCTATCTCTGGTTTTACAGTGTGGAGCAACTTTTTTGAAAACTCTTTCTTTTAGATGCCTACATTGGCAGTGCAGTACAAGCAGAAAGTCATAAGTTCAAATTTGTTTCCTTTGGGTCTGGTCAATGTAATTGGCTATTTTAAAATTGTCTAAGTCCCCTTCATGCCTACAAGCAATTAAATATAGCAGTGATAATTGAATTAGATAACCCAGTCCCTCTTTTTCAGCTTCAGTGTGTCCTTAAAACCTATATACCGCATCCCCCAAATGGAGATATAACCAGATCTGAGAATCTACAAGTTTTATGGCTATAGGTCTTACCTGTAGTTTATAGCTTGACCTCAATTTTAGGAGGGTAGCAGCAAGAACAGAGCACTTCTGTCAGTCAAACTGGTATTTTTTCCACAATGTCAGACAAAAATGTGATAACAAAACAGTAGTTCCATGATAATTTTGACAATTATCAATCATGATGGATTCAGCATAAGTTCTGGAATTTGGACTACTGGTGGTCTGCAACTGATATCTGGGTTAGGGCCAGGCATGTGGAGGTGTTATTGACTTTTGCCTATACTCCTAATAATTATGTTGTCTCTGGGGGCATAGTAACTGAAGACAGCGAGTACTCTTTACACTTAAAACCGCTTTTGGATAGAAGTGTCAGTCTATTCTCTAGTAGAGCCTATGACTATCTCCTCTAAAATGTTTGAGGTTCTTACTTTTCATTTTCAATATATTGTTTTAATAGTCATCATAGAGTCTGCAAATAACAAATTCTCCTGGGTCTGTGCTAAGGTGTGTAATATGAAAACAAACTGTCTTTAAGAAAATGTTTGTTCTTCTCTTTCAGCATATCCCTCATCTATCCCTCCTGCTGACACAGTATAGGGAAAGGAACAATACTCATCAACACCAAAAGTACACACTTAGGGATGCAGTGATTAAGGACTAAAACTAAAGAATTCAAAAAAGTGACATGATTAAAAGATATATTCTTGTATGTATATGCCATGTTGCTGCAGTGTGGCACTATTGCAGCAACATGAGAAGATGCCATCATTGACGACACTGGCGAGGAATATGATCGAGTGATTCAGCACCTGCTTGATTGTGCGAGAAATGCCGAGAGAAAGCAACAAAAAGAGGCCTGTCTTAGGAAACTCTTGGGCTCATTTGCCAATGTGACTTGGTGTGAGCCTCAGACAACCTCAAGCTAATATCCGAGCTTGGAAAGCAGTACAGAGAAGCGATAAAGGAAGACCTCAAAGAGAAGCAGTGCTGGCAGATGTGGCAGAAGCCGGGAAATGTATTTGCAATGCCCAACTGTCCTTCGCCAACTACAAGACCAAGATGACTGCCCTCCAACATACTGATGGATCTATCTCATCTTCTAGAAGGGCAATGGAGAAGATTATCCATGACTTCTACTTGGATCTCTTCGATAGCCACATCCACCTGGCACATACCAAACTCCACAGGATGGATATGTTGTTCCCAATGTTCTCCCTTCTGAAATCCAACATGCCATTTTGTTAGTAAAGAAGCAAACAGCACCGGCCCAGACAAGGTGAGACCCAAACAATTTAAGAATCTGCAATCACTACTCATAAATAAACTGGCTCGGCTGTTCACATGCTACCTGTCTGAATGCAAGGTTCCATCCCAAAGGAAATCCAGCAGGACTGTTCTACTGTACAAGAAGGAAGACATCCACGACATTGACAACTATCGCCCAATCTGCCTGTTGTCCATCGTCTACAAGCTGTTCACTCGAGTCATCCTGAATAGAATTGGCAGAACACTAGATGAAGGACAACCATGTGAACAAGCCAGGTTCTGAAAAGGGTTCAGCACGAATGACCATATCCACATGGTGACCAAGCTCACTGAGGTTTCTTGGGAGTTCAAGACGCTGCTCTGTCTAAGGTGCATAGATTTAAAGAAGGCCTTCGATTCTGTTGAGACTGAAGTGGTCATCGAAGCCCTAGCCAAACAGGGCATTCAAACTCAGTACATCAGGATCCTCCAGGAGCTGTATTATGGAATCAACACCAGGATCTACAAGGACGTGATCATCGATGTAAAGAGAGGGGTTCGGCAGGGTTATACCATTCCACCAAAACTCTTCAGTGCCACTCTCGAGAACATCATGCTATGGCTGGAATAGGAAGGAATGAAGATGGATGGTCAGCAAGTATACCACCTCTGCTTCGCTAATGACACGGTTCTAATAACACCAAACATTAGACAAGCAGCACAAATGCTGACCAACTTTGACAGTGAGTGTGGAAAGATCGGACTGCAGCTGAATCTCACGTAGAGAATTTTAATGAAAAATGGGCAAGTTCCTGATGTTCCATTTGTTCTCAGCAGAACAAACATCTCCAAATGCAGCAGTTATGTATACCTGGTCAAGACTCAACATGATGAATGACCTGACACGTGAGTTGCACAGGAGGAAAGGAGTGGCTTGGAACGCCTTCAAGAGCATCGAAGAAATAGCTAAGAGGACAAAGAACCTATGGCTCTGGGCAAATCTCTTTGATTTCACCATTCTCTCTGCACTAAAATATGCCTCAGAGACCTGGGCCCTAGGAAAATAGGATGAGAATGCTATTTAGGTCACCCAAAGAGGAATGGAAAGAGCTATGCTTGGAGTATCATGCTTAACTCAAGTGAGATAAGGAATCTGGATTGCTGACCTCTATCGATGATTGAGAATCAGGTATGCTGTCTCGTTTGCCAAGGCATTGAAAATAAGATGGACTGGACACGTAATGCGATTTGAAGATGACGACTGGACTAGAGATGTTACCAACTGGATTCTATGGGACGTCAAAAGAACGTGTGGACACCCACCTATGAGATGTTCAGACTTATTTGTCAAGACCCTGAATGAATGGTTTGAGGCTCTTCATGTTACTGTAACAAGCAGACGCCATTGGGCTTCACTAGTATGTGACAGAGACAAATGGAGACATTATTAGCGCCCAATCAAGCAAATCAATGAGTAACAAGGATTTCAAGTGATCAAGTGATGTATATGCTATATAAACTAGATGAAACATTTTATATAAGAAGAATATGTATTTTCATTTTCCTGCATTCATGGTATGAATCCTGTATTTTTGTCATTATCAACAAAACAACATTAGGAGATAGCATTTGTGGAGACCCTGGCAACGATTCTCTTCTTAAATTATTCATGCTCCTCTGAACTATCTTCTCAGCTAGTCCCTGATTTTTTAGGCATCCATATTTTTCTCTGCATTAACCAATTTTATAAATATTCCTTCTAAATAAATTTTGCCAATTTCCAATTTTGATAAATTTGTCTCTTAATGGGATTACTTTTTATGGGGATTCTTGCCGAAGGTAGGATTCTGTAATATAATTATAGATATAGAATTCTATATATAATAGGAGTCTTGCATAATCTTCAGCATAATCTGAGTTCTACCTTCAGCAAGAATCCTATTTCATTGGATCACCTAGAATACTTTCCTGTCCCACAACCCACCTAGTTCTTTGACTGTAAATTCTCACATTTTCTTAATGTATTTTGAGTTGAACCTGATATCTTACCTCTACTGTAAGCCTCTATTGTAGTAATCCCTTAAAAAGTTCTGCCTGGAAGCTGGGGAAATAATCTAGAGGGGAAGCACTTGCCTTTGCCAACACTGATTTGATCTCTGGCACTGCATTTGGTCTCCAGATCAAAACCAGATATGGTCCACTGCCCCTCCCAAACCAAAAAATTCTGCCTTACCCTTGAAAACAAATATTCCCCTTACCTTCTCTATCTTTTTTTTTCTTGTTTAGATGATCTAAGATCATCAAAACAAATATTCCCCTTACCTTCTCTATCTTTTTTTTTCTTGTTTAGATGATCTAAGATCATCAAAACTTACTTGTTTTGCCAGGACCTCGAAGTACTATACAAGTATGTGTTGGGTGATGCTGGGTAGACATGAACCCTTGCTCGTGTGAGGCCACTGAGATATCCCTGACTGCTTCAGTAAAAGTTCTTTAACTAGAGTCATGGATCATTTTTTTTTCTTTTACAGCATCATAAATGATGAAGTGTCATGAGTAATTACAGAGCCCACATTAAATAAATGGTAGTAGGAAACTACAGAGGAAAGATATATGTTGTTTTGATTCAAGCACACTCCAAAGAGTCATGAATCATGACTAATATTAGTGTGGCTATTTTTCTCAGATGAGAAATATGAAATCAGCCAGGAATCATGCATTTAGCAATAAAAATATGAAAAGATGGTTCCTAGACATTGACATTAAACTTGTACAGATTTAACAATGATCATACGTGTATCTTCTCTATTCATTGTTCTAAATCTTCTAAATTCATAGACCTCACAAGTACATAAGTTATATACTAAAATTTTAATAAAACAGGCCACACAAAAATAATTAATTGGGGTTCTGCGCAGTTAAGGTTGTTCTTGGTCAGATGACATTAATTATGTCTTGCTAGTGGCTTAATCATGGTGCCTTCTCATCAGATAGCTGATCAGGGAAAATATTTGAAAACTGCTTGGAGTTCTTACAGCTTAGAGCTCTTCTGTCTATTATAGCAGAAGCAGCACTACATATCTCACCTACAGAATATCCTACTAGGCCTTAAGTTTGAGGGCTGAGGATATAGTATGGGGTTAAAGCTTTTGCCTTTACATTTTGCTAAGTTGGTTTGTTATCTGACACCTCATATGTTCTCCTGAACACAGTAGTAAGCCCTGATCACAGAGTCTGGTATAGCTCCATAGCACTGCTGGGCATCACCCCTAAACAAAACAAACAAAAAATAAAGATAAAACCCCCATAAAATTGAAACTTGAAAGCAGGAAAAAAGTGATAGTACAGTGGGTCTGGTGCTTGTCTTGCACAGTCAATCTTGCGTACTGGCACCCCAAAACACTCCTTGAGCCCACTAGGAATTATCCCCAGGTACAGAGCTTGGAGTAAGCCCTGAGCACTGCTGGGTGTGACCTCAAAACAAAACATTATAAAAACTCAAACAAACCTTGAAAACAATCTTTCACAAATAGAATACATAAAGCACAATAAATTATTAAGAGTCACACAATGCCTGTGCGTGTGTTTTTTCTAAGCTCTGCTATATAAAAGAAAAATAGAGAAAAACATTAATGTGAAACTGGGATAAATTTGTAAAAGTAACCTTGAGAGAACAAATAGAATTATATTTTTCTAGTTTTTATGTACTTTTAATTACATTATAAATTTGCCACAACACCTTATAAATTTAGACTTTATAAGTATTTTCTAATTTCATAATTTTCAAATACTTTGAGAATCTGCCACAACACTATTTTAGCTTACTGAAATTTCGATATGCTTCTCTTACTTCTGTGCACATATTTTCTTTTTCCCTACGATTAATTATTTAATAGTAATGTCCACTTGGTTAAATTCTTCTTATCTTTGAGGTCTATCAGAAATATAATTCTTCACACTGACTCCTCTGGGGCTGGAGTGATAGCACAGCGGTAGGGCATTTGCCTTGTGCACAGCCAGCCCGGCTGAGCCAAGTTCGATTCCTCTGCCCCTCTCAAGAGAGCCCAGCAAGCTACAGAGAGTATCTCACCTGCACAGCAAAGCCTGGCAAGCTACCCATGACATATTCTATATGCCAAACACAGTAACAACAAGTCTCAAAATGGAGACATTACTGGGCCTGCTTGAGCAAATCGATGAACAACAGGAGGACAGAGACAGTGACAGTGACTCCTCTGGGCTTTGTTAACTGCTAGTCTAATGAACTCCTACATTATCTTATGAATTAATATTTCCAAATATTTAATAAAATGTTATATTTTTCTGTTGCCAATCTTATACTCCTGAAAAGCCTAGAGATATTTAAGGCAAATAGCAGATATTTAAACATATTTGATCAATATATGATCACTTAATCTTTGATAAAGGAGCAAGAAATTTGAAGTGGAACAAGGAAAAGCCTCTTAGGCAAGTGGTACTGGGAAAACTAGACAGCTACCTGCAAAAAATGAACTCAGATCTCTCTCTAATGCCAGACACAAAAGTCAGATCAAAGTGGATTAAAGACCTCAGTATCATACCTAAATACATAAGGTACATGGAGGAAATGTAGACAGAACCCTTCATGATACTGAAGCTAAAGACATCTTTAAGAATGAAACACCACTGAGCAAGCAAGTGGAGCATAAACATAAACATAAACAAATGGGACTACATTAAACTAAGAAGCTTTTGTACCTCAAAAGAAACAGTGACCAAAATACAGAAAGAGCCCACTGAATAGGAAAAAATATTTACCGAATACCCATCAGATAAGGAGTGAATATACAGGATATACAAGACATTAAAAGAACTGTACAAGAAAAACACCTCTAATACCATCAAAAAATGGGGAGAAGAAACGAATAGAAGCTTCCTCAAAAAGAAACACAAATGGATAAAAAGCACATGACAAAACGCTCTATATTGCTAATCAGCAGGGAGATGCAAATCAAAGCAACAATGAGATATCACCTCACACCACAGAGAATGGCACACATCGAAAAGAGCAAGAAAAACCAGTGCTGGCATGGATCTATGGAGAAAGGGATTCTCTTTCATTGTTGGTGGGAATGCTTACTGATCCAGCCTTTTTGGAAAACAATATGGACATTCCTTAAAAAACTAGAAATTGAACTCCCATTTGACCCTGCAATACCACTTCTGGGAATATATTTCGAGGGTGCAAAAAAAGCACAGTAGAAATAGCATCTGCACCTGTATGTTCATTGCAGCATTATTCACAATAGCCATGATCTGGGAACAACCTGACTGCCTGAAAAGAGTTGACTGGTTAAAGAAACGTTAGTACATCTACACAGCGGAATACTATGCAGCTGTTAGGAAATATGACATCATGAACTAAGTTTATAAGTGGATGGACATGACCAAGTATCATGCCAAGTGAAATGAGTCAGAAAGAGAGGGACAGACATAGAAGGACTGCACTCATTTGTGGAATATAAAATAACATAACATGAGACTGATAACCAGGACAGTAGAGACAAGAGCCAGGAATATTGTTCCATAGTTAGAAACCTGTATAATCAGCTAGGGGAGAAAGAAGCTGGTACAGAGAAGGGATCACTAAGTCAATGATGGTTGGAGGGATAGTTCAGGATGAGAGATACGTGCTGAAAGTAGATAAAAGACCAAACTTCATAGACTCTCAGTATCTGTATTGCAAACCATAATGCCCCAAAGTAGAGAGCTAGTATAGGGGAAATTGTGTGCCATAGAGACAAGGGGAAGGGTGGGCGGAGGGGAATACTGGGGATATTGTTGGTAGAAAATGTACACTGGTGGGTTTAATGAATATATGACTGAAATTCAAACATGAAAGCTTTGTAAATGTATCCATGATGATCCAATAAAAAACATATTTGATGAACAAAAAAATACTGTAAACATCTTTATCTCCTTTAAAAATATATGTACATGAAAAAAGCCTAGGAGGCTCAGAGAGATTTTGTTGTAGCTATTTTTAACTTTCCCACTGATAGTTTTTTTTAAATATTAATGAAATGCTTCAGTAATTAAGTACAGAATCTGCAGAAATGATTCTAATTCTTTGAAAGACAAAAAATGGCAGCTATTTAGGGAAGTTTTAGGTAAATAAGTTTCTAATACTACTATCTAAAATATTCTCGCAATATACAGGGAGAGAGCCCACAGTTAAATAACTTCAGAAAATGTAACTTCACTGCCTCCCTGCTGTAAGGAATCTGGCTAATTTATTTATTGGTAATCCAACACCTCTGTGGAATACCTATTAGTATCTATTTCACAGAAAACTTTGGGAAATGCTATTTTTAAGAGATAATATATTTTAAGAGGAAGGAATTCTCTGGATTATAAAAAATTCTCCCAAACAAGGCAAGAATTTGAATAAATAAAGAAAATAAATATTGATATAATGCTGGAGCGATAGCACAGCGGGTAGGGCGTTCGCCTTACAAGCGGCCAACATGGCCGACCCGAGTTCGATTCTTCCGCCCCTCTCGGAGAGCCCGGCAAGCTACCGAGAGTATTTGATATGCCAGACACAGTAACAATAAAGTCTCCAATGGAGACGTTACTGGGCCCGCTCGAGCAAATCGACGATCAACGGGAGGGCCTTTACCTTTACCTTTACCTATAATATTAAAGTACAACGTTTATTGAGAATTTACTTTTCATTTGAATATATGACATTATTTGACACTTATTAGCTTATTTAACTTTAATAATAAATGAAGGAGAGGTACTATTATTGATAAAAGTTCAAAGACGCTAAAGATTCTATAGAAAACAGCATGTCTGAATACGACTCTCCCTCTTAACCATTGTGTAATCACCACCAAATGACATAAAACCTCCTTCTCCAGGGAGAATAAATAAAGAACTAAAAAGGTTCCTTTCTTCATCACTTTTTCCTTTTTTTAACATTCTCTTTCTTTTCCTTCAAACACGTCCCCCCCCCCCTTGCATATTATTCCAAAAAATAGCCTTGAAAGTCTACTTTGTTATCCTCACTGTGAGACTAAAACATGGGGTTTCAGATAGAAATCTCAACTGATTTTTTCACGTCAAGGAGTCTAGCTCATTACATTAGTCAATTTCCACGTGCTGGGACAGATAAACAGGAGTATGAGATGGGGAGGAAGATACCTCAAAGGGTTCCATCAAGAATACCAGAAAGGCAACTGATGTAGGGGTGGAAGCTCCACCTAGAACTGCTTTCAACTTATTTCAAAGGCAGAATTCTTAGAAGAAAATGTATTTGGCAGTATAGGAGGAGAAGAAATACCATCATATTTTTTGTTAATTACATTTATTAGTGTGATTTGGGGTAAGTACGGCTGTCCCCTATTTTAAATCCTCTCTAGAGTTCTGGAAGATGAGTAAATTGCCTATTTGGCTATAAGTCAAAATCTATCTGAGGAAATTTGTGTAAAATTTCACTCACATGGGGATTACAAACAGAACTAAGAGCAGTAAAAAACTTAGTCTTTGCCCTCAAATCAAACAACATAGAAGTTCCCTATACCTCAGTAGATCATGGTGCCAATCACACTGATCTGACTCAGGATGGAATAGCATGTGGAAACTAGGAGGGGGTATTGTAATTAATTTATCTTTTTATTTATGTATAATGCTAGAAGTAGGATAGCAAAAAGAAGTATCTGGAAAGAAGGAACAGAGGAGACAAGTAATGCAGTGGAGTCACAATATGATGGAGGTATTCAGGACTTTGAACCTTTGTTCTCTGGTACAGAGTTTAGTAAAACACCCATAGCTTCCTCACAACTTCTTTTGGGTGCCATACTACACCAAATCTTTGGTCAACACAGAGAAGCAGTTCTAATCTCTCCAGTGAAAAAGAAGCCACAGGCCTGCCATCTTCTTGTTGAAGACTGTCACTGAGGGAGGAGAGAAGAAAGTAAGGATGTATTTGAAATTCAACTAATGTTGCATAAAGAATGATGTACATAAAAAATTGATCACGACACTACACCCACGAAAATATCATTAATAATGCAGTATTTAAACACACACCATGTCCCTCTTAATGATGAAAAGAAGTCCAAGGTCATAACTAATAAAAGTCATTCCAATGAGACCAAAAGAAGAGAGAATATCTCTGTATAGATCACTTTATAATAGCTTCTTTTGTTACTATTATCTAGCAAAGTCCAGTAGATTTTCTATGAAAAGAGTGAACAGAGTCTTTCTCAATTGGAATATTTCAAACTATCAGGCAGTCCTAGTAAAGAACAGAATTGGCAAGGGCTGGCAGTGAGGAGGAGGACAAAAATCCTCCATTTTTCTCATACCCTAATTTATAAAGTGGAGATAATGATACTTACATAACAGTGCTGTTATAAATACTAGTGTTTTAAACAATACATCAAATTAAGTATACAGTTATATATTTACACATTTTGGCTTTCTTTAATGTATTTGCTTAAAACTGAAATTAAGTAAATCAGAGAATTTTCAAAGGCTGAGGAAAGGTATATGTATGAACAAAGAGGACATCTTAGTATATGCCCTTGACATACATCCTGAGTACAATCTCCCTGTGGATGAATCACTAACCTCATCCTTCTTAAGAGTAATAAAATCTTCAGGGATATTCAATGGTAACATTATACCCACAAGTAGAAAAGAAGCAGCAATAAAAATATATTGCATCAGAAGCTCGTCTTTGGTCCTGACAGGGCTCAAAGAAAAGTTCCCCTCCTCACTGGACTCTTCTAAGACTGGAATAGCAAGCAAGTTAGCACCAGACAGATAGTAGGAGAAAAGACAAAATTTAATTGTGCATATGTAGAGAAGTTACTAGCTATAAACTTTAAAGTAAATGGAAAAAACCTGAGTGTATAATCTGAATTAAGAAAAAGGAAAAGGACAAAGAAGGGATCTGATAAAATAAAGAGGGGATGGCTATGACAAAACTTCTATATTTTTGCCTTGCCTAAAAATAGGTTTCTCAGATATAAAGGCCATTTCTGGAGATAACTGTAAATCTAATATGCGTTTTTGATATTATAGTAACTATTTTCCCAATGCCCACAAAACCTCCATTGACCTTAGTTCCACATGCCAGGATAACATGTACTTGAAAAATTTAACTTGCTATTGCTGGGGGGAAATCCTGTCTGAAAAAATTTGGGATGGGGAGGTGAGGTGGGATGTGATATTACAGTCTCATCCTTTTTTTCATTTTTTCATTTCATCATCCTGTTATTCGTCGATTGCCTCGAGCAGGCCCCAGTAACGTCTCTTTCATTCTAGCCCTGAGATTATATTCAAGGCTCTTTAGGAGAATGAGACCCGTCATTGTTACTGGTATTTGGCATATTTGGTACGCCACTGGGAGTTTGCCAGACTCTGCCCTGTGGGCAGGCTACATTCGATAGCCTGCAAGTTTGTCCAAAGTAGGAATGAGACAATAAGATGTCATAAAAAAAAAGTTCTGATAAGATGTCGCGGCCGCGCGGTTCCGGGATCTGGATTTTATAGTCTCTGAGTCTTGGCCGCTGATGGGATTACACAGCGCCAGGGGGCCAGGTGGTGGGTGTGACCCCCGCCTACTGGAATTTGGAGGATCTGGGTGGAAGATGTTCGACTCCAATCCGAGTAGGCTTGGAGGTCTCAGCCCCGGAACCGGAACAGTCTCATCCTATTAGCAAATAATTTCCTTTGTTTCTGAATCTTGGATTTCCCATCCACAAAATGGGGGCTTCTAGATTAACTCCTGGTCACACAATTCTGAAATCTGCAATTTTGTAGATAAGGAATGTTACTGAAAGTAAAGTATTTGCACGTATAGACCTGGTTTCAAACATATTTCCTCTCCTACATACTTTCAGTAAGAGCATTGTCAAGTTACTTACTCTCTAAAACCCATATTTCTGAGTGATTGAGACAAAATAGTTCCTAACTCAGAGATTTGTTTTGAGTGCTAGGTAATACAAACTAAACTTTATGGTAAAGGACAGATGTGAGAATCATGTACATTCTATTTAGTTTCAGAGATCATGTTCTCTCCACTAAAATAATGGAGAATACAAAGAATAAGGGCTGGAGCGATAGGACAATGGATAGGCCGTTTGCCTTGCATACGGCCAGCCTGGGTTCGATTCCTCCGTCTCTCTTGGAGAGCCTGGCAAGCTACCGAGAGTATCCTGCATGCACAGCAGAGCCTGGCAAACTCCCCATAGCTTATTCAATATGCAAAAAACAGTAACAAGTCTCACAATGGAGATGTTACTGGTACCTGCCCAAGCAAATCGATGAACAATGGGAGGAGGACAGTGCAGTGCTACAAAGAATAAAAAAAAATCCTCAAATCCAGAAAAGTATAACTGTAGCTCAGATTCTGTTGACAACTGCCATAGGTGGGAGGGGCTAACATAGTATATGAGTAAAAGCATCAAGCTTGTCAACATGAAAAGAGCTCTGGAATCAGAAATCAGGGAATAAAGATATATGGACTTTTGGGGTTTCAGTTTCTTCTCTGGTAACACATGGACAGAATGAATATTAATTTTATAGGTCACAAATAAGGCAATATATGTAAAAACTTCACATAGTTCCCAGGTCATAATGAAAGCTCAATAAATAATAGTTATTATTATTATAGTAGGTTGATCTAATGATGGTAACTCAAATTAGATTTTTAGAAGTGATCAGAAAATTCTAGAATAAGTAGCCCAATTCTAATTAAAAAATCAGAAGTCTATAATGGTATTTTCCATGGGCTTTTCAATTTCTGTATTACAAAAGGAAGAGTTCTGAAACCATGTGTTTTGGACTTCAATAAGGCTTTATTCTCAGAGGTATTATTTACATTTTAGATTTATTATTGTCTTCCATGGTGCTGACATGAAATAACCTTCTATTCTCTTCCATGTTAAAAAGAATACAGTGTTTCTTAGCTCAATAAATAATTCAGGGCTATATTAATATTTTAAGATGAATAAGCAATATATTTTGGCCCCTACAAAAACCATGAGGACAGAAATTAGTTATTTGTAGCTGAAATCTTAATTGAACCAACATATTGATTGTTTTTTCTTCCAGGTTTTATTGCCCACATGATGAAGGGGAGTGCCTGTTTCTATTCCAAATGTAGCAGACATAATTGCATATGCTAGATTTTGCTTTTATGAAAACTCAAAGCAGCCAACTATGACCTCAAATGCTTTTTCCCATTTTATGCTAAACAAAGAACCTCTACTCTACCCTTACCATTCACTCTTTCTCATATACATTTTCTAAGGATGATGGATTCTATTTTTCCATAAATATAATATTTCGGAATCAACAGTTATAGCTTGGCTAGAGAGGGAGAAAATAACTGTAATTTATTTCTTACATATTATGTCATTAACCATACATATGCATGATATTATTTAATATGAAAAACTCTACTGTAGGTAATATATTCTCCCTTTACATATGAAGAAACTGAAGGCTAATGTAGTTGAGTAACTTGTTAGAGGTCACCCCAAAAGAGCATCTAACCCTAAAGCCCAAGCTTCTTTCATCTCTACTAACCTAACTCATAGTATAAATTATGATAACAATAGCTAGGATATTAGGAGTACTTAATGATTTTCCAGGCATAGTTTTATGATATTTATAGACAATAATTCATTTATATCTGTTATTTATGTATATAGATTTCATTTATATCATTTGAGTATTGAAAAGATACTTTAAGATAGGAAATTTATTGTATTACATTCTGTGTTTCAGAAGAATAAAACTTGAGAATTTAAGTGTTTTCCCCTAGTTTCTCTGATAATAAGTGGAGGAGTCAGGATTTAAAATCAAATAGTGTGGTTTCGGAATCTAGTATATTAACCATTTTATATGAATTGTTTATAAACAAACAGAGGGAAAGAGGAAAGTGGGTTTTCATGAGTAGGTAGATGACATAAGAATACCCAAGGGCCATATTAACAATTCTACATAATGATAATTTATTATGATAGGACACTCACAGATGATGAGTTGGAAATGCTTATTTCTGGATGTAATCAGGAAACTTGAAAGAGGAGTCTTTCAAGCAGCTTTTTGCTAATCTGTGGTCAAATTATATTGGACCACATTTTGGTTTTGGTGAAATTATATTGACACAAAGTATTGTCTCCCCATTTGTGCCAGAAATTCCAGGAGGAGAAAGTGCCCAGATTGACTCAAATGCTCACATGGCAAATAAGTTTGTTAAACATGGCATATCAGTTTCCAACTTAGTAAGAGGCTAAATATAAAAAAAAATAAGAAATCTTAATTTTGGTGTAGATGCACATATGTAAACATGTCTTTGTATCTACACATATGTGCATGAAATTATTATACCAAACACACATACAAACACCCCACCCCCCCCGCACACACACACACACACACCAGACACCAGGGTTTTCTCAGTCAGTGGGCAGACTAATAGCCGTCTGAATCAGGAAGCATTCCCTTTGTAAGAAAGACAAATCCATCTAGTTAAGTGGACTCTGCTAAAGACTGAAGAAAATAAATAAATGTTTTAGTAGCTACTAAGTACCAGGCCATTTGCAGAGTTTCAATTATTTGCTATCTATGAATTTTAAAATATCTAATTATGAGTCCTTTAACTTCAGATCCTACACTGCCTTCTGGGCAACACATCAGGGAAATACCTCCCCATCCTGGCAATGGGTTCATTGTGATATCTGTCTTTCTTAAAATAGACAAGATACAAGAAATTTCTAACCCCATTTATTATATAAGAATAAGTCAAAGTTCTGAGCAGGGTTATTAAACGTAAATATCAGCTTTACTGAGACTCAATAACAAAATAATGTGTTAGTTATATATAGCTGTGCAAAATTGATCGATAATTCTATAGCATTTAATAGCAAACTCAGTATTTCAGCTTCTGGTGGTCAGAAATGTAGTGTCTTAGTTTTAGTAGAGGTCAGGGATGGAACTATACTTCTGATTTTCAAAGGTCTCTTGCAACCAACTTATGTTTGGAAGATAAGTTCATAAAGGTTTCTAGAGAAGAATTAATCAAATATATCAAAGTCTCCATGATTATAGTGGGCCAGATTCAACCTTGGTGTTTAAGAAACAATATGTTTCTCTCTCAGTTCCATAGGATTATTGAGTACCCATATATGCCTGGAACAAATTTTTTGGTAAGCAACTTTTCAATAAGGCTTTTAAACTAGGTTTTACTCTCAGAAAACTAAGGCTCAGAGAAATTAAAGTGACTTGACCTAGAATATATATGGCAGAGCAATATTTCAAACCCAAAACTGAGAACTCCAAAAGACTTTGAAAATATTTTTATATAATTCCATTTTACTTCCACTGAGAATTGAGTTGATAAATAATTTTAGTTTGTCAGATGAATGATAAATTATACCTTATTTGGGGTAGAAGGATGACAAAGTGGTGCACAGGAATTGCTTCTAGCAATTTTTGGTCAATCAAGCCACTGCAAGGACCCAAGAATGTGTTGCTGTGAGCGACAATGGTGCCTATGATTCACCAATTCATGCTGGCAGTGCTAAGAGGCCTCCAATAAGACACTCAGAGGTATTTGGGGCCTTGAGGATGACATCAGCTATGTTCAGATGACTAGGAGCCAGGATCAGCAGTATGAAAGGCATGCATCCAGAAAATATGGAGTTTGTTTTGCTTCAGTTTTTTCTCTTTGACAAATATTGTATGATGAGATACAAAGATAAAGAAACTAACATTTTCAAGTTATATCAAAACCAGGATTCTAGAGAAGTCTTATATCCTTAATCTATCCGAGCCTATATCAGATATTAATAATAAACACACAAGTCTATCAGTTGTCATTCTTTGGAACTACAATAAACCTGGCACTAGAGTGTTAACATAGTTTGTGGCCATTCAGCAAATCAGATAATGAATCAATTTTGATATAGTTTTGTATTCTTTCATTTTCATGTAATTCCTAAAATCTCTAAAATGTCCAAAGATAGATCAGGCTGCAGTGTACAACGTGAGTCACAGAACATTATGGGGATATTAGTAAATGTTTCACACAGAAAATGAATATATGAATGAATACTTCATATTTGCCAAGAATCAAAGGTGATATTTTCTCTTCCTACCTGTGAGACCAAAAAAAAAAACTCTCAACAAAAATTTGTAATTTCATTCACTTTCCTTCAAGGTCATCTTTCATAAATATCTAAGTAATCTACCATTCCAGTCAAACAAATGCAAAAAATAATTCTTTAAAGTGTGTACAATAATAGAAAAAGACTGACATAAATTTGAATCATTACTCATTTATTGTGAGATCTAATCTAATCTGACAGTTCTAAGGTCCCTTCTTTGAATTTTTGTTTCTCCTCTTTAAAATAGAAAATACATATCTTCAATGTCTTTATATTTCAGTAAGTTTTTACATGTAAAACTGAATAAGTAACATATAAATGCCATCAATAACTAGATTGTGTTGTTATTTTCTTTATATGACTTTGTTATTTTCTTTATATAACTTTATAGAAAGCATTTTAGTAGTATGCAATCAATTCTCAAAGGTCTTTTAATCATTTATTATAATTTAGGTTTATTATAATTTAGGGCTGGAGCTATAGCACAGCAAGTAGGGAATTTGCCTTGCATGCGGCCAAGCCGGGTTCGATTCCTCCGTCCCTCTTGGAGAGCCCGGCAAGCTACCAAGAGTATCCCGCCTGCATGCCAGAGCCTGGCAAACTCCCCCTGGTGTATTTGATATGCCAAAAACATTAACAAGTCTCACAATAGAGACATTACTGGTGCTGGTCAATCAAATTGATGAACAATGGGCGGACAGTGCAATTTAGGTTATTACAAGAGTTTTAAAGTTTATAATATCAATCTACAAAGTTACTATACCCAACTACTACCTAAGTTACCGTGACCTATCATCACTATCCGTATCACCTCTAATCTGGTCTTATCTCTTCCAACAAAGCCTCCTACTCCCAAACAGTATTTGGTGAGTAATTGAATTTTTTCTAATGCCAAGGTTTTGCTATTATTCAGTACTTGTTTTAATCTCTCTATATTCCATAGATGCGTGAGATCATCAGACTTTTGTCTTTCTTCCTCTGGCCTATTTTACAGGCACTTAATTTAATCTACATTGTACTTAATTACATGAGTCCATTGTTTTTTAGAGCTTCAGAGTATCCATTATTTATATAGACCAAAGTTTCTTGATCCATTCATCCATTGTTGGACATTTGAGTTATTTTCATATCCTGACTATTGCACTGAGCTGGAGCAATAGCACAGCAGGTAGGGAGTTTGCCTTGCAGGCAGCCAACATGGCCGACCCGAGTGCGATTCCTCCTTAGTATTTGAGTGATAATCTTTCCCCTCTCGGAGAGCCCGGCAAGCTACTGAGAGTATCTCGCCCACACGGCAAAGCCTGGCAAGCTACCTGTGACGTATTCGATATGCCAAACACAGTAACATCAAAGTCTCACAATGAAGACATTACAGGGCCCACTCGAGAAAACTGATGAACAGCGGGAGGACAGTGACAGTGGACAGTGACAGTGACTATTGCACTGCAATGAAAATACAGTGTGCATATACCCTTTTGGCATAATGTTTTTGGGGTAGATATCAACAGGTGGGATTTCTGGGTTATATGGGAGTTCTAGTCATACACTCTTGAGAAACATTCATAGTGATTTCAATAGGAAGTGAACCAAATAATGTTCCCATGAACAGTAAATAAGTTTCTTTCTCACCACATCTCTGTCAACACTGGTTGTTTCTAATCATTTTTTAAAAATATTTTTGTTTTGGATTATACTTGCAGGCAAGTGTGATACCTTCACTGAATAAAATAAACCGGGAGAGGGACAGACACAGAATGGGCTTTCTTGTATATGGGCTATAAAGAAACAGTATTGGAGTGACATAAAGAAACATAATCATAGACAAAGGACCCTAAATAACTAGATGATGTTTTTATTCAATCCTTTGTGTATGTTATTCTGGCTTGTAGAGTTCATTGAGGGAATTCACAGACTGATGTTTTTCTCTTGTATTGAGATTGTGCTTCTCTTTTGCTGCTGTAAAAAGTTTCTCTGTCTTCAGTTCTTGACCTTTTGATTTCAATAAATCTTGATGCTATTCTATTTAAACTTTCATTATTGGTAGTATTTGGGCCTCCTGGATAAGTGCTTTCATCTTCTACTTCAGACTGTAGAAATTCTGATCTACTATATCTTCAAATAACCTTCCCTCTTCCTCTTTCTTTTCCTTCTGAAATTTCATATGCTTCTAAAACTTTTCTTTTTCAGATTGTCAATCATACCCCTTATATCTCTTATTTTTTTATTATTTTGTTTTTTATTACCTCTTCTTTCTTTCCAGAGCTGTTTATATTATCTTTGATTCATTTTGTTCAAAATTCAGCTTCATTCATTCTCCTGCCGAGACTTGCTGCTGTAGTTTTTAGCTTCGCTATTTCTGTTTGAATGAGTTCTTTCATTTTTCTATCATGCCCTCTTCAAGTTTATGAATTCTGTGTTCAAATGTCATTTTCACATTATTGAGAACTGATGTGATGATTGTCATGATGTCACTGGGGATCTTCCTGAACTTGTTTTATTCTCTCTTGACACAATTAAGTTCATTTGTCTCCCCACTATTCTGGGTATTCCATGAACCAGGGCTGATGCTGGGTTGGAGCAGATGTCTGGAGACATGGGGGGACTTTCTTCCCTTAGTGGGTATATACAGGCTGCTAGAACAGTTGTGGAAATTCACACAGCACTGGTGCCTGGAAAAGTATACCTGGGAAGGGTATCTAAAACTTCTATTCAGAAATTCCAAATATAGGAACTTTCATTAAGAAACTATGCAAGTATTGGACAGCAGGTAGGATTTGCCTAGGAAAAAAACAACATGGTTCAATCCCTGGCACAACATATGTTCCCCTGAGTTCCATCAGGAGTCTACCTTGAATGCAGAGCCAGGATTTCTCTTCAAGCAGAGTCAGGTGTGGCTCCAAAACCAAAACCAACCAAACTGAAAGCAATAATAAGAATTAAGGCTAACATTTATATACAGTTGTATTTTATCATGTTTTCATTCCTAATGCATAGCCCCTTGACCCACACTGAAACTGTAGGTTGATCCTCTCATAATAGGCATTTATTAAGGTTAATGCTCTGACCTATTTCATTGTGAGTCTTATCATTGTACTGCCTTCTAGGAAAAATATTCTTTCACTTATTCAACAGATATTTATTTGATCACTCATTATATTCAATGCAAAGTGAAAGGGAATAAAAATATGAATACAATACTTTGGCCTTTCATTGAGGTTCAATATAAAAATACACTTCGCCAAGTCACAATTCCTTTATGATTTTAGTAAACTGTGCTCCTTCTCTGTTTAAAGTTCAAATATTGCTTAAACAGAGATTATCTAATGTTCCTTCTTAATAATCAAAACTCTTATTTCCTTCCTGTTTATACTATAAAATACTGTTCTTACCCATTTTAGGGTTAGTATATTTTATTTTTATGTATTCTTAAAAAAATCTTGTTTACGCTGTGATTTCACAATCTTATGCAACTTTGGAAGGGCCTGGGAAAAAGGTGGTTACTGATGCTAAATAAATTAACTTGATCACTAGACTTCCCATTAATCGTCGATTTGCTTGAGCGGGTGCCAGTACCATCTCCATTTGTCCCTGTCGTGTGCTAGTGTAGCCCAATGACGTCTGTTCATTCTAGGAACATGAAGAGCCTCAAATCAATCAATCCACTACCTCCACTACCCAGCTGCTGCCATGCAGGATGCTTTTCAGACGCTTGGGCCAAGACTCAGGCATGACTGAAGCCCCACAAAACAAGATAAGCGGAACTCTGAGACCTTGGACTCCAGGGTCAATGGACAAGGGGACTGAGATTCTCTGCTTGCTCCCACCAACCACCAGTATGAAGGGATTAAAACCAGAAGCCCCACCCTACCCTGCACTGTCTGCTTCCACCAACCACCAGAGACCCAGGGATTGGATTGCGCACAGAAGACCCCACCCTACCCCTACCGGTACTAGATAAATACCTCACCGGCAGACCTCCACTACCTCCACTACCCAACCGCACAAAGCTCCAGGACACTTTCCGGACTGCACGGAAGCGGCCGCACGACATTGTAAGACACTTAATATCCATCTTCCAGAATTGCCATACCATATTTGATAGGGCTCAAATATGGTTTGAACCATGGGAACACCTACAAGGGCGACTAGAGGCCACCCCAAAAGCCTCTATCCCTCTCGGAGGGCCTGGCAAGCTACCAAGAGTATTCCGCCCACACTGCAGAGCCTCACAAGCTACCCGTTGTGTATTCAATATGCCAAAACCAGTAATTACAATGGGTCTCATTCCCCTGACCCTGAAGGCTAAGTAAATGGTGAATGCATATATGAGTAAATGACTACATTAGTAATTTGAATCAACACTATAATTGTAATTCAATAAAAATGTATAATATTTTCAAAATAATGATATAAACCCAAATAGAGACTTAAAGAAGAATATCTTACTAATACGGAAAATCAGGAAAGCTTTTCTTGCAGGTTTTCTAAGCTGGTAGGATATTATTATTATTATTATTATTATTATTATTTATTGGATTATGAAATATAATGTAGTAAAATGGGGTTTCTTTTGTCATTAGTCAAATAGTACAGGGAGGAGAAGTGCAGAGAAGGAAATAAATCAGGAGGGAAGGGAGAAAGAAAGAAATGGAAGTAATGGGGGAACAAGGATCAGGAGCCTTTGTTATGTTGGTGATGTGGTAGAGTAGAATAGTTATATATCCAAAGTTCAGACTCAACAACACTGAAAACATAAGATCTAATTTGTAACCACAGAACCTTGAAATGTGCCTGTCAAGGTGACAGTTGTATGTTGGAGGGAGATAGCATGGGAACACTGGTGGAGGGAAGTTGACACAGTTGGTTGGATTGGTGACAATATATTGTATGCCTAAGACCCAACAATCAATAACTTTTAAAACACAGCTCTTTAATTAAATTTTTAAAAAAGACAGAGAAAAGGAAAAATTTAAAAAGAGTTAATGGAGAGGAGCTTAAAAGATATGGGATCTTAAAAAGTGAGTGGCTAGTACATTCTTCTAAGGCATTAGATCAGACTAAGCAAAATGAGTGTTGGGATACTTGTGGGGAGGATATGATTTATGCATGTTTGGAAACTGGTTGACAATCTGATTTCTATATTTTACAGTAAAAATAAGGCTCTGCAGATGGGTAGGAATCATTTTCTATAGAACCCTGAAAACTAGAGTGACGGATTTATCCTGAGTTTTATAGGCTAGGTAAGGGACAAGAAATATATTTTAAGAGAACAAGGTTACTCAGAAAAATAGTCCTGGCAACAATAAATCTGGTTACCTGTCATATTTATTTGTGTGAGTAGTGTAGAATAGGAAAAGCTGTGATGAATCAGAGAGATGGTACAGGGGTTGAGGCAGCTGCTTTGCACATGAATAACTCTGATTTGGCCTCCAGCACTACTGCACATTGTCTCCTGATCACTACTCGTAGTCGTCCCTGACCAGAGTCAGAAGTAAACACTGAACACAGATGAATGAGTCCAACTTCCCTTATAAATGCACCCCCGCCCTCGTGCAACAAAAAAAAATGAAATAAATCAGATTGCATGGATATCAGTGCAGAGTGCAAATAAAAAGCTAGAGGAGAGTAATTAAGTTTGGTTTAATGGATGAGAGTTCTGAAACTTAAAGGAATATTAGTGGGTCAGTTGGCTATGTTTGGAGGACACTAAGTACTATGCAGAAGCATATCTAAGAATATACCCAGAACCAGGATTTCAATAGTGCTGTAGCATAAAGAGGCCCAGACTTTTCTTTTGGAAAGGAAGAGGCACAAAAAGGAAGTGCAATCTTTGGCTATGATAACAATCAAATGTAGTTAATGTACTCAAAGGGACCAGGAATGCAAAGTTATGGTTCTGATGTGCACCAAGCAGGCTTGGTTATCTTATGAACTAGTTACTCTGATAGGTTGTCCATATGGCACACTGAGTATTTAGGACTGCCTACTTCTGTGTACACATCTAAATCTGCTGATTAATTAAGATTAATTAATTAAGATAAAACCTCTGGATGGTCATTTTCTTTGAACTAATTTTTTGACCTGCTGCCTACTAGTAGGCCAAGCAAATTTCTGTCTGCCTGTACATTTTAGAATATCATTTATATTTTATCTATGGTCTCTATGTCACACTCATCTATGGAGTACTTCATATATGTCTTCCTATGCACATTTATTATCTAACCATATGTGATCATGGATTCTACAAATATTGAACAATATTTGAACAATAAGAATCCTGAGTAAATGAACATTGGTAAAAGTAAAAAGTAAAGGCCCTCCTGTTGATCATCAATTTGCTCGAACGGGCCCAGTAATGTCTCCATTGGAGACTTTGTTGTTACTGTGTTTGGCATATCGAATACGTCACAGGGAGCTTTCCAGGCTCTGCTGTGCGGGCGAGATACTCTCGGTAGCTTGCCGGACTCTCCGAGAGGGGCAGAGGAATCGAACTCGGGCCGGCCATGTTGGCTGCGTGCAAGGCAAACGCCCTACCGCTGTGCTATCGCTCCAGCCCTTATTAACCAATATTTCGCTCCTGGAGCGATAGCACAGCAGTAGGGCGTTTGCCTTGCACGCAGCCAACATGAACATTGGTATTTACTCTATATGGAGTCTAGTGCCAAATATAGACTCTATATTACCCCTGAATTTCCCTAAATAATGTAACTAGAAGATGCTTTAAAATAGATCCTAAGACTGTTTTAAACTAAGAAGCTTCTGCACCTCAAAAGAAACAGTGACCAAAATACAAAGACAGTCAACAGAATGGGAAAGAATATTTGCCAAATACACATCGAATAAGGGGTTGATATCAAGGATATACAAAGTACTGGTTGAAGTCCACAAGAAGAAAACATCCAACCCCATCAAAAAATTGGGAGATGAAATGAGTAGAAACTTTCACAAAGCAGAAATCTGAATGGCTAAAAGACACATGAGAAAATGCTCCACATCATTAATCATCAGGGAGATGCAGATCAAAACCACAATGAGATATCATTTCACACCACAGAGATGGCCCATATCCATAAGAACAAAAGCAACTGGTGCTGGCACGGATGTGGCGAGAAAGGGACCCTCCTTCACTGCTGGTGGGAATGCCGACTGGTTCAGCCCTTTTGGAAAACAGTATTTACGATTCTCAAAAAATTAGAAATTGAGCTCCCATTTGACCCAGAAATACCACTCCTGGGAATATATCCCAGAGAGGCAAAAAAATATAGTCGAAGTGACATATGTAATTGTTTGTTCATTGCAGCACTCTTTACAATAGCCAGAATCTGGAAAAGACCTGAGTGCCCGAGAACAGACGACTGGTTAAGAAACTTTGGTACATTTATACAATGGAGTACTATGTAGCTGTTAGAAAAGACGTAGTCATGAAATTTACATACAAGTGGTACTACATGGAAAGTATCACATTAAGCGTAATGACTCAGAAAGAAAGGGACAGACATAGAAAGATTGCATTCATCTTGGGAACATAAAGTAACAAAATAGGAGACTAACACCCAAGAATGGCCGAGATTAGTACCAGAAATTTTGCTCCATGGCTTGGAGGCCAACTACGCATGCTAGGGGAAAAGGGAGCTCAGATAGAGGAGGGAGCACCAAATAAAGGGTGTTGGGAGAATCCTCCTAGCATGGGAGAAGCATGCTGAAAGTAGACTATAGACTGAACATGATTATCACCCATTGCCTCTTTTGCAAACCATAACACCCAATAAGAGAGAGAGAACAAAAGAGAATGCCCTGCTGCA
This sequence comes from Sorex fumeus, assembly GCF_029834395.1. Classification (NCBI taxonomy): domain Eukaryota; kingdom Metazoa; phylum Chordata; class Mammalia; order Eulipotyphla; family Soricidae; genus Sorex; species Sorex fumeus. The sequence goes on along the minus strand of NW_026606102.1, from coordinate 17,636,697 downwards.
GAAGCAGGGTGAGATGGGGGGGATAGGGGGTGGGAGGGATACTGGGATCCATGGTGGCGGAAAATGGGCACTGGTGGAGGGATGGGTATTTGATCATTGTATAATTGAAACCCAAGCACAAAAATTTTTAAATTTACAACTGTACCTCATGATGTCTCACTAATAAAAATAAGAAAAAGATCCTAAGTCAAAAAATAACATATATTCTTGATAGCGAAGTCAATGAAAATTCTATCATGTTTTTAATGAACAGAAGTATTTAACATAGTTTAGTGAGAGCTAGATCAACGTGGAAGGTAGATGATACTCAAAGAATTTAGACAGAAGGAAGAATTTCTGGAGTAATGCTAAAGTTCTACATGGATAGGATAGTAAAGAGATTTGCTATATTCAATAATAAGGTTGTTTAATAAGTGGAAAAGAAGATAATCTAAGGGCTAGAGCATGTGGCTGGCCCTGGTTTGAACTCTATCACTGCATATGGCCCCACTAGGAGTGATTCCTGAGTACAGAAACATGGTTGCATGGTCATTGTTGGATGTGATCCATAAACCAAAATAAAGTAAAGTAAAAGTCATAATAGTAATAAAAAGTATCTATAGAGAATATCTATCTCAGTAAGGAAGCACAGTTAGATAACTTGAAGTTTAATTTACAGATGATATTACAAGGAAGTTTAGAGACAGGGTAGGCACTCTTAGAAGATGATGAGTGGCTATGACCAGAAGAATATAAATAGACCTCGAATGTCATCTAGAACCATAAAGTCTTTCTACCTCTCGCAGGGATCTGGCATTAATCATGAATTCCAAAATTTTAAAGGGAACTTGTTGAAGCACATAGTCATGAGAATATGATAAGAATAAAGAGGGCAAATGCTGCAGTGACAAGTAAGAGCAAAAGGCAGGGGAAGAGGAAGAGTGAGAAAGTGGGGGCTGGAGCGAGAGTACAGTGGGGAGGGCGTTTGTCTTCCACACAGCTGACCCGGGTTTGATTCCCAGCACCCCATATGGTACCCCGAGCACTGCCAGGAGTAATTCCTGAGTGCAGAGGCAGGAGTAACCCCTGAGCATCGCCAGGTAAGACTTAAAAAGGAAAAAAAAGAGAGAGAATGAGGAAGTAAGGGGCATTGGAAATAATGAAGTAAAATGTAGTAGACTGGAAAAAAGGAGGGAGGAAAATAAAGGTAAGATACAAGAGATTCCTGACCAATATTGGTACATTGAGCATGTATCTTCTCAATTTATTGCTTTAAATAATAAAATACTGAGGTCCTATGCACTTGCAAATTTCTGATTATGTGAAAAACAGAACAGTTTTATGAATTCTTTTAGTCATAAGAAATACAAAAGGATGGCCCAGCTTTAACTTCAAGATTCCTTTGAATAAAGAAACAATAGAAAGTTAACAAGCCATTCTAATTGACTGCATCTTGCGGACTTTAAAAGTGTCAGAGTAATTTAGACGATAAAGTATTGCATAAAACATTTTATCACGTCCCTGCTGTGGTAACTTTAATAAACTGTGGTGCCTTCTGGGACCCAGATCCATATAAATTAACTGCCTTCAATGTGAAGCATCAGGGTCTTTAGCTTTCTTCAGTTCAATTATGTGTTTAATTTTATTTTTAACATTTTTAAATGACCCAAGATAAGAGCAGCTTCAGTTGTTTAATTAAACAAATGAATATTGTTATATCTGGCATGATAAAAATTCTAATTTGTCATGGTAATGTTTTATGGAAGCAAAGAGCTTCACGATTGTATTTAAGCAAGTCAGATACTCAAAAGTCTATTGCCTACCTTTTCAGAGTAATTCAATATTCTAACTTGGTTGTGGAGCTCTCTGGCTACTAATATGTGATTATTTTCACAACAACTCCAATATGTTGTTGTGAAACATTTATATAATTTATCCTAGTACAAAACTTTATATTGTGTATAATTTTAGAGACAATTTTAGAGACTTAAAACTCCCCTAATGTACTATGTACACATGATACAACATATTATGCAAGTATTTTCCTGTAGGGACATGAGAATGTACCTTGAAAACTGTGCACTACAGGGGAAATAACTGACATGCTACATACTGAAATAAACTTTTATTTACATCAAAGCCACACTTCTCATGAGTCACTCATAGGCAATAACTCAATGTCTAAGCATGTAAGAAAAGCCAGTTTGGGAGAGACACAGACTCCTCTAAATGATGATCTTGGCTCAAGAACTCACAACTTTCCTTTCCTTTTTCGATTATGGTTCAGATTCACATTATTATCTTAAGACACTTCAAGAATCCTTTGCTCTTTTTCCACATGTTCTCTTGTAGGAATTTCCTTTAGCAAAATTCTTGAAGTTTCAATATTGACTAAGGCATCAGTTGGAGATTGGAACTAATACATTAGTATTTTTTCTGTTTTATTATTAACATTGTTCTACCAGAAGACTGTAAAATCCTTAAGGACTTCATATTCATGAATATTTAGAGTGATCAAATTTCAGAACTATTCACTACATCATGAAAATAATTAACTTTTTGACAGTTTATATCCAAATATTGAACTAGTAGATAATAGAAGAATTAATGTATATAATCCTCACAAACAATTTCTGTTATGCCTATGTCAAAAGAGAAAACTGGGTCTGGAATGAAATTCATTAGAAAAATGCTTCCTTTGCCTATGCAAAAATCTAAGTTCAATCCTCAACACCAGATAAGTGTGATATTCAGCACTACAAAAGTATGGCTCCTAATACTACAGTTACAACCAGAAAAGAGGAAATAAAATAAGAAAAAAACTAAAACATGGAAAGGCAATATTTTTCAATTCTTATAGCAAGCAAATAGTAGAGGTTGGACTAGACCTAAAAGTTATCAAATTTTAGTGACTAAGGCATATTGTCTCTACGTTTCAGCTGCTTTAACAAAGGATTTATAAAACACAGAGATTCATTAAAATAGTTTCAAATTTACGGATCTATATTTTAAAAGATTTGTTAATAAAAGATAAATATTGGTTATCTTTAGGACCTACTCAAATTCCTAGATTTGGAATACAAATAAGGTATTGTTCCTGATTACCTAAAAAATATCACAATCTAATAGAGGGACTAAGAAGCAGAGGAGTAGGTACAAAATATCTCCTCACTGTGGTAAATACTGGGTAAAAGGAAGTATTGGATGAAAGCTACATTTGTATCTTGCAAAAACTAGAGAGGGATAAGAAAAAGGGCCTGAAAATTAATTTGAGTTCCTTGAACTTGTCGAAAGAATCAAGCAGTTTAAGTAGTATAGAAGCATCATTAGACTTAGATAAATGGCCTCATATGCCATTTCAAGGATTTATAAGGGGCTGAAAACAAAAATTAATCTTAAGGAAGAAAGGGAAAGTAAAACATTTTATCTATTGCCTATCATGTACAAGACTTAAGCTAGGCATTTTGTTTATATTTATTGAGTTGATTCATATATACATGATCTTGTCAAGTGGATCTTCATTTCTTAACTTTGCTAATTCACATCTTCTAAAGCAAAGAATAATTTATCATATTTTAGATATGGAATTTGAAGCTTTTATCAAATCTATCTGATTACTTGGGCTAAAGAGATTACGACAGGTAGAGCACTCACTTGGCATGCAAGCAATCTACGTTTGATCCCAAGAACCCATTATGGTCCTCTGGGCAATGTCAGGAGTGATCCCTGAGCAAAGAATCTAGAATAATCCCTGAGCACCACTGGGTTACTGGCTTTTGTCCAAAAAACAAAGAAACAAACAAATTAAAAAAAAACACACACACAATAAAACAAATCTCTCTGATTACTGAGTCTGTACTCTGCTTACCTTCTACTGTTTCAATTCCCTAGAAAATAGATACTTTTAAAATTTGTAAAAGGTTCAGAATAGCCAAAGCAACCTTAGAAAAAAAGGTTTTTTTAAAAAAGACTTGATATAAAAATACTTTTCAAAAGATGGAGTTTTTCTCTTCTTCCTTTCATTATTCCTTTCTTCCCATGTGTAAGAAAAAAAAATCTAAGGGAAAACTCACATTCGTAGAGTTTATTTCAAAGTCTTAATAATCAAAACTGCATGGTTCTAGATAGAAGACAGATTCTCAGATCAATAGAATAAAAATTGTGATCTCAGGGATAAACCCTCAGTTGTATTGTTCATACAGAACAAAGGAGCTAGTAGATGAATTTGAGGAAGGAGAGCCTCTTCAACAAGTGGTGTGGTGAAAACAGGATAGTTCTATGCAAGAATGCAAGAAATGAAATGAGACACACCTCTCACTCTATATAGAAAGGTAAATTCAGAATGATATACAGGACACTAAATCTGGTACATAAATAAAATACATCAAGGAAAACATTGGCAAAAATCTCCACAATCTCTACCACAGATGAACCTTAAATGATATGATCCCACTGGCAAGAAACAAAAGCAAAAATAAATGGGACTACATCAAGTTTAAAAGTATTGCACTATAGAAACAACAAGAACTAAAACAAAAAGAGATACCCCATGATTGTAAAAAAACACAATTTGATCTCTTCATATTGAATATATAGAAAGAAGAGAAATAAAAATAAAGCATAATAGAGAAGAAAAAAGAAAGGAAGGACACAGAAAGAAGAAAGAAAGAAAAACAGAAAATAGTAGTAAGAAAGAAGAAAGAAAGAAAGAAAAAAAGAAAGAAAGAAAGAAAGAAAGAAAGAAAGGGAGAAATAAAGAAAGGGAGAAAGAAAGGGAGAAAGAAAGAAAGGGAGAAACATGGGAAGAAAGGAATAATGAAAGAAAGAAGAGAAAAAGTCCATCTTTTGAAAAGTATTTTTATATCAAGAGTCAGAGAATTGCACAAGTAGCTAAAAGACAATGATGACTATAAGGAATCCAAGAAGGACTAAAATTTAACAATGGATAAGAAGGACATTTTACAGCAACCTTACATGGATGTATAAAGTTGAAATTTGGGGTATATGGGGCAAAAGTAGCTTAAAACAGGAGTGCAAAGAGTTTCTATAGAATAGATGATTGCAAAGTTGCAATTAATCAGCTTATTTGAGAGTAGAAAGATGTTCCCCAAAGTTGTAATTAATCAACTTATTTGAGAAGAGAAAGATGTTCCCCAGTAATTGCTTCTACTTCTTCAGTGAAGTATAACAACAACAACTGTCCTCCCATTGTTCATAGATTTCCTCAAGTGGGCCCAGTAACATCTCCATTTTGAGACTTGTAACCTATGTGAAGTATAAAAAATAAAAATCTATTGTTGCTAGGTGGTAGGTATGTTACCTCACCTAAGTTTAGGTTGAGTACTCATGACAGACCACCCTCTGTCTCTGTCCCTGTCTCTGTCTGTCTGTTTCTCTCTCTCTCTGAATTTAATCCCTTCTCCTAGGGACACTTCTGTTTGGAAGTATGAAGTAAGTTTATATAGGAATATTCAACAGAGAATGTGCATTGTACACTTCCTCTATATTCTATGGAATAGCATAGGAGACTATACTATCTCTGGGAAGGAAGTAGGCTTCAAGTTTTCTCAGACTAGAACTGAGTGGATTTCTCAATTAAAATTTTCACTGATGTGTAAGCATATGTTATGTTTCCTTTATCAGCATAGATTGATATATTTAACTGATACATTCTAACTCTTGTCCCTTTCCTCCAGAGATTTAGAACTCTAGTGGGAAAAAAAAATAAAACATCTATTTGAATCTCTTAAACATCAAGAATCATCAACTTAGTGAGACTACAGTAGTGTGACTACTGAAAGTTTGAAGATAGTTAAAATGTTGTAGAATTGCAATATTAAAGTATAACTTGACTTAGCAAATGAAGTATATTCTCACCTGAGAACTGAACTAATTTAAAGAAAAAGCATTAATCATAGCCTTATAATTCAACATGGTATATATACATGTTGATATTGAAAAATGCATACATAAAATTTAAATAATGAAAGAATGCAATGTTACTTCAATTAAAAATATATTGATCAATTGTGGCTTTGACTGTATTTTCCAGGGACATTCATTTGCTCAAATAAAATTGAAAAATAATATATTCCAGAACACTTCACATGAGTAGGGATTTTTTTTGGAAGAGGAAGGGGAAGAGAGTAAGATATTTGAAAGTATGTTCAAATGAAATAATAATATAATATTAATAATAATAACCATGACCAGTAAGTTGATAAGAAATAAAATAAGAAAACAAAGGCTAGTCTCACAACTATGTGGGAAAATTTAAATTGGCTTACTAGTACACAAAGTAAAATTATAATGTTTTCACATATAGAATTCAACAACAAAAGCTAAGTATTCAGAGAACTGGCTCTGTTTTATGTTACATTAAAGTAATAAGTGACACATCCTTATAATAAAACTAAACTCTAACTCATCTTTCAAGATTCACCACACTTAAACAATCTGGCCTCAAAAAACCTACTTAGAGTATACCTTGTCTTATGGTACAGTGGAGAGAACAAGGGGCATCCAAATTCTTGAATTTTATTCAGACCCTATCACTGAAATTAATTAATTCTCATTGTAGTTATTATATGTATATATATACATATAAAACGTCTTTAAAGAAAATTTTGATTAATTACATTTTCTTGTGCACATGTGGGCTGGAGCGATAGCACAGTGGTAGGGCGTTTGCCTTGCGGGCAGCCAACCCGGCCAAGCCGGGTTCGATTCCTCCGCCCCTCTCGGAGAGCCAGGAAAGCTACCGAGAGTATCTTGCCCGCATGATAGAGCCTGGCAAGCTCCCCATTACGTATTTGATATGCCAAACACAGTAACAAAAAGTATCAAAATGGAGACGTTACTGGGCCCGCTCGAGCAAATCGATGAACAACGGGAGGACAGTGTGCAGTGTGCTACACTTTCTTGTGCACATAGATGAGATATCAACATGTCTTTATGGTCTTCATCAATAAAATAAAATAAAATTACTACTTTCACTGCCGTGTGTGTGTGTGTGTGTGTGTGTGTGTGTGTGTGTGTGTCTTGAGATCTGTTGCTGAGATTTTTGGCTGGCATTTAACCCCTATGTTTAGTTGCTCTTTAAAGCATTAAGATTTTTAATAATCATGATAAGTAAGAAATAATATGTAATGTGAATAATTTTCCAGTTGTTAAAATACTTTCATATACAAATATATCTTATACAAATAATCTTTATAAATCAATGGGATTTACCGGACTGACAGGATCATGCTCAATTTACAGGGGAGGAAACTGAAACTTAGAGTATCAGATCAATCTTCTAATTCTTTACAGTGACTAGATAGATACTCTGCTCTTGGCAGAACTGTCATGTCATGTCTTTTACCTTGCTGTATTCCTTCTAAAAGGCCTATTAAGGCCAATTCACTTATTTAACAGTTCCCAAGTATAGGAAATAAAATGGCAAGAACAATATCCTATTGAGGTGCAGTGAGGGAAGAGTATCTATTGCTTGAATAGGGAGCCTGATATTTTCCAGGGAAATTCAGGTAACAGTGAGATAGTGAGTGGCCAGAAAACAGGACAAGACTAAATGTAATATTCAGAAATATTTTTTTTCTGAAATGATAAACCGCTTTTACAAAACTCTAGTCCCAAAACATTGATCTAAGCTTGAAACCCTCAAACTGAGCATGACAGAATGGTGCAATACACAGAAATAGGAATAACATTATGATATGTTTGAACCCAACAGTTAGGGTGCTTGCCTTTCACAGATGAAACTTTGGTTTTTTTACCACATATGAATCCCTAGGCACAACTAGTAGTAATTCCTGAGCATACAGCCAGAAGTAAGCCCTGGGCACTACTGGATGTGGCTCCCAAGGAAAAAAAGATAAAGTATGACAGAGGGTCAGATGAGACAGTCAAGAAAATTATGCATAGTAGGAAGGGGAAAGAAAAAAAAGGTTTTGAATTCATACATATTAGGCTACCATACTGTTTCTGTTACACTCTAGACTATTGTCTGAGCAAGTCACTTAACATCTCTGAAACTTGGTTTCCTTATTAATATAATGCAGAGTTATAAAAGCTTTAAGTAATATTCTCTAAACAAAGTCTAAAGAAAAGTCAAGAACAACAATTTACTTAAACTTTTTGCTCATTAATGGTAATTAGTAGTAAAATCCTACATTATACATTTTCAAGGCCTAATTCTTGTAGCCATTTTCAGTGAAAAATCTTCTTTTGTTCTATTGATAGAATTCGAATTTCATTCCTTTGGGTTACTACACTACTTTCACAGAATTATATAAATCATTCTCTTGTACATTTAAGCCACATTGTTTGGCAATTATGACAAGTCTGTGTCTTTTATTCATCATTGTGGTATTAGGGACTAACACATAGTAGGTTCCCAGTAAATGTCGAGTAAATAAATGAACAATTTTTTTGCTAATATATCAGAAGCTTTCCAAGAGAATTAACAACCAACACCTATTCATGATAACGATATTAGTTATACCAAAATACCACCATATACTAGAAATTGAGCTTCCACATGACCCAGAAAATTCACTTCTTGGCATCTGCCCCAAGGTATGCTGTAATTTATATTCAGAAATATACATTTGCACTCATATGTTTATTGCAGCACTATTCACAACAGCCCAAATATGGAAATAATTGAAGTATCAAGATCAGATGACTGTATAAAGAAACTGTGGTATGTATACAGAATGAAATACCACTCAGGTATAAGGAAAGATGAAATTTTTCAAGTTGCTGCTACATGGATGGATCTGAAAAGTATTATACTGAGTGAAGTTAGTCAGAAAGAAAGGGCGAGACATAGAATAATGTTTCTCATATGTGGGATGTACCGTAGTAAAGTTGGAGTAAAACAATGTTCAAAAGCAACATAAACTAATAAATGGTCTTCATTAGCAATCTTTCCACCAGGGAGAAACAGGGAGAGAAATCGGGGCACATGGGGCAACAGTGGAGGAAAACAGAACTCTACCATTAAAAGTACTGCAAACTAGGGTGCCTGAAATAAAATAGTAAGAGTAGAAATAGAGGTTATTTTATAATTTAAAATTTTAATTAAATATGCCTATTTTTTTTCCTGTAGATCATTGCTGAAATAGTAGTAAATAAAACAGGTATATAGGTTGAATGAGTCTTAAACCTAAAACCAACTGTATAATTGGCAAATGCTTACAGAATAAATTAAAAGTTTTGTTTTTGAAATGCTCCTGTCTCTAAAGTAGATGCTTGCAGTAACTGGACAATGGTTGCAATCTAGTACATAAGTTTTGGGAAGACATGACATTATGGCTACACAGCTCCACCAAATTGTTTTTAAGTATTTGACTGAGCTAAAGGGATCTTTAAAGACAATCTAGTTATCTCATACTAGTTCAATTACTTTATGTGTCTTCTCAAGCATGAGGGCTATTATTTTTGTTTTCATAACAGTGATAAACAAGAAACACTAAAATATTATGAATGGGCTAAACAAATCAATGGCCAACCTTGTTGCATCGCTGAACACAGTTTGAACTAAAAACAACCCAGAGAGGTCATGAATCACCAAATGAAAACACTCTGGAGAATAAGAAGACACAATAACCCAAAGAGAAAAAATGTAGTACCTTAAATTATAAGATGACCGTATGATAAGGGAAAACACACCGAGTCAAGAAATATTTATTTTATTCATCACTAATCAGCAGCCTGATGGTGCCTTCAGACTTCTAAATACCCCAAAATTGCTGTCGTGCCTTTGGCAAGACCCCAACAAATTGGGGACAAGTTTACCAAAAATGTAAATGGTCAAAAGTTAGGTATGTGGGAGGCAAACCCACAAGCCACCTCCAGCTCAGCTATATAATTAGAGGAATAGGTTTCGTGCCTTGGCCTCTTACCCCTGGCAGCCCAGTGGCCGCTATTCTTCAGAGGCCACTGGACAGTCAGGTTTGGGCCCGCAGTGACGAGACACGCAGGGCCTCACGGGATGGAGCCGGTCCTCTACTCCTCATCCCAACGAGACCCCAAGTCATCGCCCATGAACAGCCTCTCTGGCTCTTTATCAAGCTGTTTAGTGGCCATGATCCCAGAGGCTCAGAAACAAATCTCGAAACTCAGTGGCTTTTGGCAGAAGTGCGTCTGGACCCCACAGTAGGTTACTGTTGCCAGGCCATCCCAGGGGGAAAGGGTGTTGTCCCTCCGCCTGCTTCCCCCTGGTGGCTCGGTTGCCATCATCCTCCGGAGGTCATTGGACAGTCAGGTTTGGGCCCGCAGTGATGAGACATTTTGGGCCTCACAGGATGGTGGTGGAGCCGGTCCTCTCCTCCCCACCACAACCAGACCCCAAGTCATCACCCAGGAATGGCCTTTCTGGCTCCTGATCAAACTGCTTAACAGCCATGATCCCAGAGACTCAGGAGCAAATCTCAGACCCAGCAGGTTTTGGCAGAAATCCCTCCAGATTTAAGTGTTAAAATTTCAGAATTTCAAAATCGCACGGCAACTATGGCAGCCATGCGACATCATATGTTATTCATTTCCAGCAATAGAAAACAAATTGTCTATGTTTGTCTTTTCATCAGATCTGAGTGTTGGGTTAAAATATCAAATAATAATGGTGGGTCTGGTGTCAAAATACTGAATGTGATCAAAGTAGAAAGAGAGTAATGTGGAAATCATCTGCCCCACAGGTAGGGGGAGGGTGTGGGATGTTTCATTGTATGACCGAGACTTAGACCCGAAAGCTTTGTAACTGCTCTCATGGTGTTTCAATAAATAAAATTATAAAAACTGAAAAAAGTAGGGTGGAATTCATGCACAATTCAATAAGCTAATCGGTGGATGAATAAATAGCAGTACTGCTACATAAAAAAAAATCCCGTTCACAATAGTACCTCAGAAAATCAAGTACCTTGGAATCAGCTTAACCAAAGAGGTGAAGGATCTATACAATGAAAATTACAAACCACTACTTAAAGAAATAAAAGAGGACACTAGGAAATGGAGACACATCCCCTGCTCATGGATAGGGAGGATTAACATTATCAAAATGGCAATACTGCCCAAAGCACTACACAAATTTAATGCAGTCCCTATCAGGATACCCATGACATTTTTCAAAGAAATAGACAAAACAGTCCTGAAATTCATATGAAACAATAAACACCCACGAATAGCTAAAAAAAATCCTTGGGAAAAAGAAGATGGGTGGGATCACCCTCACCAACTTCAAACTGTACTACAAAGCAGTAGTAATTAAGACTGCATGGTACTGGGCTAGAAACAGACCTGCAGGGGCTGGAGCAATAGCACAGCGGGTAGTGCATTTGCCTTGTATGCAGCCAACCCGCGTTAGATTCCCAGCATCCCATATGGTACCCCGAGCATCTCCAGGAATGATTCCTGATTGCAAATCCAGAAGCAACCCCTGAGCATCGCAGGCTGTGACCCCCACCGTCCAAAAAAAAAAAGAAACAGACCTTCAGACCAATGGAACAGAGTTGAATATTCTGTCACAGGCCCCCAAATATATGACAACTTAATCTTTGACAAAGGAGCAAGAAATGTGAAGTGGAACAAGGAAATCCTCTTCAACAAGTGGTGCTGGGGAAACTGGATAGCTATCTGCAAAAAAATGAACTCTGACCTCTGTCTAATGCCAGGCACAAAAGACAGATCAATGTCGATTAAAGACCTCAATATGAGAGATGAATCCATAAGGAACATAGAGGAAAATGTAGGCAGAACTCTCCACACATTGAAGCTAAAAAAGCCTTTAGGGATGAAACAGCACTGACCATGCAAGTGGAAGCAAACATAAACAAATGGGACTACATCAAACTAAGAAGCTTCTGCACTTCAAAAGAAACAGTGACCAAAATACAGAAAGAGCCCACAGAATGGGTAAGAATATTTACCCAATACCCATCTGATAAAGGATTAATATTCAGGATATACAAGGGATTAATATTCAGGATATACAAGCCTACTCGGATTGGAGTCGAGCATCCTCCACCCAGATCCTCCAAATTCCAGTAGGCGGGGGTCACACCCACCACTTGGCCCCCTGGCACCGTGTAATCCCATCAACGGCCAAGACTCAGAGACTATAAAATCCAGCTCCCGGATGAGAACAGTGCAGTCTTCTGCCCCTGCGCCTGGCTGTTTCTCGCCGGGGCCCCTTGGAGGGGAGCGGGTTGAGCTTTCCTCCCCGCCCTGACCAGGGCTCCGGCAGCCGAAGACCTCCAGGACCAGCCACCACTATGCTGAGACCACTCTCCGCACACATGAAGGTACTGGCAGAGGGACAAATCCACGCGGGTTCTGGGGCCGAGATCTCCAAGCCTACTAGGATTGGAGTTGAGCACCTGGCCCCCTGGCGTCGTGTAATCCCATCAACAACCAAGACTCAGAGACTATAAAATCATCAGGACATCTTTTTATGACATCTTATTATCTCATTACTACTTTGGACAAACTTGCAGGCTATCGAATGTAGCCTGCCCACAGGGCAGAGTCTGGCAAACTCCCAGTGGCGTACCAAATATGCCAAATACCAGTAACAATGATGGGTCTCATTCTCCTAAAGAGCCTTGAATATAATCTCAGGGCTAGGATGAAAGAGACGTTATTGGGGCCTGCTCGAGGCAATCGATGAATAACAGGATGATGAAATGAAATGAAATGAAAATTTAAGACACTAGTAGAACTGTAGAAGAAAAAACCTCCAACCTCATCAAAAATGGGTAGAAGAAATGAACAGAAGTTTTCACAAAAAAGAAATACAAATGACCAAAAGGGACATGGAAAAATGCTCCACACTGCTAGCCACTAGGGAGATGAAAATAAAAACAACAATGAGATATCATCTCACATCACAGGTCCTGGCATACAGTCAAAAGAACAAAAGCAACAAGTGATGGTGTGGATGTGGAGAAAAAGGGACACTCTTTCAATGTTGGTGGAAATGCCCACTAGTCCAGCCTTTCTGGAAAACAATATGGATAGTCCTTCAAAAACTAGAATCTGAGCTTCCATATGATCCTGCAATACCACTCCTGGGAATATATCCCAAGGATGCAAAAAAGCAAAGTAGAAATGTCATCTGTATCTATATGTTCATTGCAGCACAGTTCACAATAGTCAAAATCTGGAAACAACCCAAGTGCCCTAGAACAGATGACTAGTTGAAGAAACTTTGGTACATCTACACAACGGAATACTATGAAGCTGCCAGGAGAGATGAAGTCATGAACTTTGCTTATAAATGGATAGACATGGAGAGTATCATGCTAAGTGAAATGAATCAGAAAGAGAGGGACAGACATAGGACTGCACTCATTTGTGGAGTATAAAACAACATAACCTGAGGCTGACATTTAAGGATAGTAGATACAGAGAACAGATAGATTGCTCCATAGCTGGAAGTCTGCCTCATGAGCAAAGGGGAGAAGGAAGCTGGAACAGAGAAGGGATACCTAAGAAAAAGATGGCTGGAGGAATTGACCGGGATGGGAGATGTGTGCAGAAAGAAGATAAAGGACCAAATTTGATAAACGCTCAGGGTCTGTATTGCAAACCATAAAGCCCAAAAGTAGAGAGAGATTGTGGGTAATCATGTCTACCATTGAGGCAGGGGGAGAGTTGGAAATGGGGGGGGTATACTGGGGATATTGGTAATGCGGAATTTGCACTGGTGGAGGAATGGGTGTTTGATCATTTTGTGATTGTAACCCAAACATAAAAACTTGTAACTATCTCACGGTGATTCAATAAAATTAAATATATATGTGAAATATTTATGAGGCAACATCAACAGAACTTGGTGATGTTACTGGTACCTGCTCGAGCAAATCAATGAACAACAGGAAGACAGTGCTACTGTGCTCATGTAGTATTTACCAGGATTATGATATAATGAATTTTCTAGTGACTAGCTAGTGTCATAATTCTCAAAAAAAAGATTATTCATCAATAGCAAGTTTCAGACAAAAAAATAAAAAGGAAGTAATAATAACAACTGTTATTAACTTGCATCTACTATATAGGGATATTTTTAAATGGAGATGATGGGGACACTGAAGCTCAGGTAGGTTAAATAACTTGCAAATATCCAGCAGAAAATTAAAAATAAGGACTGTCAAAATTTTTAGGCTCATGCTACGCTGCTAAAATTTACTGGGTTAGTTGATGTATGTCTCCTCTTAGCCCATGACCAGTGATGGGCTTAGCCTTGATCACGGTGGAGTTTCTAAGCCAAAAGACAGAGATTAGATTTCCCAGGTAAAGGTACTGAAGCTTAGAAAAGGAAGTGGAATCAATAAGCCACATAAAACTCTGGTGACCTACACAGAGGCAGCCTAACATTCACTCACATATTCTACGAACCAACAACAGCTTGAACCACATAGATAGGACATGCACTCCATAATTCATTCTGGAAAATAGATAATTATAGGAGGTTGTCAGATTCAATAGGCAAATGCTGGGGAAATAAAAACAACAAATTATGAAAGAGCTGATATTTGTTCAGGCAGACATCTGTCTTCTGTTAGAGGATTTATGGATGTTTTTCAACACAAGGTTTTAAATATTACTTGGAAAAACCTCTCATCAGCACGATTTGTAGGGCAAAGCCAAATTCCTGCTTTCAGCGGGTCTTCTCATACTACTAGAGGGTTGGTGCCCACAGCTATTTTCAGAGGGGAGCAAGAGGCATAAGCATTCTCAAAACAACCAATATATCCTCTTCAGAAAGCACTTTCCACGCCTATGAGCCCATGATCCATAATACCTCTACTTATGTGCAATTGATTCCCACCTTCTCAGTTTTGGTCTCTCTGTTCCAGTGGATATTCTCCTCCCTTGTAAGATATCTTAAATTCCCAGGTTCTTCAGAAAACCTTCACCAAATGCTTCATCCCATGCTGATCCCTAGCACACTGACTGGGGGTCCAAAATATAGTATACTGATCTCTGTAACCTAGAACTTGGTAATCTTCTAAAGCCTTCAAATATGAGAAAATAATTTGTATTCAGTTAGAGTAATAACTTGGGAAATAGTTCTGTTACTTCTTGGGTAGTGATATGAGCAACATATAAATCTCTCAGTAAGCCTCAATTACATTCTCATAAGAATATAATACAAATACTAAAGTACAAAATACAAAAGGCTAAAATACAAGAAAAGCATTTTCAGAAGTGAATTTTAAAAAATGGAAAACTATGTTAAATTGAAGAGCACCAGATAGAAGTAACCCTTTATCTTCAAATTTCTCCAGCACTTCAGTTCTACTACAGAACTATCATCAACACAACTCAGAGGTTAGAATTTAGCTTATAAGGTACCTTGTACAAACTACAGTTTACATTCTCAAGTCAGGTGCCTCTGATGGCCATTTGAAAAAATCTGGTCTTGTTAAGTCACTAAACTGGTTCAGATGTTAGTTTCTTTATCCACTTACTAGAGTTAATAACATGAATTGTCCTGATTACTCCAACTGGTATTATTAACATGAAATAGACATGATGTGAGAGTAATTTGTAAACTGTGAAACATTAGAAAGTTTCTTTTTATTCGTTGTATCTTATTTTTCTAATGAGGCAATACATTTCAGCAGATGCAAGATGTTGATTCATCATTTGACCCTTATATCCTAGGAGCATAAAGGAAGGGACAATGATTAGTTTAACTATACTATGCCAGGCACAGTGCTAGGAGCATATCATAATTTTATTTACCTTTCATACAACTCTGTTCTTATTTTTCTCTAGACTTGTCTACCAGAAAGCACAGATATTCGATACATATTTATTGATGTAAAAAAAGTAGTTACGACTTGGGAGTTTAACAAACTGTTAGAGACTACAAGTGGAGTAAGAGTGTATAATTCTACTAACAAATGACAACAATGGTAAGTGACCCTAAGGGGGCAGAAATTACTGATTCTCTTTCTCAACATAGTGTCATAGTCTATTTTAATGAAAATCATCAGCATATTGCCCTTGAGCTTATCTTATCAAATGTAGAGTGGGATTTATCTTCAGAACCCTCATGGCCACAAGTTAATGTTATACTAAAATTCAGAGTCAGCCCTAAGGATTGTATTAAAATTTAGAAACACAACTTTATCTCAAGAGATTTCACAGGAACTGTACTATGTTTATTATGTGTTCTTATGTAAAACCCTGTGGTAATTACACACAAATGAGAGAATCATAAAAGACTTGGCAGTTTTCTTGATATGTTTGAGAATCTATGATAGCCTTTCATATTCCCCCTGGATGTGAGAGCATATCATACTGAATTAAATTGTTGTCTTTACTCCCAGAAATACAACATGTTTATACTTCAAAATTATGCAGTTATTTCATCTTTTCTGACAGCTGCATAGTATTCCACTGTGTAGATGTACCAAAGTTTCTGTCGCCAGTTACCTGTTCTCAGGCACTCGGATTTTTCCATATTTTGACTATTGTGAACAGGGCAGCAATGAACATATAGGTGCAGATGTTATTTTGACTGTACAGTTTTGCCTCTCCAGGATATATTTTCAGGAGTGGTATTGCTGGGTCAAATGGGAGTTCAATTTCTAATTTTTTTGAGAATTATCCATACTGTCAGCACCAGGTTGGTCCCATCAACGGCCAAGACGCAGAGACTATAAAACCCAGCTCCCAGAGGAGAACAGTGCAGTCTCCTGCCACAGCTCCTGGCTGTCCTCACTGGGGCCCCTTGGAGGGGGAAGGGTTGAGTTTCTCCCTCCCACCCCCCCGCCCCGAACAGAGCCCCAGCAGCTGAGGTCCTCCGGATCCAGCCATGGCCATGCTGGGACCACTTTCCACACGTCCGGATAGACCTCATTCATGACGGTGCTGAGGTCTCGAAGCCTACTCGGATTGGGACTGGGCCTTCTCCAACCAGACCCCCCCACATCTTCCAGTAGGTAGGTGTCACACCCACCAGCTGCCGCCAGCGCCAGGTTGGTCCCATCAACGGCCAAGACACAGAGACTATAAAACCCTGCTCCCGGACGAGCGTGGCCGCAAATGCGGCCGCATGACATCTTATTATCTTTCCTTTGGAGAACTTGGCAGGCTACCAAAAGTATCCTGCCCTCACGGCAGACTCTGGCAAACTTTCCATGTCATACTCAATATGCCAAATACCAGTAACAATGATGGGTCTCATCCTCCCTAATCCTGAAAGAGCATTGAAATGGTTCTTTTAAAATCTCAGGGCTAGGTAGAAGGAGACATAACTGGTGCCTGCTCGAGACAATCGATGAACAACAGGATGATCGTGATCGTGATCCATACTGTAAGTGGTTCTACATGGAAAGTATCGTGATAAGTGAAATGAGCCAGAAAGAGAGGGCCTGACTTGGAAAGACTGCACTCATATGGGGAATATAAAGTAACAGAATGGGAGACGAACACCCACTAATAGTTGAGATAAGGACCAGGAGGTCTGCTCTATGTCTTGGAAGCTGGCAGCATATGCTGGGGTAAAAGGCAGCTCAGACAGAGAAGGGAACATCAAATAAAGAGTGTTTGAAGGATTCACTCGGGATGCGAGATGTGTGCTGAAAGTAGACTATAGACAGAACATTATTGCCACTCAATGTCTCTTTTGCAAACCACAGCACTCAAAAGGAGAGAGATAACAAAGGGGAATGCCCTGCCACAGAGGTAGGGTGGGGTGAGGGAGATGGGGGTGGGAGGGATAATGGGATCAGTGGTGGTAGAGAATGGGTACTAGTGGAGGGATGGGTACTCGATCATTGTATAACTGAAACCCAAGCATGAAAGTTTGTAAGTCTACAATTTGTACCTCATGGTGTTTCGCTAATAAAAAAAAGAAATGAAAAGATCTATGTAAATTCCCAGATGTCTCACCTATGTAAATGATCAATCACACCTATATCCTTACCTCAACCTCCCTTCAGATGTTTTGTAAGTATGCTTCTGCATTAAGTGGGCCATTTTCACCATAAAAAGAAATTATGTAGTTATCTTCTACTTAGTCTGCTTACTTCTTTTGGAGTCTTGTAGTCTATTTTCCTTTGAATCACAAAAATGCATTCCTAATAGTCAAATCTATTTGTATAAACTTCCTTCTATAGTTCCTTATGATCTATGGGATAACTTAAATTTTTTTAATGCTTTAAGGATAATGCTATCTCCCTTTGTCCTGCTCCACCGCCTAGGCTCACAACATATGTATATATATCTATAAAATAGTCATATGTTCTACTTCTATTGAAAAGTATTATTACTTTGGTTTCTGGGACATACCTGGTGGTCCTTTGGAGCTATTTAAAATTCTATGCTCACCCTTGGAGGCTCTTAGGGGACCATGCAGAGCCAGGGATCAATCCAAGACCAGAATAAGGCATGAGATAGCTTATCTTATTGATCCATATCTCTGGCCTCACAAATGTTCATCTTTCTAAAAATTGCTTTGTTTTTCATTCATCTTGAGCTATATATAAAATGATACATGTTCTGTTCCCCTCCAAATGAAAATAACTAATAATTCTTCAACAATCAATTCAAACATTATTATCCAGAGGGAGACTTCTCTAATCTCTTTTTATATAGCCTCAAACTTAGCTTTTCCAAGATTAAGTTATCTCTCCTTAGTACTCTAACTAATCCTATAACCCCATAACAGAATTTCCTACACTATATTGCTCATTCTTGGTTTTTGACATGTTACAGAACATGCACAAAATCCCAAAACTAAAAACATGACTATCTAGTCAAACTACTTCATTGTAGATGAAGAAGCTAAGATACAGCAAGATGAAATAAGTTGCTAAAAGTCCTCCCTTCCTACCTCCTCTTTCTGCTTCCCTCCCTCTCTTCCTCTCCCTCTCTTTCTCCTTCTCACTTTCTTTCCCTTTCTTCTTATAAATTACTACAAATATTAAAGATAAATAAAAGGGAAGAAAACTAACATATACAAGTTTCAGACATAAAGGTGCATAGAATTGACTTTCACACATTTTGACTTCGACTATGCAACCCTCAAATATTTGTTGTTGTCATTTTTCTATGAATTGAGGCAGAGTTCCTTGAGCGTCTATGGCCTTGGAGCTAAGTTAGAGCAGACTTAGAATTTTATGCAAACTTCTTCCAAGTCCAGTGCTTCTTCTATCACTTAATATATACATTATTTGAACTACTCAAAACTGCTCTGCTGTAGGACAAATAATTCAAGAAAAAAAAGAACATTTTGGGGGTGGAGCAGAGAGATGGTATAACAGATAAGGTGCTTGCCTTGCATGATCCAAATAGAGTTTAATCCCTAGAACCCTATATGGTCCCCCAACTAATGCAAGGAATGATCCTGGAGCAGAGAGTCAGGAGTAAGCCCTGAACATTGCTGGCTGTGTATACTCACTACCCCCCTCTACAGACACACAACCCTCTACACAGTGGCTTTGCTTTAAATATCATATTTGCAGGCATAATGATTTGGGATTTCAAACATTGAACATTTATCACTAAATGAAAATCTGTACAGAAATAAGAAAACATAGTAACAGCATACGAAATCTCTGTTTATAAAAGTATCTTATCCTAGTTACCACAGATGTGCTCGCAAATGTCATGATATACAGGTTGCTGAGAACCATAATGCTAATTAGGGCAAAAATGTCTCTTCTTAGACAAAGTCAGATGCCATTGCTGTGTCCTTTAAAAATAACTTTTGACCTTCTATAGTAGAAGGTCAAAGCTTACATTTAAATGTCAGTATTTCAATAAAATACCTCACATTCATGAAGTATAGAGAATAACAACATAGGTTTTAGCAAATTCAGACAGAAGAGGATTTGTCACTTTTGGCTTGCTACTTACTAAATGTGTGACCTTAGCTTCTGTGAGCCCTAGTTTCCTCATTTATAAAATGAAGACAATGATAATGTCCTTTAAACATGTCAGAAGATTTTAGTGCTGTGGGGTTTTGAGGCACCTGGAACAGGACACAATGTCATAGACCTCTACTCTTCATCTTCTCCTGATTACAATGTTCTGCCAAAAGTTGTCACGTTCATTTGACAATTTTGAGTCAAGCAGGACGGATGTTACTTTCCCATTTTATGTAAAATACAAGGTTGACTTAGAAGTATTAGTTAATAATTATGTGAACTGGGAAGAAAATCCAGGTTTTCCTATTTCATGCTTTACAATATTAACTCACTCAAAAAAATATTCACATACAAACTCTTGAGCTACAGCAGTGAAAGACAGGTCAATTGCTGTTCCCTATGGAAATTCCTCTTGACTTCATAGATTCTAAAGAAAGGGGAAAAGGAAATATTCAGGAAATGCAGAAAGGTCACACCAGATATTTTATGTAAACTGGCTACAAACAAAGCACCATAGACAGCTCTTGTTTCAGTCCTCTGGCTCCTAAAGGAGGATCCTCCAAAATCTGGCAAGGGTGGGGGTGGGGGGTGAGTAATACCACTTACCCAAAGTTAATCATATGCTGAAGGGTCATATACTTGTCATCACGAGAATACAACAAATCTTTCTCCTTCACCACCCTTGGAACAGGCTGTGATGTTACTTTAGAAATGTTTCGATGTGTCTACAGAGCTATTTTAGCATTCTCTTAGTTATACCAATCAACACTTCAAAACAAGAGAAACTTGGACATATGTTCTTCCTGATCATGCCTCACATTGAACTAAAACAGTCTTAACACATTAAAAACACGAAGGAAGTTCTCGCTACTTCCCCCTCACACCTCCCTGCCTCATGACCCAGTTTATGTACTGATTTTACTTGGCTTATGCAACGCCCTGCCTAATTCCCTGCCCTCACATTTCTTCCCTCCCTAAAACTGGAGCTCCTTGACTCAATATTATTCTTGCAAGTATTTGAGGATTCTTCCTTCAGCAGTTCAGGAAAATCAGCTTAATCTCCTATATCTCAACTCTAGAGAATAACTAGGTAGTAAATGACAATTAAACATGGATTTTTACTAGTTCAATTTCTGAGACATTTTCCCTATAATATCACTAGTTTTGTCCTTGATTACTATCTCTAGAGTGCCTTGGCTTCTCCCTCCGTTTCTGTCTCTGAAACTAAAAGTTCCCCTCTGCTCCATGTTCATGGCTTATCACAAAAAGGGGATAATTTGCCCTTCCATTATTCTGTGCTTCTTGTCCCTTCATAAAATCTTGGCATCAGTCAATTTCAAGGTTCAATGTTCCCCAACATCTACATAATTTCATTATTACTTCATACTAACTTGTACTAAGGATACTTATCTAGCTACTGTCTTAAAACTATTATCTAATACTATTATTCAACGCTAATCTAAAATAAGATCTTCTGTACACCTATAATGCTTTACAAAGAAAGCAGGAAAACTGTGTAGTGTAATTGATAGAGTATGAAATTTTAGTTGCATAATCATAGCTGTTCCAAATTTTGTAGGCCTTGGGAATTTTGGTAGACTTTTTGAGTATCAACTATCTTATCTAGGTGGTAATAAAACACGCCTAGTACATTGCAGGTGTGCAATAAATGACTGTTAAAATATTTGTGTACAATATGTACACAAACAACTGACACAAGGTATTAGAATATGATGTGTACCACAGATTCCAGAAAGAATAAAATTAACATATCTTTATCTGGTTTATGGATCCATCTCTAGGGCAAAGTATCTGAACTCAGTCTTTGGAAAATGCTTAGAATGTAAACATAAAAAGGTAAAAAATTTAAAAAAATAGAATAATATAAGAATGGTATTAGTAAAAAACACGAGCAATATTAGAAATGTCAGAAGACACATGTTGACTTAAGCAGAAAGAGGGAGAATGCATATACTAATAGAAATTATTTTTCTAGAGATTCAAATGATGTCAGCTACATAGACAAATGACTGAAGTGAAACTTTAGAAAAATTCTAACATCATCAGAAAACTTGGAAAACACACCAATACTTCTCTGGCATGGATCCATGAGAAGGTTTCGGTAAGAACAATTTGGCTTTTGCCAGCATTCATAAACGGTGTAAATAAGATTCAGAACTTTGAGTACAAAGGGAAAGCTCAAAGCATGCATTTTATTTTGTTGTTGTTGTAAAGACACAGCAGTCTTTTTGGGCTTTATTAGAAAATTCTCGTGCCAGCTGTCTTCTTTTCTCTGACTCACATTCACACAATATGCCTCTCTCTTGTTTCTCTTCAGTACTGCACTCAGATACTAATGAATTTTTGGAATAGAAAACCCAAAAGAATATTAAAATTAGAAAAAGGAGTCCGTTGAGTTAATTTCACTGAAGTGCATCACAACATACTGCAATGCTATAAGAATGAATATTCAAATAGGAATTCAGTCATGGGAAAATTAATTAAGAAAAATGTTATTGCTAATATTTCGTTTTATACATTTAATATGCAGAAACACACAACCATCTATTTGCTCATGTTAACAATAATAAAAGTCAGACATTTATGAAAAGCAAATATCCAAGATTTCTTATTGAGTTACTTTCAAAGTATTTTTAATTTAAAAAAGTAACTATATTTCCAGAAATCAGTTTCTAAATTTGTTTTCTTTGGGGCCATACCTGGCACTAATCAGATATCCCTCTTGGTGATGCTCAGGGGACCATATACAATACAGGGGATCAAACTTTTGCATGCAAGGCAAGCACACTTCCCTCTGTACTATCTTTCTATTCCAGTAGTCAGTTTCAAAAAGACAAATCCCATAATTTTTAATTCTTTTTATTATAATAATCCCATACATTTTGTTTAATTTATTTAATATAATCTAAATTTTCTTAAGAACAAAGTAAAAGCTACAATCTTCATGTGTGGTTTATGTGTATCTTATTTCATTTTACATACCTGAATTCCTCCAGATAAGTTGCTTCCTTACAAATCTCACTTCTTTGCACCTATGTGCTTGTATATAACATTTGAACTATTTTCAGATGCAGCTCAACATCTCTCCCTCCTCCCCTCTGATAGCCATAGGTCTTAGTGAGTGTTCCCTTGGCACATTGGATTTACTGCCAGTTAACAGCAAACATTGCACACCTACAGAATATTAGAAACTATGCCAGGAATCTATGTATTTTAGATGCATATTATTTTTTTGGCTGCTGACCCACTACACAGCACATTAACTGACTGATTAAAAAATACTTCATTATAACACTGCACTCAGGATCTCGGTTCAATGGTAAATAAATATATAATCCTGGACTCAGTTTATAGTCTAATTACACACATAATTAATACAGGACATTTGAGTAATAACCTCTATATCTCATAGCATCTAAATATTTTTGAATGAGCAAATAAAAATAAATTTTTAGTGGAATATGTATGGTGGTTGGTAATATGGAACTTTAACACAAAAGTACCCGGATTCCAGAGAACATAATGTTAAAAAACAATTTGACATGTCAGTAAGAAAACTGAATTTGCATTCAAAACACTCCTATTAGTCTACAACTGTACCTCATAGTGTTTCACAAAAAAAAAAAAAAAAACACAGCACTCTTATTTGAGTCACAGTCCTCGGGTTTTCTAAATGTGTGACTTTGAGAAAGTCTTTATTGAATCATAGAATATTATCAGTTATTGCCTTAGAAAGAGCTAAAATCCTCTCTTCATACCAAAGATAAAGAATCACAAAGAACATAGTGGGAATACCACTTCAGTGACTGTACTTTTAAGGCCAATTCTGACTTTTTGGCAGTTGTTTCCTGAAACATTACACTAAGAAGGACACTGAAACTATCCAGATTGTTCATGAAGAAGTACTGTGTTGAATTAGAAATATCTGTCTATAAGAGCTCAAAAAAGTAGTATGTTCCCTATTATTTGCTACCCCATTAGACAGTAAATATCCATAAAATTCTTGTAAGTAGATTAGAGCTGTAAAGCTGGGAGCAGTATATAATGGAAAGAAAGAATAGAACAGAACAGAACAGAACAGAAAAGAATAGAATAGAATGGAGAGCCAAAGACAAGAACCCTGGACTGGCTAACTGGACTATTAGAGAAAAATATTTTTACTTTTGTTATTCTTGTATCTTATTCTAAATTATAAAAGTCTTATTTTCTGGCACATAATAGATGGTTGGATTAGTGAGTAAATGAATATACAATTCATGTTTCTCTTCTATATGACCTTGGGCAGGTCCTAAATGTAATATATTATATTACACTATACATTTTTATGCTGTTTTTGTTTGTTTGTTTTCCTTTAATTTTTTTCCATTTTATAAATTTATTTATTGAATCACCGTGAAAGCTTTCGGGTTTAAGTCTCTGTCATACAATGATGAAACACCCGTCTCTTCACCAGTACCCATTTTCATCACCAAAAACTCCAGTATAACTCCCATACCACACCCTCCCCCAACCTGTGGGGCAGATGACTTACACATCACTCTCTCTACTTTGATCATATTGAATAGTTTGACACCAGACCCACCATTATAATTTGGGATTTTATCCCAACACTCAGATCTGCTAAAAAGGCAACCATAAATCTTTTGTTTTCAATTGCTGTTTATGAATAGCGTATGATGTCACGTGGCCACAACAGAGGCTGTGCTGTTTTGGAATTCCTAAATTTTAACAATTAAATCTGGAGAGAGGGGGTATGGTGCTGCCAGCAGGTCAATCTGTACCTGTGAGGCGAGTGCATCAGCAGCCTGATGGCACTATCAGACTTTCAGATACCACAATATTGCTGCTGTGTTTGTGGCAAAGTTTACCAAGAAAGTAAATGGCAAAAAGTCAGGTATGTGGGAGACACACCCACAGACCACCTCCAGCTCAGCTATATAATTGGAAGCATGGCCTCCCTGGTTCCTGATAGAACAGCTTAACAGCCATGATCCCAGAGACTCAGAAATGAATCTCAGAACCCAAAGGTTTTTGGCAGAAATGTGTAATGTTCCTGCAGTAGGTTACCGGTGCTGGGCCAATCCAGGTGGGAATAGGTTTCTTGCCTTGGCCTGTTCCCCCTGGCAGCCCAGTGACTGCCATCCTCCAGAGGCCATTGGACAGTCAGGTTTGGGCCTGCAGTGACGAGACACGCGGGGCCTCACCAGATGGGGGTGGAACCGGCCCATTCCTCCCCATCCCAACGAGACACCAAGTCTCTGCCTACAAATGGGCTCTCTGGCTCCTGATCAAGCTGATTAACAGCCATGATCCCAGAGACTCAGAAACAAATCTCAAAACCCAGTGGCTTTTGGCAGAAATGCATCTGGACCGCATACAAGGTGGTCGCTGCCTCAGAGCTTATTGGAAAGCCAGGTATGAGCCAGCAGTGATGAGGCAAATGCAGTCTCATGGGAAGGGGGGTGGTACCGACTTGTCCTTCACATCCTACCAAGGTCATGTGTTTCCCCCCACAAGCGGCTCTCCAGCACTTCCATGGCTCCAGAGGCAAAAGGACTTAATCAGAGCCCGGCAGCTTGCGGCAGAAAAGTGAATGAACCATGCGTTAAACTATGGCAGCATGCCTCCCCAGGAGGGAAAGGGTGTTGCTCCCTTCTGCCTCTCCTCCCCCCACTCCCCCGCAGCAGCAGTGTGGCCACCAACTCAGAGCTTATAGGAAAGCCAGGTGTGAGCCAGCGGTGACGGGGCAACTGCAGTCTCATGGGAAGGGGGGCGGTACCGGCTCCCCCTTCACGCCCTACTGAGGTCACAAGTTGCCCTCCACGAGTGGCTCTACAACACAGTCATAACAACAGACCCACAGAAACCAATCTCATAATTATCAGGCTCTTTGCAGAAATCCAAAATCATTATATGACTCATAACCAGCTGTAGGCAGGGTGATACATTTCACCAAAACTCCTCAGTGCCACCCTCGAGAATATCATGCGATGACTGGAATGGGAAGGAATGGGAGTGAAGATAGATGGTCAGCAACTACACCACTTGTGCTTTGCTGATGACATCATTCTAATAACACCAAACATTAGCCAAGCGGCACAAATGCTGGCTGACTAGGACTGTGAGTGTGGAAAGGTCAGACTACAGCTGAATCTCTCAAAGACAATGTTTATGAGAAAGAGCCTCGTTCCTGATGCCCCGTTCGCTCTCAACTGAACGACCATCTCTGAATGCAATAGTTATGTGTACCTAGGTCGAGAAGTCAACATGAGGAATGACTTGGCACCTGAGTTGCACAGGAGGAAGAGAGCAGCTTGGAACGCCTTCAAGAGCGTCAAAGAAATAGCTAAGAGGACGAAGAACCTCCGGCTCCAGGCATATCTCTTTGATTACACTGTTCTTCCTGCATTAACATACGCCTGAGAGACCTGGGTTCTATGCAAACAGAATGAGAAAGCTATTTGGGTCTCCCAAAGAGGAATCTAAAGAGCTATGCTTGGAGTATCACGTTTCACTCAAATGAGAGAAAGAATCCTGAGTTCCGACCTCCGTTGACAATCAAGAATCAAGGATGCTGTGATAGCACAGCGATAGGGAGTTGGATTCCTCTGCCCCTCTCGGAGAGCCCAGCAAGTTACCCGTGATGTATTCGATATGCCAAACACAGTAACAACAAAGTCTCCAATGGAGATGTTACTGGGCCCGCTGGAGCAAATCGATGAACAACGGGAGGACAGTGACAGTGACAGTGACAGTCTCATTTGCCAAGGCGTCAAAAATCAGATGGGCTGGACACGTAATGAGATTTGGAGATGACCGCTGGACTAGAGCCGTCACCGACTAGATTCCAGGGGACATCACAAGACTGTGTGGCCGCCCACCTACCAGATGGTCAGACTTCATCTAGATCCTGATCGATCGTTTTGAGGCTCTTCAAGTTCCTAGAACGAACAGATGCCATTGGGCTACACTAGTAGGCGACAGGGACAAATGGAGATGTTACTGGTGCCCGCTCAAGCAAATCGATGATTAATGGGAAGTCAAGTGATCAAGCTTTAGAAAACAAAGTATTTCAAAATGCCTTTTCAGCAATTCTGATTGATGGGGGTGGGGGATTCTAAACAATAATGGTGCATCTTTTGGCAAAATAATGAATGTAATCAATGTAGAGAAAAATTAAGTAGAAATCACCTGCCTCACAGGCATAGGGTGCGGTGGGAGGGGGTCTATGGGGTTCTTGGTGGTGAAAAATGACTACTAGTGAAGGAAAAGTTGTTTGATCATTGTATGACCTAGACTTAAACCCGAAAGCTTTATAACTTTTCCCACAATGATTCAATAAATAAATATAAGAAGAAAAATAAATCTGGAGGGATTTTTGCCAAAACCTGCTGGTTTCCTAGATTGGTTCCTGAGTCTCTGGGGTCATGGCCATTTAGTGGCTTGATCAGGAGCCAGAGAGGCCATTTGTGGGCGGTGACCCAGGGTCTCATTGCGGTAGAGAGGAAAGGGCCGACCCCACCCCAATCCCATGACCTGACTGTCCATTGGCCTCTGGAGGATGGGGGCCACCGAGCCGCCAAGAGGGAGGAGGTGGAGGGATAGCACCCTTTCTCCCCTGGGGTGTCCCGGTGCTGGTAACCTATTGCAGGAACCAGATGCATTTCTGCCAAAAGCCCCTGGATTTTAAGATTTTTATCTGAGTCTCTGGGATCATGGCCATTAAGTAGCTTGATCAGGAGCCAGAGAGGCTTTTCTGGGTGGCGACTCGGGGTCTCAATTGGGGCAGGGAGGAAAGGGCCGGCTCCATCCCCATCCTGTAAGGCCCATGTGATTCGTCACTGCAGGCCCAAACCTAACTGCTCAATGGCCTTTGGAGGATGGTGGCCACGGAGCCGCCAGGGGGAACAGACCAAGGCACGAAAACTTTTCCCACCTGGGGTGACTCGGCACCGGTAACCTACTGCGAGGAACAGACACATTTCTGCCAAAAGCTGGCTGGGTTCCGAGATTTGTTTCTGAGTCTCTTAGATCACAGCCATTAAAGCAGCTTGATCAGGAGGAAGAGAGGCTTTTCGTGGACGGCGACTCGGGGTCTCATTAGGGTGAGGAAGAAAAGGTCAGCTCCATCCCCATCCCATGAGGCCCCATGTGTCTCGTCACTTCAGGCCCAAATCTGACTGTTCAATGGCCTCTAGAGGATAGCAGTCAACAAGCCACCAAGAGGGAGCAGGCAGAGGGGCAGCATCCTTTCCCCCCTGGGGTGACCCGGCGCCGGTAATTTACTGTGGGGACTGGTGCGTTTCTGCCAAAAGCCTCTGAGTTCTGAGATTTGTTTCTGAGTCTCTGGGATCATGGCTGTTAAACAGTTTAATCAGGAACCAGAGAGGTCTTGCCTAAATTATAAGCTGAGCTGGAGGTGACTTGTGGGTTTGTCTCCCACATACCTAACTTTTGGCCATTTACTTTCTTGGTAAACTTGGTCCCAAGTTGTTGGGGTCTTGCCAAAGGCACGGCAGCAATTTTGGGGTATCTAGAAGTCTGAAGGCACCATCAGGCTGCTGATGCAGTCGCCTCACAGGTACAGATTGACCTGTTGGCAGCACCATACACCTTGATCACTTGATCACTTGACATCCCGTTATTCATTGATTCGCTCGAGCAGGCACCAGCAACGTCTCCATTCATCCCTGTCGCATGCTAATGTAGCACAATGGCAAGGAACACAAAGAGCCTCAAATTGATTGTTCTGGTTCTTGATGAAGTCTGACCATCTCATAGGTGTGCGGCCACGTGATCTTTTGACGTCCCGTAGAATCCAGTCGGTAATGGTTCTAGTCCAGCAGTCATCTCCAAATCTCATTACATGTCCAGCCCATCTGATTTTCGACACCTTGGCAAATGAGACAGAATCCCTGATTCTTGACAGTTGAGGAAGGTCAGAACTTCAGATTCTTTCTCTCATTTGAGTGAAGCGTGATACTCCAAGCATACTTCTTTCGATTCCTCTTTGGGAGACTCAAATAGTGCTCTCATCATGTTTGTGTAGGGCCCAGGTCTCTGAGACGTATGTTAATGCAGGAAGAACAGTGGAATCAAAGAGATGTGCTCAGACCTGGAAGTTCTTCATCCTCTTACCTATTTCTTCAATGTTCTTGAAGGTGTTCCAAGCTGCTCTCTTTCTCCTGCGCAACTCAGGTGCCAGGTCATTCCTCATGTTGACTTCTCGACCTAGGTACACATAGCTGTTGCATTCGGAGATGTTTGTCCCATTGAGAGTGAATGGAACATCAGGAATGAGACCATTTCTCATAAACACTGTCTTTGTTAGATTCAGCTGTAGTCTGACCCTTCCACACTCACGGTTGAAGTCGGCTAGCATTTGTGCCGCTTGGCTGATGTTTTGTGTTATAAGAATGATGTCATCAGCGATGCGCAGGTGGTGTCGTTGCTGACCACCTATCTTCACTCCCATTCCTTCCCATTCCAGTCATCACATGATGTTCTCGAGGGTGGCACTGAAGAGTTTCGGTGAATAGTATCACCCTGCCAAACGCTTCCCTTGACATCAATGATAACCTTCCTGTAGAATGATGAGATCCTGGTAGTGAATCCACAATACAGCTCACAGAGGATGCTCGTGTATTGAGTTTGAACGCCCTGTTTGGCTAGGGCCTCGATAACCACTTCAGTCTCAACAGAATCAAAGGCCTTCTTTAAATCAATGAAGGTTAGACAGAGCGGCATCTTGAACTCCCGAGAAACCTCAATGAGCTTGACTATTGTGTGGATGTGGTCGATTGTGCTAAATCCTTTTTGGAAACCGGCTTGCTCACACAGTTGTCCTTCATCTAGTGTTCTACTAATACTATTCCAGATGACTCGAGTGAACAGCTTATAGACGACAGACAGCAGGCAGATCGGGCGATAGTTGCCACTGTCCTGGATGTCTCCCTTCTTGAACAGTAGTACAGTCCTGCTGGTTTTCCACTGGGACAGAACCTTGCATTCAGACAGTAGCATGTGAAGAGCCGAGCCAGTGTGTTTATGAGTACTGATGGCAGGTTCTTCAGGTTTTCGGTTCTGACCTTGTCTGGGCCAGGTGCTGTTCGATTCTTTACCAATGAAATGGCGTGTCGGATTTCAGAAGGATTTCATACCCCAGTAAAATTGTTTTTTATTTGCTTAATCACAGTGAGATACACACTTACAAGGTTGTTCACAATTGAACTTCAGTATATATTGCTTCAACACCCCTCCTTTCACCTTCACAGTATGTATTTCCCACCACCAATGTCTCCAGTTCTCCTCCTGCACCACCCCCACTTCCTGCTTGCCTCTGTGGAAAGCACTCTCTCTCTCTCCCCCTCCACACCTCCCTCCCTTTCTCTGTCTCTCTTCCCTCCTGCCCCTTTTGGGCATAATGATTTGCAATGCAGATACTAATACTGAAAGGTTATCATGTGTATCCCTTTACATTTATATTCCAACACTCTCTTTTTGGCCAGAGTGATAATTTCTAACTATTATTTCATACTAGTTCCTTCCCTACCCTAACTACTCTTTGCCCCAAACATATTTGTGGAAAGCTTCTAACCACCGACCAGTCCTCATGTCCCTATTTTACCTGGTACCTTGGATATTAGTCTCATACTTTATTTTTAATATTCCACAAATGAACAGGGTCATTCTATATCTGTGCCTCTCCTTCTCATTTCACTCAGCATGATACTCTCAACTTGACCATCCATTTATAAGCAAATTTCATGATCTCATTTTTTCCTAACATCTATATAGTATTCTGGCATTTACATATATAATAGTTTCTTTATCCAATCCTCTGTTCTTGAGCACTTGGGTTTTTTCCATATCACATCAGTTTAAATTAACTATAATTTGATAAAGCTCTCAAAAGTTTGGACATTTAACCTTTATTAATTCACTTGAACCATTCCATAATACAGAGAAGTGGACAATGGTACAACTATTTTTTAACTGAAGAAACATGGGTTAATAAAACTCCTTAGTGTTTATACAATTTGGTGTCAGTTTCCATACTAGTGGCAAAGGGGATTTGCCATTTGTAATTTGTTTTACCCCACTGGTAAAACTCAAATCACTGCAAATTTAAAAACATAGTTTGAACACAAGATCTTTGTAATATTTTGCCTGATGGGAATGGTAATTTCTTTAGTTTATTTCTTGTTTATTTATATCATGAAACCTGAAAAAAAGGAACTTTTGATAACCAAATTTAACTTTTAAATGGTCGTTGAAGCAATGTTTAGGGAACTCAGTGGCCACTCCTTGCTCTGCTTGGCTGTGTAGGCAGGATGGTTCAATACTCAGATCACGGATTAGGAAGTTAGTATCCTCTTGCAGGTTGCTCTGAACCAGAAGAAAGGAATTGAGCCTGCCTTTTGGTCTGAAGCTTTGCATAGTTTTTCTAGTATAAGGGAGGGATACTAAAGGGATACAAATTTCCTGCTTAAAGAAATAATTCAAAATTCCTTATCTTTTCAGGGCCTGCAACTCTGGGCTTTGTTCCTTCCTGATCCCATAGATGAGTTTCTTTTCCTACTGTTGAAAGAGAAAATTACAGTTCTTTTAGGGAAAAAAGTTTGAATCTAAGCTTGGCTTTTTATAAATCATGTTAATTTGGAAATAAGCTATTGGTTTGACTTTGCATTCATCAGAGTCAAGGGTGGATTGCGTTTCTGTAGTCCTCTTTGTCCTTAATTAACAACCATTGAATAACCATATTAATTAGTGGGTCTCAGAGATACTTTGCCTCACCCTTCACCGCAATGAATAATTAAAAGTCCCATCAATAAAACAGCTGCATTCATAATTTCTATAAACCTATTAAGAAACAATAAATATCATTATAGTTCAGCTTCTCTTTATTTCAACCCCACTTCTCTGTTCTTGTCTGTTTCCATAAGGATTTTTGAATTATATAGTGCATGACGAACTAGCAAAGGTTGCATGTGATTACTTTGATCTGAGGAGTCAGGGTATGTAATTAACAGAATAAATCAGACAAAAGTTTTCTAAGAAAAGAACAACTTAAATTAGAAATATCATGTGGTCTTAGAGACCTGGAGCTACTACTTTTTGGATTTTAATTTCAAAGAAAACTAAAATTTTTTAATTTTATTTGGATTCAAAATATCCAGTTTAGGTTTTAAATTGGACATTCTGATATTTCTTTTCAACGAAACTATGAAAATATTATTGAATACACACACTGTCTGTTAAGCATAATTTATGAGAAATATAGGTAATAAATTAGAAACAGTATCTACCCTCAAAAATTTTGCTAATAGAATAGAAAGTTCTTTCAGACAGTTCAGATTCATGTCTCATATGTCAAAGAAGGACAAAGCCTGTATGGATGAAGTATTTTTCAATTTAAATGTTTCTTAGTTCCCATAAAACTTAATTGAGAAGTTTTCATTCTGTTGTTTTTATTTTTCTACTTATTCCCACTATATATCTATGCTTCTCTAAACTAACTGTATTACTTATCATAGATAACTTTATACCATATAGTTGTTTAATCCATAATGAAGAAAGATTTACTAATCTAGCATTGAAGTTTAAATTTATTATTCCCAGTATTTTTAATGATGGGATATCATGGGCAATGCACAGCGGGTAGGGCGTCTGCCTTGCACGCAGCCAACATGGCCGACCCGAGTTCGATTCCTCCGCCCCTCTCAGAGAGCCGGCAAGCTACCGAGAGTATTCGATATGCCAGACACAGTAACAACAATAAGTTTACACAAAGAAAAATAAATCTTTAGATAAACATCATATTTGATACTTACAATATCATTATCCTATTTATTTTAAAAAGAATCAACTGAACTTTTAGAGATTAATTTAAAGCATATACATCAGTTATTTTCAATTATATATGTGTGTGTTGTGTATGTGTGTGTGAAACATATGTTAAAAGAAAATGTTACTTAAATTTTAAAAACTTTGCGGGGTAAAGGGAACTTGGGCTACAGCCAGTAGATAATTGGCTCTATGCTTAGGGATCATTCCTATTGGTATTCGAGTACCCATATATGGTACCTGGGATTGAACCTATTTCACCACATGAAAGGCAAGCACCCGATCCGCTGTACTCTCTCTGTAGTCTCTTTGAAGGACATATAAAAAAGATAAATTGATGAGGGAAAGGCATTACTCAAGTCTGTTGACCCTAACTCTACTGCTAATTTCAGTAGGGTATGCCTCTGTTAAATTCCTGGCTAAAATTTCTCTTCTATTAAAGTGTTTGGCTAAACTTGAGCCAAAACTTATTCTCAGAATTCTAACATGAACATTAATTATTTGAGATTTGGTGTTTTGCAATATGATATGCACTTCTTTTTCGTCTCTACTGGATCTGAGACTTGAACTCTCTCCAGCTCTCACTTGAAGACGTTTTCTGTTTCTGTCCTGTCCTATACAGCATACTATGGCTCTCGTTGCACTCTTAACAGCCTTTATGAATGGTTTATAAAATTTCTTGTTTATTTTGGGTCAGTTTCCACAAGTCACATGGCATAACCCAAAATTATGCCTTATGAGCATCACATACACACAGTAGGCGCTGAATAAATTATGGATTCTTTGTTTGCAGTAACATATATTTAAATCTCTTAATTATAGAATTCCTTACTCCTAGGAGTTTTGCATATCAGAAACATAACTTTTGATAGATCAAAAAGTCTTAGCATGTTTTATAATTCTAGTTATTTTCCATTTTGCCAAATTTCCTTTTGATGTGAAGTAGCACTGTAGCTCTGTCCTCCCGTTGTTCATCGATTTGCTCAAGTGGGCACCAGTAACGTCTCCATTGTGTGACTTGTTGTTACTGTTTTTGTCATATTGAATATGCCACGGGGAGCTTGCCAGGCTCTGTCATGTGGGTGGAATACTCTCGGTAGTTTGCCAGGCTCTCCGAGAGCAATGGAGGAATCAAACCCGGGTCAGCTGCGTGCAAGGCAAAAGCCCTACCTGCTCTGCCTAGGACTAAATAAAACTTAATTGTACTTTTTTAAAAGAATGTATCTAAAAATGTATATAAGGAAGTGAAAAAGACACGTGCCAAACAAATAAAAATTTACTTCTTCAGTTATATTTAAATAGAATAACATTATATGCTAGGTTTTTTTAAAAATGAAAACAAAATGACATTCAAGAAGTCATTACTGCTTTCTTACCACAAAATTTTATTTGAAATTTTATGTATAAAATTGAATCTAATACTGTAACCTTATTTAATTAAGTAATATTCAGTACTTTCTGCTGAGGATCTGGTCTTTCTTCCTAATAGGCTAGACAGACCTGGCAAACTCAATATTAGTTTTCTGAATTTTCGTTGCATTCCTGGCAAGAAGGAAGACACATGTATTCAGGTCATGGAGAAAAAGGGAGGTAGAAGATGCGATATGATTAAAAATCAATGAGTAAAAAAAGGTAGGATGAATGGGTATTTACTCCAGTGACAATGAAGAGCAAAGTAACAACCTGACACCCCTAAGTTTAAACCAAGGGGCTCCCTCAACAACAAAGGTAACAATTTGTGCAGATGATTGCTAGTACATAACTATATGTGAATACATGAAGTATTCTCTGAGTGAGAGTTGTACTTAAGATTCATCTTTTGGGTAAGAGAAACAGTACAGTGATTAAGGCATTTGCCTTGCATGCAAATCCTGCTTCAATCCCCAATGCCTCATATGGATTCTCTGAGTACCATAGGAATAATTCTTTGAGCAGAGAGCCAGAAATAAGGCCCAAGTAATGCTGGGTGTAGCCCCCAAACAAAAATAATAAAAGGAGGAATTCCATGTTAAAAAGAAAATGTACTTGAAGTGTCCTGTAAATTAATGAATAGATGGAATCAATAACACCATTAATTATTCTAAAAGTATTTTTAAAATTATGTATCAATATATAATATCAAAGAACTCATATCAGATGAAGCAATTTTGAGAAAAGAGGACTAAGCTGAAGACTCCACAGTTCTTGATTTCAAAACAAATTAGAAAGCTATACAAGCAAACAGAATGGTGCTGATGTTTAAAAAAATAAAAAAGACATAAGTCACTGGAGCAAACTAAGTATCTCAGATATAAATCCTAATCTACTTGATCAAATAATCTTTCATAAAAATGCCAAGTGTACCTAATATAATAAGGATGTTGTCTTTGGCAAATAGTGTTGGAAAAGTTAAATAATCATCTTTTATAGAAATGAAGATAATCTTATACCATATATAAAAATTAACTCAAAATAGATTATAGTCATAAACATAAGTCATCAAACAAAATATCTTGAAGTTTTATAACATTTGAAACAGCAATGAGTTTTGGAATTATACCAAAAGCATAAAGAACAACAAAAAAGAAAAGAATAAAAGAGATTAGGTTAAGCTTAAAACTTTCTACAAAGCAAAATAAATAATAAACAAAAGTAAATCTGTATCATAGGAAAAGTATTTTTAAAAAGTATATCAGTTAGAGAATTAATCACTTGATCACTTGACTTCCCACTAATCATCGATTTGTTCGAACAGGCGCCAGTAACGTCTCCATTTGTCCCCGTCGTGTGCTAGTGTAGCCCAATGGCGTCTGTTCGCTCTAGGAACACGAAGAGCCTCAAACCAATCATTCAGGATCTTGATGAAGAAGTCTGACCATCTGGTAGGTGGGCGACCATGCGGTCTTTTGACATCCCATTGAATCCAGTTGGTGACGGCTCTAGTCCAGCGGTCGTCTCTAAATCTCATTACATGACCAGCCCATCTGATTTTTGACACCTTAGCAAACGAGATAGTGTCCCCGATTCTTGATCATGGACGGAGGTCGGAACTCCGGATTCTTTCTCTTGTTTGAGTGAAACGTGATATTCCAAGCATAGCTCTTTCAATTCCTCTTTGGGAGACCTGAATAGCGTTCTCATCCTGTTTGCATAGGGCCCAGGTCCCTGAGGCTTATGTTGATGCAAGCAGAACAGTGGAATCAAAGAGATGTGCCCAGAGCCGGAGGTTCTTTGTCCTCTTAGCTATTTTTTTGACGCTCTTGAAGGCTTTCCAAGCCTCTCTCTTCCTCCTGTACAGCTCGGGTGCCAGGTCATTCATCATGTTGACTTCTTGACCTAGGTACACATAGCTGTTGCATTCGGAGATGGTCGTTCCATTGAGAGCAAATGGGGCGTCAGGAACGAGGCTGTTTCTCATAAACATTGTCTTCGTAAGATTCAGCTGTAGTCCAACATTTTCACACTCATGGTTGAAGTCGGCCAGCATTTGTGCCACTTGGCTAATGTTTGGTGTTATTAAAACAATGTCATCAGCAAAGCAGAGGTGGTGTAGTTGCCGACCATCTATCTTCACTCCCATTCCTTCCCATTCAAGTCGTTGCATGATGTTCTCGAGGGTGGCACTGAAGAGTTTCGGTGAAATTCTTGACAAACCCCTCTCTTGACATCAATGATTACTTCTTTGTAGAATGGTGAGATCCTGGTAGTGAATCCGTAATACAGCTCATGGAGGATCTTGATGTATTGAGCTTGAATGCCCTGATTGGCTAGGGCTTCAATGACCGCTTCCGTCTCAACAGAATCAAAGGCCTTTTTTAAATCAATGAACGTTAGACAGAGCGGCATCTTAAACTCCTGAGAAACCTCAATGAGCTTGGTTATCGTGTGGATATGGTCGATGGTGCTGAATCCTTTTCAGAACCTGGCTTGCTTGCACGGTTGTCCTTCATCTAGTGTTCTGCCAATCCTATTTAGGATGACTTGAGTGAACAACTTGTAGTTGACAGACAATAGTCAGATTGGGCGATAGTTGCCAATGTCATGGATGTCTCACTTCTTGTACAGTAGTACAGTCCTGCTGGTTTTCCATTGGGATGGAACCTTGCATTCAGACAGGTAGCATGTGAAGAGCCGAGCTAGCATATTGATAAGTACTGACGGCAGGTTCTTTAGGTGTTCAGGTTTGACCTTGTCTGGGCCGGGTACTGTTCGTTTCTTTACTGACAAAATGGCATGTCAGATTTCGGAAGGGAGAACATTGGGAACGACATATCCATCCTGTGGAATTTGGTATGTCAGCAAGTGGACATAGCTATTGAAGAGATTTGAGTAGAAGTCATGGATAATCTTCTCCATTGCCATTCTGGAAGATGTGATAGATCCAGCAGAACGTTGGAGGGCAGAAAATTAATATCCAAACTATATACAGAATGCTACAACTCACCTCCTCTTCCCAGTTTGTGTATAGAGGTTAATAGTACAGTATTTTGAGCTCTATGACTGCATCACATATCTGCTACATTATTCCTTTGATAGATGTATGATGTGTAAATGTTTTCTTCACATTCCATAAGGCATCATTTAATTTTAGCTAATTTCTTTTCTAGTACAGAAACATTTAATTATTATTTATTGAAAAATTTATTGAAGTCATGTAGTTTATGGGTATTAGAGGTTGGCTCCTGCAGCTGGGTCCCTTGGGGTGGGGAGGGCCCTCACCCACCCCCCCTCTGGCGTGGAGTCTGGTTGCATGGTTATGGGGGCCTCATTTTATGCTCCCTTCCAGGAAAAGTAGCTGTGAGTTCTGGAGGAGGGCCGATGAGGAGATTACCTGGCACCAGCAGAAGGTGGCTTGTGGGTGTGACCCCTGGGTCGCCGGAGATGGGGAACCAGGCAGAGGATCTCTGCTCCTGGGTTCCATTGAGCCCAGAGCTCAAGGTCACAAAGTTCTGCATTACCTGAGTTCCGTGGGACTTCACTCATGTGTGAGGCTCAGCCCAAGCATGTGGAAAACAGCCTGGATTTTCCCACTGGTATGCAGAGGTAGAGGGACCTCTGGAAATGTATTCCAGCTGACCTCCACTACCCAATTGCCGCCATGCTCCAGGCCACTTCCCACACCCAGGCCGAGTCTCACATGTGAGTGAACATATTCCTGGACACTCCTTACCTGTTTTCCATAATTACCACACCATATTTAATGGGGTTCAGACAATAGGCAACAAATCATGGAGGGAATTTATACATCTCAGAGAGCCCGGCAAACTACCTAGAGTATCCTGCCTGCATGGCAGAGCCTGGCAAGCTACCCGTGTCATATTCGATATGACCAAAACAGTAACAATAAGGGTCTCACTCCCTGACCCTGAAAGAGACTCCAATATGGCAGCATTGGGAAAGACAAGTAAGGAGAGGATGCTAAAATCTCAGGGCTTGGACGAATGGAGACGTTACTGGCACCTGCTCGAGTAAATTGATGAACAACAGGATGACAGTGTTATAGTGAGACAGTGAATGTAGTTTATGACATTTTCCATATTACTGATCCATATTATCAATGCTATTTCACTGTCCCCACCATCAGAGTGGCAATAACCACCCTCACAAGTCCTTGTCCCACTCTCCTTTATAGCATTAGTTCATTGTTTTGTAGACAACAAATGGACATAAATCTTGAGATATAGCTAATAGAAACTCTATGAAAATTTGGTGTAGCTGACTTGTTTATTGCTCCACCATCCCTGGCGATGCTCACCTCTGGATAATATTACTGGGCCTATTCTTGAACGCCACACATATTTCCAATGGGGGAAAGAGCCCTTCCCTCCCAGGTGTGTCCCAGCAGCCTTTACATCCATCCTGCATCATATTAAGGTACCATACCACAGCTCCTAAAG
This sequence comes from Sorex fumeus, assembly GCF_029834395.1. Lineage (NCBI taxonomy): Eukaryota > Metazoa > Chordata > Mammalia > Eulipotyphla > Soricidae > Sorex > Sorex fumeus. The sequence goes on along the minus strand of NW_026606102.1, from coordinate 17,598,086 downwards.
CACATGGCCATACAGTAGATCTATTAAACAAATTACATGCTGCTTACAGTTATAATTTCTGTCATTCTGTGAGGACAGGCAGAGAAAACAGAAAGCCACCTCTAGATAATCCCTGACCATCTTCCTGGGGGAAAGGAAGGTTGTTAACTACAAAACTCACCCCCAGCACCAGATCACTAGAAAACCCGAAGGGGAAACATGTAGCAACTTACCAAGCTCAATAAGCGAAAAAAATGTCACCAAAGACATAAACAACAACAATAAATCTTCAGACAATGACACTAGGATAAGAATGTTCAATGAGTTAAAAGAAGTGATAGCATATGTAATCATAGCAAAGCACAATAAAGCAGTGTAGTGAAATGATAAAGCGATTACAGTCAGAAATGAATAACATGGTAGGTGATAAAAAAAAAAGTCAACAGAAGCTCTGAATAACAGACTAACAGAAGTTGAGCAAAAGATTGAGGAGCTCCAAGATGAGAAGGAGGAACCAGCTAGGAAACAGCAGAAAGTAGAAAATAGTCTGAAAAGAAATAAACAGCATACTAGCGAACTATGGGATGAGTTCAAGAGGATCAATTTAAGAATCACTGGAGTCCCTGAATTATAGGAAGGCAATGTGAAGAAACAAAATTAAAGAAATCATCAATAAGAACTTCCTAGAGCTGAGGATTACTGGCACTGGTATACAAGAGGTCCGAAGGGTCCTATTGAAAATAGTTTCAATTAGGAAAACTCTAAGACAAATTATACTAAAAACGAAAAATCTGAAGATAGTGACAGATTGAAAGTGGCAAGATCATGTGCTCAAGGAACGTGTCTGGCACTGTTCAGGTAACCCAAACTGGGTTCAGCTGTATATTGGTTAAGTGTTATAACCCCTTAACTATTGATCTCCTCTTCTCATTTGAGACTTTTTCCCCTCCAGCTAATTAATCGAGCTGCTTTGTCATTAACTGTCCATATATCTACAGGTTTATTTCAGGGATCCTAATTCTATTCCATTGGTTTTAAAGTATGATTTTATTTCAGTACAGTGCTTTTTTGATATCTCTAGCTTTGTAGTAGAGTTCAGAGCCACAGATGCAGGTCTCTCTTTTTTTTTTAATCTCAGAATTTCTTTGTTTTTTTGAGTTTTATAGTTCCAAATTTCAGTAGTTTTATTTTTGAGTGTCCTTGAATAATGCCATAGGAATTTTGAGAGGGATGGAAATAGATCAATACAATGCTTTGGGTTGTACGTTTATTTTAACAGTGTTAGTTCATCCAGTGCATGAACATAAGTATTTTTCCATTTACTTGACTGAGAGTTCAAATTTGTTGAGAATTTTTATTGTGAATGATTGTTCAATGAATATTTTCAAAATATTTTTCTAAAGCTACTGAAATGATAATATGATTCATATATTTCTTTTTGTTTATATGGAGTATACTAATAATTTATTTGTGTATATCTCTGAATATATTTATATCTTGGAGTAATTTTCATTGGATCTTGGTTTGTGATCATTTTGACATATTGTTGAAGACTTTCTGCTAAAATTTTGTTGAGAAGCTGTACATCTATGTTCATCAAAGCTATCAATCTATAATTTTATTTTGAAGCAATGTCACTAATATATGTTTTGGGAATTGGGAAAATATTAGTCTCATAGAAGCTGTAAGGAAGAATTCCTCTTACTTAGTTTCCAGAAAAGCTTAAGAAGTATAGTACTAGGTCCTTTCTGAGGGTCTGATAGAACTCACAAGTGAATTTATTTGGAGCAGGATTCCTATTCTTAGCTCCTGTTTTTTTTTTTTTTTAATCACACCATCTTTTTCTTCTTTCTAGAAACAGCTACACAGCGATGAACATATAGTGGCCTGTGTTAGCTGGTTATTTTATGTTCTAGGCACCAGGATGTGCATTACAGAAAATAAGTCAAATCAACTATCATTTCTATGTCTCTTATCTCCTCATGCAGCCACAATTTTTAATAAACAACCTTCTTAAAATTAACTATTTCCCCTGAATGGTTTTAACTTATTGCAGAAGTTCCGTGTTTTCTATTTGAAGATATCAGCATACAAGATTTCCTGGATAAAAGTGGCTGCCCTCTCTTTTCCACTGTTCTCTGTATATCTAAAACAAGTTCCAACTGTAGCCGAAGGGACATCTGCACTTGTTTGTTCATTGCAGCACTCTTTACAGTAGCCAGAAACTGGAAGAGACCTGAGTGCCCAAGAACAGATGACTGGTTAAAGAAACTTTGGTACATCTACACAATGGAGTACTATGTGGCTCTTAGAAGAGATGAAATCACGAACTTTACATACAAGTGGTACAATATGGAAAGTATCATGCTAAGCGAAATGAGTCAGAAAGAGAGGGATAGACATAGAAAGATAGCATTCATCTGGGGGATATAAAATAATAAAATATGAGATTAATACCCACAACACCAGGAGAATTACTCCATAACTTAGAGGCCAGCTGGGTATTCTAGGGGAAAGGACAATTCAGATGGAGAGGGGAACGCCAAGTGGAGGGTGTTTGGAGGATCCTCCCAGGAGGGGAGATGCAGGTTGAAAGTAGACTGGACTGAACATGTTCGCCACTCAATGCCTCTTTGGCTGATCACAGCGCCCAGGAGGAGAGAGAGAACAGGGGGGAATGCCCTGCCACAGTGGCAGGGGGGGATGGGGGGATGGGAGGATGGGGGGGAGGGATATTATCCTGGTGGTGGAAAATGGGCACTGGTGGAGGGATGGGTATTTGATCGTGGTATGACCGAGATCCAAGCACAAAATTTGTAAATCTACAACTGTACCTCATGTTGTTTCACTAATAAAAAAGAAAAAAAAAAGCAAAAAAAAAAAATCTGTTCTCAAAAACTAAAAAAAAAAAAAAAAACAAGTTCCATCCACTTATAAAATTCTTTCTGTTTAAACTGAATCAACGTGTATTTCTTATGATTGCATGGTTAAATAAACTATTGGAATGTGTGGTATAAACAATCCTACACTCTCCATGATCACTCTCAATAGAAAGACAGAGTGGCAGTCGAGATAAGAAGGTGGAATCCTAGTTATAAGAAAATTTGACGAGGGTCCAATAATTCCCAGCTTAGGTCCTAATTCTAATTTGCCCCGGGAATGGAATCTGAGTAACAGTTTCTAAATTGGCCTAGGTTGTGTCTAAAATACTAAGGGGTTTATATCAGATGACCCCCCAAAACCCTTTAATGTTTCTTTCACAAATTGCATTTAATATATGCATACTTCCTATATAAATTTATACTTAAGAAATTTTTTCAAAGTACTTATATAGCCCGGCAAGCTACCGAGAGTATTCGATATGCCAAACACAGTAACAACAAAGTCTCCAAAGGAGACTTTACTGGGCCCGCTCAAGCAAATCGACGATCAACGGGAGGGCCTTTACCTTTATAAATGGAAATTTTATTACAGATATGTTCATTGCTTTTATGATATTATAATCAAATTCTTGGATCTCCGCGAAGTTCAAAGATTATTAGTAAATAATCTAGTTTTTTCACAGTCTTTTCTCTGACTTAGTCAGAGAGCAAATTTACTGTTAAAACAGAATTGATAAGGAACAAGAGGAGCTTATTTTAGTAGAAGTGTTCCTCCTGCTTTCTCCTTCTCTCCTTCATTCTTCTCACCCGTGACTACTTTACTAAACCTCATATTGATTCTTCTTTCTCCATTTCCTACTTTTCTTAACTATTATTTCCTCCATATGTATTTTTCATCTCTGCGATTAAGTTTTTGATCCTGTTCAAATCCTTTCCTGACATTTCTTTCATATTTCTATGTATTAATAGAATGAAGAAATTTAACATCATGTGTCAACCTTCTCCCAGTGAGTAGATTTTATTAGTTTGGCATTCTCATCTAGATTCTAAACTGCAGATATGTTACTGACGAAAAATTAGCAGAGATGATCAAAATGGGGAAGGAACTGCATGCCAGAATATATCGGAAACATTAGAAAGAATTATACAAATAAAAATATCAAAGCCTTGGAGCAGAAAAGTGAATGGACTATGCCTTAATCCAGGCCATCATGTCTGCCCGGAGGGGAAAGGGTGTTGCCCCATTTGCCCTCTCCTCTCTGGAAAGAAAGATGGCGGCCACATGGGAGCCTTGTGGACAGCAGGTATGAGCCGGGGGTGTGGGGGCGACTAAAACCTCATGGGAAGGGGGGCGTTCCAGTCCGTCCTTCACGCCCTACCGAGGTCACCAGTTGCCCCCCACGAGCGGCTCTCTAGCACGGCCACGACCCCAGAAGCACAAGGACTTAATGCAGAACCCAGCAGCTTAGAGCAGAAAAGTGAACGGACTATGCGTTCATCCAGGCCATCATGTCTGCCCAGAGGGGAAAGGGTGCTGCTCCCTTCCACCCTCCCCCCTCTGGAAGGAAAGATGGCGGCCGCATGGGAGCTTTGTGGAGAGCAGGTATGAGCCGGGGGTGTGGGGGCGACTAAAACCTCATGGGAAGGGGAGCGTTCTGGTCTGTCCTTCATGTCCTACCGAGGTCACCAGTTGCCCTCCACAAGCGGCTCTCCGGCACGGTCATGACTCCAGAGCACAGAAACCAATCTCTTAATTATCTGACTTTCAGTAGAAATACTTCCAGGGTTAATAAGTAAAATAACAGAAATCTAAAACCAGCATTTAATTCTTGAACCCAGCTGTAGAAAGCAAATCATTTCACAATGTTTTTTCAGCATGTCTGATTTGGGGGGGGGGGGGTAAACTCTAAATAACAGTGGTGCATCTTTTATTGAAACAATGAATCTAGTCAAAGGAGATAGAGTGTTAACTAGAATTCATCTGCCTCACAGGCATTGGGAGGGGTGGAGGGTGGGGTTTTATTGGGGTTCTTCGTGGTAAAAAATAAGTATTGGTAAAGGGAAATGTGTTTGATATTTGCATGACTGAGACCTAAACCTGAAAGCTTTGTAACTTTTCCTACAGTGATTCAATAAATAAATAAGTTATTTAAAAAAAAAAAACAACAAAATAAAAGTGGCATAAATCTAAAAAAAAATACCAAAGCTTAACTGGGTAATAGGTACAGTTTTATACAGACGAGTCTCTGATTTTATTAGAGTTAAGTTACAAAGAAAAAGGAGGAAAATAAATCAGATGAGTGAACAGGAACTAGGAAACAATCACTCTTCCCTGTAATTCGTGAAGAACTAATAATCTCAGGATTAATGCATTATTCTATGAAAGAAACAAGACTATGATTATGGTTCCTATCAGTAATAATATGTGAGGAAGCCTAATCCAGTAAGCAACGCCCCCCATATATTAAGAGGGGGAATAGTCTCATAAGTGTCTTTGTGTAGAAGATACCTTGTAAAGAAAGACAAGAAAGATGGCCTTGTTACTGCACCATTCTACCTGGATTCAATTAGAATGGTAACTCCTGTGCGATGTATCTGATTGATTTAGCTCATGAAAAGCTTGATTGAAAATACAGAGCTAGAAAGCAGTTCATAGACTTTATGATGATGAGGAAGATCAAAACTCAGGATTGTACTCCATTAAATTCATGTTCCCACTCCAAAAAAGGCTTAGAAATCACAAAGACTGGAAGCTTCTTTACAAATATACTCACCATTCCTTTCTTCTTGCCCTTTCTTGCTCTTAATTTTCTTTGTAATTTGTTATGCCCTATATCCTATGCATTTGTTCCCACAGGATATCAATCCTTTCCTCTTCAATTTTGACTCCTCATTAAATCACTAGTATTTAATAATAACACATCATTTTTGATCATTTAGTTTGTTCCAATGCTTCTGGGACAAAATATATTTAACTTAATTGTTATCGGTATGAACTGATTATGGTATCAAGTTTGCTTAGAAGACAAAGACTTGAGACCAGAAGAAAGTTAGTACCTTAACCCAAATAAAGTAGTAGAGTCGGAATTCAAAACACATCTCTTGGATTTGAAAACCCATGTTTTCCAAACACTGAATGACGTATCTCACAAATTGTTTCTTCTTTCTCAATAATGATTCTGATTATTTTGATTCTTCTAGTAAGTAGTATCATTTCCGTATGGTTTGGGTGATAACTCAAGTTCTTTGCCATCAACAGTATACTACTATCATCTCTACCCTCCCACATATATTTTTATTTATTTGTTTATTTATTTATTTATTTATTATTAGTGAAACACCATGAGGTACAGTTATAGACTTACAAATTTTTGTGCCTGGGTTTCAGTTATACAATGATCAAGTACGCATCCCTCCACCAGCGCCCATTCTCCACCACCACGGGTCCCAGCATCCCTCCCACCCCCATCCCCCCCATCCCACCCTGCCTCTGTGGAAGGGCATTCCCCCTTGTTCTCTCTCTCTTCTTTTGGGTCATGTGATTTGCAAGAGAGGCACTAAGTGGCAATCATGTTTGGTCTATTGTCTACTTTCAGCATGCTTCTCCCACCCTAGAAAGATCCTTCATATATATTTTTAAATTAATTTTTTAATTGAATCACCATTAAATATAGTTAGAAAGTTTTTGTGATCAGGTTTCAGGCATACAGTATTCCAACACCCATCCTTCCACCAGTGTACATTTCCCACCACCAATATCCCCTGTATCCCTCCTGCCACCCCCACTCTCCAACCAGCCTCTATGGCAGGCACTTTTCTTCTTTATGTCTCTCACACACACTCTCTCTCTCTTTGTATGGCTTTCCCCTATACAAATAATAAAAGAGATACAAAAAAAACGTCGTTCAACAAAGTGCCTCAGAAAATCAAATACCTTGGAATCAATTTAATTAAAGTGATGAAAGATCTGTACAAAGAAAACTACAAAACATTACTCCAGAACAAAAAAGAGACACAAGGAAACTGAGATGCAACTCCTGCTCATCAATCTAAAGGAATAACATTGTCAAAATGGTATTACTCCCCAAAGCATTGTGAGATACAATGCAGTCCCTATAAGGATACCCGTGACATTTTTCAGAGAGATAGACAAAACACTACTGAAATTCATATGGAACAGTAACCCCTCACGAATAGCTAAAGAAATCCTTGGGATAAAGAAGATGGGAGGCATCACCTCCCCCAACTTCAAACTGTACTAAAAAATAGTAGTATTTTGAATATACAACAGCATGGTATTGTGATAAAGAGAAACCCAGAGATCAATGGGATAGAGTTGAATATACTGACATAGATCCCTCAAATATATGATAACTAAATTTTTTATAAAGGAGCAAGAAAGGTGAAGTGGATCAAGGAAAGTCTCCAATAAGTGATTTTGGGAAAACTGGGCAGCAACCTGCAAAAAATTGAGCTGAGACCTTTGTCTAATGTCAGACACAAAAGTCAAATCATTATAAAAGTAAAAAATGCATTAAAGACCCTCAATGTCATACCTGAGTCCATAAGGAACATGGAGGAAAACATAGAGAGAATCCTCCATGACACTGAAACTCCCATATTTTTAAGCTACATAGCAGTTGTTGAACAGGAAGCAAAACATAGAAGTTAAAGAAACTCACGGCATATTTTTAAAAATATTCTGCCCTTTTGTTGTCATATGGACTCTATCTTACAAAAGATGCACTCTTGGCTGCTTTCTAACATTTCAGTTTGGGAAGAGTCCAAGAACTTGAGATCATCCCAGTAGATACATCCATTCTCATTTGACCATAGTGCTTTTTTCCATAGCCTTAATACAGCCTTGTTCCACAAGGCTGCTGTGTGTGATGGAAATATTTACTTAAACTATAAAATAAATTAATTAAATTATTGCTTCAAAGAAACCCATAATAGAATAATACACTATTTGTCTCCCAGAAAATAACTTACTTAGTTCGTTCTATGTCAAAACCTAGTTCTTTCTGGACACACACAAACACACACAGAGAAAGACATACCCCTCACAACCCTATAAGCTATTTTCTAAGAAAAAAAGATCAAGAGAATCTTGGTTACTAGAAGCAGGTTGTGAATCAATACAAGGGGAAAATAAGCACATAGTACTAGTAGGATGAGAGTCAGGACATATAAAAAATAAAATGAGAGTTCACCAAAGAGTTCAAGTAAGTAGAAAAATTGCTTTGACTTTGGAAATCACTGAGCTCTATATCACTACCACATATGTATGTTCCAGACATTTTAATGTCCTGTTCATTAAAAATATTGAAACAAATCTAAAACGTAGTTATAAAACTAACTTTAGATATATTTTTTTTATGATAAAAGGCCCTAAAAGGTAAAGGCCCTCCCGTTGATCATCGATTTGCTCGAGCGGGCCCAGTAACGTCTCCATTGGAGACTTTGTTGTTACTGTGTCTGGCATATTGAATACTCTCGGTAGCTTGCTGGGCTCTCTGAGAGGGGCAGAGGAATCGAACTCCGGTCGGCCATGTTGGCCGCGTGCAAGGCAAATGCCCTACCCGCTGTGCTATAGTGATTCTAGATTATGTCTTTTAAGTGTGTGTGTGTATGTCTATATGTGTGTGTATACACATACGGTTTTCAATTGTTGGTCCATAATCCATGCTGGTTCACTTCTGCCATTCTGCAAGTGTGAAAAGGTTGCAACTGATACACATGACAGATTAACTGAATCTGTTCAGATACTGTATTTACCTCCTTGACTATCTTTTGACCAAAGAAATAGGTTTTTATCACTTGATGACTTGATAGCTCGTTACTCATGGATTTCTTCAAGCGTGAACCAGTAACATCTCCATCCGCCCATATCGTGTGCTAGTGTAGTCCAATGGTGTCTGCTCACTCCAGGAACACGAAGAGGCTCAAGCCAATCGTTCAGGGTCTTGACAAAGTAGTCTGATCATCTCCTAGGTGGGTGGCCACGCAAACATTTGACATCCCGTGGAATCCAGTCAGTAATGGCACTAGTCCAATGGTAGCCTTCAAATCTCATTACATGTCCAGCCAATCTGATTTTTGATGCCTGATGCCTTAGAAAACGAGAAAGCATCCCTGATTCTTGATCGTCAACAGAGGTCAGAACTCCGAATTCTTTCTCTCACTTGAGTGGAGTGATACTACAAGGAAAGCTCTTTCGATTCCTCTTTGGGAGACCGGAATAGCATTCTCATCCTGTTTTCGTAGGTCCCAGGTCTCTGAGGCATATGTTAGTGCAGGAAAAACAGTGGAATTGAAGAGATGTGTCCAGAGTCAGAGGTTCTTCATACTCTTAGGTATTTCTTTGGCGCTCTTGAGGGTGTTCAAAGCCGCACTCTTCTTCCTGTGCAACTTAGGTGCCAGGTCTTTCGTCGTGTTGGTTTCTAGAAATAGGTACACATAATTGTTGCATTCAAAGATGTTCTTTCTGTTGAGAGTGAATGAAACATCAGGAATGAGACTGTTTCTCATAAACATTGTCTTTGTGAGATTCAGCTATAGTCCTACCTTTCCACACTCACAGTCGAAGTCCACTTGACTAATGTTTGGTGTTATTAGAATGATGTCATCAGTGAAGCAGAGGTCGTATAGTTGCCAACCGTCTATCTTCACTCACATTCTTTCCCATTCCAGTGATCGTCTGACATTCTCGAGGGTGGCACTGAAGAGTTTCGGTGAAATGGTATCACCCTGCCGAAACCCTCTCTTGACATGTGTGATCACTTCCTTGTAGAATGGTGAGATCCTGGTAGTGAATCTGTAATACAGCTCACGGAGGAGCCTGATGTATTGAGTTTGAATGCCCTGATTGGCTAGGGCTTGATGACCACTTCAGTCTTAACAGAATAAAGGGCCTTCTTTAAATCAATGAACATTAGACAGAGCAGCATCTTGATCTCTTCTGGAGAAACCTCAATGAGCTGGTTATCATGTGGATATGGTTGATCATGCTGAATCTTTTTTGGAACTTGTCTTGCTTGAATGATTGTCCTTCATCTATTGTTCTGTCAATCCTATTCAGGATGACTCGAGTAAACAGCTTGTAGACGACAGACAACAGGTAGATTGGGCGATAGTGGCCAATGTCATGGATGTCTCCCTTTTTGTACAGTAGTACAATCCAGCTGGTTTTCCACTGGGACGGAACCTTGCATTCAGACAGGTAGCGTGTGAAGAGCTGAGCCAGTGTATAGATGAGTACTGACTGCAGGTTCTTCTGGTGTTCAGATCTGACCTTGTCTGGACAGGTGCTTTTTGCTTCTTTACTGATAAAATGGCATATCAGATTTCAGAAGGGGGAATGTTAGGAACGACATATCCATCCTGCGGAATTTGGTATGTGGCAGGTGAACGTGGCTATCGAAGAGATTAAAGTAGAAGTCATGGATAATCTTCTACATTGTCCCTCTGGAAGATGTGATAGATCCATCAGGACATCAGAGGGCAGTCATCGTGGTCTTGCAGTTGGTGAAGGACTGGCAGGCATTGCAAATGCTTTTCCTGGCTTCTGCAGCATTTGCCAGAAATGCTGCTCTTCTCTCTTTGAGTTTTCCTTTATCCCTTCTCTGCACTGTTTTGTGAGCTCTGGCATTCACTTGCAGTTGCCTTAGGCTTGTGCCAAGACACGTTGGTGAATGAGCTCAAGAGTTTTCAAAGACAGGCGTCGTTTTGTGGCTATCTCTCTCTCGGTGTTCCTCACATAATCATGGAGGTGCTGAACCAGTCAATTGTATTCCTCATCAATGTTGTCAATGATGGTATCTTCCTATGTTGCCACAATAGTGCCAAAGAGCTCTCAGTTGGAGGTCATTCTGGGAGTTCTTTTCTTAATCTTTGCAGCCCTTTTTCCCACGATCCATGAAGTAGCATTTTGTACGAATGAGACAGTGGTCGGATCCCATTTGGAATTTGGGGACAACAGCGACATCGGGCAGGCAAAAGCATGAATTTATGTGGTCAATTTCGTTGTGGAACCGTCCACGAGGAGACTTCCATGTCCAACGTTTAGATTCAGCCTTCTGGAACTGTGAGTTACCATGGATGGTCTTGGTCGACATGATGAACTCAGACAGTCTCTCACCCTGTTTGTTCCATTCTAGGCCATGGGTCCAGGTGTGGAATTCTTCCGCTGATCTTCTTGGTCCTATATTAGCATTAAAATTACCAACAATGATCTCGTAGAAGGTATGGTATTCTTTAGAGAACTTCTACAGCTCCATGTAGAACTTCTCAATTTCTTCTTCATCATAATTGGATGTTGGTGCGTAGTCAATGAAGACAGAAACTGCCAGCAGTGAGCCACATCCATTCAAGTGTAATTGTCTGATTTGGGTAGTTAGGCATTCAAACTACCTCCACTTTCCAGCCACCACCATGCTCCAGGACGCCCTAAAAGCCTTTATCCCTCTCGTAGAGCCTAGCAACCTACTGAGAGTAACCTGCCCGCACAGTAGAGCCTGGCAAGCTATTTGTGGCGTTTTCAATATGCCAAAACCAGTAAATACAGTGGGTCTCATTTCCTTGACCCTGAAAGAGCCACCAATACGGCAGCGTTAAGAAGGATGAGAAAGGAGAGCCTGATAAAATCTCAAGGCTGAACTAGGCTGCCAAAACAAAGATGGGCAAAAATGACTGTCTGGACTTTCAATGCACATATGCTGGCATGGATGCATCCATCAAGGACCTGATGGTGCAAGTGCGAAAGATGAATTACGACATCATTGGTCTGACCAAGACGAGAAGGCATCAATCACATCATGCCGTTTTTGACACTGGAGAAGAACTGTTCCTCAGAACATGTGACAAAAGAGGCCTCAGTGGTGTCAGTGTGCTTTTCAACCCAAACTGGGCCATGAGCATTGACTCATTCAAATTCCTAACATTATTATCAATACTGATCACTTTCATCTGAAGTACTTTTAACACTTCTTCAGTTAAGGGGCCAGATAGAAATATCCAGAAGGAGAGGGAGGGAGAGAGGTAAGAGGCAAGAGGGAAGAGAGAGAGAGAGACAGACAGACAGACAGACAGACAAGTAGATGGGAGAATCAAACTGGGAGAGAGGGCAAATGAAGGAGAGAAGAAGGTAAAAGGGAGAGTGAGATTGGGAGAAAGGAGAGTGAGATGAAGAGAAGGTGAGGGAAAGTGAGACATTAAAATTGTTAAGGATTCATATTTGTTATAAAGATCACTACATTTCCAAATAATTTTGTTTTCCATATCAATATACAGTCTATCTAGTTGCCTAGACTGAGCTGAGTATCTATTATATCCAGAAAACCCCATATTTCATAACACCATGCAAAAAAGATTCAATTTCTTCAGAAAGGATCCTAAAAAGTGTATATGTTATCCCCAATTTGTGTGTGAAACAAAGTGAAGTATTTGTATTAGGCAATATAGCTATTAAGGTGCACCAGCAGTTAAGAGCAACTCTGACAATAATGCCTATGAGTGTTCTACTATACTCAGAGGAACATGTGTCACTTGCCTTATTAAACAGCATTTTATGCACTCCATTTTTATAGAGATTCCAAAAGAGGTCTCTATCTCACAATATCCAAAAGCAATAGCAGCAGACTTTGAAAATGTGGGCAAATATGTTTTTAATAAATTGCCTTAAATTAGCTGTATGCTTTTAATAAACTCTTTGTATCCTCTGAAGGCCTTATTAGATAAAGTTGAGAATTTTAGAAAAAGCCCATTGCTAACTACTTGAAGATGTTTTAATCATTTTAACCCACCCCTTTCCCTACAGATTATGGGGAAAATGTCATATTGTTAATTCTGGTTTAATGAATATAAACATTCATTAAAAATATTTGGATGAGCCACTTCCTCTTCGTCCCCAATGTTGTGCTGGTCTTCTTCCCCTCCCAGGCCAGTTAACCCACCAGTATTCGAAACTGGGACTTGGCTCTCTCTGTGCAAGTGCTGAAGGCATACTCTAGGACACTGGGACAACAGCAGCCCTAGCCTCTTCCTCTTCGTCCCCAAAGCTGTGCCAGTCTTCTTATCCTCCCAGCTAGTACTGCCCCCACACACCAGGTTTCCGCAGGGGCGTGGCCTCTTAAGAAATGGGCGTGACTTCTGCGGAAGTGGGCATGGCCTGATTCCGGGCAGGCTACAGGTTAGTTAAGTCATACCAAGAAATCTAGTGTAACATCTCAGTTCCCATACGTACACACCAACATGAAGAAAACAACGCCATTTCCCACCACGTGGGGACGACGATGAAAAGAGTCCAGAAGCCTCAGCAGGTGCTACTCACCTAAAGGACCTCTCCGAGAAAGAATTCAGATATAAAGTAATGAAGATGTTCAATGAACTCAATGAAACAGTCAAACAGATATCCAGTAACATGACAGAAACAATGGAGAAATTACGGGAAGAAATGAGAGCAGAAATGTCAGGAATAAAAGATTCCGTAGATAAAATATAAAACTCAGTCTGTGCCCTCAACAGTAGAATGAACACAGCTGAAGACAGAATCAGTGAGATCAGTGAGCTGGAACATCAGCTGCACTAAGCCAACAGGCAACAACAAACAATGGCAGGAGACCTCAAAATAGTTCTAGAGTGAATCAGAGTCCTAGGAGATGATTTCAAGAGGAAAAACATTAGAATCATTGGAGTACCAGAAGCTCCGGGAAACAATCCCAATGAAAAAGCCACGGTTAAACAAACCATTGCTGAAAAATTCCCAGAGCTGAACAATACAGCCATTCAGATTCAAGGAGCATGAAGGGTGTCAGCTAAAAGATACCCTAAAAAAAACACTCCAAGATATATCATAGGTAGAATGATCAATGCTGCGGATAGAGACGCAATACCGCAGGCACCAAGGTCAAAGAAGGATATCACATACAAAGGAGCACCCCTTAGATTCACAGCAGACCTATCAGAGAAAATCCTCTAAGCCTGAAGGCAATGGTGGGATATAGTGAAACAACTCACTGAAATGAATGCTTCATCAAGAATACTCTATCTGGCTAAACTCTCACTCAAACTTGAAGGAATGGTACACTATTTTCTAGATACATAGCAGCTCATGAACTTCATAGACTCAAAACCAAACCTAAAACAAGGGATAAAGGGGCTACTACAACACAAGACAAACCCTACAAGCACAACAGAGCCTTAAAGAAAGATCACACAAAACCCAATTACAATCATCTCTCTCAACATCTAGAGTCTAAATTCACCAATAAGAGAGACAGAGTGTCAAATTGGAGTCAGAGACAGAACCCAATATTCTGCTGCCTGCAAGAAACTCATCTCAACTGTCAGACGAAACAAAGACTCAAAGTTAAAGGATGGAATACAATATTGCAAGCAAACAGCTTCCTCAAAAAACCTGGGGTGGCCAAACTAGTTTCTGACATCAATTTCAGGTTGAAAAGTTTAGAAGGGACAGCGAAGGCTATTTTCTGTTCATCAAAGGATTCGTACAACAGGAAGAAACCACACTCTTAAATGTATATGCACCCAATGAGGGAACAGCTAAATATTTAAAACAACTGCTAACAGATTTTAAGGAGAAAATCGCTAGCAACACAATAGTAGCCGGAGACTTCAACATCGCTTTATCACCTTTGGATAGATCAACAAGAACAAAACTCAGGAAGGAAACATTGGCTTTGAAAGAAGAAATAGAAGAGAAAGGGCTTATAGACCTATACAGCACTTTACACTCCAAAAAGAAAGAATACAAATTTTTCTCCAGTGCACACAAAACATTTTCCAAAATGACCATGTGCTAGGAACACAAAACATACTCAATAGAATCAGAAGATAGAAATAGTATCAACAATCTTTTCAGACCACAATGAACTGAGAATAGAAGCAAATCACACACAGACATGGAGAACCAAATAAAACACCTGGAAATTAAACAACTCAATGTTGAACAATGCGTGGGTCAGAAAGGAGGTCAAGGATGAAATCAAAAGATACCTGGAAGCAAATGAGAATGAAGACCGAGCTACCAGTACCTATGGGATGCAGGTAAAGCCGTGTTAAGGGGAAAATTTATAGCTCTGCAAGCATTTCTCAGGAAGGAAGAAAGGGCCCACATAAACAACTTGACTTCAAAGCTCAAGATCTTAGAAAAGGATCAACAAAAAGAGCTCAAATCAGGCAGGAAGAAATAGGTCATAAAACAGAGCATAAATCAATGACATGGAAACCAAAACAAAACAAACAAAAAATCCGAAAGATGAATGAAACCAAGAGCTGATTCTTCAAGAAAATCAATAAGATTGATAATCCACTAGCAACACTCACAAAGAGAGAGAGAGAGAGAGAGAGAGAGAGAGAGAGAGAGAGAATCTCAATAAATCAAATCAGAAATGAGAAGGGGGATATCACAACAGAAATCAAAAAAATTCAGAAGACCATCAGAGACTACTTTGAAAGTATGTATGCCATGAAACAAGAGAACTTAGAAGAAATGGATAAATTCCTAGATTTCTATAATTTCTCAAGGCTGAATCAAGAAGATCTAGAATATCTGAACAGATCTATTAACATCAAGAAAATTGAAACTGTAATCAAAAGTCTTCCCAAAAACAAAAGCCCGGTCGAGATAGATTCACTAGCAAATTTTTCCAAACATTTAAAGAGGACCTACTGCCAGTTATTCTCAAGTTTTTCCAGGAAACTGAAGAAACAGAAACTTTCCCAAACAGTTTCTATGAAGCCCATATCTCTCTAATATTAAAAGGAAACAAAGACACCACAAGAAAAGAAAACTACAGGCCGATATTCCTGATGAACATAGATGCAAAGATTCTCAACAAAATACTAGCAAATAGAATTCAACAACTCATCAAAAAGATTATACACCATGACCAAGTGGAATTCATCCTGGGGATGCAAGTATGGTTTAACATTTGGAAATCAATCAACATAATCCATCATATCAACAAAAAAAAGGATAAAAACAATTTGATCATATCAATAGATGCAGAGAAAGCGTTTGACAAGATCCAGCACCTATTTATGATGAAAACCCTCACCACAATGGGTATAGAGTGGATATTCCTCAATATCGTTAAAGCTAAAGATCAGAAGCCTACAGCAAGCATCATCCTCAATGGGAAAAACTGAGACCCTTCCCTCTAAGATCAGGGACGAGAAGAGATTGTGTATTCTCTCCACTGCTGTTCAATATAGTACTGGAAGTACTTGCAATAGCAATTAGGAAAAAAAAAGATATTAAGGGCATTCAGGTAGGAAAGGAAGAAATCAAGCTATCACTATTCGCAGATGATATGATGCTATATGCAGAGAACCCTAAAACCTCTACCAAGAAACTCCTAGAAACAATACACTTGTATAGTAAAGTTGCAGGGTATAATATCAATACCCAAAAGCCCATTGCTTTCCTATATGCAAATAGTGAGAGAATAAAGCGACATGAAAAAAACAATCCCATTCACAATTGTGACCAGAAAATCAACTACCTAGGTATTAGCTTAACTAAGGAAGTAAAGGAACTGTACAAAGAAAAACTACAAAACACTACTTCAGGAAATAAAGGAGGACATGAGAAAATGGAAAGATATCCCCTACTTATGGATCGGGAGCATTAACATTGTCAAAATGGCAATACTTCCCAAAGCAGTGTATAAATTCAATGCAATCCCTATAAGGATACCCATGACATTCTTCAAAGAATTGGAGCAAACACTCCTGAAATTCATATGGAACAATAAGCCCCCACAAATAGCCAAAGCAATTCTTGGGAAAAAGAAAATGGGAGGAATCAACCTCCCTAATTTCAAACTCTACTACAAAGCATTAATAAATAAAACAGCATGGTGCTGGAACAAAGGCAGAGCTGCAGACCAATGGAACAGGGTTGAGTATACTGACATCTCCCCACAAACATATGATCATCTAATCTTTGGTAAGGGAGCAAGAAGTGCGAAGTAGAGCAAGGAAAGCCTCTTTAACAAATTGTGCTGGCAAAACTGGACGGCTACTTGCAAAAAGAATGGGCTCAGATCTCTGCCCAACACCATGTACAAAAGAAAAATAAAAATGGATTAAGACCTCAATAACAGACCGGAATCCATAAGGTACACTGAAGATAAGGTTGGCAAAACCTCCCATGACATTGAAGCTAATGGTATCTTCAAAAACGTAAATCCACTGGCCAACCAAGTGAAAACAGAGATCAACAAATGGGACTATCTTAAACTAAGAAGCTTCTGCGCCTCAAAATATACAGTGACCAAAATACAAAGACAGTCTACAGAATGGTAAAGGATATTCGCCCAATACACATTTGACAAGGGGTTAACATCAAGGTTATACAAAGTACTGGTTGAACTCCACAAGAAGAAAACATCCAACCCCATCAAAATATGGGGCAACGAAATGAATAGAAACTTTCTCAAAGAAGAAATCCAAAAGGCTAAAAGGCACGTGAGAAAATGCTCTACATCATTAATCATCAGGGAGATGCAGATCAAAACAATAATGAGATATCATTTCACACCAGAGATACTGGCCCACATCCGAAAGAACAAAAGCAACCGGTGTTGGCGTGGATGTGGTGAGAAAGGGACCCTTCTCCACTGCTGGTGGGAATGCTAACTGGTTCAGGCCTTTTGGAAAACAGTATGATCGATTCTCAAAAAAAATTAGAAATTGAGCTCCCATATGACCCAGCAATACCACTCCTGGGAATATATCCCAGAGAGGCAAAAAAGTATAGTCGAAATGACATCTGCACTTGTTTGTTAATTGCAGCACTGTTTATAATAGCTAGAATTTGGGAAAAACCTGAGT
Organism: Sorex fumeus; assembly: GCF_029834395.1. NCBI lineage: Eukaryota > Metazoa > Chordata > Mammalia > Eulipotyphla > Soricidae > Sorex > Sorex fumeus. The sequence continues at coordinate 17,580,366 of NW_026606102.1, read as the reverse complement.
GTCCGAGAACAGATGACTGGTTAAAGAAACTTTGGTATATCTACACAATGGAGTACTATGTAGCTGTCAGAAAAGATGAAGTCATGAAATTTACATACAAGTGGTACTACATGGAAAGTATCATGCTAAGCGAAATGAGTCAGAAAGAGAGAGATAGACATAGAAAGATTTCATTTATCTGGGGAACATAAAGTAACAAAATAGGAGACTAACACCCAAAAATAGCCGAGATAAGTACCAGGAGGTTTACTCCATGGCTTGGAAGCCACCCACATAACCTAGGAGAAAAGGCAGCTCAGATAGAGAAGGGAGCACCAACTAAAGGTGTTGGGAGGATTCTCCCAGGATGGGAGATGCATGCTGAAAGTAGACGATAGACCGAACATGATTGCCACTCAATGCCTCTTTTGCCAACCACAGCACCCAAAAGGAGAGAGAACAAAAGGGAATGCTCTGTTACAGATTTATGGTGGGTTGGGGGTGGGAGGGATACTGGGATCAGTGGTGGTGGAGAATTTGCACTTTTGGAGGGATGGGCACTCGATCATTGTATAACTGAAATCCAAGCACAAAAATTTGTAAGTCTACGACTGTACCTCATGGTGGTTCACTAATAAAAATTTTTTAAAAATAAAGATATTATGGTTAACTCATTTAAAAATATTTGTATGGAATTTCACAATCACTGAACATGAGCTAAATTTTGAAAGTCCTCTAATAAAAAACACTATCTTGGCCTATTTCAAGACCTATCTGATTATAATTCTATCCTTCTCTTGTTTCTGCTTTCTTTTGCTAAAGTTATTTGAAAGCATATTGCTCACTCTTGAAATTCTATTTTACACTCTTTTGTTTCTAATAGAGTCCTGAAAATAACAACATAACATTCCTTTCCTTCAAGATGTTTCTTGTTCTTTTTAAAAAATGAATTTTCAACCTATCATTTCAAAGTATCTTGCCAAATGGTGTCCTGCTTATGACCCAAGGGAATCCCCTGCATAAGAGCAAGATACATCTCAGTGACAAATCACAGCATCCCATCAAACCAAGCACTGCTTTTAAGATATCTGTTGATTTTATTGTTGGCTGCGTGCAAGTCAAACGCACTACCCGCTCCACTATCGGGCTGGAGCGATAGCACAGCGGTAGGGCTGTTTGCCTTGCACACAGCCAACATGGCGGACCCAAGTTCGATTCCTCCGCCCCTTTCGGAGAGCCTGGCAAGCTACTGAGAGTATCTCGCCCGCACGGCAGAGCCTGGCAAGCTACCCATGATGTATTCGATGTGCCAAACACAGTAACAACAAAGTCTCCAATGGAGACGTTACTGGGCCTGCTCGAGCAAAATCGATGAACAACAGGAGGACACTGACAGTGACAGTTGTTTTTATTAGTAGTTCTCCCATTGTTACTATGGGATAATCGGACACTTTTGGAAATGTTTCTCGTTTATTTTACATTTATGCATTAAGAAACAGTTGACTATAAAAATATGAAGTTTAGTTGGAAAGATCATTTCATTCCTCCACAACCAACATACAATTTCAGAGTTTTGGGGTTCGGGAGAAATACAAAAACATTATGATTTACTTTTAGCAAAAGTCATAAGAAAATAAAAAGGTGTGATGAAAATTAAATCAATCAGTTTTGTCAGAATCATAACAACTTTGAGTTTATGGTTTTCATCTATAAAATAGGTAAAAATGTACATATCATCATGCCTGTGAAGAGGTCTCGCTTGTAATGTACAAAATTACAACAAATAGTGAAAGTAGTTTTTGTTGCTTTATAAAGAGAAATATAAAACCTTAATTCCTTATTTGTTATGAAAAGGAAGAGAAGTAATCAACAATTATTTAATGTAGTAACTCATAACAGACATACTATGAACTATATTATGAACACGGACATATCAATTTAAATGATATATTTACTTAGCATTATAAAGTTTTTAAAGATGTTGTTTAACAATTTGAAGGCTATTTGAACCACAGAGATTTACAAATCTTCATCATGACCATTTGCTTCATGGCAACTATTTCAGAACCTTGATTGGGAATGATTTTTTTTTGGGGGGGGGGGTCAGGAAGATGGGAGTTGCACACTAGAAGTGCTCAGGACTTATTCCTGGCTCTACACTCAGAGATCATTCCTGGCAGGCTTGGGTGACCATAGGCAGTGCTGGGGATCAAACCCAGTTCATCCACATACAAGGCAAATGTCCTACCTATCCACCTTACTATTGCTCGAGAGCCTAGATTAGGAGTTTCATATGGACTGCTTCATTCATTAAACTAAATCTACAAAGTAGTTTTTTTTTTAAATCCCAATTATATAGGGCCAGAGCGATAGCACAGCTGGTAAGGCATTTGCCTTGCATGCGGCCAACATGGCCAACCTGAATTTGATTCCTCCACTCCTCTCGGAGAGTACAAGTTTCCGAGAATATCTCACCTGCACAGCAAAGCATGGCAAGTTACCCGTGATGTATTCGATATGCCAAACACGGTAACAAGTCTCACAATGTTACTGGGCCCGCTCAAGCAAATTGATGAACAACGGGAGAACAGTGACAGTGACAGTGATATAGATGATGGAAATAAGAGTCATTGAATTTAAATGACTTCTAGTCAGACTAGTAAGTGATGTAGTCTAATCAGGACACAAATCTAACTATATCCATCTTTCTACCATTAACAATTGATTTAGAGATACAAAGCAGTACAAAAAATGTTATACAGGGTATCAGAAAGAAGAGACAATTTTTTAACTTAATATGAATATTAAAAAATAAAATATATAAAAAGTATCATGTGGATATGTTCGATCCTGCTGAATTCTTTGCAGAATCTGGCTTGCTCGCATGGTTGTCCTTCAACTAGTGTTCTGCTAATCCTATTCAGGATGACTCAAGTGAACAGCTTGTAGATGACAGAAAACAGGCAGATCTGGCAATAGTTGCCAATGTCGTGGGTATCTCCCATCTTGTACAGTAGTACAGTCGTGCTGGTTTTCCACAAAGGATTCAGCACGATCGACCATATGCACATGATAACCAAGCTCATTGAGGTTTCTTGGAAGTTCAAGATGTCACTCTGTCTAAAGTTCATTGATTTAAACAAGGCCTTTGATTCTGTTGAGACAAAAGCAGTCATCGAAGCCCTAGCCAAACAGGGTGTTCAAACTCATTACTCCGTGAGCTGTATTACAGATTCACCGCCAGGATCTCACCATTCTACAAAGAAGTGATCATCCATGTCAAGAGAGGGGTTCAGCAGGGTGATACCATTTCACCAAAACTCTTGAGTGCCACACTCGAGAATGTCATGCGATGACTGGAATGGGAAGGAATAGGAGTGAAGATAGATGGTCGGCAACTATACCACCTCCGCTTTATTGATGACATCATTCTAATAACACCAAACATTAGCCAAGCAGCACGACTGTGAGTGTGGAAAGGTCGGATTCCAGCTGAATCTCACGAAGACAATGTTTATGAGAAATGGTCTCATTCCTGACGTTCCATTCACTCTCAATGGGTCGAACATCTCGGAATGCAACAGTTATGTGTACCTAGGTTGAGAAGTCCACATGACAAATGACCTGGCACCTGAGTTGCAAAGGAGGAAGAGAGCAGCTTGGAACGCCTTCAAGAGCATCGAAGAAATAGCTAAGAAGACAAAAAAACATCCGACTCCAGGCACATCTCTTCGATTCCACTGTCCTTCCTGCACTAATATATGCCTCAGAGTCCTGGCCCTACACAAACAGGATGAGAACGCTATTCGGATCTCCCAAGAGTAATCGAAAGAGCTATGCTTGGAGTATCATGCTTGACTTAAATGAGAGAAAGAATCTGGAGTTCCGAACTCTGTTGATGTTCAAGAATCAGGGATGCTGTCTTGTTTGCCAAGGCGTGGGCTGGACACATAATGAGATTTGGAGATGACCACTGGACTATAGCCATTACTGACTGGATTTCACAGGATGTCAAAAAAATCTAACCACCTACGAGATGTTCAGACTCATCAAGACCCTGAAGAATGGGTTTGAGGCTCTTTGTATTCCTAGAACGAGCAGATGCCATTGGGCTACACTAGCACGCGACAGGGATGAATGGAGACATTATTGGTGACCGCTCGACCAAACCAATGAGTAATGGGATGTTGAATAATCAAGTGATCAAGTGAAGTAAAAAGAAAAAGATATGAACTAATATCTGATTTTGAAGAAATAATGCCAAAGGAAGAACTGGCAATTTATAAGCTGAAGTTTTGCTACCTATGAAGGTCATTCTTTTTCCAGATTTGTTTTCTTAGTTGTCATTCATCAAAGCCACGGCATAGTAACAGATAAACTTCACAAAGAAGTGGACTTTTAAGAAGCAATAACAACACATTAAGTAATTTATGTTTAAATTTGAACATTGGTAATGCCAGTTATGGCATACAATCTTTCAGAAATTATTTTGGCCATCAAATATAGTATAGATAACTTCCAGATGGCTTCCAAATAAAGTCAAATGTTTAAACAAGCTGCTAGACCTTAAACAAGAAAGATGAATGTTAAGGAAAACCCTGAGTTATATTACTGAGAACTATTTCAAGATAAGGAGTACAAATGCTCATTATAGAAACCTGGTTGCTTGGAGATGATACACAAAAGCCTCCATTTCACTGAAGACCCACTCAACCCTGTATTCTCCCAAGGGTTGTCTCCCTGAAGTAACAATTACATTACTTAATTTGGTATTCCTTAAATACTTTAGGAGAACTATATTCCAGGTAAAAACTTAATCCTAATGAATTAGCCTATTTCCTCTTTTCTGACAACATTAACAATGAAATTTATCAGATTGCCTTCATTCTTTGGTGACACAGGCACTTCAAATTAATTTTTCTTCCATTATTTCTATTTTTAGTAGGACTTTACTTTTCAAAGTAAAAATTATAATTAATTTTAAAGAATTATTTTATCATTTTACAAAATAAAAAATACAGTTGCATTTTATTCAAATCCGAAAATCATTACTGGTAAGTGAACAGCATTCATTCTTTTAAGTACTTAGGGTTTTCTATACTTTATCTATGCAGAACACTAACCTTATTCCTCAGTTGTGTGAAAGAATGGTAAACATATACAATGTGACAACAACTCTAGAACTATTAATGACAATATTTATTCCATTACATGTCAACTGTTCAGAATGGCACTAAATATCTCTTAATTGTAAGCTTCCTTTCTTCATGGGAAGAGAAATGTTCATCTCCTAATTCATATGGCTTTATGAAATGTATCTCAGAAACATTTACACAGGAACTTGCAGTTTTAAATGAATTAAGAACTTTTAATTATGAACAGGTCAGATTTTTATACTTCTGAAAGTAAAAAGGTTTCTCCTTATGAGAGAAACAGGGATCTCTGTAACTTAAAATCTTGAGCTTTTTCCATTGATCAGACACAAAACACTCTAAAACTATGAGATAGGTACCCATCATAAAATCACTGTCCTCCCATTGTTCATCAATTTACTCAAGCGGGCCCAGTAACATCTCCATTGTGACACTTGTGACACTAGTTAGTTAGTGTGTTTGGCATATCAAATACATCATGAGTAGCTTGCCAGGCTTTGCCGTGTGGACAGGATACTCTTGGTAGCTTGCTGGGCTCTCCGAGAGGGGTGGAGGAATTGAACCTGGGTTGGCCAGGTTGACCGTGTGCAAGGCAAACACCCTGCCCACTGTGAGAATTCAGGATTGTGCAGGCAGAAGATTCTATATTTTTACTCAATAGAACAGACTTACTTAAAGAAGATACTGGATCCCCTATTAAGCGAGAATATTGGGATTTAGATTTGAACAATAGCTGTACTCAGTGCTAACGTGAACTGAAGAGCTGGAGAAAACAAGGCAGATATTCATTTGCTCATGACAGAAAAAGATGCTCCATGATCATGCAAATTACTGAAGCTGTTTCTCAGACCAGACTATAGGACTTTGTTGGAGCAAAACCTCATTTCAGACACTATCTACTGGTAGTGTATTCTAGTCAGGCTTTCTCTTTGGAAAAAGATTGTCCTGGAGTGTTGGACAGAAAGCTTTGAGACTGGGCAGGGGACTGATAAAGACAGTGCCAAGATAATTTATTGTTAAAATGTTTTTGAAGATTTTAAAAAAGTTATCTCAGTTTCTTTATCAAGACAAAAGGAGCTATTTATTTTCTCTTCTGTCTGAAGTTATCAGCAAAAGGAACCATCACTCACTGCCATTTTGTCACTGGAGTGACTTATAACTGATGTAATAGAAACTTTAAAGAGAAAAGTCTCATTCCATATTTTTCTTCACTATACTTCCCTTATGTTCTACTTATATGTACAGTCACATTTTCCCCTCTCAGGAGAGCCACAAGAAACCTGTCAGAAATATTCCAGGATATGCAAATTCTAACAAGTCAGACAAAAATAATTTTTTTCTTTTCCTCATGTGCTCAGTGAAACCACAGCCTTGTTTGCATGATTGATCAGTCTGCACATTACAAAATAATATTTAAAATGGAGACACAAAGCTATAAATAAGAGGAGAAGATTCTAAGTCTGGGTTTGAGAAAAGGGCATTTAATATTTTAAGCATTTATCATTATTTCTGCTGACATATCAGATGGTCACTACAGGAGCAGTTTCTTTAGCCTCCACTGTATTGGTAGCAGAAGAAGAAATCCCCCTGATTATGAACTATAGAATAATATTCTCTCCTCACTACACTACCCCCCACCCCTGCCACACACACCCCAGCTGACAGTAGAATCCCTATATCTAAATGTATTGGATATTATTCAAACTTCCCAAGGCCTGCCAGGACCACTCAAGCATTCTTAGCATTCAATTTCTTTTAGTCATAAAAGTTCGTGGCGCTTCTGGCTATGATCTATATCATTGCAATAGTAACCTAAGTTACCTTCCAATGCCTCTACTTCCTACCCCTAGCTACCATTCTTGGTCCTATTCTTAGTTTCTTATTGTTGGATTACTAGTGATTTCAAAGTGCAAAAATGAAAAATGTAGCTCTTAGTCAAATTCTAAGGAGGCTTTGAGACTGAGAAAAGAGAAATATTTTTGAGATCTGCAATTTGTTAGGTTTGTGCAGAATTCTGGTATATGTTACTGTATACTATCTCATAACAATGCTTTAACACAACGTAGTATCATTATCTTATTTACTGTGAGAAAGCAAAGGTTCAGGAGGCTTATATAATTCACACAAAGCCATTTGGCTGATTTATTCAGTACATATCATCTGAAATATGCATGCATATATCAACTTAGTACTTTGTTGATATCAATTCCACATTCTAGATGCACTGAGATGAGTAAGATCTCTAAACATATCTTACTGTGAGAAGACAAAATGAGTGCTCAAATTCAAAGTAAAGTGCAATGGCATGTGGAAAATACAGAGCTGAAGGGCAATGTCAAACTTTGAACTTGATTTTTCCCAATTAGACTACTGGTTACAATCCCAGCAAAGAGAAGAAAATGTTAAAAAAAAGTCCCTGAGCACTACAAGAAATTACATTTATCCAAGTACTATGTAATGTCAAAAAATTGCAATGAATTCAATGAAGTTTTCAAATCAATTTATATTACATTAACTACAGTAGTAATAATGTCTATGTGAACTCTCACGTTTGTACAAGACAGTCAGTACATACTGAATACATAGACACATCTGAATTCGTTACCCCTTTCCAATAATCTTCTAGCTATCTTTGGGTCATTGGCCCACTGACTTGGAAAAAAGTGCCTCTGACACAATATAAGGGCCCAGATTGCTGAGGCATGTGTTAATGCAGGAAGAACAGTGGAATTGAAGTGATGTGCTGATTCAGAGGTTCTTCATACTCTTAGCTATTTCTTTGACATTCTTGAAGGCGATCCAAGCCACTCTCTTCCTCCTGTGAAACTCAGGTGCCAGGTAATTCATCATGTGGACTTCTAGACCTAGGTACATATAACTGTTGCATTCCGAGATGTTCGACCCGTTGAGAGTGAATGGAACGTCAGGAACGAGACCATTTCTCATAAACATTGTCTTCGTGAGATTCAGCTGAAATCTGACCTTTCCACTCTAATAGTCAAAGTTGGCCAACATTTGTGCCACTTGGCAGATGTTTGGTGTTGTAAGAACAATGTCATCAGCAAAAAGGAGGTAGTGAAGTTGTCGACCGTCTATCTTCACTCACATTCCTTTCCATTGCAGTCGTTACATGACATTCTCGAGAGTGGCACTCAAGAATTTTGGTGAAATGGTATCACCCTGCTGAACCCCTCTCTTGACATGGATGATCACTTCTTTGTAGAATGGTGAGATCCTGGTAGTGAATCTGTAAGACAGCTCATGGAGGATCCTAATGTATTGAGTTTGAACGCCCTGTTTGGCTAGGGCTTCAATGACCGCTTCAGTCTCAACAGAATCAAAGGCCTTCTTTAAATCAATGAACGTTAGACAGAGCGGCATCTTGAATTCCTGAGAAACCTCAATGAGCTTGGTTATTGTGTGGATATGGCCAATGGTGCTGAATCCTTTTTGGAACCCGTCTTGCTTGCATGGTTGTCCTTCATCTAGTGTTCTGCCAATCCTATTCACAATGACTCAAGTGAACAGCTTGTAGATGACAGACAATAGGCAGATTGGACAATAGTGACCAATGTCGTGGATGTTTCCCTTTTTGTACAGTAGTACAATCCGGCTGGTTTTCCATTGGGATGGAACCTTGCATTCAGACAGGTAATGTGTGAAGAGTTGAGCCAGTGTATAGATGAGTACTGACTGAAGGTTCTTCTGGTGTTCGCATCTGACCTTGTCTGGGCCAGGTGCTATTCGCTTCTTTACCGATGAAATGGAGTGTCGGGCTTTGGAATGGAGAACATTGGGAATGACATATTCATCCTGCAGAATTTGGTATGTGGGAAGGTGGATGTGGCTATCAAAGAGATCCGAGTAGAAGTCATGGATAATCTCCATTGCCCTTTTGGAATATGTGATACATCCAGCAGGATGTCAGAGGGAAGTCCTCTTGGTCCTATAGTTGGCGAAGGACAGGCAGGTGTTGTGAATGCTTTACCAGGCTTCTGCCGCATCTGGCAGCACTGCTACTCTTCTCTCTTTGAGGTCTTCCTTTATTACTTCTCTGCACTGATTTGAGAGCTCAGACGTTCGCTTGCGATTGTCTAACGCTTGCTCTAAGCCATGTTGGTGAATGAGCTCGAGAGTTTTCAGAGGCAGTTATCTTTTTGTGGCTATTTCTTTCTTGGCGTTATTCACACAATCATGGAGGTGCTGAACCAGTAGATTGTACTCCTCATCAATGTTGTCAATGATGGCATCTTCCCATGTTGCCGCAATAGTGCCAAATCGCTCCCAGTCGGTGGTCGTTCTGGAGTTCTCTTCTTAAACTTAAACTTTGCAGCCCATTCTCCCCATTCTGTGAAGTAGAATTTTGCACAAAGGAGATTTTGGTCAAATCCTGTTTGAAATTTTGGGACAACAGCGACATGGGTGAGGCGAAACCGTGGATTGAATATGAAGTGGTCAATTTTGTTGTGGAACCGTCCACCAGGAGACTCCCATGTCCAACGTTTAGATTCAACCTTCTGGAATTGTGAGTTACCCTGAATGCTCTTGGTCAATACGATGAACTCAGTCTCTCACCCTGTTCGTTCCATTGCAGACTATGGATTCTGATGTGGAGTTCTTCCGCTGATCTTCTCGGTCCTATCTTGGTCTTAAAATTACCAGAAATGATCTTATAGAAGGTGTGGTCTTCTTTATAGAACTTCTACAGCTCCACGTAGAACTTCTCAATTTATCCTTCATCATAATTGGATGTTGGTGCAGATAATGAAGATAGAAACTGCCGGCAGTGAGCCACATCTATTCAAGTGTAGTCGTCCAATTCAGGTTCTTAGGCAACGAATGAATCAATGTTTATGGCCAAGTTCATGTTGAAAAGGACACTGACACCACCGCCGCCTCTTTTGTCACATGTTCTGAGGAAAAGTTCTTCTCCAGTTTTGAAAACGGCGTGATGTGACTGACCCCTTCTCGTCTCGTTCAGACCAATGATGTCGTACTTGATCTTTCGCACTTGCACCATCAGGTCCTCAGTGGATGCATCTGATGCCAGTGTACGTGCATTGAAAGTACAGTCATTTTTGTCCTTCTTCGTTTTGGCAGCCTAGGTCGGCCCTGAGATTTTATCAGCCTCTCCTTCCTCATTCTTCTTAACGCTGCTATATTGTTGACTCTTTCAGGATCAGGGGAATGAGACTTATTGTATTTACTGGTTTTGGCAAATCGAATACACCACAGATAGCTTGCCAGGCTCTGCTGTATGGGCGAATCACTCTCGGTAGCTTGCCAGGCTCTCCAAGAGGGATAGAGGTTTTTAGGGCAGCCTCTAATAATCCTTGCAGGTGTTCTCATGGTTCAAACCATATTTCAACGCAATCAAATATGGTGGGGTAATCTTTTATTAAGTGTTTTATGATTTGTTGTGCGGCCGCATTGAGGCCGTGTGGTCCGAGAAGTGTCCTGTAGCATGTCTTTGGCTGGGTAGTGGAGGTAGTGGAGGTAATAGAGGTCTGCTGGGCTGCTGGGAGCATGCAGAGGATCTCTGTTCCCAGGTCTGTTGAGCCTGGAGGCCGAAGTCACAGAGTTCCGCTTTCCTCACTCTGTAGGGCTTCAGTCGTGCATGAGTGTCAGGTCCGGGAAGCTTCCTGGAGCCTGTCTCTAGCTGGGTAGTGGAGATAGTGGAGGTAATGGAGGTCTTCCAGGCTTCTGGGAGCAGAAGCTATATTATATGGCATAACTGATTTAAGGAAACTGATGCCCTTCTGTGACAATGATCTTTATATTGTTGATTTTAGCAAAAGACTCTATGCAAACATCAAAGAAAGTCTCCCACCCAATGGAAATGTCCAATGTTCTTAAATAAATTGAATATTTATTCTGAGTGGAGCTGGAAGCTGTGACTGCACTGAAGTTAACATGCATGAAGGAACTGGTAGAGGAACTTGGGTATGTGGTATTCATGGCTGAGATCTTCAAGCCGGCTCAGATTGGAACTGGGCCTCCTCCACTCTGATCCCCCATTTTCCAGTAGCTTGGCAGTCACACCCACAAAATGTCCCTGGTGCCATGTAATCTCATCAATGGCCAAGATCCAGAGACTATAAACCACAAAAATCTCCATCCCTCTCAGAGGGCCCAGCAAGCTACGGAGAGTATTCCACCCATACAGCAGAGCCTGGAAAGCTACCTGTGACGTATTTGATATCAGTAACAAAAACAGTAACAATAATGGGTCTCATTCCCCTGATCGTGAAAGAGCCCCCAATATGCCATTGGGCTACATTATCACGCAACAGGGATGAATAGAGAAGTTACTGGTGCCTGCTCGAGAAAATTGATGAACAATGGTATGACAAGCGACAAGTGACAATTTCTGGGAAATGTGTTTAACTCATTCTTTGCTGATAACTTTCTTGGGGGGGGGCATTAAATCAGCAAGAATGCTTATATCCGAAATATTCTATAAATGCTCCTTTGACACAGTGTTTGGGTTCTTTTTCATCAAACTAATCTACCTCCATTTTTCTTTGAAATCTTGTAGAGCCATGTATTTCTGTCTAGGTAAGAAGAAAATCTTGTCTCATAATCTTAGAGTAATCTTAAAGCATTTTGGCTAATTTTTCTTCCTTTTCAAATAGTCAAAGAGACCATTAAAACTACATCATGTGAGGCAAGTCTACATAATACATATCTGGCCCACATGCGATTATTAAAGTTCATTGGTTTTATTTTAAATTAAATGATAGGAATGTCACCTTGATTACTTTTAAAAAGTCTAAATAGCTAATAGCTTTAGTTTTAATGTTCAGAATCCATTGTTCTAAGAGTTGAAATGAACTGGAAATTGGAAGGCCAATTAAATTATATTTATATGTTTATATACTTTCCCAATTGATTATGTTCATATGCTCAGTTTTGCTACTGCTGATCATGCTTGTTTGTATAAACTTACTCACATTTCTCTATCCCTTTTCATCATTACCTAGCAACATAAGCATGGGCTTTGTCATAATATTTAGGAATTGCTTTGAATTCTTGTTATGCTACTTTCCTCCACAGTGCTATAGTATGGATTTATTAATAATATTCCCCACTCACTCTTTTGCCACCATATTAACTAAGACAACTTCCAGTAGTTCTTCACGGAGTAACCACAACTAATTTTCAGTATTTATGGTTTTATCTATGTTACTTAAAGAATGACTTGCCTTCCATTTTTCACCAATCCTCAAAAAAAAAATACTGAATTTTGAAGCCAGAAAGACTTTGTTTGCATCCTACAATCCATAAATCCAACTTGGTAAACTCATGGAAATCATTTAAGCCTTCAGAAGCTCTGTTTCCTTAGTCTTTAAGTATAAGTGTGTCATATATGATTTCTGTATAAAACAGATTAAAATGAATCATAAGCATGTTATGATGAACTTTCACAAACAAACTATTTTTATGAATGAGTAACTGAGAATTCAACAACTTTGCTTAGGCTAACTTAAATTATAAAGGGGAAGGTTTTTGCCCATAACTTATCTTATAAAAGGTTAATATCCAAGATATTTAAAGCGTAGTTAGAACTATTTATAAATGCCATCTGACTCCATTAAAAATGAGGAGAAGAGATGAACAGGAATTTTGTCGAAGAAGAAATACAAATTGCCAAACTATGTATGAAGAAAACGTTCAACATCACTAATCATCATGGAAATGAAAATCAAAACAAGGAGATATCATCTCACACCACAGAGCCTGGCAGTCATTAAAAATAACAACAAAAATGGGGTTAGCATGGATGTGAGGATAAGGGGACCCTCATTCACTAATTGTTAGAATATAGACTAGTCTAACATTTCTAAAAAACAATCTGAGCATTCCTCTAACAACTAGAAATTTTTAGTTTCAGAATAGCAGTTATAAAGAAACTATGGTTCATATACACAATGGAATATTACTTGACCATAAGAAAAGATAGCAGTGTAGCACTGTCCTCACGTTCTTCATCAATTTGCTCGAGCAGGCACCAGTAACATCTCCATTGTGAAACTTGTTGTTACTGTTTTTGGCATATCGAATACACCATAGGTAGCTTGCCAGGCTCTGCCATGCGAGTGGGATACTCTCCATATCCTGCCGGGCTTTCCAAGAGGGAGGGAGGAATCAAACCTGGGTCGGCCACGTGCAAGGCAAATGCCCTACCTGCTGTGCTAAGAAAAGATAAAATCATGCAATTTTCTGCCATGTAAATGGATCTAGAGAATATCATTCTGAATAAAGTTAAAGAAAGAGAAGCCAACAGAATGAATTATCTTTTTCATATGTGAGATAAAAAGAAACATAATAGTGGAATAACAGATACCCAAAGCAACAAGAACTAAGAACATAAGAACCAATCTTCAGCAGGAAGATTGCCACTTTGTGAAATGGATAATAGGATAGGAAAGGGAACATTTATCAGAGTGGAGGAAGGAAGTGTTCACTTGGGAGGAAGAAAGGGGCTTAAAATCCAATAAATTGTTATGCCCAAAACCCTATTAGAAACAGTTCTATAAATCACAGTGTCAAAAGTTATGAAAAAGTAACTTTGATAGAGGCAGAATGGTGGGTGGTAGGTAAACTGGGGCATTGGAGGACAGAAGTTGACACTGGTGAAGGGTCTGGGCTGAATCATTATATTCTTAAAACCCAATTATGAATAAACTTGTAATTTATAGAGATGTAATAAAACATTTTTAATTATAAGAGAAATAAAAAAATTAAACAAATATCCCATGGATTCCAGTACCTGCCAGTAAAGTTCAGAAAGTTAAACACTTGTACTTGTTGGCAAGATCTGAAAAGAATTAACACCCTCAGCGATTATTTAGATATCACTCATGGTAAATTTTAAAGGATCTCTTTTACAGTTTTATTTTAAAACAAAAAAGCAATCCACATTTAACTTCAGTGCGTATAAAGTAACATCTGAATTTCTACAGTAACAGTCCCCCAACTGACATCCTTTAGAAGTGACAGGGTGCTACATGCCTTCAGAAGCATACAAATACTGATTAAATGCTTGTGATTGATGAAAACTACACGTTCACAATGAAATACAAGGTATCACTGTATCACTGTCATCCCATTGTTCTTCTATTTACTCGAGTGGGCGCCAGTAACCTCTCTATTTGTCCCAGCCCTGAGCTTTTTAGCAGCCTCTCCTTACTCCTCTTTCCCAATGATTGGAGGTTCTTTCAGGGTCAGGACAATGAGACCTGTAGTCATTACTGGTTTTGGCATATCGAATATGCCACGGGGAGTTTGCCAGTCTCTGCCCGTGTGGGCAGGTTACTCTCGGTATCTTGCTGGGCTCTCCGAGATGAATATATATATAAAATATATGTATATAATATATATATATTTCTTGCTATGATTGTTGCCTACTGTCTGAATTCCATCAAACATGGTGTGGTAGTTATGGAAAATGGGTAGGAAGTGTCTTATGATGGGTTCGGAAAGCAGCCTGGAGCGCGGTGGCTGTTGGGTAGTGGAGGTCGGCTGCTTGGGCTGGGTCCTTTGGGGCTAGGAGTTCTCTAGCCCACTCCCGTCTGGAATGCCCTGAGTGAAAATAGCCTGGCATGGAGTCCCAAAATACAAGGTGGAAATATTTATATTTTTCTCACTTAAGTGTCGTTTCCTTATTCCCAAAGCATACACACACACACACACACACACGCACACACACACACACACACACATACACACACACACACACAGGTTTAAGCAGGAAGATTAAAATCAAAAGATAAAATTAAAATTTAGAATCTGAAAAAAGATAAGGATGAGTATCAAACAATGTACTTTTTGCACAATATTTCTAATATGAGGATATTATTTTAATATGTGCAGCCCATGTCTTAAAATCTTACTTTGGATTCTAAGATAAATTCTGTGATTAAAGTATCTTCATCAAGGGGGTATGGTGCCACCAGCAGGTCAATCTATACCTATGACATGAGTGAATCAGCAGCCTGATGACACCGTCAGACTTTCAGATACCCCAAAATTGCTGCTGTGCCTTTGGCCAGACCCCAAAAACTTGGGGCAAAGCTTACCAAGAAAGTAAACGGCCAAAAGTTAGGTATGTGGGAGACACACCCACAAACCACCTCCGGCTCAGCTATATAATTCGAGGCATGGCCTCTCTGGTTCCTGATGGAACATCTTAACGGCCATGATCCCAGAGACTCAGAAATGAATCTCGGAATCCTTAGACTTTTGGGAGAAATGCGTCCTGTTCCTGCAGTAGATTACTGTTGCTGGGCCAATCCAGGTGGGAATAGGTTTCATTCCTTGGGCCTTGGCTGTTCCCTCTGGCAGCCCGGTGACCGCCATCCTCCAGAGGCCACTGGACAGTCAGGTTTGGGCCTGCAGTGACAAGACAGACGGGGCCTCACCAGATGGGGGTGGAACCGGCCCTTTCCTCCCCATCCCAACAAGACCCTGAGTTGCCGCCTACAAACGGCTTATCCGGCTCTGATCAAGCTGATTAACAGCCATGATCCCAGAGAATCAGAAACAAATCTTGAAACCCAACAGCTTTTGGCAGAAATGCATCTGGACCGCATACAAGGTGGCCGCCACCTCAGAGCTTATAGGAAAGCAAGGTATGAGGCGGCGGTGATGGGGCAAATGCAGTCTCATGGGAAGGGGGATGGTACTGGCTCGTCCTTCACACCCTACCAAGCTCACGAGTTGCCCCCAGGAGTGGCTCTCTGGCATGGCCATGGCTCCAGAGGCAAAAGGACTAAATCCAGAGTCCGGAAGCTTGTGGCAGAAAAGTAAATGGACCATGCATTAAACTATGACACCATGCATCCCCGGGAGGGAAAGGGTGTTGCTCCCTTCCACCTTTTTCCCCCTGGCAGCAAGGTGGCCACCGCCTCAGAGCTTATTGGAAAGCCAGGTATAAGCCGATGGTGATGGGGCAACTGCAGTCTCATGGGAAGGGGGACTGTACCGGCTCATCCTTCACGCCCTACCGAGGCCACGAGTTGACCCACACGAGCAGCTCTCCAGCACAGCCATAACACCAGACGCACAGAATCCAATCTTGTAATTATCTGGCACTTTGCAGAAATCCAAAATTGCAGCTGCATGACATTATATGATTCTCATAACCAGCTATAGAAAACAAAGTATTTCACAATGCCTTTTCAGCAATTCTGATTGTTGGGGGGTGGGGGAAATTCTAAACAATAATGGTGCATCTTTTGTCAAAATAATAAATGTAATCAATGTAGTGAAGAGCTAAGTAGAAATAATCTGCCTCACAGGCATTGGGAGGGGTGGGAGAGGGGGTATATGGGGTTCTTGGTGGTGAAATGTGAGTACTGGTGAAGGGAAAGGTGTTTGATCATTGTATGACTGAGACTTAAACCTGAAAACTTAGTAATTTTTCCCACAGTTATTCAATACATAAATATGAGAAGGGGAAAAAAGTATCTTCATCAGTTAAAATCTTTTTTCACATTTCACATTTTATTTGAAATGGAAATTTGTCTGACAATCAACATAGTATTCCCTTAGCTGATAACTTTAGAAATTAATATAATCCTTATGAATCTTTTGGATAATAGATGCAACTTAACATCAAAAATAATATTTTAAGAAATATTGGAAGCTAAGTCCCTGATTAAAGTATTCAAACCATTGATCTGAGTAAGTGCATGAAAGGATTATGTCTGGAATTAATAAATATTGAGTTCTGGGAAATATATTTTTTATCATATGACTCTAGCCTAGACTGGGTTGGGAGGACCCCTTCTTCCTAAAGGGAAAACAAGAGCTTCCCAAATCAAGAAGTCCCAAGAACCTCTCTGTCAACCATAAATACTGCTTGGCCAATCAGCCAATTCTAATGCTTAAAATTTGTATCTTTTAGAGAAGGTAGCACCAAATAAAGAGTGTTGGGAGGTTCCTCCCAGGATGGGAGATGCATGATGGAAGTACACTATAGACCAAACATGATTGCCACTTAATGTCTCTTTTACAAACCATAGCACTCAAAAGGAGAGAGATAATAAAAGGGAATGCCCTGCCACAGAGGTAGGGTGGAATGGAGGGGATGGGGGGTGGGAGGGATACTGGGATCAGTGGTGGTAGAGAATGGGCACTGGTAGAGGGATGGGTATTGGATTATTGTATAACTGAAACCCAAGCAAAAAAAATTGTAAGTACCTCAAATTTACCTCTGTACCTCATGGTGCTTCACTAATAAAAATTTAAAAAATAAAAAAATAAAAGCAGAGTGGAAATTATAGATCAGGGTTAGAAGGAATCAGGTAATCACACTGAATTGAATGACTGATCTCTTTGGAGACAGAAAGGCTAATTCTGGAAAAATAAAGCAATATAGAGTTAATAAACCACAAAAAAATTGTATCTTTGACTTATGCTTTGGATTTACATTAGGAATACTTGTATAATCACAATAGCAATGTATTGCATATTGTATTTTTATATTATACAAATATTTTACAATATTGTATATTTATATTTTATATTGTATATTTGTATTTATATTAGCAATCCTTGATACAATATCATTACTTCTTATGTCTACAAGTGAGTACTATACTTTTGAAACACTTTATTCTACAAAAGGTTTGAGGTTTTCTATTTTCTAAGAAAATAGAAAAAGAAAATAGAAGTGATAGAAATCCAAGAAACCAAAGAAAATAGAAAGAAAAGAACAACTATGAATTCAAAAAAGAATTTTAAAAGCATAATGCATTTCAGCTTAGGGAGTTAGGGCAAAGTCAGAGTCACAACCGGACAGGTCACAATGTCCATAGTGTCAATGCTATTGAGTCGAATAAATTTTTATTTCATCAAAATTCAATTATTTTTTTCTGTTTTGCATAGCAAAAATGGTTTCACATTGTGTATAGAACTTATGTACCATACCTTATTATACGAAGAAAAATTTCTCCTGATAAATGAGTTCATGCGAGACTCCAAAGAAAAGCTGATAAATGCTACAATGTCAGTGAAGTTACAAAGAGCAAACACACTTTATTTGTTAGGGTTTTTTTTGTATGTATGATATCCTTTTTTAGCCTGCCCACAGGGCAGAGTCTGGCAAACTCCCCGTGGCGTACCAAATATGCCAAATACCAGTAACAATGATGTGTCTCATTCTCCTAAAGAGCCTTGAATATAGTCTCAGGGTTAGGATGAAAGAGACGTTACTGGGGCCTGCTCGAGGCAATCGACGAATAACAGGATGATGAAATGAAATGAATGAAATGATATCCTTTGACAAAATATTGAGATAATGAAAATAAAGCATACTAGAACACAAAAGAACTAAAAGCTATCTTGTTTCTAAGTATAGAGTTTCTTAATTGTAAATCTTGATTCAGTAATAATACTTACAATTAACATACAAATTGACAGATTGAAAATTATGCAGATAACTGCCCTATTTAACAAATGACCAATTTTGCAAAATTATATCATAGAGAATCTAGGATACAGTTTCTAGCAACCATTTACACTTTAGACATTATGCATTCTTGCCTAAGTCTCTACAGACACTAAGAATCCTAAAGCGTCTTACCTATCAGTGGATGTCACATAAACTATGTGGAGAACCTTAAAAGGTGTGATTCAGAAGTCACCTTGATTTCTAATATCATTTACTATATCAGTTTTTTTTCACATAATGAGTTCAAATTGTACCTTGAGAACCTAGGATATAAAAATTAATTTGATAAAATAGCAAGAACAGTCTAAGAAGTTCTAAATATTAGAGTTCTGAAGTTTGGGGATAGGATGATGTGGACCTAGACATTTTATAAGATAACAGGATAAAGGAAAATTACAAAGAAGAGAGTATTACAACAAGGGGAATAGGAATAGAAGATACAATGCAAAGAAAGATTTTAAGGGTAAGAATAACAGTAATTGTTTTTCTTCTAGTGCTTTACTATTTTTAGACTTTCCAAATAGGTAGCTACATGAACACCTTCTGTCAGGTATAAAAGTTTATCTAAGGCAGCCATTCTTTAATTTTAGCTAATTTTCAGTTGTTTTGTTTTATTTCTTTGATGATATAGTTTGCTCTAGAAAGAACTTATTATAGTACTGATCATATATAGTTCATGTGGTCTAACAGAAATGAAAATATCAGCCTTCTCAAAACATACGAATTCATAAGAGAACAAAACCAAACAAGGACTCCTCTCAGTGTAGGGTACTATGTGACTGCATGGGTTGCATGCCCATGAAGATAACCCTAGATTCATTCTATTCCCTAGACTGAAACAGCTACTCATTGAACATTCTTGAAACAGTTCATTACTACTCTTTTGATTATTAGGGGATACATACTAACGTAGTTTTATAAGCTACCATGAGTATCTTGCCCGCAAGGGAAAGTCCGGAAAGCTACCTATGACATATCTGATATGTCAAAAACAGTAACAAGTCTCACAATTTGTTGTGAGACATTACTGGTGCCTGCTTGAGCAAATAGATGAACAATGGGAGGACAGTGCTACAGTGCTACATTGACCATTCCTCTCCATTTTCCTTTCATTCTAGTATTTGTTTACTGATTGTGATAACAATGTATACTAGTGATGATAATGATGACCTGTAAAGAGCCACAGTTGAAAGATCTGAGTTAAAATGCTATAAGCACTAGAGGATTACTGAGGTATGCTACTGAGGATTACTGAGGATGCCATGAAATTAAATACTATTTTCATGATTTTTCCCAAGTATGTTTGAATATTGTGGCTGAAATGAAAATTTGTGTTTTCAGAAACTGAGAAGCTAACTGAGAAACTATCCTTAAGAAATTCACTAGAACATGCTTATTCAGTGTAGGAGGGATCTCCCATATGAATTTCCTCTTTGCTTAACTTTGGCTCTACCCACATGCTAGTCTTGAGTCTCTGTAGGCCTAAAGGCCCAAAACACAAGGCTGGTAACTTTATTCCATCCACCTAATACACTCATAGCCCTGATAGAAATCCATGGAACTCACTGCAGACTCAGCCTACCCTCACAACTTCCCACCATTAAAACATGCAATGTGGCACACGTGATGGTACCAATGGTCTCAGGGCCTGGCAGACATCTCTTTAGTTCCAGAACAAGCCTGAAAGCATTGCCTCAACATAGGAATGAACCACCACAGCAACAGTCACCAGTTAGTGAAGCACCACAGACAATTACAAAATTAAAATAACATGGTAGTGCCAATAGAAGGAGATAAAATTCCAGTTAGATCCCCAATGATATCATATCTCTGTGATGTCTTTAGAACAACTATCGCATTGATGTCTACTAAACTGAAAATAACATTTAAATTGAGAATCAATAAATCTAGAGTGAACCTCATGTAAATTGTTCAAATAGAAGGAAAGAAACTAAAAGAATGTAGCAGTAAGACTCAGAACCAGTATGGATGGAGCTGAATAGGAAATCTGTGCACTTGAAGATACATCAAACAACTACCACAAGAAAGAAGAAGCAGGAGAACATATGAGACATTATTGACAATATCAAGAGGAACAATATCAAAATTATGAAATTCCAGAAGAAAAAGGAGGAAAAGGAAAAGAAAGACCAGTTGAAATACCTGGTGAGAATTTCCCCAATCTGAAGAGGGATATGGGAGCACTGATCCAAGAGATCCAAAGAATACCAATCAGAGTCAACCCAAGCAAAACAATGTCAATGTATTTTGCAATCAAAATAGCAAGAGCCAATTTGAGATGTACATACTACAACTTCAAGAGAGAAGCAAAATCTCACAATTGAGGGTGAAAGTATTAGATTCACCAAATATTTATCCAGTGAAATTCCAAAGAAAGGAAAGAATGTATCAACATATATAAAATATTGAATGAAAATAACCTTAAACCAAGAATTTTCTTGAGTTTTACCAGAACTTCAAGGGATTACAAAGAGAGCTTAAGGGATGGAATAACACAACCAACATGCAGAGGTCCAGAGTTTGATTCCAGACAGTATGTGGTCTTCCGAAAACCACTTAGTTCCTGGTGGTTTCCAGCATTTCTGGGCCCAAGCACCACCTCGTCCCCTGTAAAACTACATAGCCAGTATGTGTATTGCCATGGAGTGACGATACCAAGGGATATGGTTGGTTCTCCATCCCTCTGCATTTCTCTTGTCATGTTATGCTACACTTCTTCTTGAAATCTCAACTTTCACACATGGAAATATTTGCTATACTACCTATTGTTGGGCTAGAGCAATAGCACAGCGGTAGGGCGTTTGCCTTGCACGCAGCCAACATGGCCGACCCGAGTTCCGATTCCTCCACCCCTCTCGAGAGCTTGGCATGGTACCGAGAGTATCTCGCCCGCACGGCAGAGCCTGGCAAGCTCCCCGTGACGTGTTCGATATGCCAGACACAGTAACAACAAAGTCTCCAATGGAGACGTTACTGGGCCCGCCCGAGCAAATCGATGATCAACGGGAGGGCCTTTACCTTTACTTTACCTATTGTTAAAACTAAATGTACTTGATGTACTTAATATCTATTGTACTTACCTATTGTATCTATTGCACTATTGTACTTAATATCTATTGTACTTATCTATTGTTAAGACTAAATGTACTTAATATTTTGTACATATTCATAAAATATTGTTAAACTTACCCAAAAACCACCAGCAACAAAAAAGTATTTGTGGAATTGAGCCAATAATAAAGAAATAGGCATATTTTACTTTTTTATGTCTGATGTTATTTGATTTCTCTTTTTCTTTTTTTTCTCTTTCTTTTTCTCTTTTTCTTTCTCTCTTTTCTTTCTCTCTCTTTCTTTCTCTCTTTCTTTCTTTCTTTCTTTCTTTCTTTCTTTCTTTCTTTCTTTCTTTCTTTCTTCCTGCTACACCCAGTGATGCATTCAGGGATTACTCCTGCTGGTGTACAGGGAGAAATATGAAATGCTAGGGATAGAACCTTGATAGGCTGAGGCATGTCAGATAGAATATCCACTATATTATCTCTCACTGTACCATCTCTCCTGATAGGCCTTTGTTAAAAAATTAAAGAACCATGAATACAAAGATATGAGTTATATGGCTTGATCCACTAGTTGCCAAATACTAAATAGAAAATACTAAAGAACAAAGCAGATAAACCAGAGAAGAATTCTTATAAGACAGGTTTGTAGGATAACATTGGTTTGTTCTTTCTCCCTTGCCACAAGGAGTTTAGGTTTATCAGGTTACAACTATCACAGTGCTAAGGAGTCACTCCCATTCCTTTGTTTATCTATAACCTCTTCTCTATGCTCTCTTCCCCAACCAGTTAATCAGCTTTCCCCGTAATCAGCTTCTGTTAATTTGTAAGGTCAGATCCTTCTAGGACACTGAACTTGTAAGTTAATATTGCCTTTCTCCTCTCCTTATGTCTTTTGAATAGTTTATTTTAAAGCAATGTTCTTTTTGTATAGACACAGGAAGACAGTTAATATTATGCTTTTGTAACTTTAGATTTAATTGGCTTAGAATGTTATTCACTCCCGGGCATCTGCCTTCTTGACTTAAGCCTTAGTTGCCCTTAGTTCCTAGGTCCCCAAAAGCAGGGTCCCGACGAGGGACTGAATGGACCCAAAGCAAGCTGTGAGCTACCCTGGCATCAAAATGGGCCAGGCCAAAGTGCCACGATATTCAACTATATGTTGAGAGCATGGTCATGGACAAATTCTGTCATGATCCAAAAGTAATGACAAGATAAGGACCCTGCTAGAGATAGGAAAGACTAATCTGGCCTGAGCACTGTAGTCTGAGATTGAGATGACCCCAGGAGAGCAATTCTATAAGCTTGATGTATCTCTTACTGTGTCCAAATAAAATGATTAATATTAGGGCTGGAGCAATAGCACAGAGGGTAGAGCACTTGCCTTGCAAGTGGCCGACCTGGGTTCATTTCCCAGCATCCCATATGGTCCCCTGAGCACTGCTAGTGGTGATTCCTGAGTTCAGAACCAGGAGTAACCGCTGTGCATTGCCAGGTGTGACCCAAAAGGCAAAAAAAAATAATTAATATTATGAATGTTTATATGTTTGTTGGACAAGAAGAGGAGAAACACACCCATGGGATTCCACTCTTGGGTGGGTTGTCTTACTGAAAAAGAATCTGTCCTAGAAGTTTTCCCTGAGGGAAGGATTTTACTCCTATTGATTATGACCCCAACCCCTCATGCTTTGGGATTTAACTAGGCTGTAGGAGTGGGCTGGGTAATCCAGATCCAGAGTGAGAAAGAGAATGATGTGGGATCAAGGAGAATGAAGTAGCATGGGGAAGGAAGAAGCGGGGAGAAAAGCAGAGAGAGTCAGGAGTGAATCGAGATTAGATTAGAATAAATTACAATTGAGACCAACCATCCTGGCCCTCTTTTCTTGCTTCACCTGCCCACCACCATTGACCTCCCTGGGGTGGGGGAAGTGGCCCAGACTACTGAACTCGAGCAACAAAGAGATAGAGCTCTGCTGCCCGCTGCCCCTTTTGTGTTTATACACAGGTTAATCATAAACTTCCTACGTCCCTCCTAATCATAAAGTTCCAAGGTGGGATGACATAAACTGATCCCACTTTAACAAAGATAGGCTAATAAATGATCTAGCATCCCCCTGGAAGGCAGGTTTGAATGGTGATGGAAAATCTGAGAAAAATATAATGCCCCAAAGTAGAGAGAGTATCTGAGCAATTGTCTGCCATATAGACAGGGTAAGGACGGGATGGAAGTTGAGAGGATAATGAGGATATTAATGGTGGAGAGTTTGCACTGGTGAAGGGATGGGTGTTTGATCATTGTATAGCTGAATATCAAACATAAAAGCTTTTTCTTTTGCTTTTTTTGGGGGTCACACCCGACAGTGCACAGGGGTCACTCCTAGTTCTGCACTCAGGAATTATTCCTGGCGATCTCAGGGGACCATATGGGATGCTGGGAATCGAATTTGGGTCGGCCGGGTGGAAGGCAAACACCCTACCTGCTGTGCTATCGCTCCAGCCCTCCCCCTTTTTTTTTTGCTTTTCATAAAAGCTTTTTAACTCTATCTCACTATGGCTCAATAAAAATTCTTTAAAAAAAGCTTATTTAACCATGATTAATATTTTTATTGATTAATAAAGGTGTTTTATAAAGTTGAAAAAAGATAGGCTATTTGTTGAGATGAAATTAAAGAAATTGAAAAGGGAACTTTAGTGTATCAGGCTCATATTGGCACAGCTCAGAGTTTGGAAGCTTATTTTCAGTAAGCAAACTGTTATGAAACATTTGTAAAGTTAGCAAACCAGAATCCCATGGAAAACAGAGTGAGTCCAAAAATATCCCATCTTTTGGAGGCTATAAGTGTCAGTGGCCACAAAGAATCCTATCTGATTTTCCAAGTCAACTCGTTTCCTGTCAGTTGGAGTTGCTGGTTTCTAAGAGACAGTGATGGGAGGGACGTTCAATGCCCAAAGATCAATTACTCTTAGAACTTGATTCATAGGAAATGGGCATGTAAAGAATGCTTCCAAAGTGCAGGGCACTACATTTTCTTTTTCTTTCTTCCTTTTTTTTAAATTCTCAGGGTAAGTTTAACTGCAATTTAGAGAAAGGAAAATATTTCTTTATGTTATCAAAATATTTCTTTATGTTATCACTTATTGAACATTCAGTGAGATATTCTATAATTA
Organism: Sorex fumeus; assembly: GCF_029834395.1. NCBI lineage: Eukaryota > Metazoa > Chordata > Mammalia > Eulipotyphla > Soricidae > Sorex > Sorex fumeus. The sequence continues at coordinate 17,555,533 of NW_026606102.1, read as the reverse complement.
TGTCTGTTGGAGCTGCAGGGAAGATAGGAAGTGTCTTCATAATTCCCCTACAGAAATACCTAAGAGTCTTTCTAAATATTTGTATTTTCTCAATCACTAAGTTAAAGTCAATTTTTCATCTTTGATTTTGTATATTTTGTATATTGCTCTTATACTACTTACCAAATTTCTTTAAATTGTTATTTTTAAAAAATTGTGGGTCCTTGGGGCCATACCCAGCTAAACTTGGGGCCATACCCAGCTTACTCTGTACTCAGAAGTCAGTCCTGGCAGTTTCCTCACTAATTTTTAATTATACATTTTTTCAGTCATTCTTAATTTGTCTTTATAATTATCAGAATGTTATTTGCTCCTCCTGTCAGACTGTAAGTTTCAAAATGGCAGGAACACCATTTCTCTTTTTCTCATAAATAATAGTAGTTGACACACTAGACCTTGAATAAAAACATATATGTATAAAAAAATACCTATTTTTTTCTCATAGACCTGGGCCCAACGAAAACAGGATGAGAACACTATTAGGGTCTCCCAAAGAGGAATCAAAAGAGTTATGCTTGGAGTATCACACTTCACTCAAGTGAGAGGAAGAATCTGGAGTTCCAACCTCCAATAAAGATCAAGAATCAGGGATACTGTCTTGTTTGTCAAGGCATCGAAAATCAGATGGGCTGCACATGAAATTATAGCCTTGAAAACTAGGGTTAATGACATGCTGGAGCGATAGCACAGCGGTAGGGCACTCGCCTTGCACGCAGCCAACATGGCGGACCCGAGTTCGATTCCTCCGCCCCTTTTGGAGAGCCTGGCAAGCTACTGAGAGTATCTCGCCCACACGGCAGAGCCTGGCAAGCTCCCCGTGACGTATTCGATATGCCAAACACAGTAACAACAAAATCTCCAATGGAGACGTTACTGGGCCTGCTCAAGCAAAATCGATGAACAACAGGAGGACATTGACAATGAGAGTTAGTCTCTATAAAATTCCTTTAATCAGAAGAAGCATCTGGTTTCCTTAATCAGATTTAAAAAAGAAATAAATTTAAACAAAAATAGTCACATTTGGGGGTCTGACTTTTGGATAAACTTGAACTGTAACAAGGACACAGTGTGTTGAACAAGATAGCTCTGCTGAGTGACAACCCTGCCTGGGGCTAGCACTCACAAAACCCTGGGTTACAGAATATTAGGGACATCCAAAGGCTAAGAGGCTCTAGAAAACTACTCAAACTTGGTCACCATCAAGAATCAAGTTTAAGCAAACAGTTATAAGTAGGGAAATGAGATGTCAGTTGCTATACTGAGTTGTTCACCCTACCTTAACCCAATAAATTCTTGTAATCTCACCCCAAATTAGGCATAATCATTTTCCAACAGACACAGAAAGTGATACACAGTGTGACATTAAACAACTTGTCCGGAGACAGAGATATCTTTGATGGTGCTTGATTTTCCCATGGGGTCTGTCTTTCTTCATATCTCTGTCTCAGCACTTGAAGTTACTATGTGATTTCTCCACGGATTTCAGCTTGTTTTAAGACATCCAGGCAGGGCTCTGTTTACCTTGATATGTGTCTGGGAGGGGCGGGGTGGGGAGGAGGATGTGTCTCCTCTCTGTGTCTCATCTTTATCAGATTCATCATTTTGTGTTAAAACCAGATGATCCATAAGGTCTTTTAAACTCTTAAATCCTAGTTACATCTAGTTACAAATTTAAAAGACTTTTTTTTCCCCCTCCTTCCCCTCATTTCTCACCATTCTGTGCACATACCCAGATGCCAGCCCAAGAAGCAGTAGGGAAAGTATCTTTTCATAAATCCATTTCGGAAAAAAGTTTGATAAAGGTTAGAGTTCTAGGAATTTTATCTATGTTGATCCATTCAGAACTACTGATCTCCCAAATTTAGTGTCTCAATTCTTTATATTTTGTCAGAGAACATACTCTACATCTAGCAAAAGACAGATGCATGATTATTCATAATTCATTCCTTTTACACTTGATCTTGAGGTTTCAGCTGCAGTAAAGAATTCTATTCAATTGGAGAAAATATAATAGAAATTTTGAAATAAAAATAATATTCACCCTAATATATCCATTTTAATTATGACTTTTTTTTCTCCCTGGGTGAGTGGGAGGCAATATCTTCTATTTTAGTTATTGTTTCTTTAATGTGTGGGATTTGGTAATGTGTTATTTTATGAGTAGAGATATTTTAATTTTTCCCCAATATTTTAGCATTAAATCATATATCAGCTCAAATTAAGACATTTTATTGTTTCTGATATACTTAATAATAAGATAACAATAAATATTCTGCTTACAACTGAAGTAAACTCGTTAAATTATTTTTTAATCAAATTAAAACTATCTAGAATGGGTTGAAAAATACAAACCTGGAAAAAAAAGCAAACTATCATGATAGGCATTAGGTTCTAGTTATGAATTTCTGTTTTTATTTAAAAAATGGATTTAATTAATAATTCTTAGAACCATAATAAGGGTGAACCATATAGGTTTAATTCTCACAATTACTTAGTATAACAGATATTGTGAGTTGAATTTTATTTCTGAAGAAACAAAAAATTTTCAGAAACATAAGAAATGCTACATCACCCAACACTGATTATTTGATAGAACCTGCCTTTACTATTTGGTTCCAGAAAAAAGGAACAATAAGAAAAAAGGCATTGGTAGGCAAGGAGTTTGTTACCTTCCAATCCTCCATAATAATTATGATGCACAATAATTTTAAGAGATGTTGGCTGCCTGAGCCGTAAGACTGGATCCCATTCCATACAATTTTCTCTGGTAGCTACTTAAAATACAAGTTATCTCTTTAAAGCCTGGAAACTTCCTGACCCACAAGCAGAACTGCCTGATTAGTGGCTTCCAGATATGGCATTGGGTTCACACTGAGATTAAAAAGAACTGTCCTGGAATATTCCTCTGAGAAGATAAAAAACACAATATCTAAACAGTATCACCAAACCTGTCTCTGATGCAAAACAAAAGAAATTATGTGATTATACATGATTACATAACATATGTATATATGTATAACATATGTATATATATATATAAAACACATTATTCAAATATTTTTACAAAACTTACTTTCCATACATACACACATATACATATAAACACATATTTCATGAAACATGAAATGAAATATGTATGTATATGTATATATAAATGTATGCATATGTATATATATAAATTACTTATATATCTGTGTGTGTATATATACATACCATATGGGAGAAGAAAGCACAAAAACAAAAAACTGAGTCCTGATTTTATAGATACTTCAATTAGGAATGAAAAATAGTTGAAGCAATGTAGTAGAGCCAATATGAAAAATAACCTGACAGTCTAATTTTTTTTCCCTATAGGGGCTGGATCTTCACAGTGGTGAAGATACTGGCCTTGAATGTAGCTGATAACGTCAGGTCTCCAGTCCTCCAAGCACTGTCAGGCGTTAGCCCTGAGCACAGAACTATAAATTGCCCTCAGAACATTTGGGTGTGGCCCCCAAACTAAAAGAACAACAAAATAATAAAACATTTGTTCATACAAAAGATTATATACAAATGTTGATAGCAGCATCCTTCATAAAAGCCAAAAATATAACTAACCTAAACTTTCATTTAATGAAAGACTAAAAACAATATTGTATATCCATAATGAAATATTATTTGGTCATAAAAGGACATTTGGTATTGATACTACAGAAAATTCAAAAACATTATGATAAAGACGTTAATCACCAAAACCACAAGTATAATTTCATATAAATTATATATGAAATAGAATAGGCAATCCTATAGAGATGGGAAACAGATGAATTGTTGACTGTAGCTGGAGATTGTAGAAAGGCTGTGATTGCTAATGGTTCATGTTTTTATTTAGGTGATGAAATATTCTAAAAGTTCTCACAGTGATGGTTTCATAACTCTGAATTACTAAAAGGCACTCAATTGTATTCTTCAATTAGGCAAACTAAGTTGTGTATAAATTATATCTTAATAATTTGTTATTAAATTAAAAGAGAGGTCTGATCAGACCCAATTCAGCTGGCATAATATTTTAAATTCTATTCAAGAGTCTGGTCCATAATTGAAAATCTGAGCAATCTTTAAATTAAGAAAAGTATTACCTACTTTTAAAATAGTGAGATATCAGAAGATACAATTGTTAATTACTTTTGTCAGTTATAAATAAAAATAAAATTTAAAAGTCATTATATGTATATTTAAATATTTGGAAACCAACACAGAGGGTGCAAAAACAGGAGAAAAAATCACCAAAAATATCCAGAAGAGCCACTACAAAGAGCTTATTTATACCCTTTTATATCCATTTAGCTTTTCTTTTAAAATCTTCTTTCACAGTATGAATTTTAATGACTTCTTTCTATGATGTTCCAAATATAATTCAACCAATCTCTGCTGATGAGTATTTAGATAATTTATCATTTTTCCTAATTACAGTGAACACTGCCATGAACATTTTGAAATATAAATCTTTGGGCATTTTTCTATTTCTTTAATTATCATAAATTTTAGTCCCTGAATTTAGTAGAGCATCAGTTAAGTGTCAGCCTATATTGTTACTTTATTATTCACTTCTGGGGCAAAGAGGATGGTCCTGGAAAGCAATGATCTCTGTCCTTGATTTAACCACTTAAGTACCCTAAAGGGTAAATAAAAGACTTCAAATAAATACAAACTGAATCAATTGCAATATTCATCAATAAATATTAATTGAAAAAATTCTGTGCTGATCTATAACTGAAAGATTAGAAAGGGCCACAAAATAAACTAGGCCCTAACTATCAGAACTAAGGCTCTCAGGGTCAAGAAAATTACTCCAAACCACATATATAATTGGCAGAACTAGGACTCAAATTGAGATTGTATGATTCCAAAGTCACTATTTTCTACCACCATACCTCACTGTTTTACATATATACTAGTAACATTACTTGTGCGTGTATGTGGGGGGGGGGGGGGGGGGCTGGCATATAAAAATTTATTTATCTGCATATATTTTACTTATACCTTTCCTCCTTCCTTCCTTCCTTCCTTCCTTCCTTCCTTCCTTCCTTCCTTCCTTCCTTCTTTCTTTCTTTCTTTTAGCAAATTTTTCTGCTGGGCAGAAAAATGTGATTAGAATTCACTGTTTAGATTAAACAGTGTAGCACTGTCCTCCCGTTGTTGATCGATTTGCTGGAGCAGGCTCAGTAATGTCTCCATTGTGAGACTTGTTACTGTGTTTGGCATATCGAAAACGTCACGGGCAAAGCTTACCAGACTTTGCTGTGAGGGCGAGATACTCTCGGTAGCTTGCTGGGCTCTCCGAGAGGGGAGGAGAAATGGAACTCAGGTCAGCCAAGTCAGCCGCGTGCAAGGCAAATGCCTTACCCATTGTGCTATTGCTCCAGGTTAGGCAGTGTCAGACAGTTCAGACCCCCCGCCCCTTCCCCAGGTGGAGCCCTATGAGCTGGGAATGCAGAGGGAAAGGTGGACTTTATTAATGTGAAAATCATTAAGAAACTCTCCTTGAGATGAGTTTAAAATATTTAGAGAAAATAATGTCAAAGACAAAGAGTCAAGTCGGGGAATACCCCCTTTTCTGTTTTTTAATAATTATAGCAAAAGCCATAATTTATTTCAGAAGTGAACTAAAAAAGTTGGAATTTCTGGAGTTTATTTTGAAAAAAAGTCAGCTCCTGAGCCTCAGGTGTTAACTGCTTTGGGCTATTGAGGGCAGAGTCTTCAAGGGTGAGGTACAGAGTTCTAAGACCTGAGTTAGAAATGCTGAGAGAGGGAGGAACTCAATGTTTCCCAGCAGTTTTTTGAAGATCATTGAGTTTTGAGGTTTTTCATACAATCTCTAAAACTTTCAATCATTAGAACATACAAGCAAGATATTATCCATATAATGAACATAAGCCTCACGGCAGAGTCTGGCAACCTCCCCATGGCGTACCCAATATGCCAAATACCAGTAACAATGATGGGTCTCATTCTCCTAACTCTGAAAGAGCCTTGAATATGGCACTTTTAAAAAAAATCTCAGGGCTAGGACGAAAGAGACATTACTGGGGCCTGCTCGAGGCAATCGACAAATAACAGGATGGTCGTGATCGTGAACATAAGCCTGAGTAAATAGAGTATGAGAAAGGCACAAAACCAAATCAACAAAATACTGACACAGTTGTTAGGAAAGATGAAGTTTTGAAATTTGCTTATAAGTCGACATTCACGGAGAGTATCATGCTAAATGAAACGAGTCAGAAAGAGAGGGACAGACATAGAATGACTACACTCATTTGTGGAATATAAAATAACATAATATGAGACTGACACCCAGGACAGTAGACACAAGGGCTAGGAATATTGCTCCATAGTTGGAAGCCTGCCTCATGAACTGGGGGAGAAGGCAGCTAGAATAGAGAAGGGATCACCAAGTCAATGATGGTTGGAGGGATCCTTCAGGATGGGAGATGTGTGCAGAAAGTAGATTGTAGGACAACACTGTTCTGTCCTTCCTGCATAGCCTCAGGAGTAGTTGATAGCTGATAGTTTATTGATAGTTTATTGGACTGAGGAAAAGAGAAAAACACCTTAAGGAGATATTTTGCCAGGGACAGTCAGGAAGGGCTTTAGAATACCTTTTAGGTGGGCCCTCAGGAAAGGCTTTCTTATGTTGATTTGGCTACCTGACTGGGTGGAGTGTCAGCCCAGACTGCAAAGGAGTTGGAGAGACAAGGGAGCTGAAGAGAAAAAGAGCAGGGCTGCAAGATGGACCGTAGAGAGTCTAGCAAGGGGGAACATGTGCTTGAGAGAACCTAGGCCCTCCATAACATAAATTTCTTCTATGGGATAAACTTCCTTGTAATAAACTGCTACTAAGATCAACCGGACTGGCCCTTGTCTCTTCCTTCCTCTGCCCTTGGCCAACAGCCGTCCTGATCCAGGCCACACACAGAGGCTCTAGGGCACTGAACTGAACGCAGGTGGTGAGATAGAGCCCAGAGAGCCCGCGAACACACAACCTACTGTGTGCATAGTTTTTAACAGTAGATAAAGGACAAAACGTGATAGCCTCTAAGTATCTGTACTGCAAACCATAATGTCCCAAAGCAGAGAGAGAGCATATGGGAAATTGTCTGCCATAGAGGTAGGAGGAGGGTTGGGATGGGGGATACTAGGGACATTGGTGGTGGAAATGTGCACTGGGAGAGGGATCAGTGTTCAATCATTGTATGACTGAAACTCTGACATGAAAGCTTTGTAATTGTACCTAATGGTGACTCAGTAAAAAAAAATATCCTGACACTTGGTAGAGGAATTGGTAATGCTGTGAGGTAAAAGAGTCATTTGAAACTGAAGTCCGCGGGCCTCCACTGGTGACTCATGTGATGCAGGAAGGAGAGAGATGGTTACTTTCTCCTGATCCACCTCTGCCACCCTGGAATTCAGGGTTACCAGGTTCTTGTGTTGCCACACAGAAAAGAATTTCAGGAGTAGATAAACAGTGAAGTAAGATGGATTTTATTTAGAGGTTTTCAGGAAGGGGAAGGAAAGAGATAAAGTGAGAGGGAGAGCAACATGCTCAAGAGAGAACATGGGCTTCTATAGAGTCAGAGAGTACCCTACACACATCCCAGCATTAGATATGAAAGCATGAAAATACATATCTCAAGAGATAAGATGTGAGTAACATATATGTATTAGGGCACTAGATATGCTTGGCCACAGAGGCACAAGCAGTATAAGGGCTTGTGCAGCCTATGAGCCTTTTATTTATACTTTATTTAAATAAAATATAAATATTCCATTATATATATTGACACATACTAATATATCTTGTTATATATGGGAATATATATTCAATATATATGATATATCCATATATCTAAACTATGACACAATAATTAAAATTATCAATCTTTCAAGGAACTTACAATTTAATAGAGAATTAAAATCCATATAGAAATGTGATACAGGGCATGCCAGGAGGAAGCTCTGAGTACATGCATTCTTATTTTAGATATTCTTATTGATGAACCTTTTCTCTCAAAAAATGACATTTACATAGAGGTCTGATGTTATGTAAGAGTTATTTAGGAAAAGTAGAAGTTAAAAGGCACAGACACAGAAAGAGTACTGCAAAGTTTGAGGAATAAAAAAGAGCTTTAGAATATGGGATTTCTTTTCTGTTTGTTTGAGGGCCATACTCTTCAGTGCTCAGAGCTCTGCCTCTATGATCAGGAATCACTCCTGGTAGGGCTCTGGGGACCATATGGGTTACCAGGAATTAAAACTAGGTTGGCAGGTTGGAAGGTAAGTGCCCAGCCTAATGTCCTATCACTCTAGTTCAAAACATATTTCTATAGGTAAAGAAAGAGGTTAGTAAAACATTCTTAGTATAAGGAATAACTGTATAAGTAGGTGGGCCCTCCAACTTATACGTATATGAAAAGTGCCAAGTGTCTAGTACATAGTAATAGCTCAGAAAATAAAGCAGTTGAACCATCCTTAAATACAGTGAGCTGCCTTACTGGCCAAAAAGGGACATGGTCATGCAAGAAATACTTAACAGAACTTGAGATGGATTATATAGAAAGAAATATCAGTATATATTGGATACTAAAAACTTCCTTACCAGAGAGAAAATGATCAATAAAATAAACCATCAGACTAAGGCAAATTCCCTGAATATTTAGTTAGCCAGAAAAATCTTTAAAAATAATATTTTGAATAAATTAATAGCTGTTAAAAAAAGAAAAGTTGTCTGTCCTGATCCTTAGTATTGGTTATATCACATAATATTGAATATTGTTTAATATTGTTTAAAGCTTTATACCTTAGAGAATATTTTCATGCCTTAATATTAATGTGTACAATGAAAATCATTGAATGGAGATCAGCATATTTTATATTATATTGATAAAAAAGTAAAGCAGAATGACATGAAATAATAAAGTGATAGTAAATGCCACAATTTTGTGATATATTATATGTATCAGATGCTTCCAGTAATTCAAGTCAATACCTTCTATTAAAACTATCCTGATATGGATGGGAGATGCATGCTGAAAGTAGACTATAGACCGAACATGATTGCCACCCAATGCCTCTTTTGCAAACCACAGCACCCAAAAGGAGAGAGAGAACAAAAGGAAGTGCCCTGCCACAGAAGCAGGGTGGGATGGGGGGTGGGTGGGTGGGAGGGATACTGTGATTGGTGGGGGTGGAAAATGGGCACTGGCAGAGGGATGGGTACTTGATCATTGTATAACTGAAACCCAAGCACAAAAATTTGTTAGTCTACAACTGTACCTCATGGTGCTTCACTAATAAAAATTTAAGGGGGGAAAAATCTATCTTGATATGGAAGCCATTATAACAGCTCCTCAAGTCAGTATAAGTTAAACTGTGCTGAATAAATTCCATTTGCCTTTGTGTAACCACTTTCTACCCTTCATCCATCTTTCTTTCTGAGATGGAAAAATCTCTATAGATTAAATCAGGTGTATTTTGTGCTTATCATTTCTCTTCAGGCTCTTTCAATAGGGAAACACAGCAAGAGATGGTCAAAGTATTCCTGCATTTGGATAAATTCCTATAAAATCATCTAGGACTGGCTATATTTCTTGACAGAAAATCACTTCCACTTTCAAACCTTTCTACCCTACATAATTTTAAACTTTCTATATTCTAATAACTACTTCCTTTAAGTGTGGCAGTGTGGTGATTCTGATGCTTATAGTAACCTCAGATTCTTGCAACATCCTTTCTGGTTCTACATACCATCTATAATTAATATAATGACTGGTTATAAATCAACCTTGATCAAATCATCCTAAATAGAATATAAAATCCTTTTGAAACCCTGAATATAACAAATATAACAAATACTGAATATAACAAATACAAATACTAAATACAAATACAAATACAACAATATACAAGTTTTCATTCACTTCTTCAATATCACATATCCAAGACATTCTGCAGATGCCAAATATATGAATCCTAGCTACCTGTGCTATATTTCTCAGTACCCCTACATTTTCTTTTGAGAACTTTCTAAGGAAGTTCAGTTCCCTAAAACTAAGGGCATGAGTCTGACAAAAGAGACCTATGGGACTAGAGAAATGAAAATGTAGCCTAGATCTTTTTAGTCAGTCTATCTGCAACAATTTTTCCATTTTTCCTTAAAGGCTTTTATCTGAACAATAATTTATTTACAAGTTTATAATTTAAATTATAAGTTTATAATATAAAATATTTTATAAGAATTTTACCTGAATTTGTAGCTTAAAAACCCATGTAAAGTCTTGATATGTAAAATGTTATAACTCACATCCATAATACTCTTTCCCTTCTATCAAGTTTATAGCTTTATGTTTCCTTTGGTCACGTTATATATTCTGGAGAATTCTTTTTAGAAGTTTTGCTTTAGTTACAGCTTAAAATAAAAAAAACTTCCCATTTTTCCTCCACTCCACATTTAACCTTTGCATCAGATTCTTCTTTCTAATATTATTCAAAATAACTAGATTTTTTTGAGAAAGGGGTATGATATGGGTATAAATTTTAGACAGTTATAGGTATAGATTCTAAAACACTTGGGAAAATAGTAATATAAGACTTCTATAGTCATTATGTATTTTCTTTCAAAGGATGAATCTGTTTATAATTATAGTATAGCATCAAGTCAAGTAAATTTCCATTCATACAACGTGTGAATTTTTATGAACATTTTAAAAGGTGCAATTTTCACCAAAATCAAAATATAGAACTATCTTATTAACACAGACTCTCTCAAATACTACTCTGTTATGAATACATTCCCATTCTCTCAACATACTATTAAATTATACATACTCAATTACCTCAGTGCTGACATTTTCCAATTTTGATACAGACTCTACAACTTACCTTTCCAAGCATAATATATGTGTATTAAATATTTCCTCCACAAATATTGAAAACTCCACCAATGTCATTTTGCTTCAATAGCAAACATAATTTAGAAAACAAAGATAAAAACTGAGTTTGTTAAATTATGCTGATTTTTACTTTCTATTGGTATTTCTTTTTGATACTTTAAAAATTCTTCTTCTATCAGTTATTTTATGTTTACAGAACTTCATTTACCCATTCTTTTAAAGTATGTGTGCTGGCAAGTAATAGTTAATTTTTCCTTCATCAGAATTTTGCAATTTACTCTTTATTCTTGAAGAATATTTTTGTAGACTATAGAATTCTAGATTGACATTTAATTCCTTTTCAGTATTTAAAAACATAATGACCCTTCCCTCTTATCTCAATTATTTCTGATGTGAAATCCATTATATTTAATTTTTCCTCTTAATGGTCATCATTTTTCCTTTACTGCACTTGCAATTATTTCTTTCCCTTTAGCTTTCAGGAACTTAAAGATATTGTTTTCTGACATGGATTTCCTTAGATTTTCCTTTGCATGTTTCACCTAGTGTCCCAAATATGTCTTTTGCCAAATTTGAGGGAGATTTCAGCTTTCCAAATATTCCTTCCAGACCCATTATTTTTTTCTATTCCTTTTGGAATTGTAATGAATGTTAGACTTTTCATCCTATAAATCCTCAAGACTATTGATCTTAATTTTAGCTTCTTATTCTCTGTTATACATTTTGGGTAACTTTTGTGTTATATCTACAAATTTCCTTATTTTATTCAATTGTTTGCACACTGCTACTGATTTGAGTCATCTGTCATTCTTGAGAGACTGATGCAAAGTTCAGACTACTCATGTTACCTGAAGGAAGAGGATTTATTATTGCACAGAAGGATAAGTGCCAGTTATCTTCTTTAATCTGACCCACAAATCGTTGGGAAGGGATAGTTAGAATAGAGATAAATGTCTAGCCTCTCCACTTGCCTTCTGTTAGTAAGATGGAAAAAAATATTGTGTTTTTGTTTTACTTTTTTATTACAGTGCTCTTTTCTCTATTATTTGATCCGACTTACTAGGCTACTCCTTTCCTGGTCTTTTGTTAAGCAACAGGAAGCTTTAATTATTTTTTATTTTATTTGTATTCATTAACTTCTTGAACAACGACTCTGGCATAGATAAAGCAAAATTATCACCCAAGAAAGTCCATGATATCCTAGGTCCTGAAAATCCTGACCCTCATTCTTCCTCTATTTGTTCTATAAGTAACATGCATGTTGTAAATTGTACTTAGGTAGGAGAAATAGGGATAACTGTACCTACTACTTTGTTGTAGAACTGATATTCTATAAAGTCCTATTTTTTCTTTTTAATGTTACATATACTTTTGAAATTTTGACTTTTTTACACTGTGTTAAAGAAACATTAATATGCAAAACTTCATATCTTAAGAACAAAATAGAAAAACTGAAAACAACCACAATTATCATTTTTTGGCTCTTAAATTAGTCCTTTTTATTCAAAGCTAATTTGTTATTTTGTTCAGATTACAGAAAACTAATTCTGATATACCAAGAGTAACACTTTAAATTGGTACCACCTTACTTAAAAACATGCATAGCAGGAACTTATAACTATTAACTTTACAGTCAATGTCTAATTTATGATTATAAAAGTAATTTTAGAAAATGAAACCTCCACATTATTATATCATTCAGAAAAGGTACAGAATATGCAGCAATAGATATGTGATATAGTAATTTTTGCCTATTGCTGCATATTCTGTACCTTTTCTGTAATTGTAGCAAACAAAAATATTTCATAATTGCCCAATAATGGTACAATGAATACTAGGAGGAAATGAAAAATTGTTTTGATAAAATGTCAAATGAAAATAACAATACAAAAAAGAATACACGAGTTGCTGGCATCTAAAAAAATACACATGAGTGTGTGATATGTTTTGGAGAGATGTAAAATTGCATGTCTAAAATATACACAATCACATAAATCAACAACTTTATCAGTAAAAATATAACAATGAAAACATCTTAAAAGTAAAGTCGGAAATAACTGTTAAGTGCAGAAATAATGACTGTTTCATTTATTTCACAAATATTTATTGAGTCCTTACTACATTCCTTGTACATTTCTATGTCATGGATATATAATTGAACTTTAACATGACAAAAATCCCTATTCTAAAGGTGCTTTCCAAAAAAGAAGAAAAAATAATATAAAATATATTTAGCTTATTAAACAGTAGTAAGAAAAGGAAAAGTGAAAAGGATGATGATAGGTATATAAAGGGTGAGAGGTGCAATATAGTTAAATTCATGAAATTTATTTTACAGAATATTAATTCACATGGAGATGTTACTGGGCCCGCTCGAGCAAATCGATGAACAACGGGAGGGCCTTTACTTTACTTTATACGTTTTTCCAACAAAATATTAATTACAAAATATATTATTATTCCATGATTATATAAAATAACCAACTGTTCAATTAGTGTTATGTTAAGAATAATGCTTCACTATGACCTAAAAATTCCACTCCTTGGAATTTACTAAAGGTTAAAAAAGCATGATGTAGAGAAGACAGCTGCACTCTATGTTCACTGCAGCACTATTCATAATAGCCAAAATCTGAAAATTACCCATTGTCCCATTCGCTTAAGAAGATATGAACTAGATAAAGAAACTATGGTACAAACAGATAATGGAAAACTACTTGGTCATTAGAAAATTGGACGCCATTTAATATGCGACTATATGGATGGATCTGAAGCGTATAATGCTGAGCAAAGTTGTCAGAGTGAGAGACTGACACAGAATGATCTCTCTCATTATGCAGGGTATAAAGAAACAGAATTGAAGAATAACAAATAAATAGAAACAAAAAGCATAAGAATTTGTCTTCAGTAAGAAATTTGCTTCTGGGAAAGGGAGAATAGGTTGTGGAAAGGTATAAAAAGACAATGGTGAAAGGAATCGGTCACTTAGGAGGAGAACAAAGTATTGAAAGTAGGTAAACTTAGAAGCATGATACTCAGTGAGCAACCGTATTGTAAACCACAGTACTTAAAGAGAAGGGGGAAAATTAGAGAAAAATGTACCTGCCATAGAGGAAGGCTGGGGGGGAATGGGGTGGGATGAAAATTGGGGATATTAGTAAGGAAAGTGGACAGTGGTAAAGGGATTGGTATTGGAACTGAATAACTTTATAACATTTTAATTCATGGTGATTCAATAAAAATCCTCCAGTACCTCCACTACCCAGCTGTCGCCACGCTCAGGACAATTTCCAGATACTCGGGCTGAGACTCACACATGAGTGAAGCACCACAGAAGCAGGTAAGTGGAACTCTAAGACCTTGTACTCCAGGCTCAACAGACCCGGGAACAGAGATCCTCTGCCTGCTCCCACCAACCCACAGGTGACCAAGGGATTAAAACCAGGAGCCCCACCCTACTGTGCCCTGTCTGCTTCCACCAACTACCAGTGACCAGGGATTACACACAGAATAACCACCCTACTGGTACCAGATAAATACCTCACCAGCAGACCTCCATTACCTCCACTATCTCCACTACCCAGGAGCCACCACGCTACAGGACACTTCCTGGACCATGCGGCCGCTTTGTGGCTTTGCAGCCACGCGGCACATCATAAGACACTTAATATGTATCTTCCATGATTACCACACATATTTGATAGGATTCAAATATGGTTTGAACCATGGGAACACCTGCAAGGGCGATTAAAGTCAGCCGTAAAAGCCACTATCCCTCTTGGAGAGCCTGGCAAGTTACCAAGAGTATCCTGCCTGCAGAGCAGAGCCTGACAAGCTATCTGTGGCATATTGGATATGACAAAATGAGTAAATACAATGGGTCTCATTCCCCTGACCCTGAAAGAGCCAACAATTCAGCAGCGTTAAGAAGGATGAGGAAAGAGAGGCTGATAAAATCTCAAGGCCGAACTAGGCAGCCAAAACGAAGAAAGACAAAAGTTAACTGTCCGTACTTTCATGCACATACACTGGCATTGGATGAGTCTATCAAGGACCTGATGGTACAAGCAGCAAAAGATCAAGTATGACATCATTGGGCTGACTGAGACAAGAAGGCATCAATGACATCACACTGTTTTCAACACTGGAGAAGAACTCTTCCATGGAACATGGAAAAAAAGAAGAGTCAGAGGTGTCGGTGTCCTTGTCAACATGAACTTGGCCATAAGCATTGATTCATTTGAATGCTTAACAATCAGAATCAGATGATTACTCTTGAATAAATGTCGCTTACTGCCGGCAGTTTCTATCTTTGTTGTCTATGCACTAATATCCAATTATGATAAAGAAGAAATAAAGAAGTTCTACATGGAGTTGGAGAAGTTCTAAAAAGAAGACCACACCTTCTACAAGACGATTGTCGGTAATTTTAATGACAAGATAAGACCAAGAAGATCAGTCTAAGAACTCCACATCGGGGCCCATGGCCTAGAATGGAAGTAACAGGGTGACAGACTGTCTGAGTTCATCATGTCGACCAAGACCATCCGTGGTAACTCACAGTTCCAGAAGGCTGAATCTAAACTTTGGACATGGGAATCTCCTGGTGGATGGTTCCACAACAAAATTGACCACATCATATTCAATCAACAGTTTTGTCTGACCAATGTCGCTGTTGTCCCAAAATTCCAAATCGGATCGGACCACTGTCTCATTCATGCAAATCTCTACTTCATGGAACAGGGAGAAGGGCTTCAAAGTTTAAGAAGAGAAATCCCAGAACGACCACCAACTGAGAGTTCTTTGGAACTATTGCAGCAACATGGGAAGATGCCGTCATTGACAACATTGACGAGGAATATGATCGACTGGTTCAGCACCTCCATGATTGTGTGAGAAATGTCAAGAGAGAGATAGCCACAAAAAAAAATGTCTATCTTTGAAAACTCTTGAGCAAACAGCACCTGGCCCAGACAAAGTCAGACCCGAATACCTGAAGAATCTGCCGTTGGTATTCATCAATACACTGGCTCACTCTTCACACGTGACCCGTCTGAATGCAACGTCCCATCCCAGTGGAAAACCAGCAGGGTTGCACTATTGTACAAGAAAGGCAACATCCACAACATTGGCAATTATTGCCCAATCTGCCTATTGTCTGTCATATACAAGCTGTTCACTCAAGTCATCCTGAATAGGAGTGGCAGAACACTAGATGAAGGACAACCATGTGAGCAAACCAAGTTCCCAAAAGAATTCAGCACGACTGACCATATCCACATGATAACCAAGCTCATTGAGGTTTCTTGGGAGTTCAATATGCTGCTATGTCTAACATTCATTGGTTTAAAAAGGCCTTTGATTTGGGCTGGAGCGATAGCACAGCAGGTAGGGCGTTTGCCTTACAAGCGGCCAACAAGGCCGACCCGAGTTCGATTCCTCCGCCCCTCTCGGAGAGCCCGGCAAGCTACCGAGAGTATTCGATATGCCAGACACAGTAACAACAAAGTCTCCAATGGAGACGTTACTGGGCCCGCTCGAGCAAATCGACGATCAACGGGAGGGCTTTTTTTTTTTTTTGATTTTGTTGAGATTGAAGCAGTCATCAAAGTTCTAGCCAAACGGCATTCAAACTTAATACATCAGGATCCTCCATGAGCTGTATTACAGATTCACTGCCAGGATCTCACCATTCTACAAGGAAGTGATCATCCATGTCAAGAGAGGGGTTGGGCAAGGTGATAGCATTGCACCAAAACTCTTCAGTGCCACCCTTGAGAACGTCATGCGACGACTGGAATGGGAAGGAATGGGAGTGAAAAAAGATGGTCGGCAACTACACCAGCTCCGCTTTGCTGATGACATTATTCTAATAACACCAAACATTAATAACATCACAAATACTGGCCAACTTCAACCGTGACTGTGGAAAGGTCAGACTACAGCTGAATCTCACAAAAACAGTGTTTATGACAAACAGTCTTGTTCCTGACATTCCATTTGCTCTCAATGGAACAAACATCTTGAATGTAACAGTTACGTGTACCTAGGTCAAGAAGTCAACCTGACGAATAATTTGGCACCTGAGTTGCACAGGAGGAAGAAAGCGGCTTGGAACGCCTTCAAGAGTGTAAAAGAGGTAGTTAAGAGGATGAAGAACCTCTGGCTCTGGGCACCTCTGTGATTCCACTGTTGTTCCTGCACTAACATATGCCTCAGAGTCCTGGGCCCTAGTAAAACAGGATGAGAACTCTATATGGTCTCCCAAAGAGGAATTGAAAGAGCTATCCTTGGAGTATCATACTTCACTCAAATTACAGAAAGAATCCAGAGTTCTGATCTCTGTTGACAGTCAAGAATTAAGGACGCTGTCTCATTTGCCAAGGCATCGAAAATCAGATGGCTGGACATGCAATGAGATTTGGAGACGACCACTGAACTAGAACCTTTACCAATTGGATTCCATGGGACATCAAAAGATCGTGTGGTCGCCCACATACGAGATGGTCAGACTTCTTTGTCAAGACCCTGAGCAATCAGTTTGAGGATCTTCGTGTTCCTAGAATGAGCAGACGCCATTGGGATGAATGGTGTCAGGGATGAATGGAGACGTTATTGGTGCACATTCAAGCAAATCAATAAGTAACGGGATGTTAAGTGATCAAGTGATCAATAGAAATATATATATTTTTCCATAGTCCTAGTATATAATCCTAATCCATCTCTTGTATGTAAAAATTAATAATGAATGCACTTGAATTTTTATATAAATCTATTACTATATATAATTCACAGGAGTTATAACTTTATTTGTTCTATGTTCCATGGGCTTGCATCTCTTGTCTCCATTTCCTGTAAACTTTTGCAATAATTCTTCATATTTTTGGTCTTCACTTGTTCAGATTTTCACTCTACTCCAATTTACACCTATTCTTGGGTTAAATTACCACATCATTAAAAATTCTCTACTGAAAGCCTCTAGAAAATACTTTCTGTCATTACAAGCATTAGGCACTCTACATTTTACATTTACAAGTATTTACATTTTATCTTTGAACTAATAACTTTTGGCACTGTTAGTCATGCCTACTTTTTAGAAAGACCTTTCTCGTTGGTTTCTATTATTACACTTGACTTGATTTTCTTCTTGCCTCCACAGCCAGTTCCTCTCATCCTCTTTTGTGAGTTTCTGATCTTCCAACTGTCCTTTAAATGGAGAAATTTCTCATAAACCTGTCTTACTTCATGCCATATAACCTCCCTGAGAGATCACGTCTGCTCCCACAGTTCTGATCATCACTGACATAGTACCTCCAGATTCCTCTCGAGTCCTTTTACCAACATGATGATGAGACATCTGTGCCTGCATGTCTCCTGGGCATTTCCATCTGAATGTTCCCAAGGCCAGGCTTATCATCTCTCTTATTCAACCAAAATCTGCCAAAATCGTCTCTTTTACTGAGTTTCTATCCTCAGTAAATGGTGCCACCACTTTTCTGATTTCTAGGCCAGAAAATCTGGCAATATACAGGAGTCCTTCCTCTCTTTTATCCTACATACCTAATAAATGAGGAAGTTAAGTTAAGTTGACTCTGTCTTATATCAGCCCTCAAATCTAATCACTCCTTTTCATTACTGTTATCACACAGATCCTTTATCAGCTCTATCCTAAGATATTGCAATACCTTCCAAACAACTGTTCATTAGCAAGAGTAAGATATCTCTAAAATGCCAAACTAATCATATCCTGTTCCTTTAAACTTATTAATCCTTTAAACTTTTAGCCTGCCCACACGGCAGAGTCTGGCAAACTCCCCATGGCGTACCCAATATGCCAAATACCAGTAACAATGATGGGTCTCATTCTCCTAAAGAGCCTTGAATATAATCTCAGGGCTAGGATGAAGGAGACTTTACTGGGGCCTGCTCGAGGCAATCGACGAATAAATAAACTTTTCTCCCTTTCTCTTATAAGTAAGACTTGCAATGCTAACCTCAGTTTCACTGCAACCTAAATATCCAATCATTTTACCCTTGGAAATTTCATACATGCATTATATTGGTCTTTTTTTAAAATTTTTATTAGTGAAACACCATGAGGTACGCATTATATTGGTTTTTGCCGATCCAAAAAGTAATATTTTCTTCATTTTCAGGCCTTCAAACACATTTTATTATTTCAATTATTATGATCTAACTTTATTAATCTTTCAGTTTTCAGCATTAAAAAATATGTGTAAGGTAATTCTCTTATTCTTAAAGATCAATTATTAAATGTCATAAGTATTATAAATATAGTATGTTGAATAAATTATTCAACATTTTGAATTTCCACTATTGTAACAGATTCATATTCATTATCCTAGACACAGCACAAAATTAGATGCTCAAT
This sequence comes from Sorex fumeus, assembly GCF_029834395.1. Lineage (NCBI taxonomy): Eukaryota > Metazoa > Chordata > Mammalia > Eulipotyphla > Soricidae > Sorex > Sorex fumeus. The sequence goes on along the minus strand of NW_026606102.1, from coordinate 17,536,174 downwards.
AAAAATGCATTAATTAAAAGATGTGGTACTCCACACCAAGTCGTTTCGACTGGGGGCGCCCCAGAGGGGGGCAGGTGAGAGCCTTCCCCACCTCAAGGAACCCAGCCCCAGCATCCGACCTCCACTACCCAACCACCGCCACACTCCAGGCCACTTTCTGAAACACTCAGTCGCGACACATCATAAGACACTTCTTACCCATTTTCCATAATTACCACAGCATGTTTGATGGAGTTCAGACAGTAGGCAATAAATTATAGAGAGAAATATATATATATACACACACACAAACATATATATACATACATATATATGCCTCTTAGAGAGCCTCTCAAGCTACCGAGAGTTTCCCACCCACACAAGCAGAGCCTGGCAAGCTCCCCATGGTGTATTCGATATGCCAAAACCAGTAACTATAACAGGTCTGATTCCCCTGACCCTGAAAGAGCCTTCACTTGTTGGGAAAGATGAGTAAAGAGAGGCTGCTAAAATCTCAGGGCTAGGATATATAGAGACCTTACTGGTGCCCGCTCGAGTAAATTGACGAACAATGGGATGACAGTGATACAGTGATAATTAAAAAATGTAGTCTGGTATTCTCCACATACTATATGGGAAGTCAATCAGACCAGTTATATACCCAAGACATAAAGAAACTTGATAACCTCTGTTTCTTTATCCTTCCTCCAATCTTTTTTCTGCATGGAATACAGAAGGTGAAGTAAATTTTGTGTCAGGAAGTGCTGGTCAATATCATTGCTAACTAGATATACAAATGCCCTATGCTTATCTTCTGAATATGTGAGATACAAATATTCACTGTGTTGTAATAACAATTCTCAGCTGCGCTTAACATGTAAGGTAAAGGTAAAGGCCCTCCCGTTGTTCATCGATTTGCTCAAGCAGGCCCAGTAATGTCTCTATTGGAGATTTTGTTGTTACTGTGTTTGGCATATCGAATACATCACAGGTGACTTGCCAGGCTCTGCCGTGTGTGCGAGATACTCTCGGTACCTTGCCGGGCTCTCCGAGAGGGGTGGAAGAATTGAACTCGGGTCGGCCATGTTGGCTGCGTGCAAGGCAAATGTAATAATATCAAATTTTGTCAATTAAAATGTTTATTAGATATAATTGCAAAAACTTGATGCTACAGTTTTAACAGCTGGCAATCCTTAAGAAGTCTAATATGTAAAAATAATTACACTAAAATAAGAAGAAAATTTTTCACATTTTGTGACAAAGTAATTTATCTCAGGACAGAAGAGATTTGAGTGACATATTTGCCTAATGGCTTCTTAGTAGCTTCATTAGCTTATTTGATTTCCAAAACAAATGATCAGATCCATGCTAAGGCCTGAAGACACTTCTGCTATGATACATTATAGTCCCTTACTAAAGTTAAAGACAATGTTTATTTCACCTTTGTAGAGTAAAGAAAGTGACTTTCCAACTTGGTATATATTTCATCCCAGAAGCTCAACGTTTTTTTTTTGGGGGGGGGTGGGGGGTCACACCCGGCGATGCTCAAGGGTTACTGCTGGCTTTGCACTCAGGAATCACTCCTGGCGGTGCTCAGGGAACCATATGCGATGCTGGGAATCGAACCTGGGTCAGCCGCGTGCAAGGCAAACACCCTACCTGCTGTGCTATTGCTCCAGCTCCTAAGCTCGAGTTTTTTAATGTATATCAGGCGGTAAGAACATTCCTAAGGTCAACTGACCTCTAAGAAAGGAAAGGATAAGCTCCTTTTCCTTTTGTAATGTTGTGTGTCTGTGTGTATGTGTGTGTGTGTGTGTGTGTGTGAGAGAGAGAGAGAGAGAGAGAGAGAGAGAGAGAGAGAGAGAGAGAGAGAGAGAGCGAGAGAGAGGAGAAAGCTTGGAAGGGGAAAAGGGGAAACTGGAATTAGATTCTCTGAAAATACTTTTTTTTCTTTTTGGGTCACACCCGGCAATGCACAGAGGTTACTCCTGGCTCTGCACTCAGGAATTACTCCTGGCAGTGCTAAGGGGACCATATGGGATGCTGGGAATCGAACCTGGGTCAGCCGCATGCAAGACCCTACCCATTATGCTACCACTCTTATATTGGCATCTGTAAAGATTTTTCTAGCCTTAAATTAGGCAATTTACTAGAATCTAAAATTGCAATTGACTTCTTAGGGCCTATAAAATCTAAAATTCTTACTGTCAATTATATATACTTCTCTGTCACCTTTGAAAAATAACAACTGGAAAACAGGCTCTTTTTACAGGCATTTGACACAACAACTAAAAAAAGAACTAAGGAGAAAATGCTAAATGTGAGAAAAAATCTTCAGAATAAACTAGTAGCATGGACAGTAACAATTGTGACCTGTAGATTAATTACTCTAAACAGAAAATGGAAGTTTCTTTGGGGGAAAAATTACTTTTGGGGCATGAGGGTGCACAATGGCTGTGCTCAGGGCATACTTCTGTCTTTGCGATGTGTTGAACTCAGAGAACCTTAAGGGATGCCAGGAATGGAACTTGAGTTGGACAAGTGCAAGGCAAACACCTTACCCACTGTACTATGTCTCTGGCCCTAAGGGACTATATATCTTCTGTGGCATCCCTACTGTACTTCCAATATTTATATAAAGAGTGGCACATTATGGTGCTCAATAGGGTGTCTTTAAGTAAACATATATGGAAACATATGACTTAAAGAATTGGGGCTATGAAGATATCCTACTTAACCATTTCCCATTCAGGGTTGAGGGTAAGTAAAGTAAAGTAAAGTAAAGGCCCTCCCGTTGATCATCGATTTGCTCGAGCGGGCCCAGTAACGTCTCCATTGGAGACTTTGTTGTTACTGTGTTTGGCATATCAAATACATCACAGGGAGCTTGCCAGGCTCTGCCGTGCGGGCCAGATACTCTCGGTAGCTTGCCGGGCTCTCCGAGAGGGGCGGAGGAATCGAACTCCGGTTGGCCATGTTGGCTGCGTGCAAGGCAAACGCCCTACCGCTGTGCTATCGGTCGCAAGGTCAACCTAAAGTCAACCTGCAGGGTTGAGGGTGGTGACCTTAAAACTAGATCAGACATAAAAACTTGATTAGCTTTGATACATTGTGCCTTATTTGCTTAATGAACAAACATCAAGAAACTAATTTACAAAACTTTACAGTTATTAGAGAAGTCTAGTGACTTCATAATAGTTCAGGCTTTCAGCCTGCCAAGAGTAAGATGACTAACTTCATTCAAAAGAATGATAATATAAATAAAAGGACTCATTAATATCTCGAAGTCTTGTCAAAAAAACTGACAAAAAGGAACCAAAATGACAGTCCAGGAGAAATCAAACAAAACATAATGAAACAATTAAGATTGAGGCTACTTAAATGCACAAAAATAAAAAAGACATCAGAACTGAACCCATACAGAAAAGGAATGATAATTATTATTCCTCATATAGAAGTACAAAGCTATTTTTTTTGGCGGGGGGGAGTGTCACAGATGGTGATGCTCAGGGGTTACTCCAGGATTTTAACTCAGGAATTACTCCTGGTAGTACTTGGGGGACCACATGGGATGCCAGGATTGAATTCGGGTTGGCCGCATACAAGGCAAACGCCCTACTCAATGTACTATGGCTCTGGCCCCTACAACCTTTTTAAGGTCCTCATCAGTAGATCAACAGTTATAACCTTGGGTTTTTGAGGTTTGAGCTACATATGTAAACAGGTATTTATTAACAGAGATACATGCTGTATTTTATCTACCTGGATGAGTTCAGAGATTCAAAGCAAAGGTCTGACCCTTGACCAGATCTCATGGTCAAAAGGAGATTGAGGAAAGGAAGTATAGTTGACTTGAAGCAACAAAGCAAAAAATAGGCCCATAAATTTCTTTTTCCTCGTAATAAATTGATTTTATTATTATTAAATGTCCATACTTTAAAAAACGTTAGTTTTTCAAGCCATCATTTATAGAAAATTGCCAACTATCATTTTTAGATAAAAGCACAATACAGTATTTATTTATTGATAGTATTTTAAAAGTAAATATACACATTTGGAAATAATTTTCTCACTAGTATTAAGATATGAAAAAATATCAAAGGCAGAATGATATTGACACTTTTGCATTAGTATAGGTTGTACATAATGCTATTAATAGTAGATGATATTTATTGAGCACTTAGCAAGCATCAGTACTTTACATATAAATTCTTATAACCAACTTACAAGTATTCACTAAACATCTACTGTGTAGGGAATAACATTTTCTTTATGACTTTAAATACTCTAACTTTATTCATTCAATGTATTTTGAATAATTAAATGGGTGAGTAAATTAATCATCTGAATGATTGTGAGCTAATAAAAATATCACAAGTTCCTCATTAATATATGGTCTTGAAGAAACACTTAATCTTTACTAACTTCAATCATAATATTACTGATTTAACATTTTTTATAATGTTTCTAATGACTACTACTATACTCTGTACTTCTATATATTCAACCTACAAAAACCAATGAAGTCAGTTTCTATATACTACATGTACAATGGACCCATTTTCCTGTTTCACCAAATCTCAATCCATTGTCCCTCTGATAGCCATAAACTTGAATTCTGAATACAAAAATTTTGGTTTTCACTTTTTTTCTTACCTTCACACCTATTAATAAATTAATATGGAAATTGTCTTTCTCCATATGTCTTATTTCACTTAGGATGATACTCTCTGGGTCTTCCATATTGTTTAAATGGCAAGACTTTACCTTATTCATATATTGGTAGACATTTAGATTATTTCTATATCTTAACTACTAAAAATAAATGTCTTTGTGGACTTTTGTTTCTATGGGTTTTAGGGCAGGGAGAAAACGGAAAGTGGAATAGTGATCTATATGGCACTTACATTCTTAATTATTTGAGAACTCTTCATAGTGGCTATACCAATTCACAAACCCCACCAACAGTGAATGATAGTTTCTTTCCACATTCTGATAAACATCTGTTACTTGCTTCTTGTCTCTCTGACAATATTATTTTTCTTTATTTCCTTTCTTTTATTTCTATTGTCAGGAATCAAACTAACATGGGAGGCAAATGTCCTATCTCTGAGTCACACAACAGAAATTATTATAAGTATGAGGTTTTGATTTTCATTTTCTTTATAATTAATAACAAATAACTTTACATGTGCCTGCTAGTTATTGTATGTTCCACTTTGTATTCCAGGCTACTTTTTCATGAACTAATTTCCATATACACACACATATATATATATATATACACAAACACAAATATACATCACTGTATCACTGTCATCCTATTGTTCATTGATTTCCTCAAGTAGGTACCAGTAACGTCTCCATTTGTTCTAGCCCTGAGATTTTAGCAAGTGCCAAATTGGAGGTTCTTTCAGGGTCAGGAGAATGAGACCCATCATTGTTACTGGGTTTTGGCATATTTAATATGCCATGGGGAGCTTGCCAGACTCCTATATTATGTGTATATATATCAATTATTTCAGGCTTTCAAGTATGCTTTCAAATAAATTTAATTGATTTGTAATTTTACTATAATAATAAAAATGTTTCAATTAGCTTTGTAGAAATGTTTGAAGTTTGGGAGCATAATACTATTTTGTTCTTTTTTTTAGGATTGCTTTGGCTACTCAAGATCCCTGGTGGACCCATATAAATTTTGGGATATTTTTGCTCCATTTCTGTGAAAAATGCTGTTGAGATTTTGACAGAGATTATATTAATCTGTTAAATGTTTTAGATAAAATAATCCTCAATTTATTCACCTGTAATGGAAGAATATTTAAAACTTACCTTTACAAAATATGAGACTATACACAGCAGATATTAAAAAACATCTGACAAAGAATAGACTTTCACTAGATGTCATTATCATCATCATTAGCATCATCATTAGCAATACTTTTCAACTCTCCTCATTTTTATTATATCAATGGAACAAACAGAACTTTAACACCCCTCAAACCTCACAATTTCTATGCAAAAACAACACAACAACCTGCCAAAGAAACAGAAATATACGATAGTCCCCAATGTTCATACAGATTATTATACAATATTTATGTTCATACTGGGAAAAATTAATTATGCTTCCAAAGATACTACTATAAAAACAAACAGGACAGAAAATTTATGGAAAAACTGACTTGCCTTAATTCATAAGAATATTTTGGTCATTCCAAATATGACATTATATTCTCTGTCCAAAATTCTCAAATAATAGTACCGAGAGCCTACAGAATAGCCATATGAAAACAAATTTATTTATTCTTTTTAGTGCCAAAGAGGCTGAGTCCTAGACAACCAGCAAATAAGTTGGGTTCTGGGCCAAACTGTTCAAGTAGAAGAAAGTTCCATCTGTGAATAACTTACCATTTTGGTCTGCTGGTAGATTTCACCATAGGGGCCATCCCATCTCTATAAAGACTCTTGGTTTTGCTAAAGTTAACAATGTTGAAAATGACTCTCTGAAAATAGGGAAGAGATAATTTTTGTCAGAAGACTATGCCATACAAATTACAAGTTAAGTTCTTCAAAGCTAGAAATGGAAACACAAGCAAGGTTAAAGAAAACCATACAGACTAGTTGCAACATATAGTAAGGTTAAACAGTACCAGTGGAAAGTCAATGTCTTTGTGTCATTTTAACATATTAATAAATAAACAGACCCTAGAACTAAAATCTTGCATCGTAAACCAACTCATCTGTTCTCAAATTGTGTGACTTGCCAAGTTACTAAAGCTTCCTTTGTTTCGTCTGAAAATCAGAATAAAGACAGTGTATATATAATAACTATTAGAACAATATCACTGCACTGTCCTCCCGTTGTTCATCGATTTGCCCAACCAGAAACATTTCACAACAAATTGTGAGACTTGTTGTTCCTGTTTTTGGCATACAGAATACATCATGGGTAGCTCGCCAGGCTTTGCTGTGCCGGGGAGATACCCTCGTGGGTAGCTTGCCAGGCCTTGCTGTGCCGGGGAGATACCCTCGATAGCTTGCCGGGCTCTCCAAGAGGAGTGGAGAAATCAAACTCGGGTTGGCCATGTTGGCTGCATGCAAGGCAAACACCTTACCCGCTGTGCTATAGCTCCAGCCCATTAGAACAATAGTGAATGCTAAATGTCTAAGTTTCAGCTATGAGTGACTGTGCCCTCTATCTAGGCTATTTTCAAATTTGCATGCAAGTGAATACTGTGGTTGTTAGAAAAATGTAGAATACATGAACACTTGAAGTTCAAAAAAACTAGATAATAACTGACTACAATATTGAAGTTAAAAATTTTGTAACTATTTTATATTTCTTTGACTATAATTGGAGGATATATAAACTCTTCTCCCTTCCACTTATTATGCTCTGCTAGGTCAGGGCATTGTACTCAACTTCAATTTCAGCACCAAATTCTAGAAACACAGGTAATTCGGTGATTTCCATTTTTGCATATTAAAATGGAGAAGCAGGGCATTAACCCCTTTCCAGGACATAAGTATAGTCAAAGGACTTAGACCTTTATGAAGAAATTACTGGTTAGCATGAGAGTAGTAAGGGTGAGGTTAGGAAATAAAAGAGAAGACACTAATTGGCAATTGAAATAGTACAAAGGAGAGTGGATGAAGTCAGAATAGTTGACTAAAAGGAAGATTTTTTGGAGGTTACCATTAAGTGTGCTCTTCTCTCCGGAAATAGAAAGGGATAAATACACCAAATTTACATATTATTTCATTTAAAAATGGTGTGTGAGGTAAGAATATGATATCAATTGACATGAACTAATTTCTAATTAGACTTTTCTATTGTTATAAACACTAATGGTTCTATTTTAACAGATATCAAAACAAGCTCAAAGAAATTCACAAACTAAAAGACATGTTACTAACTGATGGAATGCTGATATTTGAATTCAGGGAACATAAATATAAATAGTATGTTTATGATCTTAACCCTTGAACTAATCACTAAAATCTTAGAACTCTTAACCGGTCTGTCTTGTGAAATAAGGGCAAAAATTAAAATAATGGTAACATCAAAAGCCTTTAAAGTTTTATGTTATAAAAAGAAAAATTTTAAAAATCTCATTTCCCCTCATATTTAATAATACCATAAAGTGCTTTGTTCTTTAAAATTAGTTCTTAGAAATGATGTGTGTTTCCTCTTCTCCTCAGAGACATAGCTATTGACTCTGTTTCCAGGCATTTCAGTTCCAGACATTCCTTTTGATCATAATATTAAGTCATCAAGAGTATCCAAGGCTGTTACATTATTAATAACCCAAACCTGCCTGATGTCAATTCAATTACTTCTCCAAAGGCCTTGGCTACTCTCTGATTGAAGGAAATCAATATCAATAGGACAAACGCCCTTTGAACCTCACATGGATTAATTCCTACTTTTTCTTCTGCGATACTAGGTGTCAGATCCATTTCTAGTCACCTGGAAGCCATGTCGTAGTTTTAGGATCAATATTAATGCTAACTACAGGGGGATATGTAATGTAAAAATGTGTATATTGAAATAACATAAAAGCAAACCAATTATTTATTACTTATATCTTACTATAAAACAGAAAATGTCTCAGGAATTTTAAATATGGTATATTATTTAGTCCTCTCATCTATAAATAAAAGCTGTTTATTTTAGAGAATTTTACACAAGGGGAAACTAAAACTAATGAATGCTAATTCCCTCAACTCAAATCCCTGAACTATTAAGTGGTAGAGTTAGGACTTAAATATCAAGTACTTTAACATAAAGATTATACTTTGTGTGTGACCTATATTACTTAATGTAAATTAACACTATCTCTTACCGTTCCCCACCTATGTGCTTAAAGAAAAAGAGAGCTTTTTGATCTGTTTAGGAAAGCAGTTTATGGTTATGAGAACCAGACATTTGGGAGTAGGCAGTGCAGGAAATATTAGTTTTATATATTTTCTAATTAATGTTTATGTACTCAAAATGCATCACAAAGAATGGTAGTATTAACTTCTTCAATTTCACGTGTGATCTTATTTCCATGACTTTTCTCTCTTTTTACACAAATCTCATTAAGGGTTAGTCAATCTTGTTTATATTTTCAAAAAAACAGCTCTATGTTTCATTGATCTTATGTATAGTATATTTAATTTACTTATTTCAGATCTAATTTTTATTATCTTGTCTTTTTTCCTACTGAATTTAGGTTTCATTTGTCATTCTTTTCTAGTTCTTTAATGTGAGGTTGTTTATTTGAATGTTTTTATTCTAATATAAACCTGTACAAATAAGAATTTCCTTCCCAGAACTTTTTTCTGTATGTTACATATGTTCTGATAGCTCATGTATTCATTCTCATCTCTAGGAAATCTTCTATTTCTCATTGACCTAATAGTATTTAATTAGCATGTATAATTAACTACAGTTTAAATTTGTTTAGCCAACAGCAAAAATCCACAAAGAACTAACAACTTTCCTATAAAAATTGCCTAGGACAAGGATTTCCACTAGTATTAGACATAGTATCCAAATTCTTAATCATAGGAATTATGAAAGAAAAATAAATTGAAGGAACATATATTGAAAAAATATGTAAAATTATCAGTTTGAAGACAATCTAATAATATACATAGAAAACCACAAAGACCAGTAAAATTCTATTGGAAACAATAAAAAAATGGAGTAAAGCTGCAGACTACAAAATTAATACAAAAAAAATTTGCTCATTTCTATATTCAAAAATGAAGAGAAGAAATCTAAAAAAATTAAAATTGCATTAAAAATAAAGCAATATCTTTAGTTAGTTAACTAAGGAGAAATCTACATTTCTATATTGGGATCCATATTGAAAACTATAGGTCATTGCTGAAGGAATTAGAGAAAGGAAAAAAAAATACAATGTCACAGAGATAGAAATTAGCCATTACAGAAGATGTGGAGAAACTAACATCTGGAAACTGAACAATATGCTGCTAAATAACAAGTGGATCAAAGAAGAAATCAAGGAAAAAATAGGAAGATTCCTTGAGTCTAATGACAATGAGTAAAGAAGATACCAAAATCTATGGGACAAAGCAAAGGCATTGTTTAGAGGGAAACTCATAGCAATACAGTTCTTTTGAATGAAGGTTTTTCTGTCTTAGGAATACCCACAAGTGGAATTGCTAGGTCACATGGCTGCTGAATTCTCAGTTAACTGAGAATCCTTCATACTGTTTTGCATAGAAATTGACCAAATACCATTCTCACCAGCAGCGGATGAGAGTTTCTTTTCCATGACATCCCTACCAATAGACATTGTTCCCAGTATTTTGATATGTACATTATCACTGGTGTAAGACAACATCTAAGTGTTGTTTTGATCTGGATTTTCTTAATAAGTGATGATGAGCTTATCTTATATGTCTGTAATTATGTTATATTTATCAAAATAAGCAAAGGAATACAAATACAAAAAGATGACAAAATACTAACATATCATTTATCGTAGTGATATTCCTTGAGTGTTTATATATTCCACATGTATTTTAAATTCAAATATTCTTGCAGGGTGATTGTAAGGTCAAGAATGACAAATTGAGCACTAACTGCTGAGATGCTTATAATCCTTTCCCAACTCATAACTCACTTAGAGTGAATTTTTTCACTTTTCCATTACATGTTACCCTGTTTTGAAGTACTACAGAATAAATAGGACAACTGAAGCAACAGGTATATACACATATAATAATAATAACTTGATTTATTAAATGGGTTCCTAATCAGTTATAGAAGTTATAGGAAGCCACAGGTTTTTACAGTCTTTTTGGAATTACCAAACAAGAATTTATACATTTCCACATTTATTCGATGCTAAAAATTTCTGTATTTTCAGTCATCTAGTACTTCCGCTGAGGTGATTTATCAATATTCAGCTGATTCAACAGTGTTACCCATGTCTTGTCTCTATTACATTGGTATTCTACTTGTTTTTATTATCATATTATTGTATATAAAGAACAATTTCAATACCTGGGATATACCTTTCTTAATGGGGGTACAGTCATTCCTTAATAAGGCATTTAATGGTTCTTTTTTACTTTATTACTTAAATATATAGATCATATGTTGTATAATGTTTGCAAATAATTTCAGTTACTTTTATAAATACTTACATTCTTTGTACTATGATTTTGACGCTTACTAAGGTAAACTCTGTAAATTTGGACTCAATGAGTGACTTTCTCCAATAGAAATTAGTGGGAGTATTGGTCGACCCAACTTGAAGGAGTTTTGTGTGTAAGTTCTATTTGTCTTAAATTCCTGACATCAAAAATTGATGAATCAATCCAGGGTACTCTGACATATGATGAAAGACCATACTGTAAAGAAAGCACATTGGTTCCAGATGCAGATATCCTAGATCAAACTATAGCCGGATAACAGGGAAACACATGAGTACGTAGTTAAAAGAGTGGCTATCTACCTATTCCAGAGTTAGGCATCAATTCAGAGGCCCACCCTCATGACTCATTTGGTACCTGTGCATTAATAAATTCTAACTACTTTAAGTCACTAAATCTTGGAATATTTTCAATTTAGTAATAGTTGTAATGCACTACATATTACTTCAATGATCAAAGCTATGCAGAAAAAGAGAGTGCAAAATAGGAAAAGAAATATTTCAAAGACAGGGGGAAAATAGTTTTATGTGGAATCTGTAAAGGTCAAACTCACAAAAGCCAGAAATAATAATGGTTGTTGTCAGGGCCTATGAGATGGTAGATAAAGAGAAATATTGCTCAAAAAATAAAATCTTCCACTTATAGGATGGATATGTTCTGAACATCTAATATACAACATGAGAATAACAACTAATACTATGTTACATACCTGAAAGTTGTAAACATAATTTTAAGTATTAGCACCACAAACAAAATGGTAATTAGGTTATATAATTGACTTGGTAATTATTTTCCAATATATATGTTTAAATTCAACAACTTAAAATAATAAAATGTTATAGGTCAACCATATTTCAATTAAATGTGAAAACATAATTAAACAGGTAAAATAAATATAATAAAAATAATTATTATTTACTTCACCTTGTATGTAGTTCATAGTTACACTATTAGTTCATAGTTACACTATTAGTCTTACTATCTCTGTTATATTTAAATACTTGTTTTATTCACTAATATTACAATGATCCTGACCAAATAAGTGAAATATCACTAAATTATCAATTAAAGGTAAAGGTAAAGGTAAAGGCCCTCCCGTTGATCGTCGATTTGCTCGAGTGGGCCCAGTAACGTCTCCATTGGAGACTTTGTTGTTACTGTGTCTGACATATCGAATACTCTCGGTAGCTGGCCGGGCTCTCCGAGAGGGGCGGAGGAATCGAACTCGGGTCGGCCATGTTGGCCACTTGTAAGGCGAATGCCCTACCGCTGTGCTATCGCTCCAGCCCTAATTCAATTAAAAAGGAACAACTTATTTAGCAATACATAAAACGGACTTGTGGAAGGTGAGGACACATAAATGTGCAGTGCTGAGAGTTTATACCTAAATAAAAATTAACTGGTGGTTCTGAAAACACAGCTCTAAAAGCAATAATAGATATAGTAGCTCAATTAAGTCATTCAGAGACCCTGTCATTCCTAATACCTTAAGATCTTAACAAAAACCACAAGGGGCTTAAGCTTTGAGAAGCAGCGCTTCCTTCCCTGCAAATAATCTGGGAATTCTTCAGACTTTGTTACTGAGCATAAGAATGCCAGACTTCCTAGCCTTGAATTAACCCCCTAGACCATCTCCCTTGTCAATAACTTAATTGTGAATTCTCCCAATAAATTGCATTATAATTATATGTGATTGAATAGTTACTAATTTTAAGATTTGAAACTCCATTTACAAGTCTAATACTTCTTAAATAATAGACTAAATAATTCTATTCACTTTTAAAATACAATTTGAACTTAATATATTAGTATATTTTTGATAAATTTTTCTCTAAATTTAGAATGGTGGGGAAAGATCAGCTCCTATCCTGCAAAATTTTGTAATTTACTGGGTTCTCAGAAATTGACATAGGTATGTTATAAAGCAATGACAATTTCTTTCTCTTGACTTATCTGTAAAATGAGAAGTCTGAAAAAGATTACAGTCAGAGATGACATAAGTCTGAGTTCATTAGCTTCATGAGAAGTTGATGGGACCATGGGGTTGGAGATAGAACAAAAACTAGGTTTCAGTTTGAAGCTAGGGTAAGGATTAAATTAACCTCAGGAAAGAATTGATTATTCTGATTATTCTTCACAAATAGAGAAAAATCTTAAAAATCAAATATCCAACATGATATATATATATATATATATATATATATATATATATATAAAGTTGATGGGCTGGAGTGATAGCACAGTGGGTAGGGCCTTTGCCTTGCATGCAGCCAACATGGCTTACCCAAGTTCGATTTCTCTGCCCCTCTTGGAGAGTCCGGCAAGCTAACGAGAGTATCTCGCCTGCACGACAAAGCCTGGTAAGCTACGCCTGGTATTAGATATGCCAAACACAGTAACAAGTCTCACAGTCTCACAATGTTACTGGGTCTACTCAAGCAAATTGATGGACAATGGGAGGACAGTGACAGTGACAGATGTTAAGTTGATACAATATGATAATCACAGTATTTATACCATTCCAAAATTTGTGTTTTTAATAAAACATTGGGCCACACCTAGAAATGCTCAGGGATTTCTTCTAGCTCTGATGGTGGGACTTGAGAAACAATTGTGGTGCTGGAAATTGAACCCAAGTTGGCCATGACTATCTTTTCAGGCCCCGCGAAATTTTGCTGATGCAGTTTCATCACCTATACAATATTTAGGTTGAGATTTTACAAACCAGATTATTATAATCCACATTCATGAGCCTACATGTTATAATAGATTTGGAAAAAAGAATTTGGAGAGAAGGATTTTTAATGGAAAAAGCATGAGCATCTGGTGGGTTGCAAACAGTAGATAAAATGTTTCCTTATTAAAGACTGCCCTCTCCAATGAATTTTAGAGAACAGTATAAGATGTCCTCTTTGTTTAAAGATAATCATGGTTTTCTCAGAGTGGTTCACTAGGGTATTAACTTGGGCATGAATTTTTCATGACTGATTGATTGAAAAGACAATTTCAAAAAGAGAATAATAGGAGTGCAGGGACCTGTCTTACAAGGTAGAGTGAAACTACTGCAAAGGTTAGAATAACAAATCCAAGTCTTCCTTCCACCAGCAAATAAAATGACAATTACAAAAGTACTCAAACACTAGTGGAGGGATGCTGACACTCCAGTGGTGGATGTGATGTTGGAACTATGGTATCCCTAAAACACTGCTATTGACAGTATTGTTAGTCATAGTGTCTAAGTAAAAATTGAAAGGCAAAAATATATTTAAATATAAGGAAGATAAATCAGGAAAAGCACACTATAAGCAAAGTATTTTGTTTTATTGAACACAATTAAGTTGATGTTACAAATGTAGAGGAAAGCACTAAGAGAAAATGCCTCTCTTTGAGTGGGAAATGGAAGGAGTAAGAGTGGGAAGAAAATTGGACTGGAAGAGAGAAAACCAGTTTTCTCTTTATTTTATTGATTTCTATTTGACTTTTAACACTCTAGAACCAGCCACAACCATGCTGAGACCACTCTCCACATGCATGAAGGTACCGGCAGAGGAACAAAGGCATGTGTGTCCCAGGGCTGAGATCTCCAAGCTTGCTCAGATCGGGGCTGAGCATCCTCCACCCAGATCCTCCATCTTCCAGTAGGCAGGGGTCACACCCTCCAACTGCCCCCTGGCTCTGTGTAATCCTATCAACGGCCAAGACCCAGAGACTATAAAACCCAGCTCCTGGAAGAGAACAGTGCAGAGTCTCCTGCACCAGCACCTGGCTGTCTTCACCCGGGGCCCGTCATGGCGAATGCGGCCACAGGTACTCGCCCAGCAGGAGGGCTACTTCCCAAGGCTGTGCGTCTAACTAGACCCCAGAGAGATACCAGTTTTCATTCTTGATCTGCAGGGGACGGAAATTGAGGCACACTACACGCAACCAAAAGCTGAACTGTTCCAGGAACCCTCTCCTCATGTCCCCAGGTACCCGCCCCATGGCAGGGCTCCTTCCCGGAACCACAGCTGCTAACGCTGCTGCGAGTTATTCTCCCCCTACATATCCCATAGGAACCATAAGTTACTCTCTTAGATGGAACTTTCACTAGGTTAGCTAAACCATCAGAAACACATTAGCCAATAATTCATTAAGCCCACCTCAATTAATACTGCATCATAAGCAGAATAGTAACAGTGAGCATGAAGGTCTAAACCACACAAGTCACAATGGTAAAGCAATGCAGAAGCCCACCAAGCTTACTTATTGAAGAGGCTAGCCCAGAAGGCCCCAACAGTAATGAAGTGCTAGACAACCTCTCTGACAAGGAATATAGAAGGGAGCTACTGAGGATGCTTAGGGAGCTAAAAGAAACAATGGAAAGCAATGCCAATAAAAGACAAGAGGATTTGAAGGTAGTAATGAGGAAAATGCAAACAAAATTACAAATGGAAATGTCAGACCTGAAAAACCTGGTAGGCAAACTGAAAAACTCAGTGGAAGGCCTTAGCAGCAGAGTAACAGCTGCTGAGGAAGAATCAGTGAGCGTGATGATGAAGTCCAGAGACTCTCCAGAAAAGAGCAGAAAATGGAAAAGAGACTCACAATCTGGGAACAGATGGCAAGAGAAGATTGTGATGAAGCCAAGAGGAGTAAAATAAGAATTATTGGAGTCCCAGAGGGACAGGAAGAAAACCCTGATGAAGGAGAAACTGTCAAAGACATCATTGCTACTATGTTCCCAGAGCTGAAGAAAGCAGGTGACCACATTCAGGAAGCTGGAAGGGTACTATCTAGAAGAAAACTGAATAAAAATACTCTAAGACACATCCTGATAAAAATGACCAACCTTAGATAGACAAAATTCTGAAAGTTGAAAGATCAAAGAAAGAAATTGCCTATAAAGGAGAATCCTTAAGATTCACAGCCAAATTGTCTGATGAAACCCTCATGGACCGAAAAT
Organism: Sorex fumeus; assembly: GCF_029834395.1. NCBI lineage: Eukaryota > Metazoa > Chordata > Mammalia > Eulipotyphla > Soricidae > Sorex > Sorex fumeus. The sequence goes on along the minus strand of NW_026606102.1, from coordinate 17,520,075 downwards.
AGTGGTGGGATATAGTGAAAAAAACTCAATGAAATAAATGTATCACTAAAAATACTTTACCCAGCAAGACTCTCATTAATAACAGAAAGAAAAACACACAATTTCACAGACAAACAACAGCTCAGGAACTTCATAGACTCAAAACCATGGTCACAAGAACAGAAAAATGGCACAAAACCCCATAACAATATTCTCTCTATACTACATGGAAAATATCATGTTAAGCGAAATGACTCATAAAGAAAGGAATAGACATAGAAAGATTGCATTCATCTGGGAAACATAAAGTAACAAAATAGGAGACTAACACCCAAGAAAGGCCAAGATTAGTACCAGGAATTTTACTCCAGGGCTTGGAGGCCAACCACACATGCTAGGGGGAAAGGGAGCTCAGATAGAGAAGGGAGCACCAAATAAAGGTTTTGGGAGGATCCTCCCAGGATGGGAGAAGCTTACTGAAAGTAGACTATAGACTAAACATGATTGTCACCCATTGCCTCTTTTGCAAACCACAACACCCCATAAGAGAGAGAGAACAAAAGGGAATGCCCTGCCACAGAGGCAGGATGGGATGGGGGGAATGGGGGATGGGAGGGATACTGGGATCCGTGGGCACTGGTGGAGGGATGGGTATTTGATCATTGTATAATTGAAACCCAAGCACAAAAATGTGTAAGTCTGCAACTGTACCTCATGATGTCTCACTATTAAAAATTTTTTTAAAAAAGGGGAAAAAAAAGAAAGTTTTGCCGAACCCAAGATTACATGGGTATAATAGTTAAGGGTGGGTACTTGATCATTGTATAACTGAAACTCAAGCACAAAAATTTGTAAGTCTACAACTGTACCTCATGGTGTTTCATTAATAAAAATTTAAAAAAAGAAAAAAAATCTCTCTAAATGTCAATGGGCTAAACGCACCAATTAAAAGACACAGACTGGCAGGATGGATTAGAAAATCGAACCCAAAATTTTGCTGCCTGCAAGAAACACATCTCAATAGTTAGAGCAAACACAGGCTCCAAGTCAAAGTCTGGAAAACAATCCTACAAGAAAACAATTTTCATAAAAAATCTGGTGTAGCCATCCTAGTATCAGACCACATTGATTTCAGACTGAAGAAGATCAAAAGAGACAGTGAAGGCCATTTCTTATTGATTAAGGGATCTGTATAACAGGAAGAACTTACAATACTAAATGTATATGCACATAATGAGGGACCAGCAAAGTACTTAAAACAAATTCTCAAAGATACCACATAATACTAGTGGGAGACGTTAACACCACTTTATCACCTCTTGATAGATCAACCAGACTCAAGCTTATCAAGGACATACTTCATCTGAGGGAAAAAATAGAAGAAAAGTGCTTAGTAGATATATACAGGACACTTCATCCTGAAAAATCTGAATACACATTCTTCTCGTGTTTGCATGAAACATTCTCCAAGATAAACCATATGCTGAGGCACAAAAAATATCTTCATAAAATTAAGAAGATGGAGATTGTATCAAAAATTTTCTCAGACCACAATGCACAGAAATTAGAAGTAAATCACACACACAAACAGAAAACTAAATCAAACACCTGGGAATTAAACAGCTCACTACTGGACAATGAGTGGCTTAGAAAGGAAATCAAAGAGGAAGTCAAAAGATTCTTGGAAATAAATGAAAATGAGGACACGAGTTACCACAACTTATGGGACATAGCAAAAGCTGTGTTAAGAGGAAAGTTTATAGCTCTACAAGTATTCCTCAGAAAGGAGGAACAAGCCCACATAAGTAATCTAACCTTACAGCTTAAGAGCTTTGAGAATGACCAGCAAAAGGAGCCGAAACCAAAGAGGAGGAAGGAAATAATAAAATTCAGAGTGGAGATTATTGAGATGGAAATCCAAAAAACAATCTGAAAGATCAATGAAACCAAGAGCTGGTTCTTCAAGAAAATAAACAAGATCGATAAGCCTCTAACAAGGCTCACAAAGAAAGGGAGAGAGAAAACCCTAATAAACCGAATCAGAAATGAAAAGGGGGACATTACAACAGAAACTACAGAAATTCAAAGAATCCTCAGGGAGTAATTTGAGAAGCTTTATGTCACGGAACAGGAAAACCTCGAGGAAATGGATAAATTCCTAGATTCCTATAGTCTCCCAAGGCTGAAACAAGACCTGAAATATCTGAACAGACCTATCACCATCAAGGAATTGAAACGGCAATAAAAAAAAATCTACCCGAGAACAAAAGTCCTGGCCCAGATGGAATCACTAGTGAATACTTCCAAATCTTTAAAGAGGACTACTCCCAATCCTCTTTAAGCTTTTCCACAAAATTGAAATATGAAAAACACTTCCAAACAGTTTCTATGAAGCAAATATCACCCGGATACCAAAAGCAGAAAGAGATATCACAAAGAAAGAGAATTACAGGCCAATATCCCTGAAGAGTGCAGACGCAGAGATCCTCAACAAACTATTAGCAAATAGAATCCAATGACTCATCAAAAAGATCATACACCATGACCAAGTAGGATTAATCCCAGGGATGCAAGGATGGTTTACCATTCGTAAATCGATCAACATAATCCATCATATCAACAAAAGATAAAAACTATATGATCATATCAATAGATGCAGAGAAAGCCTTTGAGAAGATCCAGCACTTGTTTATGATGAAATATTTCAGCAAAACAGGCATCAAAGGAACTTTCCTTAATATAGGCAAAGTCATCTACCACAAGTCCATGGCGAGTATCATTCTCAATGGGGAAAAATTAAAAGCCTTCCCTCTAAGATGGGGCACAAGACAAAGTTGCCCACTTTCGCCACTCCTATTAAATATAGTATTGGAAGTCCTGGCCATTGCAGTTAAGCAAGAGAAAGATATCAAGGGCATACAGATAGGAAAGGAAGAGGTCAAGCAATCACTATCTGCAGATGATATGGTACTATACTTAAAAAACCTAAAGACTCTACAGAAAAACTCCTAGAAACAACAAGTCAGTTTAGTAAAGTGGCAGGCTACAAAATCAACACCCAAAAGTCCATGGCTTTGTTATGTAAAAATAACAAAAGAGAAGAAAGAGACATTAAAAAAACAACCCTGTTCACAATAGTACCTCAGAAAATCAAGTACCTCGGAATCAGTCTAACCAAAGAGTTAAAGGACCTATACAAGTAAAATTACAAAGCGCTACTTCAAGAAATAAAAGAAGACACTACGAAATGGAGACACATCCCCTGATCAAGGATAGGGAGGATTAACATTATCAAATTGGCAATACTTCCCAAAGCACTATACAAATTCAATGCAGTCCCTATCAGGATACCCATGTCATTTTTCAAAGAAATAGGCAAAACACTCCCGAAATTCATATGGAACAATAAACCCCCACAAATAGCTAAAGCAATCCTTGGGAAAAAGAAGATGGGTGGCATCACCTTCCCCAACTTCAAACTCTACTACAAAGCAGTAGAAATTAAAAAAGCATGTTATTGGGCTAGAAACAGACCTGCAGACCAATGGAACAGAGTTGAATATTCTGTCACAGACCCCTACATATCTGACCACTTAATCTTTGAAAAAAGGAGCAAGAAATGTGAAGTGGAACAAGGAAAGCCTCTTCAACAAGTGGTGCTGGGAACACTGGATAGTTACCTGCAAAAAAAAATGAACTCTGGCTCTCTCTCTTCACTCCTCATGCTGCTCTGATCTCTTCCCAAACCCAGGTCAGTTCATCCACCAGTACTTGAACCCGGGACTTGAATCTCTCCCTGCAAGACCCCGGGCGTCTTCCCAGACGCCTGGAGAAAAGCAGTTCTGAGTGTCTGCCTTCCTCTCTTCACTCCTCACACTGCACTGATCTCGTTCCAAACCCAGGTCCCCGTGGGGGTGTGGCCTCTTCACCAGCGGGCGTGTCTTCTGTAGACGTGGGCGTGGCCTATTTTTCAGCTGGCCAACGCTAACACGGCCGCAGGTAGTTAAGTCATACTAAGGAACCTAGTCCCCAAGGTACCTAGTCCCCAACCTGCACAGCAATATGAAAAAACAATGCAAATCCCCACCACATGGGGAGAACAACAAAAAGAATCCAGAATTCTCTGTCAATACTGCTCACCTAGGGGACCTCTCTGACATAGAATTCAGATACAAAGTCATGAAGATGTTCAATCAACTCAATGAAACAGTCAGACATATATCCAGTAACATGACAGAAAAAAATCGACAAATTATGCGAAGAAATGAGAGCAGAAACGTCACGATTAAAAGATTCCATAGATGAAATGAAAAACTCAGTCTCTTCTCTCAAGAATAGAATGACCGCAGCTGAAGAGAGAATCAGTGAGCTAGAAGATCAGCTGCACCAAGTCAATAGGCAACAACAAACAGTGGCAAGGGACCTCAAAATAGCTCAAGAGCGAATCAGAGTCCTAGGAGATGATTCCAAGAGGAACAACATTAGAATCATTGGACTACCGGAAGCTCAGGAAAACAATCCCAACTAAAAAAACACAGTCAAACAAATCATTGCTGATTTGATCAGAGATCAAAATGCAGCCATTCAGGTTCAAGGAGCCCGAAGGGTACCAGCTAAAAGAGACCTTAACAAAAACACTCCAAGACATATAGTTAGAATGATTGATGATGCCAATAGATACAATACTGCAAGCAGCAAGGGCAAAGAAGAAAATCACATACAAAGGAGCACCCCTATATTCACAGCAGATCTATCAGAGGAAACCCTCCAAGCCCGAAGGCAGTGGTGAGATATAGTGAAAAAACTCACTGAAATGAAAGCTTCACCAAGAATACTCTATCTGGCTAAACTCTCACTCAAAATCAAAGAAACGGTATACTATTTTCTAGACAAACATCACCTCAAGAACTTCACTGATTCAAAACCAAACCTAAAACAAGGGCTAAAGAGGCTACTATAAGACAAGACAAACCCTACAACCACAACAGACCCTCAAAGAAAGATGTCACAAAACCCCATAACAATAATCTCTCTCAACGTCAATGGTCTAAATTCACGAATTAAGAACACAGAGTGGCAAAATGGATTCAGAGACAGAACCCAACATTCTGCTGCCTACAAGAAACCCATATCAACAGTCAGAGGAAACACAGACTCAAAGTGAAAGGATGGAAAACAATCCTGCAAGCAAACAGCTCCCTAAAAAAACTGAGGTGGCCATACTTGTATCCAACAGCATTAGAAGGGACAGTGAAGGCTATTTTCTCTTAATCAAGGGATAGGTACAACAGGAAGAAATCACACTCTTAAATGTAAACGCACCTAATGAGGGAACAGCTAAATATTTAAAACAACTGCTAACAGATTTTAAGGAGAAAATTGCTAGCAACACAATAGTAGCTAGAGATTTCAACATCTCCTTATCTCCTCTGGATAGATCAACAAGAACAAAACTCAGCAAGGAAACATTGGTTTTGAAAGAAGAAATAGAAGAGAAAGGGCTTATAGACCTATACAGGGCTTTACACCCCAAAAAGAAAGAATACACATTCTTCTCCAGTGCGCATGGAACATTTTCCAAAATAGACCATGTCCTAGGCCACAAAATATATCTCAATAGAATCAGGAAGATAGAAATAGTATCAACATCTTTTCAGACCATGATGCACTGAGGATAGAAGTGAATCACACACAGACATGGAGAACCAAATAAAACACCTTGAAATTAAACAACTCAATGCTGAACAATGAGTAGATCAGGAAGGAAATCAAGGGTGAAATCAAAAGATACTTGGAAACAAATGAGAATGAAGACACGACTTACCAGAACTTATGGGATGCAGCGAAAGCTGTTTTAAGGGGAAAATTTATAGCTCTGAAAGCATATTTCAGGACATAAGAAAGGATGCACATAAACAACTTGACTTCACAGCTCAAGATCTTAGAAAAGGATCAACAGAAAGAGTCCAAATTGGGCAGAAGGAAATAGATCATAAAACTTAGAGCAGAAATCAACGACATGGAAACCAAAGAAACAATCCGAAAGATCAATGAAACCAAGAGCTGTTTCTTCGACAAAATAAATAAGATAGATAAACCACTAGCGACACTCACAAAGAAACAGAGAGAGAACCTTAATAAATAAAATCAGAAATAAGAATGGGGGTATCACAACAGAAACCAATGAAATTCAAACGATCATCAGAGACTACTTTGAAAGTCTGTAAGCCACGAAGCAAGAGAACCTAGAAGAAATGGATAAATTCTTGGATTCCAATCATCTCCTAAATCTGAATCAAGAAGATATAGAGTACCTGAATAGACCTATTAGTATCAGGAAAATTGAAACTTTAATCAAAATTCTTCCCAAAAACAAAAGCCCAGGGCCAGATGGATTCACTACTGAATTTTTCCAAACATTTAAAGAGGACCTACTGCCAGGTCTTCTCAAGCTTTTCCAGGAAATTGAAAAAACAGAAACTCTCCCAAACAGTTTCTATGAAGCCCATATCTCTCTAATACCAAAAGGAAACAAAGACACCACAAGAAAAGAAAACTACAGGCCGATATCCCTGATGAACACGGATGCAAAGATTCTCAACAAAATACTAGCAAATAGAATTCAGCAGCTCATCAAAAAGATCATACACCATGACCAAGTGGGATTCATCCCAGGGCTGCAAGGATGGTTCAACATTCAGAAATGAATCAACATAATCCATCATATCAATAAAAGAAAATATAAAACCATATGATCTTATCAATAGATGCAGAGAAAGCATTTGACAAGATCCAGCACCTATTTATGATGAAAACCTTCTCCAAAATGGGGATAGAGGGGATTTTCCTCAACATAGTTAAAGCCATCTACCACAAGCCTACAGCCAACATCATCCTCAATGGGGAAAAACTGAGAGCCTTCCCCCTAAGATCAGGGACGAGACAAGGATGCCCACTCTCTCCACTACTGTTCAATATAGTACTGGAAATACTTGTAATAGCGATTAGGCAAGAAAAGATATTAAGGGCATCCAGGTAGGGAAGGAAGAAATCAAGCTCTCACTATTTGCAGATGATATGATACTATACTTAGAGAACCCTAAAACCTCTACCAAGAATCTCCTAGAAACAATACACTTGTATAGTAAAGTGGCAGGTTATAAAATCAATATCCAAAAATCCATGCCTTTCCTATACACAAATAGTGAAAGAGAGGAAAGTGACATGAAGAAAACAATCCCATTCACAATAGTGCCCCAGAAAATCAAGTACCTAGGAATCAGCTTAACTAAGGAAGTAAAGGGCCTGTACAAAGAAAACTGCAAAACGCTACTTCAGGAAATAAAGGAGGACACGAGGAAATGGAAAAATATCCACTTTTCATTGATCGGGAGAATTAACATCGTCAAAATGGCAATACTTCCCAAAGCGCTGTACAAATTCAAAGCGATCCCTATGAGGATACCCATGGCAATCTTCAAAGAAATGGAGCAAACACTCCTGAAATTCATATGAAAGAATAAGCCCCCACGAATAGCTAAAGCAATTTTTGGGAAAAAGAAAATGGGAGGAATCAACCTCCCTAACTTCAAGCTCTACTACAAAGCAGTAATAACTAAAACAGCATGGTACTGGAACAAAGGCAGAACTCTAGACCAGTGGAACAGAGTTGAATATACTGACATCTTCTCCCAAGCATATGATCATATAATCTTCAATAAGGGGGCAAGAAAAATGAAGTGGAACAGGGAAAGTATCTTTAATAAATTGTGCTGGCAAAACTGGATGGCTACATAAAAAAGTGGGCCCAGAACTCTGCCTAACACCATGCACAAAAGTAAGATCAAAATGGATTAAAGACCTCAACATCAGACCAGAATCCATAAAGTTCACTGAAGACAAAGTTGGCAAAACCCTCCATGATATTGAAGCTAATGGTATCTTCAAAGATGTCACGCCACTGGCCAAGCAAGTGAAAACAGAAATAGACAAATGGGACTATCTTAAACTTAGAAGCTTCTGCACCTCAAAAGAAACAGTGACCAAAATACAAAGACAGTCTACAGAATGGGAAAGGATATTTGCCAAATACACATCCGACAAGGGGTTTATAACAAGGATATACAAGGTACTAGTTGAACTCCACAAGAAGAAAACACCCAACCCCATCAAAAAATGGGGTGAGGAAATGAACAGAAACTTTCTCAAAAAAGAAATCCCAATGGCCAAAAGGCACATGAGAAAATGCTCTACATCACTAATCATCAGTGAGATGCAGATCAAATCAACAATGAGATATCATTTCACACCAAGAGACTGGCCCACATCCAAAAGAACAAAAGCAACCGGTGCTGGTGTGGATGTGGCAAGAAGGGACCCTCCTTCACTGCTGGTGGGAATGCCGACTGGTCCAACCCTTTTGAAAAACAGTATGGACTAGTCTCAAAAAATTAGAATTTGGTCTCCCATTTGACCCAGCAATACCACTCCTGGGAATATATCCCAGAGAGGCAAAAAAGTATAGTCGAAGTGATATCTGCACTTGTTTGTTCATTGCAGCACTCTTTACAATAGCCAGAATCTGGAAAAAACCTGAGTGCTCAAGAACAGATGACTGGTTAAAGAAACTCTGGTACATTTACACAATGAAGTACTATGTAGCTATTAGAAAAGATGAAGTCATGAAATCTACATACAATTGGTACTACATGGAAAGTATCATGTTAAGCGAAATGAGTCAGAAAGAACACGATAGACAGAAAGATTGCATTCATCTGGGGAACATAAAGTAACAAAATGGGAGACTAACACCCAGGAGTGGCCAAGATTTGTACCAGGAATTTTGCTCTATGACTTGGAGGCAAGCCACACGTGCTAGGGGAAAAGGAAGCTCAGATAGAGAAGTGAGCACCAAATAAAGGGTATTGGGAAGATCCTCCCTGGATGGGAGAAGCTTGCCAAAGGTAGACTATAGACCAAACATGATTGCCACTCAATGCCTCTCTTGCAAATCACAGGATCCAAAAGGAGAGAGAGAAAACAAAAGGGAATGCCCTGCCACAGAGGCAGGGTGGGATGGGGGGACAGGGGGTGGGAGGGATGCTGGGACCTGCGGTGGTGGAGGATGGACGCTGGTGGAGGGATGGGCACTTGATCAATGTATAACTGAAACCCAAGCACAAAAATTTGTAAGTCTATAACTGTACCTCATGGTTTTTCACTAATTAAAAAAAATGAACTCTGACCTCTGTATAATGGCAGGCACAAAAGTCTGATCAAAGTGGATGAAAAACCTCAATATCAAAGATGAATCCATAAGGTACATAGAGGAAAATGTAGGCAGAACTCTCCACGACATTGAAGCATCTTTAAGGACAAAACAGCACTGACCATGCAAGTGGCAGCAAACATAAACAAATGGGACTACATCAAACTAAGAAGCTTCTGCAATTCAAAAGAAACAGTGACCAAAATGCAGAAAGAGACCACAGAATGGGAAAGATTATTTACCAAATACCCATCTGATAAGGGGTTAGTATCCAAGATATACAAGACACTAGTAGAACTGTACAAGAAAAATCTCCCAACCCCATCAAAAATGGGGAGAAGAAATTAACAGAAGTTTCCTCAAAAAAGAAATACAAATGGCCAAAAGGCAAATGAAAAAATGCTTCACATCGCTAGCCATCAGGTAACTGTAAATCAAAACAACAATGAGATATCATCTTACACCACAGAGACTGGCATACATTCAAAAGAACAAAAGCAACCAGTATTGGCATGGATGTTGCGGGAAAAGGGACACTCATTCCCTGTTGCTGGGAATGCCCACTCGTCCACCCTTTCTGAAAAACAATATGGACATTCCTTCATAAACTAGAAATTGAGCTTCCGTATGACCCCGCAATACTGCTTCTCAGAATATATCCCAAGGATGCAAAAAAGCACAGTAGAAATGACATCTGTACCTATATGTTCATTGCAACACTGTTCACAATAGCCAAAATCTGCAAACCACCCAAGTGCACTAGAACAGATGACTGGTTAAAGAAACTTTGGTACATCTACACAGTGGAATACTATGCAGCTGCCAGGAGAGATGAAGTCATGAACTTTGCTTATAAGTGAATAGACATGGAGAGTATCATTTTAAATGAAATGAGTCAGAAAGAGAGGGACAGACATAGAAGGACTGCACTCATTTGTGGAGTATAAAAAATATAACATGAGGCTGACACCTATGGATAGTAGATACATGGGGCAGGTAGATTGTTCCGTAGCTGCAAGCTTACCTCATGAGCAAAGGGGAAAAGGCAGCTGGAATAGAGAAGGGATCACTAAGAACATGATGGCTTGAGTATCGGGTGGGTTGGGATATGTGTGCAGAAAGTAGATAAAGGCCAAACATGATAACCTCTCAGTGCCTGTATAGCAAACCATAATTACCCACAGGATTATGTGGAATCCTGTCTGCCATGGAGGCAGGGAGAGGGTGTAAAAGGGGGGAGGGTATACCGAGGATATTGGTGGTAGGAAATGTGCACTGGTGGAGGTATGGGTGTTTGATCATTGTGTGATTGTAACCCAAACATAATAGCTTGTAATATCTCATGGTGATTCAATAAAATTTAAAAAATCAAGTAACTCCTTGACCAAGGAGGCAAAGGACCCATATAAAGAAAATTACAAAATGCTATTCTAAGTAATAAAAGAAGACATAGCCCTAGAAAGCTGGTTTTCAACCCCTGATCTGCGTGGGACAGGCACAGAGGCCCAGCTCTGGGCAACAAAGCTGAATGACTCCAATTCCAACAGGTACAGCCCGCCCCCAAGGGCCTGGGTCCCTCTCTGGGCACACGCAGCTAGAAACAGCCCCTAGAAAGCCGGTTTTCAACCCCTGATCTGCGTGGGACGGGCACAGAGGCCCAGCTCTGGGCAACAAAGCTGAACGGCTCCAATTCCAACAGGTACAGCCCGCCCCCAAGGGCCTGGGTCCCTCTCTGGGCACGCGCAGCTAGAAAAAGCCCTTAGAAAGCCGGTTTTCAACCCCTGATCTGCGTGGGACGGGCACAGAGGCCCAGCTCTGGGCAACAAAGCTGAACGGCTCCAATTCCAAACAGGAGACGTTCCCAATTCCTCGCCCAGTGCCAGGGACTCTTTCTGGAGCGAAATATTTTCCCACTACGTATGCCATAGAAACCATAAGCTACCTTCTTAGATGGAAACTTCTCTATTTTAGCTCAGCCACTAGAAACACAGTAGCCAATAACTCATAAGCCTATCTTAACTCACACTGCATATCAAGCAGATAGTAACAGTGAACGTGAAGGACTAAACCACACCTCTCACAATGGTAAAGCAACGCAAAAGCCCACCAAACTTTCATATTGAAGAGTCTAGCCCAGATGACACCAACAGTACTGTAGTGTTAGACAACCTCTCTGACAAGGAATTCAGAAGGGAGCTACTTAGGATGCTTAGGGAATTAAAAGAAACAATGGAAAGCAATGCCAATAGAAGACAAGAGGATCTGAAGGCAGAAATGAGGAAAATGCAATCAGAAATGTCAGACCTGAAAAATCTCGTAGGCGAATTGAAAAGCTCAGTGGAAGGCCTCAGCAGCAGAGTAAGAGCGGCTGAGAACAGAATCAGTGAGCTCGAGATGAAGTTCAGAGACTCTCCAGAAAAGAGCAGAAAATGGAAAAGAGACTCACAATTCGGGAACAGATGGCAAGAGAAGATCGTGATGAAGCCTAGAAGGGTAACATAAGAATTATTGGAGTCCCAGAGGGACAAGAAGAAAACCTCGATGAAGAAGAAACTGTCAAAGACATCATTGCTACAACATTTCCAGAGCTGAAGAAAACTTGTGACCACATTCAGGAGGCCCGAAGGGTACCAGCTAGAAGAAATCCGAATAAAAATACCCCAAGACACATTCTGATCAAAATGACCAAAACCTTAGACAGAGACAAAATTCTGAAAGCAGCAAGATCGAAGAAAGAAATCTCTTACAAAGGAGCATCCTTAAAATTCACAGCTGATTTTTCTGATGAAACCCTCATGGCCCGAAAACAGTGGTGGGACATAGTAAAAGAACTCAATGAAATAAATGCCTCTCCAAAAATACTTTTCCCAGCAAGACTCTCATTCATAATAGAAGGAACAACACACAGTTTCACAGACAAACAACAGCTCAGGAACTTCATAGACTCAAAACCATGGTTACAAGAACAACTAAATGGGCTACTTTAAGGCAAGAAAGGCCCCTCAAATACACCAAATTTTAACAGAACAATGGGACAAAATCCCATAACAATAATCTCTCTCAATGTCAATGGGCTAAACGCACCAATTAAAAGACATAGAGTGGCAGGATGGATTAGAAAACATGCCTCCATAAAATTAAGAAGGTAGAGATTGTATCAACAATCTTCTCAGACCATAATGCGCTGAAATTAGAAGTAAATCACACACAAAAACAGAAAACTAAATCAAACACCTGGAAATTAAACAGTGCACTATTGAACAACGAGTGGATTAGACAGGAAATCAAAGAGGAAATCAAAAGATTCCTAGAAACAAATGAAAATGAGAACACGAGTTACCAAAACTTATGGGACACAGCAAAGGCTGTGTTAAGAGGAAAGTTTATAGCTCTACAAGCATTCCTCAGGAAGGAGGAGCGAGCACACATAAGTAACCTAACCTCACAGCCTAAGAGGTTGGAGAAGGACCAAAAAAAGGAGCACAACCCGAAAAGGAGAAAGGAAATAATAAAACTCAGAGCAGAGATTAACGAGATGGAAACCCAAAAAACAATCCGAAAGATCAATGAAACCAAAAGCTGGTTCTTTGAGAAAATTAACAAGATCGATAAGCCTCTAGCAAAACTCACAAAGAAAGGGAGAGAGAAAACCCTAATAAACCGAATCAGAAATGAAAAGGGGGTCATTACAACAGAAACCACAGAAATTCAGAGGATCCTCAGGGAGTACTTTGAGAAGCTTTATGCCATGGAACATCAAAGCCTCGAGGAAATGGATAAATTCCTAGACTCCTACAGACTCCCAAGGCTGAACCAAGAAGACCTGGAATACCTGAACAGACCTATCACCATCAAGGAAATTGAAATGGTAATAAAAGTCTCCCCAAGCACAAAAGTCCTGGCCCGGATGGATTCACTAGTGAATTCTTCCAAATCTTTAAAGAGGACTTACTCCCAATGCTATTTAAGCTTTTCCACGAAATTGAAATATCAAAAACACTTCCGAACAGTTTCTACGAAGCAAATATCACACTGATACCAAAAGCAGACAGAGATACCACAAAGAAAGAGAATTACAGGCCGATATCCCTGATGAACACAGATGCAAAGATCCTCAACAAACTACTAGCAAATAGAATCCAACTACTCATCAAAAAGATCATACACCATGACCAAGTAGGATTCATCCCAGGGATGCAAGGATGGTTTAACATTCGGAAATCAATCAACATAATCCACCATATCAACAAAAGAAAAGATAAAAAGCATATGATCATATCAATAGATGCAGAGAAAGCATTTGATAAGATCCAGCACCCCTTTATGATGAAAACCCTAGCCAAAAATGGGTATAGAGGGGACCTTCCTCAACATAATTAAAGCCATCTACCACAAGCCTACAGCAAGCATCATCCTCAATGGGGAAAAACTGAGAGCCTTCCCTCTAAGATCAGGGACGAGACAGGGATGCCCACTCTCTCCACTGCTGTTCAATATAGTACTGGAAGTACTTGCAATAGCGATTAGGCAGGAAAAAGATATTAAGGGCATTCAGGTAGGAAAGGAAGAAATCAAGCTCTCACTATTCGCAGATGATATGATACTATACTTAGAGAACCCAATAACTTCCACCAAAAAACTCCTAGAAACAATAGACTCGTATAGTAAATTTGCAGGCTATAAAATCAATACCCAAAAGTCCATGGCTTTCCTATACGCAAACAGTGAGAGAGAAGAAAGCCACATGAAAAAAACAATCCCGTTCACAATTGTGCCCCAGAAAATCAAGTACCTAGGAATCAGCTTAACTAAGGAAGTAAAGGACCTGTGCAAAGAAAACTACAAAACGCTATTTCAGGAAATAAAAGAGGACATGAGGAAATGGAAAGATATTTCCTGCTCATGGGTCGGGAGACTTAACATTGTCAAAATGGCAATACTACCGAAAGCATTGTATAAATTCAATGCAATCCCTATAAGGATACCCATGACATTCTTCAAAGAAATGGAGCAAACACTCCTGAAATTTATATGGAACAATAAGCCCCCACGAATAGCTAAAGCAATTATTGGGAAAAAAGAAAATGGGAGGAATCAACCTCCCGAACTTCAAACTGTACTACAAAGCAGTAATAATTAAAAGAGCATGGTACTGGAACAAAGGCAGAACTGCAGACCAATGAAACAGGGTTGAATACACTGACATCTCCCCTCAATCATATGCTCATCTAATCTTTGATAAAGGTGCATGTAATGTGAAGTGGAGTAAGGAAAGCCTCTTTAATAAATTGTGTTGGCATCACTGGACGGCTACATGCAAAAAAAATAGGCTCAGAACTCTGCCTAACACCATGTACAAAAGTAAGATCAAAATGGATTAAAGACCTCAACATCAGACCAGAAACCATAAGGTACATTGAAGATAAAGTTGGCAAAACCCTCCATGACATTGAAGCTAATAGTATCTTCAAAGATGCCACGCCACTGGCCGAGCAAGTGAAAACAGAGATAGATAAATGGGACTATCTTAAACTAAGAAGCTTCTGCACCTCCAAAGAAACAGTGACCAAAATACAAAGACAGTCTAGAGAATGGGAAAGGATATTCACCGAATACACATCTGACAAGGGGTTGATATTCAGGATATACAAAATACTGGTTAAACTCCACAAGAAGAAAACATCCAACCCCATCCAAAAATGGGGCAATGAAATGAACAGAAACTTTCTCAAAGAAGAAATCCAAATGGCAAAAAAGCACATGAAAAAATGCTCTACATCATTAATCATCAGGGAGATGCAGATCAAAACCACAATGAGATACCATCTCACACCTCAGAGACTGGCCCACATTCAAAAGAACAAAAGCAACCGATGCTGGCGTGGATGTGGTGAGAAAGGGACACTCCTTCACTGTTGGTGGGAATGTCCACTGGTTCAGCCCTTCTGGAAAACAGTATGGACGATTCTCAAAAAATTAGAAATTGAGCTCCCATTTGACCCAGCAATACCACTCCTGGGAATATATCCCAGAGAGGCAAAAATGTATAGTCGAAGTGACATCTGCACTTGTTTGTTCATTGCAGCACTCTTTACAATAGCCAGAAACTGGAAGAAACCTGAATGCCCAAGAACAGATGACTGGTTAATGAAACTTTGGTACATCTACACAATGGAGTACTATGTAGCTGTTAGAAAAGATGAAGTCATGAAATTTACATACAAGTGGTACAATATGGAAAGTATCATGCTAAGCGAAATGAGTCAGAAAGAGAGGGATAGACATAGAAAGATTGCATTCATCTGGGGGATATAAAGTAACAAAGTATGAGATTAATACCCAAGAATAGCTGAGATCAGCACCAGGAGGATACTCCATAACTTAGAGGCCAGCCGGGTATCCTAGAGGAAAGGCAGCTCAGATAGAGAAGGGAGCACCAAATAAAGGATGTTTGGAGGATCCTCCCAGGAGGGGAGATGCATGTCGAAAGTAGACTATGGACTGAACATGTTTGCCACTCAATGCCTCTTTTGCAGACCACAACACCCAAAAGGAGAGAGAGAACACAGGGGATTGCCCTGCCACAGAGACAGGGGGTATGGGGGGATGGGGGTGGGAGGGATATTATCCATGGTGGTGGAAAATGGGCACTGGTGGAGGGATGGGTATCTGATCATTGTATAATTGAAACCAAAGCACAAAAAATTGTAAATCTACAACTTTAAAAAAAATAAAATAAAATAAATGGAAAAAAAAGAATAATAAAAAAAAAGAAGACATAAAGAAATGGAGATGCATACCCTGCTCAAGTATTGGGACAAATAACCATGTCAAAATCGCAATACTCCCCAATGCTTTATATTGGTTCAATGCAGTCCCTGTAAGGACTCCTATGACATTTGTCAAAGAAATACACTGAACACTCCTGAAATTCATATGGTGAAATAATGCTCCACGGAAACACAAAGCAATCCTTGGGGAAAAGAAGATGGTAGGCATCACCTTCTCAAACTTCAAACTGTGCTACAAAGTAACAATAATAAAAAGAGCATGGTACTGGGATAAAGACAGACCTGCAAACAATGTAATACAGCTGAATATCTGGAAAACCCTTAAATATATGATCACTTCATCTTTGATAAAGGAGCAAGAAACATGAAGTGGAGAAAGGAAAGCCTTTATAACAAATGGTGCTGGAAAACTGGACAGCTACATATTACAAAAATAATGAACTCAGACCAATTTCTAATTTCATGCAAAAAAATTAGATTATAATGGATTAAAGATCTCAACATCAGACCTTAATCTATAAGGTACATGGAAGACAATATAGGCAAAAACCTCCATGATATTGAAGCTAAAGGCATCTTCAACAATGAAATACCACAGATCAAGCAACTGGAAGCAAAAATAAACAAATGGGACTACATTAATCTAACAAGCTACTGTACCTCAAAAGAAACAGTGTAGACGATATATAGACAGCCTACAAATTGGGAAAATTATTTACCTAATACCCATCTGATATAGGGTTAATATAAAAGTTATATAAGACATTGGTAGACCTTTACAAGGAAAAAATTTTTAACCCCATCAAAAAATGAGGAGAAGAAATGAACAGAAACTTCCTCTAAGAAGAAATTCAAATGGCCAATAGGCATATGAAAAAATTCTTTAAATCATTAATCATAAGATATTCAAATAAAAACAACAATGAGATATCATCTCATACCACAGATCCAAAAGTACAAGAGCAACCAGTGCCGGTGCAGATGTGGGGAGAAATGGACTCTTCTTTGTTGTTGGAAATGCTGACTTCTCTAACCTTTTTGAAAAACAATATGGCCAATTCTCAAAAAACTAGAAGTTGAAGTCCCAACTGACCCAGCAAAACCACTTCTGGGAATATATCCTGGGGGCAAAAATGCACAGTAGAAACATCATCTGCATCGCAGGCTTTAGGAAAAATGAAGTGATGAAATTTGCTTATAAATGGATGGATATGGAGCATATCATACTGAGTGAAAGAAGTCAGAAAGAGAGATACAAACTTAGAATGACTGCATTCATATGGTCTACATTAAACTAAGAAACTGCTGCAAGTCAAAGGACTGATGACTAGTATACAGACAGAGCACTGAATGGGGAGAATGATTTACCAAACACCCATCTGATAAGAACTTTACAAGACAAAACATATGGCCCATCAAAAAATGAGAAAAGCTTAACAGAATCTTCCTCAAAGAAAAAATACAAATGGTCAAAAGGTACATGAAAAAGACCAGAAATCACAGGTAATTGGGGTATGTGAAGGAAACGGAACTTTGTTCACTGTTGGTGAAATGTAAGCTGATTGATTCATCCTCTATATAAATAGCATTGAGACTTCTCATAACATTTAAAAATGAACTATCATATGATCCATCAATTCAAAGCAATTCAAAGCAGGTCTCTTTGCAAACAACACAAGTACATTAATTACATTAATCTGAAAAGAAACAGGCACATCTTCATTCACTGTAGTGCTTTTTACAAGAGCATCATCTGGAAGTAACCCAAATGCCCAACAAGTGGATAGATTGTGAAATATTTACATAACAAAATACTACTCATGTATTAGAAAAGATGATGCTTTACTTTCTGCTACAACAAGGAAAAACTGGAGGAGGTAATAGAAATTAAAATAGTAATTAAAATGATCTCACTCATATCTGGTATTTAAGTAGAAAAATCAAGGGAATAGTCAATATCCAATGAAAGCTAACCCTTAGACTCTAACTATATAAATCATGTTACAAAGATGAGGTCAGGGGAATAGAAGCATTTAAAGGATTTGATGGACATCATAGTGTGGTAATATTGCACCACTGACAAATAGAACCTTTTATATTCTTGTAAATCAATATTACTTTTATAAAAATATTTTTAAAAGAAAATCCTCAAATAATTTTAGGACATAGCACAGCCTTGATAAAAACCATTGAGAACATTAGGGTGCTGGAACTGAGTATATGAATCTCTTTTATAAATATGGATATAAAAGCCTTGAGCCAAATATTACAGCAAATTAAAAGTCATAGTTTAACAGAATGTTAAGTATCAAGGAGTGATTAATGATTATAATAATATGGAACACAGTTTGGTGAATTAATAAATCCATGTTCAATGTATGATTCCAGTTATAAAAAAAGTTTTGAATTAAATCTGAATTGATCTGGGACCTTTAAATTTAGTAGTACTGATTAAGAGGAGAAACTAAGAAGGCTTTTGGGAAGTCTACAGTTTACCTATTTTGATAAGGGTGGCAGCTACACTGACATATTTATTAATTAAATTTTATTTATATCTTTATTTGAAATTTAGGCATTGTACTATATATATATATCAATTTTCAACTTTAAAATGTTTCCAAAAATATTTTCCACTAGTATTTCATTATTCCCTGAAGAGGTCCTGAATGTAGGTGTTAAAATCTCTTATAGCTCTAAAAATCTGTGATTCTACTGCCAATTTTAATAGTGGATAGAACTTTTACTTTATCTCCTTAACAACAGTGAAGCAACAGTAAAATCAGCACTAAAAGCTTTAGATAATATAGAATACATCTAAAAATAGTCATAGCAGCTTAAGTGAGAAATACATCTGAAAGGCCATAAATTATTTTGAATGGTTGGCAGTTTTCTTAAAATTTTAGTAGTAAGAGGCAGACCAGTGCTTTAATTAGGACAATAGTATATATTTTTATACGAGGGAACAACAGAAAACTAAAGCTGAAATACTACAAAGCCAAATTGGTAGACAAATATGTAGACAAATATGATACTTCAGCTCTGGAAGAAAGCTAAAACTAAATGTCAAATTATGTAACTAAATGTTTTACTCTGTACAGTTTCAAAGGAATAAAAATGCCAACAACAGTGCACTTGAAATTTAGATATATAATTTATGGCATAGTGAAAAATGTAAAATTGTGAGCATGAAAATATGTTTGCCACTCCTGGCTATGTTACTTATTAATTGTATGGTTTTGAAAAGAGGTCATTGAGACGTTTTTGTTTTTGTTTGTATTTTATTTATTTTTCTAGTATTTTAGCTCAGAGCTTATTCTTTGCTCTGTGCTCCTGAATTACTGCTGATAGCTCTCAAAGGACCAAATATGTTACCAAGGGATATAATCTGGATTGGGCATGTACAAGGCAAGCACCTTATCCACAGTATTATCTTTCTGGCTGGTGACTTAGTTTTCATTTCCTTATGCATCAAATTGGTATCATTATTTCATACCTTCCAAAATTAGAGGGATATAATATATAAACATTATCACTATTATCATTATTGATTTATATATGTGATTTTTAAAGTATTTATCTTTAGCTGATGCTCAGTGGCTCTTTTCCAAACAATTAAGTCACTTAGAAATTTTAAAATACACAAAAATCCCTCTGGACAAATAAAACTACATGCTGGAGTTGGATTTCTTCCATTTATTTTTGAAACAAATCACATGAGTAAACTGAGATTATTCTCTTTCCAAAATAGAACAGTTCTCCCAAAAGAAAATGTTTACTCTAATTTTACCTTAGTTGAGTATCTACTACAAGAACAATTCAATATTAGCTCAGCCTTTTCAAACTGTTCCCTCAGCTAATCTTAACATACATATCAGAACACCCCAATTGTGAACATAATTTTGTTTAACTGTATTTCATTAGTTTTTTATTTATGTCACTAAATTGTTCTCTCCAATATTATATATTGTCTAGCTTCTTCAGACTAAACTTTCTTTTCCCCCACCAGATCGAGCAAACCAACAGCCCCAAACATAGCACTAGAATGCTTCTCTCCTCTTCTGTCAGCCTGGATCACGCCTACTCATGTTCTGAGATTCAGCTGACGTGTTGTTTCCTCCAAAAAGTTTTATTTAACCCTCAGGCTCAAATAGGTACCTCCTCTGTGCTCCCTACAACCTGTGTGCCCTTTCATAACAACTATCACACCACTATGTCGAACATGTGTTTACATATTTATATGTTCCCCATTCAAAATGGAAGATTCTTAAGGATATTGTTTTTCCTACATGTCTTAGAATTCAGCAGACTCCTATCATTTGTACAAAACAGTGAGATAAATGAATGCATGAACAATGGAACCAATAAAAAGGAACTAAATATATGATTCTAATTCATTCTGTTCTCCATTTTTGTTCTAACCACCTAGGTATCCTTGTATTGCTAAGATCCATACTTCCAATCCAAGCCCATTATTATTATCCCAGAAAATACTCTTAGATAACATGTGACTATTCAGTGGAAATCATGAAGTGTAACTCATTGTCTCCTTAGCTATTGATTATATTTATCTCAGTATTCTTTTCTGAGTAATGTAGAAGACTTCGGGGAGATTTCAGCATGGTTCACTTAATGGTTCAAAAACTATAATACAGCAAGACATCTACAATTTGCTAAAATTCTGTGAAATATTTAAATTTTCATAGCAACTTGGGAGTCCTCATAGTGATTCAAAGAAGTAACGTAAACAAAGCCAAAAGTCACCCAATGTTTAATTTCTCTGACAATATATCTTTGTCTAGACAATGACATAGGAATAAGAATAATTGTGCATTCTTGAGATAAATAGCTTGTCAACTAAGACTCTAAAAATAAGTATCAATTATCTTAATATTACTAACATACCTATTAAAAATCAGGACACCTACTATAAAGCATAATAGCCAATACCTACTATGCATTAAGCATATTTTGCTCACCAACTCTCTTCCAAAAAACTATGTAAATGTCAATATTTCTATTATACAGTTGAAAAACAAGAGATATCAAGAAAAGTTATGAAGTCACAAAGCTTAATATAGAAAGATATAAAGGACTCAACCTTTAGATTATCTGGTTCTAAAAACAGTGATGTTTTTGGTACCTCTAATTGAATAAACAGATCCTTTTAATATTCCCCTTGCTGTTAAATTAACTTACTATTGTTGTGGGATTTCGAGTATCAAAAACTAAGAGTCAGGGTCCATTAGTTATCTAACTAAGACTTTTCTATGTGACCTCATTCCCATTAATGGAAGATGTCTAAATGACTTCTGAGCCCTCTACTAGTTCTGACAGTCTGTGACTATGTGAGACTTTAAAAATATTCTTGTGTAACAACTTCCCCCATGGAAAGGTCATGGACCTGTGAGTTGCCTGTAGTGGGCAGATAGGAGAATAAAACCCTCAGAGAAATTGAATTCAGTCCTCTTGGCTTATCAAAGTGGAAAAATAGGCACCTAGCTGCCAAACAGTGAAGGAGAAAGTCCTTAGAAGATGAACTTAGTTAAGGAAAAGGTTCTTATACATTATCATTGTCAGAAGCAACTTCAGCCACAAATACAGTGAAGACTCAAGAAAAATATATTGTACTTTTGCAGAAGATAAGACTTTTCTATCAAATGGACATGAGAAAGCACATTAGATCTAGATGTAGTGTCAAAAATCCAATATCTTAACTTATGCATTCAAACTGGATAACATTTGTAATGTTTTTTCCCCGTTGAGGGCTGGAGCGATAGCATAGTGGTAGGGCGCTTGCCTTGCACGCAGCCAACATGGCCGACCCGAGTTCGATTCCCCCAGCCCTCTCGGAGAGCCCGGCAAGCTACCGAGAGTATCTCGCCCGCACGGCAGAGCCTGGCAAGCCACCCGTGGTGTATTCGGTATGCCAAACACAGTAACAACAAAATCTCCAATGGAGACATTACTGGGCCCGCTCGAGCAAATCGATGAACAATGGGAGGGCCTTTACCTTTTTACCTTTTCCTTGTTGAGGCACAAGGTCAAAGGTAGCACTGTAGCACTGTCCTCCCATTGTTCATCAATTTGCTCGAGCAGGCACCAGTAATATCTCCATTGTGAGACTTGTTTTGCTGTTTTTGGCATATCGAATACATCACTGGGAGCTTGCCAGGCTATGCCATGTGGGCGGGATACTCTCAGTAGCTTGCTGGGCTTTCCGAGACGGTCAAGGGAATTGAACCCGGGTTGGCCACATGTAATGCAAATGCCCTACCTGCTATGCTATCGTATTTTATAAAAAGCCAAAGCATCTTATTGGGTTTATTTTTCATAATTTTATTTATTTTTTTCTTCTTATATTTATTTATTGAATAACCGTGGGAAAAGTTACAAATCTTTCAGGTTTAAGTCTCAGTCATACAATGATCAAACACCTTTCCTTTCACCAGTACTCATTTTTCACCACCAAGAACCCCAATACACCCCCCTCCCAACCCTCCCAATGCCTGTGAGGCAGATGATTTCTACTTAACTCTTCTTTACATTGACTACATTCATTATTTCAACAAAAGATGCACCATTATTGTTTAGAATTTCCCCCCAATAATCAGAATTGCTGAAAAGGCATTGTGAAATACTTTGTTTTCTATAGCTCTTTATGAGAATCATATAATGTCATGTAGCTGCTATCATGGCTGCGTGATTTTGGATTTCTGCAAAGAGCCAGATAATTGTGAGATTAGTTTCTGTGCATCTGGTGTTACGGCTGTGCTGGAGAGCTGCTCGTGGGGGGCAACTTGTGACCTCGGTAAGGCGTGAAGGACGAGCCTTGTACCACCCCCTTCCCATGAGACTTCAGTTGCCCCGTCACCGCCTGCTCATACCTGGCTTTCCAATAAGCTCTGAAGGGGTGGCCACCTTGCAGCTGGGGGAGGAGGGTGGTGGAAGGGAGCAACACCCTTTCCCTCCCGGGGAGGCATGGCACCATAGTTGAACTCATGGTCCATTCACTTTTCTGCCACAAGCTGCCGGGCTCTGGATTACGTCCTTTTGCCTCTGGAGCCATGGCAATGCCAGAGAGCCGCTCATGTGGGGCAACTCATGACCTCGGTAGGGCGTGAAGGATGAGCTGGTACTGTCCCCCTTCCCATGAGACTGCAGTTGCCCTGTCACTGGTGCCTCATACCTGCCTTTCTAGTAAGCTCTGAGGTGGGGCCACCTTGTATGCGGTCCAGATGCATTACTGCAAAAGCCGCTGGGTTTTGAGATTTGTTTCTGAGTCTCTGGGATTATGGCTGTTAATCAGCTTGATCAGAAGCCAGAGAGGCCATTTGTAGGCGGCAACTCAGGATTTCGTTGGGATGGGGAGGAAAGGGCTGGTTCCGCCGCCATCTGGTGAGGCCCCGCGTGTCTTGTCACTGCAGGCCCAAACCTGACTGTCCAGTGGCCTCTGGAGGATAGCTAAACCTAGCCCCACCTGGATTGGCCCAGCGCCAGTAACCTACTGCAGGAACAGGACACATTTCTGCCAAAAGTCTTTGGGTTCAGAGATTCATTTCTGAGTATCTGAGATCATGGCCGTTTAGCAGTTCGATCAGTAACCAGAGTGGCCATGCCTCCAATTATATAGCTGAGCCAGAGATGGTTTGTGAGTGTGCCTCCCACATACCTAACTTTTATCTGTTTACTTTCTTGGTAAAGTTTGCCCCAGGTTTTTGGGGTCTGGCCAAAGGCACAGCAGAAATTTGGGGTATCCGGAAGTCTGATGGTGCCATCAGGCTGCTGATGCACTCACTTCACAGGTACAAATTGACCTGCTGGCGGCACCATACCTCCAGCTTATTGTTTTAACTTATTTTCTTAAGATCATTTTCCACCCTCCAGCTTTCCACTATTTCCTATTTATTATCTCACATTTGTATAAGAGAAATCTAGGCTTTAATCATCTGATTTATAACATTTTAAACTAAGCTGTATAACATAATCAAACCAACAAAGTCAATATAGCTAGTCTGAGATTTGAAAGATAGAATTCATGTGGAAATTTATATCACATGTATATGATATACATATAGATAGAAGTGGAGTTTGAATCCAGGGAAGAGAATTTCAGAGAAATGGAAATGTCTAGGCAGAAGACACAAATATAACTAGAAAACAGAGGATACTGGTGAAATTTCAAGGAGTGATACATGGGAGGTAAGCACAGAATGAGAGTGAGAAACAATTAATCCTAACTGACTATGTGTCCAATCTCCATTTCTTTATCTCTACGATACATAATAACTCCAACTTCCAATAGCACTGGCGGAAACACTCATTGACTATGAATCTTGAAAGGGGAAGAAGGATGGGAACTGAAAAGAACCAGACTGTGATTGGACAGTTTCCATATGAAATGTACAATGACAAGAAAAAGTGTATTGCTGATGTGTCTAGGATTCCTAGCTTGGCATACAATGAGATGACAGGACCAAGTTCAGTTCAAGTATCCAAGACCTTTGCCAATTATTGTTTCCTAAAATTCAGCACACAGAACCTCCAAGACACTTTCTCACTCCTCATGCTGTTAGTTCTGCATAGAGCCCTAAGAAAGTTGTCATCCATGAGATTCTTTCCTTTCCAATGCAAACACACATGGCATAGGCATATGATTCCCATCTGGATCCACCCCCGACTTCCGGCCAGGAGGCTGCTGTGTGGGCAGAACCGTCTGCCTTAGAATTTGCCAGCCTAACCTGGTATCCTGAGCCAGCCCTCTCTAAGGAGTAACACAGAGACTTGGCAAACTTTGCAGTTTGTAAATTCCTCTCAGTGATCTATCCATATATACCTCGTCTTGTCAAAAGAGAATGACTCGGCCAGAGCTAAGTTTGCTAGGCTAAAGAAAGGAAAAATATTTCTAAAAAGAACAGGAAACATTTCCTATAATCTGAGGAGCAGATGCTGACCCAGGAGGAGAATGGGCTGGAAGTCCCACCTATCACTCCAAGACCATTAGAGCCAAAACTTGTTGTTCAAACCACAGACCTCCCTCTTCCCTCAGGTTCACTAATGGCATCACAGCCTAACCACTGCAGAGTTATTACCATCATCATCTCTGCTGGATTCTATGCCCCAGTCAAATTGGCAGCTTTCCCTCTATTTGCAAACAGATTGCAAAATAAGAACCCCAGGAATGATGCAGGCTGGCCAGACTTCAAGGACCTTCAGCAGCAATCATGCTAAATCAGGGCTGCATTCTACTCCCTGAAAAGCAGCAGGTGATGGCAGTGTCTCCCACTGACCATAGATCACAAGGCTGCCTGACCTCCCCCTCCCATATCTTCCTTCCGGTAAATAAGAAACCAAGGAAAAAGATGAGGGAATAACTTCCTGAGAAATTATAAGAAATAATACAGCACTGGGGTAGCAAACTATTCATGAGGTTCTTGACATAATGGCTCTGTCTCCTGAAGATTGGTCTGAAACACAGCACCAATGAATACTTTCTTTGATTTACTTTACTTCAAGATTCAAACTTTCCATCTCTTCTCTGCCTTAATATTACATAAACTTTCCTGTAAAATCTATCCACTTCTTGTACACCCAACCTTCTTTCCTGAACTGATCTTTATTCTTCCCGTGACTCTTTAATAAGTCTCATTTTCACTTCTTATCAATCAGAAACAAAATATTAAACAACGGCAATAATATCTACCTCTTGTTACAAAGTGATTATTGTAATAAGAACTATACATACAAATTTTACTTCAATATTTAAAATATAATAAGCAAACATAGGAGGGTAGGATTGCTTAGGACGTGGCTGATCCAGGTTTGATTCCTGGCACCCCATGTGGTCCCCTGAGCCCTGCCAAGAATGATCAATGAGCAAAGAATCAAAGAATTGTTAATCAATTAACATTGCATAATATGCACCCACCAATCAAACAAACAAAAACAAAAAACATAGAAGTAGACTAACATTATTCTCATCTCACATTTGAGGAAACTGAGATTCAGACTTTAACAGGTTATACCTCAAAGAACAAAACTACTATGTGAGATGTCTGATTTGAAATATCACCATTGCCTTAAAACTTTTTTTCTGAATGAGGCCACGCGGGTTCCAGGGCCAAGATCTCCAAGCCTACTCAGATTGGAGTCAAGCATCCTCCACCCAGATCCTCCAAATTCCAGTAGGCGGGGGTCACACCCACCACCTGGCCCCCTGGCGCCATGTAATCCCATCAACGGCCAAGACTCAGAGACTATAAAATCCCGCTCCCGGAACCGCATTCGCGGCTGCGCGACATCTTATCAGGACATCTTTTTATGACATCTTATTATCTCATTCCTACTTTGGACAAACTTGCAGGTTATCGAATGTAGCCTGCCCACAGGGCAGAGTCTGGCAAGCTCCCCGTGGCGTACCAAATATGCCAAATACCAGTAACAATGATGGGTCTCATTCTCCTAAAGAGCCTTGAATATAATCTCAGGGCTAGGATGAAGGAGACGTTACTGGGGCCTGCTCGAGGCAATCGACGAATAACAGGATGATGAATGAAATGAAAAATGAGGTCTTATTATTTGCAGAGAAGAAACAGGTTAGAGAAAACTCAGAATAAGATGCAAATCTTACTCTTTTTTTAAAATTTATTTTTAAATATTTTTACAGACTTACAAACTTTTCTAATTATATTTCAGTCATTCAATGTTCAAGTACCCATTATCCACCACCAGTGTTCCCAGTATCCCTCCTGCCACCCCCACCTCTTCCCACCCCCTGACTCTGTGGAGGCATATTCCCTCTCTCTCTCTCTCTCTCTCTCTCTTTCTCTCTCTCTCTGGTGTTATGATTTGTAGTACTAAGCAGCCATCATGTTTGGTCCATAGCAAAGCTTATCTTTATTTATTTATTTATTTTATTATTGAAACACCATGAGGTACAGTTGTAGACTTACAAACTTTTGTGCTTGGGTTTCAGTTATACAATGATTGAGTACCCATCCCTCCACCAGTGCCCATTCTCTACCACCAGTGATCCTAGCAGCCCTCCTACCCCCACACCCCATAACCCCCCACCCCACCTCTGTGGCAGGGCATTCCTTTTTGCTCACTCTTTCCTTCAGGGTCTTGTAGTAGCAAAGCTTATTTTTAACTTTTACTACAGCTCTGGAGCAATAGCACAGCGGGTAGGCTGTTTGCCTTGCACGTGGCTGACCCGGGTCCCTCTCAAAGAGCTTGGCAAGCTACCGAGAGTATCCCACCGCACAGAGAGCCTGGCAAGCTCCCCATGAAATATTCGATATGCAAAAAACAGTAAGAACAAGTCTCACAATGGAGATGTTACTGGTGCCCTCTCGAGCAAATCAATGAACAATGGGAGGACAGAGCTACAGTGCTACTTCTCATCTGAAGACTGGACATTAAATTATTTATTCTCCAACCCAGAAAAGAAAAAGATCCATCAGTCTAATTTAATATAATGAGTCAAATAAATCCAATGAAAAAACATTGTGAGTAAAAAAGGCAATATTTGAAGCTAGTTACAACTGATGTCAAATTCTTCCTTTCATACAATATTGTTTATTGTCTTTATTTGGTCTTATCAAACTATTTAAAATTCTTGTTACATACAGTACTGAATAAATAGTAAGAGTGGAATATTTGCTTTGTTCTAATTTTAGGGATAATATATATCACTATATAAATTCATGTATTTTCATTTATGAGAAACTTTATTATAATTCTCATCTTGTTCCAATTATGGGGGAAATAGCTGGTTTACCACAAGTCAAAGTTGTACCTGAATGACCAACTAATAAATAATTACATAATAAGACTAAAAAATAAATAAAAAATAAAAAAACATAAAATGAATCTTTTAGTTATAGAATATAGTTTAAATGTTCTCAATCGAGGTGAGAATAATTACCCTCTAACTCTAGATTTTTATAAGATTTTATAGTTTTAATCATTAAAGGGCATGGATTTAGTCAATTTTTTTTCTTCTAGAAGGTTTTCCTGACCTATAGTTATGGATAGAAAACCCCTTCTTGGTGCTTGCATTACTGGTGTTTGCTTATCTCATAGCTATAATCACTGTGATTTAACCAATTTTAGCATAATTTATTTCTCCCACTTCGTTGTGAGGAAAAAGACCATGTCTTATAATTTCTTGCTGCATAATAAATATTCAGATAAATGTTTTATATTTTATTTATTTTAGGGAGACTTCTATTTTTTATTTTATGAATCACTGTGAGATACAGTTACAAGTTTTTATGTTTGAGTTACAATCATACAATGATCAAACACCATCCCTCCACCAGTGCACATTCCCTACCAACCTCCCCAGTATATGCCCCTTGCCCCACCCTCCCCCTACCTCCATGGCAAACAATTTCCCTCATACTCTCTAGTTTTGGGCATTAGGGTTTGCAATACAGATACTGAGAGGCTATCATGCTTGGTCCTTTATCTACTTCCAGCACACACTACTTCCAGCACACATCTCCCATCCCAACCAATCCCTCCAGCTGCCTTCTTTAGGGAGCCTTCTAAGCAATGTTCAGGGGTCCTGTGCCATTACCAACAATACTTGTCCAACAGGGCTGAGGTTTTTAATCTTTGGCCCACAACGCAGTGCTGTTTGCTGCTATGCTAGGGACCACCAGGGTCATACTTGGCAATGCTGAGGCTCTCTAGGGGTACTCTAATGAGTGTGAGAACGTATGGTTCTGAGATTAGAACCTGGGTTTGGCCTATATCCCAAAATGATGCACTGTTTCACTGGTTTCTGATTTTTTCCTATTTTAATAAAAAAGGAAAGACCCACGATGATCATTATAACAATATTCATTATAAAATAGATATGTATGAAACAATATTCCTCAATTCACAGTAATATTTGGGGAATCTTCAAATTTGAACAGTTAGATTCTCTGCTGATTTCCTGTCTAGAGGAAAAGAATTAGATCCTCTTGAAAGGTAAACGCTCCTCTTTTCTCCCTTCCCCCCTTACTTTGTATAGCAAGTCAATGGAGGAATAGTAATTATGAGAACATCTACACTATAATTATTGTAGTACTTAACTTTGTATTGACATCTGTAAAAGAAAGAAGTCTAAGAATTGATGAACAATGACATTTTTCTTGCCTTTATTTCGCAAGTACTTTTTTATTTTAAAAAACATCATCACTTTTGACATATGTCTTAACAGTTTTGATATTTTGGGGGTAACTCTTGAACATAAGAGGTATTAAACTGCTAGAGTTGAAAGGAAACTTAGACACTATTAATTTGATTCTGTCATTTTATATTAGTCAAGTCAAGTTGCTCATAAGAGGATGTAACTTATATAATATCACAGAGGGTAAAGTGTGGTCATGAAAAGAAAGCACATACAGGCTTTAAAGTGGTCACAGTGTCTCTTAGATTCAGTTTCTCTTTTTTGTAAAATGCTGCTAAATTTCAGTCACATAGAACAGTGTGATGACTAAGGGAATGTGTATTAGAAAGACTCAACTGATTTACATAATACTTTTATTGTATAATTATTTGTTTTTATAAATCACAGTAAACAAGAGATATAAGTCCTTTCTTTATACAGATTATATAACTATAATATAATATTATAATCTATATTTTTTATACAATGCAGCTTTTTAGAGTGAAATCAATATATCTACTAGAGGATAATAGTTGAGTTCATATCAAGTAAGGAAAAGTAGGGAGATGGTGGTAAAGGATATAGAGAGGAAGAGGGAGGCAGGGAAGAAAGGAAAGAGAGATTGAGATTGGTTAGGGCTTCATATTTGTAGAGACTGATGGAAAAGAAGAGTGAGCAGAGAAAGAGAGATAGGAAGAAGAGAAGGAAAGGAAGGTCAATTTCAGCTCAAAAATTAAATTCAATATAAAAAATTCATAATGCGCCGTTCAACCTAAGATTCCATATAATCATGAACTCCATATGACCTAGTTACCTAAATGTTGTGGGGAATATTTCCCTTGTGGAAGTCCATGATATGGTGGCTGAAATAGATCTCTGGAGAGGTCACCTTCTAGATCTATCACTGCCCAACTTCACCTAAATGATTGTTAAGTAGAAGAACTTTGAAAATAGGCAGAGATTATGATGAAAATTCTTTCTGATCAAACCCTGAATCCCATGAATTTCTTTAAGCCTGTAAGCAATCTACAGAATCAGAGAATTTCTGGCCTCAAAGGGCAAAGTATAAGCTCTGTGTAAGGTGTATCCTATACATTTCCATGCCTCCCCATTACTGCATTTGAGTATACATCATTGTCATCATAATTTTTCATTTTATGATGGATAATTAGACAGTTGCTAAGAGAGGCTAAGAAATCTGTATAAGGACACATAGTAAATTGGGAATTGAAATTTTAATCTGGCAATTAGTTTTCAAAGTATGTATTTATCAACCACTACACTATAGTACCTCTGAATACTTATCTACATAAATTGAGGATAACTAAAGGTAAAGGTAAAGGTAAAGGCCCTCCCATTGATCATCGATTTGCTCGAGCGGGCCCAGTAACGTCTCCATAGGAGACTTTGTTATTACTGTGTTTGGCATATCGAATATGTCACGGGGAGGATAACTAAAATATATACTTATGTTTATTTTGAACATAATAAAAGCACAAAACTTACTGGTTCTTGTTATAATATAACATTATATTTTATTTAAAAAATGAAAAGCTGGAGTCATAATACAGGTTTAGGGTGTTTGCCTTGCATGCTGCTTTCCAGAGTTCAAACCCTAGCACACCCTATGGTCTCCTGAGTCTTGCCAGGAGTAATCACTCAGATTAGAGCCAGGAGAAAAAACCCTGAGCAAAGCCAGGTGTGGCTCCCTCAAAGCAAAACAAAACAAATTAAGAGCATTATTTTCATCTGGTTCTTACATAGATATTCTCACTTAACATGTAGATAAGTCAATCAAGAGGCTTAGTGACAGTTATCATGGCATGTCATTGACATGAGGGGCAAGATTTAATTTGAAACCTCTTGTTATTAAATAATTTTTTCAGTTTTTCTCATTATTTCTAATGGATAAAGTTACAAAACGATATGAGGGCATGCTGCCTACAACTCCCAGAAACATTACTTAAATGCCCTATTAAATATTGTTATGTAAATAGGTTATATATGCATAAATCCAGTTGTAAATCTTGAACAGCACAGAGCCAAGTGTAATCTTGAACAGCACAGGCATGAAAACCACCCCCACCAAAAAAAAAAAAAAAGAGAGAGAGAGAGAGAGAGAGAAAACAACTATCGCTGGTCAGAGTGAGATCAGAAAGGAAACCAGTGGCCAGAGTGATAGTACTGAAGGTAGGGCATTTGCCTTTCATACAGTCAACCTGGGTTCAATCCCCTGTACCCCATACAGTCTCCCAAGCCTGCCAGGAGTGATCCATGAATACAGAGCAAGGAGTAATCCCAGAGCGCTTCAGGTACATCTCCAAAACAAAAAGAAAAAAGAGGAAGTCACATACTTTTATTGTTGGTGGGTTCAGTCTTATTGTTCAGTCTTATGGAAAATGGTATGGGGACTCCTCATAAAATTAAGTCATATTTCTTTCATATGACCCAGTGAGTGCCCCCTCAGGAATATACACAAAGAATACAAAAACATTAATTTTCAAGGATATATGCACACCAATGTTCATTGCAACATTATTCACAATAGCCAAGGTCTGGAAATAATCCAAATGCTAAATAATAGTTGAAAGAATTATTAAATTGTGCTATATATGTATATATACATACTTATATATATACAAAATGTAATATTACTCAGCTATGAGAAAAAAATGAAATCATGTAGTTCACTGTAACCTGTATAAAGTTGGAGGGCATCATGCTAATATAAGAGAGTTAGAAGGGAAAAAACAAATACTGACTAGTTTCTCTCATATGTGAAATGTAAAGAAACAACACAGGAAATAAGACAGTACCTAACTGAAATAAGTTCTGAAAAACAAAGATCCGTGGTGACAAAGCAGTGGGGAGGGGAGATCTTGGGAGATCTTGGGACAGTGGTTGTGAGTTACTGACTGGTAGCAGAAATGTTAAATTCGTGCTGCAAATACAAAGTAATAATAGAGCTACTATTTAAGCAATGTTATAAAAGGAACAACAACAACAACAACAACAACAACAATAATAATAATAATGGATTAGGGTGATAGTACAGTGGATAGGGTGCTTGCCTTGCATATGGACACCCTGGATTCCATCCCTGGTAGCATACTATGTTCCCCTGAACCAGGTGAAGAGTGATCCTGAGCAGTTAGTTGTGCCCTGTTCCCAAATAATTATAAAAATAATAAAAGGAATGAACTATCAAAAAAAGAAAAAACATAAAGAACAAATGCATATTTCTAAGTGAAAAATGCCCATGTGAGAAAACCACATAGTGTAGGAACCCAGTTATATGGTCTTTATCACTTGACTTCCCGTTAATCTTTGATTTGCTCGAGCAGGCACCAGTAACATTTCCATTTGTCCCTGTCACGTGTTAGTGTAGCCCAATGGCGACTGTTCATTCTAGGAACACAAAGAGCCTCAAACCTATCTATCGTTCAGTGTCTTGACAAAGAAGTCTGACCATCTGGTAGGTGGGCGGCCACATGGTCTTTTGACATCCCATGTAATCCAGTCAGTGACGGCTCTCGTCCAGTGGTCATCTCCAAATCTCATTATGTGTCCAGCCCATCTGATTCTCAACACTTTGGCACGAGACAGCGTCCCTTATTCTTGACCATCAGTGGAGGTCAGAACTCTGGATTCTTTCTCTCATTTGAGTGAAACATGATACTCCAAGCATAGCTATTTCGATTCCTCTTTGGGAGACCCAGATAGCATTCTCATCTTGTTTTTGCAGTGCCCAGGTCTCTGAGGCATATGTTAATGCAGGAAGAACAGTGGAACCGAAGAGATGTGCCCGGAGCTGGAGGTTCTTTGTCCTCTTAGCTATTTCTTCGATGCTCTTGAAGGCATTCCAAGCCACTCTCTTTCTCCTGTGCAACTCAGGTGCCAGGTCATTCATCATGTTGACATCTCAAACTAGGTACACATAAACTGTTGCATTTGGAGATGTTTGTCCCATTGAGGGTGAATGGAACGTCAGGAACGAGACCGTTTCTCATAAACATTGTCTTTGTGAGATTCAGCTGGAGTCCGACCTTTCCACACTCACGGTCGAAGTCAGCCAGCGTTTGTGCCTCTTGGCTAATGTTTGGTGTTATTAGAACGATGTCATGAGCAAAGCGGAGGTGGTGTAGTTGCCGACTATCTATCTTCACTCCCATTCCTTCCCATTCCAGTCATCGCATGAGGGTGGCACTCAAGAGTTTCAATGAAATAGTATCACCCTGCCGAACCCCTCTCTTGACATGGATGATCACTTCTTTGTAGAATGGTGAGATCCTGGTAGTGAATCCTTAATACAGCTCACGGAGGATCCTGATGTTTTGAGTTTGAATGCCCTGATTGGCTACAGCTTCAATGACTGCTTCTTTCTCAACAGAATCAAAGGCATTCTTTAAATCAATGAAATTTAGACAGAGCGGTATCTTGAACTCCCGAGAAACCTCGATGACCTTGGTTATCGTGTGGATATGGTCAATGGTGCTGAATCCTTTTCGGAACCTGGCTTGCTCTCATGGTTGTCCTTCATCTAGTGTTCTGCCAATCCTATTCAGGATGACTCGAGTGAACAACTTGTAGGTGACAGACAATAGGCAGATCGGGTGATAATTGCCAATGTTGTGGATGTCTCCCTTCTTCTACCGTAGTACAATCCTGCTGGTTTTCCATTGGGATGGATCCTTGCATTCAGACCGGTAGCATATGAAGAGCCGAGCCAGAGTATTGATGAGTACTGACAGCAGGTTCTTCAGGTGTTCAGGTCTGACCTTGTCTGGGCCGGATGCTGTTTGTTTCTTTACCAACGAAATGGCATGTTGGATTTCGAAAGGGAGAATGTTGGGAACGACATATCCATCCTGTGGAATTTGGTATGGTGACAGGTGGACATGATTACCGAAGGGATCTAAGTAGAATTCATAGATAATCTTCTCCATTGCTCTTCTGGAAGATGTGGTAGATCCATCAGGACGTCAGTGGGCAGTCATCTTGGTCTTGTAGTTGGCGAAGGACAGGCAGGTGTTATGAATGCTTTTCCCAGCTTTTGCCGCAGCTACCAGCACTTCTGCTCTTCTCTCTTTGAGGTCTTCCTTGATCGCATCTCTGCACTGCTTTGTGAGCTCGGACATTCACTTGTGGTTGCCTGAGGTATGCGCCAAACCACGTTGGTGAATAAGCTCAGCGTTTTCGAAGACAGGCGTTTTTGTGGCTATCTCTCTCTTGGCATTCCTCGCACAATCATGGAGGTGCTGAACCGGTTGATCATATTCCTCATCAATGCATCTTCCCATCTTGCTGCAATAGTGCCAAAGAGCTCCCAGATGGTGGTCGTTCTGGGAGTCTCTTCTTAAATTTTGCAGCCCTTTCTCCTGCCCTGTGAAGTAGAATTTTGCATGAAGGAAACGGTAGTCCAATCCCATTTGGAATTTTTGGACAACAGCGACATCGATTAGGCAAAACCGTCAATTGAATATGATATGGTCTATTTCGTTGTGGAACCATCCACTGGGACACTCCCATGTCCAACATTTAGATTCGGCCTTCTGGAACTGTGAGTTACCATGGATGGTCTTGGTCGACGTG
The DNA here is from genome assembly GCF_029834395.1 of Sorex fumeus. NCBI lineage: Eukaryota > Metazoa > Chordata > Mammalia > Eulipotyphla > Soricidae > Sorex > Sorex fumeus. The sequence goes on along the minus strand of NW_026606102.1, from coordinate 17,485,286 downwards.
ATGAATTCAGACAGTCTTTCACCATGTCCATTCAATTCTAAGCCATGGGTCCCAATGTGGAGTTCTTCGGCTGATCTTCTCGGTCCTATCTTGGCATTAAAATCACCAACAATGATCATGTAGAAGGTGTGGTCTTCTTTATAGAACTTCTCCAGCTCCATGTAGAACTTCTCAATTTCTCCTTCATCATAATTGGATGTTGGTGCATAGACAACGAAGACAGAAACTGCCGGCAGTGAGCCACATCTATTCAAGTGCAATCATCCGATTCGGTTTGTTAGGCATTCGAATGAATATATGCTCATAGCCAAGTTCATGTTGACAAGGACACAGACATCTCCGATGCCTCTTTTATCTTTTATATGGTCTATTAATAGCAAAACGAGGGGTCAGAGAGGCAGTTCAGGAGATAAGGTGCTTACCTTGATCCACTGACCCCACTTTAAATTCCTGTCATACAGGGACCCCCAAGCATCTCCAGGGGTCACTACTGAGCACAGAGCTAAATTCTAGCCCCTAAGTACTGGTAGGTGTCTTACAACTAACAATTCCTCAAAAATTAAAATAAAAACTATTCACACAGTAGATGAGTGGTTTCTAGAAAACGTGTAGAAGAAAAATTCTGTATTATTTATCTCCTGGAGCACAGAAAAGGAAACCTAAAATTAACAAAAAAAAAAAAGGGAAAGGGAAAGGGAAAGGCCCTCCCATTGATCGTCGATTTGCTCGAGCGGGCCCAGTAACGTCTCCATTGGAGACTTTGTTGTTACTGTGTTTGGCATATCGAATACTCTCGGTAGCTTGCCGGGCTCTCCGAGATTGGCGGAGGAATCGAACTCGGGTCGGCCATGTTGTCCGCTTGTAATGCGAACGCCCTACCCTCTGTGCTATCGCTCCAGCCCGGTACTAAGATTTTTGTACCAATAGTTCAGAAGGTAGGCAATGCCTTGCACACAGCTAACCCACATTCCACCTCTACCCATATAGTTATCCAGCAATGCTAGGCGTGATTCCTGAGCACAGAACCACAGCCAGTATTAAGCCCTGAGCACTGCAAGCTGTGATGTTCCTCTCTGCATCAGCCCCCAGAAAAAAAAAATAAAACAAGACACTTAGGTTCTAACAGAATGATGTTTACTGGGTAGAAAAGGAAGTAGGGGATGGATAAATTGAAAAAAAATAGTAAGTATGAAACATTTAAGTGATTAAATATGTATTTAAATATACAATTTAGTTTACTGGCTGAGTACATTAATGAAGCAAATCTCCTGCACAGGAAATAAAAAATTTCCTTTAATTTATTACAAATGAATTTTTAGTTCTAAGTTTTATTATAATTAATTAAATGCCATATGCTTTTCTTTGATCTTTCAATTATGTATAATTATGTTTATATTCATCAATGTTGTTGCATGTATCACTAATTCATTCATTTTACTCATGCTTTCTATTACACAGACAAACCACAATTTATCTTTTACAAGCTGATAGGCATTTGAGAGTTACCCCATTAGATTTTAGTTATTACAATAAGTTTACTCTAAACATTCACCATATACAAATCTTTGTTCATATGCTTTCATTTCTCCTTGGTAAATACCGAGGAAGGAAATGATTGGTAGGTGATCATTTAACCGCTGGAGACATGACTGAAATGCTTTATAAAATATTTGTATGATTTACATTTCTCTGAGCAGGCATGTCCTTTGTTGTTTGTCCTCTACTCTCTTGAAAGTCATTTTTCAATATATTTTGTACTTTTTAAAAAGTTTTTATCCATATTAATATTAATTAAAAAAATCAGGCACACATAAACCATTTCTGATTTCTTTAGGTCTCCAAAACTCCCATTTAATGCCACTTTAAAATGCTTCCAACATTTTTGTAGATTAAAACATGCTAAATACTTGTTTTCTAAATGTTTATTTCCATCACCTATATTGGCTTGCTATATACAGCTCCACTGTATATTCCATGTATTCTGGGCTAATGAATGATCTAGGTAATGTTTAAAAGTATTTGAAACAACTAGAGTTCAGAACACACCCTCATTTAGTCATTTAAGCACATTTGAGAAAGTTAGCTAACCTCCCTAAGTTTAAATGTTCTCATATGTATAATTAGCCATGGGCTGGAGTGATAGCACAGCGGGTAGGGCGTTTGTCTTGCACGCAGCCAACGTGGCCAACCCAAGTTCGATTCCTCCGATACCAAATGTATCTCGCCCGCCCGGCAAAGCCTGGCAAGCTACCCGTGGCATATTTGATATGTCAAACACAGTAACAAGTCTCACAGTGTTACTGGGCCTGCTCGAGCAAATTGATGAACAATGGGAGGACAGTGACTGTGACAGTGATAAACAGCCAGAGGGATATTATTAGATTTTTTATTAGAATTAAATAAGATCATACCTATAAAGTACTTAGCATTGCCTATACATATTTTACAAAGAGTAATTTTTGTTGTTGCTGGGCTCTCCCAGAGGGACAGAGAAATTGAACCTGGGTAAGCCGCATGCCCGGCAAACGCCCAACCTGCTGTGAGTTTGCCATACATGCTGCTGACCTGGGTTCAATTCCCAGCATCCCATATAGTCCCCTAAACACCACCAGAAATGCATGAGCCAGGAGTAGCCCCTGTGCAATGCCAGTGTGACCCAGAAAGCAAAACAACAACAACAACAACAACAACAACAACAACAAAAAACAGCAGTGAATGAAAGTGCCAACCTGTGATTTCTTTTATTATTAAAATATTAAAAATATTATTAAAATATTATTAAAATATTAAAATATCATTTTAATAATAATTGAAATTTTTCTACTAGTCAGGGTAGACATTTTCAGCAAGACTAATATTAATATTTAGTTTACTTTGGTTTGATTTCTTTTGCAACTCTCCAGTTCTTTCTGTTTCTGACTTTGTATCTGTCTCTCTCCTCAGTGATACTTGTAAGTTTGGTTTGCTCATAGCTGTGCTCAGGGGACCACTGGAACTATATCTGCACTATTTTTCTGGGTCAAGGGGATTTTTAACGTTATTCTTTGTGTTTTCCTATGATTTAAATGTTTCTCAGAATAATTTTTTTTAAATTAACCACACTGGTTAAAATATCAGGGCTGGAGCGATAGCACAATGGGTAGGGCATTTGCCTTGCACGCAGTCATCATGACCGACCCAAGTTCGATTCCTCCACCCCTCTCTGAGAGCCGGGCAAGTTACCGAGAGTATCTCGCCCGCACAGCAAAGCCTGGCAAGCTACCCGTGATGTATTCAATATGCCAAACACAGTAACAAAAAGTCTCACAATGGAGACGTTACTGGGCCCGCTCGAGCAAATCGAGAACATCAGGAGGGCAGTGACAGGTTAAACTATTAGTTATATTTTATTATCTATCTCTATTGAATTGACTGTTTTTTAAATGCTTAAAAAAAAAAGGCCCTCCCTTTGTTCATTGATTTGCTCGAGGGGGCCCAGTAACGTCTCCATTGGAGATTTTGTTGTTACTGTGTTTGGCATATCGAATACATCACGGGTGGCTTGCCAGGCTCTGCCGTGTGGGCAAGATACTCTCAGTAGCTTGCCGGGCTCTCCGAGAGGGGCAGAGGAATCGAACTCGGGTCGGCCATGTTGGCTGCGTGCAAGGCAAATGCCCTATCGCAACTCTAAGAAAATAAATTTTAGGCTGTTCACTAAGTATACTCATTAATTCAGTTTTAATTCTTATAATCTGTACATTACTAATGAAATAGTTTATCATACAAGACTTCTTTTTTTAAGTCTTCTGTCATCCTACTGTTTCCTTCACTTAGATTTGGAGAATTCTACTTCTATTTATGTCCAGACAATATTTTAAATTTCAAAATTCAAAGATTTATATCCTGAATTTTTATATTTGAAATATTATCCCAAATAGACCCCAACAGTAATTTCTAGAAGCATTAATGATCAGCCAATATTTTCTGAACCTCTCCCCCATAACAAAAGGAAAAAGAGAAAATACCTGTTATTGTACTTCAACAAAATTTTATCTTATTTCTTGACTATGATCCAATAGCACTGAATTGGACTCAACTTAGGAACAAATGCACTCACGGGATAGAGCCATTCTGAAAACAGCTTGGCACTCTCCTCACAGTCTGACTTACAATTTGTATTCTGACAAACTTAAGTCAATTTTGTTTTACCTTATTAAAAGAAGAAAATACATACCAACTGAATCTTTTCTCTTGGTGCCAATGCTGTCTGGCAAATTCCCCAGATACCCATATTTAGAGGGCAAGAGATGATGCTGAATTTATCTTCTCAAAATAAGTCACAGAGAAGCAGGCACATAGAAATGACTTTAGGCACTAAGAATCAAGTGTAATTCACAACAATTTACCCCATGCTACAATTCTTGCATCAGTTAAAGTATTTGTTCCAAACTTCTATTCCTTAGTTCCAATCAACTTCTTTTAGAAACCTAAACTGACTGCTACTATTTTTCCAATCTTACTCTATAATGAGTATGATCCTACTGAGTCTCATAGAGTAGATCTAAATTAATAGTCTTTTACCCATATCTGTCTTTAAGATTTTGTTCTTGTTTTTAATACTTCAAAGGTAGGTATGATTTGGTATACCTCAGAGGAAATCTATCTAAAGAAGATATTAGCTATCTAAATGAAGAATTCATAATCACAATCTCCAAGGGATTGTTCAGGAAGAATATGAGGAGACAGGAATAGAAAGGGGGATATGCGGATGTGTAAGTGTTTTAACCATGGTACCCAAATTAAAATAAGATAAAAGAATTTTTCAATGGAAAGAAATATATGTGTATGAGAAGCCATTATTAATAGTATTGTAAACCATAGTAGACTCTCAATCAAATAAAAATTGAAAAAGAAAGACTTGGAAAGAGAAGGGAAATATTTAGGGAATTTATAAAAAAAAAGTATGTAGTTCATAACTAATAGAGAGTAATCAGAGAAGTAAGATAAATTAAGAAGTGTGCAATGTTATATGCCTAAATCTCAACTATCAACAACTCTGTAAATCACATTCCTCAAAAGACATTTTTTAAAGAAAGAAGTGTGCATTATTTAAGAAAAAAAAAGAGGCATAAAGAAATAGTCAATTATGCAGGGCAAGGCAAAGTTCAGTAACATAAGTGTAAGGAGACATTCTTTACAAATAGAAAAATGGAAATCACTGAAAAACATGACCTGCATGTTTGAATTTATTATATTCATTTATGATTTCTTCTGTATCAAATTATCCACCTACTGATTGAAAACAACAAAAATTTAGTTTTCTCATTTTGAACATAAGAATTTCTCAAATCAAAGAATGAGGTACCTCCTGCAAGCTGTAGAAGAGAATATGTTTCCTTTCCTTTTTTGACTTCTAGGGGTCAGTATTCCTTGTATGGTGATCACCTCCATTCATATTTAAGGCCTGTAATACAGCAACTTCAAATGTCTTCATGTCCCTCTGACACCTCCTTTAACATTATATTATCTCAGACTATAACTTGTTGGCCTTCCTTTTTAAGGATGCTTGTATTCATCTGGGGCCCATTTGGATAGCCGGATATTTCTTTCACTAGAAATCCTTAATTACATTTACAAAGTCTTTTCTACATAAGGTACATATTCACAAGTCCACAGAATAGAACATGGACATCTCTTTTTTTCTCTCTCTCTTCAAAGCTCCTGCCCATTTTTAAATTACATTATTTTTATTCTTAAGTTGTGTGTGCTCTTTATATGGTTTCTATATATCTCCCCTTATCAGATGTATGATGTACAAATATCTTCTCCTGTTCAGTTGGTGGACATTTTCTATTTTTTCCTTATATGAAGGGGTGAATGCTCCCTAGGAGAACTCAGAGTCTCAGAGGTTACTCTGAATAGCACCCAACAGAGTGCTGCAGTGCTGCTTGAGTCTGTTGGTATTGGGGATCACTTTTGGTGTTCTGAGACTATGCGGTATCAGGAATCAAACTTGGGTAATATAGAGCATTTCAGTACTTTGAGGTATCTCTCTGAACCTCTTTAACTTTTGCTATACAAAATCTTTCTTTGCAATATAGTCTCAACTACTTATCTTTGTTTTCATTTCTTCTGAAGACATCTTTAACTCTGATATCATGGGAAGTTTCACCTATGTATCTTCTATATATTTTGTGGTTATAAGTCTAACATTCAGAATAAAATTATTTTGTATATGGAAATGGAGCAATCCATTTTCATTGTTCTGCATGTAACTATTCAGTTTACCCAGTATCATTCTCCATTGCATGCTCTCGAATCCTTTATCAATAAATGTGTGGATTTATTTTGGGCATTTCAATTTTTTGGTTTGTTTGATATATTAAATTTTGTTAAATTGGGTTATAATATATTTACCCATTAAGTTGTATATTAACAAAATTTAATATACAAATTTAATAGACAAATGTGTTAATTTTGTTAATAAATTATATTCATTAATTTTGTTAAATTGCATATTAAATATTAGTATATAAAATTCTGCTTTGAGCATCCAAACATAGACATCTCTTTATAAGATTCTTCTTTTTTTTTTTTTTTTTGCTTTTTTGGGTCACATCCGGCAATGCTCAGGGGTTACTCCTGGCTTTGAACTCAGAAATCACTCCTGGCGGTTCTCAGGGGACCATATGGAATGCTGGGAATCAAACCAGGGTTGGTCGCGTGCAAGGCAAACGCCCTACCCGCTGGGCTATTGCTCCAGCCCCTAGAAGATTCTTCTTTCTGTCATAAATAACCTCATGTAACCCCTGATTTGTGTTTCATCTCCCTTATTTTAAAGTAGGCAAAATTATATTGATCACACTAAGCCATTGAAATAATTCATTTAAATTAAATTAATCCTAACTCAGGATAGACATTCATGAATAAACTGTTTCAACAAAATTTTTACCTGCACTGGTAAAGAAAGGGTTAGGGGTGTGTGTGTGTGTGTGTGTGTGTGTGTGTGTGTGTGTGTGTGTGTGTATTTCTGTGTGTGTGCTGGGGTGGATGTGAATTAGTATGTCAAGACAATTTCCCCATCAGTCAGAGGATGAGGCAAAGGGTGTCTTTAAGGCAGGGATATGAATATCTGAGGAAAGGGGCATACTTCTTTTTTTTAAAAGACAAATCCAAATCTTCCCTAGTCCAAATGTCTCTCAGCAAACTTTTCCTACTCAAAAGGAAATTAACAAAACACAAACCTAGAGGGAAAGAAATCAGAGAGAAATGAACCCATATGTAATCACCTGGGCACCTAGAGTCACCTGATCCCCAGAGGCCATGCCTTCCAAGATGAACCTAAGAAGTACTGAGCAGAAAATGATTAAAAATAAGGAAGGCAATATTCTCCTCCTGTTCATGATTTTGGTTTCCATTTCAAGATTCAATTTCACTTGAACAGTTACAGTTCTCTACTGCAGAAAACCTAAATTGGATGAAATAAGTATTAGTGGAAGAAGAGAAAAAGGAAGGAGATATGAGCTCTAGTCTCAACTTTGTCACTGACTTAATGTGTATTTTTAGACTAAAAGTTTCTTCTTCATTGATTTCAATTTTCCAAGTATATAGCAAGAGTTTACTAAACTACCATGCCATAAACAATTTTATGGTTATTTCTTTTTTAATTATTGACCTTCCTGAGTTTTTCTTTGTGATATCACTTGTGGTTCATGAATTTGTTATCATTTCTATGCCATTAGCTCTGGAATCACACTGTCCTCTCATTAGCACAGTTGTACTTTCAAATATCTACTAGTCATTCACTCTTGTTTATTTTACCATACCATTCTCAACATGCCAAAAACTTCACTGCTCTAAATTTCAAATGTTATTTAGTCAATGCATTTACGTACTTAATTTCACTTCCAACTGTTCCCCAATATCTTCCACTTTATGACGAGTAGACAGTCACTCCCTTGAGCACACCTATTACCTAGTAGGCATGCACTCTCTGTCAACATATAATAACCACACTTTTTGGATTTCCTTGTGTTAGGATCTTAATTTCCTATAAAATGCTTGCAAATTATAAGAATTATTAGTAATATTTTAAAAACAAAGAAAGTTAGCTCCAAAAATTGAGTCAGGAGAGGTGTGAGATGTTCCCAGATAAGCTACATAAATAAGCTCTTTGATCTATAATTACTGTCTGAAAAATGCACACATGAAATTTACCCATTCTATTTCCTTTGTCTATTAAAATTTATTCGCTCCTTCAAACATAGCCCCATTAGTCACAATATAAAATCTTCTAAGTTTCCCATCCACACTGGAAGAATTCTGACAGAATGTCATTCCCTCTGTTAATCCTTCTATAACATCACTGAGTCTGTCTTCTACTACATTTATTTGACAACATATGTGTCTATTGCTTCTACAGGACAGATACAGCACTGTTTCTATGGTGCCTTGTCCACTGCTGTTAATTATGTCTCTAGAAAATGTTTATTGAATGAATATATAATCCTGTGGAGAAACAAAAAATAAAAGGCAGGAGAAAAATTAGGCATCCACGTTTTATATTCATTGTCTAATTTCCTACTTGGAACCAATATTGTAGCTACATAACCTCTATAATAATTCTTTAGAAAGGAAAATAATTCCATGATATAAAAGCATTTAGATGAAGTTTGGAGTTTCATTTGTCTTTTAGAATCTAAGCTTAATAATACTATTTAGCATTTATATAGTATTTAACATTTCCAAAGTACTACTCAATTTTAATTAGTTATTCCTAATGTAAGTTAGGTCAATATTATGATCATCTCTGAAAGATTAAAAAAATGAAAATTCAAAGGTATTTTGCCTTCTATTTTCATCATTATGTGCTGCTGAATGCTATTATAAATATAAAATAGTGTTTTGGAATAAAAATTAGGAAACTTTACAATGAAACAAAGAAAGTTAAATGGAGTTATTCTTTTCACTATGGATCAGCTAAAATATAAAGGATAAAAAGTAACAGATACAAAAAGTCTCAGTCTTTTCAGGCCCAGACAATTTCTTATTCAAGTTAGAAGACTAAGATTTAGGAAAGGAAAGTGATTAAGTTCAAGCAACTAAATACTAGATTCTAACAATAAAACAGACTTCAGAGCCTTCCTATGTGTTAGTAAGTTGAATTAGAAGATAAGATCTCTACACATGCTCAGGTTTGGGTCAGTGACAAGGATTGATGGATTTTCTGCATGTAGTTCAAAGTTTTGGTAACTGCAGTCGACATATTCTAGATAGGAGCGAATACATTTTTTTTATTAGTGAAACACCATGAGGTACAGTTATAGACTTATAAATTTTTGTGCTTGGGTTTCAGTTATACAATGATCAAGTATCCATCCCTCCACCAGTGCCCATCCTCCGCCACCTCGGGTCGCATACTATGACCTTCTGTCAACTTAAAATGAGAGTAAACCTGAAAAGGATCCACTTGGTGTGATATCTATCCATGTGACCTCCACCAAGAAAACTTCTCACAAAGATCCATATGAGACATAAACAGAATGTTCGTGAAATTCAAAATGACAGGAAATCTTTTTCTCATTACATCTGAATTTGATATATAAGAAACAGGAAATGTCTAAATAGACATTTAAATAGACCCAACAGAAAATAATTAGATTCAAGTACAGATGAAAATATACAGAGACTAGCAATTGTGTCATATATGTGTGTAGACACACATATGTATACATACAAATATGAGAGAGAAATCATTGTGGGCTTCAGAGATAATACAGATAAGACTTTTGCCTTCATGTGGTTGACCCCGGTCTGATCCCTGGCACCACACATGGTCCCCTGAGACAACTAGGAGTCACCCCTGAGCCTAGTATCAGGAGTAAGTCTTGAAGTAACCAAAGGAAGAAAGAAAAATCCAGAGAGAGAATATATCTTCCACACTTAAATTAACCATGTGAGTTGAGTTTTTCTTCAAAGAGATAAAGACCATAATTCCTATACTCAAGGTTTTCATATTTTAATGAAGGGAATCAAAGGGCCAACAGCATCATAAGCACCTGGAATGTTTTTCTAAGATTTAGATTCTCAAATCTTACTACAGAACATGCCCTTTTGAAAATGTCTGTTTGTTCAACATGAAGCCAACTCTTCCAGATGATTCCTATGTACTTTGAAGTTTGAACACTGTAGAAGGAGAAAGGCAGTACATTTCTTAGACTACCAGGTAATAATGTGTAATGATAGAGCCCAAGTTTTTTGTTATGTATCTATGTATGTATGTATGTATGTATGTATGTATGTATTTATTTATTTATTTATTTTTGGTTTGGGTACCACACCTGGCTGTGCTGAAGGGGTTAATTCTGGCTCTGCACTCAAAGATTATTTCTGGGGACCATATGGGACACTGGTGATCAAATCTGGTCCAGCCATATCCAAGGCAAGTGCTATATTGCTAACTGCTATACTATCACTCCAGTCCCTGGAGTCAAAGTTTTAATCAAACCTGCTTTCAAGATGAACAATTTCCAAGCTGATCAATTTCCAACTATATATCCCCAACAACCTCTAGTTTTTTGTTTTACAAACAGGAAAACACAACACCTTCTTTAACGGGTATTGCATAATAAAGTATCTAATTTTATAAGTAAATAGAGAGAAAGGAAACAGATATACATAGATTGATATAAATTGATAGTTGTTATATTATTTGAACAAATATCTAGGAGTAAAATACTTGACTTATAGTAGTCCCATTTCTAATTTTTTGAGGAATATTCAGAGTATTTTTAATAGTTTTTAATCAATTTATATCCCCAGTCATACAATGGCTTTCTTTTCTCCATATCGACACTATTGTTTATTACATTTTTGGTATAAATCATTATTATTCCAGCAGGTGATATATGAATATGATTTTATAATTCATACCTCACTATAAAATAACAAAAAAAAATTTACAGAAAAAAAGTAACCCTAAAGGTTGCTGGTTACTAGAATAAGAATCTTTGATTAAATAAGTGAATAGATGAAATAGTAGAGATATACAAAAACCAGATTTTAGGTGGTGATCATAACAATTTAAAATGCTGCACAGCAAAACTAATGTAATGCTATGAATCAAAGGTAGCTCAATAAAATATAAAAAACTAATAATACTAACATATATATCAAATACAATAGAATATATTAAACATGTGTTATCATTACACCAATTCAGCATAAGTAAAATACATATTAAACCCTTAGATCTAAAGACTGAGATTTTAAGGACAAGTATTCTATAAGCAAGATTAGATGTGGTACTCAGCTAAATTTTCCAGTTCAATTTACTCATAACCAACTAACCCTACCTGTGAAAATGCCACTATTGAAGCCCACCTGAAAAAACCTACCATAAAAATATGTGCCAGATAATTTTGATCAAGTTTGTTTTACCTTAGACCTCCAAAACTGAGTGAAAGTAGAATTAGTTTCTAACAATGGTCCAGGAATCTGAATGCATGAAGTAGGCAAGCAAGATACCTAGGTTTAATTCTATCTAGACACTATCACCTGTTGCTTGCATATCTATGAATAATATTTATATACATTTTATACAGATTAATAAAAAAGTTTTTAAAAATTGTTCATCTGCATTATTTCCTCTCCATGATCAGAAACCCATGAAATAAGTGTGGAAGCATACATGGAAAGAACTGTTATTAAAGTATAAGGGACTGGAATACAAATAGATCCAGGGGAACAGGATCAACACCAGAACTCATGTCCATGTCATTCATTCCAAGTTTAATCCTCTCTATACAATGTCAAACCATGTCTTTCTCAAATTAAAAAATTTAAAGTTGTATTGTCATTTTTATACTTAAGAATATTCATATTTTTTAACCATTATAATCTAGAAGTTATATTTAAAGATTTACACTTATGGGAGGGATACTGGGAGCATTGGTGGTGGAGAATGGGCTCTGGTGGAGGGATGTGTATTCGATCATTGTATGACTGAAACATAAGTACGAAAGTTTGTAAGTCTATAACTGTACCTCATGGTGATTCATTAAAAAATATATATATAAACTCAATCCAGTTAACTCCAGAAAAAGAAATATTTATAGTTAGGAATGAGTCTATATATAATATATATATTACTCCACAGATACTATTATCATTATTATTACTATTATAATATTATTAATAGTTATCAAGCATGCTTACCAAGTTACATACTTGAAGCACTATAAAAATAGACTGTTATTACAAATTATAATTTTTCTATATTATTAATGAGGAAGTAGATTTAGAGAGCTTTGAGTTAATATTTTATAAGGCTCAAATTAGCACCAGGAATTAATCCTAGGGGCTGAATCTAAAGCTTGGATTATTCAGCAATATAAGTGGAATATCACAGCCAAAAGTTATTCTCCTTGGGAATCAATTTCATTGCTTGCCTCTTAATTCATTGGCAATATAGCAAGTCTTTTAGCCCGAAAAGTGTTCAAATAACCCCATTTTGATTTCCAACTCCATGTGTGCTGGGGACAAAAATGGATCCAGAGGATGACAGTAAATAATGGCAAAAGGGAGGCCAGAGAAATAGTACCGCTGATAAGACCTTTGTCTTGCATATGGCTGACTCAAGTTCAATTCTCAGCATCAATTCCTAGTATCACATTTGATCCCCTGAGCATTGTCAGGAGTAATTCTTAAGTGTAGAACCAGGAGTAACCTTTGAGCCTGTGATGTAATCCAACTCTCTGAAGCAAGCAAGCAAACAAACAAACAAACAAACAATAGAATGGCAAAAGAAAATCTCTACCAGGGTTAGAGAAGACGTGGAACTCTTATCTCATAAAAAGTTCTACCAATATTTCCATATTATATTTTTGCAGTCCATTTGTCATCTAATAAATATATAGTCTTATTTCCAGATATATATGTAACTATCTGTTTAACATAAAAATCTATCATTTAAATTGGCATCTCAAACTGAATGTGGTGAGAGAAATTTTGAGACTTCACTTTTCAAATTGGTCTCTCTCTCCTATTATTTAGATGGCACTTCCATTCACTCAGTTGCTTAAGTAAAACATAATAGAATACTACTCAGCTGTAAGAAGAGATGAAATCATGTAATTTGCCAATACATGGATAAAAAGTCAGCCAGAGGGTAGAGACAGATATATAATGATCTCTCTCTCTCTCTCTCTCTCTCTCTCTCTCTCTCTCTCTCTCTCTCTCTCTCTGCATCACCAGAAGTAATTCCTAAGTGTAGAGCTAGGAGTAACCCTTGAGCCAATTATGTAATACGACTCCCCAAAACAAGCGCTCTCTCTCTATCTCTCTCTCTCTCCCTGCCCCTTTATCTCTCCCTCTCTCTCATGTGGGATATAAAGTAGTATGGTAAGGGAGTAGAAAATGGCCAAAGCCAACAGAATATAAGAATTGGTCTACAGAAGTCAATTTACTATGGCACATGTGTGCATTTTGGTCTTAAGTTCATCCTTAAATAAATTTATCCAATTGAAACTAGAACCTCAGTCTCTATATTCTATAGGCCTTAAGGATTTATATTTATTTATCTTCTATTCCTATTTGAATGTAAGGCTTTTCAAAAAACATGTATATCTTTTTCAACTGTATAGACTGAGAGATGATAGATAATACAGATCCAGTACCTAAAACAGTTGCTGGATAATTAAATCTGTAAAATGGTGACAATAATATCTACCTTACAAGATGAAGAAGTGATGTGTGTGTGTGTGTGTGTGTTTGCAGACTGGTATCAGTTCATAGACTAGTGATTGAATACCATGGTTTAAAAAACAAGTATTAATAAGGAAAAAAACCTTAATATAAAGTAGAAGTACAGAATATGTGGCCCTTGATTACAAGATCAGGATATAACTATATCCAAACACATGTGGAACAAGTGCTTTGGGTCACAGTTCCTTTGTTATTCATTTTTGTCACAAGGATAAAATGGAATCATTGATAGAAAGTGTGCTTAATAAACTGTGAGAAGCTATTTTACTGTAAGTTTGATAACTAAAGCACAGATATTCAGACAGACAGATGAAGTGAAATTCATTAAATTCTAGCTGTCAAATAAAATATGTTCTAAAATATAAATTTTGGACTCTCCAGAATCAAACAGAATTCTCCCTGCCAGTTAGCAGCAAAAGGCTCTGCCCAAACCATTAACACCATACAACTCATGTTTGGCAAAGTTAGGCCTCAGACTGGCAGCTATTTTCAATTAACAGATGGGAATCTGGGTTGTGGATATTTGGGGGCAAAACTCAGAGTCATTTTGGGAAAAATCTTTGTGTTCATCAATTCAATGGTCATCACATCCTTATTTCTCATACCTGCTCATTTAAGGTGCCCTATGCCTGCCCATGTAGATGGTTACAGTTCCTCAAACAGGAGGAAAGATGAATTACCCGTGAGAGCACCAGTGATGTTTAATACTGCACAGGTTCCCTTTTACCTAAGGCAGACATATTATTAATTAGAAGTTTTCCTACAAATACATATGGATGACAACTATGAGAAATGAAGCAAAGTATCTGTCTTCACTGAATTATAAAATCTGACTATCAGTAAAGGCATAGTTTGTGAGCTTCTCTTTCGACTGTGAAGTGCCAATCTCCACTGGGTACTATTTCAACAATTACTTAACATTTAGTTAGCACCAATAATGCACTGGGATCTCTCCTTCTCTATTCGTGTCATTAATGATCCATCAGGCTCCTACGGGTGATGGAAAGGAAGAGGAACAAGTTAATTAGCAGTGTGATGCTCAATCTGAATCAGTTAAATTGCCCAAATTACTGAAGTTTAGCTACTCAAGTAAAGGGGTGACCACATTTCTGCAATGATACTAAGACATCTATCTTATTGTCTTTAAAAACTAAGCAGTATAAGAGAGAGAGCAAACAAAACCAAGTGTTCTGGCTGTTTGTTAGATGAAAGTTAAAGATGCCCAAAAGAGGAAATAATCAAACATTTCTACATGGAATCTGAAAATATGACTTCTAAGCCTTTGCTTATGTCTAGAAAAAAAATCTTCCTAGAATAAATGTAACCTCTAAACCTTTGCTTATATCTAGAAAAAACCTTTAGTCTACTTTCACATTTTAAGTATTCACTTATAAATCAAGTTTAAATGGCAACTCTATTATAGTAGTAACCATATCTAAACAATTGTCAATTCCAGGTATAGGACCATCAGCAAGAAAGGAACATAATAGAATGTAGAGGCTGATATCCAAAAGAAAGTATCAACATATGCTCAGATAAAAGTATTTGGATGAAGTGCCTAATAAAGTGTTCTAAGGCTAGTGTAGGGGTCCTTTACTAAGGAATAAATCATAGAACTCATTAAAAGATTCTTAGAATCAAGGCTCTGATCCAGTATGGCTGTCTCTGACATAAATTACAGTATGTAGTATTTGGTTCTCCATAGATAGTCTTTTGTTGTTGTTTTGTTGATGAATAGAGTGCCAAAGAATGTGTCAGCCCCTACAGTTAGGAATTTTCTAGAAAAGTACAATCATTATAACTGAGGCCCAGAAAATCAAACATCATTCTCAAGGGACAAATGAGTAAATTCAACAAATTTCTTTTATATGATTTTGTCCATGAATTTAAATCTTATATTTATAATTGGTAATAGCCAAGAGATAACCCCTTTGAACCACTTAAGGCAGAGCATATTGTTACTGCTGGCCTTTATCTGGATAATCAAATAATAAAGTCAAACTGGCAACCAAAAGCGAGATCTCAAGCTAATTCTAAAATACTTTCAATGCTATTTGTTCAGTAAACTGCAGAACATTAAATTTCTATATTAAGTAAATT
Organism: Sorex fumeus; assembly: GCF_029834395.1. Taxonomy (NCBI): domain Eukaryota; kingdom Metazoa; phylum Chordata; class Mammalia; order Eulipotyphla; family Soricidae; genus Sorex; species Sorex fumeus. Next base: position 17,469,443 of record NW_026606102.1, on the reverse strand, counting down.
ATAAGGAAGAGTGCACTTTGCAAAATTAAAAAGTTCTTGGTTACTTCATCCATTATTCCACTGGGGAAGTTTCCAGAGTGTGCCTTGTACAATTAGATAACTTTTTGCATGAATGGTGGATAGTGTAGAAAGGGTTTTTTAAGACTCAGCACATGCAGCAACAGGATCTCAGCTGTAATTTTAGTTTATTTCTGGCCCTGAGACAGAAATCTTTTATGATAAGCATCCAGATCTGAGGTGCATTTATGACACTAACCTTCAACACCACAGTAGGCACATCACAAAATCAAGAAATAAAGTAACATATAAAGTTTGCTTGGCCCATCCAAGTCATGTGGTCCCATAATTTCTATATTGGACATTTAAAAAGAACTAAAATGTATCCAAAGTCATTCAAAAGTCCTTTTGATCTCTTTTATAATGCCATATAAGGACACTATTGGCAAAACAAATTTTAAAATCAATTATTGATACAGGTAGAGAGAAAAGGAAACTATGATTGGCAAAAGTCTGACATGAGTTTTTTGGTTATATTTCCTCTCTTCATTAATTATGAAATCTCAGACAAAACAACAAAGAATGGTTTCTCATCTGTAAAATGGCAACAGTACTGTGGCAAATATTGGCTACACATTGAGCAATAACATTTTATCTGTAAAAGACTACATATCCTGGTGAAGCTTACAGTTATTGTTCCAAGTGGCAAATAGTGTTCAAATGATTATGAACATTAATAATGGATGGCATACGTCCATATTTAGACAAGACAATCCACATGCAATCATCTTATCATGTTTTCTTTACTCTTCTACAATAACATTGAAAGCAACAGGGAAAGGATGGAAGCATTCTAAAATTTAATAAAACTCAGGAGTATGGTGCTGCAAGCAGGTAAATCTGTACCCGTGAGGCGAGTGCATCAGCAGCCTGATGGTGTCTTCAGACTTCCAGATACCCCCAAAATTGCTGCTGTGCCTTTGGCCAGACCCCAAAAAGTTGGGACAAAGTTTACCAAAAAAGGAAACAGCAAAAAGTTAGGTATGTGGAAAACACACCCACAAACCACCTCCATTACGGCTATATAATCAGGCCTCTCTGGTTCCTGATCAAACTGCTTAATGGCCATAATAGAGACTCAGAAACAAATCTCAAAACCCAAAGGCTTTTGGCAGAAATGCATCCGGTCCCTGCAGTAGCTTACCAGCGCTGGGCCACCCCAGGTGGGAATGGGTTTCGTACCTTGGACAGTTCCCCCTGGCAGCCTGGTGGCCATCACCCTCCAGAGGCCACTGGACAGTCAGGATTGGGTCCACAGTGACGAGACACGTGAGGACTCATGGGATGGGGGAGGAGCTGGCCCTTTCCTCCCTGACCCAGTGAGACCCCCGAGTCGCCACCCACGAACGGCCTCTCTGGCTCCTGATCAAGCTGCTTAACGGCCATGACCCCAGAGACTCAGAAACAAATCTCGGAACCCAGCAGCTTTTGGCAGAAATGCATTCAGACCCTGTATTCGGTTACTGTCGCCGGGCCACCCCAGAGGGTAAAGGGTGCTGTCCCTCCACCTGCTCCCCCTTGGCGGCTTGATGGCTGTCATCCTTCAGAGGCCACTTGACAGTCAGGTTTGGGCCCACAGTGACGAGACATGCAGGGCCTCACAGGATAGGGGTGGAGCCGGCCTTTTCCTCCCCACCCCAATGAGACCCAGAGTCGCCGCCCACAAACAGCCTCTCTGGCTCCTGATCAAGCTGATCAATGGCCAATATCCCAGAGATTCAGAAACAAATCTCGAAACTCAGCAGGTTTTGGCAGAAATCCATCCAGATTTAATTGTTAAAATTTTGGAAATAAAAATTGCACGGCCACTACTGAAGCCACGCTACATCACATGTTATTCTCAACCAGCAATAGAAAATAAATTGTCCACTGTTGCCTTTTCAGCAGATCTGAGTGTTGGGGTAAAATCCCAAATAATAATGGTGGGTCTGGTGTCAAAATATTGAATGTAATCAAAGTAGAGAGAGAATAATGTGGAAATCATCTGCCCTACAGGTAGGGAGAGGGTTGCAATGGGGGTACACTGGGGTTTTGGGGGGTAAAGAATGGGCACTGGTTAAGGTACGGGTGTTTCATTGTATGACTGAGACTTAAACCCGAAAGCTTTTAACTGCTCTCACAGTGATTCAATAAATAAAATTATAAAAAATAAAGAAAAAAAAGTAAGGTGGAGATCATGCCCAATTCAATCAGCTAATCAGTGGCTGAATAAATAGCAGTATTCCAACATAAAAAAATTAATAAAACTAGATCCTTTAGTTATTAAAATGAAACATTTCAAAAAAATAAAATGAAACTTTTCACTATAACTTTCTTATTTAAGAGTGCTTGGTGGGGTATGGTGCCGCCAGCAGGTCAATCTGTGAGGTGAGTGCATCAGCAGCCTGATGGCAACGTCAGAATTTTAGATACATCAAAATTGCTGCTGTGCCTTTGGTCAGACCCCAAAAACTTGGGGCAAAGTTTACCAAGAAAGTAAACGGCCAAAAGTTAGGTATGTGGGAGACACACCCACAAACCACCTCGGCTCAGCTATATAATTGGAGGCTTGGCCTTTCTGGTTCCTGATCGAACTGCTTAATGGCCATGATCCCAGAGTCTCAGAAATGAATCTCAGAACCCAAAGGCTTTTGGCAGAAATGCGTCCTGTTCCTGCAGTAGGTTACTGGCGCTGGGCCACTCCAAGTGGGAATAGGTTTCATGCCCTGGCCTGTTCCCCCTGGCGGCCTGGTGACCACCATCCTCCAGAGGCCTCTGGACAATCAGGTTTGGGCTGCAGTGATGAGACACATGGGGCCTCACCATATGGGGGTGGAGCCGACTCTTTCTCCCCATCCCAACGAGACCCTGAGTTGCCGCCTATAAACAGCCTCTCTGGCTCCTGATCAAGCTGATTAATAGCCATAATACTGGAGACTCAGAAACAAATCTTGAAACCCAGCGGCTTTTGGCAGAAATGCATCTGGACTGCATACAAGATGGCCGCCTGCTCAGAGCTTATTGTAAAGCCAGGTATGGGCCAGCTGTGACGGGGCAACTGCAGTCTCATGGGAAGGCAATGATACCGGCTCATCCTTCACGTCCTACCAAGGTCACGAGTTGCCCCCCAGAAGCAGCTCTATGGCACAGCCATGGCTCCAGAGGCAAAAGGACTTAACCCAGAACGCAGCAGCTTGCAGCAGAAAAGTGAATGGACCATGTGTTAAACTACGGCGCTATGCCTCCCCAAGAGGGAAAGTGTATTGCTCTCTTCCGCCTTTTCCCCCACTGGCGGCAAGGTAGCCGCCACCTCAGAGCTTATTGGAAAGCCAGGTATGAGCTGGCAGTGAAGGTCTCATGGGAAGGAGGGCGGTACCGGCTCATCCTTCACGTCCTACCGAGGTCATGAGTTGCCCCCCACAAGCGGCTCTCTGGCACGGCCATGGCTGCAGAGGCAAAAGGACTTAGTCCAGAGCCCAGCAGCTTGCAGAAGAAAAGTGAATGGACCATGTGTTAAACTACGGTGCTATGCCTCCCCAAGAAGGAAAGGGTGTTGCTCCCTTCCGCCTTTTTGCCCCCTGGCATCAAGGTGGCCACTGCCTTAGAGCTTATAGGAAAGCCAGGTACGAGCCAGTAGTGACGGGGTAACTGCAGTCTCATGGGAAGAGGGGCGGTACCGGCATGTCCTTCACTCCCTACCGAGGTCATGAGTTACCCCCATGAGCGGCTCTCCGGCACGGCCATAACACCAGACACACAGAAACCAATCTCATAATTATCTGGCTCTTTGTCGAAATCCAAAATCGTGGCCATGTGACATTATATGATTCTCATAACCAGCTATAGAAAACAAAATATTTCACAATGCCTTTTCAGCAATTCTGATTGTTTGGGGGGGAATTCTAAACAATAATGGTGCATCTTTTATTGAAATAATGAATTTAATCAATGGAGAGAAGAGTTAAGTAGAAATCATCTGCCTCACAGGCATTTGGAGGGGTGGGAGGGGGGTATACTGGGGTTCTTGGGGGTGAAAAATGAGTACTGGTGAAGGGAAAGGTGTTTGATCATTGTATGACTGAGACTTAAACCTAAAAGCTTAGTAACTTTTCCCACAGTGATTGAATAAATAAATATAAAAAGAAAATAATAAATAAAAATATTAAGGTGGAGTTCATGCCCAATTCAATCAGCTAATCAGTGGCTGAATAAATAGCAGTACTCCTACACAAAAAAAAAGTACTTGGGCTATTTATGTAAAATAGACAAAGCCCAAAGAAAGCAAACTATAGATGAGAACAGAACTGAGGTTATCTAATGGAGAGGAGGTTGGTATAAGTAAAATGTTTTAAGGGCTGTGGAAGATAGCTATTACAAGGACTTTGGCATTGAAATGGGCATCGAAATCTCCACATTATATAAATATTATATTCCTGTAAACTATTTTACCGTGATAAATTAGCAATTAAAAACAAAACTTGGGGCTGGAGCAATAGCACATCGGGTAGGGTATTTGCCTTGCATGTGGCTCACCCAGGTTCGATTCCCAGCATCCCATAAATTACCCTGAGCACCACCAGGAGTACTTCCTGCGTGCAGAGCCAGGAGTAACCTCTGAGCACTGCCAGGTGTGACCCAAAATGCAAAAGCAAAACAAAACAAAACAACAACAAAAACTTCCATTGTATTAAGCTTCTAAAATTTGGAGCTAGTATCTTTTATACTATTTGCTCTCAAAGTGTGGTGGAATATTAAATGAAATCTATATAAAATAGCATAATGAATAAAGCTTTCAAAAATCTCCACTGAAACATTACTAGAGAACACAGAACTACTTTAAAGTTAGAACATTTAGAGGTATAATTAGGACTGGAAACTAAGCTAAATCTCTTCCCATTAACTCATTATATATGCCCCCCTTTTTTCCTGGGGAAAAAATATTTTTTGTGAAACAAAATGATTCTATTAAAGAAATTCATTAAGATAAATTTGAGGGGTGAGGAAGAAAGACTGAAATCAAGAGAAAACAAAGGTATCTTCAGAGGGAAAAGTCTACTCTATATTTCTTGACCTTGGACAAGTCCAATCTCCTTCCTGTGCTAAAGTTCTTCCATATATTATAAAAGGCAGTTTGTCCAAACATAAATTCTGTACATATATTCAAGTATGTTCAAATATATATCACTTCACTTATCACTTAATCCCCGTTATTCATCGATTTATTCGAGCGGGTGCCAGTAACGTCTCCATTCATCCCAGTTGCGTGCTAGCGTAGCCCAATGGTATCTGTTCATTCTAGGAACATGCAGAGCCTCAAACCGATCATTTAGGGTCTTGACGAAGAAGTCTGACCATCTTATAGGTGGGCGTCCACGTGATCTTTTGATGTCCCGTGGAATCCAATCAGTAATGGCTCTAGTCCAGCAGTTGTCTGTAAACCTCATTACATGTCCAGCCCATCTGATTTTTGATGTCTTGTCAAATGAGACAGTGTCCCTGATTCTTGAGCGTTGACGAAGATCAGAACTCCGGATTCTATCTCTCATTTGAGTGAATCATGATATTCCAAGCATAGTTCTTTCGATTCCTCTTTGAGAGACCCGAATAGCGTTCTCATCCCATTTTCGTAGGGTCCAGGTCTCTGAGGCATATGTTAATGCAGGAAGAACAGTGGAATCAAAGAGATGCGCTCGTAGCTGGAGGTTCTTTGTCCTTTTAGTTATTTCTTCAATGCTCTTGAAGGCATTCCAAGCCGCTCTCTTCCTCCGGCGCAACTCAGGTGCCAGGTCATTCATCATGTTGATTTCTCGACCTAGGTATATACAACTGTTGCATTCGGAGATGGTGGTTCCATTGAGAGCGAATGGAGCGTCAGGAACAAGGCTGTTTCTCATAAACATTGTCTTCGTAAGATTCAGCTGTAGTCCGACCTTTCCACATTCACGGTCAAAGTCGTTCAGCATTTGTGCTGCTTGGCTGATGTTTGGTGTTATTAGAACGATGTCATCAGCAAAGCGGAGGTGGTGTAGTTGCCGACCATCTATCTTCACTCCCATGCTTTCCCATTCCAGTCGTCGCATGATGTTCTCGAGGGTGGCACTGAAGAGTTTTGGTGAAATGGTATCACCCTGCCGAACCCCTCTCTTGATATGGATGATTACTTCTTTGTAGAATGGTGAGATCTTGGTAGTGAATCCGCAATAGAGCTCACGAAGGATGCTGATGTATTGAGTTTGTACGCCCTGATTGGCTAGGGCTTCCATGACCGCTTCCATCTCAACCGAATCAAAGGCCTTCTTTAAATCAATGAACGTTAGACAGAGCAGCATCTTGAACTCCCGAGAAACTTCAATGAACTTAGTAATCATGTGGATATGGTCGATGGTACTGAATCCTTTTCGGAATCCAGCTTGTTCACATGGTTGTCCTTCATCTAGTGTTCTGCTAATCCTATTCAGGATGACTCGAGTGAATAGTTTGTAGATGACAGACAATAGGCAGATTGGGCGATAGTTGCCAATATTGTGGATGTCTCCTTTCTTGTATAGTAGTATAGTCCTGCTGGTTTTCCATTGGGATGGAACCTTGCATTCAGACAGGTAGCGTGTGAAGAGCCGAGCCAATGTATTGATGAGTACTGATGGCAGGTTCTTCAGATGTTCAGGTCTGATCTTGTCTGGGCCAGGTGCTCTTTGTTTCTTTACCGACGAGATGGCATGTTGGATTTCGGAAGGGAGAACACTGGGAATGATATATATATATATATATATATATATATATATATATATATATATGATCTTGTTCCCTACCAACACCTCCAGAGAATGCTGCCTTGCATCTCTGATGAGAGGTCAATACATTCATTTGAAAAACAGTTACTTATTTTCATTTTATCTCCATTTCTAAACCAAATTCCTAGAGTGTGAGGACTAACACATTGTCTAGCATATAAAAACCAACTACTAGTTTAGATTAAAACTTTTCTTTATTAAAGTTATTTGTTTAAACCAATGTAAGCCAACTTCCTCTGCAGAAAGAAAACAGTAGAATCAGCATTGGAGAAGGGAAAATGGTCTCAGTAGTAGTTACCCCGCCCTACTGGCATAGGCCCTAAGGCAAATGATATCAGCTTTGGGTGGTTTTTAAAGTTTTCCTTCCTGTGTGCAAAGATGTATCACAGCCAAAATCTAGAAGACACAGGTATGAAATGGCCAGATGCAGGAGCTACCAGCTTCTAAAGAAAGTGACATGATCTAGGACTGCTGGCAGTAACACCCATAGTACCAGAAGCTGAAAAAAAGTGAAGGTAGGCAAAATGATGCTTAACAGCGATTATATATAAAGTGTCTACAATATTCAAGTATAATCTGAGCAGTTTATACATAATACTAGAATAAAGATAGATCTAAAGATCAATGTAATAGAATTAGGAATTCTGAATTAAACTCTCAGTTTTATGGGAAGCTAATCTATGGCAAAGGAGCTAAATGTATGAAGTAGAGGGAAAAAAATCACCTTAACAAATGGTGTTAGGAAAATTGAATAGCCGCACATAAAAAATGAAATAAGAACTGAACCTTACATCATTCACAAACAACAACAACAAAAACAATAAACACCTCAAAGTGGATTAAAGATCTTGAGATTAGCAGGAAACTGACCACAGAGGAATATTCAATGAGATGACAACATTGGCAAAGAAAATGAAAACAAAATTAAACAAATGAGAGAACATCAAATTAAAAATCTTCCGCACAGTGAAATATTTTCTTTTTATTGAAAAAATATTAGAGTGTGAGAAAAATATTTTCACAAAATACATCAGAAAAATGGTTGATATTCAAGATCTAAAAATCACTCACTGAATAGTTGATATACAATATTCATAAAGAACTCACAAAACTTAACAATAAAAAGTCTAATGACCCTATCCACAAATGGGACAAGGAGATGTACAGAAACCTCCCAAAGAAGACATATGTATGGTCAAAAGGCAATGAAAAAGTGCTTACTGTCACTTATGATTATGGAAATGGAAATTAAAACAATTTTTTATCTGTCATTTGCCAGTGAGAATAGCACAGATCTAAAATTCTAGAAAGAGTCCATGTTGGTCAGTTTGTGGTGAGAAAGGAACCCTCAATCACTGTTAGTGGGAATGCCATCTCCTTCACCTTCTATGGAAAGCAGTATGGAGATTTATCTAAAATGTAGGAAAAAAACTATGACACCTCTTGATACCTATCCCCAAAACACCAAAATGTTAATTCTAAAAGATATTGCACAAATATGTTGCTTGCCACCCTTAGTACAATCGCCAAGATACAGAAACAACCCAAACCTCCTACTCTGAATGAATGGATCAAGTTGTGAGATAAATGGAACATACATGGAATATTCCCTATGCAACTCTAAAAAAACCAAAATCATGCAATTTGCAGCAACATGATTGGGACAAGAGGATATCATGCTGAGTGAAGTCAGTCAGAAAAAAAAAGTTTACAGAATGATTTCTCCCATATGTGGGGCTTGAATTTACACAGAAAAGTAGCACTAAATAACCAAAGGCAACATTTTCAAAGGATTTCCACTCAAACTAGTTCTTGTATTACTCCTTCACAAGATATTTTAGGTGAAGAGTGGTATATAAAATATAGAAAAGTTCTTAAAACCCAAAGTAATTAATCTTATATGATGGAACTGTCAAAGAGATGTGACACAAAGAACAACCATCTTTAACCAATATGTCTGAAGTCTAGTTCCAATTCTGAGGATGAACTATAGTCTGATCTTTGGCAGTTAATTTTCCCTGTTACTCTCACAGATGCTTCATTACTAAAATGAAAGTGTACAAATATGTGACCTCTAAGAGCTCTGGCATATTAGGGCATTTACTGTAACAAGGGGGAGGTTTGTTTGTTGTTTGTTTTTATTTTTTGGTTTTTAGTTCTGGCAGAAAGTAAATTTGTTAAATACGGCTTTTCTGGACCAGGGTTGTGGCTCAGTGGTAGAGTACTTTCATTGCATGTGTGAGGCTCTGAATTCAATTACTGTAATTATATGGTCCTCTGATTACTGCTGGAAGCAACCCTCTGGGACCAATCCTGAAGAAGCCTCCGAGGACAGTCAGCTATGGCCCAAAAACCAAAACCAAACCAAATAATCAAAAACCCATTCCTAAATTGGGAGTAACTCACCAGGAGAGACTGAGGGCATTGAATGGGTAATAAGCGTAAATGCAACTAATAAAAAATCAATTACCCACTCTGGGATAGCACAGCGGGTAGGGTGTTTGCTTTGCACGTGGCCGACACAGGTTTGATTCCTCTATTCCTCTGGAAGAGCCCTGCAAGCTACCAAGAGTATCCCACCCACACAGCAGATCCTGGCAAGCTCCCTGGGGCATATTCGATATGCCAAAAACAGTAACAAACAAGTCTCACAATGGAGATGTTACTGGTGCCCACTAGAGCAAATGGATGAATAACAGGGGAACAGTACTACAGTACTATAGTACTACTACAGTATGATGCATAGTCTATAGTGTAATGATGGCTACAGTGACCTAGGAAATGACCCTAGGCAAAGGTAGATAGGAAAAAGAGTAGAAGATCAGTGATCAGCTCTCATCTTATTCAATGTGACACCACTGATCACCCCTGCATTTCTTGGTTCTCACCCCCTTGAGTTCATGACACTTTTTTTCTCTAGTTTTCCTCCCATATTGTAGTCACTTTGTTTTGGTTATATTTTTCTGTTCTTTCTTATCTACCAGACTTATAATGTTGGAGAACCCCCAAGAATCTTCTCTCTCCTGTCTTATGTATCAATAGTTGGTAACTAGGTGATACCTATTCTTCTAAATCTAAACCTCACCTTTATGCTAATGACTCAAATATATGTGTATATAAACATATATATGTATATATTTATCTCTGAATTCCAGATATTTAATCCAACTACTTGATATTTTGTCATAGATATCTCTAAGTTATCCCACATTTATCATGTGTAAAATTGAATTTATGGTCCCACGTTTAGGGGTTTCTTTAGGGTAACAAAAAGATATTTATTGTTATTTTTCAAATACATCATGTTTTCTACCAGTATTTTCTCTATTCTTTTTTGCATATAACATACTTTTCCCAGATATTATATAGTTATATTTTTTCTCAACTTAATTCAGATTGCTACTGAAAATCCACTTCATTCACAGATCAAAAAACCAATGAGTATGTTGCATGTCATTTTCAAAATGAAACAGATATCAGTTAATGACCATTTCCCCTGCCTAAAGCTAGTCTGAAAATTCTCAGAAGTTCTCCTGAGTGCTCCTTCCCTCAAGGAGCCAGTCATTTCTGATGGAAGAGTTTTCATTACATGATGAAATAGTCACTTAATAAAAAAAGATCTCTCCCAATTCAATGATCTGAATATTTGTATCCTCACCAAATTCCTAGGTTGAAATATTAACTCCAAGTATGATTGTATTATGACATGGTGAGGTAATGAGAATAAAACACTCCTGAAGGAATTAATACCCTTATAAAGGAAATCACAAAATGTCCTCTTGCTCTTTCAACCATGGCACAAAAACCAAAACCAAACCAAAACAGTTAGAAGACAATAATCTATTAACAAAGAAGCTAGCTCTCAGCACGCACTAAATTTGATAGTACCTTGATCTTATCCATCCTCTGTAACTGTAAGAAAAAAAATAGTTTCTTTTGTGTGTGTGTTTGTATGTTTGTTTCAACCATCTAATCTATGATTATAGTATCCATTTTTGTTGTTATAATAACCCAAATGAACTAAGACAATCTTTAAGGTTCTTAAGTCTTTAGAATATTACAGCAATTTAATTTGAGTTTATGATTCCATTAAAAGATAGAATACTGAAACAAACATGAGGCAATATCAAAGATCTTTCAAAGTACACTAAAAAGAGAATGGTAGGGAGACAGAAGGGGCCCATATTTACCACTATATTTCAGAAGATAGACTCTTGTACAACTTCATTTGAACATGCTTCAACAGTCATGTAGCTCTCCTTCCTTAAGAGAGGGGAAAAATCTGCATCCTAACTCTAACAAGAATACATGTACTGATAAACCACAAATTCAGACATCGCCATATGCCTCCAGATATTTCAATAGACCATTAATTAAATAAACTATATACTATAAAACAAAAGATGTGTTAGCTACGTTGATTTCTGTATGTGTTTCCTAGTGTATGAGTGTTATTTTCAGCTAAGCAAATAATTCTTCTATCGCCTTACATTTTTCAAATAGTCATTTTTCAATAACTCAAAATGTTGAAAAATAAGACACTATAAGCATTGCAACAAATGTCAAGTATTCCTTGCACAGTTTTATTTCAAGTTTCATGAAAAATGGAAATTTAAAACAAAGTAGCCTTGGTTATGATAAAAAAATAAATAAAAGGAAGTGGCATCAGGATTGATGGTTCCCACCATCTTATTTTGACAGCCAGGAAAGAAATATGTTGTACCTTAAGGTTTGTTGAGATGTGGTCTTAATGCAGGCCAAGTTGGAAATACCATTGTAGGAAGAGCAATTCCATCTAAACATAGGGAATTTTACTGAGACCTGGCAGAAATCTAAAAAAACAAAAAAGAAACAAAAAACAAAACAGAAACCTACTTCCTAATAAGTTAATGGTAAAATATGTATTTCCCAAACAGTGAAAGAATCTGAAATAATTATTTTCCAGAGCTTGATTGTTTTTCATTTTGACATTTTCCTAAAAAGGTCTTTGAAACACAAACCTAGGTAGTGAATTTTACCTGCTTGACCTCAAAGCCTATACTCAGTATACCTTCACTTTATACCAAAGACTAGGTGACTGACATGAAATAGTTAAGAGCATATTAAGCAGGAAATGTTGAAGAGACTGCTGACCAGGGTACAAGTCTAGGTTAAGATGACTGTGCACAAAAGGCAAGTTACAAAATGCAGATTTGCCATCTTGGGGGATATATACAAACTGAGAAGAAAATTAGAGCAAGGCCCAGGCAAAAGTGATTTATAAAGAAAATTAGTAGCCCCTTTTTACTATTTGTCTCACAAATCTAAGTGATTATTGATATAAAATTTGTTCAAGGGCCAAAAAGATAATACAGCGGTTGGGATACTATCTTTACACATGTTCAGGTTTGATAACTGGCACTATATATGCCCCCCACCCCGTCTCTCCAGTCACTATCACTACCACAAATCACCAACTGCAAGTACCACCAAGCGTGAACCCTGACATGGAACTAGTAACAATCCATGAGCATTTCCAAGTGTGGTTCAAACTTGGCCCTCTATTAAAAGAATTCAAACCTATATACACCTGCCATATAATTGTCACAATTACTTGCTCTAACATTACTGACACATTTTGAAGAACAAAAGAATTTTAGTACTGAAATCATGGAGTCTTGGCACTATGATTTTAAAGGGGATTGGTGGGCAGGAGGCAAATGACAATAGAGATTTCTTATAGCAGGACTTCTTAAATTTTTCCTCTCATGACCCCTTCCTTCCCCATTTTGTTTTACATGACCCTGGATACAAAGGTATATAAATTAGGCACACAAATGAAAACTTCAGTTATATTAAATCATAAATTCCATTTATAAAATTCCCATATTAAGTTACATGACACAGTATAGAGTTGCAACCCACAGTTTAAAAATCTAAAGTCTATAAAACTGGCCAATACTTTCCCATTGGACTAAAATTTGGCTCCCCTTTCCATCAAGATAGATTGTTCTTCCCCAAATCATAGTTATTTATGGAGCCTGGCTTAAAAATTTATTATGTCTTTAAACAATCTTAGCAAAATGAAAAACCATAGAAGCTCTGAAAAAGAATTATTTCAAATATTTTCACTGTTTGGGAAATGCAGGTTTTGCCATTAACTTGTTCATGACTTTAGAAAAGACAAATTCTTTATGATATGGTTTTCTGATCTATAAAACAACCTCACAGAGTTTACACATGAATTAAAATGAGCTGACAAACATTAAACACATAGTAGAATAGCAAAATTCAAATTCATTCCGTGTATCTACTAATTGGTTCTCTCCTGACATTGTTTATAATTTTCTGTATTCATTATAATTATTAATGATGATGATTATGAAGAAGGTTTTGCATTTAATTTAAAATTCTAAGCATATGATGTTTCTAAGAGAAATACACTGCACTACATTTTTATCACAACAGATATTTAAAAGAGAGCATGTAGGGGTCTGTATGCTCAGAAGGGAGTGAGAGACCAACCACTAACCAATTTCTCAGGAAACCAGGACAGCTCAATAGGTACTTTCTGATTCAGAAGACCACCTATCACATATCAACAATGAATATAGCTCTAGACTATCTGAACAAAAATACACTGGAAGTAAATTAAAATGCTATTGCACTACATTTTGGGAGCTGTTTATTCTTCTCGGTGGATGTTTGCAATATCCTAAAATGAGCATGTTAATTTACTTTAATGATTTTCTAAAAGCTTTTAATTTTCAAAGTCCCTTTGAAAGCCACTGTCATTCTTAACTGACCTCCACATAGCTCTCTATCCTTATCTATCTCTCCTCTATCTCAAAACTATATCAAACTCAAGGAACGTATTTTTAAAATGCTCCCGAGGTTATAAGGCATTTTCAAGTGCGATAAATCACTTAAACTCAAAAAATCCTCTAAAATGTCTTTGTTTTACTGAAAAAATAATACTTAAATCCTTTTATAATACACATCACTTCTCTATTTCCTTAGTTTCTTTTATCATTTACAAAACCATATTATATCAATGACTTTTAAAATTTACCTCCAACCTTGGAGTTTCTTTCTTTTAACCAAGTAAACAGTGATGTTACTCTCCATTCTAAGGCTCATAGAGAAAATAGTGATCTTTAACTTTTCTAATTTGACATCTCCTAAATCCAATCTACCTCCGGTCTAACTACCTAACAATAATGGTGTTATAATTTGGATGTCAATGTAATTTGTGTTACAGATATTTAGTTGTACATTTACCTTTGGTGTTTCCAGGTGAGAGTTTCAGGTAAAATAACTTATGGAGAACATAACATTTCATAATACCTTGATATACATAGTGAGATTTAAACTCTGCACAACATACCTCAGATTCTGACACTTAGTAGCTATGATCCATAGCTTCTTACTTCTTCCTATGCAATATCTCCACTTGGAAACAATATTCTTCATACATCTCAAATGAGAAGAATTTTATATCATTGAAATGTCTCATGAAGGGGCGGAAGAGATATAACAGAGGGCAAGAGGCTTTTCCTGCATAGGTGGCCCTGGGCTCAATACCAACATGGTCCCCTAGCAACACCAGGATTGCTCCCTGAGAACTTAACAAGGCGTAAGCCATCAGCATTTCCAGGTATGACACAAAAAAACAAAACAAAAAATGATTCATGATAATTCAGGGTTTCTTATTCCTACAAACTAGTATAAACCAGAGATGCTGCATTGTCTCTCTTTCTCTTTATTTACCTTAACAAGTACTCCAGCAGCTCCCAAATTCATAACTCAAAGCAAGGAGCAAGTATGTTCCTATCTGCTTCTCCTATAAGCATCTATGTTCCTATAAATTTTTAACTGTGGGCAATATGTATAACCTAAGAAACATTTTCATAGTAACCTAAGAAAAACTGAAAATTTTCTGTAGTACATCAGATTCAGGACAGGAAATGAGAAAACTGTACTCTTTTTATATAGGTACATCCATTTACTGCTCTCTGATTCTCATGGGTATTCTAAGACCAAACTTTCTTGACTGGAATGTTTACATAGGCCAACAATCTATTACTTCAGTGATTTTGCTCTTTCCTTAATCTGGAAATAATGGATGGAATAAATGTCTCAGGACCAATCTGACATCATGCAGGTCCCAAAGATATCTATCTTGTGTCCCTTCTTTAGAATACTGGTGCACTACTACATATAGATTCACTTTGGGATCCTTTGGTGAAATTTTGAGACCAAAGTAAATGCCCTTTCAACATTCATTGTAGGATAATCAGGTCTGAAAATGGAGGATTTAATTTAATGAGTAATATTTTAGACATGCTTAATTTGAGGTGTCTGAGACTATTTCCAGTATATCTGTCTAGACAGTCTGCAGCTGCATCTAAGAGTGTGGAGCTCAGGAGAGTAAGTATGGCTAGAGATGGGGACAGAAGACATTAGCATATAGATAGTATGTGACCCATGAGATTGGGGGAGAGTACAAAGTAACAAGAGTAGAGGACAAAAGACAAACCTTGGGAAATACCAAAGTTTGAGCACTTATAAAATCTTTTTTAAAAATTCAACTATCAATAACTTTGTAAATCTCAGTTCTTTAATTAAAAAAAAAAGACTTTTCCTTTTTTTTAAATTAGGGTTTTGTGTCAGACCCAGTGGTGCTCAGGACTTCCTTCTGGCTCTGAACTCAGGGATGATTACCAGCAGGGCTCACAAAAGTGATAGAAATGGAAGACAGATATGTAAGTGTGTGTATTTTGGGGGGTGGGGTTAGGGATATTGGACTAAATTGAATATTCACCTTCTCATTTCCTGAGAGGTGTACATTATTCTTCATTCTCTTATAAAGCTGTTTCTCACTAATGTCACATGAACTCTGTCTAATGTGTGAACAAAAATTACACAGGGTTGACTGTTCTAGAGATCCAAGATCCTGTTTAAAATTCTACTGTGTTCTTCAATCGACAGAGATAGTGTGTCATTTCCATCGTTGTAGCAAGCACTAATGATACTTGCAGAGATGACAAATGTCTTCTCTGGTGAAAAATTAATGCACCACAATAATTTCCCTACCTGAGGTTAATGAACATGTCAGATGCTGAAAATGAGTTGTTTGAAACTAAATTACTATAATCTATATTTAGAAGATTGCCACTGGGGTTGGGGGAAAGAGAGTAGTTATAGATATATGAAGATAAAAATATTTGAAACTCTCTTTATCTTTTAAATTTTAAGTGGTTTCTGCAAGACTGTTTGCTCAATAGACTCACATAAAGAAGAAACATTTCATTATTTAGTCTATAACGTTGACGAGAACCCTAGTGAATGATTTTAATTCATTAATATGCATATATACGTGTATTATGCATACACACATAGATATGTAACTCATGTGTCAGACACCTTGCTACATACTAGATATGAAGAATAAGATATGATGGCTTTGCCCTTAAAAGTTTATAATAGTGTGTAAAAGAAGTATAACTTTAACCTAACACAAAGTAAACATATAGATTTGACTATGGTTATAAAGAATTAGATTCCCTCTAAACTATCTAAAATCCTCTCAGGGTATCTGACAAATAAGCAAATGGGGAGAAACTACAGCAGGCAAAGCATTGTACAAATTCAGACAAGTCTGAAATAGGTGAGGATCTACGGGAAACTGAGTTATTTTAATGTAACAAACTGATTAATGCAAAAGCACTCGCAGTAAAAAGAATTCATCAGATTGGAAAGCCAGGTATGAGCTGGCTGTGATGGGGCAACTGCAGCCTCATGGGAAGGGGGGGCAAAACTGACTCATCCTTCACACCTGACTAAGGCCACGAGTTGCCCCCCATGAGCAGCTATCCATCATGGCCATGGTTCCAGAGGCACACGGAATTAATCCAGAGCCTGGCATCTTGCAGCAGAAATGTGAACGGACTATGCATTAAACTACGGTGCCATGCCCCCAGTGAAGGAATGGGTGCCTGTCTCTTTCGCCTTCCCCCCAACCATCCGGCAGCATGGTGGCCACCACCTCAGAGCTTATTTGAAAGCCAGGTATGAGCCGGCAGTGACGGGGCAACTGCAGCCTCATGGGAAGGGGGGGGGGGAGCAAAACCTGCTCGTCCTTCATGCCCGACTGAGGCCATGAGTTGCCCCCCACGAGCGGCTCTCCGGCACGGCCATGGCACCAGATGCACAGAAACCAATCTCGTAATTATCCAGCTCTTGGGAGAAATCCCTTCAGACTTAGTAAAATAATAGAAATCAAAAATCATGTAGCCGCTATTGTGGCCGCACGACATCATGGTTTTCATAACCAGCAATAGAAAACAAATTATTTCACAATGCCTCTTCAGCAGTTCTGATTGATGGGGGGAAATTCCAAACAATAACGGTGCATCTTTTGTCGAAATAATGAATGTAATCAAAGTATAGAGAGAGTTAAGTAGAAATCATCTGCCTCACAGGCATCAGGAGGGGTAGGAGGGGAATAGATCGGTGTTCTTAGTGGTGAAAAATAATCACTGGTGAAGGGAAGGTTGTTTGATCATTGTATGACCGAGCCTTAAACTTGAAAGCTTTGTAACTTTTCTCACGGTGATTCAATAAATAAATTTTTAAAAATAATGATAAAATAAAATAATTCATCATTTAGAAACCCACATAATGAAGCCACGACCACTTCCCACAGCCACCACAATGTTCGCTCACCCCCTGGCCCTGCTTTATCTATACCCACTCTATCTCCAAGAGGCATGCCAAGCAGCTAAAATTCATGAAAAAACCAGTCCCTGTGGCTGAAAACTCCAGGGGAATCCTTGGGATATGGGCAGGTTGAGTAACTGTCCTGCTAAAGCCCCAGAATCTGCACCCACACTACACAGTTGCAGCCACGGCAAGGGTACAACTCCACCGCTTCACAAATTTTTTCTGCATAGATACTAAACTGTAAATAATCTTCTAGCCGGTGCCCAGGCTAGAAACTGGGGTCCCCTCAGAACTGGGGTGGGAAGCCTTTCCCCCACCATATTTCCAGAAGTCTGGGCAGCCGGGCCTACCTCCCACAGCTACAGTCACATGACCTTATTAGCCCGAATCATAGTCTTGACTGGACCTCAAGGCTGCATATTCCTCAGTATTGAAGTTCCACACTGAATTAGATGAGAAAGTAACATGAAAGTCAACTAAACACAACAACAACAAACAGCAACACAGAAGGCTCAACTAGCAACAAACAACTTAGTAAATTCTTAGACAAGAACTTAAAAACCCCATAACCAGATACAACAATTTTCATATAAAAATTGTTTATTTCTACTTATTGATTTTAGTATTGGAGCTTTGTTATCCTATCAATTTCAAGTCCTGAACCGTATCAACAGTTGTGGCTTTTGTCTATAGTAAATAAAAAACAAATGAAACACCATGAGGTACAGTTGTATTCTTACAATATTTTTGTGCTTGGGTTTCAGTTATACAATGATCGCATACCCATCCCTCCACCAGTACCCATTCTCTACCACCCCTAATCCCAGTATCCCTCCCACCCCCCATCCTCCCATCCCACCCTGCCTCTGTGACAGGGCATTCCCTTTTGCTCTCTCTCTCCTTTTGGGTGCTGTGGTTTGCAAAAGAGGCATTGAGTGGCAATCATGTTTGGTCTATAGTCTACTTTCAGCATGTATCTCTCATCCTGTGAGGATCCTCCCAACACCCTTTTCTTGGTGCTCTGTTCTCTATCTGAGCTGCCTTTCCCCCTAGCATTTGCAGCTGGCCTCCAAGCCATGGAGTGAACCTCCTGGTACTTATCTCAGCTATTCTTGGGTGTTAGTCTCCTATTAATAAATATTTTTAATGATTGTTGACAATAGAGTTTAATATTATCAGGAGAACTGCTGAGCACAACAGATCCTTATTTTAGCTTTGACTCTACCAAAACTTTTGAAATTTGGAGCATAATCACTCTAATATGCAATTTTAATACTCAATTTTTCTTATCTTTAAATTTATCAATTATAGAGCACTTTGTATGTGCCTAGTACTTTATAATCACTAATTTAATCTTCAAAACCACCATGTGAATACATTTATTTGACATATTTTGCAACAGATTCATATGAGAGAAACTAAATAAATGCCCCAATTCAAATACATGACATGTAGTATATCCAGAATTTCAAATAAATTTTGTTTTATATTTATGCAAATAGAGACGACAAAGATAATCAGCATTTAAAAAAATATCAAGAAATAGAAAGAGTGCAGTGATACAAGATACTAAAGATAATAATTATCACCCACAGAAATGCTAAGGTTGATACCCTGATACGAAACCAACCGTATACATTTTTTAATGTGCCATCTAGATGCTTTCAAGCTCATAAATGTAAAAGAGTAAAAAAAACTTCATAGTTCGTAAATGATAATATAAATTCTACTGATTTTAATTCTTTTACTATAATCAATATGAAGTATTATTAATATTATTATTCTGTGGTTTCTATTATGCTTTTGTTAGGTTAACGATAAACTATAAATTACAAAGCAATAAGAATTACTTTTAACTAACCAAGAGAACAATACATAGCTAAAAAATAGTAAAGAAATAGTTTTAATGTGAATTTGAAAGTCAGACAACACTCAGTTTGATTGTGTTTGGGAGTTTTGTTGTTGTTGTTGTTTTTGTATAGGCACAGCTCAAAGTGCTCAGGGCTTACTCTTGGTTTTGAGCTCATGTTCTCCTGATAGGGCTCAGGCGACCATAGAGGGTGGCTGGGGATCCAAAACAGGTGGGCCACATACAAGGTCAGTTTTCTCTGGGCCAACAATGAGTTTGAAATCAACTTTTACCATTTAGTGATAAAAGGATTTGTGCACATTAGTTTAAATCTCTGGGTCTTATTCTACCCATGAAAATATAAGTAATAGTGGTTAGTTTAACAACAACAATAATATATACAATATAGTGCTATTTAAACAGGTATCACTATGAAATAGCATCTAAAAGAACAAATATTACCTCGAACAAGGTAAATATTCAAACAATGGTAGTCATTTAATTATTAAATTTACAACAATCTTTATAATTTTATTAAACTTATGCCTTCTGTAAAATACAAGTGTTAACTATTTAGATATTAATACAAGTTTATTTTCCCTTAACATCCCTGTTGGTGATAATTATTATCTTTAGTATCTTGTATCACTATCCTCTTTTTATTCCTTGACACTGTTTTTAAAATGCTGATAATCTTTGTCTTCTCTATTTGCACAATCATAAAAAGAAACAAGAAATAGTAGAAATGCTTGAAATAAGATGTCTGTAAGAAGAGTAGGACTCTTTCCTCCATTTTGAGAGATCAAGTAATAGTTATATCCACAATGCGAGAGACTAAACTGTACCAGCACAAGAAACTTAGTGGACATTGGAGATAGAAGTAACATAAATGGCACTTTTTATTTTCTTTAAAAATTCCTTCTGACTTATTACATTTATTAAGAAATTTTCATAGTTTCTTTTTATGAGATATTTCCCTTGTTCTCTTCAATATTAATTTCATCAAGAGAGTACATTTGTGGTGTGAGGTTCAGAGTGCTAATACTCTAAATGAGTGCTGTTCAAACTGAGATTATGTTGAAAAATAATGTGATTTTTTTTATGTCTCCCCATAACCTATTCACAGGAAAGAAGGGGCAGGAGTAGAAGACTACAACAATGACTCTTCCATCTAACAAAGTGGAGAGCTGTCAGCTGTCATGAAATAATTCAAAGATGGCACATCCACTATGGCTAAACCTGAAACCAGATTTTTAAAATTAGTCCTAAGCATAAGCCTCCTGCACAGTTATTGATTCTTTCATGCTTCTAAGTCTTTGGATGTCCTATCTCTTCTCCTGGAAAAACTTTATACCCAGTTCCCGTAAAATACACATACACATATCACTTAATGTGATACACATATTAAAAGGTAAAGGTAAAGGCCCTCCCGTTGTTCATCGATTTGCTCAAGCGGGTCCAGTAACGTCTCCATTGGAGATTTGTTGTTACTGTGTTTGGCATATCGAATACATCACGGGTGGCTTGCCAGGCTCTGCCGTGTGGGCGAGATACTCTCAGTAGCTTGCCGGGCTCTCCGAGAGGGGCGGAGGAATCGAACTCGGGTCGGCCATGTTGGCTGCGTGCAAGGCAAACGCCCTACTGCTGTGCTATCGTTCCAGCCCTATTTCAAATATCTAATTAAACATTTTCCAATCACTTTCAGTTTAGAATGGTTTTTTTAATTAAAAACATTAATAAAGAGCTATGTGTCTTCCGATGACTATTATAAAGGTTACTATAAGTCATGGGCTGGAGCGATAGCACAGTGGGTAGGGCGTTCGCCTTACAGGCAGCCAACGTGGCCGACCCGAGTTCGATCCCTCCGCCCCTCTCGGAGAGCCCGGCAAGCTACCGAGAGTATTCGATATGCCAAACACAGTAACAACAAAGTCTCCAATGGAGCCGTTACTGGGCCCGCTCGAGCAAATCGACGATCAACGGGAGGGCCTTTACCTTTATCTTTACCTTTACTATAAGTCATAACTGTGATAACTTATAAGTGTGTCCTTTCTATAAAAGTGGAGCATTATAGTAAGTGTATAACTGTGTGATAATTGTTATAAGTGTATTATTTCTCTCTTTGGAAGCAGAACAGTATAATAATAAAAAGATTACAGACTTTGGCTTAAGAGAGATCTATAGTTAAATGTTTGCTCTGCCACTTATTAGCTAGTTGACGGTGAGCAAGTTAGTGAACCCATTTCAAGTTTTACCAATTAAGTCAAAATGATACAAACCAAATTTTGTTAAAGACAATTAAATGATAAAGTAAAAAAATAGCCAAATTACCTAGAGAAAGCATTTTTAGCAGCTGGAAGAAATGACAGAAATTTTAAATAGTCAAGCTCCCCTCTGTTTCTAATGCTTAGATTCCTCAATATATCTATACTCAATTCTATCAGCAATGGTTGATTCAACTGAATTTGCAACACTTTTTAAAATATCACCCACATGTCAAAGCCTGGCAAGCTCCCCATGACATATTCAATATGCCAAAAACAGTAACAACAAGTCTCACAATTTGCTGTGAGACGTTACTGGTGTGCGCTCAAGCAAATCTATGAACAACAGGAGGACAGTGCTACAGTGCTATTAAAATATCTTTAAATTTTCTTTAGGAACTTTTCCCTCATCCTTCTAGGAAAAAGTGGAAACCCTAAAAACAAGTAATGTCTATCTTGATCATTGCTATATGCTTGGGAACAAGAAATTATAAAAGCTCAATAATCATTTGATTGATGAATGAATGCATAAAAAAAGAGTGAATAGAAGGTTAGTTGCTACTCTACTTATACCTATGGTAGCAAACACAATGCTTCAAAAAGATGATGCTCAAAATGCCTTTGAATGGATTGACACTTTTATCACTCCTAGATATCTAGGTTCAATCTGATCTCTTTCTTTCTGTTGCCTTTCAAATTTACTAGATAATAGAGTCCTGCTAAGGTTATGTAGAAAAGAAATGGTTCTCCTTCGGCTGTAACTGTGCCAAACTTTTAAATGGCGCAGATGGACTGAGCTATCACAAAAGCACACTGGAGCCAGAGAAGTATGAGAGAAAACTGACAACATAGTTGGCATGGCAAGAGGAAGACAAGCTGAATTAGGCATAAACACAGAAATTCATGCCTTTCATAATGCTCAACTCTGGCATGACTGTTATTTGGAATTTCTTTAACTAGTATAAGATCTCAGAAACACCCAGGTCTAGCACAGGGTGGGAAGGTTAATGAACAATTGTTTAAAAGTCAATAAATATCAATGGCTGAGAGAACCAATCTTAGCAGAAGTGTAACATGTTCTTAAGATTTACCATTATGTGCAAATCTAAGTCCATTAGATTTACAATGTTGTAAAATTAATTAGTATTTAGTTCCAGAGTATTTAATCTCCCAAAAGTAAAACTCATGTCTATTAAGCCTCACTTCCCATTGCCAATTTCCCAACAACTTGGCAATATGTAACCTGTTTAATTTCTTTGAATTTGCCTATTTTAGATATTTTATATAAAAAGTCATAGAATTTGTGGTAGTTTAATTCATTTGGTATTGTTTTCAACATTCAATCCAGTTGTAGCATGAATGAATAAATTGGTCATCCCTTTTTTGTGTGTCAGAATAATATTTACTATATGAATAAACATTTTGTTGATTGTTTCTTTGTGGGGATGGGTTCAGGAATCAATCCTGCTGCTTCAGGAGACCATGTGAGGTGACTCGAATCAAACCAGGGTCAGCTGAGTGCAAGGCAAGTGTCCTACCTGCTGTTCTATCTCTCTGGCCTACATTTTGTCATTTTCTATTTATTGACCTTTATTTATTTATTGACCTTTAACCATTGTAAAGAGAGCTGCTATAAAAATGTGTACAATTATGTTGCATCATTTCATATGTTATTTCTTTGGGGTACATTTCTAGAAAAGGAGTTACTGAGTCATGTGGTAATTCTATGTTTAATTTATAAGAAGCCACTAAAGTAAGTGTGCATGGTATGTGTGTGTATTTGTGTGTGTGTGTAGATAAGGATTAATAAGGATTAAACCCAGGGCCTCACATATAATACACATTCTCTACTGATAAGTATCATTCCTAGGAGAACTACCAAAAATTTCCACATGGATTATACCATTTCACATTCCCAACAGCAATGTATGAAGTAGTTTAGCCATATGTTTACATCTTGTCCTGCTATTAATTCTATGAAGAAGACACGATAATTATCCCCTTTTGCAGAAATAAATTAAGGAGTCTCTAAAATTTTACAAGCCAGATAACTCTAGCTATATAACTGGACTTTTGATTATAAAGTTATCCTTTGAAGCTCAAATGCTATTGCTACTGTTTAGAAAAATGTAATCCACCTTTGAATAGATCTATGTGTCCCCACCCTAGAATAGTAACTTTTAATGCCTTATAGTCATCCTATATTTTTAAATATATTTTACATATAAAGTATTTTCACAGTAGTATTGTTTAATTGCCATTCTATAAATAGAAAAATTGAGGATGTGTTGAGAAGTAATTTAAAGTCTCATAAAACTAGAAATAAAGAATAATTCACTGAAGTCAGTGCTACTGCTCTTTGTTCCAGATATATCTGCTCATTGGTGACCAAATATAATGAATATGCCAGTGTTATCTTTAGATATCTTTAGAACTTATCAAGAGGTCAGCTTTTTAAAATATCCTAGGCACCATAATCCATTTTACAAAAAAATTCTTAAAAGGGGAACTTCTAGTCTTGGCCTAATGGTGTGGCAAGAAATAAATTTAGCTGTTAACAACTCTAAACCTGAACGAAATTTGAAATAATCTGTTTTAGATGTTAGAAAATAGAAGGGAAAGGACAGTAATGGCTGAGAAACAGTAAGTAAACAAGATGACCTGATGATTATACACTTTAATGTCTAAACATAGCTTCTAGGTCACAGAAAGTAAAAAAAAAAAGTAGAAGAAAGGTATAATGTAGTGTTCCTCCTGAGTTTAGAGAAGGGAATTTGGGCAGGCAAAAGTTGTTATAGTTCACAGGGTCCTCTAGAATTTCAGTGAAGTAAGTCTGGCAACCTTCCCAGGGCATATTCCATATGCAATAAAAAAAAAAAGCAACAAGTATCACAATGGAGACGTTACTGGTGCCTCCTCAAGCAAATCGATGAACAACGGGAGGACAGTGGCAGTGACAGTGACAGTGAAAGATAAGTGTGTGTTTGTGTGTGTATGTATGTATAGTGGAGGCATGCACACTCATAATAAATTAACAAGGATATGAAATAGTAACACTGTAAATAAGCAGCCTTTTAAAAGACTTCAGTGTTTAAATGTAGCTAGGAATAGTTCAAGGTACATCATTAATTTTATGTGTCAGTTTGGAGGGTGTTTAAATTTAGGTTAATATTTAAATAGATAAATTTTAGTAAAGCAGACAGTAGGTTTCTCTCCATAGTGGGGATCCACCTCATTTAATCAGTTGAAGACAGAAATAAAAGAAAAAACATGAACAAAATAGTTGTTTTAAAGCACTACTACAATTCATGGGCTGGAGTGATAGCACAGCAGGTAGGGCATTTGCCTTGCATGCGTCTGACCTGGATTTGATTCCTCCGCCCTCTCTGAGAGCCCGGCAAGCTACTGAGTATCCCGCCTGCAAGGCAAAGCCTGTCAAGCTACCCATGACATATTCGATATGCCAAAAATAGTAACAACAAGTCTCACAATGGAGACGTTACTGGTGCCCGCTTGAGCAAATGGATGAACAACAGAAGGACAGTGCTACAGTGCTACTACAACTCATTATCTTTTTCAATTGTTCTACTTGATTATTTAATTTTTGCTAATATTTGAATCATATATTGTTTTTATCATTTTATGGGGGAAAATTAATATTTGGAAAAAGCTTTGTAATTGTTAAAGGTTCCAGAACTAGGAAACTTTTTTTCAATTAAAACAGTGTTAACTTTATTTAATTAACAAAACTCTTTCCATCAACAACTTAGAAAACATTTCAGCCACTGTTCTATTTGGCAGCCAGTCTTTTGTCTCTCTCTTTAGCAATGGTGAGGCGAATGCCTTTTCCTTGGGGAAGAGAAATCCATGGTTTGTTGCCTTTGCCAATCACAAAAATATTAGAGAAGCGGGTGGCAAAGCTATTGCCATTGGCATCTTTCACAGGTCCAACATCAAAAGAACTGGGATGTCTCTCCCTGTTGGTTATCACACCAATTCTTCCCAGGTTAGCATCGCCAGACACCATGCACAGATTTCCAAATTTGATGGAATTGGTAATCTTGCCAGTCTCCAAATCAATCTGAATGGTGTCGTTCATCTTGATGAGGGGGTCAGGATAGTGAATGGTGCGAGCATCTTGTGTCACCAGGTGAGGGATTCCTTTGGTACCCACAAAGATCTTTCTTATTTTGCATAACTTGTACTTGGCCTCCTGGGGTGTAATGCGATGAACAGCAAAGTGACCCTTGGTGTCATAGTCTAGATGGAAATTCTCTCCGGTTTTATCAATGTTGATGACATCCATGAAGCCTGTAGGGTAGGTGACATCAGTGCGGACTTTGCCATCTATCTTAATGAAATGCTGCATGCAGATCTTCTTCACCTCATCTCCTGTCAGAGTGTACTTCAGCCTGTTTCTTAGGAAACTGATGAGTGGAAGACATTCTCTGAGCTTGTGGGGCTTGGTGGATGGACGAAGAGCAAACACCCCCAACAGCTTATCCAGCATCCAATGCTTTGGAGTGGCCACACGCTTCAGATGTTTCTTGAGACCACGGGCCATGGTTGCACTAGGGACCAAGGACTATTTTCAAGGCAATTCCTTTGCAATCTCGGCAGGAGGCCTCCTCAGCAGCTTCTCCACAAGGCACAGCTCACACATGCTCAACCTGCGCCCCTTCCACTAGGAAATTTTTATAACCAAGTTAGTCTAACTCCAAAGCCTGGAGTAATGGGCACTGGTGGAGGGATGGGTATTTGATCACTGTATAATTGAAACCCAAGCACAAAAATTTGTAAGTTTGCAACTGTACCTCATGGTGTTTCACTAACAAAAATTTAAAAAAAAAACACAAAGCCTAGAGTAAGACACCATGAAAGTAAAATAGGCCCAAGTGTCTTCTACCTGGTTTCTGCATGTGATTCATTGTATCCTGAATTTATATAGGAAGTGTCATTCTTTTCCATGGCAATACTTTCTGTCAATTGGAAGAGTAAAAAAAAAAATTACTCAGAGGATGTGATTCCTGAGAAGAGATAATTTTGTTTAAAGCCCACCTTAACTACCTTGAAGGGAATTTTAAAACTCATAGTGTCCTTTGATTCCCCCTGTTGTACAGAGGAGCCCAAGCTTCTTTACTTGTAGATATTCGAATAATACATAATGACTCTTAGGATAGGGGAGTAACAGAACTGCAACTTCTTATTGGATATTTCCAATACTGAAAAGAAAAAAGCACCATTTTAATGAAAAAGGCCACTCTTGGGATTGTGTTTAAGGGGAAGGTATGAAAGCAATCTTTGGAGAACTAGGGACAAAACACTATACATCATTTTTCACCAGTCAAGTGATTATCAGGAGAAAAGAACTCCAAGGCCAGCTCTGCTCTATTTCACAACCAATTATATTTGCATTTCAAGAGAGAAAGAAAGAATACAATGAAGCTATTTTACATAAGGTCTTCCCAGCCTTTTGCAGAGAAAGTCTGACCCTTCTTACTTCTGGTGGTATTGCCTCTCTGTCCTTGCATATGAACCTAGACCATCCAGAAATAGAAATAGCTAGCCCAAATCCAGCTGTCACACACACCCAAAGTTAACCTTCTAAAACACAAATCTAATCATGTTTCTCCTTTCATTCCTTTAATCATGTTTGTATATATATTGTAATAGAAAATGTAATCACGGGCTGGAGTAATGTACAATACTTATCTTGCATATGGCCAACCTAGGTTTGATCCCCAGCATTCCATAGAGTTTCCCTCAAGCATCACTAGGAAAAATTCCTGAATGCAGAGCCATAAGTAACCCTTGAGTATCACCTTGTGTGACCCAAAAACAAACAAAAAAGAATAAACTAGTTTAAAACAATAAAATAGTTTTAAAGTTTTTTATACGTATAGAGCAAAATGGACAAAAATAGAATAGTAAATTGTCAGAACATTTTACTTTTTACTGGATATGTGAAATACCTCTGCTTCTGTTTTTCACATATCTACTGAATATTGAAGTGCTTACTAACTATACTTAAAAATAGCTGTCAACTTAAAAACACTTCACTTGTTGGGAACAGGGGTAGAAAACGTTATTGCATTGAATAAATGGCCAGTATGTGAGCTCTGATGGTTGCCTGGGCAATGCTAAAGCTTGGGCAGTCCTTGTATGTTTGTTTTATTATTTATTTGTCTCATTTTCTGAAATGACCCTATTGGACAGACATTGAAGGTGCCAATCTGTTTTAGAAAAAGAGGGCATGCTGTTAGATAGCATTTTAAAGAAACACAGGATTTATTAATATACAATTTACTTTTCACACTTCTGGATACTTAACCTATAGAACTATTGTATTTGTATATTCATCTAACCAATTTGACAGATGCTTCCTCAATAGCAGGATCTACTTCTTCTTTAATTTAATATGGAGCCATTGTCATAGAGTGGGAACTATTGTCTGGTTTTGGCTGCATGCCTGAGTACAATATAGCAGTATCTTCTTCTTCAAAATAAGCATGCAGACATTAAAAAAATAAAACTTCCAACAGCTACTGAAACATGCAAAACTTTCGCATGATAAAGTCCAGATTAATCCACATTATTTTCTCAAGTATGAACATAAAGGTATCTCTAATACTCATTGAGAAGTGTTTGGTATTTACCTTTACTTTTGTTGATGACTTAATATATAACTATCCATTCAAATGGATGCAACAGAGCAGTAGTAAAAAAGAACCAAAACAAAACAGGAAATGGGAATGCATTTCATTAATCCTTATTTTATCAAGACTTAAGTTCTTGAATTTCATTATGTACCAAAATGCACATTACACATCAAGTAATGCATTCTGCAATGAAGAGACTGTTCAATGCATGAAGATCAATCACATTAATATGCCACATTGTTAGAATAAAGAAGAAAAGTGCTGGCCATCAAAATTGATGCAGAAAAATATCAAAAGTCAATATTCATTTATAACAAAAATACCTGACAGATCATCAAAAGAAGGAAATAACCTTTGCATAATAAGGATCATTATAAAAATTCCACAGTTAACATATTCTGTATGGAAAATTAAAATAATTTCATCTAAATTAAAACAAGGCAAAAATTTTACCTCAATATTTCTCCTTAACATAATATTGAAATTCCTATACAGTTTCTAAAGAAAAATAAATAAATGGCATCTACATTAAAAAGAGAGAATAGCAAAAATAAATCCAGTAAAGCTACATAATATATTGAAGATCTAACCATAATATCTGAAACTATAAAACTGGAAGAGAATAGAGGGAAAGCTTCATTACACTGAATTTGGCAATGATTTCTTAAATATAACACTAAAAGCTGTAGGCAACAAAAGCATAAATAAATAAATGAGACTACATAAAATTTAAAGGCTTCTGTACAGCAAAGGAAAAACAATCATAAAGAAAAAAGGCAAATTAAGAAATGTAGAAAATATTCAGAAACCATACATTATAAAGAATTAATACTAAAACATATAAAGTACTTTACAGCTCAAAAATAAAATAATTCTGTTAAAAGTTGCAAAGCTCTATGAATAAAAATCACTTCAAATAAGGTATAAAAGTAGCTAATAAATACATTAAACATCCTCAGCTTCACTAATTATCAGGGTAGTGCAAGTGAAATCAAAATGAGATATTATTCCACACTCACTAAGTTGGCCAATATAAATAAATTTCCAACTACTGTGGTCAGGATGTGGAGAAATTGGAAGCCTTGTGCAGCGTTAATAGGAATATAATGTAGTAAAGCCCGTGTGGAAAGCATCATGGAGGTTCCTAGAAAAGTAGTGTTACAATTATTTAAAAACTGAAAAATTGAATAAAAAATAATTTCAAGTTAAAAGTAAAAAGATTAGCAATATGAACCAACAATCTCAATTCTGGATATATATCTAAAGTACTTGAAAATAGGATTTGTAAAGCTATTTGCACGCCATATTCCTTTGAGTATCCTCACAATAACTATAAGGTAAAACTTATAAGCTCATTGGTACATAAAAAATTAATGGATAAATAAACTGTGATATATTTACAAACATAATAATATATTATTCAGCTTTTTAAAGAAGGGGATATTGCCACATGCTATAAATGAATGAACCTTGAAGAAATAGGAGAATGAAATAGACAGTTGAAAAAGTAATTAAATGCTTATAGGATTAGTCAAACTCAGCATTAGGAAATATTATAGTAGTTTACACAGACTGCTAGAGAATGAAAAGATAAAATCAAAGGATACAGAGTTTCTGTTATACAAGATTGAAAATACATTGCACAAAATATGTATAACTAACACTAATATAATACATATGTAAAATGGCTAAGATGGTCAATTTTATGTTACATTCATTACCACAATAAGAAGAAAACACATTAGGTATTGAAGATTTGCAATGAAGCACTGTCCTCCTGTTGTTCATTGATTTGCTCCAGCGGGCACCAGTAATGTGTCCAATGTGAGACTTCTTGTTACTGTTTTTGGCATACCAAATACATCACAGGGAGCTTGCCAGGCTTTGCCATGCAGGTGAGATACTCTCAGTAGCTTGCCAGGCTTTCCGAGAAGGGCGAAGGAATTGAACCCGGGTCGGCCGCGTGCAAGGCAAATGCCCTACCCACTGTGCTATCACTCCAGCCCATTGCAGAATTTTAACAGAAAATAGTTTTTCATACCAAAAACATTCCAAACTCTCTCAGATATATTTCAAAAAAGTCTCCTATTATTCATTACAAAATTTATGCCCAGAGGAGGTATTCCTAAATGATATAAAGTAGACATATAAAAACTATTTAAATAGAATTTTATGATTAACTTTTTATTTATTTTGTGTTTTATTTATTTATTGTTACTATGTTAAAGA
This sequence comes from Sorex fumeus, assembly GCF_029834395.1. Taxonomy (NCBI): domain Eukaryota; kingdom Metazoa; phylum Chordata; class Mammalia; order Eulipotyphla; family Soricidae; genus Sorex; species Sorex fumeus. Next base: position 17,438,911 of record NW_026606102.1, on the reverse strand, counting down.
TTCACGGTCACGGTCACGGTCCTCCCATTGTTCATCGATTTGCTCGAGCAGGACCAGTAACGTCTCCGTCATGAGACTTGTTGTTACTGTGTTTGGCATATCGAATACGTCACGGGTAGCTTGCCAGGCTCTGCCGTGTGGGCGAGAGACTCTCGGTAGCTTGCCGGGCTCTCTGAGAGAGACGGAGGAATCGAACTCGGGTCAGCCATGTTGGCCGCTTGTAAGGCAAACGCCCTACCGCTGTGCTAAAAATATATATCAGGACAGCACACAGCAGTAGAGAAGAAAGGCCGCTGGGAGGCTCCACAGCTCCCAGAGAATGCTCCAGGTCCCAAACAGAGCCGAGATCACCGGGAAGTCCCAGATGGGGTAGGTGCCACATCTCGCCTTCTCTAGATGGAACCCCAGTGATCATGACCCTCTACAAGCATAGCTCAGGCATGCGGGAACCAGGACTTTTATCCAAACTGCCGGGGACTGCCCCGGCTCCCAGGTAACCTCTGATTCCGGAAATCACGCCCACAACCCGTCCCCCAGCACTATCTCTACAGCACACAGCAGCTGAGAAGAAAGGCCACTGGGAGGCTCCACAGCTCCTGGAGAATGCTCCAGGTACCAAACAGAGCCGAGATCACCGGGAAGTCCCAGATGGGGTAGGTGCTGCATCCTGCCTTCTCCAGATGGAACCTCGGTGACTATGAGCCTCTACAAGTATAGCTCGGCCATGCGGGAACCAGGACTTTTATTCCAAATTGCGTAGCCACACGACATCTCCTTATATACAAAGTGATCAATGGAAAGTAAATCATCCAACGTTTCTCCCTGAAAATCAGGCTTAACTCTTTTACAAACCACAACACCCAATAGGAGAGAAAGAACAAAAGGGAATGCCCTGCCAAAGAGGCAGGGTGGGATGGGGGGGATGTGGGGTGGGAGGGATACTGGGATCCGTGGTGGTGGAAAATGGGCACTGGTGGAGGGATGGGTATTCAAAACAAACAAATAAATAAATAAATATCAGGGGCCAGAGTGACAACACAGTGGTTAAGGTGCTTGCCTTGCACAAGACTGAGTGCAGAGTTAGGAGTAACCCCTGAGATTGCCAGGCCTGGTAAATACACCCAAACACACACACATATACAATATGTACAATATGCAAATCACACAAATCACAAACCATTCTGTTAATCGTCGATTGCCTCGAGCAGGCCCCAGCAACGTCTCCTTCATTCTAGCCCTGAGATTATATTCAAGGCTCTTTAGGAGAATGAGACCCATCATTGTTACTGGAATTTGGCATATTGGGTACGCCACGGGGAGTTTGCCAGACTCTGCCATGTGGGCAGGCTACATTCGGTAGCCTGCCAGTTTGTCCAAAGTAGGAATGAGATAATAAGATGTCATAATAGGTTGTCGCGCGGCCGCATTTGCGGCCACGCGGTTCCGGGAGCTAGTACAATATACATATCTATACAAAATATAATATATGTGTATAAAAAAATTTGACAGTCTTTAATCAAACTTTCTCATATTTTTCCCACAGTTTTCTAGGATAATTTATTTTTAGCTTTAACATGAAAGAAACAAAAAGGAAAACACATACACATATCACAGAAATCTTCAGTTTAAAGTTGTTTTGACTTTGCGATCATCACTAACAGCAGGATAGCTAAAATGTTTTATATTATGTGACCTGAACAAGGGAAGCATAAATCCCTATTTAGGAAAAAATAAAGTCGAAGTTTTGTATTTGGGTATAAAACGTCACATTTACTGTAACATATGCAGGGATCTAAAATATCTAGTCATTTACTATATTACCAAAATCTGTAAGATGTATAAAAGCCTCCAGATTTGTTATTGTTTAGTGTTAAGCACAGAGAAAAATCACAGGCAAAGAAAAAACCAGTTACTTATAACTTCGAAGACCCCATAAGCTTTATCAAAAATCAGCAAAGCTTCATAAGCTAAATAGGAATGTTATGTAGAAACAGAAGTGTAGCATACTAATCATCCTTAGCTTCCAGGATTTGGGGCAGAAAATAAAGTCAGATTCTGGTATTTTTATCCTGGCAAGACAGTCCCAGGATGAAAACAGAAACATAACTGGAGGTGTTTCCATTTTGTGCATGTAGCATTATTTGTCCCTTCTGCTCTTTCTAAAGACTGTTGTACACAACTATCTTTTGCTTTACCTCTGATCAGTACTGTAGCACTATCCTCCAGTTGTTCATGGATTTGCTCAAGTCTCCATTGTGAGACTTGTTGCTGTTTTTGGCATAGCGAATACACCACAGGTACCTTGCAAGGCTCTGCTGGGCGGGCGGGATACTCTTGGTAGCTTGCCAGGCTCTCTGAGAGGGACAGAAGAATCGAATCCAGGTTGACTACATGCAAGGCAAACACCCTAACTGCTGCGCTATTGCTCCAGCCCAGTGGGTTGTGCATGCGGCATCATTTGTCCCTTCTGCTCTTTCTAAAGACTGTTGTATACAACCATCTTTTGCTTTGCTTCTGATCAGTACAAAATATAAAATACCCTGTTCCTGAGGATGTAGCAACTTTTACCTCAATCATAGATTCGGATGCCAGAGTTATATGATAAAAAAAGCTTTCAAAATTTTACCACCTCTCTCTTATCCATTTTTGCCTTCCTCTGCCGGTTCTGACTAAAACCTTTGTTTAAAAATTTTAGTCATCATGGTTTATAAAACTCTTATTGGTATAGTTTTATATATATAATCTTCGAGTATCAGATCTTCCAACAGAATGTCCATTTCCCTCAAAAATTGTCCCAGTGTTCCCCCTTAATCACCTCACTCCAAGCCTGCAAGTTTCCTACTGAAGATTAGTTCTCAGTATATGTCACTAACGTTCTTCCACTACTGTTTATTTATATCCTGCATAAGAAAGAAATTGGAGTTGAGCATCTTCCACCCAGATCCTCCAAATTCCAGTAGGCGGGGGTCACACCCACCACCTGGCCCCCTGGCGCCGTGTAATCCCATCAGCGGCCAAGACTCAGAGACTATAAAATCCAGATCCTGGACGAGAACAGTGCAGTCTTTTGCCCCCGCGCCTGGGTGTCCCTCGCCGGGACCCCTTGGAGGGGAGCAGGTCGAGCTTTCCTCCCCGCCCCGACCGGGGCTCCGGCAGCCGAAGACCTCCAGGACCAGCCACCACCATGCTGAGACCACTCTCCGCACACATGAAGGTACTGGCAGAGGGACAAAGCCATGCGGGTTCCGGGGCCGAGACCTCCAAGCCTACTCGAATTGGAGTCGAGCATCTTCCACCCAGATCCTCCAAATTCCAGTAGGCGGGGGTCACACCCACCACCTGGCCCCCTGGCGCCGTGTAATCCCATCAGCGGCCAAGACTCAGAGACTATAAAATCCAGATCCCGGACGAGAACAGTGCAGTCTTTTGCCCCCGCGCCTGGGTGTCCCTCGCCGGGACCCCTTGGAGGGGAGCAGGTTGAGCTTTCCTCCCCGCCCCGACCGGGGCTCCGGCAGCCGAAGACCTCCAGGACCAGCCACCACCATGCTGAGACCACTCTCCGCACACATGAAGGTACTGGCAGAGGGACAAAGCCACGCGGGTTCCGGGGCCGAGACCTCCAAGCCTACTCGAATTGGAGTCGAGCATCTTCCACCCAGATCCTCCAAATTCCAGTAGGCGGGGGTCACACCCACCACCTGGCCCCCTGGCGCCGTGTAATCCCATCAGCGGCCAAGACTCAGAGACTATAAAATCCAGATCCCGGACGAGAACAGTGCAGTCTTTTGCCCCCGCACCTGGGTGTCCCTCACCGGGACCCCTTGGAGGGGAGCAGGTCGAGCTTTTGCTCCCTGCCCCGACCGGGGCTCCGGCACCCGAAGACATCTTATTACCTCATTCCTACTTTGGACAAACTTGCAGGCTATCGAATGTAGCCTGCCCACAGGGCAGAGTCTGGCAAACTCCCCGTGGCCTACCAAATGCCAAATACCAGTAACAATGATGGGTCTCATTCTCCTAAAGAGCCGTGAATATAATGTCAGGGCTAGGATGAAAGAGACGTTACTGGGGCCTGCTCGAGGCAATCGACGATTAACAGGATGATGAAATGAAATGAAATGAAGAAAGAAATTATTCTGTGTATGTTCTTCTGATCAACTTCACTTAGCATGATACTTTCCAAATCCATTCACAAAGCAGCTAACATCATGGTTTCATCTTTCCTTTGAGCTGTAGTATTACTTTGTGTTTATGTACCAGTATTGTTTTATCCAGTCACCGGTCTTGGGTATTTGGTTTGTCTCCAAATTGTGACTATTTCAAATAGTGCTGTATGAATATAAAAGTGCAAATGTCCTACCTGAGTAGAAATTTTGCAACCTTAGAATATATGTCAAGAAGCAAAAATGCTGGGTGAGAGGAAAGCTCAATCTCTTGTTTTTGAGAAAAGCTCAAAAAATGTTGGACAAGTTGATTTTCCCACCAGCTGTGAACAGGGGTCCTTTTTCCTTACCTCCATGCCAATTCTGATTTTTTTGATCTTTGTGACATGCTCCAGTCTCACTGGTTTTAAATGCTGACTCACTGTTGTTTTGATTGAATTTCCCTGATGGTAAGTGATGCAGAACATCTTTCACATACTTTTTGGTCAGAAGTGTATCTTCTTTGAGTAAGTGTCCTATATCTTCCCCCCACCCCATTTTTATATTAAATCACCATGAGATACACTATTACAAAGCTGTTCATGATTGGATTTCAGTCATACAATGTTCCAACACCCATCCCTTCACCAGTGTACATTTCCCACCAAAATGTCTCCAATTTCCCTCCTGCCTCTCACCCCACAGGCCACCTCTATAGCAGGCACTCCTCTCTCTCTCTTTCTCTCTCTCTTCTTCCCACTCTCTCTGCCCCTCTCTCTGTCTCGTTTTCTCCCTCCCTCCCTCTCTCCTTTTGGGCATTATGGTTTCCGATACAGGTACTGTATGTTTGGCCCTCTTTGATTTTTTTTTCTTGTAACATTCTACTGGTGCTTTATAAAGCTTAATTTTTTAAGAAAAATGCCAAGACCTCAGTTTAATTGAAAATCCTGACCCAGAACCAAAAGGTTATGAAGACCCTTGACTTTTACTGGACCACCAATCTGGGATTCAACTTCAATTGCACTCTGCTCATGCTGATGGACTAATGGGCAAGAGCTCACCAGTTGGGAACTTTTCCCAGTATCAGATATAGTAAGTTAATTTCCTTTTACTCATGACAGTTCTTTAACATTATAAAATTAATTTTCATGTTAATATATAATCAATAAGTGCATAATAATGATCTTAAGTGATTTTCTATATTATTTGTTGAAAACAATTTTATTTACCATGTTACTTTTTAAATAAGCTTAAATAAATAGTAAAATTAAAAGTAGAAAAATACCTATTAAATAAGGTACTCCTAGGTATCTATCCAAAGAACACACAAGCATACATCAATAAAAGATTTGCTCTCCTACATTCCCAGTACTATTTCAGTAGATATGGAAAAAGTCCTAAGTTTCCATTAGTGAGTGACTGTATAAAGAAAATGTGATCTATGATGAATGATGCTAAGCTATAAAAACAAAATGAAATTCTGTCATTTGTGACAGATGGATAGATTTCAGGAAATCATGCCAATGAGTATGTCAGAGAGTTTAAAACAAATTCAGATGACTTAACTGATATAAATATAAAGAATGAAAGCAAGAGAGGAAAAAAATGAAAAGCAAAACACAAAATCTTGAATTCAAACAACATAAGGATAATTATCAAGGAGACATAAGAGTGGTGGTAGTATAAAAGAGTTGTTGATGGAAAGTTGTAGAAATTAGGTGGTGGGCATGGTATGGTGCTGTATATTTAAATAGGTATTAAGTTATACTTCTAAAAATGTATATAGTATTGTATAAAAATGTTACTGCAATAACAAAAAAGGAGAAACTACAAAAACTTTAGAATATACTTACTAGCCACATTATTAAAAAAAATAGGTACATATATATCCTACAAAGAGAATGAAAGTATGGTTCAAATATAAAAATTAGTAATTTGACCATTTACATTTTTTTAATTTAGTCCCAAAGATTTGCTCGAGCAGGCCCAGTAACATCTCCATTGGAGACTTTGTTGTTACTGTGTTTGGCATATCGAATACTCTCGGTAGCTTGCCGGGCTCTCCGAGAGGGGCGGAGGAATGGAACTCGGGTCGGCCATGTTGGCCGCTTGTAAGGCGAATGCCTTACCGCTGTGCTACCCCTCCACAGCGAGGGGCTGGAGTGATAGCACAGCGGTAGGGCGTTTGCCTTGCACGCAGCCAACATGGCCGACCCGAGTTCGATTCCTCCGCCCCTCTCGGAGAGCCTGGCAAGCTACCGAGAGTATTCGATATGCCAGACACAGTAACAACAAAGTCTACAATGGAGACGTTACTGGGCCCGCTCGAGCAAATCGACGATCAACGGGAGGGCCTTTACCTTTATCTTTACCCAAAGATTATGTGAATGGAATATGGGCTGTGATTGAAAGGTTATATGATGTTCACCATTGCTAACATCATACTTAATGGTGAAATATTGAAATCCTTCCCTTTAAGATAAGGAACAAGATGAAGTTGCTCAATCTCAACATTACATTTCAGTATAGTTTTGGAAGTCCTTGCCAGAGTAATTAGACAAGAAGGAGATAGTAAGAGCATCCATATTGGAAAAGAGTCAACCTATCACTATTTTCAAATGATAGTAAGTAAAGTAAAGTAAAGTAAAGGCCCTCCCGTTGATCATCGATTTGCTCGAGCGGGCCCAGTAACGTCTCCATTGGAGACTTTGTTGTTACTGTGTCTGGCATATCGAATACTCTTGGTAGCTTGCCGGGCTCTCCGAGAGGGGCGGAGGAATCGAACTCGGGTCGGCCATGTTGGCTGCGTGCAAGGTAAACACCCTACCCGCTGTGCTATCGCTCCAGCCCTTCAAATGATAGTATCCTAAGAAAATTCTAAAGACTACACAAAAACTTCTAGAAACAATAAACTTATACAATATAAATAAGAAACTAGAAAATCAGCAAGAAATCTATGGCAGTCCTATCTACAGACAACAAAATTGAAGATAGCGATATTTTTAAAAGTCCATTTACAACTGAATCTCAAAAAAACAAGTTCATGGGGATCAGTTTACCAAGATATAAAGGAATTATCTCCTCAGGTTTTCACCAAACATTTCGAATTATGTTTTCTACTATCTCAGGATAAAAGATAAACAAGTTAATAATTCTACTTAGTTTACTTAAAGGTTACTTAGTGTGACTGTACCTAAGTTTGGGTCAAGCTATTATAATAATCTATCTAGCTAATTAATTTTTTTCAAAGCTGCAAAACTTTGGACTTATTTTAAAAAATATCTTTTAACTCAGTTTTCTTAGACCTATCCTAATATTAAGATAATATAACCTAGTCCGTTAAAATTCAATTAAAGAACACATATAATAGCATCTAACATAGTGCATAACAAATGAAAAATAATCAATAAATTTTATATAAAAACTGAATTAAGTTTTAAAAATAAATTTGAGCCGGGGTATAACTCCACAATAGAGTTCATGATTTAAATTATTATGTCTTGGGTTTTATCTTTCACACATACACACCCACAATTAATGGATGAATAAACTAACACACATATGGAAAGAAAATGATGTAAGTTGCTACCTTTCCTTCAGTCAATAAGACAATTCTTATTATAAAATCAGCTTTTAGAAATAAGTTCTCAATAAGATCTCCTTTATGCATTACTTTTAATTAAACATTCCAATCTATTTTACAGTTAATTCAAAATTTAAAAAATTATACTGGTGAGACAATTAGCCTGTCAGCTTACAGATTCCATCCTATCTTTTCACCATACACAGTCCCATTGAGATTGTAAATAGTAAACTAAAAAAGTTTGATACATGCGGACAAAAATGTAGGGTCTCAGTAATTTTTACTGATCAATATTCACTAGTCTGTTAGTTTTTTCTATTATCTGTTTTTGTATATTTTTCAGGTACTGATAATACCCACATATTTACATTTCTTTCTAATATTAATATATTTATGATGGCTAGATTTTATACCCATTAACTTGATCATATAAAATACACCTTAATATTTTCCAAAAAGGATTTAACACATAAGAATTACAATACTTGAAGAAGAAATTCTAATAACTAAGAGAGGCAAGGTGGTATTATAAAAATAAGAGATTTTAGAATCATATAGCTACATTTCAGTCCTGACCCTCTATCACTGTAGCTTTAGTAAAAAAATTTATTTGTAATGAATGTAATGATGCCTGACATACAATTTTGTAAATATTTTACAAGAAAATACATCTGAAACGCACAAGATAATGCCCAATACTGTCATTTTATTTCCCTGTATTAATGCACTTTAATAACATCATTTATGCCTTTTCTTAAAATACTCACTCCAGTAGTTCCAATCACAATCAATCAATCACAACCATCCTGTTATTCGTTGATTGCCTCGAGCAGGCCCCAGTAACGTCTCCTTCGTCCTAGCCCTGAGATTTTTTTAAAAAGTGCCATATTCAAGGCTCTTTCAGAGTTAGGAGAATGAGACCCTTCATTGTTACTGGTATTTGGCATATTGGGTACGCCATGGGGAGTTTGCCAAACTCTGCCGTGTGGGCAGGCTACATTTGGTAGCCTGCCAATTTGTCAAAGTAGGAATGAGATGATAAGATGTCGCTTCCGGGAGCTGGGTTTTATAGTCTCTGAGTCTTGGCCGTTGATGGGATTACACGGCGCCTGGGGGCCAGTTGGTGGGTGTGACCCCCGCCTACTGGAATTTGGAGGATCTGGGTGGAAGATGCTCAGCCCCGATCCGAGTAGGCTTGGAGATCTCAGACCCGGGACCCGCGTGGCTTTGGTGGTAGTAGTTATATGATGTTCACCATTGCTAACATCATACTTAATGGTGAAATATTGAAATCCTTCCCTTTAAGACAAGGTAGTAGTTCCAATAAATTCAAATTTTTATAGAACACAGGTCAGCAAACTTTTTGATAATGGATTATCTAGATAATAAATATCAAAGCTACAAACCATAGAATTTCTGTTGCAACTATTCAACTCAGAAAATGTATTAGAAATTAGTCAAAGATGCTATATGTGTGTGAGCACGTGTGTATACATATAATATATATATGTATTGCCATAGATGTGCTACAATGAAACCTTTTACAAAAACAGGTAAGCAGTCCTTTTGTCAATTTGTTGCCCCTTGCTATAACACTTTATGAAGCATATTGTTTCACCTTAGTTCATCCTCTCAAAAACCTGGAATAAGAGACTACATATCCATTTTACTTATGATAAAAATAAAGTATATAGACTTGTCCATCATCTCATAGTAATAACAGATACAGCACACAAAGTGGATCTTTAATTCTTGATTAAATATGTTGCACACTATTCAACACCCATAATGAGTTAGGATAAGGAGAGATTGAACGGACAGAATTTTGGATAATTTGCCAATATACTATGTTTGAAATAATAATATCCTCTTGCTATATATATAAGTTGCATGAACAAACTTGATGTTCTATGATCCGATTTGGGACATATTATACACGATAGGCAAATACTATCTAGATTTATTGCTAGACATATTTAATATAAGTTGAATACCCACTGTCAGAAAAATATGTAGAAGAGACCATTAAAAGAATAAGAGCAGCCAGAAAGATAGTACAGTGAGTAGTGTGCTTGCCTTGCATGTGGCTGACCCAATTTTAATCCCTGACAGCCCATATGGTCCCCTAAGCACTTCTAGGAGTAACCCCTGAATGTAGAGCCAGAATTTCTCCTCCTACTCACAAATAAAACAAAATAATCCCCATAAAAGTAAATAAAGAAGACATATAAAATTACAGCTGTATTTTCTTCTATAGTTAAGATTTAGGATTTATGCACACAAAATACAATTAGAGTGACTACCACATTAAAGTCATAGCTTAAAATTATGTGTAAAAGTTAACTACATATTTTAATAACTTACGGAATCAACTTACCTAAGTATACAACATGTTATCAGAAAAAAATTCTAATAAAGAAGTCCCAAGTATGAGTATCATGCTAAGCAAAGAGAAAGATAGCTAATCCCCGAGTGAAGAGCAAAATTCCTTGTCAGACTATTCTCCAGTATTCTGTTTCTCTAAATCAAGTTAGAACTACTCTGGTAAATGTTTTAATTTCTAAACAATTTCTGAAGTGAAATAAAATTATGACTTCACAGATATAAGTAGTCAGAATCACAGAGCAATGTCTGTCACCATGGATAGCGAAATTGATACAACAGAAGTAATTCAATTACTAGTTAATCTTGTAATTCTAGGACTTTAAAGTCTCTAGGGAGCTGGTCTAATAAATCTTTATCAATCTTTATAAAGTTAAATTTATGAAATCTTTTTGACGTTAGCTTTACTTTTAATGCAGGGATGATCAATTATAGTAATAGTAGATTTTTAAGCTGGAGGAAAGTGGTACGGGGTTATGGTACTAGTCCTGCACGCAGCATGGCCCCAATTTGATCCCTGGCACTACATATGGTCTCCTCAGCACTGCCAGGAATGATCCATGAGCACAGAGCATGGAGTAAGCCCTGAATACTGTCATACATAAGCCCTGAACACTCCCAGGTGTGGCCAAACCACCACACTAAATAATAAATATTTTTTTAAAAAAATTTTTTTGACCTATAGTACATCCACAAAATGATTTTCTTATAATGCTGTTGGAAAGCTTCACTAATAATGAAAAACACATACTAAGTAGATATAGTTTTCTCCCCACTTACTAAGGAGAAAACTTCACTTATCACTTAATCACTTAATCCCCGTTATTCATCGATTTATTCGAGCGGGTGCCAGTAACGTCTCCATTCATCCCGGTTGCGTGCTAGCATAGCCCAATGGTATCTGTTCGTTCTAGGAACATGCAGAGCCTCAAACCGATCATTTAGGGTCTTGACAAAGAAGTCTGACCATCTTATAGGTGGGCGTCCACGTGAACTTTTGATGTCCCGTGGAATCCAATCAGTAATGGCTCTAGTCCAGCTGTTGTCTGTAAACCTCATTATGTGTCCAGCCCATATAGGAGAAAACTATATCTACTAAAAACATCTATCATGTCCTGTGTAAAGTGATTTGCATATCTTCATTATTGCTCACAACACTAAGCTATACAGATATAGTCTTCCATTTATTATATACAAAAGTAACAAAGCTTGAAAAATCTGATAATTTCCCCAAGATATGTAACTAAGGAAGTACAGAGATGGAGGTTGAATCCCAAAGTCTCTATTCTTTTAACATGACCTCAAAGCAATCTATCTCAAACTTAAAGTTCTATTGTTCTATAATGCTATATTTCTATTCCTGCTTTCTGTACAGTATTAATCTATTATTTGACTTCCCTGACAAGCTATTGCTTATGAGAGTAAATGTAGGAAGTAGTAGTTGTTACTATTACATATATTGTAGTACTCTAGTTGTGGAAGTAACAAACATAACAATGATAATGGCAACAATTTCATAATGTAATGTGAGAATTAATTTGATGATCACTTGTTAATAAACTGAGGTCAAGAGGAGCAGTACAAAAATTGCATGATTTTTTGGAAAAAATTTCTTTTATATCCAATCCTGTACCTTTATGTCAAAAACCTAATTTTCAAGGGTTGAGGCACTTTTCTTGCATGTAGCTAAATGCAACTCCTTTTGATTTTAAGTACCACACGTGGTCCCTGTAGTGATCCCTTTGCATAGAGCTAGGAGTAAGTTCTGAGTACAGTTGAATGAGTGCCCCTAACCCTACCCATTTGCCCCCCCCCCAAAAAAAAAACAAAAGCAAATAAATTAAACTGCAGAAAATTGTACTTCAACTGATATTCTTTATAACTCTGACATTAGATAAGCAAGACAAGTCTGCTTCTGAAGGAATTCAGATAATATGAATAAGACCCACCCACAAATATTTTTTAAATATTGCCAAGGGCTATTAGAGAGATAAGTAAATGTGAAGTGAGACCATAGATGAAGAAACAAGTAGCTCTATTGGTACAGGGGTCACAGAAAATTCACAGAAGTGACCTCTGAGTTAGATATTAAAGGAAGAGAATATTAGATAGGGAAATAATAGGCAATGGGGCATGAAGTACATAGAGCTGTCTGTAGGGGACAACCTGATAGCTACAGGGCGCATCATTATAGAGAGAAGTTTGATATATATGCACCAAGGACAGATCCATTTATTTAACGATTCAAAATAATACTGATTGTGTGTTTTCTTATCCCCAAAAAAGTATGATAAGTTAAGAAGGTGGTACTGTCAATAGAGTATTGGAACTTATTTCTAAAAAAAATGAAATAGGCACTTTTTAAGGCAAAGGAAAATAAGATCAAGAGACAACATTTTGAGGGCGGGGGATATAATGCTGGGGTAAGGCACTAATTTTGCACATGTGCTTCCAGCACCATATGTTACCCTGAGCACCCCTGGAAGTGACTGGGAATGGCTTTCAAGCACTCAAGGATGTGATCCCACCTCCTCAAAAATAAATGAAAACAAAGCATCTCAATTTAAAAAACTATGATTATACTATTGCTGATTAGACTGGGTACCCAGAGTAAGACCGAATCATTGGCAATCAAAGTATCACTTGTTATTAATCTCATACTGTATCACTGTATCATTGTATCACTGTCATCCCATTGTTCATCAATTTATTCGAGCAGGCACCAGAAACGTCTCCATTCATCCCATCCCTGAGATTTTAGCAACCTCTCCTTACTCATCTTTCCTAACACCACCATATTGGAGGCTCTTTCAGGGTCAGGGGAATGAGACCTGTTATTGTTACTATTTCTGGAATATCGAATATGCCATGGGAAGCTTGCCAGGCTCTGCCGTGTGGGCGGAATACTCGCAGTAGCTTTCCGGGCTCTCCAATATATATCTCACTGTCATCCCGTTGATCTAGTTACTCAAGCGGGTGCCAGTAACATCTCTATTCCTTCCAGCCCTGAGATTTTAGCAGCCTCTTTTTTTTTACTCATCTTTTCCCAACAATTGGAGGCTCTTTCAGGGTCAGGGGAATGATATCTATTGTCGTTATTGTATTTGGCATATTGAATATGCCACAGGGAGCTTACCGGGCTCTACCCATGTGGTTGGAATACTCTTGGTAGCTTGCTGGGCTCTCTGAGAGGCATAAATGGGAAGAAAGTGTCTTATAATGTGGCACACAGCTGGTTTGCGGCCATGCGGTCCAGAAAGTGGCCTGGAGTGTGGCAGTGGTTGGGCAATGGAGGTCAGCTGTTGGGGCTGGGTCCGATGGAGTGGGGAGGGCTCTCATCCTCCCCACAGCCTGGCGCAGAGTCCAGTGTCATGGTTCTGGTGGCCTCCTTTAATACTCCCATCTGGGAGGAGTATCTTTGAGTTCTGGAGGGTGGCAGATGAGGAGATTATCTGGTGCTGGCAGGTTGTGGCTTATGGGTGTGATCCCTGAGTCACCGGAGACTGGGGGAAGCGGGCAGAGGATCTCTGTTCTGGGTGCCTTTGAGTCTAGAGTCCAAGGTCACAAAGTTCAGCATTATCTAGGTTCAGTGGGACTTCACTCATGCATGAGGCTCAGCCTGAGCATCTGGAAAGTGGCCTGGAACGTGGCGTTGGTTGGGCAATGGAGGTCGGCTGCTGGGGCTGGGTCCCTTGGGGTGGGGAGGGCTCTCCCCTGCCCCCCTCTGGGTCGCCCCAAGTGAAAACAGCCTGGAGCAGAATCTGGTGTCTCATAGTATATTTTTTTTTATGTGCTACAAATGAGTGTACTCATTCTATGTCTGTCCCTATCCTGACTCCTTTCACTCTTCATGATACTTTCCAAGTCCATCCATTTATAAGCAAAGTTTATGATTTCAAATTGCCTAATAGTTGTAGAGTATTCTATCATGTAAATGTACCACAGTTTCTTTAGCAGTTGTCTGTTCTCAAGTACTTGGGTTGTTTCCAGATTTTAGCTATTGTGAATAGTGCTGCAATGAACATATAAGTGTAGATGGCATTTCTGCTGTGTGTTTTTGTGTACCCCTGGTTATATTCCGAGAAGTGGTATTGCTGGATCATATGAAAGCTCAATTTCTAGTTTTTTTGAAAAATAGCCATATTATTTTCCAAAAAGGCTGGACCAGTAAGCATTCCCACCAACAATGAATGAGAGACCCTTTCAGCCTGTATTTATGCCAACACTGGTAGTTCTTGTTCTTTTTTTTATGTTCCAGTCTATGTGGTGTGAGATGATATTGCATTGTTGTTTTAATCTGCATCTCTCTAATGATTAGTGATGTAGAACATTTTTTTCACATGTCTTTTGGCCATTTGTATTCTTTGGGGAATTTTCTGTTCATTTCCTGTTCCCATTTTTTAATGGGGTTGGTTTTCTTTTCCTTTTAAAGTTCCACCAATGCTTTATAAATCTTGTATATTAACCCCTTATCTTATTGGTATTGGGTAAAAAACACAGCCATGAGGATTGGTCGATAGTTGGAAGCCTGCTTCAAGATCTGGGCAAGATGGCATTTGGGATAGAGACAGAACCACTATGGCAATGGTATGGAAATGATCACTCTGGATAAGAACTGTGTGCTGAAAGTAGGCAAAGGAACAAACATGATAGCCTCTCAGTATCTGAAATCTGCATTGTGAACCATAAAGCCCAAAATGGGGTATGGGAAAAGATGGAGGGAGAGACAGACAGAGAGGGAGAGAGACAGACAGACAGACAGACAGACAGAGACAGAGACAGAGACAGAGACAGAATAGAAAAGTTCCTGCCATAGAGGCAGGCTGGAGGTGGTAGGAGGAAAACTGGGGACATTGTTGGTGAAAACATACACTGGTGAAGGGATGGATGTTATAACATTGTATGACTGAAACCTGATCATATACACGTTTGTAACTATATGTTTCATGGTAATTCAACTTTTCAATAAATCACTTAATCACTCACTTAATAAATAAAGGAAATAATAAAGGAAATAATAATAATAAATAATAAATAAAGGAAAATAATTATATATGTATATATACATATATATAATCACTGACTTTAAAGAAAAAATTTCTCTAAGTTTTGCAAATAGACTAGATCTTTCTGAAGTATCTAATTTTGACTCTAGTGTTGTTGCAGCAGGAAAGTATCAACCCTTACCCATTGATTTTTTCAGTGGCAGCAGCAAAACTGCACTTTGAGGAGAATGACCTCTGGGTTGATTAAGATTTGAAAAATGTTGAATTTATGCTATAAATTCTGGCTCAAGCCAAAGAGGCACTAATGTGATTGGAACTTCTGCAGTAACTGTCAGAGACAAGAGATCGATATAAAATTCATGTTCAATAGTCCCACTTTACCCATTGGACCAAAACCAGTTTTTAAAAGTGGCCCCTTTTTTTCAGAAACATAGGAATAGCAGATCAGCCTGTTCCTACCATTCAATGTGTTGTTTTATATTCCAGGCACTAAATACGGTTAATATCTTAACACTTAAGCAAAATGTAAACCCAAATTCACTTGGGAGAAAAATAAAAAGAAGTGAGTGAAAAAGAAAAAAAAATTTAAATAAAAATGTATTAAAATATAATTTTTATGCAAGAGGTTCATTTGATACGAGAAACTCACTGTATGTCAACCGAGCCTTCTCTCTGCTCCAACATTGCTTAGAATTCACTAGACATATCGTTTTGTTTCAGCAATAAGCTTACCATTAAAGGGAGAAAGGGCTGAGCTAATGAGTAGCTTCATTTATATTTGTGAACTCTGCTTTTCAATCCCCAAATGATCCTGAACCAACTATATAGAAAATCAAGTATTTGTTGTCAAACCAATCTCTCCCTAATGCTTTTTCTTCAAAAGAAATGAAACTTCTTTATTCTGAGTTTAAAATTGGAGCCAAATCATCAATCTCACCAGTTTCCTTTCCAAATAGGGCATCTAGAGTGATTTAAAAAAAAAAAAGCCCAATACAGGCCTGCATGCCAAGCCACACAAGAGACACATTTGCTATTACAGACGATTTGATGTGTGTGTCCTTTTTGGGTCACACCCAGCTGATGCTCAGGGGTTACTCCTAGCTGTGCACTCAGCAATTACTCAGTGCTCAGGCCAAATAGTCTTTCCTATCCCTAGCAGGGTCCTTGTCTCTCTTTACTTTTGGATCATGACAGCATTTGTCTATGATCAAACTTCTAACTTATAGTTAAGAATCGTGGCACTGAAAGATGGCGGCCGCATGGGAGCCTTGTGGACAGCAGGTATGAGCCGGGGGTGTGGGGGCGACTAAAATCTCATGGGAAGGGGGGCATTTCGGTCTGCCCTTCACGCCCTACCGAGGTCACCAGTTGCCCCCCACGAGCGGCTCTCCAGCACGGCCACGACTCCAGAGCACAGAAACCAATTTCTTAATTATCTGACTTTCAGTAGAAATACTTCCAGGGTTAATAAGTAAAATAGCAGAAATCCAAAACCAACATTTAATTCTTGAACCCAGCCGTAGAAAGCAAATCACTTCACAATGCTTTTTCAGCATGTCTGATTTGGGGGGGGGGGTAAACTCTAAATAATAGTGGTGAATCTTTTATTGAAACAATGAATCTAATCAAAGCAGATAGAGTGCTAACTAGAATTCATCTGCCTCACAGGGACTGGGAGGGGTGGGGGGTGGGGTTTTATTGGGGTTCTTCATGGTAAAAAATAAGTATTGGTAAAGGGAAATGTGTTTGATATTTGTATGACTGAGACCTAAACCTGAAAGCTTTGTAACTCTTCCCACAGTGATTCAATAAATAAATAAATTAAAAAATAAAAGAATCGTGGCACTTTGGCCTAGCCCATCTCCATACCAGGGTAGCACATAACTTACCACCTGCCCTGGTTCCATCCGGTCCCTGGTCAGGACCCTACTTTTGGGGGTGCTAGGAAGTGAGGACAATTGAGGCTTAAGTTTAGAAAGCAGATGCTAGGGGAATAAATAATATTCAAACAAAATTAAATCCTAAGTTACAAAGCATAATATTAACTGTCTTCCTGTATCTATACAAAAAGGACATTGCATTAAACTATTCAAAAGACATAAGGAGAGGAGAAAGGCAATATTAACTTACAATACAAGTTCAGTGTCCTAGAAGGATCTGACCTTACAAATTAACAGATTCTGATTAGGGGAAAAGCTGATTGACTGGTTGGAAGAGAGCACAAAGAAGTGGTTACAGAAAAACAAAGGAATGGGAATGACTTGGGAGCACTGTGATGGGTATAACCTGATAAACCTAAGCTCCTTGTGGCAAGGGAGAAAAGACAAATCAATTGTTATCCTAGATCTATCTATCTTACTCAGTGGGCCCTGAAAGCACAACTCAAGAAGCTGAGAATCCTCTCACATA
Organism: Sorex fumeus; assembly: GCF_029834395.1. Classification (NCBI taxonomy): domain Eukaryota; kingdom Metazoa; phylum Chordata; class Mammalia; order Eulipotyphla; family Soricidae; genus Sorex; species Sorex fumeus. Next base: position 17,421,389 of record NW_026606102.1, on the reverse strand, counting down.
CCATTCTCTCACAACCCCTCACACTGCCTGGAAAAAAATGTAGGAAGACACTGTATATTCCTTCCTTTTAGGTCTAATGCAGGAATTGGAGATTCAGAGTTTACACTTTAAAATCATCCAGTAATCAGAGATCTTGACAATAGAATCTCTGCTCCCATTTAGACCAACTTTTTGAGGAAATATTGACCCATCATAATATTGCCATCTAATATTCACTATCTTTGCCTTTAAGACACAAAATTTCAATAGAGCAATATGAAAGTAGACAAGAGAAAAATACTGGTAACACAGTCTTTCTTGGTATGTGCATACTCCATATTCCCACATTAAGAGAGAAATAATAGATGAAAGGAATATTTCAAACAGGGATATATAAGTTCTGTATTAAAATATACTGTACTTCTAAGTACCAAAAAATAATTAAAATTAAAAGAGTGTTCATGCCTGCATGTACATGGGTGTATATGTTTGTGAAGTAGTCTGAGTGTACCCGGGTAACTGTTCCACAAATAAAAAAAAGGTTTGGGTAAATGCTTGGAAATAGGCATAATTTTGTAGAATTATCATTAGTGTCATTTTATTTATTTATTTATTTATTTATTTTTGTGGCCACATCTGGGTGTGTTTAGGGTTTCTACCTCTATACTCAGGGATCACTATTGGTGGAATTTGTGGACCATATAGGATGTATAAGGCAAGAGCCTTACCCATTGTACTATTTCTCTAGACACAATAGTATTATTTTTATTAACAAAATATTATATCAACTATGTTGAATAAATATATTATGTTTGCGTATTATGTACTATGAGAATGTTTAAGTGTAAAATATTTAAAATATTAATAGTGTGTGAAAAAACTTGAATATAACACTGCTTTGCAAAATTAAAAAACATATTGGCTGGTGACAACCTCCAGTGTGTGACTGTTAGGTGCCATTACTAGCAGGTGTCAGTAACACTTCCTGTGGTGCACAGGGGACTGGAATCATATCTAGGCCTTCCATATGAAAAGGATTCAATCCACTCCTTTGTGCTATCACCCTAGCCCACAAACATTATAAATCCTTCAAGTGAATCACATCCTGCTCCCTCTCAATATCTTTACTGTTAACAAACTAAATATTCGAATTTACTTTTTATAAAAGAAAGTTCTTTTAGCTATTCATGGGAACTTGTCCCATATGAATTTCAGGAGTGTTTTATCAATTTCTTTGAAGAATGTCATGGGTATTCTTATATGGATCACATCGAATCTTTATAATGCTTTGAGGAATATTACCATTTTGACAATGTTAATTCTTCCAATCCATGAGAAAGGGATGTGTTTCCATTTCCTCCTGTCCTCTTTTATTTCTTGAAGTAGCATTTTGTAGTTGTCTTTGTATAGGTCCTTAACTCCTTAGTTAAATGGATTCCAAGGTACTTGATTTTCTGAGTCATGATTGTGAACAAGATTGTTTTTATCACATCACTTTATTCTCTCTCATTATTCTTAGAAAAAAAATGGGAGGCATCACCTTCCCCAACCTCGAACTATACTACAAAGTAGCAATAATTAAAACAGCATGGTATTGGAACAAAGACAGATCCACAGACCAATGGAATAGGTTTAAATATTCTTATATTCACCCTCAAATATGTGATAATCTAATCTTTGATGAGGGAGCAAGAAATATAAAGGCTCAGACCTCTACCTAACACCATGTACAAAATTCATATCAAAATGGATGAAAGACCTCAACATCAGACCAGAATCCACTAAGTAAAGGTTGGTAAAACCTTCCATGATACTGAAGCTAAAGGTATCTCAAGGATGCAATGACAATTACCAAGCAAGTGGAAACAGAGATAAAGAAATGGGACTATCTTATACTAAGAAGCTTCTGCACTGAAAAAAAAACCAGTGGCGAGGATACAAAGACAGCCTACAGAATGGGAAAGGATATTCACCCAATACCCTTCTGATATGGGGTTAATATCAAGAATATACAAGGCACTGCTTGAACTCTACAAGATGAAAACATTCAATCCTATAAGAAAATGTGGTGAGGAAATAAACAGAAACTTTCTTTAAAAAGAAGTTAGAATGGTCAAAAGGCACATGAAAAAATGCTCTTAATCACTAATTATCAGGGAGATGAATATCAAAACAACAATGAGATATCATCTCACACCATAGAGACTGGTACACATCCAAAATAACAAAAGCAAGCAGTGTTGGCATGGATGTGGGGAGAAAGGGACTCTTCTTCATTGTTGGTGGGAATGCCGACTGGTCCAGCCTTTTTGGAAAACAATATGAACGTTATTCAAAAAACTAGAAATTGAGCTCCCATTTGACCCAACAATACCACTTCTGGGAATATATCCCAAGGGTGCAAAAAAGCACAGTAGAAATGACATCTGCACCTGTATGTTCAATGCAGCACTGTTAACAATAGCCAGAATCTGGAAACGACTTGAGTGCCTGATATCAGAGGACTGGCTAAAGAAACTTTCGTGTATCTACACAATGAAATACTATGTAGATTTTAGGAAAGATGAAATCATAAAGTTTGCTTATAAGTGTATGGACATAGAGAGTATTATGTAAGTGAAAAGAGTCAGAAAGAGAGGGACAGACATAGAATGACTACACTCATCAGTGGAATATAAAAATACTGTAAATGAGACTACTACCTAAGGACAATAGAGACAAGGGCCAGGAAGACTACTCCATATTTGGAAGCCTGCCTTATGAGCTGAGGGAGAAGGCAGCTGAGATAGAGAAGGGATAACTAAGTCAATGATGGTTGGAGGGATAGCTGGGAATGGGAGATCCATGCTGAAATTAGATAAAGGACCAAGCATGATGGCCTCTCACTATATGTATTGCAAACCATAATACCAATAATTAGAGAGAGACTAAGAGGGCAATTGTCTGCTGTAGTGTGAGGGGGAGGGGTGAGATGATGTGGGGAGGGATACTGAGGATATTCATGGTGGAAAATGTACAGTGATGGAGGGATGGGTGTTCAATCATTGTATAACTGAAACTCAAACACAAAAGTTTTGTAGCTGCAACTCATGGTGATTCAATATATTTTTAAAAAAGGAAGTTCCATATATTCCTTCTATCTAAGCAGTTTATGATTCAAGGTAGGGCTTCAATAAATAATTACTGAAATAAAGAGAACCAAATTTAAAAATGGGCATTCTTCTAGACCTCCAGATAAAAGAGGATCAACATGAAATGACTATTATGTATTGTACCAAATGAATGGCATACTACATACCATTACTATATGTATATACTATATATACTATATACTATATAAATGAATGGTTCTCAGCATCAATTGTTTCTATCTGCCCAAGATACTACAGGGTGGAACAGAAGATTGAATCAATGGAACTGGGTATATGTGCGTCTTTGTGGTGGAGTAAGAGAGGTGCTTTTCTGTATTCATTTACTTCATTAGATCATTAGAGGTCAGGTTTCCACAGGAGTCAGACACTTGACTACATGCAACCTTCTAATTACAGGTCATAAGAGTAAAACTACCCAGCTTTCAAAAATCAATAAGTAAAACTATAACACGGAATACAACAAGTTTTTAGATCAAAATTAAGTGTTTACGATATTGAATTGGTGAAAAATGAATTATGATAGTGATATTATCCTCCTTTGTCTTTACCTCTCTATACTGACTCCTTCCTACTAGCGGTAACTACTAGCATCCATGCCAACTCCTTCCTATTAGCAGACATGCTCATGTGTCTCCAATTTAACAAATTGTCAGTGTGCTGCAATTTGTTGTTAATTCAACCACATTAATGAGTAAACTGCCAGTTGTAAATGACAGAGTCAACATATTAGAAATCAGAGTTATTTAATGCTATGTCTTTGTATAACTAGTAGACGAAGCTCTCCAAAATTCCTTAAAAATTTTATTTGTCCTTCTACCCACACATTAAATCAATTTATCTGAAGGCCTACTATGTTCAGGGATATAATGGTGAATATTATATAAAGATTATTGATCTCATAGACATTACTGTCTATTGAAATACAAAAAAAAAATAAATAGGACCTGCCCCAAACCCAAGGAAATCAAACATGAATTAGAGATACTGTACAGAGAATTAGAAATAACTGGGTAGTTAGATTCTGTGAATTTTTAACTCATCAATAAGGAGGTGATATTTAGGGTGAAATTTGAGTAAAGCAAATTGGTAAAGACATAATTAAAATACATATATACATTAGTAAAGACCTAGAGTAAAAGCATGCCAGGCATTGTAAACAGCTACTATAAGAAGTAAACTATAAAAAGAGAAAAGCACAAAATATAGAATAACATATCACATACCAGATATCTAGTGCATGAAAAGTAAGGCAGGATGAAACTGGAGAAGTAGAAGAGAGGCTTTATGATGCAATGGTGCATAAATTTGAATATGATATTTGGGATTTGCACAATTCAAAATCATTAAGAAGTTTTGAGGTGGGAGTAATAAAACGTTTTCGGAAGTTTGAGCTGGAGTGATAGCACAGAGGTAGGGCGTTTGCCTTGCGTGCAGCCATCCCAGCCGAGCCGGGTTCGATTCTGTCACTCCTTTCGGAGAGCCCGGCAAGCTACCTAGAGTATCTCTCTCACACGGCAAGCTACTGAGAGTATCTCCCCTACTCAGCAAAGCCTGGCAAGCTACCCATGATGCATTTGATATGCCAAACACAGTAACAAGTCTCAAAATGGAGACGTTACTGGGCCTGCTTGAGCAAATTGATGAACAATGGGAGGACAGTGGACACTGCTACGGTGCTTCAAAAGTTTACTCCAAAAGCAAGGGAGAATATGGGAGGTATATTCATTATAGTGATTTCAATTAGGATCAGAGTAATGAAGAAGAAAGAAATTAAATGCTATGTTTTGAGGATAGACAGAGTTAGTGAACTAATGAACATGATATAGGATGGCAGGATTTTAAAGGAAGAACCAACAATATCCATATTATTTCTACACAAAGTACCATAAAATTTCTTAAACATTGTGTTCACTATTGTTACTACAATACTTCACACTTACTTTTTAGTACATAACCTTGAGTATTCCAAACAATCATTCCTCTTAAACTGCTTTGCCAATGGTCACCAAAAGCCTTTTGCTATCCTAAGAGGTTCTCCTGTGTCTTTCTGACTTGAATTTTGAGTAGGATATGAAATGGATGTTCATCTTTATTTCCCTTGACTTTCTAGGTTTTTTTCTCCTCTTATAATTGCTCTATATTTGCTCTCTGTTGTGGAATTCTATTCTTTGGCATGTGCCTTAAATGTTTAAGTTTATACGTTGGTCCTTGATGTACTTTTCTGATAAGTGGAAGGCATAAAATACATATGTTTCAATTATTATTATTAATATGCTGATACCCATACATATAAATTTCTTAAGTTAGATAATTCCTATAATTTTTAGGCAAGCATATTAAATTGATTTATGGATATCACTTCATGGTTTTCTTAGATACTATTATAATAAAACCAAATCTTGCCTCTCAAAAGCCTAAATCTATTCTTTTGTTCTTTTTCTTGGTAAACAATATAACTCTTACATCCATATATAATTATGAAACACTAACTCTATCTTGAAATTTTAAAAATCTATTTGTCTTTATCCGTGGTTCTTTAAGTCATGGCATTTTATAGTATGGTTTCTTTTAAGAATATCATAACATTTCTCCTTGCCTCAGATATCTCCTTTTCAGTATGTTTTCCACTCTGCAGAGTTCTATTTCTAAATTTAAATAAAAGTTAATTATGTCACTAGCTAAGTAAAACACGTCATTGCCTGCCTTCTCATTGGCATTAAAGTATCAACCAGGCTCTTAAATATAAGATAAAATACCCTCAGTGATATTATCTTTATTTCCCTTTTTTCTCTTTACACTTCCACTTCCCATTTATTCCAAGTTCTCACTGTTCATATTCTACCCCCCAACTCTAAGTAATCGCTATAACAAATTAACTTTATTTATTCCCAAAATTCCATTCTCTCTCAAATCTTCTTCTATAGATCTACAGTTAGAGGTTACTTCCCTCGCTCCTACCATTTACCTAATTTCACATTTCTCTTCAGATTTTGTTGAAGTTAAGCTACAACTCTCTTATGGGGCTATTTATTACCCATGTTGTACACTGAATATTTGTTCTCCAACTCCACAAATCATAAGTTGGAGTTCTAAATCCTCGGGGTGACTGTATTTAGAGACTGGGACCCAAAAAGAAGTAATTAAGTATAAATCCCTGATCCAGTAGGACCTTATAAGAAGTGACATCAGAGAGCTCAATTTTGTCCATTCCTGTGCCGAAAAAGGCCACGTGAGGACAAAGTGAGAAAATAACTGTCATTTTCAAGATAGAAAAGCTCTCAATAGAAACCTAATTTTCAGATCCCTTAATCATGAACTTCAACTTTCAGATCTGTGAGAATATAAACTGCTATTGTTTAACACATCAATTTTAAATTGAAATTGGTACTCAGTTTGTCTTAAGACACATTCATGTGTGAGCCATGCGTGGTATATACCAATATCAATGTGTTAAGCACCATATTTTTTTATAATAATTCCAAGAATACTAACAAATCCCCATATTCTCTGTCTCATAGCTTGTTATAAAGCATGTAGTCACTTGCATTTACTTTATAAGCACCATTAGACTGCAAAATGAGGGTAGGGAACTTGAAAAATAATACAGTCATAAGATGCTTTACTTGCATGCAGCTGTAACAGATTAGTTCCTAGGTACTACATGTGGTAGACCCCAAGCAAGGCCCAATAGGAGTGATCCATGAGTGCAAAGTCAGGTATAAACCTGAGACCATGGGTGTGGCTCCTCAAAAAACAGACAAGCAAACAACAGAAGCTTGAGGATAGTGATCTTATATATCTTACATATCGTGTTTACACTTGCATATCCAAAGTTTATCAATTTTATTTAAACAATGAAATATAATAGTTAGCAATGATGCATCATTACTTTAAAATTTTTAAGAGAGATTAGCTCTTGAATTATCTAATCAAAAAAAAAAAGAAGAAGGAATGGGTGACTGGAGCAACAGTAACACAGATAGGGTGCTTGCCTAGCACACAGCTGACCGGCAGTCAATCTCCAGTACCCTCTCTGGTTCCATGAGCCCACCAGGTATGATTCCTCAGTGTCTATCTAGGAGTAACCTCTTAACACCATTAGGTGTGGCAAAAAATCACTTAATCACTTAATCACTTAACTTCCCGTTAGTCGTCCATTTGCTCGAGTGTGCGCCAGTAACGTCTCCATTTGTCCCTGTCGCGTGCTAGTGTAGCCCAATGGCATCTGTTCGCTCCGGGAATATGAAGAGCTTCATGATCTTGACGAAGAAGTCTGACCATCTGGTAGGTGGGCGGCCACGCGGTCTCTTGACATCCCGTGGAATCCAATCAGTAACAGCTCTAGTCCAACGGTTGTCTTTAAATCTCATAACGTGACCAGCCCATCTGATTTTCGACACCTTGGCAAATGAGACAGCGTCCCTGATCCTTGATCGTCGACGGATGTCAGAACTCTGGATTCGTTCTCTCATTTGAGTGAAACGTGATATTCCAAGCATGGCTCTTTCTATTCTTCTTTGGGAGACCTGAATGGCGTTCTCATCCTGTTTGCGTAGGGCCCAGGTCTCTGAGGCATATGCTAATGCAGGAAGAACAGTGGAATCAAAGAGATGTGCCCGGAGCCAGAGGTTCTTCATCCTCTTAGCTATTTCTTCGACGTTCCTGAAGGCGTTCCATGCTGCTCTCTTCCTCCTGCGCAGCTCGGGTGCCAGGTCATTTGTCATGTTGACCTCTCGACCTAGGTACACATAGCTGTTGCATTCGGAGATGGTCCTTCCATTGAGAGCGAATGGGGCGTCAGGAACAAGGCTGTTTCTCATAAACATTGTCTTCGTAAGATTCAGCTGTAGACCTACCTTTCCACACTCACGGTCAAAGTCAGCCAGCATTTGTGTCGCTTGGCTGATGTTTGGTGTTATTAAAACAATGTCATCAGCAAAGCGGAGGTGGTGTAGTTGCCGACCATCTATCTTCACTCCCATTATTTCCCATTCCAGTCTTTGCATGATGTTCTCGAGGGTGGCACTGAAGAGTTTCGGTGAAATGGTATCACCCTGCCGCACCCCTCTCTTGACATCAACGATCACTTCTTTGTAGAATGGTGAGATCCTGGTAGTGAATCCGCAATACAGCTCATGGAGGATCTTGATGTATTGGGCTTGAATGCCCTGATTAGCTAGGGCTTCAATGACCGCTTCCATCTCAACAGAATCAAAGGCCTTCTTTAAATCAATGAACGTTAAGCAGAGCGGCATCTTGAACTCCCGAGAAACCTCAATGAGCTTGGTTAACGTGTGGATATGGTCGATGGTGCTGAATCCTTTGCGGAACCCTGCTTGCTCGCATGGTTGTCCTTCATCTAGTGTTCTGCCAATCCTATTCAGGATGACTCGAGTGAACAACTTGTAGATGACAGACAATAGGCAGATGGGGCGATAGTTGCCAATGTCATGGATGTCTCCCTTCTTGAACAGTAGTATGGTCCTGCTGGTTTTCCATTGGGACGGAACCTTGCATTCAGACAGGTAGCGAGTGAAGAGCCGAGCCAGTGTATTGATGAGTACTGACGGCAGGTTCTTCAGGTGTTCAGGTCTGACCTTGTCTGGGCCGGGTGCTGTTTGTTTCTTTACCGACGAAATGGCGTGTCGGATTTCGGAAGGGAGAACTTTGGGAACGACATATCCATCCTGTGGAATTTGGTATGTCGGCAAGTGGACATGGCTATCGAAGAGATTTGAGTAGAAGTCATGGATAATCTTCTCCATTGCCGTTCTGGAGGATGTGATGGATCCATCAGGACGTCGGAGGGCAGTCATCTTGGTCTTATAGTTGGCGAAGGACAGGCGGGCATTACGAATAATTTTCCTGGCTTCTGCCGCATCTACCAGTACTTCTGCTCTTCTCTCTTTGAGGTCTTCCTTGATCGCATCTCTGCACTGCTTTGCAAGCTCGGACGTTAGCTTGTGTTTGCCTGAGGCATGCGCCAAACCACGCTGGCGAATTAGCTCAAGAGTTTTTGAAGATAGGCGACTTTTTGTGGCTATCTTTCTCTTGGCGTTCCTCGCACATTCATGGAGGTGCTGAACCAGTCGATCGTATTCCTCGTCAATGTTGTCAACAATGGCATCTTCCCATGTTCCACTCTCGACACTACTTCCACTACCCAGCCGTCGCCACACTCCAGGACACTTTCCGGACCCGCGCGGCTGCAAGCGGCCGCACAACACATCATAAGACACTAAATACCCATCTTCTGGAACTGTCGTACCATATTTGATAGGGTTCAAATATGGTAACACTTACAAGGGTGATTAGAGGTCACCCCAAAAGCCTCTATCCCTCTCGGAAAGTCTGGCAAGCTACCGAGAGTATTCCGCCCGCACGGAAGAGCCTGGCAAGCTATACGCTGTGTATTCGATATGCCAAAACCAGTAACTACAACTGGTCTCATTCACCTGACCCTGAAGGCTTCACTGACATGGCAGCACTGAGAAGGATGAGAAAGGAGAGGCTGACAAAATCTCAAGGCCGACCTAGGCTGCCACAACGAAGGAAGACAAAAATGATCGTCTGTACTTTCAATGCACGTACGCTAGCATCAGATGCATCCATCGAGGACCTGATGGTACAAGTGCGAATGATCAAGTACGACATCATTGGTCTGACCGAGACAAGAAGGCACGAATCTCACCATGCCGTTTTCGACACTGGAGAAGAATTGTTCCTCGGAACATTCGATAAAAGAGGTGTTGGAGGCGTAGGTGTCCTTGTCAACACAAACTTGGCCAAGAGTATTGATTCATTCGAATGCCTAACAACCCGAATCGGACGTTTACATTTGAATAGATGTGGCTCACTGCCTGCAGTTTCTATCTTCGTTGTCTACGCACCAACATCTCATTATGATGAAAGAGAAATCGAGAAGTTCTACATGGAGCTAGAGAAGTTCTATAAAGAAGACCACACCTTCTACAAGATCATTGTGGGTGATTTTAATGCCAAGATAGGACCGAGAAGATCAGCTGAAGAACTTCACATCGGGACCCATGGCCTAGAATGGAACGAACAGGGTGAGAGACTGTCTGAGTTCATCATGTCGACCAAGACCATTCATGGTAACTCACAGTTCCAGAAGGCAGAATCTAAACGATGGACATGGGAGTCTCCCGATGGACGAGTCCACAACGAAATAGACCACATCATATTCAATCGATGGTTTTGCCTGACTGATGTTGCTGTTGTCCCAAAATTTCGAACGGATCGGACCACCGTCTCCTTCGTGCAAAATTCTACTTCACAGAGCGGGGAGAAAGGGCTGCAAAGTTCAAAAAGAGAACTCCCAGAATGACCACCAACTGGGAACTCTTTGGTACTATTGCGGCAAAAAATCAAATGACTAAAAAAGAAACGGTACCCTTGTGACATCACAGAAATATGTGTTTGCATGAGGCTTTTATGATAATATTAATTTTGCAATATACACTTCAAATCAACATGATCTATAACATAAACTTACACATGTTCTAATTCAATCATACTCAGTAAAGCTGAAAAACAATTAGCTATGCTGTCCTATGGTTTAATATCATAAATGTATTTGTACATTTAATAATTTTTAATCAATCACTAATAGTCTTTCCCCAAAAAACCAACCCACCTAAGTTCACAGGTGTACCTGTCCCCAGTCTTCCTAGTGAAAACTCTGGTACACTGTCAGAAGTGGGGCATGTTGAGCCCCAACTCTGCTGAAGCTCTAGCAGCCACAGCTGCCAGCATGCCAATGGCCCAACTCCACTGCTTCATGACTGATCTCTGCAGAGACACTAAAACCACAAAAATTTCTGGTACATAGGTTTTCAAGTTGAAACTGTGGGGTTTTCTCAGAGTGGGGGCAGTCATCCTTCTCAACCATACTTCCTGAAGCCCCAGCACCCACCCACACATCCCACAACTTGGGGTATGTAAAATCATTGGTCCAGTTCAACAAATCCTTGAGTTTCTAGAGCATGTGGCTGCACGACACCTCCAAATTCAACAATACTGACATTCCAGTGGGAGTACTCCAAATCAAATGGGAAAGTAGCATAAAAGCCAAGTAAACTGAATAAAAAAACAATAACACAGATGGTTCAACTACCAACAAGCAGTGAAAACACTCAATAAGGAATAATGACCCCATAGTGAGATACAACAATTTTCACAAGTTTTCTTTTACAAAAACGTTTTTTGATAACACCATTAGTCATTTAGTTGTATCAAACAATATAAAATAAATTATTTTTTGCTTGCTAAGGAGTCAAATCTTGGGCATTGGTTATAAAAATGGGAACAATGGTACAAGAAAGGTCACGCTGGTGGTGGAATTGGTGTTGGAATATTGAATGCCCACAACAACTGTATAATGATCAACTTTGTAAGTCACAGTGTTTAAATAAAGTTTATAAAAAGAATGATAAAATATATTTATTGTGTGACTTCAACTCTAAGAGTTAGTACCCTCATTGCCTATAAAGTGCCATATGAGACCAATTAGAAAACTGGTTTGATAGTTAGATGTAGATCTGTCCTCCCATTGTTCATCCATTTACTCGAGTGTGCAACATATGAAAACAGAAACAACCATGTGTGGCCATAATAACCCAAGTGCTTACTTAAATTTGGTGAACAAATTGAAAGGAGTGAAGCAACAGAAGAAATTTTCCCTAACCTAAACTGGTTCTTTTTGATCTCAAGTTAGAGACTTGTATTTTTGAGGTCACATCTATGGTTACCTATGGGTATCTAGCTCAGATATTAGATGCTATGTTTATTTTTGGCTTCTAAGACTTTCTATACTTTGTACACCACATGTTATAGTTCTGCTTCTTTCTCTGATTTACGAGTAACAGCAGCTTCAGAAAAGGCAGTGGTCCCTCTAAGACATCCTGTACTCTGGTAAGCCTAGAACTCTCACAGGATAACTTTCAACTATAAAATTACAATATAGAATCCACAGTATTGAAAAATTGCAAAAACACTACTAAAAGTTGTTTTTACACATGGAATAAGTCTTATTAGTAAAATACTATATATAAAATATCTTATAATAGGTAAAACAGTTTTATATAAATGTCTTCATTGATCTCTAATTTAGAAAGAGAACGGGAATCTATTCTAAATCCAGTTCTCTCTTTGTCTGTCTGCCTCTATCTCTCTTTTTATCACTTTCCAAACTCATTCTGCTAAGTTCATGAAATCTCTACCAAAAAATTTCAGTTGCAACACACACACATGACTTCATAACATTGTTGCAAAGCCTGAATACAAAGAACAACAAAACACTGGCCCCAATATTTATAAAATTATGATATTCCCTTATACAACATATTGGGGGGAGATAATCAGACAGTGGCAGTTTAAATCATAAATGTCACACAAACTAAACTAAATTAGAGTTCAATAGAATAAGAAACATCTTGTCAAGAGGAAAGGAAGGATAAATTAATTATATAGAGTCTGAGTATGTAATTTATATTTCTTTCATGAATCTGAATACAAACACAAGCTAAAGTGCACAAAGAAACCTCAGCAGAGAAATGAGAAGAACAGGCAATGCTTCAACTTAGGGATTACATGGTAAAGTAGAAATCAAATAGATGTATATTTAGAAGTTGGTCTGAATAGCTTTGTGATGTTAAGTTTGATAACAATTGATTTTTTCCTTTAGGGCTACAGATTGAACCAGGTTTCCTGTATGCAAAGTATTAACTTTGTCACCAAACAACATCACTGGACCAAATCAATGATTAAAAGAGAACTATATATATACATATATATGTTTTTAAATATATATTACATAAATATTTAAAAACATATATATAAGCTTCTTCATTTATTGAAAAATAATACATTTTACTTTAGAGTAGTAGTAAAATGAATCAAGAAAAGAATGTAAAATATCAATAAATGTGTTTTCACTTCCTCTTAATGAAAGACAGTCCCATTTAACTTGGACACAATTTCAGGTCCACCAAATAGGAGGAAAAAATGTTTCATCACCCCAATTGAAGATCATCTCACTGTTCTATCTTCAATCTCTAATGAAAATAATCAGGGCTAAAATACACATGCAGAGAAAGAAAGAATCCAGTTAGAATTCTCACAATACTTTGTCAAATAGATGTTATAGCTCTAAATTTTCAGCAGAAGTTGTTATGGATTTCTAAGTACTAAAACACAGCAAACTGACTCAGGGATGCTTGACACCTTTCAAACGTGTTTGAATCTCTTAAGGACATCTCCTACACTCAGGGACAAAGTTGAGAGAGTCCCATAATAGGATACTGTGATGATCAGTCTGGCACATTCGCAGGCACAACAAGAGACCTGTATGCAGTAATATATTTTATTGGAGGGGGGTCATATCCAGCTGTGCTAAAAACTTAATTCTGGCTCTCCATTCAGGGATCTCACTTATCAGAGATCATATGACCATACAGGATGCTTGGGAGCACCCTGGGTTTCTGCATGCATGGCAAGATCCATACCAGCATGCATAAAAACTCCAAACACAGAGGTAATCTATTTTGAGTTTTTATGCATGCTGGAGATAATATGGCATTAAGTTTCTTAGCATGATGATTTTATTCTCAAGTTTTAAAAATTAACTATAATTTTGTCCTGCTATGTCATAAGATACTGAAATGTCTTTAGCATATACATTTCATGGACACAGACCCAAAATGATATGAGGAACATTTTTATATGCCAATATATGTACCAGATATTACATGTGCATTTTTATTTTTATCAACCCTATAACATTGTCTTTAGGTATATAAATTAGGAATTACGTATTGCTAAAACTATATTCTTTCCTCTATATCAATTTCTAATTTCACTAGTGCAAAAGGTAAAATTATTTAAAAATCTTAAGAGATTTCTTTTGATTATAGTCAACTCAATTTAGCTAGAGTCTAGTTCATTTGATTTGAATACATATTAAATTTTCATATTATATGTAAATATATAAGAAAAATATATAATATATAAGTATATTTTTATTTTCTATATTGTATAATGTAAACTGAACTAAATAGTAAGTACAGCATCTGATATCTAAGAGGCTACTAGGATAACTCACACATCTATGATGATGATAAAGAAGCGAGTGACATTGACCATCACAACAAATACAATGAATGAAATAATATTCACTCAATTTGTTTGTTGAATATGTAGCATTTCAGACAGATGTGTTAATTCTTTTCAACGTAATAGATGATAAAGGGAAAAGTGAAAATGAATCACTTAAGACAAATAGCACAGTATTACAAAGAATTAGGGTGTGAGAATAGCAAGGCCTTGTTAAGGTAGTTGAAATCCTAGAGGGGTGTATAATGTAAGAAAAGTTGAATCAAAGATTGGACTTCAACATTACCACAGCACTGAAAATACAGTCCTGAAATGTAACTAAGCAGTTCTTATCTCAGATAAACTTAGAGTAATTGAAGAACTTGATCAGAATGCTCACAACCAAATATGCTTTTTTTTAGAAAGAGCATTTCACATAATATATAGGAGACAGATTAGAGAAAGCATGCAATCTTAAACAGCAGTGAGAAGTCTAAATGAGATTTGTGGCAGTAGGAACATGGGGAAATAAAAAATAACAGACTAATTCAATATTTCAGCATTACTAGCTATTGCAAAAGTAAATTATTTTTGATAAACCTAACAGGATAGTTTTTTTCCTAGATGGTGAAATATCTGTTTTATAGCCTTATTCATTCACACATTCAAAATGTTTCTGACATAACTATATTTATGGTAATTTTGCTCTTTTTTGCAAAAATAATCTGCAATAGTGAAATCAAATGAATGCCTCTATTCATGATTACACCCAAACTTGTAAGA
Organism: Sorex fumeus; assembly: GCF_029834395.1. Classification (NCBI taxonomy): domain Eukaryota; kingdom Metazoa; phylum Chordata; class Mammalia; order Eulipotyphla; family Soricidae; genus Sorex; species Sorex fumeus. The sequence goes on along the minus strand of NW_026606102.1, from coordinate 17,406,363 downwards.
AACCTTCCCATCATTATATTTTTACACCCACCAGATTTTCAGCAAATAATATCCTCCTTGTTTCTTCCACTGACCAGCATATATTTGAAATGTATACAAATTTTTTAATTTAAAATGTAAAATAAATACACAGTAATGCCTATTAATGAAATTATAGTTTTATGAAAGTTTGTAAACGGTGTCGAAATCATGGAAAATGAAGAGTATGAATGGAAGTGCAGTTTGTGTGATCAGAACAGGATGAAATTCCATACAATTTCAATACTCAATAGTGCTCAAAAGAGAAAAATCCAAATAAGAAAAATGGGGAGTGAAGAAAACCAAGACAGACTGTTACCAGGATAGATAAGATAAAGGAAATAATAGAAAATTATATGCAGGGGGTCATGAAAGTTATAAAAGATGCATTATTACATTTCATAAAAGAAATTCCAATAAGATTGTATAAGAATACAATAGGAATGCAGGTGATTTAAGACTTAAGAAGTAAGAAAAAAAGAAGTTAATATTAACAAGTTAAGTATTTTGGTCATAAATTTATAAATTAATAGTTGTGCTTCTTTACTACCTCACTAAGTATCAGATTGTATGTTCAACAAGCAAAAGAGATCCCAATACTGAGTAGGTACTTAAAAACTTTGTATTTGTTCACATTCAATATGTATTTAACAAATACTTTTAAATGTTTACAAAATTTCAGAACTTGTTCTTAACAATGGTGATAAAATAATTAACAACATATCGATATGGCTTTGAGATCAAAGTAAATTTGTATCTAAACTAGTATAAATGTTAGAGAAAGAAGCTTAGTCACCCAATCAAAAGTAAAACTTTGACGTAAAGAAATTTAAAATGCATTGTATATAGAATGAATAAAAAAAAAACATCTGGCAAAGACAGAATAGACTAGATCTAAATAATGACTTTCCTCACCTTGTAGGTGTATCTCAAGCTAAATATATTTAAAAAAAAAGAATTTTTATATTTATGCAGGAGGGCTTCCAAGTGGTGCTCAGGAGGTCATGAGACCCCACTGGTGATTCTTAGTCAAACTGCCTGAAAATTCAATTCAAAGACCTGAAGGTGCCATGTGTGAAAGAATTTTTTGAAAGTTGCACCAGAGATGCAGCTTAGCAGTAGAAATCCTCTCTCTCTCTCTCTCTCTCTCTCTCTCTCTCTCTCTCTCTCTCTCTCTCTCACACACACACACACACACACAGCCTTACAAGTACACTGAAACCCTTCGATGGACCTGACATGTACCTATTCCTGTCTACAAGAAAATCTGGGACCTCTTTCATTGGATTTTCCAGTTCAGTTTATATCAGTGCCATTCAGATAAAGTAACCCTGCTAGTCTTTGGGCCTGCCTGACACCAGTGTTCTCTATTTTGCCTGATCTATCTAGACTTGAATAGAGTTATAAAAGAAATACAAATTTTTTAATCAAGGAAAACTGTTTCAAGTCCTGTTTTATTTCTTTTCGCTAGTTGTGTGGCCTGGCACATGGCACTTTATCTTAGTGTGGAATGTCTCATGTGAAAATGAAGAGATTAAAAGGTTACAAGTCATATATAATATTTTTAAGCACTTGTGACCCCAGGACTGGATGAAATTATGATTACAGAATCAGAATCTCTTCATTATGAAGGAACACAAGTCTTTATGAATACAGTATATGTGGAAGCACTTTAAAAGGTAGGATGAGAGACAAAGGTGAATAAATTATCCCTGCAGTTCTCGATATACTCTTTAAAAGTATATACTTAAACACACATGTAAATTTATGTAAATATGTATTTATAGGATTTTTTATGCAGTCACATATTTTTATACACAAACCTATTAGTACGGCACTTATAATAGAAATTCATTTCAATGGACAATTTTATCAAAAAATTTAAATTTCACTGTTCACTTTATTGATATGTTAAGATTTATTTGATTGTACTGTTAAAATGCTTCAAAAATAGAACAACTGGCTATTTTTCTGCTTTTAAGATAAAAAGAACTTCAAGAACATTATGTATGGATTCCCAAATATTTTGAAGTGGTATAATTTTACCTTTACCTTTTATAATTTGGAATAAGAGATGATAATCACTGATTCTGAAAATCACTGCATCTGCCAGTGTGTATGCACTGAAAATGTGACTATATTCCCTAAAACTTACAAGATCAGGGAAATATGACCAAACAATTTAAATAAAATTTAATGTTTCAGTCTCTTGTAGAGCTGAAAACCTGAGTGCCACTGCCATGAGACCAAACATCTTTAAGAAGCCACAAAGACTGAGCAGGATTATACCAATTCTGTGTGCACAAAAACTTTAGTTTCAGATTTGTCACATAATTAACATCTTTCTACCTTAGCTTCCAATCCAGGTTATGATGATAATAATAATAATAATAAATTTCAGAAGGCTGTTGTGAAAACAAAGTACAGAAAAAGTATCTATGAGTCCATGGCATGAAGAAACACTCAACTAATGCCATTTGTTATTTGTATTTTGAAGTAGCATTCAATGTTATCTATAAGAATAATGGGAATATGAGCTGGAGAGACAGTACAGCTGGCAGGGCATTTGATTTCAACTCTGCCAACTCAGGTTCGATACTGGCATCCTGTGTGGTCCCCCATGTTCTCCAGGCACTATTCCTGAGTGCAGAGCTAGGAGTAACCTCTGAGCAGTGAGGTGTGGCCTCCTCAAACAAAACCAAAATAATGACCAAAACAAACAGAAAAGAATTAAAATATTAGGGTTAACGTGAATCATAGGTATCATATTCCAAACTCAATACCTTTAGGAGAACATGCATACTATAAAGGAGAAATCATAGAACGGTTATAGCAGAACTAGAAGTATGATCCACATCCTCTTTTTCATAGATAAGCACACACATCCCATGGTAACTGAATATTATTTACAATAGCCAAAATCTAGAAACAGCCTAAATGCTCTCAAGTTAATGGATAAAGTTAGATAGATTAATACACATAGGTACATATAAAGAACTAACATACTAGCTAAATAAAAAATATAAACTTTTGCAACTCAGATAGAGAAGGGACCACCAAGTAAAGGGTGCTAAGAGGACCCACTTGGGATGGGAGATGCGAACTGAAAGTGGAATAGACCGAATATGGTGGCCACTTAATACCTCTACTGCCTCCACCGCAAAACACAACACCCAAAAGGAGAGAGAGAACAAAAAGGAATGTTCTTCCACAGAGGAGGGGTAGGGTGAATGGGACAGGGCGGGGGTGGTGGGAGGAATTCTGGGACCATTGGTGGTGGAAAATGGACACTGGTGGAAAGATGGGTACTCAACCATTGTATGACTGAAATGCAAGCACAAAAGTTTGTAAGTCTGTAACTGTATCCCATGGTGATTCACTAATAAAAAAATTTAAAATAAATAAATAAAAAATAAAAAATCATGTAGCAGAAAAGATATAGACATATAAACTTTTTAGAATACAAAATTGGATTCATGAATATATGAAGAAAAAGGGATAGCAGGCACATAAATTGCATGAGAGGTCAATTTTGTGGTGAAAAACAATGAAATTTTTAAAAAATTCAATTTTTATGATGCTCACAAAAATCAAGTACATTTAAAATTTCAACACAAATCCCACCACTACTATACCTTCCCGTAATGGATTTTTTAATAAAAACAACATAGAACACACACAGTATGTTCTATATTAATTCATTTTAATGATTAACTCCTGAAGCTCATATATTATAGGAACTAAAGAGTTAGTACAGGATGTAAACTGCTTTCCTTCCATGCAGCTTATGCCCATCTTATTGAAACTAATTCTTGTTTGTAACTCCAGGCCTTGTCTGGCCTTAGATAGTTCCTTATGCTGAATAATAAAAAAAAGTTAATTAAATTTGCTTTTACACAACTCTGATAGGTGCTGCATAATCTGATGTAAAGAAGATTAATACTTCTGTTAAGGAACTTACAATTTAATGGGATAAACAATGGCAAATAAAATGGATTTTAGTTAAGATATAGTCTAACATAAGGTAAAGGCCCTCCCGTTGATCGTCGATTTGCTCGAGCGGGCCCAGTAACGTCTCCATTGGAGACTTTGTTGTTACTGTGTCTGGCATATCGAATACTCTCGGTAGCTTGCCGGGCTCTCTGAACATAAATGTGACATATCAGAGTAGAGAGGGAAACAGAGCTCCTGAAATAATGAGTAGATAAGAAAGAGTTCATAGCTGGGAGTCAAGAGGACTGAATATTTTTTTATTGAAGTAACACTGTAGCACTGTCCTCCAGTTGTTCATCTATTAGCTCAAGTGGGCACCAGTAAAGTCTCCATTGTGAGACTTGTTGTGACTGGTTTTGGCATATCGAATACATCATGGGTAGCTTGCCAGGCTCTTCTGTGCAGGCGGGATACTCTCGGTAGCTTGCTAGGCTCTCCAAGAGGGGCAGAGGAATCGAACCCAGATTGGCAGCATGCAAAGCAAACGTCCTACCCGCTGTGCTATTGCTCCAGCCCTTTATGGAAGTAACACCACTATATTAACATCAGAATATAATGTTGTGGGTTTTAGACAAAACCTGACAGTGCTCAGAGGCTATTTCTGTCTCTGTTCTTAGGAGCAAATCCTAGCGATACTTGGGTGTCCATTTCTGGTATGGGAATCAAAATGGTCAAGTGTTGGACAACATTGAGTTGTCCTTGCTCCTCCCGCATGGATCTTAGAGTTATTCAGCCACTCTAACAACAGTACCCCTGAGGCACACCCAATTCCATCAAGCACTAATAATCTTACATTGCTTTTCTCTTTCCTTTATGTCATTTGCATGGTTTATTTAGCAATGTCTTTTTTTGTGTAGACACGGAAAGACAGTTCATGCTGCGCTTTGTAACATCAGAGTTAATTGACTCCAAAATAATATTTACTTCTAGGCATCCATATTTACTTGACTTAAGCCTAAATTGCCCTTAGTTCCTAGCACTCCAAAAGCAGGGCCCCAACGATGGATGCAGGGCAAGCTGTAAGCTTCCCTGGCATTGAAAGGAGACAAGCACCATAAGTATAAGTTAAGAGCACGATCATGGAACAAACTCTGTAATGATCCAAAATGAAATAACCGAATAAGGGCCTTGCTGGGGTTAGGAAAGACTAACATGGCCCGAGGACTGTGGTCTGGAATATATAGTGAGATATCCCCAGGAAGAGCCAATCTTTAAGCTTAATATGTCTCTTACTGTGTTCATACAAAATGGCTAGAAATATTATAAGAAGTAAATTTATTATGATTGTTTAAAAGGATTACTAGCTGAGGAAAGGAAAAAGCAATACACCCTGAATAGAATCCTGCCCTTGAGCGGATCTCCTGAGGATTGCTGAACCCTTAGATGAGATTTTGTCCTTTTCCTTTTTCCTGAGGGTGTGGCTTTACATCTCTTTGTTGTTATGATAATGTTCAACCCCTCCTTTGTGTATCCCCAGCTTTCATTTCTATATTTCTATATAACTATGCTGTAAGGGGTAAGAGGGGACTAAACATTGAAGACTGAAGGATGAGAACTGAGACTTTGGGACTAGAAGGAGGACTAGATGACAATGATGACTGGAAGTAGAGAACTCAGAGATTATGACGAGATGAGGAAGAAAAATGTAATGAGGTACAGGACTTTGAAGTCTACAAGGAGACTAGGATAATCGAACTATGATAACTGGGACTATGACCAAAACTATGACTATGATTGTACTGTAAGGGTGAGATCGGATTACCTAAGGAAGAGGAGAGAAATAAACTGACTACCGACTGGCCTGAGTTCCACTTTCTGTTCCTCTGTTGGTTCTGGTCTTTTGTCCGTCTGCTGCCATGGACCAACCTGAGAAGACACCTCTAGGCCACCAAACATTCGAGTTCCCCATGTGCCCATGTGCCTTTTTCTCTTGTAAACTTACAGCCAGGGAAAACAGGAGCTAGGAGGACTGATCAATGGTTGGATCTAACTACAGTGTGTGAGGAACTGAGGATAGGTAAGATAGAGAAGAGACCAGTGTGACAATAATAGCAGGGAATGATCACACTGGACAAGGCATGAGTGTTAAAAGTAGGTAAAGGGACAGTCTTAAATAACCTTTCAGTATCCATATTTCAAACCATAAAGGCCAAGGGGGGGGAGAGGGAGGGAGAAAGGGAGAGAGAGAGAGAGAGGGTGGGGGGGAGAGAGAGAGAGAGAGAGAGAGAGAGAGAGAGAGAGAGAGAGAGAGAGAGAGCCTAAGTGTCTGCCATTGAGGAAGGCAGGGAGTGGGGGGTGGGGGAAGGGGGGAGGGAACCTGGGGACACTAGTACTGGAAAATGTACACTGATAGAGGAATGGGTGTTGGAATACTGTGTGACTGAAATGCAATCACCAACAGCTTTGTAAGGGTCTATCTCACAGTGATTCAATAAAGAAGTTGTTTTTTTTTTAAAGAGCTTGTTTAAAGGACAGCAATTTACATATATATACATATATACATATATATATATATATACACACACACACACGTAGATGTATAGTGGCCTCAAATACTACTGGGCACGACCAACACCTTCCCCAAAACTATTTGTGTCCATGTGTGTATGCATACGTGTTGCTATTATCAGAATCAAAGTCTCATACATTCAAAACATGCACTCTTCCATTGAGATGCAGTCCCCAGGCTTCCACTCCTGAATTTTAAGATCGTAATGGTGACACATATTAAACTGGAGTATAAGCTAGTGGCTCAATGTCAGATCACCACATAAAGCATACAGTCATGCTTTCTGATAATTCAAACATACTTGGTCATACCAAGGCATGTGATTTATTAAAAATAATCTGATGTTTCGCATCTGTAGAAAGAGTACTCACTTAACATTTAATAAATTTGTCACAATTTAATCTAGATTTTATTATAAATTTTCTCATTCATCATAAGTTTCTTGTTCAAAATATTTATTTGAAAAGTTTTACTTATGATACATATAATGTAGACAATTTATGAATGCTAAGTAAAAGTCTCACAATGGAGACGTTACTGGGCCTGCTCGAGAAAATTGATAAGCAACGGAAGGACAGTGACAGTGACAGAAATGTGTGGCTGACATGGGTTCGATTCCTCCATCTCTCTTAGAGAGCCCGGAAAGCTATCAAAAGTATCCCGCCCGCATGGCAGAGCCTGACAAGCTACCCATGGTGTATTTGAAATGCCAAAAACAGTAACAACAAGTCTCACAATGGCGACATTACTGGTGCCCACTTGAGCAAATTGATGAACGATGAGATGACAGAGCAACAGCGCTACAGGGTAAGTAAATGCATTTATACTATATTAAGTCTAAATAATAAGCCAAATTTTGTTAATACTTTAATAATATTAATAACTTCTCACCTTTGGATTGATAGTACACAGAAACAATTTATAATAGTAATAATGAATTAGTCAAAATATTTTAAATTATATGAACATCTGATCATATTTTATGCATAAAATTATATAAAATAACAAAGATTATATTTAAAGTAATGAATAAATGAGATGATGTTTATGGCAGTCTATCTTCTTGATGTTTATATTTTGCTTGAAGAGATACTGAATGAATATTTTAAAATGTTAAATATAAATTTATTATTGTTGTGAATCTATGAGAGTATGAGAGCATATAACAATAAACAACAAAAATCATTCAAGCTCAATGGGTTCATGAACAATTGTGGTAGCTAATGACTGAACTTAACCGATTGTCCAAAGAAAATTGTTTAAAAACTCTTTTAAATAATACTTTTAAAAAGCAGGAGTGTGTTGTACATTTCAGGTAAAGAGAGTATCAAATGTTCCTTACTGTGTCTACAATTAGGTCCCCAGTAAGGAACTGAATAAAGCCCAATGATATTGATATCCAAAGATCAGAGATCAAATAAGGTATCAGCTAAGTCTGGAGACAGACGCAAGTGTTTATTAATGACACTGTAGGCCTTTATAAGTGAATTTTGTCAAAGTTCAAAACACAATGGTAAAGCACTTAGGCTTTCCAGCAAGGTAATGACATAGATTATTGAACTTCTAAAACATTAAAGTGACTTAATTACAAATAATTCCATATCAATATAAAATATAAAAGGTATGTATAAATGATAAGTTATTGTAATAGGAAGGATAGTGATAATATAGCTTCAATTAGGAAAGGGATAGTAAAAATAAACATAAATTTAGAGTGAAAGAAGGTAAACATAATATAAACATTAATATATAAACATGCCAGAGTCTCGTTCGTTATCGGAATTAACCAGACAAATCGCTCCACCAACTAAGAACGGCCATGCACCACCACCCACGGAATCAAGAAAGAGCTATCAATCTGTCAATCCTGTCCGTATCTGGGCCAGGTAAGGTTTCCCGTGTTGAGTCAAATTAAGCCGCAGGCTCCACTCCTGGTGGTGCCCTTCGTCAATTCCTTTAAGTTTCAGCTTTGCAACCATACTCCCCTAGGAACCCAAAGACTTTGGTTTCCTGGAAGCTGCCCGGCGGGTCATGGGAATAACGCCACCGCATCGCCAGTAGGCATAGTTTATGGTCGGAACTACGAATGCCCCCGGCTGTCCCTCTTAATCATTGCCTCAGTTCCGAAAACCAACAAAATAGAACTGCGTTCCTATTCCATTATTCCTAGCTGCGGTATCCAGGCGGCTCGGGCCTGCTTTGAACACTCTAATGTTTTCAAAGTAAATGCTTCGGGCCCCACGGGACACTCAGCTAAGAGCATCGAGGGGGCGCCGAGAGGCAAGGGGGGTGATGTGCGGTAGCTCGCCTCACGGCGCACCGCCTGCCCGCTCCCCAGATCCAACTATGAGCTTTTTAACTGCAGCAACTTTAATATACGCTATTGGAGCTGAAATTACTGCTGCTGCTGGCACCAGACTTGCCCGCCAATGGATCCTCGTTAAAGGATTTAAAGTGGACTCATTCCAATTACAGGGCCTCTAAAGAGTCCTGCCCCCACGCCTGGCTGTCCTCGCCGGGGCCCCGTGGAAGGAGCAGGTTGAGTTTCCCTCCCCGCCCCAACCAGGGCTCCAGCAGCCAAAGACCTCCAGAACCATGCTGAGACCACTCTCCGCACACATGAAGGTACCGGCAGAGGAACAAAGGCATGCGGGTCCTGGGGCTGAGATCTCCAAGCCTGCTCGGATCGGGGCTGAGCATCCTCCACCCAGATCCTCCAAATTCCAGTAGGTAGGGGTCACACCCACCAACTGGCCCCCTGGCACCATGTAATCCCATCAACAGCCAAGACCCAGAGACTATAAAACCCAGCTCCCAGAAGCAACATCTTATTATCTCATTCTTACTTTGGACAACCTGGCAGGCTACCAAATGTAACCTGCCCACACAGTAGAGTCTGCCAAACTCCCCATGATGTACCCAATATGCCAAATAAGGTAAAGGTAAAGGTAAAGGCCCTCCCGTTGATCGTCGATTTGCTCGAGCGGGCCCAGTAACGTCTCCATTGGAGACTTTGTTGTTACTGTGTCTGGCATATCGAATACTCTCGGTAGCTTGCCGGGCTCTCCGAGAGGGGCGGAGGAATCGAACTCGGGTCGGCCATGTTGGCCGCTTGTAAGGCGAACACCCTACCCGCTGTGCTATCGCTCCAGCCCTTAATATGCCAAATACCAGTAACAATGATGGTTCTTATTCTCCTAACTCTGAAAGAGCCTTGAATATGGCACTTTTTAAAAAATCTCAGGGCTAGGACAAAGGAGACGTTACTGGGGCCTGCTCAAGGCAATCGATGAATAACAGGATGGTTATGATCCTGATCGTGATATAAACATAATAAACATAATTATTGATTAGATAAATGAATTTTCTTTGTCACACTAAAATAATATACAAAATTATTACCATGGTAATGTTTTATACATTATATTATTCTGCCAGATAAAAAGTTCTTCCATTGGGTTATTAGTCTGACTGGCATTTTATTATATAGAAAGCATTTAATCAGAGATCTCATTGGTAGAAGTCACATATGACAAACTCTTACCTTCAAGAAATTTATAACTTCTAAGATGAAATATAGTATTATAGTATTACCTGTATTTCTGACAATTCTGTGAGATAGTTAATATAATTCCATTTTACTTTGCAAATACTGAAACCCAGTGTGTTTTCAAAGATGGCTCAGCTAGGGAATGACAGAGGGTTTTAGCCACATTCTTTTTTTATGATTTCCCTAGTTCTTTGCTTATTCTTAGAAAGAATAATGATTTATCTGGATCCCTGCTGATCCCTTGTGGCACCTACCTTGCTACCCAACAGTATCCGTCTAACAAGCTTAATCCTAAGTAATCCCTTTGGGGAGGTGCTACATTTTAGCTCCAAGTTGGCAACCTGTTGTATCATCTATCTTCATAAACAAAATAGATTAAATATTTTCATAGGTGTTGGAAACACTATGTAAGAGCCAATGTATGATAACTCTCTGTGAACTAAAACAGACCATTGAGAAAAATAATATTTGTATAAATCCTTTCATTGTAGATTATTGGAAGAGTGGGAGTATCAAGATGAAATTAAGTCTACCCCTCACATTTCACAGACTTAAAAAAAATAAGGTCCATGGACAGGTGATATAAACTGTTATTATATAAACTCTTGCTATTTCAAATATATTTATTGAATAGGTAGTACCAGCATCCCATTAAAACTTGTTAGAAATGGAGTGTTCCAGGTTCTGTGATACACTTATCAAATCAGATTTCACTTTTTATTAAGATACCCAGTATGGTGAAGTTTGATAAAGTTTAAGAAGCACTGACATAAAAAAGTAGATATAGGGGCTGGAGAAATACTACAGCAAGCAGGGCTTTTTCCTTGCTTGTGGCTGATCCAGGTTTGATTCCCAGCACCACATATGATCCTCGGAGCCCCAACAGGAATGATCCCTGAGAGCAATGCCAGTAAATAAGCCCTAAACATCACTGCATGTGATCAAAAAACAAAATAGCTAAATAAACAAAAAAAAGGTAAAACCAAATAAATCTCTACCAATGATAACGGGAGTGATAGTACGGCAGGTGGGGCATTTGCCTTGCACATGGCCGACCGGGGTTCGATTCCTACATCCCTCTTAGAGAGCCTGGCAAGCTTCTGAGAGTATCCCGCTGCACGGCAAAGACTGGCAAGCTACCCGTGACATATTTGATATGCCAAAAACAATAACAACAAGTCTCACAATGGAGACGTTACTGGTGTCTGCTCGAGCAAATAGATGAACAATGGGAGGACAGTGCTACGGTGCTATAGATAACTCAGAGTGACCTGAAATCTTATGCTGCCATTCTTCCTTTATGTCTAAGCTTTTATCTTCTTGGTGCCTTCCTTTAAAAGAAAGAGTATTTTGACCTTGAAACACCCTGATAATAATAAAAACACAAGTAATGTAGAGTAATATTTATCCAAGTTGGCATAAAAACCCTAAATAAAATTTATTAAAATGGACATATTGCTTATAAACTCTGAGATTCAGTTTGCCTCATTACAAACTAAAAATAATGAACAAGCTTATCATATTAAAAGATTGGTGTTAGGGTAGCTATAAATCTTTGGTCTTTAATATTCAAATGTTTACTCTATGTAAAAGATTTATGTTCTTTCCTCAAAGAGCTTCTCATAAATAAAGACTTGTAAGAAAAACTCAGGAAAATTGAGTAAGGGTGATGGAATAAGATAAACAAACTACATCAGGAAAGTGAATTTCAAGAAATACATCATATAAATTTAAATGTTTTAACTATTTCTCTAAAACAAGAATAATGTTAAAAACCTATAAACAAATGTTATTTCAATTTTTAAAATGGATTGCACTGCACTGCACTGTCCTCTCGTTGTTCATCGATTTGCTCGAGTGGGCCCAGTAACCTTTTCATTGTGAGACTTGTTGTTACTGTGTTTGGCATATTGAATACGTCATGAGTAGCTTGCCAGGCTTTTGCCGTGTGGGCGAGATACTCTCAGTAGCTTGCTGGGCTCTCCGAGAGGGGCAGAGGAATCAAACCTGGCTCGGCCAGCCAGCTGTGCGCAAGGCAAATACCCTACTGCTGTGCTAACGCTCCAGCCCTTTAACATGCAAAAACAAATAAAATTTAAAAGTTCTAAATAAATTTTTATGTCATCGATGATAAAAAAAAAAACTTGCAAAGGAAAAAAATATTAACAGAAGTATTCTGAGTTCTGGGCTGGAGCGATAGCACAGCGGGTAGGGCGTTCGCCTTATACGCGGCCAACATGGCCGACCCGAGTTCGATTCCTCCGCCCCTCTCGGAGAGCCCGGCAAGCTACCGAGAGTATTCGATATGCCAGACACAGTAACAACAAAGTCTCCAATGGAGACGTTACTGGGCCCGCTCGAGCAAATCGACGATCAATGGGAGGGCCTTTACCTTATTCTGAGTTCTATACAATAAAGCAGAACACTGTCACTGTCACTGTCCTCCCATTGTTCATCAATTTGCTTGAGTTGGCCCAGTAACATTGTGAGACTTGTTACTGTGTTTAGCATATCGAATACGTCATGGGGAGCTTGCCAGGCTTTGCTGTACGGGCAAAATACTCTCAGTAGCTTGCTGGGCTCTCTGAGAGGGGCGGAGGAATCAAAACTCGTGTCGGCCATGTTGGCTGCATGCAAGGCAAACGCCCTACCTGCTGTGCTATCGCCTCAGCCCAAAGCAGAACAAACACATAATAATAATGGTAATAGCCAGCTAATATAGACAACAAATATACCAGATATTTGTTGTCTGCAGAAAATGGTGCAAATATGTCATATCTTTAACTTTCAGGTATTAGTATACTCTTTATAGTTTTGCCTGGAAACTTATAATTCCCAATCTTGACTTTCTCTACTATCTGCCAAACATAAAATTCTAGATTTGTCTGCCAAGTTTCAACATAAACACTATTGATTCTATTTTAACTCACTTCCCGCCTGCCTTTCCCCTATTTTTTAACGCCCACCCTACCTCCAGTTCTATCGATAAGTATTCCATATTTAGATGTACTATTCATTTTCCTCATACTTAAAAAAGGTCCAAGAAATGTGTCTTTCAGTAAAGTAACTCTTGTTCTAAAATCCCTGTCTTAGCCAAGAACTTTATCTTCTAAGAGAGATTCTTATGCAGCTAGAATTTAGTCTTAAGCAACATACAGATATTTATAAATATTTTTTATAAATATTTTTCATAAAGATCATTCTAGAGCACTTTAGAGCCTTAGAATTTGTTTTAATTTCAACAGTCTAGGATAAGACAAAGAAAAATCATATATTTTATCCAATCATTTTATATAAACTAAACTTCAGTGTGCCCATGCCAAGCAAATCTGAGCATTACAACAGAAATTTTATTGTCAGTTTCATTGGAGGAGCTACATAACACCAAAGTGTGACTCTCCACACCTTTATAATACAGTTTTTGTGTCTTCACAATTGGACGAAGATAAGCTTTTGAAAAATTTATCTCCACGTTTTATTTAAGTAAAGTTCCTTCCTTCCTTCCTTCCTTCCTTCCTTCCTTCCTTCCTTTCTCCCTCCCTCCCTCCCTCCCTCCCTCCCTCCCTCCCTTTCTTCTTCCTTTCTCCTTGCTCCTTCCCTCCCTCCCTCAGCACCTCCCTCCCTCCACATCCAGCAGTGCTCAGATCTTACTCCTTGCTATTTGCTGTCTCCTGATAATGTTGTGGTACTTTATACAGGGCTAGGGATCAAACCAGGACCAACCACATGCAAAATCATCATCCTAACCCCTGCACTATGTATTCATCACAAATTAAATTATTAACTTTGTACGCAAGTTACTTGACTTTTAAGAATACTTCTTTGATTTTGAAAATTGGGCAATATTTTTTTCAGAACTTAATAGTATATATCACTGTGATCCAAAATTGCTCCAGGAAATAAAATAAAAAGTCAATCTCTCATCAGAATGTACTATCATTTTGTCAGGTGTGATGGGTGGACCACACCTGAATGTTCTTGGGGTTTACTCTTGAATTTCCTCACCTTTCCCAAGCTTGTGTTCATGGTTATCAGAGTGAAAATGATTTTTTATCTATCCTGTGGTCAAAGTAATGCTATATGCACACCAAACTCAAATTCCTTTTTCTCCCTTAAGACATACTTAAGAATGTATTTCTCAACTTTCCCAGAGGTTGACCTATGGCTATTCAAAGAGAGATTTTTCATTGTCTATTTGCTAATTTTATGTAAAGATCTGTAGAGTTAACTTCCTCTACTAATCTATATACATTAAACCTAAGTGAGATCAACTATAAAAAAAGTTTAATTGAATCACCAAGAGATAGATACAAAGTTGTTTGTAATTTTCAGCCATACTATGTTCTAATAGTTATCCTTTCACCAGTGCACATTTTTTAATTGAATCACCATGAGAACAGTCACAAAGCCTTTCAGTTCAAGTCTCACTTGGTCATACAATGATCAAACACCCGTCCCTTCACCAGTGCACATTATCCACCACCAAGAACCCCAGTGTATCCCCCTCCCACCCACCCCCTGCCTTTGTGGCAGATTTCCACTTTACTCTCTCTCTCTACATTGATCACATTCAATATTATGACAAAAGCCCTAACATTATTATTTGAAATTTTCCCCAACATTCAGACTTGCCAAAAAGTCATCATTAGATAATTTGTTTTCTATTGCTGATTATGAAGAGCATAGTATGTTGTGCGGCCACAATAGCGGCCATGCAAATTTGGATTTCTAATATTTTAATAATAAACCTAGAGAGATTATTGCCAAAAATCCCTGGGTTCCGAGATTGTTTTGTGTGCCTCTGGGATCATGGTCATTCAGAAGCTGGAGGAGGCATTTGAGGGTGGCAACCCAAAGCATTGTTGTGGCAGGGAGCAGGGCTGATTCCACCCACCATCCCACAAGGGTCCACGTGCCTTGTCAATGCAGTCTCATACCTGGCTGTTCATTAGGCTCTATAAGATGCAGGCCACTGTGCCACAGCCGCAAGGGGGGACAGGTGGAGGGACAGACACCCTTCCCTTCCCAGGGTGGCATAGCACCATAGTTAAATGCACAGTCAAGATGCATTTCAGTTGGGCATTATATTTTGCTCAGATTTCCCCACCACCATTCAAGCCTGCCTTCAAGGGACAGATGCTAGATCATTTACTTCCATTGCTCACTTTGCATTATCAGGAAATGTCGTGTGGCCGCTTATGTGGCCTCGCGGTTCGGAAAATAGTTCTGGTGCCTGCATACCAGAGCCATGCTAGTAGAAGCTCATGGTCACTGAGATTCCATTGGGAGAAGGCAGGGAGACAGCACTTACCCCATCTGAGACCTCCTGGTGATATCAGCTCAGTATGGGACCTGGAGAATTCTCCGGGAGTTGTGGAGCCCACCAGCCAGTTTTCTTTGCTGCTGTGTGCTGTAAGATGGCGCTGGGGGCGGGTTATGGGCATGACTTCCAGAATCAGAGGTTGCCCAGTAAACGGGGTGGTCCCCATGTGGTTCGAAAAATAGTCCTGGTGCCTGCTTACCAGTGCCATGTTTGTAGAAGCTCATGGAGACCAGGATTCCTTCGGGAGAAGGCGGGGAGACAGCACCTATGCCATCTGGGACCTCCCGGTGGTATCGGCTCAATATGGGTCCCAAAACATTCTCTGGGAGTTGTGTAACCCACCAGCCGGTTTTCTTTGCTGCTGTGTGCTGTAAGATTTCATCACCAGTGCACATTTCCCCTTACTATCCACGAGTTCAAAAGTTGGTGTGAAACGCACTTGGTGGTTGAGAACTGCACCCCAGGCCTCTCCAGCAGAGGAACAAAAAAACAGGGGACTTCAAAGATAGATGGTAAAAATAGCCTATTTAATGCAGAGCTGTGAGCATACATATAGAATATCTGTGGGGGTTAGAGTATAGGGCTGCATGTAGGTGTGTTTGATCACTTACAGAGGTAAAGTGTTTCAACAGAGACAATTTCTTGGGGAAATTTACTCAAGGAAACACTGTGTCTCTCAGAGACATTTATGTTGATTTTATCTTTCTCTTTAGTTATGCATATTAAGCAATTAAAATTACTTCTTATTAATACTTGCAGTTATTTGGATAAACACGGTAAGAGATATAAATTCCAAAACTTAGTTCACTGGGCTTTAAGGGCAAGCAAGACTTTTACCATAAATCCCAGATTAAGTCATCAGAATGGTTCAGCTTTTTTCTTCCTCATGGGGGTCCTGTCTCTAAAGTCACAACAGCTTGCATCAATATTCTGCTTTTATGATTTCTATACTGACCCATTTTGATTCTGGGGTATGCCCCTCATCCAAGGTCCATCCAAGTCCCACAGTGAGGAACCCCCTTTTTGGTGTGTTAGGAACTATAGCAACCTAAACCTGAGTTAAGTAATTATGATGGATGTCCAGGAGTAGATTTTTAACAGGGTCAATCAACTCACAAATATTAGGAGCATAGCACTAATGGTCTTTCTGTGTTTAAGCAAAGAAAGTTGCTCTATAGTAAAATACGAAAAGGTTACAATGGAAATAAGAAAGCAACTAATTCACTACAAATACAATGAGTTACCAGAAAAGTTTGACTTATAAATAACCAAGCCTGTCTTGGGGAATGAGAAGTAAAGCACAAAGGAAAGGTTAAAGATAAGCTCTGGGGATTAGGGGTGCTCCAAAAGCCCTGTAAGCTTCTCTTTGAGAAGGAAAATGGGCAATTTACTGATGAATCCTAAAACACTTAGAGTCAATATCCAACAACTAATGTCCCCAGTTTTCCTCCCACCCTATCCCCTTGCATTGCCCCTCAACCTGTCTCTCTGATAGATCTCTCTCCCTCTCTCTCTCTCTCTCTTCCTCTTTCTCTCTCCCTCTCCTCTCTCTCACTCTGTCTCTCTCTCTTACCCCACCCCCTCTCTTTCCTTTAAGGCATTGTGGTTTGCAATACTGTTACTAAAAGGGTATCATGAAAATCATTTAATCTCCTCCCAGCACTAAGTTTTTGTCCAGAGTGATCATTTCCAATTATCATTGTCATAAAGGTGACATCTCTGTCCTAATTGCGCTCTCTTTCCCCCTTTGTGGCAAGCTTCCTACCATGGATCAGTCATCCTGAAAATTGTTTCTACTCTCTTTGGACATTATCACATAGTATTTTTTTTATATACAGCAAATAAGTGCAATCATTTTATGTTTGTCCTTTTCTGACTAATTTCACTCAGCATGATACTCTCCATGTCCATCCATATATAAGCAAATTTCACGAGTTCATTTTTCCTAATTGCTGCATCGGGTTCCATTGTGTAGATGTACCATAATTTCTTTATCCAATTAGCTGTTCTCAAGCTTTTGGATTGTTCCCAGATTTTGACTATTGTGAATAGTGCTTCATTGGACAGATGACTTTTCTGCATTGTGCTTTGGGGACATATTACTGGGAGTGATATATATTATCATTGGAATTTCAGAGTAGTTAATTTTGACAAAGTTAAGAAAAATAAACAATCAATGATTATTTTTCTGTATTATCTTACTCAATTTTAGCTTTCACATCTAAGTTTGTATTTGTGATATCATATTATTTTGTTTTAAAGCATTCCTCCAAAATGAAAAAGCACAAGATCCCTCATACTTGAATATCACTCTCACGTAGCATTTATCACTTGCAATGTTTGAACTCTCAGCCAGTTCCAATGTGACACAATGAGAGTTATTCTGTTTTCTGCTTCACCAAATTTAGGTCCATGATAGGGAGTAACCCTAGGTATGAAGTCAGCAGAAGCTTGGTATAGTGCAAAGAGTGCAGTGTTTCTGTCAATGAATAGGGCTTGATTCAACTTCTTTTAGCACTTTCATCTCAACTGTTTTTAAGAAAATGAGGCACTATGACTTTTGACAAATTATTTAATTTACTGAGTCTTAGATTTCATCTGTGAAAATTAGTAAGAATATATGAGCTAACAATTATAAGGGGGGAAATTAAAAATTGCTGTAGACAACAGAACTAAAAGTACGTGTTTTAAATGAAGTTATATATAGTAGAATTAGGATTTGAAGCCTTGATATTATGACCCAAGGCATATGCTTGATTCCTGTTATCATTATACCATGATGACTCTTGAAAATACCACTATGGCTTCCTGTTATTACATACATGTATATGAAAAAGAATTTTTCTTCTACTTCTCTTGAAAAAGAATTGGTATCATTTCTAACAGGCCTATTTTCATGCCTCAATTTATATAGTGAAATCATTGGAGTGGCCGATTATCCGATTAAACAGATTCAAGTCATCCTAGATTTATCTGATACTAATAGTTATTTATGTCTTTATCTTTCAGAAATACAAACTAAAATATTTATGGAATAATCTGAGCAATGTGTGATTCATTTCAAAGCAAAAGACAGGGAGAGGAAGTAGGAGGAATTGAATAATTCTGCTAGTTTATTAAAAAAAGAAAATTAGGAACTGGAAAGATAGTACAGCAGACATGGCACTTGATTTTCATGCAGCTAACCTAGGTTCAATCCCTGACTAGACATATGCCCCTTTTGATTCCCATTGGGAGTAATCCCTGATCACAGAGCCAGGAGTAAATCTTGTCAACCACCCTGTATGCCCGTAAACAAACAAAAAGTTAAAAAGAAAAATAATTGGTCATTCATTTATTGCTGTTCCTGGACCATGAGTACATAAGGTTTATTACATTCTTTTTGCCTACTGTCATATATAGAGGAAAATTTCCTGAGCAAAAGAGTGGGGGGAAAATACCATCTTAAATGCAAATAGAATTTTATTCCAACCCTTCCTCAATTTGCCTCTTGGCATTTATTATTTGAATCATTTATTTTCAATTTTTGAGATAACTACAAAATCAAAAATAATTGGGATATGACAATAATATTAACAAAAGTATTTTTTGAAATACTTTTTTATGTCTGTTCTAGTGCCAATTTTCTTTCACTGTCTTAGTTGATCTTTATAAGAAATATATGAAGTGTGCACTCATATTTATTTTATGGACTAGTAATCTAAGGTCAAAGAGGACTAAGAAGCCTGACCAAAGGTGACAATGTGTGAAATGTTCAATTTCTTTTGTATGCCTTAACCACAATGCTATCTTTTTTCAGAGACTCTGATGTTGTGTCTCAGAAGATGCAAAGTTACAAAAATCACTACTGAGTTGCAGGAGGAGGAAGTCTGGTAAAAACAAAGAAAAGGGCAGAATCTCCCGACCCCGTGCCAGGCTATCTTCACTGGGTCACCCTGGTGGGGAGAGGGTTGAGTTTCCCTCCCTGACCCAGAGACTCAGCAGCCAAAAACCTCCAGAACCCAGCTGTAGCCATGTTCAAGGCCACTCTCAAAATGCTTCGACAAGCCTCACCCATGAAGAAACCCACAGAGGAACCCAGGTATGCAGGACCCGTGGCTGAGATCTCCAAGCCTGCTCAGATCAGGACCAGGCCTCCTCCACCCAAGTCCTCAGTTTTCCAGTAGCTTGGCAGTCGCACAGCCCCCACTCCCCACCCCAGGCGCTATGTAATCTCATCAACGGCCAAGATCCAGAGACTATAAAATAAAGCTCATGGACGAGAGTAATGCAGTATTTTCTGGAGTGCACAGTTGCATTTGCAGCTGTGCGACCTCTTATACTCTAGCCCACTGATGTACCTAAAGTAGCACATGTATGTTTGGTTTTAACATACTTGCTTGTATTCTTGTATATACAGGCTTAAATGGCCCCTGAATGAAATACAACCTGCACACACTGCCCTCTTATTGTGGTGGGAAGATGCTTACTGGTTGGGTGGGTGTTTGAATATTATCTGTAGTGAACTATTGTGAACTAATTTATGAAAATAAAATTGTAAAAAAAATAAAATAAAGAAATGATGCTGTTTGTTTGGATACAATATACCAAAACTGAAGAATACATATTATATGTTCTTTGTACATGTGCAGTATGGCAAAAATACTTGATGAATTCATATCTTTCCTTTTAGGAACTTGAATCCAAAATAAGAGAACACAAATGTCAACAGATGTAATGAGGCATTTATTTTTATATAAGAATTAAAAGGACAAAACCACAATAAAATATGCACAAAAACAGACTACAAACACTGATTTAACATTTTTTTATACTTGTACATGACAAAAGCAAAAAATATTTCTATTTATGACTTTGATCCTCAAAGAAGAATTGACTTCATAAGCTAACAGACATTTGTTTCTATGAGGCATCAAAAAGTGAACCCTGAAGATCTGGAAAACAAGAAATGTACTACAAAATAAGAGAAAAAATGGAATTTTAGTATCAGTATAATTTGAGAGAAAGGCATAAGATACCAGCTGAGGGTGAAAGCCTGAAAGTTCATGAAGGATACTGTAGATTATGAAAATAAACTCTGATCTCAGAACAGTTATAGGGGAACATGCCTATGAACCTCAAGAGAACACATTCTAAAAGGATCAATTCACAGACTCATGGTGGGATAAAGAGGGAATTATTATTTTTAGGCAAATGACTATAAAACTAGATGTTTTGAAAAGATTCCAGATGGCTTGTGATATAACATTTCCTACCACGCAGTGAAAACACCAAAGAAAATAGGGAACAGAAGAAAATGGTCAGAGGTCATTGTAAAATACTGATCTGGTATTTTGTACTGGCAATTATAACAGTCACGAAGGCTTAAATACCTTAATAGATCTGATCTGTGTCATTGGAATGTTTACCTAGAGCTTAGTGACTAGGAACCTTTTGAATCTTCCACTCAGAAACCATTAAGTCACAAAAAGCAGGTTCATATTGTTAAGGTGCAAAAACCTTGACAAGTACAGGACAATATGCCTGTCATGTTGAAACATTTTAGGTTTCCCTAAAAAAACAGAAACTTACCTACGGTCCTGCCCACTCAGATAGGTCAGCAGAAGAGACTCCAAGACAAACTTGTTCTCTGAGAAAGAAGCAATTTCTTTTTTCCTCATCTGAAGTCTTGGCTATTTATTTTAGGTAGGTCAATCTGAGAGCATATCCTACCACCTGGATATTTGTTTTATCAACTATTTGGGGGTTCTGGGGTCTTCTCAAGCGTGCTTTGGATCCCATGGTCCACTCCCAGTGATACTAGATCTGATAGTATGAATACCTGATAGATATCTAGGTATGGAGAGATGGTGATGGACCCAGAGATTGCTGGGACTATCAAGACCACTTAACAGTTGCTCAGGGATCATACTGTGCTAGAGACCAAACTAAGGACTTGTAATGTACAAGGCATTCACTCAGTCCCATAGCCATATTCATATATAGTAAATTTTCTCCAAATTTGTGAGTAATGTGGTCATAAGTTTCATAAGATGAAATTGGGTAATAATGAACCTTCACAGAGTTTATATTATCTGTTGGGGTTATCATAATAGTTAAGTTCAAATCATATATCCCAAATTTGAAGGACTCAAAATTCATTCTTATTAATTCCAAACAACTTAACAGCATTATTTTAGCAGTTAAAGGGATTTTTAAACTTCACACAGGGAAAACTTTTCCTGTAAAGGAACAGATGATAATTATTTTCTACTTTGTGAGTTATAGAATCTGTCACAACTATTCAGTGCTGCAGCTGTTGCACAGAATCAGCCATAGACAATTTTTAAATTAATGGGTGTGGCTAAATTTCTTTCTTTCTTTCTTTCTTTCTTTTCTTTTTTCTTTTTTTTTTTAACAAAATCAGGCAGAGGATTGAATAGGGACCACAGATTATATTGGTGAATCTCAGTACAAGGATGTCAGTAGAAAACTACCTCATGCCTCTTACAGATTATTTCCAACTTCATTTATCGTTAATGACATATGTAGTAAATTTCAGATCCAATAGCAATTAGTTTCTTGAAGTTTAGAGCAACAATGCAGAGAACCACAAACTCCTGAACTGATAGTTTTTACAAATAATGAAAACTACTACAGTGCAGTGAATTCTAAAACTAACAGAATGACATCTGAATTGCCATCCAGTTTAGCAATGTATCATTATAACAGAGCTTGTTTTTTAGCACATGCAGACTTAGAAACATTGAGACACTTTTAAAGTATGTTTTAACTAGCCGATGTTTACTCTTAGTGCCATTCTAATTTTCATCTATCCCCTACATTCAATATTTTACTGACGTGATCAGCAGTCTCTTGGTGAAACCTTTTCTTTCAAAGCTGTTATTTTCCCCTGACATCTAGGGTATCACACACACACACACACACACACACACACACACACACACACACAAACTAAACTATAAAACCTAGACTCTCCAAGGAATTATTTTTTCTAGTATAAAGATCCACTTTCAAAAGAAGTAGTTCCAGGAGGTATGGTGCCGCCAAGCAGGTCAATCTGTACCTGTGAGGCGAGTGCATCAGCAGCCTGGTGGTGCCTTCAGACTTCTAGATACCCCAAAATTGCTGCTGTGCTTTTGGCCAGACCCCAAAAACTTGGGGCAAAATTTACCAAGAAAGTAAACAGCCAAAAGTTAGCTATGTGGGAGACACACCCACAAACCACCTCCGCTCAGCTATATAATTGGAGGCATGGCCTCTTTGGTTCCTGATCCAACTGCTTAACAGCCATGATCTCAGAAACTCAGAAACAAATCTCGAAAACCAACGTTTGGCAGAAACATATTCGGTCCCTGCAGTAGGTTACCAGTACCTGGCCACCCCAGGTGGGAACAGGTTTCGTGCCTTGGCCTGTTCCCCTTGGCAGCTCGGTGGCTATCATCCTCCAGAGGCCACTGGACAGTCAGTTTTGGGACAGGTGTCTCAGTCAGTGACGAGACAGGTGGGGCCTAATGGGATGGGGGTGGAGCCAGCCTTTTCCATCCCATCCCAACGAGACCCTGAGTCACCGCCCAAGAACGGCATTTCTGGTTCAATATCAAGCTGCTTAACGGCCACAATCCCCGAGACTCAGGAACAAATCTCGGAACCCAACAGTTTTGGCAGAAATCCCTCCAGATTTAATTGTTAAAACTTTGGAATTCCAAAATCGCGCAGCCACTATTTCAGCCATGTGACATCATATGTTATTCATAACCAGCAATAGAAAACAAATTGTCTAGTGTTGCCTTTTCAGCAGATCTGAGTGTTGAGGTAAAATCCAAAATAATAATGGTGGGTCTGGTGTCAAAATATTCAATGTAACCAAAGTAGAGAGAGAGTATTGTGGAAATCATCTGCCCCATAGGTAGGGGGAGGGTGTGGAATGGGGGTATACTAGGGGTTTGGTGGTGGAGAATGGGCACTGGTGAAGGTACGGGTGTTTCATTGTATGACCGAGACTTAAACCCGAAAGCTTTGTAACTTCTCTCATGGTGATTCAATAAATAAAATTATTTTAAAAATGATTAAAAAAAAGAAGTAGTTCAAGGAGAATCAAAGATCTTCTGACAATCACTTGAGAACAGGTTTACTTTCAAGCCTAGGTTCTTACTGCCCAGGAAAGAGTGAGAAGGTGCAGCAGATTATACGTGATATATCAATCAATTCCCAGCACTGCAAGGTCTCCCGAGGTCCTCTAGAAGTGATCCCAAAGCATAGAGCCTGGAGTGACTTCTTCAAATCTCTGAAAGTGGTCCCCAAGCCACCCAAAATGGTAAATAATAGTAATAACAGATAATGATAACACTGTCAGCTAATGCATTTTAATAATATGTAGTTGTAGCACTTATTTTAAATTCCCTATGGATCTATGGAACAATATAAACCTACTACCTATCCACAAATCTTAAAATTAGCTTCATTTTCTACTTCATATATGTATATATAGATATATGAGTAGGTTTGGGAATGTGACTTTATTCATTCATCATTTGTATCACTAATACTCAGCTAATATCCCTGATATTAGTGTTAGCTCCAATTTATTAATCTGCCAATATCAGAATGACTTTTATTTTTTAATGCAAGTCTGATCATGTCACTTGTCTGCATTACACATTGCAGGCTCCTTTTGAGCTTGAGAAAGAGTCTAAACATTTTAACATCATATTCAGTCCTTTATTAATACTGTAGTTTCAGTCTCTGCCAATCCTCTTCTCCACGAAGCCTGTACAGACATAGTAAATATTTTCAATCCCTTGAAGAGATCACTTTTTAAAAATCTCATATACTTTCCAAGTGGAGTTTCTCTTCCGTGAGCTATCTTTTCTATTAGTCTCTGACTATATAATTGCTTTCTCTAGACAAAGGGCATTTATCACTTTTCTTAGGTTGCTTTCTATGATCCAGAGGCTGCAGAGTCTGTCTTAGGTATTTCTGTTTGATTTTAGAAAAATATCCTTTTTGGGGCCCAGAGCAATGGGTAGGGCATTTGCTTTGCCCATAGCTGACTCAGATTCCAGCCCTGGAGCTGGCCAGGTGTGATCCCTGCACACAGAGCCAAGTAAGCCCTGGGCACCACCCTGTGTGGTAAAAGAAATCTAAACAAAACAAAACCACCCTATATGTTATATGTTATTCTGTATTACAATTACTTCTGCGTACTAATTAATCTCTGTGAATTCATTGAACCCAGAGACTGGATTGAATTTCTTGTGCAATATTCTTATTTTATATTAGTTCACCCAAATATAACTAATACACTAACACATAATTACACAGTATATATTTTAGAATATCGAAATCAATCATAGTTACTTTAGGTACAAACAAGAAAGGTTGCATCTTCAAAATCTAGGATAGTAAGAGGTGTCTATAGCTATACAAGTAAACATACCTTAAGGTCTATTAAATTAATAGATGTGTATTGAAAAATACAGATAAATATATAATTCAATGATGTCTTTTAATAATTCAAACACATTTGTGACTAGCACTCAAATCTAGAAATAAATTACTACATCCCACATTTACTTCACTCATGCTTCTCATTATTAGCCTCATTTCACCAAGGATAACCATTGCACAATTAAGTTTGACATGTTCTTTCACATCATAAAATATATAATCATATAGCTCTTCCTCTTACCTTGCCCAGACAACAGATGTAAAACATCAGAATCAGGACTCTGATAGCATGGGTAGCCTTCTCTTATAAACAACTGAACATATCAGTTCCTAAGTAACTTGAAATATAAATCTCAAACATTATTCTACATAAAATTAAAAGAACAATGGGAAAACTAAAAACCCAACTACTGTTTCAAAACGAGATAGAAACCCAAGCAAAGTCCCAGACCCATTTAAATACTTGCTAACTAAAAGTCTTGCTGATGAGGACCGGAAATCAACACTCAATACATTGACAATAGAAAATAAGCAAGCACTGGCCAGTGAAATCAAGCAATCACTAGATGAGAATTTCAACCAACCCAAAGAAGAATTGAGAGAGAGGATGACAGATTCCATACAAAATGAACTGAAGGAACTAAAGAACATAGCAACACAATAACAATCCATAGTAGCAGAATTGCACAGGTAGAGAATCATATAGTTGAACTTGAAGACAAAATACAAGCCAGTATTGATAAGGAACTGGAAAAAGAAAAGAGAGGCATTAGAATGGAAGAAAATGAAATGTACTTGATAGATAACAACAAGAGGAACAATCTCAAAATTATAGGAGTACCAGGAGGAGAGGAAAACAAGAAAGATGAAGAACAAGTTGCGGAAGAGATCATAGCTGACAACTTCACTACTTTCTAGAGGGACGCTAATGTATATTTTCAAGAATCCCAAAGAGTACCAACCAAAGTAAACCAAAGCAGAACAATGCCAAGACATATAGTAATCAAGATCGCAAAATCCAAATAGAGAGAGAAAGAGAGACTTCTTAAAGCTTCTAGAGAGAAAAGAAAGTTTAAATATAATGAAAACAACATAAGAATCACAACATATCTCTCATACCAAATGGTAAAGGAGAGAAAAGAGTGGAACAACATATTTGAACAACTCACTGGAAAAAACTTTCAACCTAGGATCTACAATCCTACAAAGTATAATTGCAAACAATTATACAAGCCAACACTACACAGGAAAAATCTGGGATGTCCATACACATATCAGACCAAGCAGCATTCAATCTAAAGGAAGTATTAGAGATAGAGTTCAACACTACTTATTCATTAAGGGAATAATAGATGAAGATATATAACATATCTGCACTAAATATAGGATCAGCAAAGTTTATAAGGCTTTTTCTCTAAAACTTAAAGAGACATACAAATGAAACAAAATACTAGTGGGGGGCTAGAAAACTCCACTGTTACCATTGGACAGATCAACCTAACTGAACATAAATAAAGCATAAGAGGACTAAATGAAGGACTGGAAGAGCTGGAACAAGTGGATATTTGCAGAGTCCTATATCCTTAAAATCCTGAGTACATACACATTCTTCTTCAGTGCACACAAACATTTTCCAGCATAGATCACATATTAGGTAATCTGAAAAACATATAGATCCACAGACATAAAAAACAGACCAAGTATCCTATTAGACCACAGTGCCACAGAGATAGAAATTAATCATAAAAAGAAGATGGGGAGCAGCTCTATCACGCAGAGACTGAATAATATTCTATTACAGAGCAGTTGAATCAGATCAAGAGCTTCCATCAGACCAGCAATGCCGCTCCTAGAAATATAACCTAGGGGACCAAAAACACAATGCACAGAAGCCAGCTGCACTTCTATGTCCATTGCATCACTCTTCACAATAGCCAGAATCTGGAAAAAAACCAAGTGTTTAAAAACAGATCAGTGGATAAAAAAACTATGGCACATCTACAAAATGGAATACTATGCAGCTTCTAGGAAAAAAGAAGTCATGAAATTTGCTTATACATGGATGGACATGGAGAGTATCATGCTGATTGAAATCAGTCAGAGAAAGAGGGACAAACATAGAATGATTGCACTCATTTGCAGGCTAAAAAAACATAGTATGAGACTAATATCTAAAGACAGTAGAAATGAGGCGAAAGAGACAGAATGAGAGAGAGAGTGAGAAAGAGAGAGAGAAGAAAAGTGTCTGTTATAGAGGCAGGTTGCAGGTGGCTGGGTAAGGGAAAATTGGCATACTGAAGATTGTATGACTGAAATCCAATCATGAATAACTTTGTAACTGTGTATGTCATGGTGATTAATTTTTTAAAAGTACTTTTATTCTGAAATAAAAGAGGAAATTAAAGAAGATAAAATTCCTTGATACTAATGATACTAAATTATGTAGTTATAAAAACCTATAGGACACAGCAAAGGCTGTACTTACAGGAACACTCACAGCAAAATAGGTATACATTGGAAAAGAAAAAGGTCAAATCAACAACCTAAATGAACATCTCAAACATTTGGAGAACCAACAACAAATGAATCCAAAGACTAGCAGAAGGAAATAAAACCAGAGCAGAAATCAATACAAAAAATTAATGAAACCAGAAGTACAAGGTGACAGAATAAAAAATAAACAAATGGGACTATATCAAATTAAAAGAGTTTCTGCATGGCAAAAGAAACACAGGCTAAAATGCAAAGACAGGTAACTTAATGGGAGAAAATACTTGGTTCAACAGATCAGATAAAGGTTAATATCCAGATTTATAAGGTAGTCAGTAAGATCAACAACAACAAAACCTCTCAGAACCCCATCAAAAATGGGGAGAAGTAATGAATAGTGACTTCTCTGAGGAAGACCAACCGATGGTCAACAGACACGTGAAAAAAATTTCATCATACATTCTGTCACTGTCACTGTCACTGTCCTCCCATTGTTCATCAATTTGCTCGAGCGGGCCCAGTAATGTCTCCATTGGAGACTTTGTTGTTACTGTGTTTGGCATATAGAATATGTCACGGGGAGCTTGCCAGGCTCTCGAGATACTCTCGGTAGCTTGCCGGGCTCTCCAAGAGGGGCGGAGTAGTGTGTCAGGATGGCCAAGTGGTCTAAGGCGCCAGACATCATACATTATTATTTGGAAAATCCAAATTAAGACAACAATAAGATACCATCTAACACAAGTGAGAAAGGCACATATCAAAAATAATGGGAACATTCTGTGTTGGGAGGAATGTTATGCAAAAGAAACGCCTTCATCACTGGTAGGAATGCTGTCTGTAAACCGCTATAGAAATGCTATCAACCCCAATGGAGTATGGAGGGTTCTCAGTAAACTTAAAATTGAACTACCATATGACCCAGCAATTCCACTTTGGGTATCAACCCCCAAGTGGTACTACATGGAAAGTATCATGTTAAGCGAAATGAGTCAGAAAGAGCGGGATAGACACAGAAAGATTGCATCTGGGAAATATAAAGCAACAAAATGGGAGGCTAACACCCAGGAGTGGCCGAGTTTAGTACCAGGAATTTTGCTCCATGACTTGGAGGCCAGCCACATGTGATAGGCGAAAAGGAAGCTCAGATAGAGAAGAGAGCACCAAATAAATGGTGTTGGGAGGATCCTCCCAGGGTGGAAGAAGCATGCTGAAAGTAGACTATAGATCAAACATGATTGCCACTCAATGCCCCTCATGCAAATCACAGGACCCAAGAGGAGAGAGAGAGAACAAAAGGGAATGCCCTGCCACAGAGTCAGGGTAGGATGGGAGGATGGGGGGTGGGAGGGATGATGGGACCTGTGGTGGTGGAAGATGGGCGCTGGTGAAGGGATGGGTACTTGATTACTGTATAACTTAAACCCAAGCACAAAAATT
This sequence comes from Sorex fumeus, assembly GCF_029834395.1. Taxonomy (NCBI): domain Eukaryota; kingdom Metazoa; phylum Chordata; class Mammalia; order Eulipotyphla; family Soricidae; genus Sorex; species Sorex fumeus. The sequence continues at coordinate 17,377,593 of NW_026606102.1, read as the reverse complement.
TGTAAGTCTATAACTGTACCTCATGGTGTTTTACTAATAAAAACAAAAAACAAAAAGCATTCATTTAAAAAGGATACTTGCACACCATTATTCATTACAGCACTCAATACAATAGATAAGATTTGGAATCAACCTAGATTTCCAACAACAGATCAATCATGAAAATGTGGTATATATACAAAATCCTACTCAACTGTAGGGAATGCTAAACCAAGCAATTTTCTGCAACGGATGGAACTGGAAGATATCTTAAATGAAGTAAGCCAGAAGAAGATGGACAAATACAGGGTGATATCACTTATATGTGGTTAATTTAGACTAACTGAATTAGGAAATGCAATAGTTGAAGGGAAAAAAGAAGCTTATATCAGTCCTGGCCCAGAATATGAGGTAGAAGTAAAGAAATAGGGTGGATGGGAAGGGGTAAGAGATAGATGAGAAGCAACAAGGGCAGATGTCAAGAAGATTCACGTACATCGGTGGTGTTATGGAATGACAGAGCTAAGAACTAAAACCACAGAGTCAACAACACTGAAATCATGAGACCAAAAATTTAATAACCCATACTTAAAAGATGCCTATCAAGATGGCAGGCTGGAGCTGAGTGGGAAAGTACAGAGGTAACTGGTGGAGAGAAGATGACACTGGTGACAGGATCATTGGTAGAATATTTTGTGTAAAAAATCCAACTATGAATAACTGCAACTCATGGTGTTTTGATAAAATAAAATTATGAAAAAATATATAATCATGTAGCTTATTGTGTTTTCTATTGTTTATTTTTAACTCAACCATGTTTTTGTGATTCATATATATTAGTGCATGTCAGTGTACAACTTTCATTCTCATTTTTGCATGGTGAGAATGGTAAGCACTGCACTACAGAAAATGTTCATTCTCATTGTTGTAGAGTATTCCATTATGTAACTATAGTTATTATAGTTATTATTAACTGTAGTGTTATTTTTCCATTCTATTCCTCATAGCAGCTGGTACTTTCTACCTTGGGGGTATGATTAGTAGCACTGCTATGAAGATTCCTTTTGGTAAAAACATGTTAATTTAATGTATACTTTAAGTGTAATTTGTAGGTAGCAGAGTGTGTTTATATTCAGATTTAGAAGATACTGCCAAGGAGTTTTCCAACATAATTGCAGAAACAAAAGAACTTCTTTTCATTTATGAGGCATGTTAAGTTCCCAGAAAATCTCTATGTAAATATAAAGTACTGTTATTAATTTACTGCTTCATTTGCAAAAGATCATTTCATTCCACAGCAATTAAAAATAACATCTTTGATTAGATGAAATCAAATATCTATTGAAATTTACATTTATAATCTTATGTGTCACACTTTTCTCTAATCAAAATTAGATTTTGACATACTTTCAAATCTATCAGTGGAAAGATACATGCTGTTTTTAAAAGCATACTAGGTTATGTGTTCAGTATCATATCAATACATTCTTTAGAATTCTCTTAGTTTATCAAATGACTGGAAAGGACACACATAAAATATAATATTTTCTATATGGAACATGATACATTTTATAGTATTTGAATATGCATATATGTATATATTTAATCTTATCTACAAAATTCTAGAATTTATGAAGTGATTCATTATTTACAATAATAATTTTAAACCCTAAATTTTTATCACAATCCATATAGAAAAAATTATTAAAAAAGAGAAAATACATAGCATAAAGAAAATTAAAATTACTAACAATCCACGTTACACAAATTGTTAAACTTGAGTGCACTGGGTTGAAAGCACATGTGAGATATTCCTGTATGGCTACTGAAAAACTCAAAGTGTGCTTTCTAAAGAAAACTGAGAATTCTGTACAGAGGGGCAAGAATAAGAATTTTGAACTACCAATATTATTTTTAAATCACCAACAGGGAAGATTTTGTAGTTTGGTTTATGCCAATTTTCTAAATATTAGTTTTCTAAATTAAATTGGAGCTCAGTGGAATCAATTAATACCCATAAACACACATTTATTTAGTAAATCAGGAGTGGAAATTTTAAATATTTTGTCTGTTTCTGAATTTTTTCTAAAGCAAAAATTTTCCTAAATACTTCAACAACATATAAGAGAAAGCTATGTAGATTAGATATGTCAAATATTTTGGAGCAATTTTCCAGGTGTTTGGAAGAGAGTCCTATGGAAAATTTTATTAGAAAAAATATTCTAGTGAAAAGATATTTGAGCTGAACCATAAGGATTAAGAGGACTGCAATTGAGGCTAGTAAGATAGTACAGGTGTTAAGGCAAATGCATGCAGCTGAACCTAGTTTCATCCTTGATACAACATACACCCCCAAGAACCTTAAAGGTCCCCTATACCCAACCTCCATGAGGGTAGACCAAACAATCTCCAGCATCACAATGACTAAGCAGTACAGATCACTAGTCCTTTGACCTGCTGGATAAATTGTGCAAGAATCATTGGCAGTAACCCACTAAAAACCACTTGGGAGCCGACCCCCGCGCCACTGCCCTACCGAATAACAGGATTACAACAACAAAGATAATGGTGTGTGTGTGTGTGTGTGTGTGTGTGTGTGTGTGTGTGATATATTATGTCAAAGAAATAGTGGGAATGAAGTTAGATTTTAGAAGCTAAAACAACATGTAGCATAGGATATAGTCAGAATCTGAAATTAAGACCTAAAATTTAGAAAGCAGATCAATATAAAAGCTCTTCATTCAGAAATGAAGGACAAATGAGAAAAAATGGCATAAAAATTTGCTCGAGTGGGCCCAGTAACATCTCCATTGTGACAATTGTTACTGTGTTTGGCATATTGAATACGTTATGGGTAGCTTGCCAGGCTTTGCCGTGCGGGTGAGATACTCTCAGTAGCTTGCCAGTCTCTTCAAGAGGCGTGGAGGAATAGAACTCGGGCCGGCCATGTTGGACGCTTGCAAGGCAAACGCCCTACACACTGCACTATCGCTTCAGCGTAAAAATTACGATCTTAAATTTATTAAGCTCAAAAACCATAAAAACAAAAAATTCCAATAATCCCATCTTAAAATGGAGATTGCAAAGACACTTTCTCACTTAAAATAAGAACTGCACACTTTAAGTAAAAGTTGCACAGAGACTTCCTCACAGAAGACCTATATGGATAACTAATAGGAATATAAAAGTGTGGTCATCCTCACATATGATTAAGGAAATTCAAACCAACACAACAATGACAATGAACTATCATCTCAAACAACTGAGAACACTATATATAAAAAATATTTAAAACTAGTGTTTGTAGTCATGTTGACTTCTCGACCTAGGTACACACAACTGTTGCATTTGGAGACGGTCGTACTGTTGAGAGCGAATGGAGCGTCAGGAATGAGGCCGTTTCTCATAAACGTTGTCTTCATAAGATTCAGCTGTAGTGCAGCCTTTCCACACTCATGGTCGAAGTCGGCCAGCATTTGTGCTGCTTGGGTAATGTTTGGTGTTATTAAAACAATGTCATCAGCAAAGCGGAGATGGTGTAGTTGCCGACCAACTATCTTCACTCCCATTCCTTCACATTCCAGTCAGCGCATGATGTTCTTGAGGGTGGCACTGAAGAGTTGTGGTGAAATAGTACCACCCTGCTGAACCCCTTTTTTGACATCAATGATTATTTCTTTGTAGAATGGTGAGATCCTGGTAGTGAATCCGTAATACAGCTCACGGAGGATCCTGATGTATTGAGTTTGAATGCCCTGATTGGCTAGGGCTTCAATGACTGCTTCCATCTCAACAGAATCAAAGGCCTTCTTTAAATCAATGAATGTTAGACAGAGCAGCATCTTGAACTCCCGAGAAACCTCAATGAGCTTGGTTAACGTGTGGATATGGTCGATGGTGCTGAATCCTTTGTGGAACCTGGCTTGCTTGCATGGTTGTTCTTCATCTAGTGTTCTGCCAATCCTATTCAGGATGACTCGAGTTAACAACTTGTAGATGACAGACAATAGGCAGATCAGGCTATAGTTGCCAATGTCATGGATGTCTCCCTTCTTGTACAGTAGTACAGTCCTGCTGGTTTTCCATTGGGATGGAACCTTGCATTCAGACAGGTAGCATGTGAAGAGCTGAGCCAGCATATTGATGAGTATTGACGGCAGGTTCTTCAGGTGTTCAGGTCTGACCTTGTCTGGGCCGGGTGCTGTTCGTTTCTTTACTGACGAAATGGCTTGTTGGATTTCGGAAGGGAGAACATTGGGAACAACATATCCATCCTGTGGAATTTGGTATGTCAGCAGGTGAACATGGATATTGAAGAGATTTGAGTAGAAGTCATGGATAATCTTCTACATTGCCCTTCTGTAAGATGTGACAGATCCATCAGGACGTTGGGGGGCAGTCATCTTGGTCTTGTAGTTGGCGAAGAACAAGCGGGTCTTATGAATACTTTTCCCGGCTTCTGCTGCATCTACCAGGACTTCTGCTCTTCTCTCTTTGAGGTCTTTCTTGATCGCATCTCTGCACTGCTTTGCGAGCTCAGACATTTGCTTGTGGTTGCCTGAGGCATGCGCCAAACCACATAGGCGAATAAGCTCAAGCGTTTTCGAAGACAGGCTTTTTTGTGGCTATCTTTCTCTTGGCATTCCTCGCACAATCATGGAGGTGCTGAAGCAGTCAATCGTATTCCTCGTCAATGTTGTCAACAATGGCATCTTTCCATGTTACCGCAATAGTGCCAAAAAGCTCCCAGTTGGTGGTCGTTCTGGGAGTTCTCTTCTTAAACTTTGCAGCCCTTTCTCCCTGCTCTGTGAAGTAGAATTTTGCACAAAGGAGATGGTGGTCCGATCCCGTTTGGAATTTTGGGACAATAGCGACATCAGTCAGGCAAAACCATTGATTGAATATGATGTGGTCTATTTCATTGTGGAATCGTCCAGCAGGAGATTCCCATGTCCAACGCTCTTTTCCAAGGAAAAGAGTGGCTTGAACGCCTTCAAGAGCATCGAATAAATAGCAAGAGGACGAAGAACCTCCGGCTCTGGGCACATCTCTTTGATTCCACTGTTCTTCCTGCATTAACATACACCTCAGAGACCTGGGCCCTACGCAAACAGGATCAGAACGCTATTCGGGTCTCCCAAAGAGGAATCAAAAGAGCTATGCTTGGAATATCACGTTTCACTCAAATGAGAGAAAGAATCCGGAGTTCCGACGTCCATCGATGATCAAGAATCAGGGACTCTGTCTCGTTTGTCAAGGAATCAAAAATCAGATGGGCTGGTTACGTAATGAGATTTAGAGACAACCACTGAACTAGAGCCATTACTGACTGGATTCCATGGGATGTCAAAAGACCGCGTGGCTGCCCACTTACCAGATGGTCAGACTTCTTCATTAAGACCATGAACGATGGGTTTGAGGCTCTTCGTGTTCCTAGAATGAACAGATGTTATTGGGCTACACTAGCATGCAACAGGGCCAAATGGAGACATTACTGGCGCCTGCTTGAGCAAATCGATGATTAACGGGAAGTCAAGTGATCAAGTTTATGGTCATGCATTGAGTAAATAAGCCTCATTCAGTGTTATTGGGAATATCATGTTTCAACCTCTATGGAAAGCATAGGCCAGGAGGTATATTACAGTAAGGAGGGCAATGACCTTGCACACAGTTGACCTGGTTTGATAACTATACCCCATGCCATCCCCCCATGCCCCACCAGGAGTGATCCCTGAATGCAGAGCCAGGAATAAGCCCTGAGAACCACTGAGAGTGGCCAAAATACAAAACAAACAACAACAACAATAAAACCCAAATATTCCTTTCAAGTTGAATAGTAATACTTATTGAATACTTATCCAAATTAAATATGAATAATTTCAGTCTGTTAGGGAAAAAACACAGAAAGAAAATATGGTTAAAATAAAAAAGAAACCCTAATGAGCAGGATAAAACATCTGAATACCAGGTATAGAAGGCCCTCACAAAACTCAACAACAAACAACCAAAACCAACTCAGAAACAAACAAAAAATGGGGAGAAGAGCTGAATAGACATTTTCTCAAAGAAGGCATGTAGATAACAACTAGGGATATGAAAAAGTATTCATCACCACTGGTAACCAGGAAAACATTAATAAAAATTATAGTAAGATATCACCATTATAGGAAGTGTGAATGTTCTATATACAAAAATGTTTGGAAACAACCAGTTTGGGTCAGGATGTGATGAAAATAAATTCTCATTCACTGTGTTAACTGATTTAGCTTCTTCAGATAACAGATATAATTTCCACATGTTCCACCTGTTTTCTTTCTGAGTATCTACATCAAGAACATGAAAATACTTTAAAGCATATCATGCACAACAGCGTTGTGAATCACAGAATCTCAGTCAGTAAAAATAAAGAAAAATAAAAAGAAATGTATCATTATTTTTTAAAAAATAATAATTTTTTACATTTAAAAATTATGTATATCTATTCTCAGTGAATAGGCCATATATCTATGGCCTTTGATTCTGTTGAGACAGCAGTCATTGAAGCCCTAGCCAATCAGGGCATTCACACTCAATCAGGATCTTCCACGAGCTGTATTAGGGATTCACTACCAGGATCTCACCATTCTACAAAGAAGTGATCCAGTTACTGACTGGATTCCACGGGATGTCAAAAGACCGTGTGGCCTTCCACCTACAAGATGGTCAGACTTCTTTGTCAAGACCCTGAACAATCAGTTTGAGGCTCTTCGTGTTCCTAGAATGAACAGACGCCATTGGCTACACTAGCATGCAACAGGGCCAAATGGAGAGGTTACTGGCGCCCGCTAGAGCAAATTGACGATTAACAGGAAGTCAAGTGATCAAGTGATGCTCAATGAAGTGCTATTTTCTAGATCTGAAAACAACTCAAATACCTAACAAAGGATGGCTAGGTGAAAATTTTGTGGTATATATACAAAATATACTTCTACACATTTTAAAGAAATAATGAATTCCTTCTTATTTGCTATAATTTGGATGGATTAGTGTTGGTTCCACAGGTATGCCATATTAGTTAAACAAGTCAAAGGGACAAGGAAAAATGCAAGGGCTGGATAGATAGCACAGTGAGCAAGGTGCTTGCCTTGCATGCAATTTACCTGGGACCTATCCCCAGCACCACATATGGCACCCAAGTTCAGCAGGAGTGAACTCTGATCTCTGAGCAAGGAGTAAGTCTGGGATCCTGCCAGGTGTGGCCCAAAATCTAAAACAAAACAAAAACTCCAACCCACAAGAAGAAATACCAAATGATATCACTCTTATTTGATATATATAGAAACAGAGAGAACTGGCATGGCCAGTGGGAAAAAATCCTTGATATCCTTAATCTCTAATAACAGAATTGAGAGTTGGGATATCATAAAAAGTTAGAAAGTGGGGGAAGAAAGAGGAGGGAAGATATTTTCCAGAAAGGACATATATGCAGAGGCGGAGGGTATGGGCACTTTGTAAGGAGTGGTGGTATAGTATCTTTGTATGCCAAAAGCACAAATGTTAAACCATGACTTCCATAAAAGGAACTGGAATTTTTCTTTTCATTTCACCATCAGAAATAAACAATTTGAAGAATAAAACAGATCTTGATTCATAAACTTCTTTCCTTTTTTTCCTGAATTAAGTTCTAAAGCAAGTATGTGGCCTACATAGGTTAAAAGGAGGAGGAGAAAAGGTCTTCAGGGATCCAGAAAATTGGGCAGAATCCAAAAAGAACCCAACTCAGCGGCATCTGAGATAAAGAACTATCTGCACTTATGTTATCTAAATTTCAAAATATTATGGAAATTCAGTAACGTCTCCATTGGAGACTTTGTTGTTACTGTGTCTGGCATATCGAATACTCTTGGTAGCTTGCCGGGCTCTCCGAGAGGGGCGGAGGAATCGAACTCGGGTCGGCCATGTTGGCCGCTTGTAAGGCGAACGCCCTACCCGCTGTGCTATCGGTCCAGCCCTTACCTTTACCTTATGGAAATTCATAAAAACGTAGGAGCACTTATATCACTTTATATTGCATTTATCTTTAGCTATTCCCTGAAACAACTGATAAATTTTTGTCCATAGATAATTACCTACTGAATGATAAAATTGCATATTTTATACATAAGAGTACACATATACTAGGATTTACTTAATAATTAAAATAGACTACCTTTCTAAGTTTTCGGTCATAGAAAAATAAAGAGACTAAATAACTTGTTTTGCATTTCTTTTATCACAATTACTGAATGAAGACAGGATTATTCATTACATATTTGTTATATGTGAGAAAAAATTATTTACTCAGGTGATCCATACCGAATATAACCTAAAATCAAGATCTATAGACAAAACTGGTGAACTTTCTACTCATTCATTCTACTCTTTTGACCTACCTACAGATATCATTTGATTAGATTTGTCAAATTTGAGTACTTACAAGTGCTCACATCTCCTCTATAAAGTTGTCACATGGATGAACTACTTTCTAATTAAGAATAATCATTAATGCTATATTTACTTTCCTCAGAAAGAAGATAAAAATTATTACAGATATATTTCACTTTGAGCATTATTTCAACTTGGAATAATGACCAGAGAAGAAGCTCAGCAGGAGTTCACAGTTACTTGGCAGGGAACTGATAACCTACGTGCCTTCTCCACAGGCAAAAAATAAACTAAGAAAAGATAACAGAACAATAAAAGAATGAAACAAAAACCAGAACAAAACAAAATTTTCAAAACTCATATTTCTTCCTGTTGTGTCATTCCCAAGGACCTAGGAAATGAACAAGAGACTCTTTCATTCATTAAATAGCACACTAGCCTGAGTTAGGCAGCAAAGATGTAGATGAATAATAACAGCATCCTTATGAATCATTCAGACTAATCAAGAAATACAAATAAGCACAAGAGCACACCCATTCCAGCTGAGCAGTATGTCAGAAGACTTAGAACAGCTAATACATAAGTTCATAACTTATGGGTAAGTAGAAATAAATGTGTTAGGAGATGAACCTAAAAGTAGGGACAAGCAAGTGTAAAAGAGTGACTTTCAAAGGGATAACATGTCAAAGAAATGCCCATAGGCAAATGTGACTAGAGGGCAAAATGCCTAGCAGAGTTGCACTCAGGAGCTTAGAGATTATTTTCTAATGAATAAGGATTCTTCTCTCCTTTGTCTATAGGGTTATCAGAAATAAGATTGCAACCAGAAATCTAAGTTTTAGAAACTAGGCTTTCTTGCAGAGGTCTCTTTTTTGTCAATTGTTCTTTTATTTTAGCTATGTTTTTGGTTTATAAAACAACAGTTTCCCCCTCTTATGGAGAAAACTAGAGTCAGAAAGACCAGCAATTAAAAGATTTTTGTGGGAAAGATTTCGCAGTGGATAGGGCACTTGCCTTGTTATTGCCTCGTACTGCCAAGCAGAGTTTGATGTCTGGCACCATTTACAGTTCCCAGAGCACAGCCAGAAGTAAGCCTAGAGCATTTCTAGGTATAGCCCCAAACAAACAAACAAACAAAGAAAACAAAAAAGATATCTTGAATAATCCAAATAAGAAATGGGATTTGAAGTAAGGCAATGATGGGAGAAAGTGTACTCAGATGTTGGATGTTTGAGAGAATATATTTGAAGAATTCTGGAAAATTTTGGTTAACTAATTTTTGTTCACTAATGCAAACAACATAAGAATTTCACACACATGTGTGTGCATGCTTTCTTGCTTATTCTACAACATCTAGAGATCTGCTAAGAGATGCTGGACTGAGATCTCACAGAAAATAGGCATAATTCTTGAAGTTTCACTTGAAATGCAACCAATATTGCTTATTTAATGACTCTGCCCCTGGGAGTCATTTTGCAAACAGAAAGAGAAATGATGGTGTCAGAGGGAGTGAAGATGGAATGATAAGGTATTTATTTATCTTTTTGAAACATTTACTTTTGAAGGAAAACACTGTGACAAATAAGTATTTTCTGAAAATTAACAGTGTATACAATTTTATTGCTAGAGAGATGAGGTATTGCAAAGTGTTTCTGGAAAATTGGTCAAAGAAGGACCAAGAAGCCCAGAGACACCGAGTTTCTGAGGGTTCATCATACTCTTGTGCTACAACCCTCTCCTCAAAATTTGGATAAAGTCAAAGAAGAAATAGTATGAGGAACATTAGCCTAGGCACTAGGCACTGGACTGTCCTCCTGCTGTTCGATTTTCTCGAGCGGGCCCAGTAACATCTCCATTTTGAGACTTGTTGTTACTGTGTTTGGCATATTGAATACGTCACCGGAAGCTTGCCAGGCTTTGCCATGAGGCACTAGGAATGCACTATAAATGTTTAAAATCATAAATGTACAAAAATTTTTATTATAATTGAGACTAAGTTTTTTTCAGCAGTGAATTTTTTTTACTGTTGCATTCTTAATACTTGTCACAAGATACAGAATATTGTATACTCAGTAAGTTTGAAAAAATTATTGTTGCTGTTATTTATTGAGGTAATATTGGTCTACAACACAGTATAAGTTTTAATTGTACTGCTTTACATGCTGATATTTGAATCTACTAAATTATAATTGTATTTACTGTTTTACTGTTTTTCGCATATCAAATATGCCACAGATAGCTTGCCAGGCTCTGCAGTGTGGCAGGATACTCTCAGTAACTTGCTGGGCTCTCTGAGAGGGATAGAGGTTTTTAGGGTGGCCTCTAATTGCCCTTGCAGTTGTTCCTATGGTTTAAAGCATATTTGAACCTCATCAAATATGGTGTGGTATTAATGAAAAATGGGTACTAAGTGTCTTATGATGTGTTGCGCAGCCACTTTGCAGTTGTGTGGTCCAGAAAGTGGCCTGAAGCATGGCGGTGGATGAGTAGTGGAGGTAGTGGAGGTTGGCTGGTGAGGTATTTATCTGGCTCTGGCAGGGGTATTATTCGCCTGACCCTGAAAGAGCCCCCAATATGAAGCATTAAGAAGGATGAGCAAGGAGAGGCTGATAAAATCTCAGGGCTGAACTAGGATGCCCAAACATAGAAAGGCTAAAATCACTGTCTGAACTTTCAATGCACATATGCTGGCCATCGGAAGCATCCATCGAGAACCTGATGGTGCAAGCATGGAAGATCTAGTACGACATCATTTTTTTGACTAAGACAATAAGGCATCGATCACATCATGCCATTTTCGACACTGGAGAAGAACTGTTCCTCGGAACATGTGACAAAAGAGGCATCGGTGGTGTTGGTGTTGTAGTCAACACAAACTCGGCCATGAACATTGATTCATTCGAATGCCTAACAACACAAATTGGACAATTGCTCTTGAATAGATGAGGCTCACTGCCAGCAGTTTCTATCTTCATTGTCTATGCATCAACATCCAGTTATGATGAAGAAGAAATTAAGAAGTTATAATGGAGCTGAAGAAGTTATATAAAGAAGACCGTAACTTCTACAAGATCATTGTCAGTGATTTTAATGCCAAGATAGGACCAAGAAGATTGGCCTAAGAACTCCATATCAGGACCCATGGCCTAGCATGGAACGAACAAGATGAGAGACTGTCTGAGTTCATCATGTCGACCAAGACCATCCATGGTAACTCACAGTTCCAGAAGGCCGAATCTAAACATTGGACATGGGAGTCTCCCAGTGGATGGTTCCACAACGAAATAGACCACATCATATTCAATCGACGGTTTTGCCTGACCAATGTCGCTGTTGTACCAAAATTCCAAACGGGATCAGACCACTGTCTCCTTTGTGCAAAATTCTTCAGTGAGTGTGGAGAAAGGGCTTCAAAGTTTAAGAAGAGAACTCCCTGGCCTAATTTTGGGCCAGCGGCACTTGAATGACCGCAGTTAAATTACTCATACCCAGCAACCTCGTGTAACATCTCAGTCTCCATACCACCACAGCAACATGAAGCAACAACACAAATCCCCACTACAAAGAGAGGATGATGAAAAGAGCCCAGAATCCTTATTAGGTGTTACTCACTTAAGGGAGCTCTCTGAGAAAGAATTCATATATAAAGTGATGAAGATGTTCAATGAACTTCATGAAACAGTGAGACAGATATCCAGTAAATTAAAGGAGGATATGAAAGAAACAATAGAAAAAATACAGGAAGAAATGAGAGCAGAAATTGGAAAGCTACGAACAGAAATGTCACGAATAAAAGATTTGATGAAATAAAAAAACACAGTGTGTGCCCTCAAAAGCAGAATGGCTACAGCTAAAGACAGAATCAGTGAGCTGGAAGATGAGCTGCAGGAAGCCTACAGGCAATGAAAAACGATGGCAAGAGACCTCAAAATAGCTCTAGAGCAAATCAGAGTTCTAGGGGATGATTACAAGAGGAACAACATTAGAATCATTGGAGTACCAGAAGGTCAGGGAAACAGTCACAATGAAAAAGCCACTGTTAAACAAATCATTACTGAAAAATTCCCAGAGCTTGACAATGCAGCCATTCAGATTCAAGTAGCACGAAGGGTGCCAGCTAAAAGAGACCCTAACAAGATGAGAACTTCCAGAACGACCACCAACTGGGAGCTCTTTTGTACTATTACATCAACATGGGAAGATGCTGCCATTGACAACATTGACGAAGAATAAGATCGACTGGTTCTGCACCTCCATTGTTGTGTGAGTAATCTGAGGGAGAGAAAGCCACAAAAAGATGCCTGTCTTAATAAACTCTTGAGCTCATTAGGCAATGTGGTTAGACGCGAGACTCAGGCAACCATAAGCTAACGTCTTTGCTCACAAAGCAGTGCAGAGAAGTGATTAAGAAAGACCTTAACGAGAGAAAAGCAGCAGTGCTGGCCAATGCGGCAGAAACCAGGGAAAGCATTCGCAATGCCACCTGTCCTTTGCCAACTACAAGACCAAGATGACCGCCCTCCAATGTCGTGATAGGTCTATCACATCCTCCAGAAGGGCAATGGAGAAGATCATCCATGACGTCTACTCGGATCTCTTAAACAGCCACCTCCACCTGCCCACATACCAAACTCCGCAGGATAGATATGTTGTTCCCAACGTTCTCCCTTCTGAAATCCAACATGCCATTTCATCAGTAAAGAAGTTAACAGCACCCAGCCCAGACCAGGTCAGACACGAACACCTGAAAAATCTGCCATGAGTATGCATCAATAAATTGGTTTAGCTCTTCACACACTACCTGTCTGAATGCAAGGTTCAGTCCCAATGGAAAACCAGCAGGACTGTATTACTGTACAAGAAAGGAGACATCCACGACATTGGCAACTATTGCCCAATCTGCCTATTGTCTTTCTTCTACAAGTTGTTCACTTGAGTCATCCTGAATAGGATTGGCAGAACACTAGATGAAGAACAACCATGCAAACAATCCAAGTTCCGAAAGGATTCGGCATGATCAACCATATCCACAAGATAACCAAGCTCATCGAGGTTTCTTGAGAGTTCAAGAAGCTGTTCTGTCTAACGTTCATTGATTTAAGAAAGGCCTTTGATTCTGTTGAAACTGAAGCAGTCATCGAAGCCCTAGCCAAACAGGGCTTTCAAACTCAACACATCAGGATCCTCCGTGAGCTGTATTACAAATTCACTACCAGGACTTCACCATTCTACAAGAAAGTGATCATCATGTCAAAAGACGGGTTCAGTAGGGTGATACCATTTCACCAAAACTCTTCAGTGCCACCCTCGACAACATCATGCGACGACTGGAATGTGAAGGAATGGGAGTGTAGATAGTTGGTCGGCAACTACACCACCTCCACTTCACTGATGACATTGTTCTAATAACATCAAACATTAGCCAAGCAGCACAAATGCTGGCCAACTTCGACCTTGAGTATGAAAAGGTCGGACTACAGCTGAATCTCACCAAGACAATGTTTATGAGAAAAGGACTCATTCCTGATGTTCCATTTGCTCTCAACGAAACAAACTTCTCAGAATGCAACAGTTATGTGTACCTAGGTCAAGAACTCAACATGATGAAGGACCTGGCACCTGAGTTGTGCAGGAGGAAGAGAGAAGTATGGAATGCCTTCAAGAATGTCAAAGAAATAGTTAAGAGGCCAAAGAACCTCCAGTCCCAGGGCATATCTCTTTGACTTTACAGTTCTCCCTGCATTAACATACACCTCAGAGACCTGGGCCCTACGAAAACAGGATGAGAATGCTATTCAGTTTTCCCAAAGAGGAATCATAAGAGCTATGCTTGGAGTATCACACTTCACTCAAGTGAGAGAATGAATCCGGAGTTCCAACCTCCATCAGCAATTGAGAATCAGGAATGCTGTCTCGTTTGCGACGGGGTCAAAAATCAGATGGGCTGGACATGTATCGCGATTTGGAGACGACCGCTGGACTACAGCCATTACTAACCGGATTCCACGGGATGTCAAACAATCGCATGGCCACTCACCTATGAGATGGTCAGACTTCTTTGTCAAGACCCTGAATGCATGGTTTGAGGGTTTTCATGCTCCTGGAGCAAGGAGATGCCATTGGGCTACACTAGTATGCGACAGGGACGAATGGAGATGTTACTGGCGCCCATTCGAGTAAATCGATGAGTAACGGGATGTCAAGTGAAGTGATCAAATTATAATTGTCACCAAAAGTTTAGTTTCATTCACTATCATATATTTGACATCCTTTATCTACTGCACAATAGTTTTCCCTTTTGGTAACACATTCTGTTCTGAAAACATAAATATTTTGCTTATCTTGCTCTTTGTTCATTAATGTTGCTTACATATTTGAGAGGGAAGCATTCCCAGAAATGCTGAGGGGAACATGTGGTTCCAGAAAGAAGCCTGGATATCCCACATGCAAATCACATGCCAACTTCTCCCTTCCTTTGTTTGGTTTCCTTATGGTCCACATGAGTGAAATCAAATGGTGTTTCTCCAGTATACTTATTTCACTTAGTATAATAATCTCAAAGTCTACTGAGGTTGTCTTAAATGGCAAGATTTATCTTTTATGATAATTACATTCCATATATAGTGTAGATATGTATATATAGGTATGTGTGTATAAAATTTGGGCTTAGTGTCCTTTTTAAAACCTTCAAGATATCTCCAAAATATTCCATTTTCTTCCTATTTTATTTTTGACATATGGCTCTATAATATACTTTTGTTGTTTTTGAATAAAATTGGTAATATTTTCTAAAAAGTATTCAACTTTAAGTCCTTCAATAGGTAAAAAAGTATATAAAATACATCTGACATATATTTATATTTTAATATAAAATGAAAAACATGATAAACTATATTTACAAGTGAAAAACTGAAAAATTCTTTAGCAAATAAGATGAAAATGTCTAAAATCATAATACATCGTTAGTAAGTGATTAATACAGAATCCAAATCTAACTGAGTGATACCACCTCCCTCTCTCAAGGGAAGCTGGACTAATTGAGAGGTTGGTGATAGCAGCTTCCAGTGAAACGGGGAATGATGAACATTTTCTGTTTGTTTGCTTAAAGGTAGATTTTCAGTCAGCACACTGATCATTTGTGTGTCTGTGTGTGTGTGTTGTGGTTGTTTTTTCATAATTAATAAAGCTACCGAACTACCAAGTCTTGATATGATAAAGGCAACTGGCAAAACATCTTGACAAAAATATTCCTAAATAAAAGTCTTAACCCTTTTCATTTAACTCTATTTCATGTTCTCAACCAACTTTAGCTGACACCAAGGAAAAACAGTAAAATAGAATTTTTTTTATGATTTAAGGACAATAAAGTTAATGATATGTTGCCACTAAAATTTCTCATTTTCTTTTATGTCAGATTTTGACCATAAAAGAAATAATAAAAAATTATAGTCTCAAATGTGTATAATAAGATAAAGAACATTTATCTAATGAGTCTGGATGGAGATTTCAAAACTCCTCAGATCCTTTGCATAGAATCAAAGAAAGAGTAATGGATCCTATGTATTTTACATATAAGGTAAATGAATACTTTTGGGACAAGGACTCCCACTCTATATTAAATGGAAGGCAGTGCTATATAGAACTGCTTTCTACATTGGTTCATTTCAGTGCAATTCAAATTAAAAATCATGGGCCTTCCAAAACTTTCTGGTGATCATAAAGATTACCTGAAACTATGTAATTTCAGTACTCATATTTAAAGCAGCCAGCATGAAAAAATCCTTGAAAATAAACGAAAATCCTAAAGTGCATGTTTCTTCCAGCTGCTGGAGATGAGAAATTGAGGAGGTAAATTTGTAAGAAAAAAGCTACAGTAACTAGTGACAAGAGGCTAATCCAAACAGACAACACTCTTTCATCTTTCAGGGGGAAAATAACATCTATCCAAGAAGCAAAATGACAAATTTAAACAAGCAAAAATTTCGAGAACTGACCTCCTGCACCCCTATTTTTCACAATTCTCTGCCTGAAGAAATGAAGGGAGGATGCTTCCAAGTAAATATTCTTACCATAAGAATAGCCAAATGTAGAGCTTTTCTGTAAAGATTTTCTTAAAATTGGAGATTATCTGTCTAAATAGTATTCCTCAAAACCAGGATCTACAGTATTGTAAATGGGGTTCTATACATTTAGTAGAAAGGCTTTGTGAATTTAATCCATGCTTTCCAATATCTTTTCCAACCTGAAATTATTTTATTCCCTGGCGAAGGTTTAACGCTAAGAGACATTTATATTGGGACTGAGGGCATTTCTTGCATACCACAAATTATATGTTATTATGAGTTAAACAGCAAATACTTAATAAGAAAATGTACCCAACATTTCTGGTTATTGAAGATGGTGGGTTACAGAATGAGTGTAGAAACTATTAAGAAGGGCTAAGTCTCATAAGGTGCTCAATAATGTAATAGAGACTAGTATAGTTGTTCATCAAAGTCAAAGTAATGGGGCTAGAGTGATAACACAGCAGGTAGGGTGTTTGCCTTGTACACAGCCAACTGGAGTTTGATTCCCAGCATCCCATATGGTCCCCCAAAGATGGCCAGGAGTAATTTTTGAGTGCATGAGCCAGGAGTAACCCCTGTGCATTGCCAGGTCTGACCCAAAAAGAAAAAAATAAAAAGTTAAAGTAACTTATTGAAGAGTATGAAATAGCTGAAAAAAGAATAAATTTATTATTTTGATATATAAAACATGTATAAACGTATTAATTTTATTAGCTAATATTTTTATTAATAAAATACTATCTTTATGTTCCTTTGTTGTGAACAAAACAGCTTTCTGATATGACAAGTCCTCTTCAGTAGATATTATTATCTTATTTAAATTATAAATTAAGCGGTATTTTAAATAAGCCAAAGACAAAATTTTTCTAAACACAGACAACTTTATTCTAATTTTTATGTTTAACCATTCATTGTACTTTAATTCTCTTGCTATAGGAATGTACATATGTTTTTATGAATCATGTGTACATTTACCTGAAAATAGAAATAAAAGATATTCAGAGTGAGTTCCTTGTTTGAACTCTACTGACTAATATTTGTGTCGATTTGAAAGAATTATGTAAATTACCTTACCTCATCTATAAAACTTAGATAAAAATACCAGTTACAATGAAATGTCACTTTCAAGTCTTTGTAAAACATGTAGCACTATAAATATTACTTGTTATTATTTTGTCTGATTATCATCATTATGTAATCAGACAAAATAATAAGTAATATTTATAATGCATTTAAATTCTATCACCTTCTCTAGATTATGTTAAACTCAACTCCAAATATATATTCCAAATGAAAGAACATTTTACAATCTACTTTTTCTTTAGTCACCTCAGAAAATGCTGAAAGTCTTCAAGGTTGTCTTCATACGCTATTCTTATCCCACTTGCAGTAAATTATAAATTCGACCATGCTCATCTTCTAGTGTGTTTTTTAAATGAAACTACATTTCTTATGTGGCTCAAGTAAAAGAGAAAAAGCTTTGCAGGTTTGCATGCAGTGAGGCTCAGACCTGATCCGGAGTCCTACATAGTCTTCCCCTTCAGCACATCTGGGTATGACCGTAACAAGTAACAACAACAAAACTACAACTTCCTCTAAATTCATTATTATTGCCTTCAGAAGGCTTCAGATAACCTAGCCCATCTCTTAAACACAGATCAATACTCTCTTATCTTTTTTATTTTTATACTATATGTCCCACCACGTTCTCTTTGCTCACTCTGTATAAGCACACTGGTCTCTTTTTGAACATGTCAGATTCATATCTCAAGTGGACTTTGTACTCTTTATCTTCTCTTCATTCACCCAAGTCAGAGATAATCCCAACAATTTCTTTTCTAAATCAAAAGACTGTGACTTGTTCCTTCAAGTCCATGTTCTCCCTTAAACAAGTATATAGTTTACTTGTCTTATTGCTTGCTTGCTCTTTCAAGCATGTGTTCTTTCTTGAATACATATGCCTTTCCTTCTCATCCCCTCAGATCTTTCTAAGTTTCTTTAAATAAAAACTTGATTCAAAAAAAAAATCAAGACTGCTCAAATTTTACATCCTCAGTGAGGTAGTTGGAGCTCATTCAAGTCAAAAAACAATTCCCCTCCCTACCCCCAGTTAATTGCTGTTTACTTTAGAGCATTAGAGCATTATTCCTAGACAATCAGAGCAGACATTCTCACTACTTCACTGCTATATTTCTCACTGACAAGAGCCTTCTGCTTGATACATAAATTATTCTTACAACACACACATCATTCAAAGTGAAAATTAAATTACAAAGTCTTGCTTTCTATTGAAATGAGCAGTCTGTCCTTTCTGTTCACATCCTCATCTTCCAAGTCTTTAATTTGAAACTCAACTTCCTGAGCACCAGTGAGAGCTAAATGTCTGGTGAAACTTAATCTAAAAATACTTTCTCCTTCATCTTGAGTTGAAACTCTCTCAAAATCAAACTCAAAAATAGAATTTCAACAGAGCCTCAACAAGTCTTTTTATCTTCAAACCTGCATTTGATTTGAATTTTAGAGAACTGGTCACTGTTTGCTTGAGCAGATGCAAAGCATTCTAAATCAGCCACTTGTAGAGGGTTAAAGGGCTCATTGAAGATAGTCTTTAATGAAGCAAATTTCACGCTTAAACTATTAAGACTACTAACTTGAAGTTTTAAGGCATTAGAATTTGAGATCGTTTGTTTTTTTGGTTTTATTTTTAAAATTTGGTATAAACTTTCAAAGCTACAAATGTTCCAAGGAGCCCTTACCTAATACCTTTACTGACATTAATTTCAGTCTATTATATGTCCAGATTGTGTTTGCCAAAATTAAGATCCATGACTTAAGTATTTCTTCTCTAGAACACATCAGCCATATTCACTGCCTTGTGCTCTTGAGGAGAGGGTTCTGAAGAAAAAAAAAATCACAAACTTATTACAGATATCTCAGATATTATACTACAAAAATTTACTTAACCCCTTTTACATTATTAACATGAGCAATAGCAATATAATTATTAGTAGTATGATTTAAACAATAAATTAACATGATTATCAAATTCTTAATAATAAATCATAATAATTAAAAAATGGGGGCTGGAGCGATAGCACAGCGGGTAGGGCGTTCGCCTTACAAGCGGCCAACATGGCCGACCCGAGTTCGATTCCTCCGCCCCTCTCGGAGAGCCCGGCAAGCTACCGAGGGTATTCGATATGCCAGACACAGTAACAACAAAGTCTCCAATGGAGACGTTACTGGGCCCGCTCGAGCAAATCGACGATCAACGGGAGGGCCTTTACCTTTACCTTTAATGATTAAAAATAAGCATTATAAATGATTAATGCACATCATTATAATGACATGGATTAGTCTTGGTATCAATGATGATATCAGCAAATGTTAAAGTGAAGCCTTGTTTTATTTTTTTTTTAAGATTGGAATGAAAGAGAAGAACAAGTCTCAGTAGAGAATCAAAAACCTGTATCTGAGCCCTAATCTTGTAGATAACTTCCTGTGTGCTTTTCTATCAGTCACTTGCCCTTTCTCAACTTCCTTTATGCTAAATCAGACAATTTACAATTCTAACATTAAATGATAATGACTCCATGAAGGTAGAAAATGTCCTTTACATCTTTAAACATGCATATCCTGGTAGCTAGCAAGTAGTAAGCATTAAACACAATTTGAACAATAGATGGTTTCATCAACAACGTTTTCATTGTTAAAAGAGACATTCTCAACAAATTCCAAGGAAGTAGAACAATAAGACTTGATGATATATTGGTAAAAGTTATTGAGGAACCAGATAAATTACATTTCAAAACTATCACTGACTAAATAAGTATCACCACACCCTTAGAAAGATCAATTTAAAGAATTTAGGTTATTTAATATGGAACAAAGAATCCTCAAAGGGAATGATTTAGCAACTACTAAGTCTTCAATCATGAATAGTTTAAAGCTTGAATTAAAAATATTAAACAAAGGGCTGGATTGGATTGATAGTATAGCAAGTTAGTGCTTGCCTTGTATGTGACCAACACTAGTTTGATCCACAGAATATCAATATAGTTCCATGAGCACCTCCAGGAGTAATACCCTGAAAGTAGGCCAGGACTATGCTCTGAGCACTACCAAATGTGTTCCCTAAACAACAAAAAGTATTAAAAATTATTTTATTTGAATTTTTCTTTCTCTTTGATTTTTTTTGACAATGTTGCAAAAGTTCAACAGTCATTCAAGAGTTATCCTCTATAGGTTACAAGAAAGAAACACAATATGCAACTCAGAGCAGGAAGTTTTGAACTTAAAGACATGACAGATGATCTACAGGAGGATTTTTTTTAACTTTTATCCTGTCAAGATCACCTAAGATATATACGATAGATTCTTCAGACTATCTAGAGATTTATGGCAGCAAGTATATATGAAATGGGGCTTACCTAAGTAACTTGATTTGGGGTGGGGGTGACTGGAGTACAGAGAACTAAATTATTGAATTCTTTCATTTGTCTAATAAAAAATGGGAAAAATTGTCCAAGAGTTACTATTAGAAGAATAAAAAGAAGAAGGTAAAGGTAAAGGCCCTCCCATTGATCGTTGATTTGCTCGAGCGGGCCCAGTAACGTCTCCATTGGAGACTTTGTTGTTACTGTGTCTGGCATATCCAATACTCTCGGTAGCTTGCCGGGCTCTCCGAGAGGGGCGGAGGAATCGAACTCGGGTCGGCCATGTCGGCTGCTTGTAAGGCGAACGCCCTACCACTGTGCTATCGCTCCAGCCCTAAGAATAAATAATAAAAAATAAAAATAATAAAATAAAAATAAAATAAAATTTAAAAAGAATAAAAAATAAAAATAGGGGCTGGAGTGATAGCACAGCGGGTAGGGCGTTTGCCTTGCACGCAGCCAATATGACTGACACAGGTTCGATTCCCAGTACCCCATATAGTCCCCTGAGCACCACCAGAAGCAATTCCCAAGTGCATGAGCCAGGAGTAACCCCTGAACATCACCGGGTGTGAGCCAAAAAAGCAAAAAATAAATAAATAAATAAAAATTAAAATTAAAATTAAAAAAATTGTCCAAGAGTTAGTATTAGAAGAATAAAAAGAAGAATAAAAAGAAAAAATATTAATATTTAAATTAAAAATTAAAATTTGCATCTACTATGCATTAGGTTGTGTTTGGCAGCTTTACATATGTAATTTCAGTTAATATTAGATGCAGAGAAAATATGTCTCGAACTTCATTTTCTAGATGGAGAGAAAATGTACAGTTCAAGCAATTTGTAACAGGTTATACTAACAATAAGGTTTTAGAGTGAAATGTTGGCTGGCCATAAAAATCTTTTAGATTATGTTTGACACTGCTGCTTATCAATTAATTTAAGGAACACATATACATCCATATTAACCAGTACTAGTTCATATGTATATAAATATTCCTTATATATTTCATAGTAGTATCCCTTCACTCAAGAAACTCAAATTTAGACTAAAAGTTGATCAATCTACTTTTTGCATTTCAATATAAAAACATTGTTGTCTCTCCTTTAAACAAAGTTGGAAGACTCACCGTATTGAGGCCCATATTTCTTTTTCTGTAAAAAATCTTCAGAGAAAATGTCTTTTTTGACAATAAAGAAAATGTTGTCCATCTTAGTAACACTATTATATTTTTCTCTTATTCATAGATCAAAAATAATTATATAAAGATACTTCTTAAAATAGGAAATGGCATAATTAAACTAAGAAATAGATTCTGTCTAACCTGAATCTCAAAATAAGCAAACCACCAGGAAAGGGAGGCCTCTCCATCAATTTAAATATCACTGGTACCAAAGACTCTAGAATATTATGTTTGACCAAAAACCAAATTCTCATTTCAATTAAATATACTGACAATGCAAATAATTAATAGCACACTATAGCTAAAAAGTACTTTCAATCATTTATTAATTCATTTTTTTATTCATTTGCTCAACAAAACAGCAAGTTCTACTCTGTGTTAAGAAGACAGATACTGTGTTCATCTTATCCATTGCTGAATTCCCAATATCCTGCACAGTGCCCGACATATAATGGGTGCTCAAAAGAATACATGCTAAATTTATATATTGCAATACAAAGATTAAAAGAAATTATCCAAAAAGTCACTATGTAGTAGTAAAACATTAAATCACATAATATAATGACTTGAGCAAATAATAGAAGGAAACAGGAAACTGAAAGAATGAAGATGCAACTAAAATAGCCTGTGAGTTGAATCAGACAAAACTTGCTGGACAAGCTTATGCCTGAACTGACATTTGAATACTTTAATTCAATTAAAATTACAACCTATGAACTCAAGTTTCCTTTTATTTAGAGAATGAAACTACATTTCAGGAAAGATAAATTACTAGCAAAAGTTTATATTTCACTCATGTTAATTCATGTATCATTTCTTTGGATGTGAGAAAGTCATATGGTAAGTATAGGGACCTTGGAAAAAATCTCAAATAACAAAATAGTTTTTGATATTTAGGAATTGAAGAAGATAATACAACTGAGAACACCTTTGTCTCTAGAGAACAAAGAGGAATTAAGTCAAGGATAGAATGGAGGAACCGTCACAAGAAGGAAAAATAAGGTAATTCTATCAGTGCACTTTTTTTTTCATGGACACATTACAATATTACAGCTTTTCAGGTGCTTGGTTTCATACTTTATTTGTTTGTGGAATTGCCACCATCCCCTCCTAATTCTAGTGTCATCCCACAACCAAAAACACTGTTTTACTCATGCCTCCCACCCCACCCTCTCACACCAAACACATACACTCTCCCTGGTAACTACTGAAAATACTTTTTATTTAGTTTAAAAGTTACTTATCGTATTTATGATAAGTTCATTTGCTTTAGTGCTTCACATTCCACATATGACTCAATTCATCTGATAATTGTCTTTCATATTCTTGCTTAGTCTACATAGCATATAGCACTGTAGCACTGTCCTCCCATTGTTCATCAATTTGCGTGAGCAGGCGCCAGTGACGTCTCCATTGTGAGACTTGTTATTACTGTTTTTGGCATATCAAATATGCCACAGGGAGCTTGCCAGGCTCTGCCATGTGGGCAGGATACTCTTGGTAGCTTGCCGACCGTGAGCAAGGCAAATGCCCTACCCGCTGTGCAATCGCTCCAGCCCAGTCCACATAGCATAATCAACCCAAATTTTATTTATTCTGTCAAAAAGAACACAATTTCATATTTAATGACATATTATAAACTAAAGCTTTATTATCCAATGCATATGCTGATGAGAATTTAGGTTGATTACAAGTTTTAGCTCTGATGATTAACACTGCTATGAATTTAACCCTACAAAGAACTTTAGAACTGATGTTTTAGATTCTTCAGATAAACACCCAGGTGTGAAGTATTACCAAACCATATGAAATATTTGCACGGCAGATCCTGGCAAGCTCCCCATGACGTATTCGATATGCCAGACACAGTAACAACAAAAGTCTCCAATGGAGACGTTACTGGGCCTGCTCGAGCAAATCGATGATCAACGGGAGGGCCTTTACTTTACTTACTTACTTATGAAATATTTATTCTTATTCGTAAGGAAGCTGTATTGTGAGTTTCCAAGAAAAAGAGTGTGGTGGCACAGGAGACTCATGCGTCCAGTAAGAGTCATTCTCCCCAGGCTGGTCAACTGTAATGATGAACAGATGAAGGACCGGAGAACAGATAAACAGGAACTGGACCCCAGACCAGTTGATAGTTGGTTTATTTTTCTCTCCTCCCCGGTGTAGTTGGATCTCTCCCTTACATCGCAGTCATAGTCGTTGTTTTAGTCGTAATGTCAATCATCATAGTTTCATCATCCTAGTCCCCTCATAGTCCTCAAAGTCCTCTACTTCCAGTCATCGTCATCATCTAGTCTTCTAGTCCCAAAGTGCCAAAGAATCAGTTCTCATCCTCCTAGTCTTCAATGTCTAGTCATCAACTTTCTATTCCTCTTACCCCTTACAGCATAGTTATATAGAAATCATGAAACATAGAGATACACAAAAATGGGGTTGAACATTATCATAACAACAAACATATATAAAGCCACTCCTTCAGGAGATTAATTCAAGGACAAAAATCATACCTGAGAGTTCAACACTCCAGATTCTAGGAGATCCTCTCAAGGGCTGGATTCCATCTAGGGTGTATTGCTTTCTCCTTTCCTCAGCTAGTAATCCATTTTACCAATCATAGTAAATTTACTTCTTATAATATTTCTAGCAATGTCATTTTGTATGAACACAGTAAGAGATATATTAAGCTTAAAGGTTGGCTCCTTCTGAGAACATCTTGCTATATATTCCAAACCACAGTCCTCAGACCAGGTTAGTTTTTCCTAACCCCAGCAGGGTCCTTAACTGTAACTGAATAACTGAAGAATAACTTAATAGTTACTCTTTTTGGGTCAGGACAGAGTTTGTCCCATGACCATGCTCCTAACTTATAGTTAAGTATTATGTTATCTGCAAATAGTGTAAGCTTGATTTCTACCTGTCATATCTGGATACACTTGGTATCTTTATTACCTCAATGCTATGGCAAGTATATTTAGTACTATATTGAATAGGAGTGGCAAGAGTGGGAAACCTTCTCTTGTACCTGATTTTATGGTAAAAATAAAATCAGTTCAATTTTTCCTCATTGAGAATAATGCTTGCCGTGACTTGTGGTAGATGGCTTTGACTATGATGAGGAAAGTTCCTTCAATTCCCATTTTGTCAAGAGTTTTTATCATGAATGGGTGCTGGAACTTGTAAATTCTTGTTCTGTACCTATTGATAAGCTCACATAGTTTTTGTCTTTTCTTTTATTGATATGGTATATTATGCTGATTGACTTGAGGATGTTAAACCATCCATACATCTCTAGAGGAATCCTATTTGGTCAAGTTGTATGATCTTTGTGATGAATTGTTGGATTCTGTTTACTAGTATTTTGCTGAGGATCTTTGCATCTGTAATCATCAGTGATATATAGGTCTCTTTTTTTGTGGTTTCTCTGTTTTGGTTATCAGGGTGATATTCACCTCATAAAAACTTTTTGGGAGTGTTTCTATTTCTTCAATAATCTGGAAAATCGTGCAAGTATTGGCAGTAGATCCTCTTTGAAAGTTTGAAAGAATTCACTAGTGAATCCATCTGAAATTGGGCTTTTGTTTTGGGGAAGAATGCCAAGCTTTGGGCTGCAGTTCTCTGCTGCTCAGAGATCCAGTCCCCTCTCCCTTTCACGGGCTCTTCATGTCAAGAGAGTATAATCCCAAATATATCACTGCATTTAACCCCTGAAGTCTTTCGCTTATGTTTTTTACAACATTTTATGTTTTGTATGTTGGTTACAATTTAATGTGGGTCTTTATCTCTTAAAGACTTATCTGAGTCTTTAATCTATTTTGAATTATTTTTAAATACAATGATGAACAGTCATCTAGTGTTTTTCCTCCACCCAACACCATTTACTATAAGTTTTCTTTTCATGTTTCTTTGTCATTTTTAAGTTTCTCTACATATAATATATCTATATTGAAATGTCCCGACCCTGCACCAGGTTGTCTTCATGGGACACCTTGGAAGGAGGCGAGTTGAGTTTCTTCCCTGCCCCAGCAGAATCCTAGCAGCTGAAAATCTCCAGAACCCAACCACCACCATACTCAAGGCCACTCTCCACATGCTCTGACGAGCCTCACCCAAGAGGGGATGAACCTCACTCAAGAGCGAACCTGCAGAAAAACCTAGGTGTGTGGGGATCCATGACTGAGATCTCCAAGCCTTCTCATATAGGTACTGGGCCTCCTCCTCCCAGTTCCCCAGTTTTTCAGTAGCTTGGAAGTCACACTCACAAACTGCCCCCATGCCATGGAATCTCATCAATGGCCAAGATCCAGATACTATAAACTAATGCTCCCAGAAGAGAGCACTGCAGAATTTCCTGACCGCTTACACTGTATCTCACTTAGTTATCAAGAGTAGCACACATTTGTTCGGTTTTAATATACTTGCTTGTATTCTCTTATATTTGGGCTTAAATGACTCCTGAATGAAATGCAACAACCTTCACACACTTCCCTCTTATTATGGTCGGAAGGTGCTCTGTGGTGGGATTGTTGTTTGAATATTATCTGTAATGAAATATTTTGAACTACTATTATGAAAATAAAATATAATATATATTATATAGGTTTATTTCTGGGTTCTCTCTTCTACTATATCATATGGAATACAGATAACCATACTTCATTATTTTTGTCCAAATCCCATACTGCATTATTTTGCTCACAGATCATACATATTTTGAAAACTATGTATCAAGCACTGAATATACAAACATGGAATACATATCTCTGATTTCAATGAACATCACATCTAGTAATATTGAAACAGAAATGTACAGGGGAATAAAAGAGGCAGGAAATATATAACATATGAATTTAAAACATTTTGCTACATGAAATCTTGAATATGGAAGATCAAGATTTCAGTAAACAGGGTCACTGAAGATAGACAATTGGCTTTATGATGAGAAAGACCACATCCATACGATGTTTTTGTCACAAATATACCCTACCCATAATTGGCATGTTCTATCTTTTTCATGGTGCCTAGTACAATGCCGTGTACTAGAAAGGTCTCTGAAGATTTGCTGCATGAACAAACAAAATAATGAATTAACAAGAAAGATATAAACATATTAGCCTTTGATACCTTAAATTAAACTGGAAAGGCCCAATAAAGTATATTGTCAGATGTTGTTTTAGGTAGATATGTTGTAAAGTCAATTAAGAAAAATTTGGGGCTGGAGAGATAGCACAGCGGGTAGGGTGTTTGCCTTGCACGTGGACGACCCGGGTTCGATTCCCAGCATCCCATATGGTCCCCTGAGCACCGTCAGGGGTAACTACTGAGTGCAGAGCCAGGAGTAACCCCTGTGCATTGCCAGGTGTGACCCAAAAAGCAAAAAAGAAAAGAAAAGAAAAATGTAACATCCTTTCATTTATTTTACGAAGGAAAAATAAATAGCCCCTGCCCTGATAGTATAACTAATTCCACTTCTACACACAGACAAACACACACAGGTGCAACTGTGTGTGTGTGTGTGTGTGTGTGTTTGAGAGAGAGAGAGAGAGAGAGAGAGACAGAGAGAGAGAGAGAAAGAGGGGAGGGGAACATGAAAAAGAGAGAATATGATAGAGAGAGCTTATGAGAGAGAACAAAGCTGGTGATCTGGATGTCAGAAATTATGAATTATTTCATAATTGGGTTTCTATCATTAATGTAATAAGTAATTTTGGGTAGGTATTCTTCCTCTTTGAACCTGCTTCTTCATCAGTAAAATATTTAGAATAAGTACCTACCTTACAATGCTATTGTGAAGTTCACAGGATATTATGAATGTTAAAGTACTATAGTTATGCCCTCCTCTCATGGCCTCCACATGAATAAATGGGACCATCATTGAAGTCATGAAATTTACATACAAGTGGTACTACATGGAAAGTATGATGATAAGCAAAATGAGTCAGAAAGAGAGGGATAGACATAGAAAGATTGCATTCATTTGGGAGATATAAAGTAACAAAATAAGAGATTAATACCCAAGAATAGACGAGATCAGTACCAGGAGGATTACTCCATGGTTTAGAGGCCAGCTGGGCATTCTAGGGGAAGGGGCAGCTCAGATAGAGAAGGGAGCACCAAATAAAGGGTGTTTGGAGGATCCTCCCAGGAGGCGAGATGCATGTTGAAAGTAGACTATGGACTGAACATGATTGCAACTCAATGCCCCTTCTGCAGACCACAACACCTGAAAGGAGAGAGAGAACAAAAGAGAATGCCCTACCACAGAGGCAGGTTGGGATGGGGGAATGGGTGTGGGAGGGATACTGGGATCCATGGTGGTGGAAAATGGGCACTGGTGGAGGGATGGGTATTTGATCATTGTATAATTGAAACCCAAGCACAAAAATTTGTAAATCTACAACTGTACCTCATGGTGTTTCACTAATAAAATTATTTTTTAAAAATGGGACCATCATTTCTATAGCCTAGTTCCTTGTGCACAGAGATGCTTTTGTCAAATAACTGAATTCGTTCCATTATTATTCAATGGGTGTCAAGAGAAAGATGAACAGAATCCAGCAATCTGGTTTAGATAATATTATAATTCGTAAGAAGTATTTAAAAACTTGAAAGAATGAAGCTTACACATTACATAGGTGGCAAAGAATCATATTTTGCATAATGTGTGCATTATATCATTCAGTGTAATTAGAAAAATTAATATTCCTATAAATCATGAAACCAATAACTACTAAGGACTGACGCTTATCCCTTTCAAGCTTTAAAAATTATAATAAGACATTATTATTCATTTTTTAGTTTGGGGCCACACCTAGTGGTGCACAGGGTTTACATCTGATTCTGTGCTCAGGGAATCACTCCTGGAAGTACTCAGTGAATCATATGAAGTGGCAGAGATTGAAAGAAACTCAGCCATGAGCAAGGCAGGTGCCCTACTGGCTGACTGACCTTTCTGTCCAGATCAAACAAATAATTATTCATTTCAATCTTTCTCTCTTTGTTTGTTTGGGGGCCACATTCAGCAGTGCTAAGAACTTACTTCTGGATTTACATTCAGAGATAACTCCCAGTGGTACTTGAGGTAACTTACAAGATGCCAGAGATTAAACCCTGGTTTGCAGTGTGTAAGGCAAGTTCCCACTGTACTATCTCTCCAAGCCTGAATGATGAGTCTTTAAAGAGAAAATGTCAAATGAGATACTGAAGAACAGCACTAATATATCAAATGGTTTGGATAAAGACAAGAGACTTGAGATGATTCCCAGTGACTCATCTTTTTGTTTCAGAACAAGTTTTGCAAGCATGAAAATACACTTGATGGGGGCATGATTTTATGCCAGGTCCATAATTAGGTATTGCATTTTCTCAGTAACTGACACATCCCTAATACTATGACCATTTTCCTGCTACAACATCCTGAAACCATCTCAAGTTTTACTTTGTTAACTTCAATTCCTACTTTGGACAAACTTGCAGGCTATCGAATGTAGCCTGCCCACAGGGCAGAGTCTGGCAAACTCCCCGTGGCGTACCAAATATGCCAAATACCAGTAACAATGATGGGTCTCATTCTCCTAAAGAGCCTTGAATATAATCTCAGGGTTAGGATGAAAGAGACGTTACTGGGGCCTGCTCGAGGCAATCGACGAATAACAGGATGATGAAATGAAATGAAATGAACTTCAATTCAAGACTCATCCATCCTGGCTTACTTTCTTGAGAAAATTTTAAAGTAATAATTTATTGTTGATAATGAATTACTACTATCCATAGGAGACACAAAACAATCATGACCTCAACATAGGAAAATCTGGGTTCTGGATAGCAAAGGATTTTAGGGTAGGATTGAGTGATGCCAGACAACTCCCAGACATACTCTAGGCTTATTTCTGTTTCATCACTCTGGGATGTCTCCTGGCAGTGATAAGGGGAGCATAAGAAGTGCCAGAGACTGAAAACTTTGGTAGGTCACATAGAAGGCAAGTGCCTAAACTACAATATTATATCTTCTTCCCTCATGGGCATCAGACCATTGAATTTTTTAAGAATTAATCTCATTCAAGCCAATTTTGCAATTAACAGGGAAAGGGAATTTTGAAGAGAAGATGCCCCCAAATTTTAAGCACAATATGGAGAAGTAAAAATGTTTGTTTGAGAATCTCACATTGGTCACTGTTATTGCACTGGAATTTGTTTCCCTTTCCATCAATAAAATGAAGATTTACTTCATCAATAAAATGAATTCCGTAACTGCATTTTATGTGACTTAAGGACAAATAAATTTATGATATTACCTTAATATTAGTAATTCACTTATTAACTATACCAAACCTAACTGTCATAATCTCAATTATCCTTTCACTAACATGGATAACAATGAGTAGAAGATAATAATACTTACATTACTAAACTTTCATGATGATTAAGTAATATAATTCACATTAAAATGGTTTGTAGGCTATAAAGTTAACCACAAGAATGACAGAAGAGGAGAAAGACTACTCTTCTCCCATCTCATATTTTATCTTTGATTTGTTAAAGTGTCTGAAGGAATCTATTTGTCATGGAAGACAAGATATAACTAAAAAATAATACTCAAGACAAAATAGGAAATAAAATTCAAAGAATCAAAATGCAACCTCATGACTTTTGTCTTCTGTCAGGTATTGTTAACTAGCATCAAAAGGAAAATCAGCAGAGGCAATGAGTGGGCTTCTCTCTAAAAAGGCCCTTCCATCTGGTGCAGCACCAAAATCATCAGCCCTGTAATTAAAATACAATTTCCATTCCCTGCTGCAATCCCAGGATGGCAATTCCATCTGCATGAGATATAGGGAGGAAGGCACCATTTTTCGCACTTTTCTAGCTCCATTAAGTTTATTCTCTTTCTATTAATTAATCTAACTACACTAGAGGCTCCTTCTTATTCTGAAAACCAAGGTGGCACAAACCACACATGGGATGTCTGAAACAGCATGAATTTTTAAAATTCAGTGCCCATTCCATTACAGAAAAGCTTAATTACTTCTGACTAATTCTGTAATTAAAATATATCACTTGAGCAGATTCACCTGCAAGTGTAGGTGTTGGCGTGCATGCCTGTGTGACAGACAGAGATGAATCACACAGAGATGGCGTGCAGAGAAGGAAATTATGCTAGGTAGTAAGAAAATTCTCTAGGAAGACTTGAAAAGGTCAGAGTAAATAAAGGAGACATGTTGGTAGATTCTGCATTAGAAAAAATAGTAATACCATGACCAACACCCAAGCATTTGCTGTAGAGGAAAATTAGGATAAGAGATAACAGGGAATGGCATTGGACTAGGAAGTCAGCAATGGTAGGAGAAAAATCTATGATGAAGGCAATTCAAGGTTGTAGTTAGAAAGACAGTGAGAGCACAAGGCAAGACAATGCTAGAAATGAGAAAGAAAAAAGGCATGAAAACTAGAATGGGCAGATCCAGAAAAGAGAACTACGAGCACTGTGTCTGCTTAGATCTCTACTTTAAATGAAAACAAATAATTATAATATAACTTGATGTATTTCTAAATTTATGTACATGAACTAATTATGAAAATTATACTATAAATTGTGGAAAGTGAAAGATTATGAAATCAGAAAATAGTATTTCTCTCAAATTGACAAAATGATGACACTGTAAGCTATTATTTAAACATATGGTCATAAATTTTTACACAGAAAATCATGCAAAAATACTAAGGAAAAATGCAGGTATAAAATTATGTTAAATGTAAATTGTTTAAGTATAACAAATAAAAGAGAGAGGGAGATTGGTACAGTATATTAGAAGCATGTTCTAACTACACTGTAGTGTCTATAGGAAATTTATTTTGAACGTAACTATTAAAATAGGTTTAAATAAAAATAATGAAAAAAATATATTGATCATGTAACTAGTAATTAAAAGAAAGCAATAGTGATAATTTATATATAATAAGGTAAACTTCAGGGAAAAATTAGGAGATAAAGAATAACATCACCATTATTATATACACTGTGAAAGGGCTGTCAAACCACAAGAATACAAGCAATTTTAAATGCATATGTACAAAACATAATTAGCAGAGGTCAAAGAGTTAGTACTGGGATGAAGGAAAAAGTTGTATGGGCATGTACAACAGAATCTCAGGACACCTGAATTAAATTCTAATTTAGTTATCCACTAATTTTTAAATTCATTTCTTTAAAAAATGAATGGCTTTATTTGTATGATTTTGAATATAGTGTGGTATGCAAGCCCTTTCACAATCTTCCCACAGCTAACCTATCATGATCACGATCACAATCATCCTGTCATTCGTTGATTACCTCGAGCAGGCACCAGTAACGTCTCTTTCTTCCTAGCCCTGAGATATTTTTTTTTTATTTTTATTAGTGAAACACCATGAGGTACAGTTGTAGACTTACAAATTTTTATGCTTGGGTTTCAGTTATACATGATCAAATACCCATCACTCCACCAGTGCCCATTTCCCACCAACATGGGTCCCAGTATACCTCCCACCCCCCAACCCACCCCCATTCCACCCTGCCTCTGTGGCAGGGAATTCCCTTTAGTTCTCTCTCTCCTTTTGGGTGTTGTTCATAATTAGTTCATGTACATAAATTTAGAAATACATCAAGTTATATTATAATTATTTGTTTTCATTTAAAGTAGAGATCTAAGCAGACACAGTGCTCGTAGTTCTCTTTTCTGGATCTGCCCATTCTAGTTTTCATGCCTTTTTTCTTTCTCATTGAGTGGCAATCATGTTTGGTCTATAGTCTACTTTCAGCATAGCCCTGAGATTTTAAAAGCGCCATATTCAATTCTCTTTCAGGGCTAGGAGAATGAGACCCATCATTGTTACTGGTAAGGGCTGGAGTGATAGCACAGGGGTAGGACATTTGCCTTGCGTGCAGACGGTCCAACTGAGCTGGGTTCGATTGCTCCGCCCCTCTCGGAGAGCCTGGCAAGCTATCAAGAGTATCTCACCCGCACGGCAAAGCCTGGCAAGCTACCCATGACGTATTCGATATGCCAAACACAGTAACAAGTCTCACAATGGAGACGTTCCTGGGCCCACTCAATCAAATCAATGAACAATGGGAGGACAGTACATTGTTACTGGTATTTGGCATATTGAGTACAACATGGGAAGTTTGCCAGACTCTGCTGTGCAGGCATGATACTTTTGGGAGCCTGTCAGGTTCTCCAAAGTAAAAACGAGATAATAACATGTTGCATAGCCACAAATGCAGCCGCGTGCTTCCAGGTCTTATAGTCTCTGGGTCTTGGCCATTGATGGGACCACCTGGAGCTGGCAGCAGCTGCTGGGTGCAATGCCTACCTACTAGAATATGGGGGATCTGGGTGGAGAAGGCCCAGTCTTGATCCGAGCAGGCTTGGAGATCTCAGCCCCTGGACCCGCATGCCTGGGTTCCTCTGCAGGTTCCTTCATGCATGAAGCTTGTCCAGATGTGTGGAGAGTGTTCTCAACATGGCTGTGGCTAGTTCTGGAGGTCTTCGGCTGCTGGGGCTCTGCTCGGAGCAGGGAGGGAAACTCAACCCGCCCCCTTCCAAGGGGCCCCAGTGAGGACAGCCAGACGCGGGGGCAGGAGACTCTGCCCTTAGCTGTTATACTGACAGCTAGCCTATACTGAATCATTTCCTACCACTCTGTCTGCCTAAATCCTTGCCTTTAAAATATGGAAGCTAACCTGACTACTAGACATTGTTTTAACTTTATTTTGATGTCTCTGTTATTGTTTATACTTTTGTGTCTACCAGACACAAAAGTATAACTTGTGATTTACTAATCTTTTTCTTACCACATCCTCTATAGAAAACAACTATCTGCTCTTCATAATCCTTAAAAATACCACATCCTCCATAAGTATTCCTCAAATAGCACTTAAAATTATATCATTTTAATAGTAGTATATTAAGAAATGGAAATCAAAATATAAATTATTATATGAAGAAACAGAAACTCAAAAGAAATTAAGTAGAATTACTGCATTTACAAACCTAATTATATTGCTAAGATGGGATTTATATAATGTACAGTATCTAAGGACAGAAGCAATGGGAAGAAGCTATAGGGATACAGGTTTATAGAGAGAAAAGAACTTGACATAAATCAGATCAGCATGACACAAAATGAATTGACTCTACAGAAATGTAAGTTACCATTAGTAGAGATTTCTAAAGATTTTCTTAGGAAAAAGTATGTAAATTTCCTTCTGTCTTTCTGGATAAACTTTCTCAAATTTTTCTGGCTTATTATCCGATACCTAAACTTTGAAATCCAACTTTCACTGTCGCTCTTTCCTAGTTCTTCTTTCAGAAACATCCACTTATTTATTCATGTCATTAATAACAGTGGTTCCCAAATCTGTATCTCTAACCTGGCTTCCTCTATGTTTTCTCTCACATATGGTCAATGGTTTACTGAGCAGTTCTACTTGACATCTTACAAATAACTTCAAAATATACATGACTAGTATTACTAATTTCCTTAATTTTACTTTGTTACTGTTGCCCAATCTCAGAAACAACATCCACATATTAATCAGTCCAAAATTTAGGTGGCATTTTCCACTTATCTGAAACTCACTGTCTACATCTATTTGATCAACAAGTTATATTGACTCTTCCTCCTAAATAACTTTCAAGCAATTCCACTTAATGAAAAGTGGGCAACCTCCATCGTATTGTCTTCATGCCAATCAGCCATCATCATTTCTCACTTCAATGACAGTATTTAGCTCTTAACTGATTTTTCTCTCCCACTAGCCAAATGATCTCTCTCAAATGAAATTTTGATCTTCTGTGAAACTTTTCAATTATTTCTCATGATATGTTAATTTTCATGATTTACCTTCAGGATAAGATTTAAACTTCTTAGCACAATTTATGAAGCTTTATGTAAATCCGTTACCTTCATTTTACCAATGATCTCCTTTCCATTTCTCACTAATTCCCTTCTACACATCACATTCAAGTCACACAGCTTTAGAACAGGGTGAGGACATTCAAAAGAACAAAAGCAACCAGTGCTGGCGTGGATGTGGGGGAAAAGGTACACTCTTTCACGGTTGGTGGGAATAATGACTGGTCCAGCCTTTCTGGAAAACAATATGGACAGTCCTTCAAAAACTAGAAATTGAGCTTCCATAAGACCCCACAATACCACTTCTGGGAACATATCCCAAGAATGCAAAAAAGCACCGTAGAAATGACATCTGTACCTATATGTTCGTTTCAGCACTGTTTATAATAGCCAAAATCTGGAAAAAACCCAAGTGCCCTAGAACAGATGACCGGTTAAAGAAACTTTGGTACATCTGTCTACACAATGGAATACTATGCAGCTGATAGGAGAGATGAATTCATGAAATTTGCTTATAAGTGGATAGATGTGGAGAGTATCATGCTAAGTGAAATGAGTGAGAAAGACAGGAACAGACATAGAAGAACTGCACTCATTCGTGGAGTATAAAACAACATAACATGAGGCTAACACCTAAGGACAGTAGATACAAGGGCCAGGATAATTGTTCCATAACTGGAAGCCTGCCTCATGAGCAGAGGGGAGAAGGCAGATGGAATAGAGAAGGGATCACTAAGAAAACGATTGCTGGAGGACTCAGTCCGGATGGGAGATGTGTGCTGAAAGTAGATAATGGACCAAATATGAGGACCTCTCAGTGTCTCTATTACAAACCATAATGCCCAAAAGTAGAGAGATAGTATGGGGAATATTGTCTGCCATGGAGGATGGGGGAGGGTGGAGAAGGGGTGGGGTATATTGGGGACATTGGTGGTAGAGAATGCATACTGGTGGAGGGATGGGTGATCATTGTGTGATTATAACCCAAACAAGAAAACTTATAACTATCTCATGGTGATTCAACAAAATTTTTAAAAAAGAACAGAGCGAAGCAAATAGATTTTCTAAGGATCTAAATTTAATGTCATTCATTCTCAGTTGCTACCCTTGCAGGTACACAATCCTGAAAGTAAGAGCAGTCTAAAGAGTAAGCACCTCTTTAAGAGTAATATTTATTGGCAATAAAATTTAAGAAAAAGTCTTTGTAAAGCCAAGGCTTTTTGTTTGTCTATTAGTTTGCTTGCTTGTTTGTTTTCTAATCCTAATTTGATGACAACATAACTGAGACTCAGATCATTTAACTTAAAATTTCCAAGGTCATGTAACTAACAAGTAAAGGATATAAACATATGTACTAGAGATGTTTTGTTTAGGGGAACACACTCAGCAGTGCTCAGGGCTTACTCCTAGCTCTGCATTCAGGGATCATTCCTGGAGGGGATTCATACCATATGAGTTGTTAGGGATCCAACCTGAGTTGGCAACATGCAGAGCAAGTGCCTTACCCATTATACTATTTCTCTAGCCCCAAATTGCTTTTGCTTTATATATTGTTCTATATTACCTGCTCATTTTTTAAGGAAACATGTTACAGTATTAACAATGGTATTTACTACAATTATTTACATTTTTTAGGATTAAATACCATATTGGCAGAATCTCCTGCCCCCTGTCTTCACCTGGGCCCCTCGGAGGGGGGCTGGTTGAATCACCCTCCCTGCCCCAAGCAGAACCCCGGCAGCCAAAAATCTCCAGAACCCAACCACAGCCATGCTCAAAACCACTCTCCACATGCTCGGAGGAGGTTCACACATGAAAGAATTGGCAGAGGAAACCAGGTATGCAGAATCTGTGGCTGAGATCTCCCAACCTGCTAGAATCGGGACTGGGCCTCCTCCACCCAGATCCCCCGTTTTCCAGTAGCTTGGCAGACACACCCACAAACCCTGGTGCCATGTAATTTCATCCACAGTCAAGATCCAGAGACTATAAAACAAAGATCTCGGAAGAGAGCGACTCAATATTTCCTCCATCCCTCTTGGAGAGCTGCGCAAGCTACTGAGAGTATCCTGCCCACATGGCAGAACCTGACAAGCTACCCGTGGTGTACTCGATATGCCCAAAACAGTAATAATGATGGTCCTCATTCCCCTGGCCCTGAAATAGCCCCCCAGTATGCCATCGGTCTACACTAGCATGCAACAGGGACAAATGGAGACGTTACTGGCACCCACTCAAGCAAATCGATGAACAACAGTATGATGGTGATACAGTGACAGTGAAATATCATATTACTATATCACATATTAATGATTCAATGTCCTATCACTGTGGTGGGGATAAGAGCTATTTTATTTATTTTTTTATTTGGGGTGGTTATTTTATTTTTAAGCACAAAGAAATGTTTAGCTTACTACTGTGTTTTTCGACAATTTTCATCTGTTTGTGGGAACTCTGTAATTGTAGGAGTTCTTATATTCTTTTCTACAAAAATACATCTACATTCATTTGAAAATAAATTAGTGTCTAGATATGATACCTCTTGCAGGTTAATACACATTAAGTTAACATTACCTTGTCAATTTTCTCAAAGGATTTGTCAATCATTTCTGTTACAAAACCAGAATACGCCAACTCATAACTGTTTTTATCATACCATAAAATTTGGCACATCAAAATACATTCCCTCTATTGAAGTATGAGGAAGAAATTCTATGAAAACATTCGTTTCATTTGATTAGTAATCAGAGCCTCTGCTATTAGATAAGTGAATTATGCTAGTGATTACTTTAGAGGGAATCTCTATATACTGAAATTTTGTTTCTTCTCAAATTCCTATGAGTTAGAACTGAGTCCGTCCTGATTATTCATGTTTAAATATGATAGAAAATCAAAGTATTCACATGACCTTTCTCAGATATATGTCAAATTAATTATCACCTACCTTTACAAAAACAAATATTTTTAAATTTTCAGCTATCTTTCAGAAGTAATCTAAAATATTATTATATACTTTTTTGAAAAATTAAAAATTCTATTATATAATAAATAATCAAAAAGTTATACTTGATCGAATAAGTATCTACCACAACTAGTTTCTTCACTTTCTGATTTAACAACCCTCCCAAAATCTAGAAAAGCCATCCATCTTAATGCATGAAACTTATGCATTAAACTCCTTCTGCCAGTCCGTCCTCGATCAATTTTTCAATGGTTCCACTGTACTGGGTTCCTAGTGCCAATCTAGGAACAAGTGGTCTGCCGACAGCTCATTATGCACTGTTACTTAACTCTTAGTTGTACATTCTCCTTAGATTACCTTCACTGCATTACCTTCACTTTTAAAGGAGAGGGATCTCACAGCTCCATCACTTAGAAAAAGAAATACAGGTCAGAGCAATACTACAGCAGTAGGGTGCTTGCTTGCATGTGGCTGACCCAGGTTCCATCCCCAGCATGCCCTTTAGTCCCCGAGCACCACCATGAGTGGCTTATCAAGGCAGAGCCAGGAGTAGCCCCAGAGTATCACCACATGTAGACCCTCAAAAATACTCGAATCCTATTGATATGTCTTTATATACAAAAATGACTTCTGAAAATTTGGGGGAAAACATACATTTCTCCCACATAGAACAAGAGGTAGAATATCCTTGGCACTTTAAAATAGAGGATGAATAGAGGACAAAATAAAACACAAATCTGTAGAAGTATTATTTTTCTATTGTGATAGTTATTAATCATTCAAACCATTAAATAGTAACAATTAGTTCCTTTGATTAGTAAGAATGTTTTTAAAAAGTAAATTAAATGTGATCAATGATTCTCAATTTCATACAATTTGGAAAATTCATTACAAAAAAATAAGTAGCAGAGAAATGTGACAGGGGAGGCAGAATACAAAGTTAGTCTAATGCCAGGCATTATGCTTTTTTTTCAAATTTTCTAGTAGTTTTTTCATTAAGATTATTTCCTAGTACTTCAAATGAAAATATACTCAAGATTTTAATCACTGTCACTGTCACTGTCCCTGCCCTCCCATTGTTCATTGTCATCTATTTGCTCGAGCAGGCCCAGTAACATTGTGAGACTTGTTACTGTGTTTGGCATACCAAATACATCACGGGCAGCTTGCCAGGCTTTGCCGATGGCTTAAATAATATTTCTAATTTGGTTTTTTACAATCACGATCATCCTGTTGTTTGTCGATTGCCTTGAGTAGACACCAGTAACATCTTAGTCCTAGCCCTGAGATTTTAAAAAGTGCCATATTCAAGGCTCTTTCAGGGTTAGGAGAATGAGACCCATCAATGTTACTGGTATTTGGCATATAGGGCATGCCACGGGGAGTTTGCCAGACTCTGCGCTGTGTGGGCAGGTTACATTCGGTAGCCTGTTGTCCAAAGTAAGAATGAGATAATAAGATGTTGTGTGGCCACAAATGCGGCCACATGCTTCTGGGAGCTGGGTTTTATAGTCTCTGGGTCTTGGCCATTGATAGGATTACACAGAGCCAGGTGGGGGGATGGGACAGTTGGTGGGTGTGACCCCTGCCTACTGGAAGATGGAGGATCTGGATGGAGGATGCTCAGCCTCAATCCGAGCAGGCTTGGAGATCTCAGCCCCAGGACCCGCATGCCTTTGTTCCTCTGCTGGTACCTTCATGCGTGTGGAGAGTGGCCTCAGCAAGGTTGTGGCTGGTTCTGGAGGTCTGCGGCTGCTTCTTTGGATTTTTTCCTGGTAAAATTGGCTTACAAGAATGTTACTGTTTCTATGTTGTATGGTTACAAAGTTACCTTACCATACTAACAAAGTGCTAATATCCTACGATCACTGCCCATTGGACATCTTCAGCCCATTTCATCACTGCATGTCTGTATTGCCAACATCACTCACAAAGTAGAATCTCAGTTATAGATTAATGATTAATTCTAAATTTTATATTCCAGGGACTAGAGAGATAGCACAACGGGTAGGGCATTTGCCTTGCACATGGCTGACCCGGGTTTGATTCCCAGCATCCCATAAGGTCCCCTGAGCACCACCGGGGTGATTCCTGAGTGCAGAGCCAGGAGTGACCCCTGTGCATCATCAGGTGTGACCCAAAAAGCAAATATATATATATATATATATATATATATATATATATATATATATATATTCCATTTTAGCATCCAACCCTGTGCCTTATGTCTAGTAAAAATTAATGCTTAATTCTTATTGTCTCATATTCCTAAAGAGAACACAGTAAACATTTTTTCTGCTTTACAAACACCTCTACTTCTGTACCGTTATGCCTTCCTGCCAAAGAAAAATTTTAGGTCTCTCCTAAAAATAAAGCTACCTAGTTGTAATCAAACCTCTGAATATGTATAG
This sequence comes from Sorex fumeus, assembly GCF_029834395.1. Taxonomy (NCBI): domain Eukaryota; kingdom Metazoa; phylum Chordata; class Mammalia; order Eulipotyphla; family Soricidae; genus Sorex; species Sorex fumeus. The sequence continues at coordinate 17,337,251 of NW_026606102.1, read as the reverse complement.
ATATCCCTCTTTGATTCGTTCATACTAACTTACCAATAAAAAGATATTCAAAAGAGGGAGGCTAGTAATAATTGACCATCTTCTCTCCTTCCTAAGGAGTAAAAGAAAAATCATATGAAGACATAAGGAATTAGGAAAACTTAGCTGGCTTAAGATGCCATATTTGACCTTAGCTCTGGATACATATCAAGTTTCAATCATTTTTCTTTTCCAGATGAAATTAATCATGATTCAAAATGAGGAGAGTGTTAAGTATGTATGCAAAGGCTAGACAGAAGCCAATGTTTAATGAAACACTGGTGAAATCTTCCCAGAAAAGGCTGTCTTATTCAAGTTAATTGAATCTCTTGTGAAAGCAAATTTGCTACAACAGCAGCTGCCATTTATTGAGCACCTTCTAGGTGGCAGAGCCAAAATTAAAATCCAGATCTGCCTGATGCCAAAGCTCATGTTTTTTTAATATGCAATATTGCATTCTAATCAAAACAGTTCTGAAATTTGCTAAAGGACTTTCCTTGCAATTGCATCTGTGCACATTTTATCAAGCATAGGTTTAGTTATTAAACTGATAGCAGCATCAGAGTTCAAGACTCTATTACTACTAAATAATTCTAAGTGAGTAGATTCTAGCTGTGTCTCAAGGTAGGTAGAGCTATCAGGCCTCTGCCTTATGCCTTATGAACAATTCATAGCTCCTTCCCTAAAAATTAGCAATTAATGAACCAAGAAGTAAACAAAGGAATTTTAGTGTCATGAGGAGGATATTTATCGAACATTCACCGTACATCATTCTTTATACTAAGCATTAAACATGCATTTAATGCTTATCCAAACTTTCTAAAATTTCAAACTTTTTATTACATAAGTAAAAGGTTCAAAGAAGAATTACTCATATGTAGCACAGGGGATAGGATTCTTGCCTTGCTCAAACCCATCTCATGTTTGATCTCAAGCATTGCCCACGGTTCTCAGGCACTGCTAGTAGTGATTCCTGAGTGAAAAGTAACCCATAAGCATTACTAGTTGTGTCCATCCTCCCAAAAAAGACGCAGAGAAGTTACTGAGTCTCAGAAAGAAGACACAACTTTTAAATATGAGAAGAATAAAATAAATTTATTATGCCTATTGAATCCAAATCTGTACATCGTAGAGGAGAAGATATCAGTTATAGTAAGAAACAATATTAGAGAAGTCATATCCTTCATTTCTGAGAGAGAAAACAATCTAATAAAACAAATACAAATGATGATGTATATTAACAAAGAGTATATGATGATTTTAGATCATATAAAAGAAGGATAATTTTGATAGTAGAATTTATTTTCCCCCAGAAAGTGCCATTTTACTGAGATCTGAAAATGGAGTGGAACAACAGACAAAATATCTGTTTATAAACATGGTAAGGAAGATCTCCAGGTCAAGGGAATAGCATGCACAACATTTCTGAATCAAGAGGCATCATGGGGCATTCATACAATAAGAGGGCAAGATTAACTGGAGCACAAAAGATAGAAAAGGATGCTGTAAAAGAAACTGTGAAAGATCAATAAGTTGAGCACCTGATTTACACGAGGGAGGCCTGGGGTTCAATCCCAACACCACCTGGTCCCCAGAGCACTAGTGGGAGTGACCCCCCCCCCACCTATCACTGCCAGGGATGGCTACTCAAAAAGTCAAAAGAAGGTGGTCCCATTTTCCAGAATACCGCAAATCATACTTTACCATATTTCTATCTTCATGAGCGTTACATATCTATATATAATCTGATAGGAATGTTTTCTTTAAATCAACACCATCACATTTCACATGCATTTTTCTTCATAGAAATTAAACAAAGTTTATTTTGAAAATCCTAGATTACTACAGACCTATAGCAATAAGGCTTTATTACAAGTTATTTGCTATTATTATTTGTTTTGTGTTTTTGGGTTTGGAGGCAACACTCAACTGCGATCCAAGATTATCTCTCTTTGCTCAGAGATAATTCCAGGCAATGTTCAGGGAATAATATATAGTGTTGGGTCTGGAACCAAGGTCTGCTGTGAACAATGCAAGCACCTGAAACTCTTACTATCTCTCCAGCCTGATGTATACTTTTTGTTTACATTTTTATTTTGTTTTATTTGGGGTCGGGCTCTCTAAGAGGGACAGAGTAATCGAACCCAGGTTCGCCACATGCAAGGCAAACACCCTACCCGCTGTGCTATGGCTCCAGCCCAATTCCTCCATCCCTCTTGGAGAGCCCAGCAAGTTACCGAGAGTATCCAGCCTGCGTGGCAGAGTCTGGCAAGCTCTCGGTGGCATATTCAATATACCAAAAACAGTAACTGGTGCCCACTCAAACAAATCGATGAACAACGGGAGGACAGTGACAGATAGTGCTTATTTGGGGCCACACCCACCTGTGCCTTATACCTGGATTTTTGCTCAAGATTAACTCCTGGCAGGGATCAGGAGATCATGTGTGGAACAGGGGTTTGAATCCAGGTCTGCTTCATGCAATACAAGGAAATTCCCACTGTACTATTTTTCTTGTCCCAAACATGCTAATTTAAAGAGAGTAGAAACAACATTCCTCTGAGGCTGGGAAGATGAAAATAATAGATAGAGACAAAGGTTCCCTAGATTATTCCTGTTCTTCTCCCTCCCAGAACTTACTCAATTCTTGGTTCCTTCATATAGTTAGGGTGTGTTTTAATAGAGAAGTTCATTTTCACATGATCCTCAATCAACTCAAACCCTTTAACTCCACTAAAAATCTCAAGTTAAAACTCCCAGTGTGATGTGACACAATGGAGAACGTGAGCTATGGTTTTTGACACTGTGGGTCTATTCCTGGCTTCATCATTAACATACTGAATACCCTTGCTTTGAAATTTTTAGCACAACTTTAATATCCTTTAATCGTCACTTTTATAGTATGAATTATCTTATTAAAATATAATTTTTAAGGAGCTAAATTTATTTACTTAATTAGAGGTCTATTCTCTCCTTAATATGCACATTCTCAAGAGTCAAGTCCCATTGATGAATGATAGGGAGGGGAATAATATACCCCTAAGGATCATAACATCTAATTACAGAATTTCATTAGTATACTCAGTACCTGTAATCACATAAATTTTATCTAATACCAAGAAATCTTTTGCTATTCTCTCAACACTAATGGCCCTAAAGCATGAAGGTCAGGACATATCATGGTTGCTCATGTTCCTTACACAGCATTTTTATTTCAAGTTTAGATTTAATAATTCAATTTTCATTAGTAATACAGACTTTTAGAAATACAACTAACAATAAAATTTTTATAGATTATTTTTTCTTTGACCTCACAATGACTAAAATAGGTCAGAATTAGTAAGGTAAAGGTAAAGGTAAAGGTAAAGGCCCTCCCGTTGATCGTCGATTTGCTCGAGCGGGCCCAGTAACGTCTCCATTGGAGACTTTGTTGTTACTGTGTCTGGCATATCGAATACTCTCGGTAGCTTGCCGGGCTCTCCGAGAGGGGCGGAGGAATCGAACTCGGGTCGGCCATGTTGGCCGTGTGTAAGGCGAACGCCCTACCCGCTGTGCTATCGCTCCAGCCCAGAATTAGTAGTTTTATGAAAAAATAAAACAAAGTTCACATTTTGAGAAGTATTTGAGAATCAAAGACAAATGTCAGGGGAGTACTTTTATAAGATCTTGTAAGCCAATAAGACTCTATTTAGTTTTTCAGTTATTGATCATTAGTTAAAAAATATAATCTCAAAAGTGAACTTTTATGCCTCGATATGTCACGACGTATCATATTCATACCAAACATTAACTGCCACTATCAAAAAGAACTGTATTCCTTCTATCATTTTCCTTTGGTAACTGCCACTATTTTTGCCAAAAGTAAGAATGATGTCCTCACCAATTGAGGATTTTTTGTTATTTATAATCCACATATAAATAAGATCATAGAAAATTGTCTCTCATGTCCTCACTCATTTCACTTAGCATGATCATGTGAAATTCCATCTATTTTGTCCACCACATGCATAATTTTATCTTTTTAAATGGCAGAGTAGAATTCCACTGAGTGTATATATTACAGATTCTTTATCCAGTCACCTGGTGATATGCATATACATTGATTACATTTCTAGCTATGTGGAAAAATTCTACTATAAATGAAGGAATATATATATATATTTAATTATTTATTTCATATCCTTTATATAAATGCCAAGAGTAGCATTGCTGGGTCATAAGAAATTTCCATACTGATTTCCATAAAGACTAATTTACACCAACAGTGTACATAAGATCTACATTATCCATATCCTCAACAACACTTGTTTCCAGTCATTTTGGAATTGCCCAAATAGGCAATTCTCACAGGTGTAAAATGAGATGTCACATAATTTTGAGTTGCAGTTCCCTAAAAATACATTACATTGAGCAATTGTTCAGTCTCTGGGCAATTATTCAATCTTTTTTAGAAAAGTGTCTTCTGATCTTTACCTTCTTAAAAAGTTTAGCTGCTTTATATATGTTATTATAAGTTTTTAATATAATTTGGATATATATTATGTGTATCTATTTTCTACCAAATGCTAGGTACAATTTTTATTTATTAATTGTAAATAATTGCCATTTGGGTCACATTATTAAAATAGTGCAGAGCACAATGGATTAGCAGGAGTGAAATCACAGAGGGTAGGGCGTTTGCCTTACACCTGAGTTGGATTCCTCCACCCGTCTCAGAGAGTCCAGCAAGCTACCAAGAGTATCTCGCCCACATGGCAAAGCCTAGCCAGCTACCTGTGATGTATTCCATATGCCAAACACAGTAACAAGTCTCACAATGTTACTGGGCCCGCTCAAGCAAATCGATGAATAATGAGAGGATAGCGCAGTGACAGTGATTAAAATAGTGGAATTTTGATGAACAGTATTATTGTACTTTTCCACCTTTAAAATAAACCAGGACCTTTAGCTTTAACCTTATGTTATCACTAGTCCACTCCTTCCTATACCTGACTATACTCCTTAGTAATCTCTGTTCAAAGGTCAAGGGTATGTCCTCATTTGATAGTGCATATTCCATTTTCATTTCTCTCTAAACCATAGATGAGACCATCCAATGTTTGTTTTGATATCTCTGATTTATGTCACTTAAAATGGTGCTCTCAGTTTCAGCATACTGCCAGATTTCCTCTCTTCTTACAGATGCATAGTATCCCATAGAGCACAGTTTCTTTATCCAATCATCTTTCATTAGGTTATCTGCATTGTTTCCATATTCTAGCTATTATATATAATGCTACAATGAACACAGATGTACAAACATCCCTTCACATTAAAGTTTATGTGTTTGGGGGCTAGATGCCATAAAGTGGGATTGCTGGGTCATACAGAAGCTCTACTTTTAGTTTTTAAAAGAAGTATCTATACTGTTTACCACAAGGGATAATCCAGATGAAACTTCAAAAATTAAACAAAAAATAATGGTAGTTTATTTTATTGTTTGAAAGTTCTTTTTGTTTTTACTTAGATACTTTTAGTGAAGCAAGATACTTTTAAGTTTTTACTTAAATACTTTTAGTGAAGCAAGATAGATTCTATAGAATAAACTTTACTTTGAAAGACATGATGGGAGAGAAAGAAATATTTGTTTGAGAGAGAACACAGGCTTAAGAGGGAATGCCTATTTGCCAATTTTTTATGTATGGTTAAATGGTGAAAATTTTTCACATTTCTGTATGTTGCTGTTCAACTTAAAAGTTGTTAATGAGTAAGCATTCCTTTCTACATTATATGGCCTGAAATTTGTCATAAATTTTGGTATATATGTGTGATTTTTACTTTCAGGGTTATCTATTATGTTCCATGACCTGGTATCTGTCTTTGCTCCAACACCATACTTCTGTCATTATTACCGTGATATACTTTGAAGTTACAGAGTATAATTCCTTTTTTCTTTTCTCTCAAAATTGCTTTGTGTATTCTGGATCTCTCGGGGTTCAACATAATTTTTTATTTTTGTTTTGGTTTTGTTTTCTGGGTGACATGCAGTAGTGCTCAAGATTAACTCCTGTGATCAGGGTCACTCCTGCAAGGGATTGGGAGACCATATGGGATGCCGGATAACCAACCCAGGTTGACTATGTGCATGACACTTGCCATGCCTGCTATATTACTGCTCTGGTCCCAATTCCAAACTTTTGGCATTACTTATCCTATGTTCTAGAAAAATGTCATTGGTAAGGAATGTTTTATAGAACATATGCTGACTCTGTAAATCACTTTAGATATGATAGTAATTTTAATAATGCTTATTCTCTCTTGGGCTGGAGCGATAGCACAGCGGTAGGGCGTTCGCCTTACACGCAGCCAACATGGCCGACCCGAGTTCGATTTCTCTGCCCCTCTCGGAGAGCCTGGCAAGCTACCGAGAGTATTCGATATGCCAGACACAGTAACAACAAAGTCTCCAATGGAGACGTTACTGGGCCCGCTCGAGCAAATCGACGATCAACGGGAGGGCCTCATTCTCTCTTATCCATGAACATGAAATGTCTTTCTATTTCTTTGTGTCTTCCATTTCTCTTAGCAATGTCAGAGCTTTTGGTATAATGGCTTAGCATCTCTTTTGTTAGATTTACATCCAGGTATTTTATCATTTTCGATGCAATGATAAGTGATATTGTTTACTTAACTACCTATGATTATACTGTTACATAAAGAAATTGTATATAGTGATTTTATATTCTGCCACTTTTTAAACAAATTATTTTATTTTATTTTTATAAAGTTGTTAACAATTGTTGGATATTAACCCAAAGTGTTTTAGGCTTCATCAGTGAATAGTCCCTTTTCCTCTTCCCAAAAGATGCTTATTGTACTCTTGCTAGCATCCCTAATTTAAAGTTTATCTTTAAACTTTGCTTTGTGTTTTATTTCTAATAATCTCAGTTCCCCAAGTCAGTCTTGATTACTTATAAGCCAAATTTTCTGGTAATTGTGGACTTTGTATTTTTAGTGCTTTATATTTGTTTTTTTTTAACAATTTAAAATGTTGTATTAAAAAATACAACACGAAACGGGAAATAACAGGATAAACAGTACTAGAAATTAGTAATAGTTAATCCTGGAGAAGAGACATTTGGTGACTTTTACCCCCTTCTTTGTACTTTTTCCATTTAAAAAAATATCAGCACAAGTAGCTACTACTTGTAGAAGGGTCTTTTTGGTTTTGTTCTGATTTTTTTTTTTTTTATTGAATCACTGTGGGAAAGGTTACAAAGCTTTCAGGTTTATGTCTCAGTCATGCAAATATCAAACACATTTCCCTTTACCAATACTTATTTTTTACCATGAAGAACCCCAATAAAACCCCACCCCCCACCCCTCCCCGTCCCTGTGAGGCAGATGAATTCTAGTTAACAATCTATCTGCTTTGATTAGATTCATTGTTTCAATAAAAGATTCACCACTATTATTTAGAGTTTACCCCCCCCCCAAATCAGACATACTGAAAAAGCATTGTGAAGTGATTTGCTTTCTACAGCTGGGTTCAAGAATTAAATGTTGGTTTTGGATTTCTGCTATTTTACCTATTGACCCTGGAAGTATTTCTACTGAAAGTCAGATAGTTAAGAAATTGGTTTCTGTGTTCTGGAGTCGTGGCCGTGCTGGAGAGCCGCTCGCGGGGGGCAACCAGTGGCCTCGGTAGGGCGTGAAGGGTGGAGCGAAACGCCCCCCTTCCCATGAGGTTTTAGTCGCCCCCACACTCCCGGCTCATACCTGCTGTCCACAAGGCTCCCATGTGGCCGCCATCTTTCTTTCCAGAGAGGAGAGGGCGAATGGGGCAACACCCTTTCCCCTCCGGCAGACTTGATGGCCTGGATCAACGCATAGTCCGTTCACTTTTCTGCTCCAAGCTGCTGGGTTCTGCATTAAGTCCTTGTGCTTCTGGGGCCATGGCCGTGCTGGAGAGCCGCTCGCGGGGGGCGACTGGTGACCTCAGTAGGGCGTGAAGGACGGACCGGAACGCCCCCCGACCCATGAGGTTTTAGTCGCCCCCACTCCCCCGGCTCATACCTGCTGTCCACAAGGCTCCCATGTGGCCGCCATCTTTCTTTCCAGAGGGAGGAGGGCGGAAGGGAGCAACACCCTTTCCCCTCTGGGCAGAAATGATTGCCTGGATTAACACATAGTCCTTTCACATTTCTGCTCCAAGCTGCTGGGTTATGCATTAGGTCATTGTGCTTCTGGGGCTGTGGCCGTGCTGGAGAGCCGCTCGTGGGGGCAACTGGTGGCCTCGGTAGGGCGTGAAGGGCGGACCGAAACGCCCCCCTTCCCATGAGGTTTTAGTCGCCCCCACACTCCCGGCTCATACCTGCTGTCCACAAGGCTCCCATGTGGCCGCCATCTTTCTTTCCAGAGAGGAGAGGGCGAATGGGGCAACACCCTTTCCCCTCCGGCAGACTTGATGGCCTGGATCAATGCATAGTCCGTTCACTTTTCTGCTCCAAGCTGCTGGGTTCTGCATTAAGTCCTTGTGCTTCTGGGGCCGTGGCTGTGCTGGAAAGCCGCTCGTGGGGGGCAACTGGTGACCTCGGTAGGGCGTGAAGGACGGACTGGAACGCCCCCCTTCCCATGAGGTTTTAGTCGCCCCCACACCCCCGGCTCATACCTGCTGTCCACAAGGCTCCCATGTGGCCGCCATCTTTCTTTCCAGAGGGAGGAGGGCGGAAGGGAGCAACACCCTTTCCCCTCTGGGCAGAAATGATTGCCTGGATTAACGCATAGTCCGTTCACTTTTCTGCTCCAAGCTGCTGGGTTCTGCATTAAGCCCTTGTGCTTCTGGGGCTGTGGCCGTGCTGGAAAGCCGCTCGTGGGGGGCAACTGGTGACCTCGGTAGGGCGTGAAGGACGGACCGGAACGCCCCCCTTCACATGAGGTTTTAGTCGCCCCCACACCCCCGGCTCATACCTGCTGTCCACAAGGCTCCCATGCGGCTGCCATCCTTCTTTCCAGAGAAGAGAGGGCGAATGGGGCAACACCCTTTCCCCTCCGGCAGACTTGATGGCCTGGATTAACGCATAGTCCTTTCACTTTTCTGCTCCAAGCTGCCGGGTTCTGCATTAAGTCCTTGTACTTCTGGGACTGTGGCCGTGCTGGGGAGCCGCTCGTGGGGGGCAACTGTTGACCTCGGTAGGGCGTGAAGGACGGACCGGAACGCCCCCCTTCTCGTGAGGTTTTAGTCGTCCCTCACACCCCCGGCTCATACCTGCTGTCCACAAGGCTCCCATGCGGCCGCCATCCTTCTTTCCAGAGAAGAGAGGGCGAATGGGGCAACACCCTTTCCCCTCCGGCAGACTTGATGGCCTGGATTAACGCATAGTCCTTTCACTTTTCTGCTCCAAGCTGCCGGGTTCTGCATTAAGTCCTTGTGCTTCTGGGACTGTGGCCGTGCTGGGGAGCCACTCGTGGGGGGCAACTCTTGACCTCGGTAGGGCGTGAAGGACGGACCGGAACGACCCCCTTCTAGTGAGGTTTTAGTCGCCCCTCACACCCCCGGCTCATACCTGCTGTCCACAAGGCTCCCATGCGGCCGTCATCCTTCTTTCCAGAGAAGAGAGGGCGAATGGGGCAACACCCTCTCCCCTCTGGGCAGAAATGATGGCCTGGGTTAACTCATCGTCCGTTCACTTTTCTGCTCTAAGCTGCTGGGTTCTGCATTAAGTCCTTGTGTTTCTGGGGCTGTGGCCGTGCTCCAAACTTAACTCTGATTTTCAGGGAGAAAGATTGGGTCGTTTACTTCTCATTGATCACTTTGTATATAGAGAGATGTCGCGCGGCCGCATAAGCGGCCGCGCGGTTTTGAGAAAAAGTCCTCGTTCCCGCATACTCGAGCTGTGTTTGTAGAGGCTTCTGGTCACCGGGGTTCCATCTGGGGGAGGCGGGATGCGGCACCTACTCCATCTGGAACTTGCCGGTGATCTCGGCTCTTTTTGGAACCTGTTTTTTCTTTTTTTTTTTTCCTCCGGGATCCCGCACCCTCCATGTGTTCCTTCTCTTATGCTGAACGCTTCAAAGATGGCGCTGGGGGGCGGGCTGTGGGCATGACTTCCAGAATCAGAGGTTACCTGGGAGGTGTAGTCCGGCAGATTTGAGAAAAAGTCCTCGTTCCCGCATACTCGAGCTGTGTTTGTAGAGGCTTCTGGTCACCGGGGTTCCATCTGGGGGAGGCGGGATGCGGCACCTACTCCATCTGGAACTTGCCGGTGATCTCGGCTCTTTTTGGAACCTGTTTTTTCTTTTTTTTTTTCCTCCGGGATCCCGCACCCTCCATGTGTTCCTTCTCTTATCTAGTGCTTTTTATTTGAAGTACTATATATTTGTACCAGCTTTTCTATTTCCCCTATAGCCTTTTTATAATTTGGTAAGAGCAATGTTTTTTGATTTAACACAGAAAGACCATTAGTACTATGCTCCTAATATTTGGGAGTTGATTGATTGATTCTGGAATATATCTACTTCTGGGCATTCCATCAAAATTACTTGACTCAGGCTTCAGTTGCCATAGTTCCTAACACCCCAAAAGAGAGGTCCCTCTACTGGGATGAACCCAGAGCAAGTATCAAAGCTACCCTGGCATCAAAATGTGACAGTCCAGAAAGCATAAATGCATGGTCTTGATGAAAGCTGTTATGACTTAAAGACAGGAACCCCATGGGGAAAGACATGCTGAAATGGCCTGAGGTGACTAAGTCTGAGATTTATGGTAAAAGTCTTGCTTGCTCTCAGAGCCCAGAGAATTAAATGTTGATATCTTTGTCTCTTACAGTGTTTATCCAAACAACTGCAAGTATCGATAAGGAGTAAACTTAATTATTTAACATATACAACTAGAGGGAAAGACAAAAGCAATGTAGATGTCCCTAGGAGACTGAGTATCTCCTTGAGTTAATATCCCCAACACAATTGCCTCTGCCAAATGTTTTGCATTAATCTCAAGAGAATTTCCTCTGCCAAATGTTTCATCTCTTGTAAATGATCAATCATACTTAGGTCCTATACCTCAACCCCCCTCAGATGTTCTATAAGTATGCTAGCACTTCTGCATTAAATGGTCCATTTTCACCATCAGGATGTGGTTTCTTGTCTCTCTGTCCCTCTGTCTCTCTTCTGGGGAGGCCTGGGGATGATTGGAGGTGGCTCTCAGCCAATGAATGCACACGTTGCGCAGTGCACACACATTATTTTGTTAACTCACACACAATAATCTGTTACATTTACTATTCCAACACCAATCCCATCACTATTACAACCTGCCCACTACACATATTTCAAATGTTTCTACCCTGACCCCCAAACTCTGCCCCCAAAGCAGGACCTACATAATTTATTTTGTATTGGTTGTTATGAATTACCCACTAAACATGATTCAAAAATATGTCCTTAGAGGAAAGTGTGAAGATTGTTGTATTTCACCCTGGAGGCATTAAACCCTTGTATAAGAGATTACTAACATATTGTTAAAATTTGAATCTTGTTTATATGTTGTTAGGTCCCTAGGGACCCTGAGGGAGATTCCAGAGTTAAAACTCTATAAATTAGTAACTCTCCCTTTCCTGCCCCCTCCCTAGCAGAGCTTTAGAGTGAAACTCTTCCCTGTTGGAATGTAAATTCTGGAACCATTTGTTGGGCCCTCCTTATCTGTTACCTCCCTTATGAACTCTTCCCTTATCCACCTCCACCTGAATGCAGGGCTGAGAATCAAAGGAAGCCAGGTGATAACCAAATGTCCCAGTTACCAGATGCCCACTAGCCACAATGCCTATGTAAGTAAATGCTGATCTTTGAATCTATAGGCTAAGGAGTGATGTACTTTTAAATGGATTGGTTAAGAAAGTATATGTTGTTACAAATCTATTGGCTATGAAATGCGCAGGCTTTGCTGTAAAGGCCAGTGAAGGCCTATATAAGATCCCCTTTGAAGAAGTTTGGGGTCTTGCCTCACCTAACTGACCTGCGTGTCTGTGTAGGTGGCTTGACCCTGGCTAGCCAGTCTTACAATAAACCTTGCTTGCTGTTTGCAGTCTCTGGAGTCTCTTTGTCGTTAAAGGGAGATCACGATTCGCGCCCTAACAATGTGTGTGTGTGTATTTTTTTCTCCTCGAGATTGGTTTCCTTCTACTTTACACCCCATCAAATGTGGTGTGTTACTCTTGGTACATCAGTGGTGTAGTGTAAAGTATGAGATTCATGGCTGCACACTCCAGGAAATCCAGAATGGTAAATACAGCAATACAACTGAGATTAGTTTAATTTTTTTAAAACCAGATGGTGACTGGGATCTGGAGGCATCTCTATGTTGTTTCATTCTGTGTTTCTTTCTTCCAAGAGATTTGTTACTCTCTGGATCATGGCTGTTAATAAGCTTATATGGCAGCAGAGGCAGTTTCTGGGCATGACTGCCAGCCTACAGGAAACACAGGAAGATGGTGGCGGTCACCCATTCCCATCTCTGTGCAAGCCTGGAGATTTCAGTCACAAGTGCTTGCATACCTGGATTTTTCAGCAGATTCATTCATGGATGAGGCTTGTAAAAACCTGTAAAGATTGGCCTAAAAATTATTTTAGTTCTTTTTATTTTTGGTAAGTTTTCTATGTGTATATATATATATACATATATATTATCAAGTCAACTTCATGATATATTTCTTTTCCATTCTGGATTCCTTAAATATTGTTTTCATACCTAATTTATCTTGTTAGGACATCCAAACTACATCAAAATATAGTGTTGAGAGTAGATACCCTTGTGTTGTGCAGGTATTTAAGAAAAAATCTTCCAAAATTTTTGACATTTGAGTATATTACTTAGGCCTTATTTTTGCATGAACTTTATTGTGCAGAGGTATGCTCTTCCTATTCCTAACTTATTGAGTATTTTAATCATAAATGGATGCTGCCAAATGAACAATATCTATTGATATGGTCATTTAATTTTTTATCTTTTTTCCATAATGCTATGTATTATAGTAACAGATTTGTATTGTTGAAAAATTCTTGCATCCCATGGTAGAAAAAAAATCAGTAGATTAAATCCTCTAGTGTAGGGTAATACTGTTCTGTCCTTACTGCATAGCCTCAGGTAGTTTAGGTTTATTGGGTTGCTCCCATCACAGTGCTCCCATTCCTCTGTGTTTATTTGAAACTACTTTCTTTGTGTTCTGTTGACTTGTAAACATTGTTTTTTCTCTTCTCCCTAAGTCCTTTGCATAGTTTATTCAGAGCAATGTCCTTTTTGTATGGACACAACAAGACATGCTTTTGTAATGTGACTCTGAGGAATATTTTCCTCCTGGGCACCTGTTCTCTCACTTAAGCCTCTGCTGCCTTTACTTTCCAGTGCCCCCAAAAGCAGGGTCCCGACAAGGGACTGGATAGAACCAGGGCAAGTGGTAAGCTATGTACTACCCTGGCATCAAGATGGGCCTGGCCAAAGCACCATAATGCTTAACTATAAGTTAAGAGCTTGGCCATGGACAAATGCTGTCATGATCCAAAAAGTAATAACTAGATTTGGATCCTGCTAGGGTTAGGAATGATTAATCCGGCCTTAGTGCTGTAGTCTGAGTCTGTGGCAAGATGTTCCCAGGAGAGCTGCTGTACAAGTCTCAATGTTATCTCTTACTGTGTCCACACAAAAATAGCTACTATTGATATGTTGATAGTTATTGAACTGAGGAGAAGAGGAAAACACCTTAGGAAGTATTTTGCCCTTGGGCAGTCAGGAAGGGCTTTGGTATGCCTTTTAGGTGGTGTTCCCTTTGAACTTGATTGGCCCTCAGGGAGGGCTTTCTTATGTTGATTTGGCTACCTGACTGGGGGCAGTGTCAGCCTGAAGAAATAGGGGAGGGGGGGGGGGGACACAGGAGTGAATGATGAGAGGATTAGAATAAACTTCAACTAAGACCTACCAGCCTGGCTCTTGTCTCTTCCTTCCTCTGCCATTGGCCAACAGCTGTCCAATCCAGGCCACACACAGCAGCTCTAGGACACCAAATGTGGGCAGTGAAATAGAGCCATCCGGAGAGGCCACAAACACACAACCTTCAGCGTGTTTAGTTTTTTACACTCTAGGAGACTGAGAATTATTTATACATATCAAGCGATTCAGCTAAATTTAATCCTTAAAGCCTGGAAGCTTCTTCTATTGCACTCTTAGGTGTCTTAAGCTACCGTGTGAAAAATCAGCTAATCTGTTAGAAAGATCATGTGGGGACAGTCATATTAAGAGAAAGGACTCTTAGATGAAAGAAAGAGAGAGAAAGAGGCCTATGCATTATCAGTCACAATAACTGATCAGAGATCAGTAAGACTCAATTACTGAATATGATAATAAAGCATCTTGAATGTTAGAGTTCTGGGTGACTTTTAGCTGTCAATAGCTATGTTAGACACCGCAAATAATGCCAGAGTAACCATCCAGCTGAATCTGGTTAACCCACAATGTTATGAGAAAAATTTTTTGTCACTGTCACTGTCCTCCCGTTGTTCATCAATTTGCTCGAGAGGGCCCAGTAACATATCCATTGGAGACTTTGTTGTTACTGTGTTTGGCATATCGAATACATCACGGGTAGCTTGCCAGGCTCTGCCCTGCGGGTGAAATACTCTTGGTAGCTTGCCGGGCTCTCCGAGAGGGGCGGAGAAATCGAACTCGGGTCGGTCATGTTGGCTGCGTGCAAGGCAAATGCCCTACCACTGTGCTATCGCTCCGGCGATATTTTTTTTAACTCAATGAATTTTTTTTAACTCAATGAATTTTTGATGATTCTTATACAGCAATGGATAACTGAACAAATACATATACAGTATGATACTAAGTTCCCTTTCTGTATACACTTGCCTCTAGTTTTAATCACCATTACTCAAGATTAGCAGAAATCAATCTGTTACTTAATATAGGTAAGAAATAGCCATAAGGAAAATTCACATTAAACTGAGATATAGACAATATCCCAAGACCCAACTTCTAGCAGAATTGATGAATAGCCCTCAGATTTGTTTGCATTACTTTTTAGTTGGATGGGCCATGGTCAGTGTATTCTGAGAAACATTACGTTTGTCACATTCAAGCTGAGAAAGTTAAGAATTAATGTGCCTCTTGTGCTATAGAACACAAGAAAACCATATGTTCATATGATGGTATCATAAGATGAAATAGCCTGAATCTCTAAATTGAGATAAATAGCCACTCATATATTCTACATGAATATCTTTCGGGCTTTATGCATAGATTCTTCTGTTTTTCAGAAATTACCAAGCTAATATAAATTCCCTCAAAAGCTTCTATGGTTAGTTTTATTTTTTAATAAAAGTAAAAGTGAAAAAAGCAAATCCTAAAAAGTTCACATATAACATCTAAAACATAGTGTTAAGTATTAGTACATTCATGTATCCATCACACAAATCATGAAACAGAAAATTTCATTTGGTTTTATGATCAACTTCAACTCAATATTAAATAACATAAACAAGTGAAACAATATTAATAGCAATCAAAAAATATCCTCTGCCTCATATTCTCTTCCAACTAACTCCCCCAAGAACCTCAGCACTAGGCAGTGAGTATGACGTTGCCCTCTACTAGATGAAGAAAGATTTGTTTACTTCTAGCTTGCTAAGGGATTATATACATTTTCAACAATGAATTAATATTTCATTTATATTGAATGTTCTATATCTGATCAGGAAGTTTTTTATATTCATGGAGATTCTTATTATAATCTTTTACTTATTACTTAAGCTGTATCTATAATATAACATTTTCCAGCATAAAGCCAATATTTTATTTATTAATAATATTCCATTCCACTTTTATATATTTATATGCCATTTCCATTTCTCCTTAAAATTTCCTTAATTCTCCTTACTATCACTAAATTTTACAGTTGGAGGAGTTATCTGTTTCATGTAAAGTTTAACATGCATTAACACAGAATTATTCAGAATATTATTTTAATGCACATACCTGTGAAAAACAAAGATAAAGTTTTTGAAAAATATTTTATCAATATCTATTGTTTACAATTTTGTGGAATTTCAGTTAGCTCTAGTAATCTATATGTGTGTCAGTGTCACCACCTTCACAATAAATTTTTTAAAAGATCTCTCTCCCATTGCAGGGTAAAGAGAAACAGAGTAATGAAACAATAAATGATCAAAATCATAGGAACTGAAGATTTTATCTATAAAACATGGTAAGGAGAGATCTTCTTGGGATACTAGTGGAGGGAAGAGTTCTCTCTGGTGATGGATGTGGTGCTGCAATGATGTATGCATGAAAATTATAATTAATATGTTTTGTAAATATTGGCGTCTAAACAAAAATGGTTAAAATAATAATTACTATATCTTGCATATAGTAATACTTTCTATTCTTGTAGGCCTTTTGTGTATATATTTCTTTTAGTATAGAACCAAAAATAGAATTGCTGGGTTGTGGGTCATATATAAATTCAATTTTTATAAGTAAGTTAGTTTCCTAAGTAGTTTTATCAAGGTAGACTATTATAAAGAGCCATAGAAATATGTTTATTTTGAAACTTTACTAACACTTAGTGTTTTCAGTCTTTTTATTTATTTAAACTCTGAGTATGTAAGACTTCTTCCTCCTTGATTACTTCTGTTCCAATTGCCAAGACTCAAGGAAAAAATTCCCTAAACCTAAAATTAGAGTTGGAGAAAATTCAAGTGAGAAATACTTCTTGGAGAACAAAAATAATTATTTATAAGTGTTTTTGTGTTCTTGCCATTAATTTTCTTACTTCCTCCAAAAGGTCTTTTATTATTAGATAAGTACTTAAGAACTCAGTTTTCACAACTAGTAATGACTTGAAGAATGGACATGCAATTAGATTACAAAAATTCAGAATTTCATTATTTCACCTGTTCACATCACAATTAGTTTTAGGCTGGTTTTGTTTAGTTGTTTCATTTTGTTTTTAGGTCACACTTGGCATTGCTTAGTACTCAGGGAACCAAACCCAGACCTGCTGAGGCAAACCACTTACTGAGCTCTGAGTTACCTCACTGGCCTAGAATATATGAGTTTCAGAATGGCTCTACCATTAAACTATATTTATGCTGATTTAGTAATATCTCAACTGGAGGTAACAATAGATCTTAAACTCCATTATTTTATCCACAAGTAATTTTCAAAGTACCTAGTATGTAAAGGCTCTGAGCATGCAATGGTATGCAAAAACAGACATAGTCCCCATCCTTATGAATCTTATGGTTAAATATTAATCAAAGACATATAAATTAATATAAAACATAAAATTAAGTTGTGAGCATAAGAATCATGTAATCAAAGTCTGAATTAAGCAACATCTTAAATATTATAATCCTCCAATCTATTTTTCCAAAAATAGACAAAATATGATTGAATTTTTAGTTAAAAGTTCCAGTAAAATTAGAAGTTGCACCATTACTATTATGTTGTTCTTTCAGAAAAATTACCAAATATTTATATTCAGTATTTATAATTAGAAACTAAAGATAATTTGGGTTTAGTAACTTTGAAGTTCTTAAGAGACATACTTGTTTGACCATAATAAGAGATACTTGTTTGACCATAAATAATCCAGTCAACTGGATCACTTAGAAATTACTATAGAGGGCTGGCTTGGAACCCATACATAATTAGGTTTGTTAGTTGAATGACCTTGAGCAAGCTTCTTGTCCTCTGTGGGTGTGAGTTTCCTCATCTGTAATATGAAGGGGTTGTCCGGATAATGTGCTATGCCACTTACTCTCAATGACTCCACAACAGCTAGTATATCATATGCTGTCTCTTCTCACTAATAAACAGAAATAATAGCTGTGTGATGAAAGTCAAATTGATATAGGTTAAAACTTTTGGCTCCATAACTGTGTAACTTTAAGTGAATAATTTATCCTATTAGACCCAAGTTTCTTCATCTGTAAAATGAGAATAGTAATAACTACTTCACATGATTGCTATGAATAATTAAAAAATGGATTCCTTCTATTAAAGGAATGATACCATTTGATGTCAGCAGCACACAGTCCCTCACTCATCCAGCATCTCAGGGAGTGTTGGCCATGGAGGCCCTTGAGCATTATCAGGTGATCCAGGTAACCTGTACCAGAGCATCACATTTTTAGACCCACCCTGTTAGCAAGAATCCAAAGGAGGGTCCCTACCCACCTGATCTCTGCCCCTTGGGTACCTCATGGGATATCGTGAATTAATTAAAACAAGTAAAACTTCTGATCAGAAAATAATGTATTTTAAGAGCTTAACACATAAGGAAATGCAGTGAAGCATGATGTCTAAGCCTAGAGAAAGTTACATAACCTCTCAGTCCCTTTGTTTCTTCATCTGTAAACAATACCTTATGTTGACAGAGTTGTTGAGGAATAAAAACTGTGAGCTAAAAAAAATTACTACATTTTGTTTTGCTAGAAATGGCCCCTTCCCTGAAAAGGATATCCTTCAGGCTGAAGTCAGCAAGAAAATGGCTTAGTTTAACCCTTAAATATTCCAAAAAGACCTAGAGCTTTGACTGAATTGAATTTGTAAAATCAAGTGATTGCTTCAAGATTATAAGAAAGGAGTTTCTCTTCCCATTAAGAATGTGAGAGGGACTGTAGAGACTATAGTGGGTGGGTAGGCAGCGGGCCTCACAGAGGCGGACCAGTTTTGATCCCCAACACCCAACAGGGTCTCCCTCTACCCTGACAGGAGTGAGCCTTGAGTGCTGAGCCAAAAGTAAATTCCTAACACTGCTGGATATGATTCTCCCATGAAAAAGGAATGCTTGAAAAATTCTAGAAAACAAGCTCTTTTTGTTAGCTAGTATTTTACCCACTGAACTATCCCCCCAACCCACTATTATTTATTTTTTTCTGTGAATGTAATTGACCTATATAAACTGAGATCAAACCTGAGAAAATGGGCCAGTCACTCAACTTTTTAAATTTGGTTCAAAATAATCCCTTTAATAAATAAATCTTTAAGCTTTTAATTCATATCATATCAATGATTATTTCTGTTAACAGAACTATTATTATATCATATGAAGTTCTAGAATACTTTCAGTAGGTAGAAAACACATACTGTGAGCTGCTTTGTGGTGATTGTCAAAGTTATTGTGGCCTTAGGAAAGAAAATTTTAGGACAGAGTTCTTGCAATTCAATCTGACAACTCAGCCTTCTGCAGGGATGAGTAAAAGGTTAATTGTACATCATCAATGAGGAAAAGACTTTCTTTGTGAGTTAATAGCAAATAAGAGGAATGCTTAATTAAGAGAGTAAATATATCATAGCTAAAATTCTTGTTTCAAATCATAAGGATAATTAGGACCCAAGTCTCTGTACATAGAATTTAAGATGTCTGTCTCTGAAATGCAATAGAAAGAAAATATCAAGTCATATGACTTGATTCAAAATCCAGTCAGCTACTGACTTATACAGTTATAATAAATAGATTAACACTTTGTGTGTAAGAGTTCTCCACTGAAGAATAAAAAAAGACAGACCTGCCAGCCCTATCATGAAAACTAAGTGAGATATCAGATAGGCAAAGCTTCTTTCATTTCAATGAAAAGCAAGCACTCAACACACTGCTGAATAAAGTACCTATTATAATTGAGAAGCAGTATACAGAAGGTATGTATAATTGGCCAAACAAATGTACTCATCCTCATTTAAGACTTAGGAAAAACAAAAAATAGTATCTTGAAAGCACTATTTAAAATGTATAGGAAGAAGCTTGTATGGTGGAAAGAATCTGAGCTTCAAAGTAAAACAGTACTAGATTCAAGCCCTAGTGTTTACAGTTATGAGATACTGAATTAAGTAATTTTGCTTATTTCTTCAGATAGAAACTAGGAAATTATATGTATCTTCAATAGTGGCTCTGAAAATAAAACAAAAAATTTAGACTTAACAACATGACTATTTTGAAAAGTGAAACTCAGCACGATAACTACTAACACTACAAAATAATTAAACCAATCATAGCTAATTTCTATAAATGCTAACAAGGCACCTTTCTAACATTTTACATGAATTTGCTCACTTAATCCTTATTTATTCACCAGATTAATAATTATGTAGAAGCAGTGAAGGTAGGGCTCTGTGTTTGTCCACAGTTTTCAGGTTCTTTAATATTTTCTTCTTTTTGGATTACACCCGGCAATGCTCAGCCTTACTCCTGGCTCTGCACTCAGGAATTACTCCTGCTGGTGCTCAGGGGATCATATGGAATGCTGGGAATTGAACCCAGGTCAGCCACACGCAAGGCAAATGCCCTACCCCCTGTCCTATCCCTCTGCCCCAATACTTTCAAGAATGAAAATATTGAGAAGTAAAGATGCTCTCTAACTCTGAGTTAGAAAACAAAAGTTTATTGGAAAACAAGAGACGAAACTTCCCAGAGGGACAGAATTTAGTAGGAGTAAGTTAAATATACCTTATTTTGTAGGGCTTTTATAGGAAAACTGGTTCTTTGTATTACTGATAAAATATCAGAGGATTACCATTTGTTACCCAGATATGTCTTTTAATTTAGGGCCATTGGTGTTACTATAATAAGATTAATATCTTACATTCCCACTTTGGCTCGGAATTTATTTAGGACTTTAGGCTATATATTATACTATATGTCCAGGGATTTCCCAGTTATATCTTGGTCTCCTGTGAGGCTAAGGATGGGCAGAATTTATGTATGGTATTGGGAAATTTTAAATCTCCCCAACTCAAAATGAGCCAGGAATTTGCAGGAAATTTTAAAGTAACAGAAAATAAATATAAATACACACACATTATAGGGTAATAAGTTTTACTACTATAAAGGAAAATCCAAGGTACATAAAAAACAGAGAGGAATCTCTGGCCCACTCTGGAAAATAAAGAGCACTACAATAGCACTGTCCTCCCATTGTTCATCAATTTGCTCGAGTGGGCCAGTAACGTCTCCATTGTGAGACTTGTTGTTATTGTGTTTGGTATATCAAATATATCACGGGGAGCTTGCCAGGCATGGGAAAATAAAGAGAAATCTTCTAAAAGAAGTGTGTGCTATAGTAATATTTTTAGATAAAGATAGGGTATTACCTCTACTGCAAACCAAAACACCCAAAAAGAGAGAGAGAGCAAAAGGGAATGCTCTGACACAAAGGCAGAGTGGGGTGGAGGAGACGGAGTGGAGGTGATGGGACGGATGCTGGGACCATTGGTGGTGGAAAATGGGCACTGGTGGGGGGTGGGTACTCGACCATTGTATGACTGAAACGCAACCATGAAAGTTTGTAAGTCTGTAACTATACCTAATGTGATTCACTAATTAAAAAATTTTTGAAAAAAAGATAGGGTAGTATGCCACCCACGGAAAGAAACCAGTCTGGAAAAAGGGCATAGGAAGAAACAACACTGCATGTGTACAAAAATTGCCAGTGTTTCTCTTGGAAAAAACTGAGGTTAGAACCTAGGAGATAAGGGAAGATATAAAGGGAAGAAAGTAGGGACAGGTAATGAAGTCTTATCAAACCTATAGGGCAGAAAATAGGAAAACACTGAAAACTATAAAACATGAATTGACATGTGATTGGATTTGCATTTTATTAAGATTCTTTTGACATGAAGAGGTAAGGGAGTGCTATGTCGAAGACTTTTGTGTAATATCATAAAAGTATTTCAAACAGTAATCTGATAAGTATTTCAATTTTATTTTCAAAGCAGTGTGAAAAACAATGTTCTTTTATTTGTTCATGTGACGCTCCTTTTTGTAGGTATTGGTGCCAAGTATACAGACATTTCTATCATAAATTTAGAGCGCTCTCCTGAATGACATTAAAAAGCTCAAGCTTGTTTCACATAATAAAATATATAATCAAAACATAAATTTGAATCTAACAAGTCATATTTCAATAGATGCCATTTATATTACTCCTGCACCAATTATTATTTATGACTATGTCTGTTGACCTAATCTTGATGTTGTGAAGTTTACTCGGGAAAGCTAAATATGGAAAGGAGCTGAGCCAGTGAAAGCATTTAAACATAATGTCAAGTTTGTGTTACAAAAGCCCGGCTCAACATGAAGGGCAATTTGCATCATGAAGAAACAGAAAAATAAATCAAGAACAATAGGAATATTTGACTTACTGATCTACAACTAAGGCCCAAATTTCAGTCTCAAAGAAAAACAAATAGGGGAAATTAATATGCATTCTAAACATATTTGAAGATCAAGGCAAAGATAAAAGTATGTCACCAGAGTGAAAATGAGCATTCCTTCTAATAACAATAATGATACCAGGGCATCATAACACAATATTTAAAAGCTAAATTTTCAACTGACAGCAAAACATCTTCTCAAGCAGATTTTTGTTGAAATGTTAAGAATTTATTGACAGATGGAATATTACACTCCTATAAGAAAAAATAAAATCATGTAATTTGCCACTATGTGGAAGTAGACAGTATCATGATCAATTAAGTCAGTCAATAGAATAGGGACAGATACAGAATTATCTCTTTAATCTTGGAATAAGAAGAACATAGTAAGGGCAAAGGCAACAGAGCTTGAGAGCTTTTTTACAGAACTGAGCACTGGCTGGAAGGTAGTAGTTAGATGGGAAGGACCCTTAGGACTAAGATAACAGCAAGCACAGACTTTGTTGAGGGGTTTGGTGTTGGAACATTATATGCATAAGACTCTATTATTAACAGTACTATACTCCCTGGTGCCTAAAAAAAATGGAGGAAAATTAGTGACAGAACAATGGGAGTAAACGAAGTACAGGAGCAGAGGAGAATGAGGTTTCATTCATTCATTTATTCAATAAAAATATATAAAACTTCTACATACCAACACTCTTCTAGCAACTTTAATTAACAGAAGTTTGATTAATAGAAGTGGCATTATCTCTATTTCACAGCTAATGAAACAGAGGAATAGAGCTTAAAACTTGGTAGAAAGCCCACGTTTAGTTTCTCCTTAAACACAAAGACGTATTTTTTTAAATGGTGGTGGCAGACTCAAGTTCATTAGAAATATTCAACAGAATAACCTTTTGAAACAACTTTTAAAAACATTAAAATCATAGTATTAAAATGGTGTATTCTAAATGGCAAATAGAACATAAACAATTGTTGCTGACTTTCTTATTGCCTATGTTGAGTATAAATTATTTTCATACTTATCTGCCATAAATTCTATTCTTTTCCAATGATATGCCTATTTGTTATTGTACAGTGACTTATATAATACTCTATTAATTCATTCCTTCCAAAGATATTTATATGACAAGAAAATAATAAAAAAAAACACTGATTTTTAAGCAAATTACTTCAAATGTGCCTTCCTCTTTGTTGAAAAAGCAGGACACAGTTCTCACCAGGATTTATAAACCTATTTTTTTCCTGTGATGAAAAAACTTCTGAGAGTCTCCTGCCCCCGCGCCTGGCTGTCCCCTTGGAGGGGATTGAGTTGAGTTTCCCTCCCTGCCCCGACCAGGGCTCCGGCAGCCGAAGACCTCCAGAACCAGCCACCACCATGCTAAGACCACTCTCCGCACACATGAAGGTACTGGCAGAGGAACAAAGGCACGCGGGTCTCGGGGCTGAGATCTCCAAGCCTACTTGGTTCAGGGCTGAGCATCCTCCACCCAGATCCTCCAAATTCCAGTAGGCGGGGGTCACACCCACCAACTGGCCCCCTGGCACTGTGTAATCCCATCAACGGCCAAGACTCAGAGACTATAAAACCCAGCTACCGGAAGCGACATCTTATTATCTCATTCTTACTTTGGACAAACTGGCAGGCTACCGAATGTAACCTGCCCACACAGCAGAGTCTGGCAAACTCCCCGTGGGGTACCCAATATGCCAAATACCAGTAACAATGATGGGTCTTATTCTCCTAACTCTGAAAGAGCCTTGAATATGGCACTTTTAAAAAAAAATCTCAGGGCTAGGACGAAGGAAATGTTACTGGGGCCTGCTCGAGGCAATTGACGAATAACAGGATGGTCGTGATCGTGATCGCCGATGAAAAAACAGTGAAAGGTCTTGGAACACATGAAAACCTCTTGCATTAAAAGAAACTAACACAGGAGTTGGAGAGATAGTAAAGTAGGTAGGGTGCTTGCTCTGTTTGAAGCTGTGTTCAGTCTCCTGTTTCATATAGTCCCCTTGGTACCTCCAGGAATGCAACTGAGTGCAGAGCCTGGAGTAAACTCTGAGCTCTGCCAAATCAACCCCTCGCCAAAAAAACTAACACTATCTGGCATGTTATCAATGGATTCATCAAAATTACTGCTCTCAAAATCATTTTATTGTAGGATATTAATTAACATTTAAGAATTTGGTTACACATATACTGATTTTGCAATGGTACACTGACCAATGGCATTTGTTTACACATTATTTCTTCTAAAGATATTTATATGATAGAGACATTTATATCATGCTACTGAACTGAAGACAGTATGATCTCTAGTATGATCTTGGAATATAGTTCAAAAGGCCTGCAAGGGTTCCACATGGTCATTGTAGTCACATATACTTTTTTTCTACAATCAGATATGTTATTGTGTCTCGAATTAGCATATTATCCACCCTCGTATGACAAGAAAATTTATGATTATCTTTAAAGATGCCTCCCAAGAAACTTTGCTGGATAGCTTATTTATAAGATAATGATAAGTTATCCATGCCCTTATTATAGAATCTATGAAACTTATTTTAAAAGATTTAGGTGAGGAATACCTGGTGGTGTTATTCTTAACTTAATCCTAACTCTGCTCATGGATCACTGTTGGCACTGCTATATGATTTTAACCTTAGTAAAGAAATTCAAATCATGTAATACAATATAGTATGCTGCCTACTATCATTTACACAATTAAGTTTCAACTCTGGTACCTAAAATATATTGCATTAAATTTTATTGGCAGAGCCTGGCAAGCCCCCCATGACGTATTCGATATGCCAAACACAGTAACAACAAAGTCTCCAATGGAGACGTTACTGGGCCCGCTCGAGCAAATCGATGATCAATGGGAGGGCCTTTACCTTACCTTACCTTACATTTCCTGTCATAAACAAAGCTCCCCCAGCCCATACACATACCCGTGGCAGGCATATGACATATTTATTTCATATTATTTAGTCCAAACTTAAAAGAATAGCAAATAGAATTATCAGAAAATAACAAAATAAAAATCAATTTGTGAGGATTAATTGCTATATATTTTGAATGTGTCTTAATATAGTCGAGGAGCAACCATATGCACCACTAGTAAGTGCATCATGATGTGAGTTTTCCCACATCCCTTAAAGGAGCTCTTTCAATGCTTCTTGCAAAACTGGTTTCAAGGCAAGAGATTCCCTATGCTGTTGACTGTCCATTAAGCTCTGTATAGTTCCTTCAATTCTGAATGATAATCTAGTTGGATTGAATATCTGAATATTGGTGAGATGTTCATTTCATTGAGTTTTTGTACGATATACTTCCATATTCTTCTGGCTTATAATTTTATTTGATAGATCTGCAGTAACATCTTATGACATTCCTTTGTATGTAATTTTTTTTATCTTGCTGCTTTCAATATTGTGTGTCTATCTTTGAATTTTGTCATTTTGAATATGTGTCTTGTAGTTTTCTAATTATATCTATTTTCACGAGGCTGGAACGACAAGACAACAGATAGGGCGTTTGCACTTGGTCGACCCAGGTTCAATTCCTGCGTCCCTATTGGAGAGCCCGGCAAGCTACTGAGAGTATCCCGCCCACACGGCAGAGCCTGGCAAGCTACCCGTGGCATATTCAATATGCCAAAAACAGTAACAACAGTCTCATGAACAAAGGTAGTACAGTGCTACAGTGTTACAGTGCTATCTACTTTCACTGGAACCCTTCAGGCCCACCAGGATTTATAAACCTATTTTTTTTCCTGTGATGAAAAAACTCCTGAGAGTCTCCTGTCCCTGTGCCTGGCTGTCCTCGCTGGGGCCCTTGGAGGGGAGCGAGTTGAGTTTCCCTCCCCGCCCCGACCAGGGCTCCGGCAGCCGAAGACCTCCAGAACCAGCCACCACCATGCTGAGACCACTCTCTGCACACATGAAGGTACTGGCATAGGAACAAAGGCATGCGGGTCCCAGGGCTGAGATCTCCAAGTCTGCTCGGATCGGGGCTGAGCATCATCCACCCAGATCCTCCATATTCCAGTAGGCAAGGGTCACACCCACCAACTGGCCCCCTGGCACCGTGTAATCCCATCAACGGCCAAGACTCAGAAACTATAAAACCCAGCTCCCAGAAGCAACATCAAACTGGCAGGCTACCAAATGTAACCTGCCCACACGGCAGAGTCAGGCAAACTCCCCTCGGCGTACCCAGTATGCCAAATACCAGTAACAATGATGGGTCTCATTCTCCTAACCCTGATAGAGCCTTGAATATGGCACTTTTTAAAAAAAAATCTCAGGACTAGGATGAAGGAGACGTTACTGGGGCCTGCTCGAAGCAATCGACGAACAACAGGATGGTTGTGATCGTGATCGTGATCACATAATTATTTCATTATATGGTACTCAATCTGTGTAAATTATTCTTTGCCTGGTTTCTATGTTCCTATCTCAGTAGCCTGGCTATAGCTAAACTTCAAATACTATTTGAAAGACTGGGTTATATGCCAATTAAAATATTTTCTTTCATAAAAAATTTTAAATTTTGGACAATTGAGTCAATAATTTTTCAGTGTAGGAGTCTCCAATTTATCATCCTATAAACTTTGTCCTACTACTTTGAATGTCTTTGAATTAACATTATCATGAGCACCTTATTCTGTGTGCCTGGATGAACTATCATTTAGATTTCTCCAAGAGCCTAGACAATTATCAATTTCATTTTTGCCTGCTTCAGCACCTATAAATTTCCTCAGATGCTTGTTTGGTGGATTTCTGACTTTTTTACTTTGGCCTTTAATATAAACATATAATTAGGATTCTGGCCAATGTCCTGATTTTTAACAATTGCCTAACCTGAACATTCTCACTGAATAGCATGGAATCACACTGAGCATGGAATCAACTAAGCACTGAACTGGGAATTGACTAAAGGACAGAACAGCATATCTTGGGATTTTATCAAATGTCAGAAAAGAAGGGCCATGTTTCTATAACTCTCTCTAATTTCCTCAGTGTAACCAAAGTTGTAGTAAATATCCCTTGAGCATAGACTTAAAAGTCTTTTGTTTATATTGCTTTATATGTATAATATAGTAAATCACCAAGAACCCACCGAATATAAATCATTTGGAAGACAGAAGCCAAATGTCATAAAATGTTTCCCTGTAATATCTGTAATCCCAAAATTGTGTTCATCCCAGGCTATAATGCTACTAGTTCACTTAATGACTAACTGAGTCTATGGTTCTTGCAGCTACCTGATCCGCATGTGCCCGTTCCAAAGCCAAATACTTGACTAAAGAAGATTATATTAAGTGAGAAAAAAAGAGCTTTCAGTCAAAACTTTCCAAGTAGCATTATGACCCAAAAGAATGACATTAGCAATCTGTTTCCTGTTCAAGTGTATACATAGGAGCACTTGATCAAAAAGGACAACCTTCTCAAAGAGAAAAAGTGTGACTCTGGGCCAAGTAGATAAGAGAGTCCCTGATTGTAATAACAATAAAAAAATATTTTCAGAGAAAAGATCTTGAAATGTTTTATGAAGCAGAACTTTCTTGTGATAATTTCGGCCTAGTCTGGAAAAATATAATCTATTTTTAGCAATCTCCCAAGAACTAGAGTTAGCATATCACATCATGACAGCCAGAGGATAATACAGCAGATAGGGCACTTACCTTGCATGTGGTCTACACGGGTTGAGACCTCGGCATCCCATATAGTCTCCTGAGCACTGTCAGGAATGGTCCCTGAGTGCAGAGCCAGAAGTAACCCTTGAGCATTTCTGGGTGTGACCCAGAAATAAAAAGCAAATCACATCATGAAGCCGACAGTACAGTTGATAGGAAGAAAAGCTTATTTAATTCAGAATAAAAAAATTTTTACATATTGAAGCAATAGTAAGACCATGAATATAAATTATTGTTAAATTAGAAATAACTAAGTTCCTCTTTCTCGATGAAAAAAATTTATCATGTTACAGATGTAAGTTCTAAGTCCGGACTTGATTATAAAATCAATAACTTACACTGGAAAATGGAAAATTTATATCTTATGTACATATAAAATCCTTAGTCTTGAATCCACAATTAAAATGATATTATGTCATATTTTTATAGAATAATATATTCCATTTTTGGTACTCCTTTTGGATGACTAATAATAACATTTTTGGAATGATTCACACACTTTTTTAAATTTGGGGCCATGCCCAGCAGTGCTCAGGTCTTAGGCCTGCTTCTGAGTTCAGGGATCACTCCTGGTAATGTTGAAGAGACCATATGGCATGCTAGGGATCAAACCCAGTCAAGGCAAGTATCCTATCTACTGTACTATCACTTCAGCCAAAAGGTTCATACACTTTAAAACATGGTATTTAATTACTTGTCTTTCTGAATATTGATAAAATGTAAAATATGAATAATATATGGAACATGATAACTAAGAAGAGTAAAATATTTTGATATATATCAAAAATTATTTTACACAAAAACAATAGTATGTAAATCATTTGGAAAAATTATTAGTCACTAAAGCAGAACAATACCTGGCTAACCATTTGACGAAATTTTTAAGTTAAAACTTATTCTTACTCTGTATAAGTTCATATAAATTATAAACAAAACATGAAAACAAACATACTAACAAGGAAATTTGGTAAGTTTGTGTGGAAATAAACATCAAACAAAATAACTTGAAAGACAATATTAGTTTATATTGAGAGAGAGAGAGAGAGACAGAGAGAGAGAGTCCTCCCGTTGTTCATCAATTTACTGGAGCAGGTCCAGTAACGTTTCCATTTTGAGACTTGTTACTGTGTTTGGCATATTGAATATGCCACGGGTAGCTTGCCAGGCTTTGCCGCATAGGCGAGATACTCTCGGTAGCTTGCCGGGCTCTCTGAGAGGGGCGGAGGAATCGAACCCGGCTTGGCCAGGCTGGCTACGAGCAAGACAAACGCAATAGCACAGCGGTTGTTTATACTAGAAAAATTTTAAACATTGAATAAAAAAAGGAAAATGTTTAACAAGGCAAAGAAGCATAAAAATAAATATTTAGCAGAGCCTGGCAAGCCACCTGTGATGTATTCGATATGCCAAACACAGTAACAACAAAGTCTCCAATGGAGACGTTACTGGGCCCGCTCGAGCAAACCGATGAACAATGGGAGGACAGTGACAGTGAAATCTGCATAAAATTATTATATGGCATTCATGGGACACCTTACATCTGCCATTGAAATTTGCAGGCACTCATTTTCATTTTGTTTCTTTGTTTGGGGGCCACAATCAGCTGTCCTCAGGGACCAGCCCTGATGGTGCTCAGTGGACCACACTTTGTACCAAAGCTTGAACACGGGTTGACATGCAAGGCAAGTGCCCCACTCACTGTACTATCTCTTGGGTTCCAATTATCATTGTCTTAAACTGATCTTTTGATCACCTTTCATTCATTTCTGTGCAATGTTTCTGAAGAAAACATTTTAGTGATAAATTTTTATTCCTTTTTTTACTGTTTTTTTTATTTTAGAGGTGGAGGGGGAATTTGGGGGTTGTCTTGGGCCATACCGAGCAATTCTCAGAGCTTTACTCCTGGCTCTGCAGTCAGGGATCAACTCCTAGAGGGCTCAGGGAACTAGGGACACCACATACGGCACCAGTGCCTGAACCCAGGCTTCCTGCATACAAGACAAATGCCCTACCCTCTGTACTATGTCTCTGACCCCAAACAAATTTCCTTTTCATAATACATCATAAATTTAATTTACTTCCATGATATTATATTTGATATTATATCAAATCTCAGGGTTAGGACAAAGGAGACGTTACTGGTGCCTGCTCAAGGCAATCAAAGAACAACAGGATGATCGTGATTGTGATCGTGATATTATATTCCTATATTTAATAATAATATTTTCATTTAGTGTTTTCATTTCTTGGGCTATAGCACTAAGAATAAATAGAATAACAGCAATTAATAAGGAAAAGAACAACGAATACCTAAGCAAATTAGACAGATTGTTGACTGTGAAAGCTTGTTGACTGTGACAGACAAGATTCCTGAGCACACTGCATACAGAGGATTATTAAGAATCCTCTGTTGAATCTGGAAAAAACCTGAGTGCCCAAGAACAGATGACTGGTTAAAGAAACTTTGGTACATTTAGACAATGGAGTACTATGTATCTGTTAGAAAAGATGAAGTCATGATATTCACATACAAGTGGTACTACATGGAAAGTATCATGTTAAGCGAAATGAGTCAGAAAGAGCGGGATAGACACAGAAAGACTGCATTCATCGGGGGAATGTAAAGCAACAAAATGGGAGACTAACACCCAGGAGTGGCTGAGATTAGTACCAGGAATCTTATTCCATGACTTGGAGGCCAGCCACACGTGCTAGGGGAAAAGGAAGCTCAGACAGAGA
This sequence comes from Sorex fumeus, assembly GCF_029834395.1. NCBI lineage: Eukaryota > Metazoa > Chordata > Mammalia > Eulipotyphla > Soricidae > Sorex > Sorex fumeus. The sequence goes on along the minus strand of NW_026606102.1, from coordinate 17,306,600 downwards.
AGAGAGCACCAAATAAAGGGTGTTGGGAGGATTCCCCCCCCCCCCAGGGTGGGAGAAGCATGCTGAAAGTAGACTATAGACCAAACATGATTGCCACTCAGTGCCTCTCTTACAAACCACAGGACCCAAAAGGAGAGAGAGAGAACAAAAGGGAATGCCCTGCCACAGAGGCAGGGTGGGATGGGGGGATGGGGGGTGGGAGGGATGATGGGACCAGTGGTGGTGGAGGATGGGTGCTGGTGGAGGGATGGGTTCTTGATCATTGTATAACTGAAACCCAAGCACAAAAATCTGTAAGTATATAACTGTACCTCATGGTGTTTCACTAATAAAAAAATAAAAAAATAATAAAAATACTGAATTAAAAAAATCCTCTGTTGTATTAAATATGAAATATACCATAACATTTGATATCTAAAAAGCTTATAAGTATTCTTACAACATTTTTTCCTTCTGGGTCATAAAACAATCTCACTTTTTTGTCCTATTTTTATATTCTGAATAAAAATTAGTAACATTAGCTTTTATTAAGCATTAAAGAGAATGATGAAAATTTCTGATTTTTCTCAGAAGGAAATTAATGGAGTAAAACTGTTAAATACCATTAATAATAGTAAAATGAGTGAAACTGAATGAACAATTCATGAGGAGAATGTAACAAAGATTTTAAAGTATTCAAATTTGCCAAAAATAGAAAACTACAAAATTTTTAAAAATTTGTGAAAGCAAGATAATTTTTATCGAAACTTATTTAGAAAAATGTGATGCAAGAGAGAGGGAGAAGTGTGTGCTCAAGAGAGAACACATACTTTCCCGGAATGAAAATAGGAAAGCAAAGAAACATGGAGACAAGCAGGTGAGGTATATTTTGAAGGGAGAACACAGGCTTGAAGAAAAGTCAGAACTACAAAATTTTAAAATCACAAAATTGTAGTTTTAATCAAGAAACTGGTAAAGAATAAAGATAATAATTATCAATGTTATGAAGGGTACCAAATATTTTACTTTCGGTTCAGAATGAGAGTATTAATACAAACATTTTTAAAGCAAATCTAACAATGTATATTTTAACAGTTCTTTAAAATATATGTTTAAAGATAAAAATGCTTTGTCCCAGCAAACTCTCTTCTAGGACTTAATTTTAGAGAAATGTAAACGTGCGTATGTCTCCCATATACTAGGATTAGTCTAGAGTAGCTTACATCAAACATATATACAAAAATACATATGAATGAAGGACAGATATTCTCAAGAAATTCAGAACAGGCCATTCCAAATATAACTTTGGCACATAGATTATTTTGAGTTTAAATCAAGCAAACCTTATACAGTCCCCAGAAAATTTTACCACTTCCTTCAATGCCTAGAAGAATAAAAATTCTTTATACATTTTGTTGCAATGAACCTACCTTCAAGTAACTTTTATTCCATACTCCATGTATTTTTCATATTATGTCCTCTGGATTGTCTTTGTCTTACTATGTTATAGGCATAATTATATTTATTCTTCAAGGTTCAATTCAAATGTCAACTCTTCTATGAGGGTCCCACCCTGATAGCTATCTGGCAGAGGTATATACACCACACCATCATAATTAAGAGTATCATGTATATATTCTGCCCCCTCAATCCATTATTAACTGGAAGATATTTATGTTTCTTATATATCCTGGGTTTCTTTATATGCCCTGGCTTTCATATATCTTATTCAATAAACCTACGAATATGTTTATCCTGTGGTGCTCAGCACTTACTTCTAGGTCTGCACTCAGAGATCACAACTGGCAGGGTTCCCTGAGGATCAAACCTGGGCTGGTTGCATGCAAGGCAATTGCCCTACTTGCTGTGCTATTGCTCTGTTTTGCTTCATGCTTTTTTTGTTTTTAAGTTCTTCGCTGCATCATCATCCCTTCGTGGTTTCCACTTAATGATGTCTGTGGGGTTCACAAGTATCTTCTGTGAAGCAGGGAGGACAAAGGTGGCAGCCTGAAGAAGTGAATCACCACTTTCGCTACACCTCTGTTACCCCAGGAATGGTTGGGGATATCTAGGACTGAGAGCCTGCTCATTTCAGGAAAGTCAGTCCTAGACCTCTCCCAGGCCTTTCAGGCTCTCACCTTTCCCTCATAGAGAAGAAATTCAGAAGATGAGCGGTGTAGTAAAAACAGGTTTTATTTGAAAGTTTTGAGGAAAGTGAGATAGGCATGGAGAGAGTGTGGGGAATTCTTAAGAGAGAAGACAAGCTTCTCCAGAGTGGAGAGGGAGCCCCAGTATACATCCCAAAGTTAAAGTAGGTATAAAAGTACATATCTTAAGAGGAGAGATGTAGGCAACACATGCATGCAGCAGAAACAAAGGGACACAGGTAGCACATGGACTTGGGTAGCATATGCACCTCTTCATGCATTATAATATCATCTTAGTTGTCTTTTTGCAGATAAACACTATGAGTTCCTTGTATATGATATTTTCTTATCATTATGTCACTGGTTTCCTTACTCAGCAGATGCTGTATAGTTTAATGGAGTCTCACTTATTTTGGTTTTTTTTGTCTTTTGAGTCTACCCTGTCATATTTTTTTTTGCTTTTTGGGTCACACCTGGTGATGCACAGAGGTCACTCCTGGATTTGCACGCAGGAATTACTCCTGGCGTTGTTCCGGAGACCATATGGAATGCTGGGAATCGAACCTGGGTCGGCCGCGTGCAAGGCAAACGCCCTACCTGCTGTGCTATCACTCCAGTTCCCCCTGTCATATTTTTATAGACTAACTTTTATATAGCGCAGCAGTAGGGCGTTTGCCTTGCACGCAGCCAACATGGCCGACCCGAGTTCGATTCCTCCACCCCTCTCGGAGAGCCCGGCATGCTACTGAGAGTATCTCGCCCGCACGGCAGAGCCTGGCAAGCTCCCCATGGCGTATTCGATATGCCAGACACAGTAACAACAATGGAGACATTACTGGGTCCGCTCGAGCAAATCAATGATCAATGGGAGTGTCTTTACTTTACTCGAGCAACTTTTATATATCCCCTAGTACTTTTTTCTTTCAGGGGTGATTGTTAATAAAACTATTTGGAACAAGTGCACTGGAGAAGACAAAGACATTAAAGGATGGACACCTAGATCACAAGAGTATAGGAAGGAGGAAGAAAGGAGGGAAGAAAGAGGAGAGTAAGAAGTAATCAAGGGGAGAGTAAGAAGAGGCATATGAGAAGTAAGAATTGGATGGAAGCATGGTCAAGGACCTTGGGCAAATCAGTGTTTTAGAGGGATTATTTGTCTATATATTCAAACTAGAGACAACAATACTGAAAGCTCGAGATCCAAACTACAACAACCAGACTTAAAAATGTGTATCAAAGAGACAAACTGAAAGGTAGGAGGAAACACTGATGGAGGGAAGTTGACACTGATTGTGGGATTGGTGCTAGAACAATTTATACCTTAAAAATAACTATGGCTAAGCAAATCATGTGCTTTAATAAAAATAGTTTTTTTAAGCCACAGATACAGACAACAGAATGGAGATTACCAGGAGCTGGCAAGAGGACAAGGGTGGTGGAAAACTAGGAATGGGTTAATAAAAGCAAGGAAACATTACGTTATAAAAGATTTGAGGGAATAATTTAATATGGTGAGCATATTTGATAACACTGCTTTGTATACTTGAAGTTATAAGACAGTAGAACTTAAATGTTCTTACCAGAAAATCTTTGCAATGTAATGGAAATGTTAGTTAACTTGATGTGCAAAAATTTTTCCACAATATTTTATACATATATCAAAATCAAATTGTACACTCAAATATAATAAGCTGATTTGTCAATTATGCCTTAATAAAACCAAGAAAAAGATTATGACAAAGGTAATAGGATGCCACTTAACTTGCCAGATTATTTGCTCCAGAGACATTTCTTGCTGCTTTGATATAGTTATGACAGGGATATTCATATGGTATGGAACTACTAGCAGTCTCTAACAACTGCAGGCAGCCTCTAAGTCAACACTCAAAGGTAAACAACCTGAACATAAATTGCTGAATTCTGCCATTAGTCTAATTGATTTTATAAGAGCGTTTTTCCCAGTCAAATCTTCTGATTTCCCATTTCCCAGAGTTGATTATTATTCATTTTGATATCTATGTTTTTTTTAACCCAGTAAGATTTTGTTTCAAGCTGATCAGGTTAACATTCTCATATTACTATTATTAATGCATTTTAAAATTTATGAGTAACTCATAACTTGTAAAACTATATGCATATGTCTACTATGTAAAATCGTCATCAGTTGTTTAGAAAAGAATTGAACGCATAAAGAAATGCCTTCTTCCAATGGCAGTACTATTTCACTGTAACCATCTCTTCTTGATTTTAATTCTGTGAATCAGGCACTTGTTCTCCAGTAAAAGAATAAAAATAACATAAATCCATAAATAAAGCCAAAACCAACTGAGTGGTATTTCACCACCTGTGCATACATCCATAAACTAGGTATTTCCCTATCTCTGTCTTTACTCATCCAGTTCTTTCCATATAGAAAGTCCCATACATACTTCAAGTTTTCTCCTCCTCAACTTCATTTGCTTATTTCATTACTATTCATCCTTACATTCTTGGCTCAGCTATCATATACTTCCTCATCCTCCCTAACACATGTCTATTTTTTTTATAAATTTATTTATTGAATCACCATGAGAGCAGTTATAAAGCTTTCGAGTTTAAGTCTTGGTCATACAATGATGAAACACCTATCCCTTCACCAGTGCACATTTTCCACCACCAAAAACCCAAGTATACCCGCATCCCACACCCTCCCCCTACCTGTATGGCAGATGATTTCCACATTACTCTCTCTCTACTTTGATTACCTTCAATATTTCAACATCAGACCCACCATTATTTGGGATTTTACCCTAACACTCAGATCTGCCAAAAAAGGCGACATTATACAATTCGTTTTCTATTGCTGATGATTTTGGAATTCTTAAATCTTAATAATTAAATCTGGAGGGGCTGGAGCGATAGCACAGCGGGGAGGGCATTTGCCTTGCATGCGGCAGACCCAGGTTCAATTCCCAGCATCCCATATTGTCCCCTGAGCACTGCCAGGAGTGATTCCTGAGTGCATGAGCCAGGAGTAACCCCTGTGCAAAGCCAGGTGTGACCCCAAAAGAAAAAAAAATAATTAAATCTGGAGGGATTTCTGCCAAAAGCCGCTAGGTTCTGAGATTTGTTTCTGAGTCTGTGGGATCATGGCTTACGTCACTTGTTGAGTAGCCAGAGGGCCCGTTAGTGGGTGGCCACTTGGGGTTCATTGGGGCAGGGGAGGAAAGGGCCGTCCCCACCCCCATCCCATGAGGCTGCGTGTGTCTCGTCACTGTGGACCCCTACCTGGCTATCCATTGGCCTCTGGAAGATGGCAGACCCTGAGCCACTAGGGGGAACAGGTGGTGGATTAGCACCTTTTCCCACCTGTGGAGGCCCAGGGCTGCTAATCTAATGCGGAGTCCAGATGCATTTCTGCCAAAAGCCGCTGGATTCTGAGATTTGTATCTGAGTCTTTGGGATCATGGCTTAAACCGCTTGTTGAGTAGCCAGAGGGCCTGTTCATGGATGGTGACTCGGGGTCTCATTGGGGCAGGGGAGGACAGGGCCAGACCCATCCCCATAATACATGTCTATTTTTGTGCTCCTACTGCTTATATCCTTTGCGGTCCTCATTCCATCACTTAGTAAGTCTTGGTTTATTTGCCTAAATCCTGTTTAAGACCACTAAATTGATCTTTTCAGAGCAGGAATTATGTTTTATTCATCACTGTATAATTAATAGCTAAAACAGTGTCCTTACATAATATGCACGTATTTATCTATCCATCCATGAATATTTGCTTGAAGTATACTAAATAACCCTATTAAAACTCTATATGAAAAGGGAATCTGTTCTTTACCACTAGTTACAAGGAGAGAGAAGAGCAAATAACTAAATTGAAAATCTGGCACCATGTTGCTAAATAATTCCTTGGCGATCCAATAGGTATATATAATGAGAAAAAAATAGCACAAACACCAGATTTTAAAATATTAGTCCCCACAACAGAAACTTCTTGTTTGCAAACCTCAGCTCTTTAAGAGTTCCTCCTGCTTCTGGCATGATCCAGAAACACAGTATTTTTCTTTTTAAATCAAACACAAAAGATTTAAATTCTGGGTCTCTAAAATTTATTTTTCAAAATAAAAGAAGACAAATACTACTAAATCTTTAACCTGGCCACACAATTTCCCTTTTAAAATTCTCATACACAAAGAATAAATATTTAACCTTATTATATGTAGACTGCTTAATTTCTCACCAGACTCCACACTCCTCTTTTATGTCATGATTTCCAACCAAGTTGAACTTACATTTATTTTCCAAGAAATCTAGGTTGTTTCAGACCACTCTGTCTTTTCTAACAATCCCCTTTGAAGCATAGAATGCCCTTGCACTCTTTATATATGCCTATCAAAATCTTTTTTTTTCAAAGCAAGCTTCCTATATAATAAAATAGGCCACTTTTGCAGTTGTGTTCCCTGTTCTGTTTGAATTCTTTTATGGTCTCTGTAATGCTGCAATACGTATGTTAGTGGATGCTGTTTCTCCATGCAAAGCTCATGAAGAGCAGGTACTGTGTTCATATGATTTATTATTGTAGTCTCAGAACCCAGTACAGATCATAGCATAGATAAGGTACTCAGAGAATGTGGGTCAGTGAACCCAAGTGATGAAAATGAAGATATTGCTTGTAGTATTAGAGGAAGTAGGAATTTATTCTGCCTAAGACTATGTCAGAATCTAATATATAATATATATTTCAGAGACCGTACTCCAAAATTACTGACCAAAACAAAGACTAACTTGAGATCTCTAGATCTCTATCTTTAAATAATACCTGCTTATTCATACCTCCAAATCAGATATTGTACCTTACATAAGCCTGTATTTTCTTTAAAATTCAAAATTCAATAGCATGGTTTTATCATTTATAATTATACTGTTATGAAAAAGTATTTCACATTGAACAAAACATATATCTCCTAAAATTACTCCTAGAGACTTAATAGATCTCTGTGTAGCACTGAATACTCATGTTTTATTAGAGGAAGCAATACACCTAAGTTGTCTCAACTGAATTCCAGAGATGTCTATTTTGACTCCTATTTGATCAGTTGACTCCTGTAGTAAAGGACTGACAAGCTTATCGATGACATATCTGTGAGGTTATAAGTGAATTAACAAAAAAACGACCCCTTAAAATACTCTAAAAATTTTCATATGAAAGCCACTGTAACAAAACTGAAGTAATCTGTCGTTTCATTATTTTGTAGGGGGCAGGGGATTCCCTGTTTGTTCCCAGAGATGTTAGAAGTCAACAAAGTCAAATCTCAAAGTGCACAAGCTGTCTCCAGGGCTTCACCTGTTAGTGTTAGGTGGTCACATAATGATGGGATTAAAATTAAATTCTTGTGCACACAATACATGCTCCCCTAGCCCCTGAACTATCTTATTCAATCATTTAGTTATTTTAAATATAGATATGAAAAAATAGGTACCAGTATATACAGGAAAGGGCTGACTTGTATAATTTCCTTGGACTCACCTGTGGTATTTCATGGCTTTCTGTAGATACCACTGGGGGACCCAAAATAAATAAAATGAGAATATGATGTATATCTGTTGACTCATTAATTCCAATTATGAGAAGCTATTGCTAAGGAGATCTTTTTTTTAAAAAATGAAAGGGATCCAGAACAGTAGTATTCAGAATAGCAACAACTGGAAACCAGATAAGAACCCAACATCAGGAAAAAGAATTACACATTCATAAATGGAAAAGAATTGTTAAATTAATGTTTATAATGAATATTTAACAGGAAAAATCCAGTACAATATATAATTAGATGCAAAAATTATGTGTGAGGTACACAAAAAGGATATACACGGAAAAGGAAAAACACAGACCAATTCCCAGCATAAGGGAACTAATTAAAGGACAGAAGGAAAAAAAATGATGAAGAAATTGAGTACAGTTATTTTCTGTTTCTATTTCTCTGTCATTTGTATCTTCATATTAAGGAAGTACAATAAAAATCTATGAAGAGAAAAATTAATATAAAAGAAAATAATGCTATAACAAAGAAAAACATTCTAGTATCCTTAAAAATGCAGTCTACTTCTATTTTTTCAGAACTACTATTATTAATAAATTAACATTTAAATTAAAGGAGAAATTATAAATAAAATTTAACTCCTAGAATAAAGGACATTAATGTATAAAAAAAACAGAATTAAATTAGAAACGAAACATAGAAATAACTCTGGAGATTCTTACAAAGCACAATGATACGCTTCCCAATAACCTATATATCAAAGAGTAAATTGCAAGGAAAATCTAATAAAAATTATTTATTTCATCTGGCTGGAATTTCCAATACTATATTGAAAACTGTTGATAGTTGGAACCCTTGTTCCATACACAGAATTTTTGGAGAAGTTAGTTTTCACTATTGATTATAATGTTAACTATTGTTTTCCCATATATAGCCTTTATTAGGGCTGGAGCGATAGCACAGTGGTAGGGCATTTGCCTCGTGTCTGGCTGGCCCGGCCGAGCCGGGTTCGATTCCTCCACCCCTCTCAGAGAGCCAGGCAAACTACTGAGAGTATCTCAACCACGCACGGCAAAGCCTGGCAAGCTATGTGATGTATTTGATATGCTATTCACAGTAACAACAAGTCTCACAATGGAGATGTTACCTGGCCCATTCGAGCAAATCGATGAGCAACAGGAGGACAGTACAGTGCAGTGCAGTGCAGTGCAGCCTTTATTATGTTGACTTGTATTGCTTTAATTCCAATTTACTGAGAGATTTAATCTCATATCCATGTTGAATTTTTTCAGTGGACATTTAAGTATTTGTGGTTATGACATTTGATTTTTATCTTTTTGTTAACACGATTAATTTACTAATTGATTTGTGCATATTAGACCATCTTTGTATTTCTAGAACACGATGAATTTGGTTATATTGAATGATATCTTGCTGCATTATTGAATTTATTTTTTTATTGTTGGAGTACTATTTATTCAGCCACGTATTAAGCTAATTTAAGCCTGCATTAATTCCACATATTGTTGAATTTATTTTACCAATCTTCTGTTGAGAATTTTTGCATCTCTGCTCATCAGAGTTATTAATCTATAGTTTCCTATTTTTGTTCTATACATTTCTGGTTTGTGGATATGAGATCTATTGGCCTCGTCAAATAGTCGAATGTCTTTAGAATAGCCCCTCTTTTATGATTTTTCAAGAGAGCTTGAGCAGGAAATGTACTAGACCTTCTTTGAAAGATAAGCATAATTCACTGGAGTTACATAGTTCTGGATTTTGTTGTTAGGGATACTTTTGATTACTGTAATAATTTCTCTATGTATGACTGGCATTTTCCAACTATCTATGTCTCCCTTGAAAGGAATTTCTTGAAAACATTTATAATTCTAAAACTTTCTTCATTACCTCTAGATTGTCTAACTTGTTTTACACATAGATTATAATAGTCTTTCATTTCTATAGATTCAATTGTAACCTGGCTGAAGTGTCAGCACAGCAGGTAGGACGTTTTCCTTGCACATAGCTGACCTGGGTTCGATTCCTCCGCCCCTCTCGGAGAGCACGGCAAGCTACCCAGAGTATCCCGCCTGCACGGCAAAGCCTGGCAAGCAACCTGTGACATATTTGATACGCCAAAAACATTAACAACAAGTCTCACAATGGAGACGTCATTGGTGCCTGCTCGAGCAAAACTGATGAACAACGGGAGGACAGTGCTACAGTACAACTGTAACCTACCCTCTTTCATTTCTGATTCTTCTTAACAAGGTCTCATCTCCTTTTTATTTTTTGAGCCTAGGAAGGGATTTATCAGCTTTATTGATCCTTTCAAAAAACCAGCTCTGGGTTTCAATTATCTTTTGTATTTCCATTATTATTTATATTTCATGTAGTTTTGCTTTAAAAGGTAAAGGTAAAGGTAAAGGCCCTCCCCTTGATCGTCGATTTGCTCGAGCAGGCCCAGTAACGTCTCCATTGGAGACTTTCTTGTTACTGTGTTTGGCATATCAAATACTCTCATACTCTCGTTAGCTTGCCTGGCTCTCCGAGAGGGGCAGAAGAATCGAACTCAGGTCGGCCATGTTGGCCGCTTGTAAGGCGAACGCCCTACTGCTGTGCTATCGCTCCAGCCCGTAGTTTTGCTTTAATTTTTATTATTTACTTATGCTGACTTTTGGTTCTGTTGTTTTCCCCCTTTTTAAGAACGTAAAGTATAAGATTAGGTTGTGTACTTGAGAATTTCACTGTTTACTTGTGTGGACAAAAATATCAATGACTTTCCCTCTTAAAATTACTTTTGCTGAATCCCACAGAGCCTGCTAACTTGTCTCTTTTCATCATTCTTCAGGTAATTGTTATTTAGTCTTTATTTCTACATTGTCCTAATTCAGAAGTGTGTTATTTAGTCACCATACATTTGAGTTTTTCTTTATTGTGGTTGATTTCTAGTCTTATACCACTGTGATCAGCAAAGATGCTTGATATGATTTCAATCTTCAAATATTTATTAAATTTTGTTCTATATCTCAATAAATACATATTACTATATGCAGGGCTGGAGCTATAGCACAGTGGGTAAGGCATTTACCTTGCATGTGGCCAGGTTCGACTCTTATGCCCCTCTTAGAGAGCCCGGCAAGCTACCGAGAGTATCTCACCTTCATGGCAAAGCCTGGGGAGCTTCCTGTGATGTATTCATTATGCCAAACACAGTAACAGGTCTCACAATGGAGACCCACTTGTTACTGGGCCCGCTCGAGCAAATCGATGAACAACGGGAGGACAGTGCTACAATGATATTAATAATATTCAATGTATAGTTGAGAAGAATGTATTTTATTATTTACAATAGTTAAGATTTAGAAAAATTTCATGTGCTCAACAACAAATTAATGAATTTTCTCATCTATGAGAAAAGAAATCTTGTAGTTTGTTGAAAGTTGGATGGAACATGCTAAATGAAGAGACTCAGAAATAAAAGGACAAATAGACAAATTCAATCACATGCTGTGTATAAGAAAACAAGCAAGGGGTTAAGGGACTAAACTGATACCAGGGGAAACAACCATGAAATCTGATCAGTAGAACTGTAATCTGATAGTCTTAAACTGAGTAGGGGCTAGCAAGCACCTTGGGATAGTGGTCTGATAGTGAGTATGTTATAGCAACAACACAAGTATAAAACAATAATATCAGTGTTACTGTAAAATAAATAAAAGTTAAAACAATATTAAAAGGTATGGATATAAATATGTGTTAAATATAAATGCTTTAAAAGATTATTTGTGAAAATATTTCTAAAATATGAAAGAAGATGTATATACATAAATTGTAACTAATATTGCTGTTTGTCTCTGGGGTTGAAGAATACATAATTATTTGAAAGAAAAGAAGAAACCTACTCTTTTTCAAGTTCTGCTGTACATCTTTTGAATTTTGTTCAGTGTGTGCGTGTTTTATCTAAATGATACATTCATTTTTAAAATGTTTACGGTGGAGTGACTTTATACTTTAAATAGCCCTTTTCTGATATATTGGTCTACGAAATAGCTTTTTGAGGAACATCTAAAAATAATATAGTGTTCTAAAGAACACTATTAGGAGACATTCCATCAGGATACTGAAAATTCCAAGAGAATAATAGATTGAGAGCAGATATTTGGGACCTTCTTCTTTTTAATAATGCTCTCTTTTGAACATGACAGTTGACTTCTTCTATTGGATACCTAAATTTTAGATACAACTATTTCAAATACAAATATATAAGCATGAGTCACCAAGATAAAACACGTTTTATAATTCAGATTTGAGAATAAAATCAAAGACAAAAATATGCTTTTGTCAGCAACACAATACTTCGTAATTCATTAACTCTAAATGGTTGGCAGTTCTTGCAAGATTACATAGGAATGTTTTCCTTCTCCAAATCCAACTGATATTTTCTAGGTTATCTCAGGCTAGAGATATTCAAGCTGGATTCTCATTTTCTTACACAGACATCCCTCAATGAAGGGCGTCCAAGAATCTTTCTTCTCTGTCTGTCCTCTCCATTACAAAACTACCATTCTAGTTTATATTTTATGTCATCTATGTGGCAGTTGCGAACTTATAGAAAGGCAGGGATTTTGGCACAAACCTCACGGTAAAAAGCGGTAGAGTTTGGATTTAAAACAATTTACTTTGATAATTTTGTATGCTTTTCCAGAAATGCTAATGCTCTCCTTCAAATGAATCATCACACATCAGTTTCTCAATATAAAAAAAAACTTCAAATATGAAAAATTTGATTATTCTAGAGTTGTAGAATTTTTTGTTTGTTTGTTTTGCTTTTTGGGTCACACCCGGCCATGCACAGGGGTTACTCCTGACTGTACTGGCGGGGCTCGGAGGACATATGGAATACTGGGACTCAAACCCGGGTCTTCCATGTGCAAGGCAGACGCCCTACCCACTGTACTATCACTCCAGGCCCTAGAGTTGTAGAATAGTGAGTGAGAAGGTGCACATTTTCTTCATGGTTAAAAGTTTTAAATTCTTAATTCATCTAAGTATTTCATAATTGACAATGACAGTAAGATAAAGCACTCCAGTCCTTAAAACTGTAGTTACCACATACTTTGTATTTCATGTAATATTACCAAGCATTCACGATAAAAGAAAGCTAGTGATCAAATACATTTTGCAGGGTCAGGAGTGATAGTGCAGCGGTTAGGGCATTTGCCTTGCACGCAGCTGATCCGGGATTGATCCCTGGTATCCCATGTGGTCTCCCAAGCACTGACAGGAGTAATTCCTGAGTGCAGAGCCAGGAGTAACCCCTGAGCATCATTGAGTGTGACACAAAAAGCCAGAAAATATATATATTTTACAAATACTAAATCAAACAGTATTGGTCATTTTTGTTACTGCAAGACTACTCAACAATTTAAAATGCTCATATTCAATATGGTCACCCAGAGAAGAAAGAGTATAAAGTAATTTTCAAAAGCATTAACATATTAGTATTCTATAGTAAGCAATTTGGGAATTAATTATCTAATTAAATAACAATAGCTTTTAATGTAGGAAATACAAATCTGTGTAACTATATTAGGTCATTTGTACTCCTTTTTTACCAGCAACTAAGATGTAAGTTGTTCAGACAATATTTATTAGGTACAACTTAGCATCTGAAACACCTACTCCTCTGGAGTTATGGGGTGCATACCACCCTATTCAGATAGTATATGAGTTGTCAACTGATTAATCTAGCTTAATTTAACTAAGTTAATTGTTAAGATAACTAAGTCAGTTAGTATTTAATTAACTAATAATCATTAAAAATTGTCTTCATCATGGACACTGTTACGCACTAAAATTACAAGTTTTTAATAAAAAATAGATATTAAATTAAAAAATTTAATGAATAAAATGATAGTAAGGTTGTAAAATGCTTTATGTGAAAAGGTACATAATACTATGAAAAGAAATATATTGGGAATCTTCATTTAGCAAATCATGGAATTTTCCGAAGAACAGTCATTTCAAACTTGCACTTGATAAATCAGTTTACCAGGAAATGAACAGAAATATGATCCTCAGAAAAATGAACTCCAATTGGGAAGATTCAGTGAAAAGATAGAATATGTAACATTAAAAAATCTGGAATAAGTTCAATATGACTAGAAGATATAAAAGGAAAGGCAAAGTGATGTAATATGCTGGGCACATACAGCACTCTATCTGTGGGATAAGCATGGTGTCTCATGCTACCATATGAAAAAAACAAAGGCAAAAACGAGACAGTGGCATCATCTCTCTTCAAAAAAGCCTAGAATACAACTATGAAGGTCCATATGATGACAAAATGAAGAAAATAATTTTTATGAAGTGATAAGAATTAGGTTTATATCACATGCTTCAAATAAGTAATATTTAATTCATATAGCGCTCTTTTAAAGATAGATCATTACTAATTTTATAAAAGAGAAAACAGAAGGCTAAAAGATTAAGAAAATTACTTTTCCATGATTATGCATCCAATTACCATCAGAACCAGAATTTGTCTATAAATCTCTACTTGTAGCAGCTACTTCTTGAGCTTAAAGTTAAAGAGAATAGGAATCTCAGGGGTAAGTGGCAAGTAGTGACACAGGAGAGAGAGATAAGACACTGAAGGAGGCCTGTGCAACAAGAATTCATTTGCAAGAATAATATATTTTGATCACTGTGAATTGAAATATTATTAATAGAAAAAATAAACAAAATACCTGACTCTATAAAAGGAAATCCTCTACGTAGAAATTGTTTCATTATAGAATTGTCTAAAGACATGCTGAACCAAAGAAAACAGAATGGTGATTACTCAGGACTGAAAGAAAGGGGAGAAGAAAACATGGAGCTATAGCACAGCAGGTAGAACGTTAGCCTTGCACGCGGCCAACTCGGGCAACCCGGGTTCGATTTTGCCGCCCCTCTCGGAGAGCCGAGCAAGCTACTGAGAGTATCTCACCTGCATGGCAAAACCTGGCAAGCTACCCATGACATATTCAATATGACAAACACAGTAACAACATCACTCACAATGGACACATTACTGGACCCACTCAAGCAAATTGATGAACAAGGGAGGACAGTGCTACAGTGCTATGAGTTAAGTGCTGAGGGTCTAATGTACAGCATGGCAACAAATGTTAATACTATACTGTATATTTAAAATTTGCTGGAAATTAAGCATTCTTACATACAATAAGTAATATGCAAATATTAAAATTAAATATGCAAATATACTTGGTTGTAGTAATTTTGCAGTATATATTCACATTAAGCTATTGTCTTGAACCTCTTTACATACATATAATTCTATGAGTCAATTATAACTCAATAAAGCTAAGAAAAAAGGACTGGCATTGCCATTATAAGCCCAGATGTTATGGGGGGCGCATTCCTAACTTTCAGTCAAAATGGATAATAATCCCCATGCATCCTGCCCAGTTTCATATATGTCTTCTTCTCAATTCTTAGAGATCTTCTAAGATCTTCATGATCCTCTTAATTTCAATACTGTATCACCACTTGTTCCTTCTACTTAGTCCACCACAATCAGAGTGTGAAATTCATCCCCTTAACTACTCCTGACTTTTACTAACAAAGATGCAATTGATTTACACAAAAATAATTTACAGATTTGTCCAACAACACAAAAGTTGTTGTAGTGAGTGAGTTTTCCCAACTCAGAAGACTGAGTTGGGAAGTCTTCTACTATCTCACTCACTGTCACTGTCACTGTCACTGTCCTCCCATTGTTCATCGATTTGCTCAAGCGGGCCCAGTAACATTGTGAGACTTGTTACTGTGTTTGGCATATCTACTATGTCATGGGTAGCTTGCCAGGCTTTGCCATGCAGGCAAGATACTCTCAGTAGCTTGCCGGACTCTCCATCTCACTAATTGAATTTTTTCTCTCTTCTATTTCCCTTTTACCATTGCCTATTCTTCTCCAAAAGTTTACAAAATTTAATATCATCCAAACAAATACAAAGCCATAATGAAAGTAATTTATATGAATATAGTTTTCTCTCTTATAATTAGTATCATTATAATGCAAATAATAGCATCTATTGACCACATATCTTGTGCAAATTGCATTATCAAATACCTTAATATAAATCCTCAGAAAGCTATGGGATGCAATATTGCCGTATAGCTAATCTTGCCTATTAGAAAAACATGTCAATAAGTTAGTAAAATGACTTGTACAAGGTCACAGAGTTAAGGAATCCTGCATTTTTATCCATCATGTAAGATTCTAAAGTTATACTAAAGTAAGTGAAAAAGCTGAATTTCTAGGCAACACTGTTTTCCAAAAATCTTTTGTTGAGTTCTTAGGTTCAATGATTGATTTTCTGTGTGACAGTTTCCTAAATTGCATGTCACCAGTGGAAATGTATAGTTTGATGGGTTCACAGAAGAGAAGGGGGGAAGGGAGGAAAAAAAGCATTCACAACAGCAAAAAAATTTAATTAATAAAAGCAGTATATCAATTAAAGTTAAATGGTGGTATAAAACATTAAGGTAAAGCATGTATTAGTGTGACATTTGCATTTTTATGAAGTATGAATAACAAAGAAATAAAATATGCAGCTAAATTTCAGTTAACTCCCTTTTAAAAGTCTTGTTACCATGGCAATGCCAAGAATTAGTTTTCACAGGATGTAAGATATAGATTTTTTGATTTCTTAAAAGCAGTTTAAATAAAAACTACCACCAGCATGGCCTCTTTTCATTTCTTATAAATGACCAACGGCCACTGAAAATAAAACTAGACATCTATTCCAAAAATTACACTAGAAATTTCTTATAATGGAAAAAAATAACTAAAGATGAAATTGATCTCCCTGTTACATTTACTTATCACTCATTTTTAGCCTCTGATATATTTTTTGTAGATTCATATAGGAAGTTATGCCTAGAAAAACATTTTAATTCTGAGAAAGATAAAGACTATTTTTGTCTTGAAATTCCTTATAATCCTCTCTCTGCTGGTTCAATTAGGAACTTATTAATAACTGCTCTTCTCATTACTAAATTAAAATTCTACTAGAAAGGCTATCATTGACACCAGCAACTAAATAGTTCACATTCTGAATTTCAGATCTAAGAAAAGTTGCACTAGTCTCTGATGAGTAATAGAGGATTGAGGTTTCTAGGCTACAAAAATCCTGTTGTGGCAAAAAAGGCAGAAACCTAACTCCGAAATCAATACCGAATTACTCTCTCCACAGGCAAGAGCTGCTGGGTCAGGGGAATCATGAAAAATTCATAGCGGAGGTGGCAAAGTCATCCATAAGATAGAGAAAATGATGCTACATCTAAGATCCCCTGAGCAATCGAAAGCACTTTATAGATTTCACTGTGGATAAGTGCTGGTGTGTTTCATCTGGGTACCATAATGCTTCTGCGATCTTATTTTTGACAGTCAATGAGGATGTTTTGATCTATATTTACAGGGTTCTATTTATGGTAGTCCTTAGCCTCTTTAAAACTCTTAGATGGTAGAGAAATGGCCTGAAGCTGGATTTTCCTTCACTGGACATGCTTAATTCTTTGCTTCCTATACTTAAAAAAAAATACACACCTTTGAGAGTTAGGTTTCTTAAATAAATGATTACTACTATTCTCTCATTTTATTCATCCAGAAAGGAAGTTCAGAGAGGAGAAATGACATATTTGAGGTGAAGAAAAAACACGAACCAAATTATAGCTGAGATATTTCTTAAAAGAGTTACCTCTAAAAACTCAGAAAATAAATTTGCTTGCCCCAAATGGCCTTTATATCACTTCCATAAGCTTAATTTAAGCACCTTTAATGTAATTAGTCAATCCATTTAATACATGGTCTCACAATATGTAAGGCTTTGTATAGGCTCAGACTATGGCAATTATTTCTGGTCTTTCCAATTTGTTTCACATTCTCTCATTCATACTTCTGCTTCCTACAAACTTCCTATATGTTAAACACAACTGACATCCTATCTAAACTTCAAATTGAGTTCAAATTCTATTCTAACATTCACAAAAACAGATCATTAAAATGATTTTGGACTTTAATATCCTTACAATCACAAATCCTTGACAGTCATCAAACCCTTGGGAGAGAATAGAGAATTGTCATATTCCTGCTGAGTGAATACCCTACCATCTCCCAAACAACGTGAAACCCAGGAAAATCTTCATTTTGTAAATTTACTCTTGTGCCCGTCAATAACTGCTATTTAAGTTCAAGCCAGACCTCAAGTCAGTTTTATTTAACATTTTAAAGTTATATAGCATTTTATCAATTCTGTAATTTTTATTTTATGTATCATGATTTACAATGCTATTAATGACAGAGTTTCATTCATAATACAATCCAGCAGAACACCCTCTCTCAGAGTTGACACTTTCTGATACCAATGTTCCAGTGTCCCTTCCCATCTCCCAGCATCCCCTGTCCCTCTTTTCCCCTCTGCAGTGAGCTTCTTACTGGAGCTTCTCAGTTTCTATTGCCCTTGGGCATTTGTTATACCCCTAATTTTGTTTCTTTATATCCTACATATGAAAGAGATGATTTTGCATCTGGCCTCTCCTTGTAACTAATTTCACTCAACATGATACTCCCAGATATATCCAAGTAGCAGGAAACTGCATAATTTATTTTTTCTTAGTGGCGCATTGGACACTTACTATACTTTCATTGTCTGTGACCTATATTGAACACTTGGTTTGTTTTCAGATTTGGGCTATTTTGAATAGTACTGAAATGATAATAGGAGAGTAAATGTCTGTCTTTTCTGAACAGTTTTTGAGCCCTTAAAGTAGATGCCAAGAAGTGGAATTACTGGGTCATATAGAAGCTCCTAGTTTTTTGAGAAGTGTTCATAATGTTTTCAAAGTAGGCTGAACCAGTCAACATTACCATTAGCAGCAAATAAAGAGTCAACATTATCAGCAGCAGTGAATCAAGAGTCAACACTACCATCAGCAGTAAATGAAGGTTCCCTTTTCCCCACTTCCCTGTCAGCACCAGCTGTCTTGATGATGAGTGCCAGTCTCACTGGTATGAGATGATATCTTATTGGTTTTTTTTAACTTTCATTTCTCTTAAAAGTGATAAAGGCATTTTTATATGATGTTTGGCCATCTTTATATCTTCTTTGAGGAAGTTTTTGTTCATCTTCTACCATTGCTTTATATATCTTGGTTATTAATTATTAGATGAGCAGTAGGAAAATACAAGTCATTGGGGTGCTTTTTATTCTGCTCCTCATTTCTCTTACAGAGCAGAAGTTTCTTAGTTTGATGTAATCTCAATTGTTTATATTTGCTTATGTTTACTTGGCCAATGGCAGTGAATCACTGAAGATAGCTACAATACCCGTTCATTTTAGAGCAGTTTTAGGTTCACAGCAAATCTGAGACGAAAGGATGTACAAACATGTAATCTCTGCATTCACACATGCATAGCCTCTCCTTATTAATATTCCCCTCTAGATTAGCACATTTGATACACTTAATAAACCAAAACTGAGTCATCAGTATCACTCAGATTATACTATTTATAAGTCAAGTGATCAAGTGATATTATATTATTTACACTAAAATTAACTTTTACTTTTATACATTTTTCAGGTATGAAAATTTATAATGATATATATCCACATTTATGGTAACATATAGGATATGTTCCCCTAAATAATTTTCTGTGCTTTGTGTATACATTCTCCCATCATTATCCCACCCAGCTCCCACCACTGATATTTTTCAGTATCTTCATAGATTTAGTACTCAAAAAGACTTTATAAATATAATGGCATATACATGTTATTATACACTTGTCCAAACTGATTGGTTGTGAAAAACTATAAGTAAAATCTAGTGTAAATATACTCTAAGTGACAATGATCCACCAATCTTGTTTAACCAACTGTAACAAATGTATAACTCTCATAGATGATGCTAATAATGGTGAAACTGAATCATATTTCATTATCAAAATGTCATACCTTAACCACTCACATTCTGAAGTACATTTTGGTTGCTTCCAAATTTTGGCAATTATAAAGTACTACAAACATGCATGCACATTTTTGTGTGGACATATGTTTTGAATTCATTTGGGTAAATATCAAAGAGAAAAACTGCTAGCTTGTGTGCCAAGAGTATGCCAGTATTATAGGAAGTCACTAAGCCATCTTCCAAAATAGTTAACACTGTCTTTCCCCAAGCAATAAATGAGGATGCCTGGCATTCCACATATGCTAGCATTCTCAGTGTTCTGCACTTCAGACATTTTAATATAATTACAGTGGTATTTAATTGTAGTTTAATTTATATTTCCCTGATTAAATATGATTTGGAGCATTTTTTATGTTCGATTGTTAACTACATACTTTTTTGGTGAGATTTTTCTTTCAAGTATTTTGATCATTTAAGTATTTAAATTTGATAATTGCATTGAATCTGTATAATACTTTGGGAAGAGTAGTTATTTTGACTATGTTAAGTCTTCAAATCTATGAATACAAACTATTATTCTATTTCTGAGTATCCTATTTCTTTCAATAGTGACAAAATTTTCACTGTATAAGCTTTTCACATCTTTAGTAAGTTGATTCTTAGCTATCTGATGTTTGACAACTATTTTAAATAAGATTGTTTTTATTTTTATCTTCTGGTTCATTATTTGCATATATAAATACTATGGATCTTTTTTTGGTATTAAATTGTTCATTTGTTTTTTTAAAAAACTTTGTGACCACCTTCCACGGCTTCACATTGGAACTAAATTGCATGCAAGACTATGAGAAAACCTGCTGATTCCAACCAGAAAGATCAGTAGCTCATGGCGGGGGAAGGGTAAGGGAGGAGCACACTGTATGGAAAGTAAATCTGGAGTGTCAAACTGAAACTCAAAAATTGATGTTTTAGTTTATGAAATATAATGTTAGAAATAACTCAATATTAATAAGCATTATGACTACAAAATACTTTATACTGAGATTAACAAATTTAAGTAAGGAGTAAATGTGGATTTTTCAAACAGAAAGAAACATTATGTTTCATCTCCAAGGTCTAGAATCTGAGGTGAGAGATAGTACAGTGTATAAAGCATATATTTTACATATGAAGAACCCAGGTATGATCCCTATCAACACACAGGTCCCCTGAGCATCACAGGGTGCAGCTCTGGAAGCCCTAGAGGGGTGTCCTGAGCAACCACCATTTGCTTGGCTCCTTGAATTGAACCATGAACCAAAGGCTCATGATACCCATGGGAAATCACAGGGAACAGCCCCCCTCCCCCCCAGCCTCCTAACTACTGTGTGGGAATACCATCTTTAAAAAAAAAGGCTGAAATTTGATGCTAAGTTGTTCCAATTGTGCTGAAAAATTGTTTAACTAATTCATTTGGTAAAACAGTCTTTTTACCAATTTCAATACAAATGAATGGAGACAGGTATCAGAAAAATCATTATTTCTGAGAAAGGAAGATTCCATATAAGGCTAAAGTACCATGCAAATAAGAGTAAGATTTCATGGGTTGAAAATCCACAGATCTATAATATGTGATGTGTAAAATGTTTTGTGTTGTGTGGTTGTGTGTTTTTAAAGTCATTAACCAATGCATTAATTCAATAGTTAGTATATGCCAAATGCATTAATTCAAAAGTTAATATATACTTTTTTGAAAATGTTCCTTACTGAAGAATGGTGAGATCAAGATATCTAAAATACAGTTCCTGGTGCTAGGGAGATCAATTCCAAAGGGAAAAGGCTTTGCATACACAGAGCCCTAAGGTCTATTCCCATACAACATGGTCCTCCAGTAGCACCAAAGTATGGCACTGCGCCTGAGTAATGTCACAACACTGGGCTCTGGTAATGAATTATCAAGCCCAGTAGGCAAGATGGTCACTGGAAATGGCCTCCAGGCTTTTGAGTATTTAATGGTAAGTATTAAAAATAAATAAGTAAAACATAGTCCCTAAAGGAACCTCAGCCTCAACAAACACTATTTTTTTTCTTGCTCATGCAAGTAAATTACTTAACTGTGTAAAAAAGTAAGCAAAGTTTACTAATATTACCATTTTCATATGTATTACTTGAAAAATCTGTATCACATAGTAAGGCCACCAAAAGTTTTGTTGGATGACTGAAAAATATTAGAATCACAGCATGTGAGAAATAAATATTACCATATTTTCCAAAGTTTCCTCTCTTTGTTCATGATTTTTCTAAGATATTCTACTTAGAACATCTCTTTGATATTATCTTGACTCCTGCTTATATTCATAAGTAATTAAAGTATATTCAGTACATATCAAATTTACACAAACATAAAATGTATATATTGATAATTATTTTAGAAACCAGCACATCTGTATATGTAGACCTTGAATCAAGAAACAACAAACCAGCACACAGGAGTCCTCTCTCTACCCCAGGTGCACCTACCACCCTAACTATTAATAATACAGGCTAGCTTTCTCTGTTCTGAACTCCATATGAATGGGTTCAAATGGTACATGCTCTTTTTTCTTTTGCGTCTATTCATTTCCTCTCAACATTATTTTATGAGCTTCTCCTGTGTTACTTGTTATAATTATTTTCTTTCATTCTTGATGCTCTATGTATTCAAAGGTAAAAAATATTAATACAACCCAAGTTATGAAATGTACTATTTTTAGTCACTTGATTAATTCCTAAATTTGATAAAAAGAAATACTACTAAGCGCATATTTTCTGCACATTGTAGAGCTAAAAATCTTAATATACATATAAAAGCAATAGCTATATGTATATTCACTATAATGTACGTTTTAAAAATTATTTTTTAATTGAAACACCGTGAGATACAGTTACAAAATTTTCACATTTGCATTTCAGTCATACAATGAGCAAACATCTATCCCTCCACCAGTGTACATTTTCCAACACCAATGTTCCCTGTATCCCTCCCCCCTCCCTGTCCCATCCCTCCTCCTGCCTCTCTGGCAGAAAATTGGCCTCTTACTCTCTCACTATTCATGGGTATTAAGGTTTATAGCACAAATAATGAGAGGCCAGCCATCATGTTTGGTCCTTAATTTAATTTCAGTACACATATCCCATTCTGAGTGATTCATCCAACCATCATTGACTAAGTGATCCCTTCTCTATCCCAACTGCCTTCTCCCCCAGCCCATAAGGCTTACAATCATGGAGCAATCTTCCTGGTCCTTGCCTCTACTGTCCTTGGGCATCAGTCTCCTATTGTGTTATTTTATATTCCATTAACTAGTGCAATCATTATATGTCTGTCCCTCTCTTTCTGATTCATTTCACTTAGCATGATACTTTCCATGGCCAAACATTTACAAGCAAATTTTATGACTTCATCTTTCCTAACAGCTGCATAGTATTCCATTTTGTAGAAGTACCAAAGTTTCTTTAACCAGTCATCTGTTATCAGCACTTGGGTTGTTTCCAGATTCTGGCTATAATGAACAGTGCTGCAATGAACATACAGGTGAAGATGTCATTTCTACTGTGCTGTTTTGCACCCTTGGGATATATTCCCAGAAGTGGTATTGCTGGGTCAAAAGGAAGCTCAATTTCTAAGTTTTTGATAAAAGTCCATATTGTTTTCCAAAAAGGCTGGACCAGTTGGCATTCCCACCAACAATGAATGAGAGTCCCTTTCTCCCTACATAAACACCACATGGTTGCTTTTGTTCTTTTGGATGTGTGTCAGTCTCTGTGGTGTGAGATGACATCTCATTATTGTTTTGATCTGCATCTTCCTGATGATTAGTGATTAAGAGCATTTTTTCATGTGCCTTTTGTCCATTAAAATTTCTCCTTTGAGAAAATTTCTGTTCATTTCATTGCCCCATTTTCTGATGGGATTGGATGTATTATTTTTGTAGAGTTCAAGCAGTGCCTTGTATATCCTTGATATTAACCCCTTATCAAAAGAGTATTGGGACACAAGGAAATGGAAAAACATCCACTGCTCATGGATTGGGAGAATTAACATTGTCAAAATGACAATACTCCCCAAAGCATTATACAGATTCAATGCAATCCCTATAAAGATAATCATGACATCCTTGAAAGAAATTGATCAAAAACTCCTGAAATTCATATGGAAGAAAAAGCTCCCAAAAATAGTTAAAGCAATTCTTGGGGGAAAAATATGGGAGGCATCACATTCCCCAACCTCAAACTGTAATTCAAAGTGGCAATAATTAAAACAGCATGGTATTGAAACAAAGACAAATCTGCAGACCAATGGAATAGGGTTGAATATCCTTACACACACCCCCAAATATATGATCATCTAATCTTTAATAAATGAACAAGAAATATAAAGTGGAGCAAAGAAAGTCTCTTTAAAAAATGGTAATGGCAAAACTGGACAGCTACATGCAAAAAGATGGACTTAAACCTCTACCTAAAAC
Organism: Sorex fumeus; assembly: GCF_029834395.1. Lineage (NCBI taxonomy): Eukaryota > Metazoa > Chordata > Mammalia > Eulipotyphla > Soricidae > Sorex > Sorex fumeus. The sequence continues at coordinate 17,282,485 of NW_026606102.1, read as the reverse complement.
CATGCAGAAAAGTCAGATCAAAATGGATTAAAGACCTCAACATCAGACCAGAAACCATAAGGTACATTGAGGAAAAAGTTGTCAAAACCCTCCAAGACATTGAACCAAAAGTTTTCTTCAAAGATGAAATGCCACTGAACAAGCAAGTGGAAGTAGAGATAAAAACATGAGACTATCTTAAACTAAGAAGTTTCTGCAACGCCAAAGAAACAGTGGCCAGGATACAAAGACAGCTTACAGAATTGGAAAGGATATAATAGTACTTTTATAAACATTTTCTACAAATAGTTATTTATATTCCTACAACATTATATAAGCTACAATTCAAATCACTTAAAATATTTGGTGTAAGCTTAGGTATTTCTGTTGGAAGTAAAAGGTAAAGGCAAAGGCCCTCCCGTTGATCGTCGATTTGCTCGAGCGGGCCCAGTAACGTCTCCATTGGAGACTTTGTTGTTACTGTGTCTGGCATATCGAATACTCTCGGTAGCTTGCCGGGCTCTCCGAGAGGGGCGGAGGAATCGAACTCGGGTCGGCCATGTTGGCCGCTTGTAAGGCGAACGCCCTACCCGCTGTGCTATCGCTCACTTTCTGGAAGTACATTCCATTAGTTTACGGACCTGTGTTGCTACTATATTTCCATTTTTTGCTTGCCAGCTAAGGAACTTATGACACAGCTATGGAATTTGTTTATGTGACAAAACAGAAAATATAGCAAGATTATAAACTATACTTCAAGTCAAATATTCAGGAACAAAAAGAGGTAAAAAAGAACTCTGGGGTAAAATAGTGAATCCCATAAATCTAGATATTCTAGATGATTGGAGATCATTTCAATTTATAAAAACCCCCAATTTTCTGAATTTTTGAACAATTCTGTATCTGATTTTAGAGGAGTGTCTAGAGAAATGAAAAAACTCTTAGATATGTCCAACAGTTTATAGTTAAGGTCTGATGTTAGAGACATCTGTCAAATAATATTCTAGTACATTTATGTAGAATTTTATAAAGCATCAAAAACTGAGAACTAAATGGTTAAAACATAGGTACAGCAGAATGAACATAAAGTATCAATACAATTTGTAAGAAAAAATCCAATATCATTTGGTTTCTTTCTGAAAAATATACTCGAGCGGGCCCAGTAACGTCTCCATTGGAGACTTTGTTGCTACTGTGTTTGGCATATCGAATACGTCACGAAGAGCTTGCCAGGCTCCGCCATGCGGGCGAGATACTCTCAGTAGCTTGCCGGGCTCTATACTATTTGTTTAAATTATTTACATCATTTATCCCACACAGCAGAGCCTGACAAGCTACCTGATGGTGTATTCGGTATGCCAAAAACAGTAACAATAACAGATCTCTTCCCCTGACCCTGAAAGATCCTCCAATATGGCAGCATTTGGAAGGATGAATAAGGAAAGGCTGCTAGCTCAGATAGAGAACACCAAGTAAAGGGTGTTTAGAGGATCCGCTCAAGATGGGAGATGTGTGCTGACCGAACACGATGGCCATCAATACCTCTATTGCAAACCACAACATCCAAAAAGAGAGAGAGAGAGAGAGAGCAAAAGGGAATACCCTGCCACAGAGGCAGGGTGCAATGGGGGAGTTTGGGGGGTGGTGGGAGGGATACTGGGATCATTGGTGGTGGAGAATGGGCACTGGTGGATGGATAGGCATTTGATCATTGTATAACTGAAACGGAAGCATGATACTTTGTAAGTCTACAACTGTACCTCATGGTGTTTCACTAATATTTTTTTTAAAGAGAGGCTGCTAGGGGTAGGTGCCGCATCCCGCCTCCTCCAGAGGGAACCCCGGTGACCATGAGCCTCTACAAGCATAGCTCAAGTATGAGGGAACCAGGACTTTTACTCCAAACTGCACGGCCGCTTATGCGACCACGCGACATCTCCCCATATGCAAGGTAATCAATGGGAAGTAAATCATCCAACATTTCTCCCTGAAAACCAGGCTTAATTCTTACACAGGCCACAACACCCAATGGATGAGAGAACAAAAGGGAATGCCCTGCCACAGAGGCAGGGTGGGATGGGGGGGGGTGGGTGGGAGGGATACGGGGATCCGAGGTGGTGGGAAATGGTCACTGGTGGAGGGATGGGTATTCAAAATAAATAAATAAAAAGAGAGGCTGCTAAAATCTCAGGGCTGGGATTAATGGAGATGTTACTGGTGCCCGCTCGAACAAATAGATGAACAATAGGATGACAGTAATATAGTGTTACAGTGATAACATCATTTATATGAAAATCATCTTAATAAATAAATAACTTTCAATATTACTTTTTGTCAAGCATTGGGGGAAATAGTTAAAAAAAATAAAAGTAAATAGAGCAATTTTCATAACATTTCCTTGATTTTGAATCATAATAGAGTTTCCTTTTTAAGAAAACAAAAGCCCTCACTCTAGAGCATTGACTTCAGCTTATTTTCTATTCTTTAAAAGATAACTGATGACATAGACTTCAGGATGAAAAGGGGTATAAGAGACAGGGAAGGTAAATTCTTAATGATGAAAGGATATGTACATCAGAAATAATTAACATTCCTAAATGTATATACACCCAATGAGGAACCAGCAAAATTCTTAAAAGAACTGCTAGTAGACTTGAAGAAAAACATCGATAGCAATACAATAATAGTTGGATATTTCACCACCACTCTGTCATCTCTTGAAAAATGAAGAGGATTAAAACTCAACAAAGAAATACTTTATTTGAGGGAAAAAAATGGAAGAGAAAGCATTTGTCTATATATATTTCTCATTATCAAAAGTCTGAATATACATTCTTCTCTAATATGTATGAAACATTCTCCAAGGTGGATCACATGAGATACAAAGAATGCCTACATAAAGAAATTATACCAACTATCTTCTTGACCATGATACACAGAAGTAGAAGTAAAGCAAAAAGAAACAGAGAAACAAATCAAACACCTAGAAATTAAATACCTCATCACTGAACTATTTGTAGTAGGTCAGAGAGGAAGTCATGGAGAAAATAAAAAAGATTCAGGGAAACAAATGAGAACAAAACGACACTACCTAAAACACATTGTGGGATATAGTAAAAGCCATGTTGTAAGGAAAGCTCATTGTAATGCAAATATTCATCAGGAGGGAAGAAAGTTCACAATAAGAAACTTGACTGCACAACTAAGAAACTAGAAAATGACCAAAAAGGGAGCCTGAAGCAGGCAAAAGGAAGTTAAAAGCAAAACTTAGATGGGACATTAATGACCTGGAATCCAAAAAACAATTCAAAATATAATGAAACAAAGAGATGTTTCTTTAAAAAAAATAACAAGAGCTTTAAATTGCTAGCAAAACTCAATAAGAGAGAGTAGAACCCTAATAAACTGGAACAAAAATGAAGGAGGGAATATCACAAAAAATACCACAGAAATTCAAAGAATCATGAGATTACCTTGAGAATCTTAATTCCACGGAATAAGGGAATATAGAAGAAATGAATAAATTCATAGACTCCTATAATCACCCAAGACTGAGCCAACTTTACTTGGAATACCTGAGCAGGCCTACCACTATTGAGGAAATTGAAATGGTAATCAAAAGTCTTCTCAAAAATAAAGCCCAGGCCCAGATAGATTCACTAGTGAATTCTTCCAAAATTTTAAAGAGAAACTACTGCCAATATTTCTCAGGCTCTATTGGAAAATTGAAGAAACTAAAACACTCCCAAATAGATTCTATGAAGCAAACATCATTCTGATACCAAAGGCAGACAGAGACAGCCAGAAAAAAAAAAGAGAAAATTACAAGTCAATATCCTTAATAATTCACCACAACCTGGGAGCTGTTTGGCAAGATGCCATCGTTGATGACAATGACAAAGAATACAATTGACTGGTTCAGCACCTCCATGATTTTGCGAGGAACACCGAGGGAGGGAGAGAAAGCCACAAAAAGACGCCTGTCTTCAAAAACTCTCAAACTCATTTCCCAACATGGCTTGGCGTGAGCCTCAGGCAACCACAAGCTAACATCTAAGCTCACAGGGCAGTGCAGAGAAGCGATAAAGGAAAACCTTAAAGAGCAGCAGTGCTGGTCGATGTGGCAGAAGCCGGGAAAAGCATTTGCAGTGCCTGCCTGTCCGACAACTACGAGACAAAGATGACTGCCCTCCGACATCCTGAGGTATCTATCATATCTTCCAGAAGGGCAATGGAGAAGATTATCTATGACTTCTACTTGGATCTCTTCGATAGCCACATCCACCTGCCCACATACCAAATCCGCAGAATGGATATGTTGTTTCTAACCTTCTCCCTTCCAAAATCTGAAAAAATTTACCATTTCGTCAGTAAAGAAGTGAACAGCACCCCACCCAGACAAGGTCAAACCTGAACACCTGAAGAATCTGCCATCAGTACTCATCTCTTCATACGCTACCTGTCTGAATGCAAGGTTCCACCCCAGTGGAAAGCCAGCAGAACCGTTCTACTGTACAAGAAGGGAGACATCCATGACATTGGCAACTATTGCCTGATCTGCCTGGTGTCTGTCGTCTACAAGCTGTTCACTCGAGTCATCTTGAATAGGATTGGCAGAACACTACATGAAGGACAACCATGCGAGCAAGCTGGGTTCCAAAAAGGATTCAGCTTGATCGACCATATCCACCCGGTAACCAAGCTCATTGAGGTTTCTCAGGAGTTGAAGATGCTGGTCTGTCTAATGTCCATTGATTTACAGAAGGCCTTTGATTCTGTTGAGACTGAAGGGGTCATCAAAGCCCTAGCCATAAAGGGCGTTCAAAGTCAATACATCAGGATCCTCCGTGAGCTGTATTACAGATTCACCACCAAGATCTCACCAGTCTACAAGGAAGTGATTATCCATGTGAAGAGAGGGGTTCAGCAGTGTGATGCCATTTCACTGAAACTCTTCAGTGCCACCCTCGTGAACATCATGCAGTGACTGGAATGGGAAGGAATGGGAGTGAAGACAGATGGTTGGTAATTACACCACCGCCACTTCGCTGATAGCATCATTCTAATAAGACCAAACATTATCCAAGCGGCACAAATGCTGGCCGACTTGGACGATGAATGTGGAAAGGTCGGACTGCAGCTGAATCTCAAAAAGACAATGTTTATGAAGAACAGACTCATTCCTGATGTTCCATTTGCTCTCAATGGAACGACCATCTCCGAATGCAACAGTTATGTGTACTTAGGTCGAGAACTCAACATTGTGAACGACCTGGCACCTGAAAGAAAGGGGCTTGGATTGCCTTCAAGCACATTGAAGAAATAGCTAAGAGGACGAAGAACCTCCGGTCCTGGGCATATCTCTTTGATTTCACTGTTCTTCTTGCATTAACATATGCCTCAGATACCTGGGCTCTATGAAAACAGGATGAGAACGCCATTAGCGTCTTCCAAAGAGGAATCAAAAGAGCTATGCTTGGAGTATCACACTTCACTCAACTGAGAGAAGGAATCCAGAGTTCCGACCTCTGTTGGTGATCAAGAATCAGGGACCCTGTCTCATTTGCCGTGGCGTTGAAAATCAGATGGGCTGGACACGTAATGTGATTTGGAGACGGCAACTGGACTAGAGTCATTACCAACTGGATTCCATGGGGTGTCAAAAGATTGCGTGGCCGCTCACCAATGAGATGGTTAGACTTCTTCGTCAAGACTCTGAATGAACAGTTCTAGGCTCTTTGTGTTCCTGGAGCCAGCAGACACCATTGGGCTACTCTAACATGCAACAGGGACAAATGGAGCAATTATTGGCACCTGTTTGAGTAAATCGATGAGTAATGGGATGTCAAGTGATCAAGTGATAGAGGAACATGTAAATTTTTGTAAAGTATTCATGATGCTTTTTTCATGATAGGTTTTTTGTTTTATTTATTGATTGATTGATTTTTTGGGGTTACACCCGGAAATACACAGGGATGTTACCTCTGGCTTAACACTCAGGAATTACTCCTGCCAGTGCTCGGGGGTCATGTGGGATGCTGGGAATCGAACTGGTCAGCCGTGTGCAAGGCAAATGCCCTACCCACTGTACTATCACTCCATCCCCAAGTATTCATGATGTTTTTTTAATTAATTGATCATCATAAATTAACCTTTCATTCCTGGGTTAAATATGTTACATATTTAATTTTACATGGACTCGGTTTGGTTTTGCTAGTAATTTGTTGGAAATGTTCACATTCGTATTCATCAGAGATACTGGCCTATAGTTTTCTGATCTCATGTCTTTGTCAGGTTTAGATATCAAATTGGTACTGATTCCATTGAATGAGATGGAAGTGGTTTTTGAAGCATATATTTTGATGAATAAAATTGAATGCTATTTAACTGATAATTATTATCATTTTATAAGATAAAATCTAAGAGATATTTTTATAAATCGTCTGTAGATAGGATAAAATAGCAATAATTTGGAGCAACAGCACAGCAGGTAGGGCGTTGCCTTGACACAGCCGACACTGGTTCTATTCCTCTGCCCCTCTCAGAGAGCCTGGCAAGCTACCTAGAGTATCTTGCCCACACGGCAGAGCCTGGCAAGCTCTCTGTGACGTATTCGATATTCCAAAATCAGTAACAGCAAGTCTCACAATGAAGACGTCTCTGGTGCCCTGTCAAGCGAATCAATGAACAACGGGAGGACAGTGCTACATCCTTAAAAAACACAGATGCAAATATCATCAACAAAATACTATCAAATAGAATTCAACAATTCTTCCAAATGTTCATATGCTATGATCAAGTAGGAAATTCCCAGAGAGCAAGGATATTTTAACATACACAAGTCAATTAACATAATCCATCATATCTATAAAAGAAAACATAGAAGCCACATGATTATAGCTATTCATGAAGAGCAAGCATTTGACAAGATCATAAATTCAGGATAAAAAAAAACTCTCAAAAATATGGAGTAAAATTTCTTCATTATAGTTAAAGCTGTTTACCACAATTTCACAGCAAACATCTTTCTCAATGGGGAAAAACACTAAAAGTCTTCCCTCTAAAATCAGGCATAAGACAAGGTTGCCCACTCTCTCCACTTCTATTCAGTACAGTATTGGGTGTACTTGCCTTAACAAATAGAAAAAAAAAAAATCAAGGGCATCCAGAGAGGAAAAGAAGAAGTCAGGTTCTCACTATTGCAGATAACATGATCTATAGTTAGAAAATCCCAGACACTCTACAAAGTAAGCTCCTAGAAACAATAGATTCTTATAGTAAAGTGAGAGATTACAGTAGTAATACAAAAACTTCATGGCTTTCCTATATACACATAATTAAAGAGAAGAAAGAGATTTAAAAAAAATCCCATTCACAGTTTGCCTCAGAAAATCAAGTACTTCAGAATCAGCTAAATTAAAGAGGTGAAAGACCTCTATGAAGAAAATTACAAAACACTACTTCAAGAAATTAAAAGACATGAGGAAATGGAAACACATCCATGCTCATGGATTGGGAGGATTAATATCATTAAAATGGCAATATTCCTCAAAGCATTGTACAGATTCAATGCAGTCCCTATAAGTATACTAATGTCATTTTTTAAAGAAATAAATCAAAACTCTTGAAATTTTTATAGAAAAATAACCCAATTCCCCTCAGTAGCTTAAACAATCCTTGGGAAAAAGAAGATGGGAGAAATTACTTTTCCCAACTTCAAACTGTATTACAAAGAGGTATTAATTAAAACAGTGTGGTATTGGTATTAAGACAGAGTCTCAGTTTAATGGCATAGGCTTGATTTTCCTAAAACAATACCTCAGATATTTGATCAGAGGAAAAATAAGATGTGGAGCAAAGAATGCCTCTTCAACAAGAGGCACTAAAAAGCTGGCCAGCTACACACACACAAACACACACACATGCACAAAATGAACTCAGATCTCTTTCTACATCATGCACAAAAATTAAATGAAAATGGGTTAAAGACCTTGCACTGTTTGTTAGCACTGCCCTCCCATTGTTCATCAATTTGCTCAAGTGGGCCCAGTAATGTGTCCATTGTGAGGCTTGTTGTTACTGTGTTTGGCATATCGAATACGTCATGGGTAGCTTGCAAGGCTTTGCCGTGCAGTTAAGATACTCTTGGTAGCTTGCTGGGCTCTCCGAGAGGGGCAGAGTGTGCAAGGCAAACACCCTACCTGCTGTGCTATCACTCCACTCCACCTTGACATCATAAAATACATAAGTTATACAAAAGAAAACAACCAGAACCCTTCATGACTTTGAAGCTAAAGGTATCTTCAAGGATAAAACACCAAATGTGACTACTTTAAACATAATTTCTGCACTTCAAGGGAAAGATGACTAGAATACAAAAACAACCTGTGGAATGGAAAAAAAATTATTTACCCGATACTTCTTATAATACATATTGGTTAATATCCAATATATATTAGAGGCATGTTAGAACTTTACAAGAAAAAAAAACAACAGCATCAAACATTGAGGAAAAGAGATGACCAGAAACTTCATCAAATATAAAATATAACTGGCAAAAAGACACATGAAAAGGTTTTATACATCGCTGATTTTCAGAGAGATGCAAATCAAAGCAACAATGAGGTATCATCTCACGCCACAGAGGTTGGCACACATTAGAAAGAACAAGCAGTACTGGCATGGATTCAGAGAGAATGTGACTTGTATTCACTACTGGTGGGGATGCTTATTGGTGCAGTCTTTCGGGAAAATATGAACATTCCTCAAAAACCAGAAATTGAGCTTCCATACAATTCAGAAATACTGGTCCTGGGAATATACCTTAGTGGCCCTAAAACACAACGCAGAAAAGCCATCTGCACTTCTATGTTCATTACAGCATTATTCACAATAGCAAGATTCTGGAAACAATCTAAGTGCCTGAGAATAAATGAATGGATAAAGAAACTATAGTACATCTATACCTTGGAACCCTACGGAGCCAACTATTAGGAAAAAATGAAGCCATGATTCAAACTCAGAATTTATTTATCAACTGCCTAGTCCATGTCTTTACATGATATCTATTAAGTACCTCAAACTAAACATATTCCAAACAACTCTCCTGATGTTTCTTTTCCACCCTGCACCCTTTCAAGTCTTTATACATCTTTTAGGCCTGAAAAATATAACCTGCATAGATTTCAATTTCTGTTGAAATCCTTCAAATTTCCTTGAAAAATGAGCTTCTATTCTCATTTGACTGCCACGAGTATAAGAAATACTAATAATTAATCCAGAATGTTGTTAGATTAATATCCTACTGAAGGATGGGGAAAACTGTTTTATATATTATGTAGCTGTCTGAGGTATTGCCAATTTTGAACCCTACAATTGATAATCATAATTCTAATATACTTCAATTTGGTAGTTCTCTTCTAGAAATTGTTAAATAGTTTTAACCTAGCAATCTATAATGAAGTCAAATATATATGTGTATGATCAAAAGAACATAGGATATATTCAGTTGCCAAGAAGTTCTTGACTTATTCAGTAACCAAAAACTTCTTGTAATCAAGAAGTATGCAATTACTTATTAAAGTAACTTAGAAAAATTAGTTAACCTTGATGCCTGATGCAGAGCCTGGCAAGCTACCCATGGAATAATCAATATGCCAAAAACAGTAACAATAACGGGCCTCATTCCCCTCACTCTGAAACAGCCTTCAATATGGAAGCATTGGGAAAGACGAGTAAGGAGAGGCTATTAAAATCTCAGGGCTGGGGCAAATGGAGACATTACTGGAGCCCGCTCAAGTAAATTGATGAACAATGCGATGACAGTGATACAGTGATATAGTGATGTCTCAGTTTCCTAGTTCGAAAAATAGAGTAACATACTCATTTTGTAGATTTCTTGAAGATCAAAAGATAAAATGTTAAAAGCTACTTAACAATAATGTCACACATATAAAATGCTCAAAAATGAGAAATATCATCATTATCCAAGCTATTTGGTGCTTCACTTCCTTTGCTCAAGTTTATGTTGGTTGTTTAGTTGGTTTGTTTTGGGGTCACACCAAGTAGTGCTCATAGATCTCTGGTTTTTTGCTCAGGGATCACTCCTGTAGTGCTTGAGAAGATCATCTATGAAATACCTGGGATAGACCCTGAAGTCAGCTATGTGTAAGGCTAGTACCTAATGTGTACTATCTCTCCTGCCCATTTTGCTCAAGTTTTTATACTGAATTCCTGTTTATTCTTCCAGTTCACTCAAATGTTACCTTCTTAATGATTTATTTTTGTTTGGTGGACAAAATCCTGTGGTACCGAGGGTCAACTCTCAGCTGTGTGCTATGGATATGTTTCCGCGGAGCTTGAGAATCATATAGTACCAAGTGACTGAATCCAGCTCTTGCATGAAACGCGTGTGCTCAAATTCATCGTATTTCAGATGGTTACAGATCAACAAAAATAACCATAGATTCTCTCTTAAATTTATTATGTGAGACCAGAAAAATAGTACTGGGGGTAAGGTATTTTCCTTGAACTTAACAATCCCTGGTTATATACCTTGGGGCTGTTTATGAACTTTCAAGCACTGCTAGAAGTGAGCCTTGATCTCTGAGACAGTCTAAATAGAATCCACTTATGCAACAGAAACAAATGCAATAAAGTTTTCTCAGCTTCCTATGGTCCCTGGTTTCTTAAGAAATGAAATTGATAATGATAGATCCACAAAGTTCAGTCTTGCCAAAAGTGAAAAGCATTCAACTTCTTGCTTCCCTGCTGTGTTTCTTCACTTTTGAACTCACAATTTTAATTGCAATCTTGGAGAAACTTACATTTAAAAGGTATCACTTTACTATATGGAAACTTTTATAGATATGTAGATCTTTTGATTTAAGACAGAAAGTCAAGTTCAGAAAACAGAGTCTACACAAGTGTCTAAACAATAATTCTTTCCTTGATCACTCAAAAGCTTTTTTTTTTTGGTATTTTCTCTCTCAACCTTTTGTCTATTTGTTATTACAGAAGTACACTAGTTAAGTTTTGAACATCAGTAATACTAATGCTGAGAATTTATCTGAGCTTTTTACCTGAGTGCTTCTGTTACTAAGTTTGGTCTAAGTACCTATGTCATAAATCCATTTTCCTTGCACCTTCTATTTAATTCTGTGCTGCCACTGAAACCTGGTAAACTTTAAATACAGAGCTTGTGAAATGACAATATAATTATACATTGGGTCCCCTACTGCAATAGATTTCATTTATTATTCCAGTATCCTTATTTACAGAGTCTTCATTTTGTTGGCTATGACACAATCACTTAATCACTTAATCCCCGTTATTCATCGATTTATTCGAGCGGGTGCCAGTAACGTCTCCATTCATCCCGGTTGCGTGCTAGCGTAGCCCAATGGTATCTGTTCATTCTAGGAACATGCAGAGCCTCAAACCGATCATTTAGGGTCTTGACGAAGAAGTCTGACCATCTTATAGGTGGGCGTCCATGTGATCTTTTGATGTCTCGTGGAATCCAATCAGTAATGGCTCTAGTCCAGCGGTTGTCTGTAAACCTCATTACGTGTCCAGCCCATCTGATTTTTGATGTCTTGGCAAATGAGACAGCGTCCCTGATTCTTGAGCGTTGACGAAGATCAGAACTTCGGATTCTATCTCTCATTTGAGTGAATCGTGATATTCCAAGCATAGTTCTTTCGATTCCTCTTTGAGAGATCTGAATAGCGTTCTCATCCTGTTTTCGTAGGGTCCAGGTCTCTGAGGCATATGTTAATGCAGGAAGAATAGTGGAATCAAAGAGATGTGCTCGTAGCTGGAGGTTCTTTGTCCTTTTAATTATTTCTTCAATGCTCTTGAAGGCATTCCAAGCTGCTCTCTTCCTCCTGTGCAACTCAGGTGCCAGGTCATTCATCATGTTGATTTCTCGACCTAGGTATATATAACTGTTGCATTCGGAGATGGTGGTTCCGTTGAGAGCGAATGGAGCATCAGGAACAAGGCTGTTTCTCATAAACATTGTCTTCGTGAGATTCAGCTGTAGTCCGACCTTTCCACATTCACGGTCAAAGTCATTCAGCATTTGTGCCGCTTGGCTGATGTTTGGTGTTATTAGAATGATGTCATCAGCAAAGCGGAGGTGGTGTAGTTGCCGACCATCTATCTTCACTCCCATGCTTTCCCATTCCAGTCGTCGCATGATGTTCTCGAGGATGGCACTGAAGAGTTTTGGTGAAATGGTATCACCCTGCTGAACCCCTCTCTTGATATGGATGATTACTTCTTTGTAGAATGGTGAGATCTTGGTAATGAATCCGCAATAGAGCTCACGAAGGATTTTGATGTATTGAGTTTGTACGCCCTGATTGGCTAGGGCTTCCAGGACCGCTTCCGTCTCAACAGAATCAAAGGCCTTCTTTAAATCAATGAACGTTAGACAGAGCGGCATCTTGAACTCCCGAGATACCTCAATGAGCTTGGTTATTGTGTGGATATGGTCGATGGTACTGAATCCTTTTCGGAATCCAGCTTGTTCACATGGTTGTCCTTCATCTAGTGTTCTGCTAATCCTATTCAGGATGACACGAGTGAATAGTTTGCAGATGACAGACAATAGGCAGATTGGGCGATAGTTGCCAATGTCGTGAATGTCTCCTTTCTTGTATAGTAGTACAATCCTGCTGGTTTTCCATTGGGATGGAACCTTGCATTCAGACAGGTAGCATGTGAAGAGTCGAGCCAATGTATTGATGAGTACTGATGGTAAGTTCTTCAGGTGTTCAGGTCTGATCTTGTCTGGGCCAGGTGCTCTTTGTTTCTTTACCGATGAGATGGCATGTTGGATTTCGGAAGGGAGAACATTGGGAACGACATATCCATCATGTGGTATGTGGTATGTTATTATCTTGTTGTGATAATAACACAATACCTACCTAAAATACAAAACAACTCCATTTCACTAGAAGCAGTCAGTCATATGTGAGGAATACACTGGATCAAATATCTACATAAAATATCTTTAGATGCCAAGAGCATCTACTTATGTATTTATATATTTATATATCTATGTGTCTATCTATCTCTATCTATCTTCAGTCTGGACCAGAAAAACAGAACCATAATCAATTGATTATGACTTCTTCAGATGACCATAGCAAACTAAATGACACAAATTACTATTTGGGTATTTTTTAAAAAGTGTTTGTTTGTTTGTTTGTTTTTGGGTCATATTGGGGATGCTCAGGGCTTACTCCCAGATCTGAGCTCAGGGATCACTCTTGATGGGATTTAAGGAACCACATGCTGAGGCTTGAACACAGGTTGGTCGTAAGCAAAGCAAGGCAAGACCCCTACACACTGCTATCACTCTGGCTCAACAAGTCTTTTTTTATGAAAAAAAAATTTAGGGCGTTCACTTATTTTGTTTTCTTGTATAGAAGTCGCATATTATTTTACCTTCAAGCATTTCATAGCAGAAAGTTTTTCCCTGTCAAGCATATACCACAGAAATAAATAATAGGGGCTAGAGTGATAGCACAGCAGGCAGGGGGTTTGCCTTGCACATGGCCAACCCAGGTTTGATTCCCAGCATTCCATATGGTCCCCTGAGCATCACCAGGAATATTTCCTGAGTGCACAGCCAGGAGTAAATGCTGTGTATCAACAGGTGTGATCCAGAAAGCAAAAAAAAAAATAGAAATACATAATAAACTTGTTGCTGTGGTTTAGTATTTTGAGCTCTAGCAGAATCAGAACCTGATAAATTTTCTTAGATATATTTTACTTATAAGGGTGAGCCGAGCATATCCATTATTAATAAAATCATACACTATGTCCAGTCTCTTTTCACTTCACCAATTGTCTCCTTATCCTGAGTTATGATAGCAGTCATCATAAAAACCACATTACTTGAAATTTTAAAATATTATGTATTTCCTTCTAGTTTCATCTTACTTTCCTTGCAACATAAGAGAGCTATAAACTTCGCTGAGATAAAGGAGAAAGAAAGAAAGAAAGAAAGAAAGAAAGAAAGAAAGAAAGAAAGAAAGGAGCCCTCTGACTCAGAGTGCACTAACTCCATTTTCTTCACATATAAAATGGAATAATGAAATAATGAAACCTCTCAAGGAACTTAGGGGAGTTTAATTAGAATATAAGCCATATAAAATACGTAGAACAGTGATTGTAATAAAGCCAGCTTTTATTTTTCTTATTTTTTTCTCTACCCATCCTTCCTCTCCCACTTTCTTTTAAATCCTGAATATCAGAAAAGAAAGAAAAGGTATCTGAATATGATTTTCTTTCTTTAACCATTTGAACTAAAGACATAGCTGATCTTAGCTAGTTCCAAAAGTACAGAAATTTTTGGTATATGTTCATATCCCTGTTGGCATATTGGAGAAGCACACTGCAGGTGGCCTGTGGAGATTCCCATAGGAACTAACTGAAATTTTCTGAACATGTTCAGGCATTAGATCTCTATTACCAAAACTCCAAGGATTACAAATCATCTTATGCAAAGACTTAGAAAGCTAACAGATCATTATGAACATTTGCTCCAGAGAGCTGAGCATTCAAAAGAAATAGACTCTATGTCCTCCATTTCACTGCCCAAAGTCTACTCTAAAACTTGGAGAACCAATGTGCAAAGCAATCTATGAACTAGAACTGTTATTCCATGAATGGAATGTAAAATATCCAAAAATCAAAGACTTACCATCTCTCTTTATTCTTTGTGATATCTTATTCTTTGTGATTCTTTGTGATATCCTCCCATTGATCATCAATTTGCTCGAGTGGGCACCAATAATGCTCTATTGTGAGACTTGATTGTTACTGTGTTTGGTATATCGAATACATCACGGGGAGCTTGCCGGCTTTGCCATGCAGGCATGATACTTAAGGAAATAATTATTTGTCTTTGCTAGAGCGATAGCACAGTGGGTAGGGGTTTGCCTTTACCCGCTGCTGACTGGGTCAACCTGGGTTCGATTCCTCCTTCCCTCTGGGAGAGCCCAGCAAGCTACCAAGTATCTCGCCGGAATGGCAAAGCCTGGCAAGCTAACTGTGACATATTCGATATGCCAAACACAGTAACAAGTCTCAAAAAGTCTTACTGGGCCCACTCAAGCAAATTGATGAAAATCAGGAGGACAGTGCTACAGTGCTACTAATTTGCAGGAGATATTCTCCAAAAGATACCCGTCATACACCTGACTGCTCAACTTCCAAAACTACACTTATCCCATACTTTGATGTACAAGTATTTGTTCAAAGTCTCAGCACTGAATGTAGATAGTGCCCTGAGCACAATCAGGTGTGGTTTCTGAGCACCACAGATGTGGCTCCCTGCCCACCCAAATAATTAATTAAGTACAGCTGATTTCTTCAGGAGTCATACTATGAATAAAATGGATATATAAAATAATTTAACATCTTGAAAGATTTATAAAGACACAACCTGGAAGTTAAACAAGGAAAGTTAAACCAGGAAGATAAACCTGGTCAGCTAGGTTTATGAATAAAATTCTACTAGATCACAGCAGTTCCCATTCATTTGCATGTTGTCTATGGTATTTTCATAATTCAAAGAGCTGAATAGCTATTGCATAGATAGTATATCCACTATGAGCTATATTTTAACCATAAATTTATTTTAGGACCATGGTATAGCCTAATCTAACAGAGGCACCAAAATAATATTTTGAGTCTCTAGATACCAACATAAATCTGGATCCTATTTCTAATAACAGAAAATATTTTCAGAACAAGCATGTATTCTTTATTCTTTAATTTTTGCTTGTTATGGATATTAAGCAGAATCGTTAGTGGTTGTCCTTCTAGATTTCTGCTAGAAAATATCATGCTACTAGCCATCTACTCAACTCTCTGAAGGTGGGGTATCTTGGGTGGCCCTCTGTCCTTGCCTATAATTCAGAGAATTGTAGACTTCTGGCCCCAGAATGTTAAGTATTGTTATCTACCTCTTGTTATTTCAATGATCATTATCATAAAATATATTTTTGAGTCAATCCCTGAATAGTCTCTCTTGCTGTCACCCATGGCTTGCAGAGAAGATCCATCTTTAACTTTCTAATTATGCTGGTGTTTATCTAATTAAATAACTGATGCTCATGAAGAACTGTGGGTCCTGTAAGTTCCATTGGAAAACAAAATCTACCAGGGAATATACTAGTCTCACATAATATATCTGATCCAGAGGCATGGTGGGAAAGTTTGCCTTGTTTGTGACTGACACAGATTTGATCCCAGACACCTCATATTATCCCCCTGAGCCTCTCCAGGAGTGATGTGAGAGCACAGAGACAGCATAAGCCCTAAGCACTAGTGGGTAAGGCATCAAAACCAAAATAAAACAATAAAATTACAGAGATATACAGAAGAGAATCTTAACAATATCTACAATTCCAATGTTCCAAGAACTTGTTTTCTTCAAATAATAACTCTTTGTCCTGCTTTACCCTTTAACCTATGTGCTTGTGTTACTGAATTAGATTTTAACTTTGTGAAACAACTAAAGTAAATAATCTTCCTCTGAAAATACATAAATAAAAGGTTAAAAAAACGGTTCAAACTTATGAAACTAATTTATACTGAGAGACAGCCATAAAAAGTAAATTTACTTTCTACACTACAGTATTTGTATAATAACTGCACTGCCCTGCACTGTCTTCCTGTTGTTCGTCGATTTGTTCAAGTGGGCCCAGTAACGTCTCCATTGTGAGACTTGTTGTTACTGTGTTTGACATATTGAATACATCACAGGTAATTTGCCAGGTCTTGTCATGCAGATGAGATACCCTTGGTAGCTTGCTGGACTCTCCGACAGGGGAAAAGGAATCAAACTTAGCTTAGCCAGACCGGCTACAGGCAAGGCAAACACCCTACTGATGTGCTATCGCCCCAGCCCCATATAATAACTAATTATGAGTAATTTTTATTTTAAAGTAGTGTATGTTTTACATACATACACTGCAACAAAGGCGGGGCGGGGTGGGGGAGGATGATGTGAGGGGATGGGAGGGCTACTGGGATCACTAGCGGCAGAGAATGGGCACTTGTGGAGGGATGGGTACTCGATCATTGTATAACTAAAACCCAAGCACAAAAGTTTGTAAGTCTACAACTGTACCTCATGGTGTTTCACTAATAAAAAAAGCCTTAAATTAAAAAAAAAGAGCTAGACATAAGCCCTAAGAATAACCAGTTTAAAAAAAAATTTAAAAAGTAGTTTATGTTTTAGTAATTGACACTGATTTTCTAATTAATGTAATTAATTCAACAGTAAACCATAACCATATTACTAAGGTTTAGGCCTGCATAGGGGAAAATACCACAGACAGTTAGAAACAAAGTGCATACATCTTGACGTACAATTTTATAGCCTAAGGCTGAGTGAGTGCTACAACTCTAGTCTTTGATTTTGGTCAATGCAAAGTACCCAGGTGTCACAGCAGGGAACCAAAAAATCAGTCCCCATACCTATACACCAACATGAAGAAACAACACAAATATCCACCATGTGGGGAGGAAATTGAAAAGAGTCCAGAAGCCTCAGTAGGTGCTACCCACCTGAAAGACCTCTCTGAGAAAGAACTTAGATATGAAGTCATGAAGATGTTCAATGAACTCAATGAAACAGTACAGTAACATGAAAGAATAAATTAAGAAATTATGGGAAGAAAGGAGAGCAGAATTTGGAAAGCTATGCACAGAAATGTCACGAATAAAAAATTCCGTAGATGAAATAAAAAACTCAGTCTGTGCCCTCAACAGTAGAATGACCATAGCTGAAGACAGAATCAGTGAGCTGGAAGATCAGCTGCACCAACCCAACAGGCAACAACAAACAATGGCAAGAGACATCAAGATAGCTCTAGAGTGAATCAGAGTCCTAGGAGATGATTCCAAGAGGAATAATATTAGAATCTCTGGAGTACCAGAAGCTAAGGGAAACAATCCCAATGAAAAAGCCATGGTCAAACAAATCATTGCTGAAAAATTTTCAGAGCTCAAAAACGCAGCCATTCAGATTCAAGGAGCCCGAAGGGTGCCAGCTAAAAGAGACCCTAACAAAAACACTCCAAGACATATCATACTTAGAATGACCGATGCCGCCGATAGAGTCACAATACTGCAAGTAGCAAGGTCAAAGAAGGAAATCACATACAAAGGAGCACCCTGTAGATTCACAGCAGACGTATCAGAGGAAACCCTCCAAGCCCAAAGGCAATGATGGGATATAGCGAAAACACTCACTGAAATGAACACTTCACCAAGAATACTCTATCCAGCTAAACTCTCACTCAAACTCTAAGGAACGGTACACTATTTTCTAGATAAACAGCAGCTCAGGAACTTCATAGACTCAAAACCAAACCTAAAAGAAGGGCTAAAGGGGCTACTGTAAAACAAGACAAACCCTACAAGCACAACAGACCCTTACAGAATGATGACACAAAACCCATTACAATAATCTCTCTCAACGTCAATGGTCTAAATTCACCAATTAAGAGACACAGAGTGGAAAAATGGATCCAGAGACAGAACCCAACATTCTGCTGCCTACAAGAAACTCATCTGAACAGTCAGAGCAAACAGAGGCTCAAAGTTAAAGGATGGAAAACAATCCTGCAAGCAAACAGCTCCCTCAAAAATGCTGCATGGCCATACTAGTACCTGACAACATAATTTTCAGGTTGAAAAAGATTAGAAGGGACAGCGAAGACCATTTTCTATTCATCAAGGCATATGTACAACAGGAAGAAATCACACTCTTAAATGTATACGCACCAAATGAGGGAACAGCAAAATATTTAAAACAACTAACAGATTTTAAGGAGGACATTGCTAGCAAAACAATAGTAGCTGGAGCATTCAACATCGCCTTATCACCTCTGGATCAACAAGAACAAAACCTCAAAAGAAATAGTGACCAAAATACAAAGACAGTCTACAGAAAGAGAAAGGATATTAGGATATTCGCCCAACACACATCCGACAACGGGTTGATATCAAGGATATACAAAGTACTGGTTGAACTCCACAAGAAGAAAACTCCAACCCCATCAAAAAATGGGGCAACAAAACGAACAGAAACTTTCTCAAAGAAGAAATCGAATGGCAAAAAGGCACATGAGAAAATGCTCTACATCATTAATCATCAGGGAGATGCAGATCAAAACAACAATGAGATCTTATTTTCTAGTTCTTACTTTGGAGAACCTGGCAGGCTACCAAAAGTATCCTGTCCACACGGCAGATTCTCGCAAACTCCCTGTGGCGTATCCAATATGCCAAAGACCAGTAACAATTATGGGTCTCATTCTTCTGAACCTGAAAGAACCTCGAATGTGGCATATTTTAAAATCTCAGGGCTAGGACGAAGGAGACGTTACTGGGGCCTGCTCGAGGCAATCGATGAACAACAGAATGACAGTGATACAATGATACCACAGAGACTGGCCCACATCCTAAAGAACAAAACAACCAGTGTTGGTGCAGATGTGGAAAGTAGGGACCCTCCTTCACTGCTGGTGGGAATGCCGACTAGTTCAGCCGTTTTGGAAAATAGTATAGACGATTCACAAAAAATTAGAACTTGAGATCCCATTTGACCCAGCAATACCAACTCCTGAGAATATATCCTAGAGAGGCAAAAAAGTATAGTCGAAGTGACATCTGCACTTATTTGTTCATTGCAGCACTGATTACAATAGCCAGAATTTGGAAAAAACCTGAGTGCCCGAGAACCGATGACTGGTAAAGAAACTTTGGTACATCTACACAATGGAGTACTATGCATCTGTTAGAAAAGATAAAGTCATGAAATTTATATACAAGTGGTACTTCGTGGAAAGTATCATGCTAAACGAAATGAGTCAGAAAGAAAGGGACAGACATAGAAAGATTGCATTCATCTGGGGAACATAAAGTAACAAAATAGGAGGCTACCACCCAAGAATAGCTGAGAAAAGTACCAGGAGGTTCACTCTATAGCTTGGTGGCCAGCTGCATATGCTAGGGGGAAAGGCAGCTCATATAGACAAGGGTGCACCAAATAAAGGGTGTTGGGAGGATCCTCCTGGATGGGAGATGCATGCTGAGAGTAGACTATAGACCAAACATGATTGCCACACAATGCCTCTTTTGCAAACCACAGCAACCAAAAGGAGAGAGAGAACAAAAGGGAATGCCCTGCCACAGAGGCAGGGTGCAATGGGGGGAATGGAGAATGGGACAGATATTGGGATCAGTGGTGGTGGAAAATGGGCACTGGTGGAGGGATGGGTACTCAATCATTGTATAATTGAAACCCAATTACTAAAATTTGTAAGTCTACAACTGTACCTCCTGGTGTTTCACTAATAAATTTTTTTTAAAAAGTAGTGAGAGATGTCTTTTGTATGCCAAAGGGCTATATGGAATATGGTCTCTAAAATTATCTAAATCAGGATCTATACATAAAAATTGCAATGTTTGATATTTTAAAATTAATTTAGATTGCACTCAGGCAGATTATAAAGTGAAGTTGGGAAGATTAGAGATTTTAAAGAATTAGCAAGAGAAAACTACAAAATTACAGAGAGGGAAAAAATGTCTGAATGAAAAAGGAATAGAGCATCAATGAGTTATAAAACAACCTCAAGTATCTTAATATAGAAGTAAATAGAGATCACAGAGGGAATGGAAAGGAGATCAAGGAATGATTTAAGGAAATGTGGCTTAAAGTCACACAAATTTGATAAGACACTAAATTTACATATCTGAAGAATTCAACAATCTCTACCACATGAAATCTGAAAACAATACAAAATTTTACCATGATAGGCTCAAGAAGCTGGAGCTTATGCTTTGTATATGAGAACAGTCACTTTAATCCCTGATACTGAATTCCCCCCCCCCCAATATTTCTGAAAGTAATCACCTTTTACCACTGGGTGTGTACACAAAACAAAAACATATGCATCAAAGTCAAGTTATTTAAAAGCAGTAGCAAAGCAGAAAAAAACTTAAAAGTAGCCAGAGGAGAAAAAAAAAGACATCATGTACACAGCAATAAATATATAAAGAAGGCAAAATTCCATTTAAAAAATACAGATCAAAAAAGGTGGATCAAAGCTAGAGAAAGATCTAAGTAGGCAGGAGCAATTCTTTGCTCGCAGGAGTACCAGAATCAACCCTGGCACAAAATTGTCCCCCAAGAACCATCTAGAGCAACATTCAAGCACTGAGCCAGGTGGCCAATGCACACTATCAGATATGACCCTACAAAACAAATAAAACAAAACTGATATTTTAAAAATGTTGAAATAAACAATTTTCAACTTCTAGGAGCAAAAGTATTTCTAAATATCTCTCTACAATATCTAATGCTGTAAAATATAGTGAAATAAAAAATATTCAAAATAGATAAGTGTTAAAGGAAATTTTTCAGGAAAGAAAATTGCAACAGAATAAAATCTGGATATAAACAGAAAGATGAAGAGCACTGAAAAATGGTTAAAAGTTTCATAAACTTCTCCATCCAATATTATCATAATAATAAAACTATTTTTATTTAATGATACTAAACTGACCTATAAATGAAAAATAAAATTATCATAAATTTTATGCATTAAAACACTTTCACATCCATTACTTCATCATTGTAACTCTGCAAGAAAAAGTATTAGTACCAATGGGATTAAATAGAAAGAAAAGGAATTATGGAAACAGAGACATGGTCAATTAAACATTGTGGGGTTTATCAGGTCTCTTCACTTATTCTCAATGTGGCTTTGAGAAGTTATTTAACCTTTCTGAACATTAGTTTCCTGTTTGGCACACTGTATATCAACGACCATCCAATAAAGTGTAACATCCAATAAAATATAAGAATCATCATTGCTGTAGGCAGCTAGGTAATCAGAGTCCTAGTAGCAAAAACACATTACATACTCACACAATTAGCAAACAAAAATAGAACTGGAATTTATATACATTTATTACAGAAATTATTTCATCATAATTACAATTTTGTATCTTTATCAAAATAAATGATTAAAAAATATCTAATACCTCCTAAGAAATGACTTAATTTTAGCCTCTCTGAGGTCATCTTAATTCACAGAAGCTGCTATTTACTAAAAGATGTCCAAACAAGTAGATTTTTATTAAAGTGTTCATTTTCAGAAAACAAAAAGAAAAGAGTAGTAATAGGAATAGTTGTCAAGTCAATCTCTGGTTTGCTTACTGTTGCAGGAATAAACTGAACTCTGTTTCAGCTTTTTGACATGTAATTCTGATAGTAATACGTTCACATCAATTTCTTTTTCCTGTTACTGGCTAACAGGAAACATTCTGCAATGTGGTGTCAGAAATCTACCTGTCACTGCCTAATGTTTCCCCTAACAAAAAGTTACTATCTGTAATCAGATCAGTGGTTGTCAACAGTTTACTGTAATAAGGAGTAGAGACCCCAAATAGAACTGCTATGAAAATAATAAGCCCCTACCTGAAAATCATGCTTTTGTGTTAGCTAGAAACACTATTATCACTTTCATGTTGTGAGAATCTGAGTCTGTATCCTCAATCTTGCCAAAATACTAACTAAGACATTTATCGGTTCCCCGACTCTCATGATAGCAAATAAAAGAAGGCAAAGGTGCTTTTTTTTTATTTAGATGCTTACTTTTCTAGATTAAGAAAAAACAGGATTTATGATATTGTAGTTGTGCCAGAATTATACTGAAATGATTTATACTGTCATATCATTTGCCATGTTTTTATCAGAGAATTGTTTGGCTAAGTTCCATCATTTTCACTGAAAAACTATGATTAAAGCAATGGAGATACAAATATTAAACAAATACTATCTGTTCTCTCAAGTATTATATCTAATGAAAAATAAAGATATGCAATAATTTTCAGTGAGTGGACAGGTGCACAGCAGTAAAATGAATTAAAAATGATCAAGCAAATGAGAATGAATCTTTTTGAATACATATAATATCAGCAAAAGCAGTGGAAGAATGAAACAGTCTGGCGTAGTCAGAGAAATACACATGCTGATGTTACATGGTATGTGGAACCTAACAGAAATAGGGACTAATGAGAATAGAAAGGTACAGTGATATAAACTAATTAAAAATCTTAAAATGTTATTTTGCAGGAAATAAAGCTGATCAGAATCTGATAAAAGCATGATCAAATATGTCAAAAACAATTTTCAACTCATATTGCAAAAAGATATTTACATGCTTATGTGTGGGCTAATTAACACAATCATTCCTCCCAACCCAAAATGTAAACTACAATATAAAATTATATTAATATATTGCTAACAATTTGTTGGTATATTAATATAATGTATTAAAATTATATACCACTTATAATTTGTTGATACATTAATATCACTGTCACTGTCCTCCTGTTGTTTATCAATTTTCTTGAGAAGGCACCAGTAACGTCTCCATTGTGATACTTTGTTGTTACTGTTTTTGGCATATCGAATACATCAAGGGTAGCTTGCCAAGCTTTGCCGAGCAGGCGGGATACTCTCTGTAGCTTTCGCTCCGAGAGGGGTGGAGGAATCAAACCCAGATTGGGGGCGGAGGAATTGAACCCAGATTGACCATGTACAAGGCAAACGCCCTACCCGCTATGCTATCGCTCCAGCCCACATTAATATAATGTATTAAAATGGTTTATATATGTATTAAAAACAGGGTTGTTCTGTTCATTTGACTGCTAACACTACTAGTGTTGTTTAAACTGTAAATCGAATCTTGCTACAGAAATTGCAATGATAGATACAGCAAGAAAATAAACAGTTATGTGCTATCATTGGCTAGTTCTCTGCCAATGATAGTGCATAAGGAACTTTCACTATATTAGGAATTTAATCTTCCCAATGATATAAGTATTCTTACGAACACTTTACTTTTCTGTAAACTGAGATTTGGAGCAATTAAACTATCCACAAATACACTCTACCCAAGGCCTGTTAATCACCAGCACGTTTTATGTTTTTATTAAGTCACTCTACCTTCCTGAAAGAAAAAAAGAAGGAAGAGAAGTTTAAGATAAGGAAGGTAATGTAAAACATGTAAATAACTAGGTGTCCCTGCTGTTCCTATATAAGTGCAACTATTTGCACTTAAATGCCCCAGAAAATATTTCTGAATAGGATATCATGAGGAGAGTAATAAACTAATTCTTCCAAATAACCATTATAGACTTCTGAAAATTAGAGGAAATTTGAACAATAGATAAGAAATATTTGTTTTTATAAAACCACTGGAACTTGGGGTAAGAGTAAATAATTTTATAGTCTCTTGTTTAGGGACACTGCCATCTCAGCCTCTGCTCCAAAGGTGTGGAGTTGGCATGAAAACTAGTAGTTTAGGCACCAGAGGCAAGCTTGATTTGAAAAACATGAGTGAAAACATGCCTTTGCCAACTAAAATTGGTGATTCTTGTAGAAAACAATGGGCCTAGCTTTGCTGATTTGTTCTAAGGTGTCCCTCCCAACTGAAGCTAAAGTAAAAGTGTTAGACTTTTGAAGAGATAAAGCTGTAAGAATACTGAGACAAATGTGCCACACAACATTTAACTGGCTCAAACAACAACAAAAAAACAATACAACAAAAGCTGATCATGGATTGGGAGACCTAAGACTGGACAGCTAGGGGGAAAAACAGTGAAAACCAAGGCAGTGAAGACCACACAATTGTCTGAAATTCTGAATGGGTTACCCAACATTCACACTGATCTGCTATATCAGCAAGAGGGAAGAACTTGCTCAAATAAACTTAATAAAGACTTAAGTTTATTTGAAAGTAGCACTGTAGCACAGTCCTCCTGTTGTTCATCGATTTGCTCAAGTGGGCATCAATAACGTCTCCATTGTGAGACTTGTTACTGTTTTTGGCATATCAAATATACCAGGGGGAGCGTGCCAGGCTCTGCCGTGCAGGTGGGATACTCTTGGAAGCTTGCTGGGCTCTCGGGGGGGGGGGGGGGGGGGGGGGGGGGGATGAATCGAACCTGGATCTAGCGCGTGAAAGGTGAATGCCCTACCTGCTGTGCTCTCACTCCAGCTGCCGCTATCGCTCCAAGCCTAACCATTTCAGACACTTCAGAGATGATTTACAGAAAGCAAGGCTTAATTAAGAATGTTTAAAATGACAGCTTAAAGTAGTCAAAGCAGCTTTAGATGCTTTATTAAATTGATGAGACAGATCCTTCCACAATGTATACATATGCCAAATCATCATTCTGTACACTTGTAATAGTTTATAAATCTAAAGAAAATACTTTATTACAACTTAATAGTTATAAAATTCAGTAATCTAATGTACTTTAAGAAGCCTCAAATAATAAATAATCAAACACAAAGTAAGCAGAATATAGAAAAGAATGATTAGATGGAAATCACTAAATATATAAAACAGGGGCAGCAAAATAGTACAGTGGATAATGTAGAATCTTATGACTGAGTAGAATCCCTGGAACCTGTTAGAGTCCCCTGTTTAATCACTGAATTCAGAGCCAGAAGTAAACCCTGAACACTGCTGGGTGTGGCCCCCAAATCCAAATATATTAAACAGGAAAACTACAGAAAATGAGTGAAGACAAAATAAGACTCCTGAAACAAATAAGAAAGTTTGTAAGACTTTTTTTAAATCTTTGTAATGCCTGCAGCCTTTATTCAAATTCCACTTTTAAATGGCAATAACACTGCATTATATCATATCAGTTTCAGGTTTTCATCAAAAATTTTTACATACTTATTCTTCAGTAAGTAAAATAATCATTTTTAAGTAAAATATATTCATTTAATTAAGTAAGATACAGGGCTGGAGCGATAGCACAGCGGGTAGGGCGTCTGCCTTGCACGCAGCCAAAATGGCCGACCCGAGTTCGATTCCTCCGCCCCTCTCGGAGAGCCCGGCAAGCTACCGAGAGTATTCGATATGCCAGACACAGTAACAACAAAGTCTCCAATGGAGACGTTACTGGGCCCGCTCGAGCAAATCGACGATCAACGGGAGGGCCTTTACCTTTACCTTTAACTTACAATTTAATCCTTCCTCATGCAATTGACCCCTTTATCATGCTTTAGTCACCCTTCTTCAGCCTCTCCTTCTGGCAACCACTATTTGGTATTTTAGAATAAGAAATTTGTTTTAATTTATTTAATTCATCTCTTTGTTTCCTCTATAAACTCTATACATACATATGAAAGAGCGATAGCACAGCGGTAGGGCGTTTGCCTTGCATGCAGTCAGCATGGCTGACCCAAGTTCGATTCCTCCACCCCTCTCGGAGAGCCTGGCAAGCTACCGAGAGTATCTCGCCCGCATGGCAGAGCCTGGGCAAGCTTCCTGTGACGTATTCGATATGCCAGACACAGAAACAACAAAGTCTCCAATGGAGACGTTACTGGGTCCGCTTGAGGGCCGATATACATATTAGTGAAATTACATAGTGTCTTTTTTGGCCCCTCTATATTCATCCATATATTGCCAATTTTCAGAATTTTATCTTATTTAATAGTTAATTAGTATTTCATTTTGTAACACATAGATACCATGTCTTTTTATCTTGGGGACTGTGCTCAGGAAGTCCTGGAGCCAACCAGTGATTCCCGGCCAACTGGGATGGTGGTTCAATACAAAAGCCAGAAAATTCAGTGCATTTTGGTCCTTCAGTAATAAGGTTTACTGAGACCACCCTAGTGCAACTTCAATCCTCCAAAACCACATTAGGTGGTTCTTAGAAATCTCCTTTGTTTCACCCAACAAAGCATAAGGAAAACACGTGGTGCTGGAAATGGGAATCAGATATGGCACACACTAGGCATGTATCCTAACTGCTATACTATCTCCTGCCCCTATACCACATTTTTTTTATCTATTCTCCAGTAGATAGGTATATAAAGTTATTTACTATTGTAAATAATCCTGATATAAACATGGGGCAAATACATGCTTGCAAAATAGTGTATTTTCCAAGTATGTATCAGAAAGTAAGCAAATAAAGAACATAAAATTTCTATTTTAAAATTCTTAGGTACTCCCATACTCCTTTCTTTAATGAAAATTATGTTGACAGGAAAAATTAATCTTGGTTGATAAGTACTTTACCATCATATAAGGAGAGGAATATAGTGAGGGATGGTGAATTGGACTGGAGAAAACATAAGGACACTGATAAAGGGTTCTTAACACTGTAAAGTTTTAAAGGTTAGGTAACTATGCACATCAAAAACATAAGATTCAGCACTATTGTGAGCATGTGATTCAAAGTATAATAATTAAAGGTTTAAAATTAGTTTATTGAGGAGGGAGACAGTCATGGGAAGAAACCTCTAGGGACATTGGTAAACAGATGCTAATAATGGGGATGAGTCTGGAGTTAGAAAGTTGCATGCCTAAATTCTATTACTAGTGATTTTACAACACAATGCCTAAATAAAAACTTAAGGGGGAAAGGGACTTTATTAAATGACTTGATTTCTCAGACATCATTTTACTTAAGATCAATTTCAAAAAAAATCACATATGATTTCAAGTGACAATTTATTGCATATGTTGACTGCTACAGACACTATAATGAAGAAACAACACCTGTCTGTAAAGCTCACATTTAAACAGAAGAACCATAGGTATAAACAAGTAATTACTATTTGTCAATAAAGATGAAATTCTATGAAAAAATGGTTACATCCTCATCAACGAAGTACAGAAGATGATCTCTTAAGCTGTCACTGAATGAAGATTACATAAAGATCACTCAAAGAAGAGAAAAAATTCAAGAAGGACAATGCTATCCATTATGACACATGTGTAGGTATAACCCAAGACTGTTTATTTTCATAATTCACAAAATCCTAACAGGTGAAATGCAAAATATAATAAGCTATCAGCATCCACAAAAGGGAAAAATTTGTTTTTTCAGAATTCTATTGAAAATATTACATCACTAATATCTTGAAGGAATTAATACATCTATGAATCCAACTCTTCTTCTTTTAGGTGTACAAATTGAAGCAATAAAAAATAGGGCATTGAGTCCTCATATTTATTGATCATCTTCCATGTTTAGAAACAACTTTCTAAACATGTCACTTAAAATTACTTCTCTCTAAAAATGAATTAAATAAAAGGAACAGATATTCAACTGAACTTTCTTATTTTTCAAGCTCACGCATGCCATTAAATTCCTAAATAAAACTGGTACAAGCAAATAAGAAATGTGTATGCATCTATATGTATGAATATGCACACATCTATAAACAATATATGCAAATGTATATAGAAAAACATATATAAAACTCCAATTATATATTCTAATCATATATATAGAAATTTCAAACTAGGAATATTTGAAAGATATATCTATATGAATATTTAGAGATGTATATATATTTAGATAGATATAGATATATATAAATATATATAAGTTTCTTCAGTACAACAACTAAACAGTTTAGAGAAACTAAGCATAAAGTTAAGTCACAATAAAAGTGCAGCACATGCAGTAAATATCTTCATTATTCTATATTGATTTTGTTTATGACATGCAAAATGAGCTTTGACATATGAGTGATAGTTACACTAATGTAAGAAATTAGGACACCTGGATATTAACGTTTCTGAGGCAGTAGGCTCCTATCCAGCTGGAATTTAAAATTATTGACAACTGAAATGCTTTGAAATATTTCAGAAATTTTAAATTTTCAGGCCTAGGTATAAAGAGTGAAAGTCCTCATTCCAGAAAAGGTAATAGTCATTTAAATGTAAATACACTGTTGACACTCTTCAAAAGCCAATTAGCACAATTATTTTATTGTAATTTAAATTATAATGACTTTTAAAATAGTAGCAATAAGTCAAATCCATGAGTCTGCACCTTACATCGCACAAAAGACCCAGAAAGGCATTAGATATACACATATACTGTAGCATTGTAGCACTGTCCTCCCATTGTTCATTGATTTTGCTCGAGCGGGCACCAGTAATGTCTCACAACAAATTGTGAGACTTGTTGTTACTGTTTTTGGCATATCGAACACATCAAGGGTAGCTTGCCAGGCTTTGCAGTGTGGGCGAGATACTCTCGGTAGCTTGCCAGGCTCTTGAATATATAAATATTTAAGCAATAATCTTGACTGTAGACTGATTCTTAACATAGAAACTATATCTATTGCAGGATGTAATGTCAAACACTGTCCACAAGAAAGAATTTATATTTGAAAAACTACATCCTACATGAAGTATTAAACTTATGTAAAGAATTCCTAATTTAGATATCACTGTAGCACTGTTGTCCTGTTGTTCATCGATTTGATTGAGCGGGCACCAGTAACGACTCCATTGTGAGACTTGTTGTTACTGTGTTTTTCATATCGAATAAGTCGCAGGGAACTTGCCAGGCTCTGCCGTGCAGGCAGGATACTCTTGATAGTTTGCCGTGCTCTCCAAGATGGACGGAGGAATCGAACCTGGGCTGCTTGCATGCAAGGCAAGCGCCCTACCCACTGTGCTATCACTCCAGCCCTAATTTAGATAAACTACTTAATTTTAAAATTAAGAAGAAAATCTTAAGGAAGGAAATCAGGGCACAGTATGCTACTGGAAGTTAGCTACAAATATCTAAGGAACAAGGTATTTACTTATTGAGCATTTCTCTTTTTTTAATTTTATTTTAGGAAAGGAGGTATACAATACTGTTAATGACAGTGTTTTATGCATGTTACAGTAAAGCACTACACTCTCACCTAAAGCATCAACTTCTTGAGGCCGCAGCATAATATAGCTGGGAGGTCACACCCCCAACCTCCACCCACCCCAAGCCCACTTGGAGTGATTCCAGAGGGCAGAGCCACGAGTAAACATGAATGCAGTCAGGTGTGGCCCCAAACCAAACAAAAAAAAAAAAGAATGTCAACTTTCTTTACCCATTGTCCCAGTGTTCCCTCCCCCATCCTTTTTATACCTCCTTTCCTTATCTGTGGTAAGCTTCTGGCCTAAGACCAGTTCTCACTCTTTCCTTCTTTTAAAAAATTTTGAGAGCCACCCCCGGCAGTACTCAGGGCTTACTCCTGGATCTTAGCTGAGAGATCATTCCTGGAGGGCTCAGGAGACCATATGGAGTGCTCAGGATCAAATCCCAGTAGCCCGCATGGAAGGAAATACTCTATCTACTGTACTATTTTTTCAGGCCCCTAACTGTCCAATGCCTTTGGGAATTTGTTATGTCTCTAAAGTTGTTTCTTTATGTGCCACATAAGAGAGAGATCACTCTCTGTCTGACCCTCTCGTTCTGAACTAACCTCACTCAGCAAGATACTGTCCACTTATGTCCAAGTAGCAGCATATTGCTGTTTCATCATTTTTTATAGCAAGTAGTATTCCATTGTATATATGTGCCAGTTTTATTATGGTCATCTGATACTGGACAGTTGTGTTGTTTCCAGAGACATGGACTCAGTATGAAGCAAAGAGTTGCTCTTTGCAGGAAAAGAAAGTCAGTCCTAGGCTTTACCCAGCGTTTCCAGGTCCTTGTCTTTCATTACAGAAAGGAATTCCAGGAATAAAACCATGAATTGGGATTATTTATAAATTTATCTCTCTCATATTTTTTTTATTTGCATCCAAAAAGTCAGGGATTTCTGCACATTGATTTTGTAGTCTATAACTTTGCTGTATAAGAGTAGATAAGTGTATTGTTTCTAGGAACTTTCATGTGGACTTTTTAGAATTTTGTAAGTACACTATCATGTCATCTGCAAATATGGAGAGGCTGACTCCTTTTCCAAAGTATGAAAGCCCTGAATTTATTTTCTGGGCTAAGTGTTATGGCAAAAACTTCCAGTATGATATTGAATAGTAGTAGTGAGAATAGGTCTTATACATTTATATATGATGTATAAATACAAATTTATACGTTTTAATTTATATAAATATAAATCATCCTATTGCTAAACTGGACTTTCAACTAGACTTTCTTATTTCGTAAGCTCATTCATGCCATTAATTTTCTAAATAAAATTGGTAAAGTAAATAAGAAAAGTGTATGCGTCCAAATGTATGAATATGAACACACCTATAAACATTGTTGGAAGAAAATGGACATTGGTGAAGGAATTGGTGTTGAAACATTGTATTCCTAAACTTAATGAATAACTTTGTATCTTCATAATTCACAGTGATTCAATAAAAATATTTTTAAAAAGCATTATTTGTTTTATCCATTTTCTAGTTTCTCCAGTTTCTTTGTACACAAATATTCATAACAGTGTCTTATTTTTATTTATTTTTATAAATTGTTTTCATAAAATACCATGAGTTACAAAGTTTTCAAAATACAGTTGTTTCAGATAGTGTTCTGACATCACCAGTATGACCTTTCATATTTAATGTCCTTAATTTTTCTCCCAACCCTAGCTTGCAAATTAGGCACAAAATAAATTTACTTCATATTTCTTGCTACAATAAATCAAGAAATAAAAAATATAATGATCAAAAAAATAAATCAGTAAAACCCAATTGTGATCTCTACATGATTTTAATCTACATAAATAAGGAAATTTAAGCCATTTAATAAGAATATCATAAAATGCCTATTCTCATTTACATAAGCAAGTTTTCAACTCTGGAATATATAATAGGCTGCAATAAATTTTATTTTTGGATCCTCCATGAGCTGTATTATGGATTCACTACCAGGATCTCACCATTCTACAAGGAAGTGATCAACCATGTCAAGAGAGGGGTTCAGCAGGGTGATACCATTTCACCGAAACTCTTCAGTGCCAGCATTGAGAACGTCATCCGACGACTGGAATGGGAAGGAATGGGAGTGAAGATAGATGGTCGGCAACTACACCACCTCTGCTTCGCTGATGACATCATTCTAATAACACCAAACATTAGCCAAGCAGCACAAATGCTGGCTGATTTCGACCATGAGTGTAAAAAGGTTGGACTACAGCTGAATCTCATGAAGACAATGTTTATGAGGAACAGACTCACTCCTGATGTTCCATTTGCTCTCAAAAGAACTAACATCTCCGAATGCAACAGTTATGTGTACCTAGGTCAAGAACTTAACATTGTGAATGACCTGGACCTGAGTTGCACAGGAGGAAGAGAGTGGCTTGGAATGCCTTCAAGAGCGTCAAAGAAATAGCTAAGAGAATGAAGAACCTCCATCTCCGGGCACATCTCTTTGATTCCACCATTCTTCCTGCATTCACATATGCCTCAGAGACCTGAGCCCTACGAAAACAGAATGAGAACACTACTCAGGTGTCCAAAAGAGGAATTGAAAGAGCTATGCTTGGAGTATCATGCTTCACTCAAATTGAGAGAAGTAATCTGGAGTTCTGACCTCCATTGACGGTCGAGATTCAGGGACACTGTTTCGTTTGCCAACACATCGAAGATCAGACTACTAAGGGATTACTAAAATGTGGACACATAATGTGATTTGGAGACAACAGCTGGACCAGAGTCATTACCGACTGGATTCCACGGGATGTCAAAAGTTGGTGTGACCGCCCACCTACGAGATGGTCAGACTTCTTCGTCAAGAACCTGAACAATCAGTTTGAGGCTCTACATCTTCCTTGATTGAGCAGACGCCAATGGGCTACACTAGCACGCGACAGGGATAAATGGAGACGTTACTGGCTCCCGCTTGAGCAAATCAATGAGTAACAGGATGTCAAGTGATCAAGTGATTAATTTTATTTTCAACTTGGATCTCATTATGGCATTATTATGGCTTACCTATTACTAATGAAACTTTTACAAAATTCTGTGCTAATGTATTTTGGAATAATATATTTTAAAAGAGCTATGCTTGGAATATCACGATTCACTCAAATGAGAAATAGAATCCGGAGTTCTGATCTTCGTCAACGCTCAAGAATCAGGGACGTTGTCTTATTTGCCAAGGCATCAAAAATCAGATGGGCTGGACATGTAATGAGGTTTACAGACAACTGCTGATTACTGATTGGATTCCACGGGACATCAAAAGATCGCGTGGATGCCCACCTACAAGATGGTCAGACTTCTTCGTCAAGACCCTGAATGATCAGTTTGAGGCTCTGCATGTTCCTAGAACGAACAGATGCCTTTGGGCTACGCTAGCACGCAACCGGGATGAATGGAGACGTTACTGGCACCCGCTCGAGTAAATCGATGAATAACAGGGATTAAGTGATTAAGTGATATTTTGAAATGGGTAAGGCCTATATGTATAAATTTTCCCCCACACTTTCATTAGACACTATGGTTTATGAAGTTCTTCATGATTATTTGTTACAGTCATTCAATATTCCAAAAATAATCCCACCACTAATATCACTTTTCCTCCACCATTGTCTCCAATTTTCCCAACTACTCCTCAAGTATATCCCATAGCAGTCCAACAACTATTTTATATTGCTTGCTACACATAAATTGCTAACAGCATGATCAAAAATATTTCCTTAGAAGAAAATCTGGGTAAATTGTATCTCTCCATGGAGACAGATCCTTGTCTAAGGGATTACTAAAATGTGATTACAAGTAAGTCTTCCGTGCTAATATTTTAGTTAGTTCAGATTGGTTGGCTTCTACTTTACATTCTATCTAATCTGGTATAATAATACTGGATTGTCAATATTGTATAGTTTGGAGATGTCAGGAAAGTCAGAATTTTTAACTGGGCAGTACAGATGATGGTAAATTTTTAACTGGGCAGCAGCTTTGGAATGTGGGCATGACTGGCAGGACTTCTGGAAGAACAGGGAGGTGGGGGAAGGTAGCCCATCTCAACTCAAGAAGGTCTAGAAATTTGAGTGTACCTGAGTTTTCAGCAATCGGATTTCTCTGTGAGGCTCTGTCCTGAGTTGATAGACTCTGGCCAGAGGCATGGCAGTGATTTTTAGTGTGGGAATGAGTGACTTCCGGGACTTTGTTTGGCCTAGCACTGGCATGTCCCCCTCTAAGAGTGCCCAATAATAGTGTCTTGTGATCATTTTTTATTATTACAGAATCTACTGCAATTTCACCTCTTTTTTATTATTCCTTTTTTGTTAATAGCTAACCTGCCAAGGCATTCATCAATTTTATCAATATTTCAAAAGGTCACCTCCTGACTTTATTGCTATTCTGTAGTCCTTTTGTTTCTATTTACATATTTATGCTCTAACTTTTATTATTTCCTTCCTTCTGCTGTCTTTGGTTCTGTATGCTCTTCCTTTTCTAGTTCCTTAAATTATAAGATTAGGACATTGCTACAGACTTTATTTTCAATAGATTTGAGTCTATGAACTTCCCACTATTACATAGGAATTGACAGCTTACCTGTTTTTATGGAACTCAGTAATTTTTAATTTCTCTGTTAATTTGATAATGCAGTTATTCAAAGCATTTTGTACAGTCTCTAGTAGTAGGGATTTTATGCCATTTTCTAAACTTGTTTACATATCATGCCATTTTAATTGAAAAAAAATACTTCTCATGATTTCGATCTTGCTATATTTATTAAGAATCATTTGGTGTTGAATTACCTATTCTAGGGAATGATCCATGTGCACTTGAGAAGAATTTAAATTAATTTCTTTGGGGATGAAACTTTCTGTATATATCTATTAAGTCCATTTCTTCAATTACTTCACATATGCTTTCAAGTTTGTATTAATTATTTAGATAATCTCTCATAGTAAGCAGTATGTAAAGAATCCCTACAATCTTTTATGTTGTAATAAATATATCCCTTTAAACTCTGTTAATGATTGCTCTGTATATTTGGATGCTCTTGCATTGAGTGCATAAATATTAGACATATCTTCTCAATGGATTAATAACAATAAATAATATTCATCTTTATGTCTTGGGCCGGAGTAATAGCACAGCAGGTAGGGCATTTCCCTTGCATGCAGCCAACCCAAGATCGATTCCTCTGCCCCTCTTGGAGAACTTGGCAAACTACTGACAGTATTACGCCCGCATGGCAAAGCCTGGCAAGCTACCTGTGACATATTCGATATGGCAAAAACAGTAAGTATAGCAGTGCCTGCCTTTAATCACTACATTATTAGATTAGAACATCATCTTTCAACTTTTTATCCTTAAGTCTATATTTTTCTTTGTATCTGCATTAGAATCTTATGTGTGTAATATTTTTAATCTTACTTTTCTATTCACTAAGAAAAATGACGTATTTTGATTCATGGCTTCAGACTTATTAATTCTTGGGGGTCATTACTAATATAGGCGGCTTATTTACTGCACTTCGATCCCTTATTTCCATACCTGTCATATTTTTGCTGTTGACTTTTTCACATGTTTTTATCTATCTTTTTACTTGGATAATTCTTCCTGGTGATTCTTCTTTAATTTTATCATTTTTCTCCTAAGCTCTTGACTCTTATTTTGTGGTTACTAGACAGACTATATCAATTTGTGTGCATCTAATTTATATTGTATGTGCTTATATTGAGAGTCATCTTTAGACTAAATAGTTTGTTCTGATTTTTCTTACCTTTTCCGTTTGTTTGGGTTTTGCCTAATTTTATTCTTGTTTATGTTTATTATTGCATTAGTATTTATCCCCTTGTTCAATATCTTGTGTTTTTTGATCTATCTTTTCATGTAGAAGAAAATCTTCCTCTATTTCCAGCTTAACAAGTATAGTGGCCCCATTAGATTTTGTTTCTCTGGAAAAGCTTTTATTTCACAGTAATACCTGAATGATAATTTTGCAGGGTAGAGTATTCCTCAGTGATTTTTTAAAATAATTTTTATTGGGTGCAAGGCAAACGCCCTACCCACTGTACTATCGCTCCAACCCAGAAATACTGTAAGAAGTAAATTTACTATAACTGTTTAAATGGATTACTAGTTGAAGAAAACAACACACTCTGGATGGAATCCTGCCCTTGGGTGGATCTCGTAGTAATTTGGATGAGATTTTGTCCTTGAGGTAATCTGCTGCTTTACCTCTCTTTGTTGTTATGTATCCCCACCCCAAAGATTCCTATATAACTACACTGTGAGGGGCAAGCAGAGAGATTTGAAGAGGAAAAGACTTGGAAGGAGAATAAAAGACTTAGAGCTGAAGAAGGAAGTCTTGTGATGAGAAAAGACTTGTGGCTGGACGAGAAAACATGTGGCTGGCCAGCCACATGTTTTTTCGGCTGGCAGAGAGATAACACATGGCGGGTGAAGATTTATGGCTGGCAGAGGAACTTGCAGTAGGTAGATTGGACTCTGGGAAGGATATGCTAAGGAGATGTTGAGAGGGAGATGAAGAGGACAGAACAGAACAAAGAGAACAGAACAGAGGAACAAGAAATAGAACTAGACTAGATGTTGGGGAAGGAGATGAAGACAAGATGCTGGGACTAGACTATGAGGATGAGAAGGTCAACGACGTTAAAGAGAGGAGAACTAAGACTTTGTACACCTTGAGATCTGCAAGCAGACTATAGGATGATGGAACCCTGAAGAACGAGACTACATGACAACTACAACTGTGTTGTAAACGGAGAGATCAGAAGACGCTGGGGAGGAGAGAGAAATAAACCAACTGCAACTAGCCCTCGCCCAGTTCCTGTTTTGCCATTTCCCTCACTGTTTCCCTCACTGTTTTCCTTGCCCGTCCTTTGACTGTCATCCAGAATGGGGAGGTGGCTCTCAGCCAATGAACACTCGGGTCCTTGTCTCCTTCCATCGCAGGTCCTTTGGGCCCGCCGTTCCTTTTTCTTCTTATCTTTTTATTGCAACTTACACCCCACCAATTAAAATTCCATATGTTTACTCATGCATTCTTAAGGATAATTTTTCTCTACTGAGGTCTGGTTTTCTGTGTTCCGTGCATAAGGATTTACAGTTCCCTCATTATTTCTATTTTGTTGATCAAAAAGCAAAGACAAAGACAAAAACTGACTTGACCTTGAATTCATTCCTGTTAGTTAGCTACTCTTAATTCACTTGGATTCAATATATTTGTGTTAATACCATGCTATTTTCATTTTCAAGATAGCAAGAGGTCTGAATTTAATCCAACATATAAATACAGTTTTTTGGAGGATGTCTCAGACTTACAGTTTCCTGCCCCCATGTCTGGCAGTCCTCACTAGGGCCCCTTGGAAGGAGGCGGGTTGAGTTTCCCTCTCTGCCCCGAGCAGAGCCCCGGCAGTCAAAGACCTCCACAACCAGCCACAACCATGCTTAAGACCACTCTCCACATGTTTGGATGAGCCTCACACATGAAGGACCTGGCAGAGAACCCAGGCATGCAAGACCCAGGGCCAAGATCTCCAAGCCTGTTTGGATCGGGACTGGGCCTCCTCCACACAGTTCCCCCATCTTCCAGTAGGTAGGTGTACACCCACCAACTGCCGCTGGCACCGTTATCCCATCAAGGGCCAAGACCCAGAGACTATTAAACCCAGCTCCCAGAGGCACTTGGCCGCATTTGCAGCCAGCGAAACCTCTTATTATCTAGTTCCTACTCTTGGAGAACCCGGAAGGCTACTGAGAGTATCCTGCCCACATGGCAGAGTCTGACAAACTCATCGTGGCGTATCTGTTATGCCAAAACCCAGTAACAACAATGGCTCACATTCCCCTGACCCCGGAAGATCCTTGAATGTGGCATTCTCTAAAATCTCAGGGTTAGGATGAAGGAGATGTTACTGGTGCCTGTTCGAGGAAATTGATGAACAACAGGATGACAGTGATACAGTGATACAGTGACTCAGATATTGCAGGACAGGTGTATACACCATTTATAATTTGCTCAAGTATTAAATTTAGTTTTTAATCTAATATAAATACAGCTTAGGTGTTTATCTCAGGTACTAAAGAATATCATTTAGAGACCTCAGCTACTTCATAACAAATCATGATCTCAAGTCTCGAAATTTTTTAAATGATACTAGCTATACTCATCTTTCTTCTCAAAACATAAACACATACATGATGTTTGTATTTCTCTTTGATTTTGTCCAGCTTTTAAACTGAAGTGTCTTTTTTAAACTGACCAACTCTGATTCTCCAAAATAACTTAAATATTTTAAATGTATTAAAACATATATGAAGCACATAGTATGTTACAAACATAAAGATAAACATTTCCACATACTGTTTAATTTATAATATTCTAATAATATGTATTTATTTTAGTCAAGTATTATAAATACAAAAGTAACATCATAAGTATTGTATTAAAGCTGAAATTTTAACTTAACTTTAACTATAGCATCTATGTTTTTTTCATTATACAAAATTCATTATCTTAATGTTAATAATAGCAAACTGTATCTATGCCATAAGTTAAGGGGCTCATATAAAAATGCAGCCATAGCAACCTGTTTTCCCTTGCCCACAATAGCTCACACTCTTCCTTTCTCATGTGAACCAGGCAGAATGGATCCTGCTGAGATGGGTGGTGAGAAGTATCACTAAGCTATAAACACTGGCCATTTCCAAGAGAACATAGTATCAACATTCACAAGAGTATCCATGGATTATGCTTCAGGAAGCAAAGAGATTCAGAAATTTTCCATGAAGAAGATCAGCACACTAAAAGGATACCTTGACAACCAGACTCAAACAAACTGCCTAGGTCAAAAGGGTAAGGAATGCCCTATAATGTATTCATTTGTATTTATGAGGAAAATGCAGTAAGGATTAAGTTAGCAAACTTTATACATTGGTTACCTATGTTCTTGTCACCATTTTTAAAAATCTACAATAAATGTGCTTGAAAACTAAACTGATAACATAGACATAATGAAATTATTAAACATTTGTTCTTTGTTTTCCCTTTTCTAGTTGCAATGTGATAAATATATTTTGTAACTTAAAAAATAACTATGGTTGTTTTCATTGCTGAATCTTTTGCCATCCCATATGCCCAGAATGCCCTTTCCCTCTTTGCTAAGAGAACATCTACTATTCAGTCTTTCAGAACAAGCTTAACATAACATTTAGGAAGTAGTTTCTGGCACCTTCCCAAACAGGCCATTGCTCCCTTCTCAGTGGCACTAACACAATTACATTGATATCTTTTTTGGCAGCTGAGCATCTCTTGGAAAGCTAAGAAATACCTTTATAATCATTGTAACTCTAGTTCCTAGCATACTGTCTATCTTAGGCAATCAGGATAACTGTCAGGACTACAATGAAATATCTGTGAAGCAATAAATTAAAAAGTGTTGCACTTCACATTACAGAGTAAGGTCAAAAAAATAATAACTGAGAACTTTCCTGATATCTTGAGAGAGGCTCCAGCACAGATTTGAGAGGCCCAAAGAATACCAAACAAGATAGACTCAAAGAAAACAACGGGCCAAAATACATTGTAATCAAAGTTTTAAAATCAAAAGCAAAGACCTATTATATAAAGAAGCAAGAGAGAAGACAAACACAAAGCAAACAACCTAAAAATCAAAACAAACCTTTGATATATCTTACAAAGTAAGAAACTGTGGAATGACACATTTAAAAATACTGAATGAAAAACTACTTCCATCCTAGAGTCCACTGCCCTGAAAAGTTATCATTTAGACTTGAGGAAGGGGTAAGAACCCTTTCCAGATAAACAAGAGCTGGAAGTATTTGCAACAGCTAAACCAATTCTGCAATAATCACTGAAAAGCCATTTATTTTAAAAAAAAAGTACAGACTCTTGCAAAAACAACTGAATCACACAAAAATACACACACAAAAGGCAACACATATCTTTATGTCAATAATTTCTCTAAATATCAATGGACTACACTCCATTATAAAAAGGCATAGAATATCTGATTAGTCAGGAAAGAAAATCCATCCATTTTGCTACCTACAGAAAACAACCTAAACTCTTAGGATAAAAACAGACTTAAGATCAAAAAGATTAGAAACAATTATACAAGCCAACAAAAATTTAAAAAGCTTGCACAGTCAATACTTCTATGAGACCAAATTCCATTCAATGTAAAGAAAGTATTTATACACAATTATGGACATTAATTATTGGTTAAAGTAACAATAAATCATGAAATTTGTCATCAATATATATGTACCACATGACAGCTCAGCAAATTTCATAGAGCTTCTGCTCACAAATCTAAAGAAATGCATTGTTAGAAAAATAACAGTAGTAGCAGGCTTCAGTATACCACTTTACCCACTAGACTGATCAACTTGACAGAATATCAGTAAAGAGACAATAGGCCTAAGTCAGGTGCTGAAAAAACTGTTAATTTTTGACATACAAAGGGCTCTATGTCTCCCCAAATAAGAATACACATTCTTCTCTGATGCATATGGGACTTTCTCAAAGATAGATCACATATTATGTTACAACTCAAACATACATAAATTTACAAATAGACATTATACAAACTACTTTATCAGACCATAGTGCTTTGAAAATAGAAATTAACCACAGAAAAAAGATAGGAAAAACTTCTAACACTTGTAATCTGAACAAAACACTGCTAAACAACAACTAGATCAAAGAGGAAATAAAGGAAGAAATAAAAAAAATTCCATAAAAGTAATGAAAATGAAAACATAAGCTACCAGAGTCTACAGAATATGGCTAAAGTTGTAATAACAGGGGAATTCACAGCAACGCAGGTTTACATTAAGAAAAAAGAAAAAGCCCATACCAACAACATACATACACATCTCAAAAATCTGGAGAACGAGCAACAAACAAATCCAAACAGTAGCAGGAGGAGGGAAATCATAAAAACTGGAGCAGAAAATAACAACATAGAAATCAAGAAAATAATTTGAAGAATCAATGAAACCAGGAGTTTATTTTTAAAAAAATAAACAATATAGACAAACATTTAGCTGAAGTTATGAAGAAAAATAAAGAAAATGTTCAAATAGATCAGAAATGAAAGGAGATAAATTACAATGGATCCTTCAGAAATTCAAATTCTAATGAGAAGTTACTATGAACAACATTATAGTCTTAAGCTGGAAAACCTAGAAGAAATGGATATATTCTTAAGAGTAATGTAATCTCCTAAAATGAATAAGGAAGAAGTATAAAGCCTAACAGGCCAATAACAAAGAAATTGAAACAGTAATTAAGAATCTCCCCAAGAACAAAAGTCCTAGCCCAGATGGGTTCACTGTGAGTTCTATCAAACTTTCAAAGAAAGACTTACTGTCAAAGCATTTAAGCACTTTCAAAATATCTAATACAGAGGATTTCTTCCTAACACCTTCTATAAAGCTAACATTACACTAATACCCAAAGCAAATAGAGGCACTTCCAGAAAAGAAAATTTCAAACCAAACTCCCTGATAAATTAAAAAAAAAAAAGTAAAGGCCCTCCCATTGTTCATCTATTTGCTCGAGCGGGCCCAGTAACATCTCTATTGGAGATTTTGTTGTTACTGTGTTTGGCATATCGAATACATCACGGGTGGCTTGCCAGGCTCTGCTGTGCGGGTGAGATACTCTCGGTAGCTTACCGGGCTCTCCGAGAGGGGCGGAGGAATCGAACTCGGGTCGGCCATGTTGGCTGCGTGCAAGGCAAATATTGATGCAAAATTCCTTAACAATATCTTAGCTAAACAAATAGAATAAAATATTTTAAAAAATGATCATACCCCCTGATCAAGTGGTATTCATCCCAGGGAATGCAGGGATAGTTCAGCATAGGAAAATCAATTAACATAATACACCACATTAATGAAAGAAAATATAAAATCACATAATCATATGAATTGATAGAAAATCTTTAACAAGATTCCACTTCTATGTATTATATAAACCCTCAACAATGAAGGGTGAAAGAAACATTCCTCGAGGTAATAATGGCCATCTATAACAACCCCAGAGCCAGTATTATCCT
This sequence comes from Sorex fumeus, assembly GCF_029834395.1. Lineage (NCBI taxonomy): Eukaryota > Metazoa > Chordata > Mammalia > Eulipotyphla > Soricidae > Sorex > Sorex fumeus. The sequence continues at coordinate 17,240,622 of NW_026606102.1, read as the reverse complement.
ATTGGTGAAAAAAAAAAAACAGAAGAATTCCCCCTGATATCAGGTATGGGACAAGTATATACACTCTGTCCACTTCTATCAACATATTATTAGAAGTTCTGGATACAGAAATCAGACAAGTAACAAAAATAAAATGGATCCAAGTTGGAAAAGAAGAACTCAAATTATCATTATTTTCAGGTGATATGATAATATACATAGAATACCCTAAAGGGTCCACAGAAAGGCTCCTTGGAACAATAAGCCAATATAGCAAAGTGGCAGACAACAAAGTTAGTACACAAAAATTGGTTGCATTGTTATATACAAAGTATAAATCAGAGGAGAAAGCAATTAAAGAGTCTATCCCATTTTTTAAAAAGTATCCAAAACATCAAGAATCTATAAATCAGCTTAACAAAAGATGTGAGATATCTATACTATGATAACTTTAATACACTTAAGAAATACAACAAGACCTTAGTAAATGAAAAATATTCCAAATTTGTGGATTGTAAGAATCAATATTATTAAAATAACTATCCTACCCGAGCTTTTATATAGACATCATGCAATCCCCATCCAAATTTAGACCATATTCTCACAGGATCTTAGGAAAGTCAATAATAACATTTGCATGAAATTAGAAAAGACCACGAATAGCCAAAGCCATAGAGAAAAATAAAGGAGGTATTTAATTACCTAAGTTGAAACTGTATTATAAATCTACAGTGATTAACTCTGCATGGTACTGGAATAAAGATAGACCCTCTGACCAATTTGTCAGAATCTAAAACCCAGGATCAAAACCCCATGTAATCTCAGTCAGTTAATTTTCAATAGGGGATCTGAGAAGATGAAATGGAGTAAAGATAGCCTATTCAATAAATGGTCCTGGGAAAACTCAATAACTACATGTAAGAAATTAAAGCTGGCTCTATATCATACCTCACACAAAAGTTAATTCAAAGTGGATCTAAAGACCTTAAGATCCAGCCAGAAACTATAAAGTACACTAGGAAAATATAGGCATAACACTTGGGCCCTCAAAACTGTCTTCAATGAACTGATGTCACCTAAAACAATGACATAATAGAAATAAATAAAATTTAAAAAATGGAACTACATATAATTAGAGAACTTCTACATGACAGAAGATACACCGGCTAAAACTAAAAGACAGCTAACTTAATGGAAAACAAATATTGCATTGAACACATCAGATAAAGGTTTGATATCCAGGATATATAAAGGACTCACAAAAATAAACCAAAAAATTTAAAAACCCTATCAAAAATGGAGAAAGGAAATGAATACCTCTCAGAAGAAAATAGGTAGATAGCCAGTAGCACATGAAAAAATGTTCAGCATTTTTCATCAGAGAAATCCAAATCAAGGTGACAATGAAATACCATCTCACACCAGTGAAGATGGCACATATCAAAAATAGTAGGAACTGGGTCCAGCGTGATAGTACTGTGGTTAGGGCATTTGCCTTGCACGCATCCGACCTGGGTTCAATCCTCAGCACCCCATCTGGTCCCCCAATCACTGCCAGGAGTAATTCCTGAGTGCAGAACCAGGAGTAACCCCTGAGCATCTCTGGGTATGACCCAAAAAGCAAAAAAATATATAAAATAAAAAAAATAGTAGGAACTGCTGGTGGAAATATCTGGGTACATTTCCTGTGCAAAACAGCATGGAGAGTTTTAAGTAAACTTAGAATTGAACTGCCATATTATCCATCAATACTATTTTTTTGGCATCTACCCCCAGAGTTCTTAATGTGTAGCCAGCATATTTCAGGGTATTGGATAAAAGCATCTTATTCTGATGAACGGTGTGGTATAAATACACAATCAAACATGTAATCACTGTCACTGTCCATCCCTTGTTCATCGATTTGCTTGAGCGGGCCCAGTAACATTGTGAGACTTGTTACTATGTTTGGCATATCGAATATGTCACGGGTAGCTTTCCAGGCTTTGCCGTGCAGGCGAGATACTCTTGGTAGCTTGCTGGGCTCTCCAAGAGGGGCAGAGGAATTGAACTCGGGTTGGCCATGTGAGCCGCATGCAAGGCAAACACTCTACCTGCTGTGCTATTGCTCCAGCCCCTCCAGCCAATGTGGAATATATATATATATATATATATATATATATATATATATATATATCACAAAACTATGCATCTGCAAGGAACAATGAAATAATGCAGTTTGCTTGCAACGTGGTTGGTACTGAAAGATAACATGTTGAGTGAAGTAAGCAAAAACAAAGACAAACACAGGATAATCTCACATACTTGTGGTATACAGAATACTGGATGATGAAATGTACTGTAGTAAAGGGATAATGCCTAGATCACCCTGACCCCAGTATTGAGAAGAGGCACATGGAGAAGGAAAGAAATCGAGGGAAGAAGTAGAGAACTAGAAGTCATGGGTGAACAGTCATTAGAGTTTTAATAATAAAGATAATATGGGTAACTGGAATCACAATATAACCAAAACACAGATTCAGCAATACTGAAAATATGATAGCTAAGCTGCATTCATTGAAACTTGTAATGTACACATCAAGTTGATGGGAAAATGGAGTGGGGGTTGGGGTAGGAGGGGAATATGGGAACAATGGTGGCAGGAAGTTGACTGGTGGTAGGATTGATGCTGAAATACTATATGTTTAAAACTCAACTGTCGGGGGTATGGTGCCGCAAGCAGGTCAATCTGTACCGGCGAGGCGATGAAATGTACTGTAGTAAAGGGGTAATGCCTATGTAGTAAAGGGATAGCAGCCTGATGGCGCCTTCAGACTTCCAGATAGCCCAAAATTGCTGCTGTGCCTTTGGCCAGACCCCAAAAATTTGGGACAAAGTTTACTCAGAAAGTAAACGGCCAAAAGATAGGTATGTGGGAAACACACCCACAAACCACCTCCGGCTCAGCTATATAATTGGAGGCATGGCCTCTTTGGTTCCTGATCAAATTGCTTAATGGTCATGATCCCAGAGACTCAGAAACAAATCTTGAAACCCAGCAACTTTTGACAGAAATGCATCCAGTCCCTGCAGTAGGTACCGGTGCTGGGTCAACCCAGGTGGGAATAGGTTTCATGCCTTGGCCTGTTTCCCCTGGCGAACTGGTGGCCACCATCCTCCAGAGGCCACTGGACAGTCAGGTTTGGGCTCGCAGTGACGAGACACGCAGGGCCTCCTGGGATGGGAGCGAAGCCGGTCCTGTCCTCCCCACCCCAATGAGACCCCAAACCATCGCCCATGAACGGCCTCTCTGGCTCCTGATGAAGCTGCTTAACAGCAATGATCCCAGAGACTCAGAAACAAATCTCAAAACCCAGTGGCTTTTGTCAGAAATGTGTCCGAACCACGCAGTAGGTTACTGTCACCAGGTCACTCCAGGGGGGAAAGGGTGTTGTCCCTCCGCCTGCTGCCCCATGGCGGCTTGGTGGCTGCCATCCTCCAGAGGCTATTGGACAGTCAGGTTTGGGCCCACAGTGATGAGACATTTTGGGCCTCACAGGATGGGGGTGGAGCTGGTCCTGTCCTCCCCACGCCAACAAGACCCCAAGCCATTGCCCACTAATGGCCTCTCTGGCTCCTGATCAAGCTGCTTAACGGCCATGATCTCCGAGACTCATCAGCAAATCTCGGAACCCAGCAGGTTTTGGCAGAAATCCCTCCAGATTTAAGTGTTAACTCAATAAACCTAAGCTCTCTGTGGGAGGAGCAAGGACAATCCAATGTTATTCAACAATGATCTATCGAGATGGCTGAAAACAGGGCAAAGCAGAAACAGGAAGGAAAGCTAAGAGGTTACCTCAGGGTGCGGGAGAAATAGTGCAGTGGATAAGGTACTATTCTTGCACAGGACTGATCCTGGTTAATCTCTGGAACTCCATACATTCCACCGAGTATGGCCAGAGTGAACCCTGAGTACAGAGCCCAGAATAATCTCTGGGCATAGCAGGGTGTAGCTCAACACCAATCACCTTCCGCCGCCAAAAAAAAAGAGGCCACTTCAATAATTTAGGCAAGATAAAATAGTATCTTCGACCAATACACTTAAAATAGAATCAAAGGAAAAATAATTCGTTGGTGCATATTTTAGTCATTCCTTCTTTGAAAAAGACCTATTTGCTTGTCCTTGGACATTAGCTTAATGAAAAGACAGAATATTTGTCCCACATCAATGGACCAATAAGAAAGCTCTTTAAAAAGTTTTCTAGGAGACACTATTTTTACTTTGCTACTGATATCTCAGAAAATACCCTTATACAGTCCCCATTTTTGACTGCCACTCAGAGAATATAGGCCTAGTTCTGGTGGACAGTGGAATTTATATCTGTAGTACCATAGGACTGTATGTATTTATTTACTTTAAAAGCTACTATCTGGGACCTGAGCAATTGTCTGCTCTGAGTTTAATTCCTGATGCCCTATATGGTTTCTTAAACCTTCCAGGAGTCACTGATTACCCAACTTCATACCTAAATGTATTTGTTTTGTGCTGCCAGATATTGAGCCCCAATTCTCCCAACATATAACACAAGTTACATGCCACAGTAGATTATATCAATTTGGAGGCCATGGTCTTGAATTCCTGGATCTGTAGGGAAAATTAATCAGAGAAGTAGTCTTGACAGACAATTGCCACAAAAAACTACACAGAAAATAAACTAAAATATATTCTGAGTCTCTCTGAGAGAGACATACTAATTTTTCTGGGAAATTTGACCAGAGGGGCTAGTCATAAGTTTGCCATATTTTTGGATGGTGGTGTTTGGGAAACATATGTCAGTGGGTACCATATTTGCCCTCCCCATAAGCCTCTCTATAGATCATCATATATCAACCAGACTCTAATGATCCAATTTGTGCATCTGCAACAAAGTGACACTCCTACTATTTCTGACTTTCAATGGGAATTAAGAGTATAATCAAAGGAGAAAGAAATATTAAAGCTACTACTCTAAATACAGAAATGGACAAAAGTCTATAAACTTATAATTATAGCTGCAATAAACACACATATAAGGGCTGACTAAGCTATTCAAGGGATCTCAAGAGGCAGACACTATCTTTTTACTCTCCCTCTGTCATACTCCAAAGTGCCAGAACATCTTGGAGGGGAATTATTGCACATGTCTGGTGCCCCAGATTTTATGCCTAGTGATCTGTTTTTATGCAGCTGCTACCAAGGGAACATCAACTTCTCTGGTGGCTAGGGGTGTTTCTGTTCTTGGCTCCCACAAAATTGAAACAAGCAGAATTTTTGGCAGGTTACCACCCCCAGGATACTACACAGACCACAGATTAAAGCATATTCTAGTCTTTCTTTCGGCTAAATTTACAGAGGAAAAAGTTTTCAAATAAATAAAACCATAAATGAAGGAGGAGACATTATAAATTATATGTAAATGCAAACATCCTCTGGAACTAATACAAACAAACATAGTACAAAAAAGTAGACAAACTAGAAAAAATGAACAAATTCCTAGAAAAATACCATCTTCCTAGATTAAATCATAAAGCAACAGTCTAAACAGACTGGTTAGTACCAAAGAGATTGAATCAATAATCAAAAAAAAAAAAACTCAAAAAAAAGAAAATTCAGAAGTCATGACAAAATAATTTACTGGTGAATTCTATAGTAAACACAAAAGGACACCACCAATTCTCAAACTCATAAAAAGAAAACGAGAGAATAGTTTACAACTCATTTTATGAGGTAAGCCTTAATCAGACAACAAAAAAAGGACTTTATAGGAAAATAAAATCAGGCTCATGAACTATATCTGGCACCAAGTAAGCTCATTCACAGGCCATAACCCATAGATTCATAAATAAATATCAAAAGAGACTAACAAATTGCAGAGATTCTTATGGATCCCCACAAGGTTGAGTTTTCTAGGGCACCCTGGCAGGGGAGAAGGTCAGCCCAGTGCCTGCTCAAACAGAGCCCCAGCAGCCAAAAGCTTCCACACTCCACAATTGCCATCATGCTCCCTGCTGGACTCCACTACTCAGACCAGTCTCACTCAGATGTCAATCTGTTGAAAAACTCAGGTAGGTGGGTTTTGTGAATGAAACATCCAGGCTTTCAGAGTCAGGGCTAGTTGGGCTACCTCCCCATATCTTCCTGCACTTCTGGAAGCCCTGCAGTCACACACATGCCCCAATGCCATCACCCAGTTAAAAATTTAACTCCAGCAGTATCATGCCTTTAAAAATTCCAGACATCCTGGAGTAAAATCTCAAACCCTACAATACTTGTAAACCAAAAATAGTGGACCAGATTGGATGGTATTTAATGCAAAGGCAACTAACCTTGAATAACAAAATATCAACAGAGAAGGTTTAACCTGTTACATGTTGATAATCTCTTATACAAGGACTTAATGGTTCCATAGTGAGATATAACAATCTTCACTTTCTTCTAAGGAAACATTTTTTTGATCATTCTGTTAGCAAATTATTGATGACAATCAATATTGAACAAATAAATATTGGCTGCTATAGGGGCAGGCTTAAAGAGTGATTGGGAGATTTGGAGACAATGGTGGAGGGAAGGTGCAATGGTGATGGGATTAGTATTGGACTACTGAATGCCTGTAACATCATGAATAACTTTGTAAACCACTGTGTTTATATGATGCTAAATGGAAAAGTAAAACAGAAAAAAAGAAAATTGTAAAAAAGAAAATCAACGACCCAAACTCCTTATAAATTTAAATGTGAAAGTACAGAACCAATCAAACTGACTTCAATAAAAGAACATAAAAGAGTCATATACTATGATAAGGTGCAAATTATTCTAGAAATGCAAGGATTCACAAAATCTGAAAATCAATGTGATAAATCACATTAATAATATATAAAATTTTATTTTCATCTTGGTAGATGCAAAGGAAGTGACTGTGATAAAATTCAGCACAAACATATTTTAAAAAAATCTCAACAAAGTGGGTACAGAGAAAATGCACCTGAACATAAAAATGGTCATATATGGCAGCAACAGCTAACATCATACTCAACAGTAAAAATATGATTTTCTTTAACAACAGGAAAAAATCAAGAACGTCCATTTTTGCCACTTTTATTCAAGATAGAACAAGTTTTAACCAGGGAAATCAGGTAAAAAAAAAGTATAAAGCGTCCACATTGAGAAAGAAAGGAAAAAAAATTTCCTATTTGAAGATGACATATTTTATTTTACAACACTTAAACAAAAACCTTCAATATGTGAGTAATTGGGACTGGAGAGATAGTACGGCAGGTAGTGTATTTGCCTCGGAGGGGCCGACAGTACTTAAATTACATAGAGGTATACCTAAAATAGTTATTATAAATTATGGACAGTAAAAGAATGAAGAGAAACAGAGTTTTACATATTTTTATTTAAATGAGCATATATTTATGCAGCTACAGGCTGCATTTTAGGTACATATAACATATTAGCACTGAAAGCTAATTAAAGAGATGCATTAGAATACGTAATAAATAATTCAAATTGATATTATATAAATACTAAAATAACAGGAAGACTTAAAAATAGAAAACAAGTGAAAAACAGAGCTAATAAATGGTCTAAATGTACTAATTAAAATAGAAGATGATTACATGACCAATATATGAAAATGACCCAAGTATATACTGTCTACACAGTGGCTCTAGTAGTGCTATAAGTGGTTGAAAGTAAAATGATAGAAATACACAATATGTAAACACTGATCAGAAAAAAAAATAGGAGTGACTGTATTATATATAATTAGAACTTAGAGCAAAGAGACACACAAGAATTTCAAATAATGAGAAGCATTTCATTTCACCTGGATGTCAAATTGGCAATAAAATACATATTTAAAAAATAACACAAGAACAGATGAGCATCCTAAATGTATAAGCAGAAAGTAACAGAGTTGCAAAATATCTGTATGTACACAACAAATAAATTATTTTTAGGTATTTTCTCTTATACAGAAGTTTTCCCTTCATTTTGCTAATAGTTTCATTTGCTGTACCAAAGTTTTAATCAGTTATTTTATCACTTTCTTAATTTTGCTTATTTGATCATTAGTCTGCTCAAATCCAAAAACTCATTTCCAATGCCAATATGAAAGATTTTTCTCTACTCTGTTTTACTCAAGGAAATTTTTAATTTCAGGTTTAGTTTTACATTTCTAATACACTCTCAGGAGCTTTTTTTTTTAAATCTGTGATAGTATAAGATAGGACTCGAGTGTTACTCTTTAGCATGTTAACCAGTTTTTATAATACTGCTTACCCTTTATCCATCGCATATTCTTGTTCCAAATGGCATGTACAGATTGGTTTATTTCTTCCCTCTGTTTTCAATTTTTTTTATCTTTGCGTCTATTTTTATATCAGTACCATATTGTTTTGCTCAATGTAGTTTTATAATATAATTAAAAATCAGGAACAATGACAGTTCCAGCTTTGTGCTTTCTCACTATTGCTTTTGCTAATTGGTATATTTTTTGGTTCCATACATATTTTAGAATTATTAATTATGTGATCGGGCGCGTTCAGGGTGGTATGGCCGTAGACATACCGCTGGAGCGATAGCACAGCGGTAGGGCGTTTGCCTTGCACGCAGCCAACATGGCCGACCCGAGTTTTATTCCTCCGCCCCTCTCGGAGAGCCCAACAAGCTACCGAGAGTATCTTGCCCGCTCGGCAGAGCCTGGCAAGCTCCCCGTGACGTATTCGATATGCCAGACACAGTAACAACAAAGTCTCCAATGGAGACGTTACTGGGCCCACTCAAGCAAATTGATGATCAACGGGAGGGTCTTTACTTTTTACTTTATTAATTATGTGAAAAAATCTGTTAGAATTTGTTTAAAGACAGCATTAGTTTTTCGATATCGCTTTGTGAAATATATACTAATATTGTTCATTTTTACAACACATGAGCAGATAATATATTATAATTTGTTTGAATTCTTAATGTTTCTCCTGACTCTATTATAGTTTTCACAGTATAAATCTTTAACATATTTGTTTTTATTTTATCTTCAGGTATTTTTGATCAAATTACTAAGGTAACTGTTTTATTTTTCAGTATTATAGATTGCTATCAGTGTGTATAAATGGGTATTTGTGTATTAAATTGTATCCTAAAATTACTGACATCTTTTTTTGTGGGGAGGTGGGCGTATCCATAAATGCTCAGGGATTACTCCTTGCTCCGCACTCAGGAATTACTCCTGAACGTTGGGATGCCAGGGGTCAAACCTGCACAGGAAATGGGCAAGGCAATTCCATACCCACTGTACTATCAATCTGGCCCATAGAGTTCTTTTCTATTGGCACCAGAATATTGAAGTACTTCCTCTAGCTTCAGTGGTTTCTATGACAGATTCTCAATTAGTTAAATTATTTCATTTTGGTGACATATTCTTTTTATGTTTTTTTTTCAAGTGTTTCCCTTAGTTTTCCAGATTAATTATAATGTGTGTTACCAGTGTTGGTGAAGGTCTACTCAATCTTCATGTTTTCATATTTGCCAAATTTGAGGAATTTTCAGCCATTATTTGTTTGTGAGCAAACACAGACTCAAAGCCAAAGGATGAAAAACAATACTGCAAGCAAACAACTCCCTCAAAAAAGCCAGGGTGAACATACTAGTATCTGACAACATAGATTTCAGGTTGAAAATGATTAGAAGGGGCAGCGAAGGCCATTTTTCAATATCAAGGGATATGTACAGAGGAAGAAATCACACATCTAAACATATATGCACCCAATGAGGGACCAGCTAAATACTTAAAACAACTGGTAATAGACTTCAAGGAGGGCACTGGTAGCAACACAATAGTAGTTGGAGAATTCAACATTGCCTTATCACCTCTGGATAGATCAGCAAGATTAAAACTCAGCAAGGAAGTACTGGCTTTGAGGGAATAGGAGAGAGAGGTCTAATAGATATATACAGGGCCTTCCATCCCCAAAAAACTGAATACATATTCTTTTCCAGTGCACACGGAACATTTCCAAGATAAACCATGTGCTGGGTCACAAAACATACCCCAATAGAATCAGGAAGATAGAAATTTTATGAACTATCTTTTCAGACTATGATGCACTAAAGATAGAAATTAATGACACACTGATGCAAAGAATCAAATCAAACACCTGAAAATTAAAAAATTCAATATTGAACAATGAATAGGTCAGGGAGGAAATCAAGAAAGAAATCAAATGATACCTGGAAACAAATGAGAATGAACACACAAACTACCAGAACCTGTGGGACACAGCTAAAGCAGTGTTAAGGGGGAAATTTATAGCTCTGCAAGCATTTCTCAGGAAGGAAGAAAGGGCCCAAATAAATAACGTGACTTTACAGCTCAAGATCTTAGAAAAGGACCAACAAAAGGAGCCCAAACCAGGCAGAAGGAAAATAATAATAAAATATAGAGCAGAAATTAATGATATGGAAACCCAAAAATCAATCGAAAAGATTAATTATACCAAGAGTCGGTTCTTTGAGAAAATAAACAAGATTGTAAACCACTGGTAATACTCACAAAGAAAGAAGCAGAACTCTAAAAACCGAATAAGAAATGAAAAGGGGGACATCACAACAGAAACCAAAGAAATACAAAAGATAATCAGAGACGACTTTGAACATCTGTATGCCATGAAACAAGAGAAGCTAGAAGAAATGGATGAATTCCTGGAGTCCTATAACCTGCCAATGCTGAACCAAGAACATTTGGAATACCTGAATAGACCTATTACTCTCAAGGAAATTGAAACTGTAATCAAAGTCTTCCCAAAAACAAAAGCCTAGGTTCAGATGGATTCACTAGCTAATTCTCCAAACATTTAAAGAAGACCTACTTCCAGTCTTTTTCAAGCTTTTCCAGGAAATTGAAGAAACAGAAACACTCCCAAACAGTTTCTATGAGGCACATATCATCGTAATTTAACCAAAAGCAAACAGAGACACGACAAAAAAAGAAAAGTATAGGCCTGATGAACACGGATGCAAAGATCCTCAACAAAATATAAGCAAACAAAATCCAACAACTCATCATAAAGATCATACTCCACGACCAAGTGGGATTTATCCCAGGGATTCAAGGATGGTTTAATATTCAGAAGTCAATCAACATAATACGTCATATCAACAAAAGAAAAGATAAAAACCATATGATCATATCAATAGATGCAGAGAAAATATTTGACAAGATCCAGTACCGTTTATGATAAAACTCTCACCAAAATGGATATTGAAGAAACTTTCCTCAATACAGTCAAAGCCATCTACCACAAGTCGATGGCAAGCATATCCTCAATGGGGAAAAAGCTAAGAGAATTCCCTCTAAGATCAAGAACAAGAAAAAGATGCCCACTCCCATCACTTCTTTTCAATATAGTACTGGAAGTACTTGCAATAGTGGTTAGACAAGAAAAAGATATTAAGGGCATCCAGATAGGAAAGGAAGAAATCAAGCTCACGATTTGCAGATGATATGATACTATATTTAGAGAACCCTAAAGCCTCTACCAAGGAGCTCCTAGAAATAATAGACTTGTATTGTAAAGTCACAGGCTATAAAATCAATACCCAAAAGTCCATGGCTTTCCTATACACACATAATGAGAGAGAAGAAAGTGATATGAAAAAAGCAATCCTGATCATGATCATGCCCCAGAAAATCAATTACCTTGGAATCAGCTTAACTAAGGAGGTAAAGGACCTGTACAAAGAAAAATGCAAAACGCTATTTCAAGAAATAAAACAGGACATGAGGAAATGGAAACACAACCCCTGCTCATGGAATGGGAAAATTAACAATTGTCAAAATGGCAATACTCCCCAAAGCACTATACAGATTCAATGCAATCCCTATAAGGATACCCATGCAATTTTTCAAAGAAATAGATAAAACACTCCTGAAATTCATATGGAACAACAAACCCCCACGAATAGCTAAAGCAATTCTTAGGGAAAAGAAGATGGGAAGCATCACCTTCCCCAATCTCAAACTGTACTAAGAGGTAATAATTAAAACAACACGGTATTGGAACTAAGACAGAGCCGCACACCAATGGAACAGGGTTGAATATTCTTACATACACCCTCAAATATATTATCATCTAATCTTTGATAAGGGAGCAAGAAATAAAAAGTGAAGCAAGGAAACCCTCTTTAGCAAATGGAGCTGACAAAACTGGACAGCTACATGCAAAAAAAAAAAAACTGGGCTTAGACGTCAACCTAACACCATGCACAAAAGTCAGACCAACATTTCTGCCCAGAGGGGAAAGGGTGTTGCTCCCTTCCGCCCTCCTCCCTCTGGAAAGAAAAATGGCGGCCACATGGGAGCCTTGTGGACAGCAGGTATGAGCCGGGGGTGTGGGGGCGACTAAAACCTCATGGGAAGGGGGTCGTTCCGGTCCGTCCTTCACGCCCTACCAAGGTCACCAGTTGCCCCCCACGAGCGGCTCTCCAGCACAGCCACGGCCCCAGAAGCACAAGGACTTAATGCAGAACCCAGCAGCTTGGAGCAGAAAAGTGAACGGACTATGCATTGATCCAGGCCATCAAGTCTGCCTGAGGGGAAAGGGTGTGGCCCCATTCGCTCTCTCCTCTCTGGAAAGAAAGATGGCGGCCACATGGGAGCCTTGTGGACAGCAGGTATGAGCCGGGAGTGTGGGGGCAACTAAGGCCTCATGGGAAGGGGGGCTTTTCGCTCCACCCTTCACGCCCTACCGAGGCCACCAGTTGCCCCCCGCGAGCGGCTCTCCAGCACGGCCACGACTCCAGAACACAGAAACCAATTTCTTAACTATCTGACTTTCAGTAGAAATACTTCCAGGGTCAATAGGTAAAATAGCAGAAATCCAAAACCAACATTTAATTCTTGAACCCAGCTGTAGAAAGCAAATCACTTCACAATGCTTTTTCAGCATGTCTGATTGGGGGGGGGGGGGGGGTAAACTCTAAATAATAGTGGTGAATCTTTTATTGAAACAATGAATCTAATCAAAGCAGATAGAGTGTTCACTAGAATTCATCTGCCTCACAGGGACGGGGAGGGGTGGGGGGTGGGGTTTTGTTGGGGTTCTTCATGGTAGGGGATAAGTATTGGTAAGGGGAAGTGTGTTTGATATTTGCATGACTGAGACATAAACCTGAAAGCTTTGTAACCTTTCCCACAGTGATTCAATAAATAAATTTAAAAAAAAAAGTCAGACCAAAATGGATTAAAGACCTCAATATCAGACCAGAAACCATAAGGTACATAGAAGAAAAGGTTGACAAAAAACTCTCCACGACATTAAAGTTAAATCTGTCTTCAGAGATGAAATGCCACTGATCAAGCAAGTGGAAACAGAGATAAACAAATGGGACTATCTTAAATTAAGAAACTTCTGTATCTCAAAAGAAATTTGACCAGAATACAAAGACACTCTACCAAATAGGAAAAGATATTCACCCAAATACCCATCTGATAAGGAGTTAGTGTCAAGGATATACAAAGCACTGGTTGAACTCTACAAGAAGAAAACATCCAGTCCCATCAGAAAATGGGGCGATGAAATGAACAGAAACTTTCTCAAAGAAGAAATCCAAATGTCCAAAAGCCACTGCTCTTCCTCACTAATCACTAGGGAGATGTAGATCCAAAGAACAATGGCATATCATCTCACATCACAGAGACTGTCACACATACAAAAGAACAAAAGCAATAGGTGTTGGCATGGATGTAGAGAGAAGGGGACTCTCCTTCACTGCTGGTGGGAATGCAAACTGGTCCAGCCCTTTTGGAAAACAATATGGACGTTTCTCAAAAAATTTGAAATTGAGCTCCCATTTGACCCAACAGTACCACTTCTGTGAATATATCCCAGAGATGTAAAAAATTACAGTAGAAATAATATCTGCATCTGTATATTTATTGCTACACTATTTACAATAGCCAGGATCTGGAAAAAACCCAAGTGTCTGAAAACAGATGACTGTTTAAAGAATCTCTGGTATATCTACACAATGTAATACTTATTATGCAGCTGTAAGAAAAGATGAAGTCATGAAATTTGCATATAAGTGGATTGACATGGAGAGTATCATGCTAAGTGAAATGAGTCAGAGAGAGGGACAGACACAGAATGATTACATTCATTTGTGGACTATAAAGAAATATAATGGGAGACCAACACCCAAGAATAGTAGAGATAAGCACGAGGAGGATCACTCCATTACTTAGCATGATACTATACATCTATAACTACCTCACGGTGATTCATTTTAAAAATTTAAAACATATCTCAATAGTACGAAATTTGTGAAAATTGCTATGTTTCACCATGGCGGACATTAAATCCTCGTTTGAGGGTTTACCAAGCTACTGCAAGTTAAGCCTTATGTGTAAATATCTTTATTAGAGATTGGTTGGCTTCTACATTACATCCATACAATCTGTGTCAGTGTTGTAGAGTTTGGAGATGTTACTCCAAAACCAATATAGAATATTTAACTGGGCAGTGCAGCAGTAGGCATGGTGGTAGTGGGACATGGGCATGGCTCCAGAAGTACATGGAGGTGAGGAGAGGTCAGATATCCCGACTCTAGAGGGAAAAATGTTTTCAGTCAAAAAAAATCCATCTACCTGAAAATTTTTGCAGATTTGCTTCTCTGTGGAGCTCAGTCCTGAGGTGGTAGAGTCCAGCCAGAGGCATAGCAGTGGTTTGGGGTGTAGGAGCATTTGACAGGGATTTGGCAGGGCAGGAGCTGGCCTGTCCCTCTCCCAATATCGCCCCTGGAGTTGTCAGCCAGGTAAGGTTACTGAAATGATGGTTTCTCATGTAAAAATATTTCAACACAACACCAATCACCAGTGTAATTACTTCCTCCACTAAGGAACCCAAAATGTCTCCCTTTTAACTCCCTCCCTTCACCCCATAAACACAGTTGTGTGGATCAGCTCCACTGCCTGCAAAGCTTTGTTGCTCTCTTGCTGCGTATCTTGAAGTCCTACTTATTAGAGAGATCATTCTGTTATCTGACCCTTTCTAATTTCACTCAGCATGATATCCTCCACTTACATCAATTTTGCTGCATACTGCATGACTTTGCTCTTTATTCGAGCTTAATAGTATATTCTATTGTGTATATATACCACACTTCTTGATCCATTCATCTGTGGTTTGACATTTGGATTGTTTCCATGTATTGGTTATTTTACTAAGTGCTGAAAAGAATATAGGTGTGCATAATTCTTTTGAATTAATGTTTTTGCATGTAGAAAAAAAGGTGTCAAGAACTGGAACGGCCGAATCTTATGGGAGTTCTATTCCTATATTTTGGAGAGATCCCCAGATTGTTTTCCATAGTGGCTGAACCAGATAACATTTCCAATAGTGAATAATGGTTTCTTTCTCACCATAACCCCACCAACACTTACTCTTTCCAGATTTTTGGATATGTACCACTCTATTTGGTATGAGATGATATCTCAATGTTGTTTTTCCGTTTCCCTAATAATGAATGATGATCACTTCTTCATATGCCTCTTAGCAATTCATATGTCTTCTTTGAGAAAATACAGGTTCATCTTTGTTCCCTCTTTCTGTGGACACGGACTTTGAAATTTTTGTTGATGAGTTTGTGATTGCTTTATGAATCTTGAACATCAGCATTTTCATATATATTGTGTGAAAATATTTCTCCTATTAAGTAGAGTGCATTTTTAATTATAATTTGAGTTTCTTGTGCTGTGCAGAAGGTTTATAATTTGATATAGTCTGTTTATTTTTGGTTTTGTTGTCTTCGCCACTATGGTTACTTCATTGAAAGCATCTCTGTGGTCAATTTCCTGGAGAGTTCTTCCATTGCTTTCTTCAATGTATTTAATGGATTCTAATCTAATCTTGATGTCTTTAATTCACTTTCAGTTTAATTTTCTGAATGGTATGAAGCGCAATTCTAATTATATTTCTCATATGTGGCTAACCAGCTTTCTCAATACCATTTGTTCAAGAGATATTTTTCATGTCCTTAACTCCTCCGTTTTAGGTTACTAAATATCTATAAATTTTATTATGGACAGTTACTAACTCAGGACTCACATTCCATTGGTCTGTAGGTCCATCTGTAGTTCCAAAACATGCAGTTCTGATTATTATGATTTTGTATTATAGTTCAAAATTAAGAAATGTAATACTTTTTATTACCAGAGCGACAGCACAGCAGGTAGGGTGTTTGCCTTGCACGTAGTCGACCCAGGTTCAATTCCTCTGTCCCTCTCGGAGAGCGCGGCAAGCTATGGAGAGTATCCCTCCCGTATGGCAGAGCCTGGCAAGCTACCCATAGCGTATTCAATATGCCAAAAACAATAACAAGTTTCACAAAGGAGACCTTACTGGTGCCCACTAGAGCAAATCGACAAACAATGGAAGGACAGTGCTACAGTGCTAGGATTTCCTTGGCTCTTCAGGGAGTTTTATGTTTCCATACAAAGTTCAGTAAAGTTTGTCCCAAGTTTTTTACAAGAGTCATTGGAATTTCAGTGACTTTTGCATTGAATATGTATGGTTTGGGTAGGACAGTCATTTTGACAATGTTGATTCTTCCAATATATAAACAGAATTTTTTAAATTTCCTGATATCTATATTTATTCCTATATGATGCTGTTTTGATCATTATATCTTTATAGCATAGTTTCAAGTTATATAATGAAATATCTCACAATTTCTTATTTCTCATTACCACTTTGGCTATTTGGGGTGTTTATGATACCATAAAAACTTTATTATTGATGTTTCTAAGTCCGTCCTTGAACGATGTCAATGGAGATTGAAAGGAAACTGTGTTGAATGTATATAACAATTTAGGTAAGGTGGTCATTTTGACATTATTGATACTTTTAATTCCATTGATTATATTTTTCCAGTTCTAAAATACCTATATGGTATTTTTTGACTATCCTAGTTCTTTATTGAAATTATTCCCCCATTTAAATATAACAGCTTGATAAAATATTTTAATCTAGTAAATAAATATTTTAATCAAGTATGTAAATAAAATAATTACATAGATAGCAAACTATTCAAATAGCTTTGCAATATCAGTGAGAGTTTTTGTTCACTGCCTTTTAAATTGATATTTTTCTAGTCATTCCTAAATAAATATGTTTGTAGAATACGTATGTAATAAATACTTTTATGACTTTGGATCTTATGTAAGTATTGTAATAGTCCATGCTGATATTGCTCTGCTGGAGAAACGGAAGAGGTATATGATGACTAACAACTGTGGTTCTGTAGTTCAGAATCTCCTCTTACCGCTATTATCAAGAAAGACATCATCTCCCTCATGAGTAGTGGTGAAAATGCAGATTCCCTACTAGAAATCCACTGATAATCATTTTGGTGGTATAGGACTTTTGTGAGGGAGTCAGAGAAAGGGCACACCCATTGATGATCAAGGATTACCCCTGGCTCGCTCTGCACTCAGGAATTAGTCCTGGTGGTGCTAGGGGGAATGTGTGTGATGCCAGATATTTAACAGGTTGACTGGATGTAAGGCAAGTACCCTACTTGTTGTAATGTTCCTCCAGACCCTGGTGTTGTATGTTTCCTCGGGTACAGAGTCCCTTGTTAACTTCTGACTACCTTTCAGAGTCTTCTTTTTTGAGGGATCAGTCCTGGCAGTGTGAAGAAAACAATATGTGGTTCCAGAGATTGAAATGGCAGTTGTATACAAGGCAAGGGTCCTACCTGATGAATTATCTCTCTGGTACCCAAAAATTTAAATATTCTTAATTTGATACAGCCCCATATGCTTATTCTTGCTTTCCTTTACTTGGTCAATGTCATGGAATCATTGAAAATACCTCTAGATTCAATGTCATGAAGGGTTCTGCCTATGTTTTCTTCAATATAATTGATGAATTTGGGTCTTATTGAAGTATTTAATCCATTTTAAATTAAATTTTGTGTTTTAAATATGGTAGGGGTCTGGGGTCTTTATATTTTTACATTTGATTAACCAGTTTCCCCCCAGAAAGATTTGCTGAAAAACCTTTCCTTATTCCATTTCAAATGCTTTGCTCCTTTGTTAAATGTGAGCTTATCATACATATAAAGATATGTTTCTAAGCCCTATTTAATTACATGGGTTAGAAAGTATATCGTTAACTGCAGTATTACACTGTCTTACTATAGCTTTATAATATTGTTTAGAGTTAGGGAAGGAAATCTTCCCATCTTCTTTTATACAAAAACTGCTTTGGCAATTTGGAGGGTATTATTACTCCATGTAATTGTAAAAGCATTTGGTTTAATGACATGGGTAATTTTATAGAAACTACCTGAATCTTTAGAGTGTTTTGGATAGAATTGTCATTTTGATAATACAAATCCTTTCAATCCATGAACATAAGGGGTGTCTGGGTCCATATGCAGTCTTCTGTTTCTTTTAGTAGCAATTTATACCTTTTCTTTAAAAAATAGGTCTTTCACCTCTTCCCAGTTCTTAGTCCCAAGTCTTATTACTGGCTCTTCATTTTCTGGAGGCACAGTTGTGACTGTGAGTTTTTTGTCCCTCTCTTCTATTTCAAAGTGTGCATGGAGAAACGTTATAGGTTTCTGAATGTTTATTTTGTAGCCTGATATTTTACTGTATGAGTTTACTGTATATAGAAGTTTTCCTGTAGTATTTAGGGTTTTGGGTATAGATTATCATGTCATCTAAATATAATATTATTTTTATTTCTTTTCTTCTCCAACCTGTATGCCCTTAATATCTCTTCCTTGTCAAATTTCTATGCCAAGGACTTCCAAACCTTAAGAAGTTAAGAAGTTTCTGCACCACAATGGAAACTATAGCCAGAATAAAAAGACATCCCACAGACTGGAAAAAATATTTGCCACCAATCTTCTGAGAGAGGATTAATATTTATGATATATAAAACATTTGTACTCTTCCTCTTCGTCCCCAACTCTGTGCTAGTCTTCTTCCCCTCCCAGGTCAGTTAACCAGAGTATTGGACCTGAAACTTAGCTTTCTCTGTTCAAGCGCCCCAGGCATTCTCTAGGATCCTGGGACAAAAGCAAACCTGAACCTCTTTCTCTTCGTCCCCAACGCTGTGCCCTTCTAATTCCACACCCAGCTAGTACCCGCCCCCAAACACACACACAAACACCAGGTTTCTGTGGGGACATGACCTCTTCAAAAGTGGGCGTGGCTTTTGTAGAAGAGGTAGTGGCCTAATTTTAGGCAGGCCAATGCTCACGCAGCCACGGGTAGTTTAGTCACACCAAGAAATCTGCTGTAACATCTCAGTTCCCATACCTACACACCAACATAAAGAAACAACACAAATCCCCACCATGTGGGTACGAAGAGGAAAAGAGTCCAGAAGCTTCAGTAGGTGCTACTCACCTAAAGGATGTCTCTGAGAAAGAATTCAGATATGAAGTCAAAAACATGTTCAATGAACTCAATGAAACAATCAGACAGATATCCAGTAACATGACAGAAACAATAGAGAAATTATGGGAAGATATGAGAGCACAAATGTCACGAATAAAAGATTCCATAGATGAAATTAAAAAACTCAGTCTGTGCCCTCAACAGTAGAATGACCACAGCTGAAGACAGAATCAGTGAGCTGGAAAATCAGCTGCACCAAGCCAACAGACGATAACAAGCAATGGCAAGAGACCTCAAAATAGCTCTAGAGTGAATCAGAGTCCTAGGAGATGATTCCAAGAGGAAAAACATTAGAATCACTCGAGTACCAGAAGCTCAGGAAAACAATTCAAATGAAAGAGCCACGGTTAAACAAATCATTGCTGAAAAATTGCCAGAGCTTGACAATGCAGCCATTCAGATTCAAGGATCCCAAAGGGTGTCAGGTAAAAGAGATCCTAACAAAAACACTTCAAGACATATCATACTTAGAATGATCGATGCCACTGATAGAGACACAATACTGCAAGCAGCAAGGTCAAAGAAGGAAATCACATACAAAGGAACACCCCTTACATTCACTACAGACCTATCAGAGGAAACCCTCCAGGCCAGAAGGCAATAGTGGGATATAGTGAAAAAAAACTCACTGAAATGAATGCTTCACCAAGAATACTCTATCCAGCTAAACTCTCTTCAAACTCAAAGGAACGGTACACTATGTTTTATATAAACAGCAGCTCAGGAACTTCATAGACTCAAAATCAAACCTAAAAGAAGGGCTAAAGGGGTTACTGTAAAACAAGACAAATCCTACAACAACAGGCCCTTACAGAAAAATGACACAAAACCCCATAACAATAATCTCTTTCAATGTCAATGGTCTAAATTCACCAATTAAGAGACACAGAGTGGAAAAATGGATCCAGAGACAGAACCCAACATTCTGCTGCCTACAAGAAACTCATCTGAACAGTCAGAGCAAACAGAGACTCAAAGTTAAAGGATGGAAAACAATCCTGCAAGCAAACAGCTCCCTCAAAAATGCTGCGTGGTCATACTAGTATCCAACAACATAAATTTCAGGTTGAAAAAGATTAGAAGGGACAGCAAAGTCCATCTTTATTCATCAAGGAATACGTACAACATGAAGAAAACACACTATTTTTTATTTTTTATGAGTGAAATACCATGAGGTACAGTTGTAGATTTACAAATTTTTGTGCTTGGGTTTCGTTTATACAATGATCAAATACCCATCCCTCCACCAGTGCCTATTTTCCACCACCATGGACCCCAGTATCCCTCCCAAACCCACCCCCCCCATTCCACCCTGCCTCTGTGGCAGGGCATTCCCTTTTGTTCTCTCTCCTTTTGGGTGTTGTGATCTGCAAGAGAGGCACTGAGTGGCAATCATGTTCAGTCCATAGTCTACTTTCAACATGTATCTCCCCTCCTGGGAGGATCCTCCAAACACCCTTTATTTGGTGCTCCCTTCTCTATCTGAGCTGCCCTTTCCCCTAGAATGCCTGGCTGGCCTCTAAACCATAAAGTAATCCTCCTGGTACTGATCTCAGCTATCCTTGGATATAAATCTCCTATTCTGTTACTTTATGTCCCCCAGAAAAATGCTTTTTATGTCTATCCCGGTCTTTCTGAGTCATTTCGCTTAGCATGATACTTTCCATGTGGTACCACTTGTATGTAAAATTCATGACTTCATCTTTTCTAACAGCTACATAGTACTCCATTGTGTAGATGTACCAAAGTTTCTTTAACCAGTCATCTGTTCTCGGGCACTCAGGTTTTTTCCAGATTCTGGCTATTGTAAAGAGTGCTGCAATGAACAGACAAGTGCAGATGTCACTTTGACTATAATTTTTTGCCTCTCTGGGATATATTCCCAGGAGTGGTATTGCTGAGTCAAATGGGAGCTCAATTTCTAATTTCTTCAGAATGGTCCATACTATTTTCCAAAAGCGCTGAACCAGTCGGCATTCCCACCAACAGTGAAGGAGTGTCCCTTTCTCGCCACATCCACGCCAGCACTGGTTGCTTTTGTTCTTTTGGATATGGGCCAGTCTCTGAGGTGTGAGATGGTATCTCATTGTGGTTTTGATCTGCATCTCCCTGATGATTAATGATATGGAGCATTTTCTCATGTGCTTTTTTGACATTTGGGTAATCACACTCTTAAATATATACGTACTTAATGAGGGAACAGCTAAATATTTATAACAACTGCTAACAGATTTTAAGGAGAACATGGCTAGCAACACAATAGTAGTGGGAGACTTCAACATCATCTTAGCACCTCTGGATAGTTCAACAAGAACAAAATTCAGCAAGGAAACACTGACTTTGAAATAAGAAATAGAAGAGAGAGGGCTTATAGACCTATAAGGGCCGTACACCCCAAAAAGAAAGAACACATTCTTCTCCAGTGCAAATTGAACATTTTCCAAAATAGACCATGTTCTAGGACACAAAACATACCTCAATAGAATCAGGAAGATAGAAATAGTATCAAAAATCTTTTTAGAGCACGATGCACTGAGAGTAGAAGTGAATCACACACAGAAACCTAGAACCAAATCAAGCACATAAAAATTAAACAACTCAATGTTGAACAATGAGTGGGTCAGGAAGGAATTCAAGGACGAAATCAAAAGATACCTGGAAGCAAATGAGAATGAAGACACAAGCTATCAGAACCTATGCGATGCAGCTAAAGCCGTGTTAAAGGGAAGATTTATAGCTCTGCAGGCATTTCTCAGGAAGGAAGAAAGGGTCCACATAAAAAAACTACCTCCCAGCTCAAGAATTTAGAAAAGAATCAACAAAATGAGCCCAAATCAGGCAGAAAGAAAGAGATCATTAAAATTAGAGCAGATATCAATGACATGAAAACCAAAAAAAAAAATCCGAAAGATCATGAAACCAAGAGCTGGTTCCTCGAGAAAATAAACAAGATAGTAAACAATTAGCAAGACTCACAAACAAAGAGAGAGAGAGAAACCTAATAAACCGAATCAGAAATGAGAAGGGTGATATCACAACAGAAACCAAAGAAATTCAAACGGTCATCAGAGACTACTTTGAAAGTCTGTATGCCACGAACAATGTAGAAGAAACGGATAAATTCCTGGATTTTTATAATCTCCAAAGGCTGAATCAAGAAGATCTAGAGTACATGAACAGACCTATTAACTTCAAGGAAATTGAAACTGTAATCACAAGTCTTCCCAAAAACAAAAGCCCAGGTCCAGATGGATTCACTAGTGAATATTTCCTAACATTTAAAGAGGACCTATTGCCAGTTCTTCTCAAGCTTTTCCAAGAAATTTAAGAAACAAAAACTCTCCAAAACAGTTTCTATGAAGGGCATATCTCTATAGTAACAAAATGAAACAAAGACACAAGACCACAAGAAAAGAAAAGAAAAACTACAAGCCAATAGTCCTGATGAACATGGATGCAAAGATTCTTAACAAAATACTAGTAAATAGATTTCAACAATTCATCAAAAAGACCGTAAACCATGACCAAGTGGGATACATTCTGGGGATGCAGGATGGTTTAAGATTCAGAAATAAGTCAACACAACCCATCATATCAACAAAAGGAAAGATAAAAACCATACAATCATATCAATAGATGCAGAGAAAGCATTTGACAAGATCCATCCCCCGATTATGATGAAAACCCTCGCCAAAATGGGTATAGAGGGGACTTTCCTCAATATAGTTAAAGCCATCTACCACAAGTCTACAGCAAGCATCATCCTCAATGTGGGAAAACTGAGAGCCTTCCCCCTGAGGTCAGGAATGAATCAAGGATGCCCACTCTCTTGAAATAAAGATTAGGCAAGAAAAAGATATTAAGGGCATCCAGGTAGGAAAGGAAGAAATCAAGCTCTCACTATTCGCAGATGTTATGATATTATACTTAGAGAACCCTAAAACCTCTACCAAGAAACTCCTAGAAACAATAGACTTGTATAGTAAAGTTGCAGGCTATAAAATCAATATCCAAAAGTCCATGGCTTTCCTGTAAGCAAATAGTGAGACAGAGAAAGAGACATGAAAAAAACAATCCCGTCCACAACTGTGCCCCAGAAAATCAAGTACCTAGGAATAGCTTAACTAAGTAAGTAAAGGACGTGTACAAAGAAAACTTCAAAATGTTACTTCAGGAAATATAAGGGATACGAGAAAATTGAAAGATATCCCCTGCTCATGGATCGGGAGCATTAACATTGTCAAAATGTCAATACTTCCCAGGCATCGTACAAATTCAAGGCGATCCCTGTTACAATACCCATGACATTCTTCAAAGAAATGGAGCAAACTCTCCTAAAATTTATGATGTATTCGATATACAGAAATATGAATATTAATTCATATTCAGATCTATGAATATGAATTCAAGAATATGAAAATTAATTCATATGAATTTATAGAAGAACCCAAGAATAGCTAAAGCAATTCTTGGGAAAAAGAAAATGGGAGGAATCAATCTCCCTAACTTCAAACTCTACTACAAAGCAGTAATAATTAAAACAGCATGATCCTGGAACAAAGGCAGAGCTGAAGATCAATGGAACAAGGCTGAATATAATGACATCTTCACCCAAACATATGATCATGTAAGCTTTGATAAGGGAACAAGAAATGTGAATTGGAGCAAAGAAAGCCTCTTTATCAAATTGTGCTGGCAAAACTGGATGGCTACATGCAAAAAAAATGGGCTCAGATCTCACCCTAATACTATGAACAAAAGTAAGATCAAAATGGATTAAAGACCTCAACTTCAGACTGGAATCCATAAAGTACATTGAAGACAAAGTTGGCAAAACCCTCCATGATATTGAAGCTAAAGGTATCTTCAAATATATCACCACACTGGTCAAGCAAGTGAAAACAGAGGTAGACAAATGGGACTATCTTAAACTAAGAAGCTTCTGCACCTCAAAAGAAACAGTGACCAAAATACAAAGACAGTCTACAGAATGGAAAAAGATATATTTGCCCAATACATATCTGACAAGTGGTTGATATCAAGAATATACAAAGTACTGGTTGAACTCCACAAGAAGAAAATCTCTAACCCCATCAAAAAATGGGGCGACGAAATGAACAGAAACTTTCTCAAAGAAGACAACTGAATGGCTAAAAGGCACATGAGGAAATGCTCTACATTATTAATCATCAGGGAGATGCAAATCAAAACAACAATGAGATATTATCTCACACCACAGAGACTGACCCACATCCAAAAGAACAAAAGCAACCAGTGCTGGTGCGAATGTGGCGAGAAATGGACCCTCCTTCACTGCTGGTGGGAGTGTGACTGGTTCAACCCTCTTGGAAAATTAGAATAGTATGGACGATTCTCAAAAAATTAGAAATTGAGCTCCCATTTGACCCAGCAATACCACTCCTGGGAATATATCCCAGAGAGGCAAAAAAGTATAGTCATAGTGACATCTGCACTTGTTTGTTTATTGCAGCACTCTTTACAATAGCTAGAATCTGGAAAAAATCTGAGTGCCTGAGAACAGATGAGTGGTTAAAGAAATTTTGGTACATCTACACAATTTAGTACTATGCAGCTGTTAGAAAAGATGAAGTCATGAAATTTACATACAAGTGGTACTACATGGAAAGTATCATGCTAAGCAAAATGAGTGTGAAAGAGAGGGACAGACATAGAAAGATTGCATTCATCTGGGGAACATAAAGTAACAAAATAGGAGGCTAACACCCAAGAATAGCTGAGATAAGTACCAGGAGGTTTACTCTATGTCTTGGAGGCCAGCTGAACATGCTAGGGGAAAGGCAGCTCAGATAGAGAAGGGACCACCAAATAAAGGGTGTTGGGAGCATACTCCCAGGATGGGAGATGCATGCTGAAAGTAGACTGTAGACCAAACATTATTGCCACTCAATGCCTCTTTTGCAAACCACAGCACCCAAAAGGAGAAAGAGCACAAAAGGGAATGCCTTGCCACATAGGCAGGGTATGGGGGGTGGGAGGGATACTGGGATCAGTGGTGGTGGATAATGTGCAATGGTGGATGGATTGGTACTTGATCACTGTATATCTGAAACTCAAGCACAAAAATTTGTAAGTCTACAATTGTACCTCATGGTGTTTCACTAATAAAAATTTTAAAAAACTTATAAAACTTAATGGTAGCACAGCAGTAGGGCGTTTGCCTTGCACGCAGCCAACTATGGCCGACCCGAGTTCGATTCTTCTGCCCCTCTTGGAGAGCCCGGCAAGCTATCAAGAGTATCTCGCCCGCAGGGCAGAGCCTGGCAAGCTCCCCGAGACGTATTAGATATGCCTGACACAGTAACAACAAAGTCTCCAATGGAGACGTTACTGGGCCCGCTCAAGCAAATCCATGATCAATGGGAGGGCCTTTATTTTAATGGTATAAAAACAAATAAACCCATCAAAATTGTAGTTTGTACTCTAGGGGTTCTTAAACCCTATTTCAAAAAGACATTTGTGCTCCTATGTTTATCACAATAGCCAAAATCTGAAGACATACCAAGTATCCCAGAAAAGATGACTGGTTGAGGAAATTTTGGTATATACAAGCAGTGGGATTATTCTCAGCTATAAGAATTGATAAAATAATGCAATATGCCACTATATGGATGTATCTAGATTATCAGGCTAAGTGAAAACAGAAGGACAGAAAAAGAATCACCTCTCTATATGTATGGGATATAACAGTAAGGGAAAAACAAATGTCCAAATGCAACCAAAAATGAGAACTGGTTTACAGAACTAAGTTTTGTACCACAGGGGATAGGATTGGAAAGGCGGAAACACTGTCATAATACTGGAGGGAATAGATTAACAGTATTGAAAATCACAGTGCCTCAAATAAAAAGTTTTAATATGCAAATTTTTTAAATAAATTTAAAAAATGGATTCTGGGGACTGGTGAATCTAGTGTTAGGACACATGCTCTTGATAGAAAAGACATGAGTTCAATCTCCAGCACCACATGGTTTACTGAGCACTGCTAAGAGTGCCTCAAACAACAAACAAAAGCAGAGAATCTGAAATCAATGATTCAATTATAGTTATTTTCTAACTTAAAGTGAAGATGATATTCTTCACTGGTTAAAAATCATATACATAGAAGTATGACACAAATTATGTATATTATTATATTAATATCTCTAGAACCTATTAGGGAAAAATGGCCTCTCACTATTCATTTTTATTATATGCTCTTAACATATGCTTTTAATACTTTGGGTTCTAGTTACTTATTTCCCAATCTACTACTTTACACAAAACCAAACAGCAGTTACTACAGTAGGGATAGTTTCATGTGTGTTCCACCTTTGCAGCTGCATAGATTTTTCCACAAAAAGGATTGCCTATATTTTTCTTAAAGCTTTCATTTTGATATATTAAAGTAATATTTAACAGGGAACTACAAAATTTTATTTTTCACGGCTAGTCCCAAATTGTAACATTACGAGATCCTAAGAAACAAAAAATAACTATAAACTTTATCTTTAACTCTTAATAAGCTCAGAACATGCAAAAAGATTTTCATCATAGTGTTAAGTGAATATTAATAAGAGATAAACAAAGTTATAGTAGAGGACAGGAGACAGTACAGGAGATGCTACAGCCTATGTTTCCCTGAGCACCACTGAGTACAGCCCTGGAGGCCCTAAAGCCTGATGGACATAGAACTAAGTGGGTGGCCCAGGTTTACCTGGCAGTACAAGCCCTGAGTAGCATCATATCCCTCACTGAACTGATAGTCTGGTTGGTTGAGAATCATTGGTAGGGCCTCTGGGTCTTCCAAGCAGTGCTGGGGAACTGCTCCCCTCCCTCTACCCCCACAATGATGAAAAAGAAAAAAGAAAATATCATATGACTACAGTGAAAGTATTAATGTTTTCAAGAAACCCAAGGAAAACATCTACATAAAAACTGTATGCTGGGGGCCACAGAGTTGGAACAGGGCTTAAGGTGTTTGCCTTGTACTAGGCTAAATAAAGTTCAATCCTCTATACTGTTCATATTGTGCCCTGGGCAATGCCAGGAGTGATATTTGAGCACAAAAGCAAGAATAAATCCTGAATGCTGCTGGGTTTGGTTAAAAATAAGAAAACAAAATAAAACAAAAATGTAATATAAATGAAACTATAAATCACCATTAAAAGAAAAAATGCACAAGAATATGAAAACACATCCCCCTAAGTTCAAGGCTTAGAAGGATCAATACTGTTCAGAAATGACAATTCTATACAAAGAACTATATAGATTCAGTGTACCTCCTATAAAAATACTTATGACAATTTTTAGAGACACAGAAAAAATGCTGTTGAAATTTATATAAAGAAATAAGAACTGCAAATAACCAAAGAAACCCTAGGTAAAAAGAAGATGGGAGGCTTATCTTTCCCCCAACTTTATTTTACACTCTAAGACTACACTAATCAAGATAATTATGTTACTGGAAAAAGACTCTCAGAAAAAGGGAATAAATTTGAGAGTCCAGAGACAAATCCTCAGGTATTCAAACAACTAATATTTCTTAAAGGAGCAAAGAGTATGGAATGAACCAATGCTAGCCTATTTAATAAATGGTCTTGGGGAAAACTGGTAAGTCACATGTGAAAATGAACTCAGACACTTTTTATTCAAACTATGCAAAAATGTCAACTGAAAATGGATTAATATATATATTCAGAAATTAATGCATAAATTATGTTGAGGAAAACATTCAGAAGCCTCATGACACTGAATCTAAACGTATTTTCAATGATTCAAGGGTATTGACCAAGCAAAGGAATTCAAAGATAAACAAATAAGATGCATCAAACTAAGAAGCTTCTGCACTTCAAATAAAATGGCGTTCAGTATAAAAAGGCACCCTCTGGACAGGGAAAAAGCATTTGTCCACCATTTATATATGACAAAGGGTTAATATCCAAAATATATAAAACACGTGTAAAACTGAACAAGAAAAGAACAATCAATGTCCAAAAATTCAGAGAAGAGATGAACAGAAACTTCCTCAATGATAGAATATAAATGGCCAATAGGTATAAAAAAATTCTCTGTATCCCTTTTCATCGGGGGAAATGCAAGTAAAACAACAATGAGATATAGCCTCACAACAGGAAAATGACACATATCGTAAAGAATAAAAGCAACTAGTGCATGTGTGGATGTGAGAGAAAGGAACTCTCATCCACTGTAGGTGGGAATGTCATCAACCGGCTTAAGCTTTTTTCAGAAATAATAAAGATGCTTCCCCCCAAAAATTAATCCTCCATATGACTCAGCAATTTCCCTTATTGGCATCTGCCCTAAGGGCCCAAAAATTCTATTCAGAAAAAATAGTTGTGCTCTTATGTTCACCGCAATATCCAAAATCTGGAAACAACCTGTCAAAGAACAGATGATTGGAAAAAACCTATTGTACTTAGATGCAGAAGAATACCACTTAGCCGTAAGAAAAGTCCAACTCATGCAATTTTCTGTCATGTGGTTGGAGTATATCATACTGAGATACTGAGTCAAGTTAGTCAGAATGGAAAAGGAATGATCCCTCTCTATAGACAGACAGAGGGAGAGAGAGAGGGGAGAGAGAGAGAGAGAGAGAGAGAGAGACAGAGACAGAGACAGAGACAGAGACAGAGACAGAGATCTTTTATATAAATAAACATAGTGAGGAAATAACAAATTCCCAAAGCAAAAAGAATCTGAGAACTGGTCTTCATAAGAAAGCTTACAATGACAGGGAATGGGGAGAAGGTGACCCTAGGGTGGAGGTAGGGGAAACTGGGACAATGGTAGTAGAGAAAGAAGTGGACACTGGTGAAGGGTGTGATGTTGGTGGAATGCTGCAGGTATGAAAACATACCATTAATAGCATTTTAAAATCACAGTGTATAAAATTAAAAACATAATAATAATAATTACATATTTTTAAAGTCTACGCTGAGTCCTAAAATTTGTGTCAAGTTTAAGCCTGATGTACATTCTACAATGGTCACAAATCTTCAATTTTCAGTTTTCTTTACTATCAGTTTATAAATTCAACTTCCTATCTATAAATCTAAATCATTACTTCCTGATCTCTAAATGTAATTTATATTGGAAAAAAAAGAGAAACCTGGGTACCAGAAATCCAGTTCAAACACAAATTATGATTGAAAAAAGTCACTGGCTAAAAATCAGCCTAGGAAGAAAGGGTGTTTTCCCTCAAATAACTGAGTCTTGACACAAAGGACTGAATATCAAATTGCCTCTGTAGAGATAACTACTAGCATTTACTTTATTCTCTACTATCTTTAAAGTCAGATCATGGTATTAAGAAAGATAAGATAATAATAGCAATAACAGTACTAGCAGCTAAGATCTATTTGTGCTTAATATATCTCAGTATTTGCTCAATTAAAGCTCACCAAAAAATCTCCATCTTATAGAAATATAAATAAGCAACAATCAACTCTTAATCCAAAATTCTGAGGCTGTGTGGTAAACAAACCATAACATGTGGCAAACAATGCTGTATCTTCAAAGAAAGCTGTGGGAAACAGCCTCTAAGAAGTAGCTTCTTAATACAGCTGAGATTGCATATATTTTAAAGTACATGATTAGGCAAAGTGAGAATAAGTAAAAGACTTTCTAGATACAAGTGACAGATTAAAAATACATGAATCACCAAGGATGACTCTGAATTTTTGGCTTGGACAATTGAGTAGATAGTACTCTAAAAAAATAAAGTGGGAAAAATTGAAAGAGGAAGATGCAGACTTTGGGAAAGTAATTGTTCAATATTGATACAGTACTTTTGTGTAAGATAGACAGCTAAAAGCATGGATCAACATAAAGTCAGCATTCAAAATCAGAGTCAACTCTCTTGCTTCCTTTCATTTTTTTTTCATTTCATCATCCTGTTAATCGTCGATTGACTCGAGCAGGCCCCAGTAACGTCTCTTTCATCCTAGCCCTGAGATTATATTCAGGGCTCTTTAGGAGAATGAGACCCATCATTGTTACTGGTATTTGGCATATTTGGTAGGCCACGGGGAGTTTGCCAGACTCTGCCCTGTGGGCAGGCTACATTCGACAGCCTGCAAGTTTGTCCAAAGTAGGAATGAGATAATAAGATGTTGCGCGGCCGCGAATGCGGCCGCGCGGTTCCGGGATCTGGATTTTATAGTCTCTGAGTCTTGGCCGCTGATGGGATTACACGGCGCCAGGGGGCCAGGTGGTGGGTGTGACCCCCGCCTACTGGAATTTGGAGGATCTGGGTGGAAGATGCTCGACTCCAATTCGCGTAGGCTTGGAGGTCTCGGCCCCGGAACCCGCGTGGCTTTGTCCCTCTGCCAGTACCTTCAGGTGTGCGGAGAGTGGTCT
Source organism: Sorex fumeus (assembly GCF_029834395.1). Lineage (NCBI taxonomy): Eukaryota > Metazoa > Chordata > Mammalia > Eulipotyphla > Soricidae > Sorex > Sorex fumeus. The sequence continues at coordinate 17,209,750 of NW_026606102.1, read as the reverse complement.
CAGCATGGTGGTGGCTGGTCCTGGAGGTCTCCGGCTGCCGTAGCCCTGGCCGGGGCAGGGAGGAAAGCTCAACCCGCTCCCCTCCAAGGGACTCCGGGAAGGAACACCGAGGCGCGGGGGCAGAGACTGCACTGCTCTCATCCGGGATCTGGATTTTATAGTCTCTGAGTCTTGGCCGCTGATGGGATTACACGGCGCCAGGGGGCCAGGTGGTGGGTGTGACCCCCGCCTACTGGAATTTGGAGGATCTGGGTGGAAGATGCTCGACTCCAATTCGAGTAGGCTTGGAGGTCTCGGCCCCGGAACCCGCGTGGCTTTGTCCCTCTGCCAGTACCTTCAGGTGTGCGGAGAGTGGTCTCAGCATGGTGGTGGCTGGTCCTGGAGGTCTCCGGCTGCCGTAGCCCTGGCCGGGGCGGGGAGGAAAGCTCAACCCGCTCCCCTCCAAGGGACTCCGGGAAGGAACACCGAGGCGCGGGGGCAGAGACTGCACTGCTCTCATCCGGGATCTGGATCTTGCTTCCTTACACTACAATAAGCTATAAGTAAGTTTTCTGAAAGCCAAAGTAAACACAAAAGTATGATAATTTCTGAGGTCCATTCTAAGTTTAAAATGGAGAAATATAAGAATTTCTTGTAGCTCATCTGGTTCGACTCCAAAGCTTTCTCCAAACATTCACAAATCAAAGCCTATGAAAGCTACAGTGCCTTTTACTCATGGTTTTGTTGCTTTTGTTCTGCCAAAGCAAGACTTAGACTACCCATGAAACTAAGCATAAAATTTAAATATCAATCCCTCATTTATTTGGCAGCAGATCAGCCAAACAACCCCCAAATTTTTTTTAACAGCCCAAAAATTTAAGACTCATCGAGCCTGAGATGTTCTGTTCCCAGTACTGAAAGTTTCATTTGCATAAATATCTTTTTCACTTTCTACATCTGTTTTTTATTTATATTGCAACAGCAATATTTATAAGTTTTTGTCACAATAAGTTTATAGTCTAAATTTTGGGTTTTTAATTGTTTAGTTCTTAAAAACTGCAGAGTTGTAAATCTGTACAAAATTTTCAATGTGAAACTCACATGAGAATTTTTCTTATAAAAAATAACCATGTCATGTCACATCATATAATGGTGACATCGAAGTAAAACCTATATGAAAATATAACTATGCTACTCTTATAACCACTTTCATAATTTTAATATAATACAAAGATATATCTTGCCTTATGTAATTTGGTACCAGTAATAAGGTTTGATGTTTTTTCCCACATATTTGACTATTAAATTAAAAGTTTTGGTTATTACACCAGGTTTATGATCCTTAAATAAAATGAGGTTTTTCCTATACAAAATTAACCTTAAGAACCAAATCAAGTCACATGTTTTCTTTATAACTTTTCTTTATCTATCGTTGACCTGCATCCAACTAAATTTATCTAGAGTGATCCCTGAGTGTAGAGCCAGAAATAAGCCCTGAGCACTACTAGAGTGGATTTATCTCTCAAAAAATTGAGGACCAAAGCTACTCTTAGAATATAATTCCCAGATGACAGCAAATAGCAGATTTCAAATATGAATAAATGACAATGAAGATTATTTTCAACTCTGAAATTTTTGACGATTAATTTTTTTAAACTATAAGGCATGTATGCCTTACAAGTGCCCAACATGGCCAACCCGAGTTCGATTACTCCGCCCCTCTCGGAGAGCCCGGCAAGCTACCGAGAGTATCTCGCCCGCACGGCAGAGCCTGGCAAGCTACCTGTGACGTATTCGATATGCCAAACACAGTAACAACAAGTCTCATGATGGACACGTTACTGGACCCGCTGGAGCAAATCGATGAACAACGGGAGGACCGTGACTGTGACCGTGATAAGGCATGTAAAACTTTGACAATATAGTCATGCTAAAACTAAGAAAATTAGAAGTGCAGGATAGTATTCTTAATTAAATAAATGATCTATTTAAATACATACAAATTATATGTAACATCATATTTTGTAGTGAAGGATAAATGTGTTCCTCTAAAATTAAAGCTACCTTAATACACATACTCAACACTGTACTGCAAGTCATAGCCAGTGGATATATTGTGAGACTTGTTACTGTTTTTGGCATATCGAATACGCCGTGGGGATCATGCCAGGCTCCGCCGTGCGGGCGAGATACTCTTGGTAGCTTGCCGGGCTCTCCAAAAGGTTTGGAGGAATCAAACCCAGGTCAATCACGTGTAAGGCAAACGCCCTATCCGTTGTGCTATCGCTCCAGACCCTCTTGTTCCATAGACACTACCTAAATGAGTGGGAGCTCAAATGCATAAATTAAACAAGTAAATCCAGCACACAATTCACACCATATATATTGATTTTATATTTTTCAAATTGGCTTTTACTGAGGTATCATATTTTATAAGTATTGATATTATTATTTTATACTTGAGTACTACAATAACATCCCCATCAGAAAGTAAACTTGCTCCCCCTTTACCCAAAAGTCGTTCCTCACTGTTTAAACTTGTATGTTCAAAGTTCTATTGACTATATCTCAATATTTGTTTCCATTGAGAATTGGTGAATCATTCTTTCTTTATATAAGCATAGAAGGAAAGTATCCAATATTTTTATTTTAATTTCTGACACTTTACTTGCAATGACACCTCCAATTTTATCTGAGTTGCAAAGAACTGAAATTTTTTTCTCATAAAAGAATAGTATTCCATTGTGCATACAGACTACAATTTCTTTATTCACTCATTTGTTGAGTGCTTAAGTTGTTTCCATATCTTGGCTAATGCCAGTAATGCTTCAATGTATAAGGGTGCAAATGTTTTTTAGAATGAATGTTTTTGTATCCTTGAGGTAGATGCCCAGTGTGGAATTACTGTGTCACACAGAAGTTATGTCCTTAATTTTGTCTTGTTTGCTTGTTTGTTTGTTTGGGGACAATACACTATAGTGCTCAGGGTTTACTCCTGGCTCTAGAATTTTGAACTCAAGGACACTCCAGGCAGGGCTTAGCATCCACATGGGGTGAAAGCTCATGTTGGATGCATACAAGGCAAGCTCCATATCTGCTTCACTACCACTCTGGCCACATATTCTTGATTTCTTTGAAAAGTCATTAACTGTGTTAAAACCTAAACCAGGATATAGTCCCACAAACAGTGAATGAGATTTCCTTTCTTTATCATATCCCTGGTAGTATGTATTGCTTTTAAACTCTTTGATACAGATCATTCTCTCTTCTGTAAAGTGAGATCTCACTGTTGTTTGATATGCACTTTCCTGATAATCAGTGATGAAAACATTTTCATGTATCTACTGGCCATCTTAGTAATGGTCTGTTGATCCTTCCCCATTTTTGAGAGGGTTTTATATGTACCATGAATATCAGCCCTTTCCTAAGTGTGAATATTTTTTCCCATTCAGTAGGGTGTGTTTTTATTTTAGGCCATTGTTTCTTTCTCAGTGCAGAAGATTTTAGTTTTGATGTAGTGCTATTTATTTATGATTTTATTTTGGAAAATGGAGTTATAGCATTGAAGAGTTCTTTGAAGTCAAGATATTGGAGCATCCTACCTATGTTTTCCACAATGTATATTATAGAGAGAGGCTTGAAATCAAGGTATTTAATTGGTTTTGAATTCATCTTCCAGCATGAGATAGGAGCCATACTTTAATTTTTCTTAATGTGTCTAATAAGTTTTCCAAGCAACCTTTGCTGAAAAAGCTGTCTTAATTCTAGTTCATGCGCCTAGCTGCTTTGCTATAAATTTACTATCCTTACATTTGAGAGTTTATCTCTAAGCTCTCAATTCTATGCATTTATAAATCAGTATTTGTTCCATAACTACACAGCTTTGCTTACCAGATCATTATTTAAGCTTTTCTGGGAATTTTACAGATCCATACAACTTTTAGAAGTATGTGTTCTGTGTTCTTGAAGAACACCATATATCATAAGAATCAGCAAAATTAAAATGAACATATTACCCAAAGTAATATACAGAGGCAACTAAAACTGATTTTAAGTGAAACTTATTTCTAACCATTAAACTTAAAACCATGAAATTTCAGGAAAAACACTTCTGTGCACTGAGCGAAAAAAGCTTTATTAAAATTAATATCAAAAAATGTGAAATAAAATAATAAACTAGAATTGAAGAGAGAGTACAGCAGGTAACAGGTCTGCCTTGAACATGACTGAGCAGGATTAGATTTCCTGCATCCTCAAGCCTGTCTAGAGTGATCCCTGAGTGGAGAGCTAGGGGTAAACCCTGAGGACAACAGGGTGTAGCTCAGAACAAAAAAGAAAAAAACTTTCAGTTAAAAGAATAAAACAATGAACCAGACTGGAAGATTAATTCAAATGCCCAGGATAAATGACTTATATCCAAATACATATAAGTACTCTCAAAACTTAATATAACAAAAATACAATCCAATTTAAAACACTAACAATTATTCTGAAGAGATACTTCACCGAAGAATATAAACAACAGCAAACAGTCACATGAAAACATGTACAGAATGATCTGTCATTAAGGAAAAACAAATTAAGAATCAACATGAGTTCCAATTACTTTTTTAAAAATGTCTGCAATGAAAAATACTGACAATATCAAGTAATGACAAATATAAAAAGCAACAAGGGTCTTCAAATATTTCTGATGTAAATGTAAACTAATAGTGATATGGAAATATTAGCAATTACTTATAAATTTTAACATATATTATATTTCCAAGCAGTTTTATGGAGTGATGAGCCCATCCAAAGTGACCTTATTTCTGAAAGATAGTTACCAGTATGCCTTTAATTAATGAACAACTAATTTATACCACATTATGTTTACATGTAAATGGTCAAATAAAACTACACATTTACATTAGGAAAAAAAGAAAAAAAATATTTTGGGGGCCATTGAGATAATGCAATGGGTAGAGGACTTTCAGTGCACATACGCAACCCAGGTTTGATCACCTGCACCACATATGGTAACCCTCCCCCAGACCTGTCAGGTGTGATCTAAGAACAGAGCCATAAGTAAGTCCTGACCTCATGTGGTATGGTCCAAAATCAAACAAAAAATTTAAAATAAATCTAGAAGAGCCATATGCTAATGCTCATATTTTTCTTACTATACTACATCTCATATAATGACTGTCCCTGAATATCTAAATAAAAGAAATGTTTTTCATATGCCAGTTCATTTGAGAGAGATTTGTCTCTCATTTTCAAATTGCTAAAATAATTTTTTTTACTGTCTATGGGCATATCCTCCTGAATAAGCCTGATCTTTTCTGTGAGTTGCCATCCCCCTACTCCACTGTAATTCCATTAAACTTCATCTAGTTACTCTCAGTAATATTTACTGGCTTATAAAAATAATTTTAGCCAAAGGAAAAACTTAAATTTTCTTTCATTCGTGCTACTGTAATAACCAATGCTGCTCTTTTCAGCTTACTCACAATAGAACACTAATTACAAAGCCAAGAAAATTATATTGATAGATAACTTTTGTCTTTCTGCTAACTTTAAAATGAATGTTTTCAGTTTAACCTACATAAAATATTTGCTCTTGATTATTTATCTTCTTTTTTTTAATAGAGAAACTCATTTGTCCTAGTTTATTATAAGTCTTAGTTTAAATAGGTGTTAAGTATAAGCCAGTTTTTGCAAAAGAAACAGTGACCAAAATACAGAGAGAGCCCACTGAATGGGAAAAAATATTTACCCAATAGCCATCAATAAAGGGTTATTATCCAGAATATGCAAGACATTAGTAGAACTGCACAAGAATAAAACCTCCAACCCCACCAAAAAATGGGGAGAAGAAATGAAGAGAAACTTCTTCAAAAAAGAAATACTAATTGCCAAATGGCACATGAAAAAAATGCTCTACATCACTAATCATCAGGGAGATGCAAATTAAAACAACAATGAGATTCAACTTATGCCAAAGAGACTGGCACTCATCAAAAAGAACAAAAACAACCAGTGCTGGTGCGGATGTGGGGAGAATGGGAATCTTTCATTGTTGGTGGATATGCCAACTGGTTCAGCTAAATGGGCATTCCTCAAAAAACTAACACTTGAGCTTCCATCTGACCCAGCAGTACCACTTCTGGAAACATATCCCAGGGATGCAAAAAAGCAAAATAGAAATGACACCTGCACCTGTACATTCATTGCAGCACTGTTCACAATAGCCAGAATCTGTAAATAACCCAAGTGCCTGAGAACAGATAACTGGTTAAAGAAACTTTGGTACATCTACACAATGGAATACTATACAGCTGTTAGGAAAGATGAAGTCATGAAATTCGCTTATAACTAAATGGACATGGAGAGTATCATGCTAAGTAAAATGAGTCAGAAAGAGAGGGATAGACTTAGAATAACTCATTTGTGGAATATAAAATAGCATAATGGGAGACTAATGCCCAAGGACAGTAGAGACAAGGGCCCGGAAGATTGCTCCATGGTTGGAAGCCTGTCTTATGAGCTGGGGGGAGGCAGCAGCTGGAATAGAGAAGGGATCACTAAGTCAATGATGGTTGGTGGGATTTCTAAGGATGGGAGATGTGTGCTGAAAGAAGATAAAGGACAAAACATAATAGACTCTCAGTATCTGTACTGCAAACCACAATGCCCAAAAGTAGAGAGAGAAAACTGTCTGCCATAGAGGCAGGGGGCGGGGTTGGGTGGAGGTGGCGGGAGGAATACTGGGGTTGCACTGGTGTTGGAAACTGTACAGTGGTGGAACAATGAGTATTTGGTCATTGCATGACTGAAACTTAGTTAACAAAGCTTTTTAACTAACTATATCTAGAGTAATTCAATAAAAAAATGTATAAGCTGTTTTTTTTTCACCTATTGAGATAATCTGAGAGAAAACACAATGAAAAGTAAATTCTGAAGAAAGAAAATAAGTTCCAAAATTCAGATAGAAAAACATGTATAATGTAACTATGGCAAAAGGTTTACAATAATCTCTTTTGGTAGTGGGCTCATGAGTTCAATTTTTGTTTGTTTGCTTATTTGTTTCTTCTATAAATATTCCTAGGGCTGGAGCAATAGCACAGTAGGTAGGGCATTTGCCTAGCAAGTGGCCAACATGGTCGACCCGAGTTTGATTCCTCTGCCACTCTCAGAGAGCCCAGCATGCTACCTACCGAGAGTATCTCGACCGCAGGACAAAGCTTGGCAAGCTACCTGTGACATATTCGATATGCTAAACACAGTAACAATTGTCACAATGGAGACGTTACTGGGCCCGCTCCAGCAAATCGATGAACAATGGGAGAACAGTGATAAATATTCCTATTCTTCAGTTTTCCACAGTAGTTTTTCCAGTATTTGTGCAGTGGTACAAATCCTATCTTTACTATTTAATAATTATGGTATCTTAATTCAATTGTCTTGTTGTATCTTACTTTCCTTCATTTTACATTGTCTCAATGAATTTTCATAATACCCACATGAAATAGTTTTATCTTTAACTTATAAGTTAAAAAACTCTTAACTACCAAAAGATTAATGGATCAATGGTAAAATAATTCATTAGCACGAGTAAGGATATAAATTAAAATTTATTTAAATTTATATGTTATTTTTACTAAATACACTGCTTCTGTGAGCAGGACAAAGTTTCACTGAATTGTCATTGTATTCCTGAAATCTGCAGAACAAAGGCTGTAAAGCAGTAAGCATTCTTAGAATTTTCAAGTCTAATTCAAGGAAGTAAAATGGTGAGTATAAATATATAGATATATGCTGTGTTTAAATGTTATTTCAATGTTAAAAAATATCTTTTAAAAAATTCCCATCAAATCCTTCAGAGTATAATTTTTTGTCAGACCCAGATAAAATAGGAATGAAAAACATAGGTAAAAGTAATAATAAATGAGTGTGCTTTGCAGTTTCATTTTTATTACCCTAACTTATTCCTTTAGAACTAGATTCATGAAATACTGTATCATAGGCCATTTATTTGTGTGGAAATTTAAAGGTAAGAAAAAGGAAAAAACTTATTCTGAATGCATGAATATATGAATTCCGAAAACAATTCAAGGCATGAAATTCAAGGCAAAACATTCTACCCCAATGACAGAACAGCAAAATAGTATAAATTCTCTGAGTAGCAATTTAGAAATGTTTATCAATGAGACTTTAAAATATTCACTTCCCCCCCCCATCAATTCCTATTATAGGAATTTACCCTAAGAAATTTAGGTACCATTTCAAACATAAAGATATACCCCACAGTGTAATGTGTAAAGGAGAGTAGAAAAAACTTTATATTCAAGAGTAAGGAGATTGATCAATAAAAAATAGCCAAGATTAAAAACGTTTTTTTGGCTGATATTCAAATTTAATGACAAATGACAAATAATAAACAGCTAACTTTTCCCTTGCACTTTTGTGATGCATATAGATGCATGCTTATATTACTAGAGACGTCATGTTTATTTGCATTTTTAAAGTTAAGCCATATAACTAAATTAATTTGATTTTTTTATTTTGACTTTAATATTTAGGTTCCTGAAAGTAAAACATAAAAATATATGTACAGTACAAATTTACCTAGATTCCAAATATAAACTAGAAAATAAATAAAAAAAATAATATGCCTAAAGTTATTAAGTTAAGTATACTGTTTTCTAGGTAGTAAGATTATGGGCTTATATGTATGTATTTCCTCTGCTTCAAATTATTATATTTTCCAAATTTACAACACTGAGCACCAGCTACTTTTAAAATAAGAAGAAAATACAGTCAAAGAAAAAAAAAAGAAAAAAGGAAACAAGAAGTTTTAATAGTCTAAGTATATCATTTTATTTTCTTATTGAATGATATTTTCTCTGAGAATTTAAATATGAAGGTTTGCTTTTATAACACAAATATTCTGATGCATAAATAATACAATTCTACATAAAAATTTAATATAAGATTTTCAGATAGAAAGCTATTTTTCAATAAAGGTACTATCATGTTTAGTTTTTATAGGCTCCCACAACAGCACTATTTGAAATTTACTTTGAGAGTTGATATACTAGTCCTAAAATATACCACCTTATATTCCAAACTTTTAGCACTTTCTAAAAATATGAATTAAAATAACCCAAAAGCAAGACCTGTTTATATATTATATTTAAAGCTGCAATTTTCAACATTTATTTAACAGAGTCAGGCTATGAATGATTAATATTTCTTTTGCCCACTAGTATCAACCCCTAAATAAGGTTCCTGACTAGATTACATTCATGCAGGTCTCATTTTCACGGAAATTGGAGAGATAAAGAAAGATTATAGGAAAAGACATTATAAAAACAGACCTCACAAGTCAAACCTAATAGTAAAATCACTCTTTTTCATGTAGGCAACCATGAAAACAAATATCCTGTGAGCTAAAGATATATTGTATCTTTTCAGGAGATCTATATTCCTTCTTCAGACAGATTTCCATAACTATATAATATGATTACAGCTGATGAAAGACCACAGAAAAAGCATGATAAAACATCAGACTCAGGAAACCAGATAAACATGCTCATGATTTCTAATTGTAATGAGAGTATGATAACACTGGATATGAAGATAGAACCCAGAGAATCAGCAAATATTGCTTCTTCCAATTCAAAATAAAAACACTTACAAAACACTGTCAACCCAATTATTAATCTAGTTCCATAGAAACTTCATATTACTTGTTTATTAAATTCATAAAGACAACAATTGGCTATTTGACTTTAATATGTGGTACGAAAGTTATGACTCTAGAGAAACTTTTTTGGTTTTGTTTTTGGGCCATAGTCAGTGGTGTTCAGGGCTTACTCCTGGCTTTTTGCTCAAGGATTATTCTTAGCAAGTTTCAGGATCCAACTGGGGTCAGGGCACTATGTCAGGTAAGCAACTTACCCTCGATGCAATCTCTCTGGCCCATGGAAACATTTTAAACAGTAAAAGAAGACATCTTTAACCAACATAGAAGAGGAAATAACAAGAAATAGTGAAATGCATGAGAAACTTGTTGAAAACACTATACTGGAGAAAACTTAAGAACCACATTTTCTCTCTAGTCATCTTACCTGCAACTATTCCTCGTGATCATAGAGCTATAGATAGTTATTCTTCATATAAAAATTATAGTGAAATAAAAACTAGGTTAGGAATTTTTTTATTATTTTTTATTAGTGAAACACCACGAGGTACAGTTATTTTTGTGCTTGGGTTTCAGTTATACAATGATCAAGTACCCATCCCTCCACCAGCACCCATTCTCCACCACTACAGGTCCCAGCAACCGTCCCACACCCCATGTCCCCCATCCCACCCTGCCTCTGTGGCAGGGCATTCCCTTTTGTTCTCTCTCTCTCCTTTTGGGTGCCATGGTTTGCCAGAGAGGCATTGAGTGGCAATCAAGTTTGGTCTATAGTCTACTTTCAGTATGCTTCTCCCATCCTGAGAGGATCCTCCCAACACCCTTTATTTGGTGCTCCCTTCTCTATCTGAGCTCCCATTTCCCCTAACACGTGTGGCTGGCCTCCAAGTCATGGAGCAAAATTCCTGGTACTAGTCTCGGTCACCCCTGGGTGTTAGTCCCCCATTATGTTACTTTATGTTTCCCAGATGAATGAAATCTTTCTGTGTCTATCCCTCTCTTTCTGACTCATTTCACTTAACATGATACTTTCCATGTAGTACCACTTGTATGTAAATTTTATGACTTCAACTTTTCTGACAGCTAGTACTCCACTGTGTAAATGTACCAAAGTTTCTTTAACCAGTCATCTGTTCTCAGGCACTCAGGTTGTTTCCAGATTCTGGCTATTGTAGAGTGCTGCAATGAACAAACAAGTGCAGATGTCACTTCGACTATACTTTTTTGCCTCTCTGGGATATATTCCCAGGAGTGGTATTGCTGGGTCAAATGGGAGCTAAAATTCTAATTTTTTGAGAATCGTCCATACTGTTTTCCAAAAGGGTTGAACAGTCAACATTCCCACCAGCAGTGAAGGAGGGTCCCTTTCTCGCCACATCCGCGCCAGCACTGGTTGCTTTTCTTGTTTTGGATGTGGGCCAGTCTCTGTGGTGTGAAATGATATCTCATTGTAGTTTTGATCTGTATCTCCCTGATGATTAATGATGGAGAGCATTTTCTCATGTGCCTTTTAGCCATTCGGATTTCTTTTTTGCGAAAGTTTCTGTTCATTTAGTTGCCGCATTTTTTGATGGGGTTGGGTGTTTTCTTCTTGTGGAGTTCAACCAGTACCTTGTATATCCTTGATATCAACCCCTTGTCAGATGTGTATTTGGTGAATATCCTTTCCCATTCTGTAGACTGTCTTTGTATTTTGGTCACTGTTTCTTTTGAGGTACAGAAGCTTCTTAGTTTAAGATAGTCCCATTTGTCTATCTGTTTTCACTTGCTTGGCCAGTGGCGTGACATCTTTGAAGATACCATTAGCTTCAATATCATGGAGGGTTTTGCCAACTTTGTCTTCAATGAATTTTATGGATTCCGGTCTGATGTTGAGGTCTTTAATCCATTTTGATCTTATTTTTCTACATGACATTAGGCAGAGATCTGAGCCCACTTTTTTGCATGTAGCCGTCCAGTTTTGCCAGCAAAATTTTTTAAAGAGACTTTCCCTGGTCCACTTCACTTTTCTTGCCCTCTTATCAAAGATTAGATGATCATATGCTTGGGGGGATATGTCAGTATATTCAACCCTGTTCCATTGGTCTACAGCTCTGCCATTGTTCCAGTACTATGCTGTTTAAATTATTACTGCTTTGTTGTAGATTTGTAGTAGGTTTGCTCCATTTCTTTGAAGAATGTCATGGGTATCATAATAGGGATCGCATTGAATTTGTACAGTGCTTTGGGAAGTATTGCCATTTTGACAATGTTAATTATCCTGATCAATGAAAAGGGTATATTTTTCCATTTCCTCATGTCCTCTTTTATTTCCTTATTTCATTTTGTAGTTTTCTTTGTACAAGTTCTTTACTTCCTTAGTTAAGCTGATACCTAGGTACTTGATTTTCTGGGGCCCAACTATGAACTTGTTTTCTTCATGTTATTTTCTTCTCTTTCACTATTAGCATATAGGAAAGCCATGGATTTTTGGGTATTGATTTTATAGCCTGCAACTTTACTATACAAGTCTCTTGTTTCTAGGAGTTTGTTGGTACATTTACACAATGGAGTACTATGTAGCTGTTAGAAAAGATGAAGTCATGAAATTTACATACAAGTGGTACTACATGGAAAGTATAATGTTAAGCAAAGTGAGTCAGAAAGAGAGGGATAGACACAGAAAGATTGCATTCATGTGGGGAACATAAAGTAACATAATGGGAGACTAACAGCCAGGTGTGGCCGAGACTAGTACCAGGAATTTTGTTCCATGACTTGGAGACTAGCCACACGTGCTAGGGGAAAAGGGAGCTCAGATAGAGAAGGGGGCACCAAATAAAGGATGTTGGGAGGATCCTCTCAGGATGGGAGAAGCATGCTGAAAGTAGACTATAGACCAAACATAAATGCCACTCAATGCCTCTTTTGCAAACTACAACACCCAATAAGAGAGAGAGAACAAAAGGGAATGCCCTGCCACAGAGGCAGCGTGGGATGAGTGTATGGGGGTGGGAGGGATACTGGGACCCGTGGTGATGGAAAATGGGCATTGGTGGAGGGGTTGATCATTGTATAACTGAAACCCAAGCACAAATATTTGTAAGTCTATAACTGTACCTCATGGTGTTTCACTAATAATAAATAAATAAATAAATAAATAAACACATGTCAACCAAAAATAAATACTTTATTCTACGAGTTGATGCCTATGATAACTTATAAAACTAAATTTGCTCAGCATATATTTGTACAATACCAACGTCAATTAGGTAAACATTTCATAAGTCAGTCCTAAGAAATAATATGAATAAGAAATGTTGGGAGAGATCTCGTTAAAGTAGCACCAGAGGACATTTCTTGATTCTCTGCAGAGAAATAATTAGTAACTTAGCCAAGGGACTGGATATATAGTAGCACAGAAGGTAAGAAAAAAAAGTAGAATGCAAACAATCTTAAGGGGAAATAAATTGTTACAGATATATACCTATAGTTTGCTGCAGGTTGACTTTAGGTTGACTTGCGACCACTCACTACTTTGGGACTATTCTGAGCAATATCACAGCACATAGGGCACTTGCATTGCATGAGGCCAACCAGGCCAACCCAAGTTTGATTCCTCCGCCCTCTCGGAGAGCCTGGCAAGCTACCGAGAGTATCTAACTGGCATTGCAAAACCTGGCAAGCTACAGGTGACATACTCAATATGCCAAACACAGTAACAAGTCTCACAATGGAGACATTACTGGGCCCACTCAAGCAAATCGATGAACAACAGTAGTACAGTGCTACAGTGCTACATATATCTAGATCTGGGCTGGAGCGATAGCTCAGCGGGTATGGCATTTACCTTGCACGCAGCCAACCCAGTTTCGATTCCTCTGTCCCTCTCAGAGAGCCCAGCAATCTACCAAGAGTATTACGTCCACATGGCAGAGTCTGGCAAGCTCCCCGTAGCGCATTCAATATGCCAAAAACAGTAACAGTAAGTCTCACAATGGAGACATTACTGGTGTCCACTCAAGCAAATCGATGAACAATGGAAGGACAGTGCTACAGTGCTATCTATCTATCTATCTATCTATCTATCTATCTATCTATCTATAAACACACACACAGACACACACACAAGGCTCAATCTTTAACATGTTACTAATCTCTTATAGAAGGGCTTAATGGCTTTTGGGTGAAATACAACAATCTTCACACATTTCTTTCCTCTAAGAAACCTTTTCTGGATAATTTTTAGCAGATTATTCCTAAAAAACAATACAAAATAAATTATTTTGGTTCTGCTTTGGGGGCAGGTTTTGGTGTTCAGGATAGAAATATGGTGTTTGGAAAGTGCAATGGTGGTGGAATTGGTGTTATAATATTAAATGTAATCAAATATCGTGAACTTTATAAAAATAAAATAAATTTTAAGAAAAGAACCACAAGTTACTGACTTAAAACAGAAGCCCCAGCAAAAGAATGAGAGATGATATTTTTACCTAAGGATAGCAGAAATAACGCAAGGCTTCCAGATTTGGAGGGTCAAGTCTCAGTCTACTGCAAATATGACTAAGGTCTCCTGTTTATGAGGTAAACTCTCAAAACTAAGTTAAACAGACTTAGGAAAATGCATTTTGAGGATTATTCATTGTCTTCATAAAACAATAGGATCAAGTAAATTCCTTTAAATAAAGTATAAGTTTAATTATAGTGGTTGGAGGGGAAGAATATTATTACTATTACTGTAAAAAACTTAAAAAGCAATTTTGTAATGGGAGATTAAGTAAAACCAAGAAGTAAAAGAACTAAAGTTTGCCTTAGAATGCTGAACTATGGTGTTTAACTTCTCCCCACCTCCCATCACTTGTTCTAAAATACTGAGATTAAAATATATTTAGTTAACAATATTCAGTGAAGCTCCCACAGAAGATTAACTCCTTCCAGTTAGTCTCTGAACTTCAGTATACATTATATACATACAACGCTTTATTTGTGATGTAAGAATCAAGAAAATCCTTAGTAGTGTGAAGTGACTCAATTCCCCCACCCCCTCTGCTAAAGTGTATGTGCCAGGAAAAGAATTCTGTCAAGGAAGACCATAGTCCTTAATTCTAGACATTGATCACTGCATAACATCAGAATACAGATACATTTGAGAAAATGGAGAGGAACCAGAAACTAGGTGAAGGAGCAAATAGGTCAAATTTTAAAAAAAAGAAAGCAAACAAATTCCTCACTTTTCACCAAATCTCTTAGTAAGATATGATCTTGAGAGAAGATGTTAGGCTACAAGGCTAGGGTTTCATTTGCTTAAAAGAATCATACCAATATTTGTACTAGTTTATGCAAAGTCTTCCATGATCTACTGTTTCAATGTAACACAATAATAACTGGTTTCTCAAAGACATATTTTATTAATGCTTGAAGCATATTTTATTCTATTTTTATATTTTTTCTATATTTATCAATATATTTTCTTAAGATTTGGATAGAATCATAAAAGCACATTATAAAATAATAACAGAAAATCCTGACAAATTATTAAGATTAAAATAAAAATTACTACATATAGACATGAGCAAAAAGTTTTCCAGAGTTATTATTAAGTGCTGTAAATTGGCTGTGAATTCTCTAGCAGCAACATCAAAGGTAAAATAGGATTATGTATTAGAATCATATTGTTTTTAAGATGGTGACCACACGACATCTTATGGCGGCCTCGTGACATCTTATGATCTCATTCCTACTTTGGACAAACTGGCAGGCTACCGAATGTAACCTGCCCACACGGGAGAGTCTGGTAAACTCCCTGTGGCATACCCAATATGCCAAATACCAGTAACAATGATGGGTCTCATTCTCCAAACCCTGAAAGAGCCTTGAATATGGCACTTTTTAAAATCTCAGGGCTAGGATGAAGGAGACATTACTGGGGCCTGCTCAAGGCAATCGACGAACTACAGGATGGCCGTGATCATGATCGTGTTTTTAAGATATATAGACATTCTGTTGTATAGAAGACATACCTTTACCATAACTGAGGTATGTAAGAAATTTTTCTTTCAGTACTTAAAAAATAAAGAATATTGGGCTGGAGAGATAGCACAGCAGGTAGAGCATTTGCCTTGCACACGGCCAACCTGGGTTCGATTCCCATCATCCCATATGGTCCCCTGAGCACCGCCAGGAGTAACTCCTGAGTGCAGAGCTAGGAGTAACCCCTGTGCATCGCCAGGTGTGACCCAAAGAGAAATAAATAAATAAATAAATAAAATTAAAATAAAGAATATTTTAAAAAGTAACACAGAAATAACCTCTCTGTATAGGAGAATAAATAAATAAATATTAAATAAATAAATAAAATTAAAATAAAGAATATTTTAAAAAGTAACACAGAAATAACCTCTCTGTATACATATAGGAAACCGTCACTGAAACTGCCCCTCAGAATGTGTCACTCTAGAAAGCAGAACACATTATGCAAATTTTCAATTAGCAAAGAATATATATTACATTAAAAGAATATACATAAAATATATATACATTCAAAGAATATACATAAAATGAATAGCATTATACATTTTTATACTTCTTGAAATTAAATTAGATTATAGCTATACCATATATTCCTTATATGGTGATTATTTCAACATTCCTACAATTCCAAAAGATGTAGTTATCCAATAAAAAATCACATTGAAAATATCCAATTTCTCTCACCTGTGATTCTTTCACGTTTTCAACAGTAAAGTTGAACCAAACTCGAAAGCGTGGATTACAGGTATCTGGACGAATGAACAGATCATACTCAAACTCAGAGACCTGGTCTACTCGCCCAAGGTTACCTGGCAATAAAAATTACAAGTGTTAATAGATGTTCATACAGCTCAATGGTAAATATATTTACATATTATAAGAGCAGTAACAGTGACAGTTGTTAACCTTTAGTAGTTGTTGGTTCAGCATTCACAATCTATATGGCTTCCAACTCTGAAAGCAACAATAGGAGCAGTGGTTATGTTCAGCTGGTCCACACTGTGGTGTGAACAGTCCTTTTCAGTCCTCATGATCTAACAGATATATTTTTCATACAAGTGTCTTTAACAAATTAGGATACTATATGTTACATGTGGCAAGACACAATAAAACAAAACTGAATCAACAACAAACCAGATTTTATAAAAAAAAATCATGATAATAGCTTATGTGCTTTATATCAAACTTTGTCATATATAAAATACCTATATACTTGAACTATTTGATCTACATTGCTTTTACAAAGATGCAGCTTTATCTGTGTTTGGTATATTTCCAAAATACCAGAACACAGTAAATATTATGAACAATGAGGTTTTAAACAAAAATTAGTAGTAGCTATTATGAATGATGATAAATTCAAAAACAATAATAAAATTCATTCATATTTTTCTCTACCAACAGAACAATTTTCAAAAGTGAAGAAACAGGTGTGACTTCTTTCTCTTGCATTATTCTAATACTGTAATGAGCAGTGAATTGTCCAAAATGTTAACAAAAGAATGAGACTCAACAAAGGTATAATTAATTCCCAAGCCACATAATCAAACTAAAGAGGTATACAGATGACTACACACAATAATAAAAAACTTATGACAAATCAGTACTGAATTATAGTTGAAACATGCTATATTATCATACTTTAAGTGGAATTCTAATGTGTGTTTCTCCAAATTATCAATCAAAATTAAACTTTAACTTTACAGTACAAACTTTACTTTCTTTAGTGTGGTGGACAGTTCCACAACGAAACTGACCACATCATATTCAATCGACGGTTTTGCCTGACTGATGTCACTATTGTCCCAAAATTCCAAACGGGATCGGACCACCATCTCCTTTGTGCAAATTTCTACTTCATGGAACTAGGAGAAGGGCTGCAAAGTTTAAGAAGAGGACTCCCAGAATAACCACCAACTGGGAGCTCTTTGGCACTAATGCGGCAACATGGGAAGATATCATCGTTTACAACATTGACGAGGAATATGATCAACTGGTTCGGCACCTCCATGATTGTGCGAGGAATGCTGAGAGAGATAGCCACAAAAAAATGCCTGTCTTCGAAAACTCTTGAGCTTATTTGCCAACGTGGCTTGTCACAAGCCTCAGGCAACCGCAAGAGAACGTCCGAGCTAGCAAAGCAGTTCAGGGAAGCAATAAAAGAAGACCTCAAAGAAAGAAGAGCAGTAGTGCTGGCAGATGCAGCAGATGCTGGGAAAAGCATTCTCAACACCCACTTGTCCTTCACCAAAAACAAGACCAAGTTGACTGCCCTCCAACATCCTAATGGATCTATCACATCTTCCAGAAGGGCAATGAAGAAGATAATCGATGACTTCTACTCAGATCTCTTCGATAGCCACGTCCACCTGCCCACATAAAAAATTCCACAGGATGGATATGTCATTACCAACCTTCATTCTTCCAAATCCCGACATGCCATTTCATTGGTAAAGAAGCGAACAGCACCTGGTCTAGACAAGGTCAGACCCAAACATCTGAAGAACTGCCGTCAGTACTCATCAATATGTTGGCTCGGCTCTTCACATACTACCTGTCTGAATACAAGGTTCCGTCCCAGTGGAAAACCAGCAGGACCGTTTGACTGTACAAGAAGGTAGACAACCACGACATTGGCAACTATCACCCAATCTGCCTATTGTCTGTCATCTACAAGCTGTTCACTCGAGTCATGCTGAATAGGATTAGCAGAAGACTAGATGAAGAATAGCCATTCAAGCAGGATAGGTTCCACAAAGAATTTAGCACGATCAACCATATCCACACGATAACCAAGCTCATTGAGGTTTCTCGGGAGTTCAAGATGTCGCACTGTCTAACGTTCATTGATTTAAAGAAAGCCTTTGATTCTGTTGAGCAGTCTGTTTGGCTAGGACTTCGATGACCACTTCAGTAGTGGTCATCGAAGCTCTAGCCAAACAGGGCATTCAAACTCAATACATCAAGATTCTCCGTGAACTGTATTGTGGATTCACTACCAGGATCTCAGCATTCTACAGGGAGGTGATCATTGATGTCAAGAGAGGGGTTCGGCAGGGTGGTACCATTTCACCAAAACTCTTTAGTGCCACCCTCGAGAATGTCATGTGACAACTGGAATGGGAAGGAATGGGAGTGAAGATAGACGGTCAGCAATTACACCACCTCCGCTTCACTGATGACATCGTTCTAATAACACCAAACATTAGCCAAGCAGCACAAATGCTGGCCAACTTCGACCATGAGTGTGGAAACGCCGGAATACTGCTGAATCTCACCAAGACAATGTTTATGAGAAACAGTCTTGTTCCTGATGTTCCATTCACTCTCAACAAAATGAACATCTCCGTATGCAACGGTTATGTGTACCTAAGTCGAGAAGTCAACATGACAAATGACCTGGCACCTGAGTTGCGCAGGAGGAAGAGAGTGGCTTGGAACACCTTCAAGAGCGTCGAAGAAATAGCTAAGAGGACAAAGAACCTGCGGCTCTGGGCACATCTCTTCAATTCCACTGTTCTTCCTGCATTAGCATACGCCTCAGAAACCTGGGCCCTACAAAAACAGGATGAGTACACTATTCAGGTCTCCCAAAGAGGAATCGAAAGAGCTATGCTTGGAGTATCACGCTTCACACAAATGAGAGAAAGAATCCTGAGTTCCGACTTCCATCAATGATCAAGAATCAGGGATGCTGTCTCATTTGCCAAGGTATGAAAAATCAGATGGGCATGACATGTAACATGATTTGGAGATGACTGCTGGACTAGAGCCATTATCGATTGGATTCTATGGGACATCAAAAGATTGCGTGGCCGACCACCCACGAGATGGTCAGACTTCTTCATCAAGACCCTGATCGATCGGTTTGAGGTTCTTCGTGTTCCTAGAATGAGCAGACGTCATTGGGCTACAGTAGCACGTGACAGGGACAAATGGAGATGTTACTAGTGCCCGCTCAAGCAAATTGATGAGTAACAGGATCAAGTGAAGCGATCAAAATGACTTCAAGACATATCATACTCAGACTGACAAAAACAATAGAGGTTGAATATTGAAAGCAGCAAGATCAAAGAATGAAATTATTACATAGAAAGGACTTCCCCAAGATTTACTGCAGACCTATCAAATGAGACCTTCCGGGTTCAAGGTCAGTGGTGAGATATAGTGAAAAAAAAATGAAATGAATGCTAACCAAGAATACTTTACCCAGCCAGATTTAAAAGAATTCAGACTTAAAGAAATGATACACAACTACACAGGTAAACAACAACTCAGTAGCTTCAGGGACTCAAAAACAATTTTGAAAGAACTTAAGGGGAACTGTAAGGCAAAGAAACCTCACAAACACAAACTTCTAAAGAAGGATACACAAAACCCCATGACATTAATCTTTCTCAATGCCAATGGTCTAAACATACCAATTAGACACAGAGTGACAAAACAATTGAATCCAACAGACTGCTGCCCACTAGAACCACTTCTGAATAGTCAGAAAAATCACAGATTCAACGTCAATGGTCTAAACTCACCAATTAGACACAGTGACAAAAAATTGAATCCAACAGTCTTCTGCCTACAAGAAACACTTTTGAATAGTGAAAACAAACACAGGTTCAATATAAAGGGCTAGGAAATAGTTCTTCAAGTAAACAACTTCCTCAAAAAAGCTGGAGTTGGGCAAACTAGTATCAGATGATATAGACTTTACACTAAAAGAGGTTAAGCTTTTTTAGTTCAATTCTTAATAAACAAAGAACATGCACACCAGAAAGAAATAATACTTCTAAACATATAAACTCCCAGTGAGGGAAAAGCAAAATTTTAAACAACTATAAAAGGACTTCAAGAAAGATAGTGATAGTAACACAGTAGCTGGAGACTATTATGACTGGCATTAGAGAGAGTTCTATATTCTTTATTTTTGTCATTTATTGAAGAAAACTGATCATATAACTGAGCATGTCTCAGGATATTCAAGTCTATTCTACTGATCTGAGAGTCTGTCTTCATTCAATAGCATTCTCTTTTAAAGACTCTACAAAAAAAGGTCCTAGAAACAATAGATTTGTATAGTAAAGGGGAAGGTTACAAAATTAATATAGAAAATTCCATAGTTTTTTCTATATACAATTAATGAAAGAGAAGAAAAATATAATCCTGTTCACTATTGTATTTCATAAAACCAAGTACCGAGGGTACAAATTAACTAAAGAAGTGGAGAACCTATACAAAGAAAACTACAAACAATACTTCAAAAAATAGAAGCAGATACAATAAAATGTAGGCATATTTCCTGCACATTGATCAGGAGGATTAATATCATAAAAATGGCAATCCTAAAAGAAGTATACAGATTCATTACAGTCCTTATAAGTATATACTCATGTCATTTAAAAATAAATAGATCATAAACTCCTGAAATTTTTCAACAAAACTTTGTCACTGTCACTGTCCTCCCGTTGTTCATCGATTTGCTTGAGCAGGCCAGTAACATTGTGAGACTTGTTACTGTGTTTGGCATATCGAATACATCACAGGAAGCTTGCCAGGCAATGCTGTGAGGATGAGATACTCTCAGTAGCTTGCTGGGCTCTCCGAGAGGGGCGGAGGAATCGAACTCCGGCCGGCCATGTTGGCTGCGTGCAAGGCAAATGCCATACCCGCTGTGCTATCACTCCAGCCCAGCAAAATCTTTATGAAATACAAAGACCATACTGAAATTGGTGTACATTGTAAATACCTAAGGTTTCTAAAAACATATGTCTCAAAATATAAAAACATGCATACAGTAGTTTAGAATTATCAGCCTTGACATGATCAGCATATGAACTGTCTTCTACAATAAACATTAATATTCTACCACAAAAATAACAGCATTCATAAACTAAAATGTATATAGGAGCCAGAGAGATAGTATAGTGGGTATAAAACTGTGGCTCCAACACAAAAACAAATAAAACAAACAAAAAAGTATCATACTTTATTTCCATTACACACACAAGAAATATAGATGTTCCAATGTGTGGAGTAATTATTAGTAATAAATGGTCAATTATTCTTTCTACTTATTTACTTGGGGGACTTATACAGCTTACTATTTATAATTATTGACTCGAGCGGGCCCAGTAACGTCTCCATTGGAGATTTTGTTGTTACCGTGTCTGGCATATCGAATACGTCACGGGGAGCTTGCCAGGCTCTGCCGTGCGGGCGAGATACTCTCGGTAGCTTGCCGGGCTCTCCGAGTGGGGCGGAGGAATCGAACTCGGGTCGGCCATGTTGGCTGCATGCAAGGCAAACGCCCTACTGCTGTGCTATCGACTAATTATTTACAATGCAAATCCACACTGAGATAGATCATACATACTTTTTAGAAAAACATCCAGTGGTGCCCAGGGCTTACTCCTAGCTCTGCTTTCAGGGATATCAGACTTTCAGAAAATTCATTCAGAACAAATAAATAAAACCAAAAATAAAAAAGATACAAAATAATCAAAGTTTGAAAAAACAAAAAATCACAAAAATCAGAAACCTTCAGATCAACTAAAAGAAACAAAGCCAGGATTCATATAGAAGAACAACAGTGAAAGCTGACTTCTCAGAAATATTAGGTTACCATAAAGACAACTCTAAAATATGATATATGAATATTTTCCAGCCACAATTCAATATCCAGTGGTCCTATCCTCCCGTTGTTCATCGATTTTGCTTGAGCAGGCCCAGTAACATCTCCATTGTGAGACTTGCTGTTACTGTGTTTGGCATATGAATATGTCACGGGCAGCTGGCCAGGCTTTGCAGTGAGGGCAAGATACTCTCTGTAGATGCTGGGCTCTCTGAGAGGGGCGGAGGAATTGAACCTGGGTCGGCCGGGCTGGCCACATACAAAGCAAATGCCTTATCTGCTGTGCTATCGCTCCAGTGGTAGAAAAGTGTTATCAGGCAAACAAAATCTAAAAAGATATTATAAGCATATCTTCATAAGAAAAATAACCTCAATATGGAAAATTATATTAGGCATAATGACTACGGAAATATGAATACCATACAATGATAAATAGGTAAGTGTAAAAGACTATTTTGTTTCATAAAAGGCAATTTCATAAGAAACAACTGACTTTAATTACATTTTAAAGACATAAGCAAAGAATGTAGAATCAAAATATGAGAACAACAGCAATAATATTTTGAAAGATTAAATAAAAATAAACTTATGTGAAATTACAATTATGTGCTGGGAAGCAGGAAGCATAGGAAAAAATTTTAAGTGAATGTATTAATTAGAAAGATAAAAGTTACTGAAAGTAGACTATAGACGAATATGATTGTCACTCAATGCCTCTTTTGCAAACCACAGCACCCAAAAGGAGAGAGAGAACAAAAGGGAATGCCCTGCCACAGAGGCGGGGTGGGATGGGGGGATAGGGGGTGGGAGGGATACTTGGATCATGGTGGTGGAGAATGGGCACTGGTGGAGGGATGGGTACTCGATCATTGTATAACTAAAACCCAAGAACAAAAACTTGTAAGTTCACAACTGTACTTCATGGTGTTTCACTAATAAATTTTTTTTAAAAAAAAAGATAAAAATGCTTGATATAAAGTATTAAGTGTGAAGCAATAAAATGTTGACTCTAAAATAGATTTTATAAGTAACTGGGTCATGAAAATACATGAAAAAAATAATATATATTAATATGTGAAAGAAACAAAGCTACATAAAATATATAATTCCAAATAAAAGACATTGTGAGAAATGCAGTCATGAATATAGTATTGAACTGTGGTTACTACAGATTTGGGGGAATGAAGTACTAAGAGGCAGAGCACAGAAGATTTTTATAGCACGGAAAATGTTCTGTATGACTATCAGAACCTTGAATTCCAAGGAAGGGAGTTAGGGTTAGAGGAAGGTGAAGAAGAGGAGGCAGACTAATGGTAACATAATGGCACTGGACAAAGGCCTTGGATACTTCAGTGGTGTAAATGTGAGGTAACTACACATCAAAACCAGAACAGCTAACACTCTTGTAAGTATCTGAACAAAAGTATAATAACTGAGTCTTAAAAATAAGTTAAAAGCATGTTACTTCTAGAACAACTTTTAAAATAACAGAAAATTTATAACACAAAATCACTAACCCAAATCAACAGAGTAAAACAGCTACTGAATAAGAAAAAAATAACAAGAATGAATAACAAGATTATTGATTTAAGCCAGTCATATTAATACTCATTTAAATAAAACATTATATAACAAATTAAACAGTAAAATACAAAACATATCTTTGGGGATAAATTTATAACAGAGTAGGTAGGGCACTTGCCTTGCACACATTGGACACAGGTTTGATTCCCACTACCCCATATTGTCCCCCGAGCTTTCCAGAAGCGATCCCTGAGTTCAGAGCCAGGAATAAACCCTGAGTATCCAAGTGCAGCCCAAAACAATAAAAAAAAAAGAAAAACAGATTTTTAGGGGGAATAAAAGATAAACTCTAAAACACAAAAATAGCCTAAAATTGCAATAGTTCCAAAGACTTTATCTTTCCTTTAACCACCTAAGAAAAGAGGAATGATCAACATTTACACATCATAATCAAACTACTGCATGACAAACACAAAGAATCATGAAAGCAGGAAGACAGAAGCAATTCATCATGTATAAGGAATTCTAATAAAGATTCACGGTGGATTTATAATCACATCAGAGATAAAATAGAAGATAGAACATAACACATAATACCTCAGAAATATAAGGGATCTCAAAAGGTTATGAATAATTCTATGGTATTAAGCTGGAGAACTTAGACGAGATGCATTTATTCTTAGAATCATATAACCTCCCACAATTGCATGATAAAGAATTATAAAAACTGAATAGACCAATTACAAATAAGGAAACTGAAGCATTAACGAAAAAACTTACAAAGAACAAAAACCCAGTCCAGACTGGTTAATTAGTTGAGTATATTTTGTCTTCAAAAATTTACTACCTGTAACTCCCATACTTATCCAAAATACTAAATAAAAGGGATTAATTCCTAATAACTTCTATGAAGTCAAAGTTACAGTAATACCAAAAGCAGAAATATTACAAAAGAAGAAAATTATAGACTAATATTTCAGATTAATAATTATACAAAAGCTCTTCAACAAAAGTCTTAGCATACTGAATCCAACAACATATCAGAAATATCATACTCCATAACCAAGTGAAATTCATTCCAAGTATGCAAGTTCACAAATAAAATAATAATTACAACAAACCAACAAGGAAAGATAAAAATCATATAATCATATTGATCAAAGTTGTGAAAGCTTTGACAAAAGTTAATGTCCATTAATAATGCAGAAAATTTTAATGAGAGATAAAATAAACCCTCCTCATAATACAATAATGGTTAAAGCAAACCCACAGCCAACATCATACTTAATAGCAAAACATGAAACTTACCTCTGAGATTAGGCACCAGGCAAAGATGTCCACTTCTCTAATATTTAATATAGTATTAGAATTTCTCACAGAAATTTGGGGGGAGATATCAAAGAGACCCAAACAGGAAAATAAGTCAATGAATCATCATTTGCAGATGACGTGGTAATATAAACTGAATAACCTAATGATTCCACTAAAATACTCTTATAACCAATAAACCAGCATAATAAAAACCAGGCTACAAATAAATACAAAAAAAAGAAAATCTGTTGTATTTCTATATGCAAATAACGTGCTAGAAGAGAAAATATTAAAATAATTACTTAAAATGTCAAATAACAAAGAATTGACTTAACAAAAGTGAGAAAGTTGTAAACCTTGAAAATTATGTCAGTTATGAAAGAAATAGATGAGGACACCAAGAAATGGAAAACTACTTCATGTCCATGGATTGAAAATTGTCAAAATGACCTTTCATTCAGAGTATTACTCAGATTAATATTCTCATGAATATTCCAATGACATCCTTCAAAGACTTAGAAATAACACTAATAAAATTTCTATGGAGTCACAAAACACCCAGAATAGTCAATCAGTATTTGAAGAAAAAAAAAGTTAAGAGATATCACATTTTCTGGCTTTAAGTTATACTATAAAGATATTATAATCAAAACAACATAATACTGGTATAAGGACATAAATGGAAGGATGCTGAGACTGGTAGTGGGTTCAGAGATGGAACATTTTATGCTTCAAACTCTATTAATAATAGCACTGTTGATTATGTGCCAAAACAAAAAAAATATATTAACAGTGTATTTTGCATTAGAAATCATCGAAGTCAAAGGAAGTGTAATACTGGATTCAAAATACTGAAAGAAAATAATGTGAAACAGGAATCCAATAGTAAAAATATTTTCTGAATATGAAGAAGACAGTATTATCAGCTAAACTTATGTGCCTACAAAAGTTACTAAAACCATCCTTCTGGGAATACGTGAGATAGTACAAGAGGTAAAACTTTAGCTAATCTGGGTTCGACCCTTGCCACCAGGTGTGATCCTGAGCACAGAGCCAGGAGTAAGTGCATAGATTGCTTAGGTATGGCTCCAAAACAAACAAAACCACCATTCAGTAACCCCAGCCATATATAGTATCTTTCTGACACAAAAGATTCAGTAATCAATGAATGAATGGAGACATAAAACATATTGAAACAGCGCCAGTAAATTTTCTCAAGTAACAGGACACATACAAGCATGTGTCAGGCCATGTACCACGTGGTCCCTCAAATCATTGTTGGGTGTGCATTAGTGTTTTCTGAGAGCACTACTCTAGAATAGCCCTGACTCAAATGACCTTGCATTATCTAACATTGCTGAAAGTGATCACACTTTTCCTCCAGTGTTCACTATTATGGTCCTTATTTAAAATATTGAAAGTGACAGAAAAGTGATATATTTTACCAATAATTATAATAACCGTATAGATAAGAATTTCAATTGCAATGCATAAATTATGAGAATACAGAGCTTCTATATATTGTCTACAAGAGGTATGATTTAGGTAAAAAGATGAAAATAAGTTAAAAGTAGAAGAAAGAAAAATTATAAATCAAATAAAGCAAAAAAAGAGCTTAAGTTTCTGTACAATAATAGGGGAAAGGGACTTTTGTAGGATAACATAGGTTTGTCCTTTCTCCCTTGCTGCAGAGAGCTTAGGTTTATTGGGTTATACCCATAACAGTGCTTTTGAAGCATTACCATTCCTCTGTGTTTATCTTTAACTTCTCTCTGTGTTCTGCTTTCCTATCTGTTAATCACTTATATCTCCAAATCAGACCCTGTGACTTGTAAGGTCAGATCCTTACAAGGACTCTGGATTTTGTATTAGTAAGTGAAATATTGTTAATCTCTTTCCCTTATGTTCATTGCAAAGTTTACTTTCGAGCAATGTCCTTTTTTTATAGATACAGGAAGATAGTTAAATCTATGCTTTTGTTACTTAGGAGTTTATTGATTCCGAATAAAGTTTACTCTTGGGCATCTGTCATATTTACTTGACTTAAGCCTCAGTTGCCCTTGGTTCCTAGCACCCCAGAAGCAGGGTCCCAATGAAGGACTGGATGGACCCAGGGTAGGCAGTAAGCTACCCTGACATCAAAATGGGACAGGACAAATGCAATAAAATTATAATAAGTTAAGAGCATGCTCATGAACAAATTCTATCATGAGAAATTCTATCAAAGAGAAGTGACTGGACATTGATCTTGCTGAGGTTAGGAAGGACTAATCTGACCTAATGATTGTAGTCTAGGATCTATAGGGAGATGCTCCCAGGAGAGCCACTTATCACGCTTAATATATCTCTTTACAGTGTCCATACAAAATGACTAGAAAGATTATTAAGAAGTCAATTTAAGGTAAGTGTTTAAATGATTATGGACAAAGAAAAGGAAAAGTATGTCCTTAGATGAAAAGCATGACCTTGAGTTGATCATTGATCTCCTAGTAGGAGATCTTTGTATTAGAAGAGATTTTGAGAAGGAAGGACTTTACATGTATTGATTGTGCTATCTCATCTAGGTGTAGTTGCTACCCCCAATCAGGTAGGCTGGGCTCTGGACTAAGGCAGTGAGAGGGGGCGCACAAGACTAGTATGGGGGAAAGTAGGGGACTGGAATGATGGGCAGTGAGACTGGAATGGGACGCTCAGTGAGATTAGAATAGGCACATGGGGAGATTAAAATAAATAGTGGGATGGAGATTAAAATAGACAGCAATTTATCACCAACCAGCTTGGAAGCTCTGTTACTTCTATTGTCCATGGCTGCAGGCCAGAACGGGGAAGGAGCTCATGGCCACCAAACATACATGGTGGGAGAGAGTGCCACAACATGATTTTGTGAAAACACAGAACTTTCAGAAAAAAACTGTTAATATGAGCCAGATGTGATAATTTATAAAGACAAAATATACTGTATAAATAATACATTTTATCACTTGATCACTTGACATCCCTTTACTCAACAATTTGTTCGAGCAGGCACAAGTAACATCTCCATTCGTCCGTGTCTCATGCTATTGTAGCCCAATGGTGTCTGCTTGCTCCAGGAACACGAAGAGTCTCAAACCAATTGTGCAGGGTCTTGACAAACAACTCTAATCATCTCGTAGCTGGTCAGCCACACAATCTTTAGACATAGTATGGAATCCAGTCGGTAATGGCTCTAGTCCAGTGGTCGTCTCCAAATCTCATTACGTGTCCAGCCCATCTGATTTTCCACGCCTTGGCAAACGAGATGGCGTCCCTGATTCTTGACCATTGATGGAGGTCGAAACTCCGGATTCTTTCTCTCATTTGAGGAAAGCATGATACTCCAAGCATAGCTCTTTTGATTCCTCTTTGGAACACCCAAATAGCGCTCTCATCCTCTGTTCGTAGGGCCCAGGTCTCTGAGGCTTATGTCAATGCAGGAAGAATGGTGGAGTCAAAGAGATGTGCCCAGAGACGGAGGTTCTTCATCCTCTTAGCTATTTCTTTAATGTTCTTGAAGGCATACCAAACTGCTCTCTTCCTCCTGCACAACTCAGATGCAAGGTCATTCACAATGTTGAGTTTTCAACCTACATACACATAACTATTGCATTCGAAGATGTTCATTCTGTTAAGAGTGAATGGAACTTCAGAATTGAGTACGTTTCTCATAAACATTGTCTTTGTGAGATTCAGCTGCAGTCTGACCTTTCCACACTCATGGTCGCAATCAGCCAGCACTTGTGCTGCTTGCCTAACATTTGGTGTTATTAGAACAATGTCATAAGCAAAACAGAGATGGTGTAGTTGCCAACCATCTATCTTCACTCCCATTCCTTCCCATTCCAGTTGTCACATGACATTCTCGAGGGTGGCACTGAAGAGTTTTGGGGAAATGGTAGAACTCTGCTGAACCCCTCTCTTGACCTAGATGATCACTTCCTTCTAGAATGTTCAGATCCTGGTAGTGAATCCATAACACAGCCCACAGAGGATCCTGATGTATTGAGTTTGAACACCCTGATTGGCTAGGGCATCAATGACCGCTTCCATCTCAACAGAATCAAAGACCTTCTTTAAATCAATGAACGTTAGACAAAGTGGCATCTTCAACTCCTAAGAAACCTCAATGAGCTTGGTTACCAGGTGGATATGGTTGATCACGCTAAATCCTTTTTGGAACCCAGCTTGCTCGTATGGTTGTCCTTCATCTAGTGTTCTGCCAATCCTATTCAGAACAGCTTTTAGATGACAGACAACAGGCAGATAGGGCGATAGTTGCCAATGTCGTGGATGTCTCCTTTCTTGTATAGTATAACGGTCCTGCAGATTTTCCATTTTGACAAGAACTTGCATTCAGACATATAGCATGTGAAAAGCCGAGCAAATGTATTGATGAGTGCTGATGGCAGATTCTTCAGGTGTTCGGGACTGACTTTTCTAGGCCAGGTGCTGTTTGCTTCTTTACTGATGAAATGACATGTCAGATTTCAGAAGGGAGAAGGTTGGGAACGACGTATCCATCCTGTGGAATTTTGTATGTGGGCAAGTGGACGTGGTAATCAAAGAGATTCGAGTAGAAGTCATGGATTATCTTCTCCATTGCCCTTCTGGAAGATGTGATAGATCCCTTAGGATGTCGGAGAGCAGTCAACTTGGTCTTGTTTTTGGCGAAGGACAGGTGGGCATTGAGAATGCTTTTCCCAGCTTCTGCTGCATCTGCCAGCACTGCTGCTCTTCTCTCTTTGAGGTCTTCCTTTATCACTTCTCTGCATTACTTTGCAAGCTCAGACGTTCGCTTGTGGTTGCCTGAGGCTCACGCAAAGCCACGTTGGCAAATGAGCTCGAGAGTTTTCGAAGACAGGCGTCTTCTGTGGCTTTTTCTCTTTGGCATTCCTTGGACAATCATGGAGGTGCTGAACCAGTTGATTGTACTCCTCATCAATGTTGTCAACAATGGCATCTTCCCATGTTGCAGCAATATTGCCAAAGAGCTCCCAGTTGGTGGTCGTTCTGGGAGTTCTCTTCTTAAGTTTTGCAGCCCTTTCTCCCTATTTCGTGAAGTAGAATTTTGCACGAAGGAGATGGTGGTCCAATCCCATTTGGAATTTGGTATTGGTTGACATGATGAACTCAGACAATCTCTCACCCTGTTTATTCCATTCTAGACCATGGGTCCCGATTCTTCAGCTGATCTTCTTGGTCCTATCTTGGCATTAAAATCAATGACAATGATCTTGTAGAAGGTTGGTCTTCTTTATAGAACTTCTCCAGCTCCATGTAGAGCTTCTCAACTTCTTCTTCATTATAATTGGATGTTGGTGCATAGATAATGAAGACAGAAACTGCTGGCAGTGAGCTACATCTACTCAAGTATAATCATCCAATTAGGGTTGTTAAGCATTCGAATGAATCAATGCTCATGGCCAAGTTCATATTGACAAGGCCTCCGACACCACTGATGCCTCTTTTTTCGCATGTTCCGTGGAACAATTCTTCTCCAATGTCGAAAATGGCGTGATGTGACTGATGCCTTCTCGTCTTGATCAGACCAATGATGTCATACTTGATATTTTGCACTAGCACCATCAGGTCCTCAACTGGATGCATCTGATGCCAGCGCATGTACATTGAAAGTACAGACAGTCATTTTAGTCCTTCTTCATTTGGGGAGCCTAATTTGACCCTGAGATTTTATCAACTTTTCCTTCCTCATCCTTCTTAACACTGCCCTATTGTGGGCTCTTTCACGGTCAGGAGAATGAGACCCATTGTATTTACTGTTTTTGGCATATTGGATATGCCACAATGTTTATATTTTATGAAAATATAAATATTGTTAAATCAATAATATATAACAATTACCTATGCATGTTTATACAAACAACTTGCAGAAAAAGATAGTATTTAAAAGTGGAGCAAAATTATCATGAGAACACAAATAGACAAATCAACAATAATAGTTGAAAGCTTCAATATTTAACTCTTAATCATGTACAGAATAAAATTAACAAGGAAATACAGGAATTTAACAATACTATAAACCAATTAAAAAATATATACTTTACCCAACAATAGCAAAATATATTCTTCTCAAGACCACAAAAATATTCCCAATGAAAAAATATTCCCAATGAAAGACCATAAGACTCATAACATGAGTTTTAATAGCCTATATGTACAAGGAAGGAAGGAACTTAAAACAACAATCTTCAAATATTTCACCATAAGTAGAAAAACGGCAAATTTATTCCAAATATAGTAGACTGAAAATAGTAAAGATAAGAGTAGACAGAAAAATGATAGAGAAAATCAAACCAAAACACTTCAATTGAACTAATCAAAAATAAGAAGTATTTATGTTAATTAATACAAAGGGGAGCTCAAATATGTAAATCAGAAATTTGGGAGTATATCTTCCCAAAGATATTCTGAGAAAATACAGAATCCATTCAAAAGTCTCACTGAACCACACAGGTTATTCAATTCTCCTGCCCAACACAGAGGCGGGTTGAGGGTAGGAGAGCTGGCAGGAGGGATATGGGGGATATTGGTGATGGGAAATGTAGACTGGTGGATAAATGGATGTTGGAACATTGTATGGCTGAAACTCAATGATGAAAGTTTTGTAACTATATCTCATGGTGATACAGTGATTCAATGAAAATAAATAAATAAAATTTTAAAAAAGACCTCTCAGTGTATGTATTGCAAACCCCAAAATAAGATAGAGAGAGAGTGAGGCTGGTTGGTTGGGGGGGGAGGCAGGGGAGGATGGCAGGAGAGAAACTGGAGGCGCTGGTGGTGGGAAATTTGCACTCGTGGAGGGAAGGGTGCTGAAACATTGTGTGACTGAAATAGGACTGTGAACAGCTTTATAACTGTGCATCTCAGGGTGATTCAAAAAAATTCTGTCACTGTCACTGTCCTCCCATTGTTCATATATTTGTTTAAGCAGGCCCAGTAACATTGTGAGACTTGCATTTGTAGATGTTCGTTCTGTTGAGAGACAGTGGAACGTCAGAAATGAGACTGTTTCTCATAAACATTTCTTCATGAGATCCAGCTGTAGTCTGACCTTTCTACACTCACGGTTGAAGTCGGTCAGCATTTGTGCCTCTTGGATAATGCATGGTTTTATTAGAACAATGTCATCAGCGAAGTGGAGGTGATGTATTTGCCGAGCATCTATCTTCACTCCCATTCCTTCCCATTCCAGCTGTTGCATGACATTCTCGAGGGAGGCACTGAAGAGTTTTGGTGAAATGGTATCACCCTGATGAACCCCTCTCTTGACATCGATGATCACTTCTTTGTAGAATGTTAAGATCCTGGTAGTAAATCTGTAATACAGTTCATGGAGGATCCTGATGTATTGAATTTGAACGCCCTCTTTGGCTAGGGCTTCAGTGACCCCTTCAGTCTCAACAGAATCAAATGCTTTCTTTAAATCAATGAACGTTAGACAGAGTGGCATCTTGAACTCCCGAGAAACCTCAGTGAGTTTGGTTATCATGTGGATATGGTCCATGGTGCTGAATCCTTTTCAGAACCCAGCTTGCTTGCATGGTTGTCCTTCATCTAGTATTCTGCCAATCCTATTCAGGAAGACTTGAGTGAACAGCTTGTAGATGACAAACAATAGGCAGATTTGGCGATAGTTGTCAATGTTGTGGATGTCTCCCTTCTTGTACAGTAGAACAGTTCTGCTCATTTTCCATTGTGATGAAAACTTGTATCAGACAAGTAGCATGTGAAAAGCCGAGCCAGTGTATTGATGAATACTGATAGCAGGTTCTTAAGGTGTTCGGGTCTTACCTTGTCTGGGCCAGGTGCTGTTTGCTTCTTTACCAACCAAATGGCATGTCAGATTTCTGAACATTGGGAATGACATATCCTTCCTGCAGAATTTGGTATGTGGGCAGGTGGATGTGGCTATCGAAAAGATCCGAGTAGAAGTCATGGATATTCTTCTTCATTGCCCTTCTGGACGATGTGATAGATCCATCAGGACGTCAGAGGGCAATCATCTTGGTCTTGTATTTGGTGTAGGACAGGTGAAGTGACTCTTGTCACTCCTATTTAATATACTACTGGAAGTACTTGCCACAGCAGTTAGGCAAGAAAAATATATCAAGAGCATCCAGATATGACAGGTAGAAATCAAGCTTACACTGTTTGCAGATAACATGGTATTATACTTAGAATATCATAAAGACTCTACAAAAAAAGCTCCTAGAAACAATAGCAGACCTGAATCCATAAGGTACATGGTGGAAAACATAGACAGATTCCTCCATTACATTGAAACTAAAGTCATATTCAAAGATGAAACATCATTGACCAAGCAAGTTGAAGCAAAGATGAACAAATTGGACTATATTAAACTAAGAAGCTTCTGAACCTCAAAAGAAACAATGACTAAGACACAAAGAGCCCACAGAATGGTAAAATTATTTACCCAATACCTATCAGATACTGGTTTAATATCAAAGATATATAAGGCACTGGTAGAACTTTGCAAGAAAAAAAATCCAACCCCATCACAAAACAGGGAAAAGAAACAAATAGGAACTTCTTCAAAGAAGAAACACAAATGTCCAAAAGGCACGTGAAAAAAAAATGCTCCATATCACTAATCATCAGGGAGATGTAATCAAAACAACAATGAGGTATCATCTCACACCACAGAGACTGGCACACATTCAAAAGAACAAGTTAATCAGTGCTGTCATGGATACAAGAAAGGGATTCTCATTCATTTTTGGTGGGTATGACAACTGGTCAAGCTTATTTGAAAAAAATATGGGCATTTCTCAAAAATCTGGAAATTGAGCTTCCATATAACTCAGCAATACAACTTCTGAGAATATACCCTTGGGGCCCAAAAACACATCAGAAAAACCATCTGCACAACTATATTTATTGCAGCACCATTCACAATAGCCAGGGTCTGGAAACAACTCAATGCCTAATAAAAGAAGACTGGATAAAGAAATTATGGTACATATACACAATGGAATACAATACAGCTGTTAGGAAAAATGAAGTCATGAAATTTGCTTATAAATGGATGGACATGGAGAGTAGCATGCTTAGTGAATTGAGTCAGAAGGCGAAGGACAGACATAGAATGATTGCTGTCACTTGTGGAATATGAAAAAAAAACAGAGTATTACACTAATACCAAAAACAGTAGAAATAAGGACATGGAGGTCTGATCCACAGTTGAAACCCTGCCATAAGTGGGGGTCTGGGGTAGGGAGGTCAGTTATGATAGTGAAGGAGCCACTATGACAATGATATTTGGAAATGATCACTCTGGATAAATGCTGTTATAAAAAAAAGGTAAGGTGTTATATATGATAACCTTTCTGTACCTGTATTGTAAACCATAATGCCTAAAAGGAGAGAGGGAAAGAGGGAAAGTGGGGAGAGAGAGAGAACAGTGCCTGGGATAGAGCCAGGCTGCTGGGACAGTGGGGGGGGGGGGGTGGGACAGGTAGAAGGAAACCGGAGGCATTGGTAGCTGGAAATATGCACTGGTCCAGGGATGGGTTTTGGAACACCGTATGACTGAAACTCAATCATGAATAACTTTGTAATGGTAAATCTCACAGTGATTCATATAAAAATGAATTAAAAATTGTTGTGTGATAAAATACCTATGCAGATATCATCAATGACTTCTTCTGACAACTGTTTGGTGGATATTCCTTCACTGATCCCAGTGATGTTCAGAGAACACGCAAAATGGCAATAAAACTCAAGGCTACACATGCAAAGTGTGTTTTCCAACCCTTTGAGCCATATACTCTGACCGCTCTACAAAATTTATACAGCAGGTAGGGCTTTTGCCTTACAAGCGGCCAAACATGGTCGACCTGAGTTCGATTCCTCTGCCCCTCTCGGAGAGCCTGGCAAGCTACAGAGAGTATTCGATATGCCAGACACAGTAACAACAAAGTCTCCAATGGAGACGTTACTGGGCCTGCTCGAGCAAATCGACGATCAACGGGAGGGCCTTTACCTTTACCTTATGAAATGAATGACATTATTAAAAAATGAAAAAGAAAGAAGATAAATGCTGCACCTACATAGAACTTGTAGCCATAACACACAAAGAATTCTATACATAATAATTACATGAATAACTTAATCAGAAATTAAGTAAGTGATATATTTTGGAGGGCTAGAGTGATAGCACAGCGGTAGGGCGTTTGCCTTACAAGCGGCCAACATGGCCGACCCGAGTTCGATTCCTCCGCCCCTCTTGGAGAGCCCGGAAAGCTACCGAGAGTATTTGATATGCCAAACACAGTAACAACAAAGTCTCCAATGGGGACGTTACTGGGCCCGCTCGAGCAAATCGACGATCAACGGGAGGGCCTTTACCTTTACCTTTACCTTATATTTTGGTGTTTCTTTAAAAAAAGATGTATGAGACCAATGAACAGAAAAGATGCTGACCACCATTCAACAACAAGAAAATTACAGTGATATAATATTACACTGTAATTGAATGTCTTTTTAAAAGGGCACCTATAGTTATTTCATTAGTGATGGCACTGTATAGCACTGTTCTTCCATTGTTCATCGATTTGCTCAAGTGGGCCCAATAACATCTCCATTTTGAAACTTGTTGTTACTGTGTTTGGCATATTGAATACGTCACGGGTAGCTTGACAGGCTTTGCCGTGAGGGCGAGATACTCTCGGTAGCTTGCCGGGCTCTCCGAGAGGGGTGGAGCAATGAACCTGGCTCAGCCGGGCTGGCTGCGAGCAAGGCAAACGCCCTACCACTGTGCTATTGCTCCAGCCCTAATTAGTCATAAATTTCATTAATTTTAATTTTATACTCAATAAGTATAAAAGAAAAAGTATTTTTATAATTATGTATTACTAAAGCTAAAATAACATATTGTAAAATAATGTTTTAATCTGTGACGTTTAAATTATAGGGCAACTTTTTATGTCTTTTGAAAGTGAGAAAGGAAGGTGAGGTCATGAATTGCTAGCATGACCAGGATCAAGTAGTACAAGGGGTAATATATAACATGAGATTAAAGACTTAAATTGGATCAAGAAAAATGGGGAGCCACTAAAGAATTTTAAGGAAAAAGAACGGAGGGGTAGTATAGTGAGCGATAGTATAGTGAGTAGGTACAGCCTTGCATGTGGTCAACTCCAGGTTCAGTTTCCAGTATATCAAATGGTCTCCTGAGTACAGCCAGGAGTGAAGAAATAATAGTTAACATATATAGACTCCACAAGTGTTTATTAATGGATAAATTATTTTTCTACATGATAAATTTTATAGATACTTGATTAATTTTTATGGGAAAGAGTACACTAGTTATATTATAAAATTAGCAATACTGCAATTTACCTTATTAGTGAACTGTAAGCCCATTTTAAAGGTGAGATCATTATCAATATATCTTGAAAATTTAAATGATCATTTGGAAGATCTGGATCATATAAAAAAAATGTTTCCAATCAGAAGTAGATTTAATGACAAAGTTTCCCCATTTATAAGAACCCTTTTGAGGGCTGAGTAGAACTTATATTAAAGCGTATTTTAATGTCATTAAAAATTTGTGTATTTTCCTTAAAGAATAGCCTCTGGAAATTGTTTATACCTAAGATCATCTGAACCCAAAAATAGCTCTTACTTCAAGCCCAGGGTTATAGAGAATCTGTCGTTTAATTACTGGAGTTAAGAGAAGATTTTCATCTTGATCTACAGGTACGAATGCTCTATTAAGACAAGATGATTTCCTGGAGATATACTAGTAGCTATTAACCAGCAAATAAACATTAGACACGTGATAAATAATGATTTTTATTTCCCCATACAATGAATAAAAATATAGATTAGAAAATTGGTTGATTTTTTTAAATGTCATTTTTCAAAGATTAAAAATCCCTTCTGTTGCAAATATTTCATTGGATTAACTACTGATTAAATTTGTTGTCAAAAACAGATTCTGTTGTCTGTTCTACAGAATTAAGTTTACTATGACAGGGAACAGAACCTTGAGACAATAGTGAGAGAGATCTGTTTGAGGGTTTGATGGTGGAAAGTTGTATGCATGATATCCTATCATGAACAGTACTTTAAATCACATAACAACTTTTTAAAAGAACAAAATGGCAGTAAGGTAAAGGTAAAGGTAAAGGCCCTCCCGTTGATCGTCGATTTGCTCGAGCGGGCCCAGTAACGTCTCCATTGGAGACTTTGTTGTTACTGTGTCTGGCATATCGAATACTTTCGGTAGCTTGCCGGGCTCTCCGAGAGGGGCGAAGGAATCGAACTCGGGTCGGCCATGTTGGCTGCGTGCAAGGCAGACGCCCTACCCGCTGTGCTAGTTTATTATTCTGAACCTCATTGATTTCTTTTGAGACCTGGAACAATGAAAGGATTACTCTTTATTCTATCTAAAAAAAATAACATCTCATATAACCTTCCCTTCCTTTCCAATTAATATTTTCCTATTCAGGATAAATCAATAAAGTTCTAAGTTTACCATGTCTATAATCTCTAACCACATCATCAAGCTCCCCAACTCTTTTATTGTTTAATTTCCGCAGAGCTGCCTTTGATCATTTTTCTGCCACCTACAAAATTAATTGATATATTAGAATGCCAGAAAACTCCTCTATAATGTATTTTACCTTTTCAACTTAACTATAACTAGAGATTCTGCTTCACTTTCTTACAACTATACGCTATTTTGGAATTTCTATAGTTAAGAATATCCTATCTGTCCATTAATGTCTTACTAAATAAAAATCTTTTCCAAGATGATTTTCAAATATTGATCTTTCTCCATCATCTTTTAATATCACTTTCTTTAATCCTCTCCACTGTGTCTATTATATGGCAAAGTGCTTACAGATTCTAGTGCTGAGTCAAGCACAGTTTCAAGTACTTCTCCTAACAAATCTATAGAACCACTGAAAAGATACTTAACCTCCATAAAATTCAACTTTCATTTAACAATGTGGATCATACACATGTTATCTTCCACATGCTTGTAAACTCATTAACAAAGAAGAGCCCATTAGGATTACAGTCCTAAACCTTCAGTCAACTGTGACTACTGAAGAAGTCCAGTATCTGTCAGTCTGTAGAAAGCAAACAGAATAGAAATAAGACTTAAGAGGCATCTCACTGGTCCTTACATCAAATAATAAGAGAGTGTTTAGTTTCCCATTATCCCCTTTTTTGATACATTAAAAGTGTAAGTCAACAGTGTTTATATTCCATTTTATCTCCCCAAATGAACATCTGTAACTGTGACGCTCACCTTTTTAGACTTTTAAAATGTTGCTTGTTTGGAGTGGGAAGATAGTACAGGGGTGGGATCCTAGTTTGATTCCTGATACCACATCGACCCCAGAACACTGAAGGTCTCTGGGTGCTCCCAAAGCAGCACCCATGCTCCTAGGTGCCATTTCTACCAGGTGAAAATTACCAGGACCCCTAAACTTGGGATTCTCCCTCCCTTTCACTCCCAGTCACTTGCTTTCATATATAAATGTTTAGAACTGTATTCTCTCCTTTTTTTTTTTTGCTTTTTGTGTCACATCCAGTGATACTTAGGGGTTACTCCTGGCTCTGCACTCAGGAATTACTCCTGGCAGTGCTTGGGGAACCATATGGGATGCTGGAAATTAAACCCTACTCATCTGCATGTAAGGCAAACGCCCTACCCACTTTACTATCACTCTGGTTCCTAGAACTGTATTCTTTCATGTTTGAAATATAACTGCCTATGCATAAGGCCCTGAATTTGACTGATGACAGCAAACCTGCCTTCCACTCTCCAAGGAAAAATAATTATAATGGCATCAAAATTGGAAAGCAAGAGAGCAATAGCACAGCAGGTAGGGTGTTTGCCTTACACACGGCCGAACTGGTTGACACAGGTTCGATTCCTCCGCCCATCTTGGAGAGCCTGGCAAGCAACAGAAAGTATCTCGTCTGTACGGCAAGGCCTGGCAAGCTACCCGTGACATATTTGATATGTCAAACACAGTAGCAAGTCTCACAAAGCGAGACGTTACTGGGCCTGCTCGAGCAAATCAATGAACGGGAGGAGAGAGTGTATTTAATTAAATACCAATAGAAAGAGGATTAAATGGTATAATTCAAGGACCTGGGGCTGGAGAGGTAAGAAGACAAAGAAGAGGTAAGAAGCCTCCCATACGATAGACATTAGTTTGGATCCCCAGCATCACATATGGTCCCCTTAACATTACCAGGTGTTATCTGTGAGCATACCTGAGTTTAGGTCCAAACCAAACCAAAATGACTTGATCACTTGACTTCCCGTTAATCATCGATTTGCTTGAGTGGGCACCAGTAACATCTTCATTTGTCTCTGTCATGTGCTAGCATAGCCCAGTGGTGTCTGTTCGTTCTAGGAACACGAAGAGCCTCAAACCACTCATTCATGATCTTGATGAAGAAGTCTGACCATCTGGTAGGTGGGCGGCCACGCGGTCTTTTGACATCCCATGGAATCCAGTCAGTAATGGCTCTAGTCCAGTGGTCGTCTCCAAATCTCATTACGTGTCCAGCCCATCTGATTTTCCACACCTTGGCAAACGAGACAGCGCCCCTGATTCTTGACCGTTGATAGAGGTCGAAACTCCGGATTCTTTCTCTCATTTGAGTGAAACGTGATACTCCAAGCATAGCTCTTTCGATTCCTCTTTGGGAGACCCGAATAGCATTCTCATCCTGTGTTCATAGGGCCCAGGTCTCTGAGGCATATGTGAATGCAGGAAGAAGAAGTGGAATCGAAGAGATGTGCCTGGAGCTGGAGGTTCTTTGTCCTCTTAGCTCTTGAAGGCATTCAAGCCACTCTATTCCTCATGCGCAACTCAGGTTCCAAGTCATCTGTCATGTTGATTTCTCAACCTAGGTACACATAACTGTTGCATTAGGAGATGGTCGTTTCATTGAGAGCAAATGGAACATCAGGAACTAGGCTGTTTCTCATAAACATTGTCTTCATGAGATTCAGCTAGAGTCCGACCTTTCCACACTCATGATCAAATTCAGTCAGCATTAGTGATGCTCAGCTAATGTTTAGTGTTATTAGAATGATTTCATCAGCAAAGCACAGGTGGTATAGTTGCCAACCATCTATCTTCACTCACATTCCTTCCAATTGTCGCATGATGTGCTCGAGGGTGACACTGAAATGTTTCGGTGAAATGGTATGACCCTGCCGAACCCCTCTCTTGACATGGATGATCACTTCTTTGTAAAATTGTGAGATCCTGGTAGTGAATCTGTAATACAGCTCACGGAGGATCCTAATGTATTGAGTTTGAATGCCCTGATTGGCTAGGGCATCAATGACTGCTTCTATCTCAACAGAATCAAAGGCCTTTAAATCAATGAACATTAGACAGAGAGACATCTTGAACTCCCGAGATAACTCGATGAGCTTGGTTATCATGTGGATATGGTCAATCATGCTAAATCCTTTTCGGAAGCAGGCTTGCTCGCATGGTTGTCCTTCATCTAGTGTTCTGCCAATCCTATTCAGGATGACTTGAGTGAACAGCTTGTAGATGACAAACAATAGGCA
The DNA here is from genome assembly GCF_029834395.1 of Sorex fumeus. Classification (NCBI taxonomy): domain Eukaryota; kingdom Metazoa; phylum Chordata; class Mammalia; order Eulipotyphla; family Soricidae; genus Sorex; species Sorex fumeus. Next base: position 17,168,986 of record NW_026606102.1, on the reverse strand, counting down.
GATTGGGTGATAGTTGCTAATGTGGTGGATGTCTCCCATCTTGTACAGTAGTACAATCCTGCTGGTTTTCCATTGGGACGGAATCTTGCATTCAGACAGGTAGTGTGTGAAGAGCCGAGCCAGGGTATTGATGAGTACTGATGGCAGGTTCTTCAGGTGCTCAGGTCTGACCCTGTCTGGGCTGGGTGCTGTTCTTTACCGATGAAATGGCGTGTCGGATTTCAGAAGGGAGAATGTTGGGAACAACATATCCATCCTGAGGAATTTGGTACGTCAGCAGGTGGATGTGGCTATCGAAGAAATCTGAGTAGAAGTCATGGAAAATCTTCTTCTTTGCCCTTCTGGAAGATTAATAGATGCATCAGGACGTCGGAGGTCAGTCATCTTGGTCTTGTAGTTGGCGAAGGACAGGCGCGCGTTACAGATGCTTTTCCCAACTTCTGCCACATCTACCAGCACTACTGCTCTTCTCTCTTTGAGGTCTTCCTTTATCGCATCTCTGCGCTGCTTTGCGAGCTCGGACATTCGCTTGTGGTTGCCTGAGGCACACGCCAAACCACGTTGGTAAATAAAGCTCAAGAGTTTTCAAAGACTGGCATTTATTTGTAGCAATCTCTCTCTTGGCGTTCCTCGCACAATTATGGAGGTGCTGAACCAGTCAATCACATTCCTCATAAAAGTTGTCAACAACGGCATCTTCCCATGTTGCAGCAATAGTGCCAATAGTGCCACTACCTCCACTACCTAGCTGCTGCCACGCTCCAGGACGCTTTCCAGACTGACACATCACAAGACACTTAATACCCATCTTCCAGAATTGCCGCACCATATTTGATAGGGTTCAAATATGGTTTGAACCATGGGAACACCTACAAGGGCAATTAGAGGCTTCCCCAGAAGCCTCTATCCCTCTCGGAGAGCCTGGCAAGCTACCGAGAGTATTCTACCTGCACGCAGAGCCTGGCAAGCTATCTGTTGTATATGTGATATGCCAAAAAAAATAATTACAATGGGTCTCATTCCCCCTGACCCTGAAGCATCACCAATATGGCAGCATAGAGAAGGATGAGGAAGGAGAGGCTGATAAAATCTCCAGGCTGAACTAGACTGCCAATACGAAGAAAGACAAAAATGATTGTACTTTCAATGCATGTATGCTAGCATCAGATGCATCCATCGAGGACCTGATGGTACAAGCACGAAAGATCAAGTACAACATCATTGGTCTGACAGAGACAAGAAGGCATCAATCACATCATGCCGTTTTCAACACTGGAGAAGAACTGTTTCTTGGAACATGCAATAAAAAATGCATCAGAGGTTTTGGTGTCCTTGTCAACACGAACGTGGCCATGAGCATTGATTCATTCAAATGCCTAACAACCCAAATCAGATGATTACACTTGAATAGATGTGGCTCACTGCCAGCAGTTTCTATCTTCGTTGTCTATGCACCAACATCCAATTATGATGAAGGAGAAATTGAGAAGTTCTACATGGAGCTGGAGAAGTTCTATAAACACCACACCTTCTACAAGATCATTGTCAGTGATTTTAATGCCAAGATAGGACCGAGAAGATCAACTGAAGAACTCCACATTGGGACCCATGGCCTAGAATGGAAGGAACAGGGTGAGAGACTAAGTTCATCATGTCAACCAAGACCATCCATGGTAACTCACAGTTCCAGAAGGCCGAATCTAAACGTTGGACATGGGAGTCTCTCAGTGGACGGTTCCACAAACCAAAATAAGCAAAACAAAACCTAATCCAGCTCCAGATCCCAAATACATGAGTCCTTCATCCTCCTTTGTTCTTTCTAATAGGAATGTTCAAATCATGCTTTCTGAAATGAGGCAAAGGTTATATATGAAAAGTATTAAGTTTATTGTTTAGAAAGTCAAATAGCCAATTTCTATTTTTCATGATACATACTTTATTTATTGAGTATTAAACTTATAGGTCAACATAGCACAGCGGGTAGGGCGTTCGCCTTACAAGCGGCCAACATGGCCAACCCGAGTTCGATTCCTCCACCCCTCTCGGAGAGCCCGGCAAGCTACCGAGAGTATTCGATATGCCAAACACAGTAACAACAAAGTCTCCAATGGAGACGTTACTGGGCCCGCTCAAGCAAATCGACGATCAACGGGAGGGCCTTTACCTTTACCATGTAATTTTATATAATATAGGCATAACATGTAGTCTTAGTTTCTTATGCCCTCCTAGAAAAGACAAAACAATGAATCAACTGAATCATTTCAGTGTGATAAAAGTTATGAAAGAAGGATATATTCTTGGTATGAAAGGAATGTACAATAGGAGAATTCAATCTGGTTTACCAATGGAATAAGGCAACTCCAACTACTTAAGATTAGGGAATGAATATTTGTGTGCTCCACTCCCACCAATTCATATATTGAACCACTACATCCAATGTATCTGTACTTAAGGACCTAAGAATACAATTAAACACAGAACCTAAGAAAATAATTTAAGCAAAATGAGGTCAAAATGGTGGCACTTTGATCTGATATGATTCAGTATCCTTACAAAACACAATAAAGCTCTCTCTCTCCTCTCCTCTCTCTCTCATTTTGTCATTCTATTTCTATGTCTCTCTGTATTTCTATGTCTTTATCTGTCTTTCTGTCTGTCTCTCTCGCTTTCTCTCTCTCTTCCTACATTCTCATGCACAAATGAAAGACCATGTGAGGGAATGTGAGAAAGATACCAACTACAAGTCAAGAAGAGAGTTCTCTCTGGAGTCTGAATCCTGCTGAAACTTTGATCTCAAAATTTCCAGTTTCTAGTATTGTAAAGAAACTAGATGAATTATTTCTGTTGTTTAAAGTAGACATTCTCTGAGTAATGGTGGAACTGGAAAACTAAGTGACTTAGAAATCTTTTTAAAAATGAGAAGGGGGTATGGTGCCGCCAGCATGTCAATCTGGACCTGTGAGGTGAGTGCATCAGCAGCCTGATGGCACCGTCAGACTTTCAGATACTCCAAAATTGCTGCTGTTCCTTTGGCCAGACGCCAAAAACTTGGGGCAAAGTTTACCAAGAAAATAAAAGGCCAAAAGTTAGGTATTTGGGAGACACACCCACAAACCACCTCCGGCTCAGCTATATAATTGGAGGCATGGCCTCTCTGGTCCCTGATCAAACTGCTTAATGGCCATGATCCCAGAGACTCAGAAACAAATCTCGGAACCCAAAGGTTTTTGGCAGAAATGTGTCTTGTTCCTGCAGCAGGTTACTGGCACTGGGCCAATCCAGGTGGGAATAGGTTTCGTGCCTTTGCCTGTTCCCCCTGGCGGCCTGGTGACCACAACCCTCTAGAGGCCACTGGACAGTCAGGTTTGGGCCTGCAGTGACAAGACACACAGGGCCTCACCACATGGGGGTGGAGCCAACCCTTTTCTCCCCATCCCAACGAGACCCCGAGTCGCTGCCTATAAATGGCTTCTCTGGCTCATGATCAAGCTAATTAACAGCCATGATCCCGGAAACTCAGAAACAAATCTCGAAACCCAGCGGCTTTTGGTAGAAATGCATCTGGACCGCACATAAGGTGGCCACCGACTCAGAGCTTATTGGAAAGCCAGGTATGAGCTGGTGGTGATGGGGCAACTGCAGTCTCATGGGAAGAGGGGCCATACTGGGTCGTCCTTCACGCCCTACCAAGGTCATGAGTTGCCCCCCACGAGCGGGTCTCTGGCACGGCTATGGCTCCAGAGGCAAAAGGACTTAATCCAGAGCCTGGCAGCTTGCGGCAGAAAAGTGAATGGACCATGCATTAAACTATGGCACCATGCCTCCACAGGAGGGAAAGGCTGTTGCTCCCTTCCGCCTTTTCCCTCCCCGGCACAAAGGTCGCCACTACCTCAGAGCTCATTGGAAAGCCAGACATGAGCCAGCGGTGATGGGGCAACTGCAGTCTCATGGGAAGGTGGACGGTACTGGCTCGTCCTTCACACCCTACCGAGGTCACGAGTTGCCCCCCACAAGCGGCTCTCTGGCATGGCCATAGCTCCAGAGGCAAAAGGACTTAGTCCAGAGCCCAGCAGCTTGCAGCAGAAAAGTGAATGGACCATGCGTTAAACTACATACCTCCCCAGGAGGGAATGGGTATTGCTCCCTTCTGCCTTCCCCCCCCCCCCCCCCGGCAACAAGGTGGCCATTGCCTCAGAGGTTATAGGAAAGCCAGGTATGAGCCAGTGGTGACGGGGCAACTGCAGTCTCATGGGAAAGGGGGCGGTACCAGCTCTTTTCACGCCCTACCAAGGTCACGAGTTGACCCCCACGAGCAGCTCTCCAGCACGACCATAACAACAGACACACAGAAACCAATCTCGTAATTATAAGGCTCTTTGCAGAAATCCAAAATCATGGCCACGTGACATTATCACTTAATCACTTAAATTCCCGTTAGTCGTCCATTTGCTCGAGCGGGTGCCAGTAACGTCTCCATTTGTCCCTGCCGCGTGCTAGTGTAGCCCAATGGCATCTGTTCACTCTGGGAACATGAAGAGCCTCAAACCGATCGTTCATGATCTTGATGAAGAAGTTTGACCATCTGGTAGGTGGGCAGCCACACGGTCTTTTGACATACCGTGGAATCCAATCGGTAACAGCTCTAGTCCAGCAGTCGTCTTTAAATCTCATTACATGACCAGCCCATCTGATTTTTGACACCTTGGCAAATGAGACAGCGTCCCTGATTCTTGATCGTCGACAGAAGTCGGAACTCCGGATTCTTTCTCTCATTTCAGTGAAACATGATAATCCAAGCATAGCTCTTTCAGTTCCTCTTTGGGAGACCTGAAGACCGTTCTCATCCTGTTTGTGTAGGGCCCAGGTCTCTGAGGCATATGTTAATGCAGGAAGATCAGTGGAATCAAAGAGATGTGCCCGGAGCCAGAGGTTCTTCGTCTTCTTAGCTATTTCTTCGACTTTCTTGAAGGTGTTCCAAGCCACTCTCTTCCTCCTGCGCAGCTCGGGTGCCAGGTCATTTGTCATGTTGACTTCTAGGTACACATAGCTGTTGCATTCGGAGATGGTCGTTCCATTGAGAGCGAATGGGGCATCAGGAATGAGGCTGTTTCTCATAAACATTGTCTTCGTAAGATTCAGCTGTAGTCCTACCTTTCCGCATTAATGGTCAAAGTCGGCCAGCATTTGTGCCGCTTGGCTGATGTTTGGTGTTATTAAAACAATGTCATCAGCAAAGTGGAGGTGGTTTAGTTGCTGACCATCTATCTTCACTCTATCTACTTCACTGTCTAAGTTCATCTATGATAGATGATATGAAGATATCATCTAACTTCACTGTCTGATTTCATCATGTCGACCAAGACCATCCATGGTAACTCACAGTTCCAGAAGGCAGAGTCTAAACGTTAGACATGGGAGTCTCCCGGTGGATGATTCCACAACGAAATAGATCACATCATATTCAATCGACGGTTTTGCCTGACCGATGTCACTGTTGTCCCAAAATTCCAAACCGGATCGGACCACTGTCTCCTTCGTGCAAAATTCTACTTCACCCAGCGTGGAGAAAGGGCTGCAAAGGTTAAAAAGAGAACTCCCAGAACAACCACCAACTGGGAGCTATTTGGCACTATTGCGGCAACATGGGAAGATGCCATTGTTGACAGCATTGACAAGGAATACGATCGACTGGTTACAGCACCTTCATGAATGTGCGAGGAATGCCAAGAGAGAGATAGCCACAAAAAAAGCCTGTCTTCGAAAACTCTTGAGCTTATTCACCAGCGTGGTTTGGTGCATGCCTCAGGCAACCGCAAGCTAATGTCTGAGCTCCCAAAGCAGTGCAAAGATGCGATCAAGGAAGACCTCAAAGAGAGAAGAGCAGAAGTGCTGGTAGATGCGGCAGAAGACGGGAAAAGTATTCGTAATGCCCACCTGTCCTTTGCCAACTACAAGACCAAGATGACTGCCCTCCGACGTCCTGATGGATCCATCACATACTCCAGAACGGCAATGGAGAAGATTATCCATGACTTCTACTCAAATCTCTTCAATAGCCATGTCCACTTGCCGACATACCAAATTCCACAGGATGGATATGTCATTCCCAACGTTATCCCTTCCAAAATCCAACACGCCATTTCGTCGGTAAAGAATCGAACAGCACCTGGCCCAGACAAGGTCAGACCTGAACACCTGAAGAACCTGCCTCAGTACTTATCAATACACTGGCTTGGCTCTTCACACGCTACCTGTCTGAATGCAAGGTTCCATCCCAATGGAAAACCAGCAGGACCGTACTACTGTTCAAGAAGGGAGACATCCATGACATTGGCAACTATCGCCCAAACTGCCTATTGTCTGTCATCTACAAGTTGTTCACTCGAGTCATCCTAAATAGGATTGGCAGAACACTAGATGAAGGACAACCATGCGAGCAAACCAGGTTCCGCAAAGGATTCAGCACCATCGACCCTATCCACACAATAACCAAGCTCATTGAGGTTTCTCGGGAGTTCAAGATGCCGCTCTGTTTAACGTTCATTGATTTAAAGAAGGCCTTTGATTCTGTTGAGACGGAAGCAGTCATTGAAGCCCTAGCCAATCAGGGCATTCAAGCCCAATACATCAAGATCCTCCATGAGCTGTATTGCGGATTCACTACCAGGATCTCACCATTCTACAAAGAAGTAATCATTGATGTCAAGAGTGGGGTTTGGCATGGTGATACCATTTCACCGAAACTCTTCAGTGCCACCCTCGAGAACATCATGCGACGACTAGAATGTGAAGGAATGGGACATTATATGATTCTCATAACCAGCTATAGAAAACAAAGTATTTCATAATGCCTTTTCAGCAATTCTGATTGTTGGGGGGAAAATTCTAAACAATAATGGTGCATCTTTTGTCAAAATAATGAATGTAATCAATGTAGAGAAGACTTAAATAGAAATCATCTGCATCACAGGCACTGATAAGGGTGGGAGGTGGGGTATACTGGGGTTCTTGGTGGTGAAAAATGAGTACTGGTGAAGGGAAAGGTGTTTGATCATTGTATGACCGAGACTTAAACCTGAAAGATTAGTAACTTTTCCACAGTGATTCAATAAATAAATATAAGAAGAAAAATAAATAAGTAAATAAAATTTTTAAAAAATGAGAAGAAACACTTGATTTTATTATTGTCCTAGCAAGTAATATTTTTTCTTTTCATAATATAATGTCCTTCATCATATTAAGCCTCTCCTGCATAAGCATAGCTCTATCTTTAATTTATCTTGCAAGAAATAATTTGTCTATGGTAATATATATGTTTTTAGAAGAAATATTTTTCCCTTCCGTAGCAATTTATGGAACAATTCATGGAGCACTTTAAAGTTACTAACTAATGATATTAATATTATGTTTACTAAATATTAATAAGTACTGGGATCATGTTAAAACTTTCCAATCTTGGGGCTGGAAAGATAGCACAGTGGGTAGGGCATTTGCCTTGCATGCAGCTGACCCGGGTTCGATTCCCAGCATCCCTTATGGTTTCCTGAGCACCAGCACCGCCACGCCAGGAGTAACCACTGTGCATCGCTGGGTGTGACCCAGGAAGCAAAAAAAAAAAAAACAAGAAACTTTCCAATCTTTTCAAACCTATAAAATAAACTTCTATAACTTAATCACAAATTTAACTACACCAAATCTCTTGCCTTACTAAATAAGCATTTCTTCTTAAACTCCAAATTTTGAAGGTTATGGTTTCACTGGTCCAGCTCAGTTGGACATCTTTGTTTAGTTATACTAAATTTTATTCTAGGTTGAAGCTGAATAAAGATATGCTCCTTTTGTCTCTCACCCATAGTCTCATGGCAAATCACCATGCCAAGCCAAATCACACAGAGTACATTTCAAGTTTCTATTACTATATTTTGGTAGATAGATCTACAAGATGCTGGAAACATGATAAATAAAATAAGAATTTCACAGCTATGACTTATAGTGTGGAGGCTGGTAGAAATTAAGATAAATGTACATAAAGAAATCACTATATAGTGAAATTAGTATAACACCAACAAGGGAATGATTCATTATGGACATTAAAAATGTGAGTTTTAAAAGGCAATAGAATTTTTCAGATTGATACAATTGGGATTTAGGAAATGCAGAAATCTAAGTAATGGGGAACTCATGTGAAAAATCACAAATATGTGAAACAGACTGCAAAAACTGGGAAACTTCATTATGGCTACTGCAGAGGTTCCCAAATTTATTTCACATGGTTCCCTCTTTTCATCAATACAGACAAATGAATCTCAATACTCACCTTGAATCACCTTGAAATTTACTCTCTTTTAATTTTGAGAGTGCGGGATGTGTTTTTGTACCACAACTGTGATGGTAAAGGCTTACTCCTTGTACAGAGGACCATACCATTGCTCAGGGGACCATGCCATTACATGCTGTATGCAAGACCAATAGCCTAACCCCTGTGCTATTTTTCTGGCTCAGAAACCTATCTTCTTTAAGTCAAAAGAGAGCACAATCCCACACATACTACATCTGAGAAAAAAAAAACTGACTTCCCTTCAGATTAGCCCCTCCCAGGGATTGGCAGTAAATCAAATCTTGTCAGGCTTAAAAATTTTGGCTAAGAATGCATTAAAGAAAAATTAAATACGAAAATTAAATGTTAAATATTTAAAATTATATCCCAGCTAGTAAAGAATAACTGATAAGACAGAGAGAGGGAAATGTTGTGATAGTAAATGTTTGAAAATATAGAACCCATAACAAGGCAAAGACATTATAGATGCGAATAATAATAACACAATATGATTCACAAATTCATAGAAATGTATTTTTGAGTAGATAAAAAAATTAGGTATTTCTGAGTACTGACAGAAAATCAACCACACGGAACTTTATCAAAAGCTTTAAGTTCTCAAAAACAAAAGAGAAATTTCAGAAAAGAGCACAACTCTAATGACTTCAGAGATCATAACAGAGAACTTACATGCTTTTTGTATTCTCTATTTTTGTCTCACTTCTACTTGTTTATTCCATTCTCTCTTACTATAAAGAAATTTATACCACATGAAGGAGTAACAAGGTCACAAAAAACTCAAAATGACATAACATGACTAGTAACATGACTCAAAAATGTGGTTTTTTGGTTTTTTGGTTTTTTTTTTTTAGAAAAAAAAAGTGTCTTTATAGCACAGCGGTAGGGCATTTGCCTTGCAAGCAGCCAACATGGCCAACCAAGTTCGATTGCTCCGCCCCTCTTGGAGAGCCCGGCAAGCTACTGAGAGTATCTCGCCCGCACGGCAGAGCCTAGCAAGCTACCCGTGATGTATTCGATATGCCAAACACAGTAACAACAAAGTCTCCAATGGAGACGTTACTGGGTCCGCTCAAGCAAATCGATGAACAACGATGAACAACGGGAGGACAGTGACAGTGACATATTTTTTTAATTTTAAAATTCTTTCCCACAGCATTGTCGGGTGGTTCTGTGGGTCCCTGGTATTGAGCAGTTCTGTGTCTTGGACCTAGTATTAAACCATCTGACCCAGATGGCCAACCAATGCCAGAAGAGAATCCTGGTCTTGAGCATTTTCTAGGAGGTTCCCAAAATAAAGTAAATCAGTAAAACACTATTGATGTAAGTACTGATAAATTCCACATGGTCACATGCCTATCCCACAAACAATAACCATAACTTACCCTAATTATCTTCTGATCCTGTTGGTCAAAGAAATATAATGCTATTAGAAGGGAAAGGGGATAAAAATATATAATCCAGTTGATCTGTCTCAAAAAAGTAAGAGAATAATTGAGAGTTCCATTGTGGCAACAGAAAGACTATTTAAACATTAACTGCATTAAGTGGCACAAAAAAAGATACTCTGAAGGAATTGTCGTTTGAAGTATTTTTGCAATACTCACATGTTAATATTCAATATAACCACTAAATTTTTTTTCTTTCAAGAAACTGGATGTACAAATTCTATGTGTGATAAACACAATCTATGATTTAATATAATACAGTAAATTCATTTGTTATCTAAAATAAAGTCATTAAATTCAAGGAATATCTGTAATGTCTAAGGGATACTGTAGCACTGTCTGTAGCACTGCGCTCCCATTTTTCAACAATTTGCTCGAGCGGGCACCAGTAACGTCACCATTGTGAGACTTGTTGTTACTGTTTTTGGCATATTGAATACGCCACGGGTAGCTTGCCAGGCTCTGCCGTGAGGGCGGGATTCTCTCGGTAGCTTGCCAGACTCTCCGAGAGGGACAGAGGAATCGAACCCAGGTTGGCTGCTTGCAAGGGAAATGCCCTACCTGCTGTGCTATCACTCTACCCTAAGGGATACTACAAACTATTTTAAGATAATGTTCTAAGTATATTTTGGCAGAAATTAAAGATTTTAAAAATAGTAAAGTAAAAGTAAAGGCCTTCCCGTTGATCATCGATTTGCTCGAATGGGCCCAGTAACGTCTCCATTGGAGACTTTGTTGTTACTGTGTCTGGCATATCAAATACTCTCGGTAGCTTGCCGGGCTCTCCAAGAGGGGCGGAGGAATCGAACTCGGGTCTGCCATGTTGGCTGCATGCAAGGCAGACGCCCTACCCACTGCGCTATCGCTCCAGCCCTGTGCTATCACTCTAACTCTTAAAATACATAATTCACTAGCGGTATTTTTGTGAAAGAGGAAAACAATAATGAAAGTAAGATGAATTCAATAATGTATTTACCAAACATGAAGATCTGCTATCCTAATAGCATTCAGTCATAGAGATTAATAAACTCATGAAGACTTCTGCTTTCCAGAGTATCAGAAGTACAACTCAATGATAGAAAATATGGTCAAGTTATTTTAAAAATCAGTAGCCTAATTCTTCTGAAAAAATTTCTTGGTGTTTAATGAAATTTTTAAGTATTTAACACTACAGTTTCTACTAAGTGGAATAACATATTTTGTCTTCTTAATGTCTTTAACATTTTTAAGGTGAAATGTTATTTTCTAAAACTCAATTTTGTGGGTAAATTGGGTGTTTACAGAAACAGTGAAGAAAAAAATAATATTTTGAAGAGTTTTGCATAGTGACTCAAATCAAAGCTGAAAATTACTTTAATAAAATATTAAATAATAAGGCCTCAGAGTTTTATTAGTCACAAAGTGATTTTTTTCTTTAGTTTTTTTCCAAAGTGATATTCAAGTTGTATAAACTGTTCCTTTTCTCCATATATAAAAGTATTTCACCTCTTCTGCCCTATACATTTAGTCTTCATAAAATACTAAACATGCTGCTTCCAATGTCAATAAAATGTATTTGTTACTGGAAAGAGGAAAATACATTTTGCAAAATGATAAGGAGATTATGCAGCATAGCCATAATTATCATTTTTAGAGGTATAGAAAGAAATTGTTAAGCAATTTGAACATCTTCTCAAGTTACAGGCTGTGCTCCCATTCAGAAGGTTTTTAAGATGAGAAATAAACCTAGAGAAAGGCCTCAGGCAATATAAAAAAGGTCAAACATTCTGCTACAAAGACCTACTATCTTGGAGCAACTTATCAGCCAGCTTGCAGCACCTCCTTATTTACAGCTATTGGTCTCTCAGGAAGAGCACTTGAGTATGGACCATGATTGTTTTCTAATGAGTTTGCCAAGAATGATACAGGAAACAAATTTGTAACAATGTGCCACTCTCAGCTCAGAAACTTAAGAAAAGACTTTTTTCTTCTGGTGAAGACTGAAAGAGCAACGAAAATGAGAAGCAGGAATAAAAGAGATGAAAATAAACCGAGCAATAAAGAGCCATCTTCACTGATGCTTCTAATAAGCAGCCACTATCAGCCCGGAGGCAAACATACTTTGGAAGCTTCAGGGTTTACCCAAATCATGGTCCATTCTCAAATCAAGGGCTTTCCCCCAAAGACAGGTTCTTAAAAGAGAGGTTTCAAGGAGCTGGCTAGCAGTCTCAAATTAAGCACATTATTATTATTATTGTTTTTAAAGGACAGAGCGATAGCACAACGGTAGGGCGTTTGCCTTGCACGCTGCCAACATGGCCGACCCGAGTTCGATTCCTCCGCTCCTCTCGGAGAGCCCGGCAAGCTACGGAGAGTATCTCGCCCGCACGGCAGAGCCTGGCAAGCTCCCCGTGAATGTATTCGATATGCCAAGCACAGTAACAAGTCTCACGATGGAGATGTTACTGGGCCCGCTCGAGCAAATCGATGAACAATGGGAGGACTGTGACCGTGACTGTGACCGTGATTGTTTTTAAAAACCTGCACCTGTCACAGATTAATAAAAAATATAATTGTTTTCTGATACAGTACAATACCTAGGACACCTCCATATTTTATGTTCACTTATAGGAACCCAAATTGCCTCTCTTCATGCAGAAAACTGTGCACCAAGATAAATGGGGAAAGTAAAGAACTAAACCTTATCTAAGAGCTGTCAATTAAGCTACTGTTAAGAATGCAGGTGAATAGAAGTAACAGAAGCAATCTTTGTCTTTTAAAGAGGTAGTTTTGCTAAAAGAGAATTACACAAAGTGCTCCTGTTTTCATCAATAAGCTGCCAGATTTTGAAATACTATTTTTCATCCAAACAATATAAATCTTGACAAGTAAGCAACAAAAAATCACTAATACACTCGCAGCTGCATTTCAGTCTATAAAAATTCTTTAAACAAACAAACAAACAAAAAACAAAATAACAAGCTAGTTTAGCAAAATTTCTTCATCATCTTGGCATCAAGTCCGAGACAAAGAAGAAACAGGCTTTTATATTTTCACTTAAATTTTTGACAAATTTCCAAATTTATAAAAATAAAATCAAGATGGAGTGAAGAGCTACAGGTGAATTTCAAGAGCTGAAAATCAGGCAAAATTTTCCAACTTCACACTTCAGGTTCACAAAAGAATATTAAATTCTTTATTTCTTAAAATAAAACCCTGTATTTGTGTAAAAGTAAGCAAGGACTGTGGGAGAAGAGGAGGATGAAGAATTTGATATCAACAAATTTATGACTAAAATAAGCAATATATATTTAGTGGTGGAAGAGATGAAAGGAGAGAGCTTGTTTCTATCATACAATCAAGAGACAATGAAGATCTGAACTGACAGTGGTAGGGTAGTGAAAAATAAAAAGAAGTGGGATATTTGCAGTAACAGTTTTTTTAAGAATTCATGAGATTTATAATAAAGATAAATAATCTATTATTTTCATTTGCTCTTTCAGATCCACTTTCAACCTTCTTCCTACATTTTGCTGCAGGAGCCAGACCTCTATAGATAATGTCAATGGGCTATCTTATTCTCTAAATTAATTTTCAGTTTGGAAAGTGAAAGCCTCTAGCCCAACTACAAACTATAATGAGGTCAAATTATTTCCTCTTTACACCCCTACTAAGCCTCTGGTTGTTGATTGTGAGAACATGATCAGGTTAGATGTTCCTCTCTTCCTCTAGTCTTACCTATTGCTCCTACTAGTCTCTTTCTCCTAAGGACAAGGAATACTATGAAGTCTCAGTTGTCAGCAGCCTAAGAGTCTAAAATTCCATTTTTATTTCCCTATACACTATTCATACTTTTTTGAACAGTTCCTTAAGTTATCAAAAAATGATCCAATTTGTCTTCTGTCATGATCCTTAACTTTCCAGTGAGATTGTTTTATAACTCTAAGTCTAATTCTAATTCTAGGTTCTTTTACTTACTTTGCTGAATAAACATGGTAAATATTTGCTGAGTCAATATAAATCAAAAACTATTAAAACTTAAGGACCAAGTCCTCATTTAGCACTTGAAATATTTAAGAAATGAATTGTGAATATCAAAGGTTTATAGAATAACATATAAGCAACAGCAAAAGCCAATTGCTTTTTGATGTTGTTTTGTTTCCTTAATTGTATTTCTTATTGAGTCATTGTGAGCTACAGTTACAAAGCTGTTCAGAATTGGGTTTCAGCCATACAATGTTCTAATACCCATCCAACCATCAGTGTAACTTTCCTGCCACCAACGAAAAGTCAATTGTTTTAGGAATATTTTGGTAATTATTAAAAATATTAAAGTATTTAAAGTAGTAATCAAAGTAGTTCAGCCATTGATAAATATTAAAGAAGATATGTATCAACCTTTAAAACTTATAGCTTTATAGCTTTAAAAGTACAAAAGTGAGAGGGTGGAGAGCATATAAGATGCTTGCCTTGCATGTGGCTGACCCAGGTTCGATCCCCAGCATAATGTCCAGAATCTACCAGTGATGTCCTAGAGCAAAACCAGGACTAACCCCTGAGCACAACCAGTTGTGGCTCAAAAACAAGTGAAGAAACCAAACACATGAAAGTCCAAAAGTGAAACTGGGAATTCAGGCTACAGTTAAGTTAATAGATAAGCAAATCCTTCCTCTGAAAATAAAATATAAACAATGTAAGATCCCTGTAAAACAGCAAACATCCCATCAGAGGCAGAAGGATGTGGTATGACATATTCAGTGTGCTGAAAAAAAATTTCACTAATTACATATCTACAAAATCACCCTTCAACAAAGGAAAAATCAAAATCATTCACAGATATACTGAATTAATCTATTTCTAATAGAGATATCAAAAAAGAAATACCAAAGGAACTCCCAGGTGTTGAAAGAAAATAAAACTATGTTTAAACCCAAACCACAGTAAAAAAAAAAAAAAGAAATAACTCTTTGGGGTCAGAGTTACAACTCCAAAACCACAGCACAGCTTTGCTACATTCTACCCCACCATTGAAAATCTTCCCCAAAACAAAAGTCCAGGTCCAGAAGGATTCACTAATAAATTCTTTAAAACCTTTAAAGAAGACGTACTGACAATATTTTTTAAGCTTTTCCATGACATTGAAGAAACAGAAACATTTCCAAAATAGTTTCTAAGTTACCCTGATGCCTAAAGCAGACAGAGACACCACAAAAAAAGAAAATTACAGACCAATATCCCTGATGAACACAGAGGCAAAAATTCTCAACAAAATACTGACAGGTATAATCCAAAGATTATATAATTGTATAATGAAAATTATATAATTATACATATATAATTATGTAATTCAAAGGTACTCATCCAAAGAATCATACACCATGGATCAAGTAGGATTCATCCCAGGGATACAAGGATGGCTTAACATTTTGCAAGTCAATAAACATAATACAGCTTTTTTTTTCCCTCCGAACTGGACACCCTCCACCGGGAAATCAGAGGCCACTTTGGGAGACACCAGCCAGAGCTTTGCGGAATCCCCCGGGACTCCAGATCGCCTCATCGGCCCCTCCATTCCAGTCTCCTGGATGGGAGTGACCCCGGGACTGGCCAGGGGCGTGGTCACTACATAGGGGGCGTCACCTCCCAGAAATGGGCGTGGCCTCCTCCGGGGAGGGCAGCCCCTCTCACAGCCCCAGTTATATTTCCCAGTCTGAGCACTCAGGTCTTTCATCCCACCCTTTATCACCTAAGACCACATAAAATTTTTGATCACCTCTACTACAATACAACAATATTCCACTCGCCTACTCCATTTCTAACAAAAGACCAGTATGCAATAAGCTGTACAGCTCAATATTAAAGAGCACCCTATCCAAAGCTTCACTCAATGCCCGTTATAAAGCAAAGAATAATGTCTGACTGAGAAGAAGGTCAGACTCTAGAAAGAGAGAAGGGTAACTACCATAGACCGACCTTATCCAGAATCATTTTCCCTCGACAAGAGGGAACAGTACCTGTGACGTCCAGGGTTCTACCTCTAGACGACCAAAACAACATGAAGAAACACTGCAAATCTCCACTACAAGGAGAATACGAAGAAAAGAAATCCCCGAAAAGACATACACACACCATTATTGTGGAGTAAGTCAGAAGGACAAATACCAGATGATTTCACTTATTTGCAGTATATAGAATAACAGGATAAGTAAACGCAAGTTATCAAACAAGGGATTGTGCCCTAGATTACAGAGGACAGGAAGGAAAGAATACAAGGGGGATTTAGGAAAGTCAAATGGGTAGTAAAAGATAAGATAAAAGGTAAAGGCCCTCCCGTTGATCGTCGATTTGCTCGAGCGGGCCCAGTAACGTCTCCATTGGAGACTTTGTTGTTACTGTGTCTGGCATATCGAATACTCTCGGTAGCTTGCCGGGCTCTCCGAGAGGGGCGGAGGAATCGAACTCGGGTCGGCCATGTTGGCCGCTTGTAAGGCGAACGCCCTACCCGCTGTACTAGATAAAGAGTAAAATATTTCTTTCCAGGGGTTGGAGCAATAGCACAGCAGGTAGGGCGTTTGCCTTGCACGTGAGCAACCCGGGTTCGATTCCCCAGCATCCCATATGGTCCCCTAGAACCGCCAGGGGTAATGGGGTAATTCCTGATTGCATCGCCGGGTGTGACCCAAAAAGAAAAAAAAACACAAAAATTTCATTCCAGGAATATTCGTTTTTATTAAAATAGGAATGAGAAAATTATTAGTTCTATTATAATTTATGTTTACCATTATCCTTCTTATTCTGCTCAGAGAATCACAATAATAATAATAATAATAATATAAAACTGAAGTTGACAGAACCAGAGAGATAGTACAGGAGCTAAAATGCTTGCCTTGCATGGTTAGGTGTTCAGTTTGATCCCTCATAGCATATATGGTCTCCAGAGCTACACAAAGAGTTATCTCTAAGCACAAAGCAAGGAATAAAATTCTGTGCACAATTGAATGTGCCCCCTACTGACTTCCACAAAAATAAGGTTGATAGATTTTGGTGCAAACATATTGTACTATACACAGATTCTGATTTATAGAGATGTATACCCAAAATATGTATAATGTTATAAGCTAATATAATTTCAAGTAAAAATTAAATATAGAAAAAATAATAATTATAGGCATGACAACATCTACAATGTAGTACTGGGTGAGGAAAATAACAGTGTCAAATTACAAGGAGAGGGTAATAAAAACAGTGTTCAAAGCTGAGGCTCTGGAATCACAGTCCCAAGCTTAAATCTGTATGTTTCCACTTACTACCAATGACACTAAATAATTAAGCATCTAAGTGCTCAGTGCCTACAGCTATAAAATGAGGGTAGGAAAAATGGTATCTTCCTCATAAGATGACTGTAAAGATTGAAAAAGATTAAATCAGATTTCTATGTAAAGATTTCAGAAAGTATTAATTTAAATTTTACCTATCATACTTGTGCATAAAATAATCTAACAAAAATCCCAATATATATTTATTGTTCAGTATAGTTATATAGCACTATATATAGTTATATGGCATTGAATATTAAAAATAGGTAACAAGAAGAATGCACATAAAAATGTTACTTAAGTGTTAGTTGTGTAACATTTCATTCTTTTTTTATTTGGAAATCTCTCAAAACTGATTTTTCCTTAAAGAACAAGTGATTTTAAAAGAAGTGAGGTTATAATTAATATTAATTTTTATTTATCTTGAATTATAATTACAATATGCCTATATTTTCTAACAAATTATTATCTCTTCGAAGGGAAGAAATGATTCACCATTGTACTACAAGTGTTTAATATATCAGTGCCTTACATAATACTGACAGTCAATATAATTTATTTCTTTATATATCACATAATTCTCTGTCCCTCTCGGAGAGCTGGGCAAGCTACAAGAGTATACTCCTCCCTCCCCCCATGGCAGAGCCTGGCAAGCTCCCCATGGCATATTCGATATGCCAAAAATAGTAACAACAAGTCTCTCAATGGAGACGTTACTGGTGCCTGCTCGAGCAAATCGATGAACAACAGGAGGACAGTGCTATATATCATAGGGAAAAAAATAAAGGCTTCATGATAATGATCTATACTATAATAATCTAATAATCTGCCAATATAATAAGGGTTAAAACAAAATATTTAAGGTTACATTATTATAATGCAAAATGTATGAGCGTTGGAATTAGGAGATTTGGATTCAATTTGAAATTCTATGAGCTTTAAGCATTACATATTATGTCATTATACATGACATAATCCCCTCTCGGAGAGCCCGGCAAGCTACCGAGAGTATCTCGCCTGCACAGCAAAGCCTGGCAAGCTACCCGTGACGTATTCAATATGCCAAACACAGTAACAAGCCTCACGATGGAGAAGTTACTGGGTTGCCTGGAGCAAATCTATGAATAATGGGAGGAACATGACCGTGACCATGATATGACATAATAAAGCATATAATGAGATAATACATATTACATATGTTATTTATATTACAAAAATAAAACAAGATCAATTTTGATGAAATTAAGAATGAGAAAAAGATACTGAAATAATTTAATAATTTAATATTATAGCCACACAGTGCTAAGAACAAGAAGTTTTTGGAAAATTCAAAGAGGTCAATTCATCATGGAGAGTTAGTATACTATGATCAAAATGCTTAAAATAAAGGAGTCTCAAAAAGATCATCTCTATATTTTCTGAAATCATCCTCCCTTGCTCTGTATCTCCTGCAATAGTATCCTATTTTCTCAAACTTAACAATTGAGAAAATTTCTAACAATCACTCCAATCTCTTTTTAAAATAGTCATCAGTATTATGTCCTGAAAATATAACAAACAATATTATCACTAACCTGTATAGAAATCTTTGTGTTTTCCCTATATGGTAAAATACCTTGGAGGACATTATGTTATGTTCTATTACTACAGCTGCATTTTGGACTACTGTTCTCTATGTTTCGAAAACACCAAGTGCTTTCCATTTGAGGGTTTTTTTTTAAATAACTTTTTTCCTTTGCCTAATCAAATCTTCTTCACAACTTTTCATATAATTAACTCTCTTTTAGTCTTTGATTCAGCTTAAGTATAATTTATTCAAAGGCATATCCTCTGACTCTCATAAACTTTCTCAATAATGTAACTGCAACACCAAACTTTCATACAAAGTACTTATCATTATTTTGTAACATTATATTATTTTATACCATTTTATGGCCCTTGCGATAGCACAGCGGTAGGGCGTTTGCCTTGCATGCAGCCAACATGGCCGACCCGAGTTCGATTCCTCCGCCCCTCTCGGAGAGCCCGGCAAGCTACCAAGAGTATCTCGCCCGCACGGCAGAGCCTGGCAAGCTCCCCGTGACGTATTCGATATGCCAGACACAGTAACAACAAAGTCTCCAATGGAGACGTTATTGGGCCCGCTCAAGCAAATCGATGAACAACGGGAGGGCCTTTTACTTTACTTTACTTTACTTTACTTTACTTTACTTTACTTTACTTTATTTTACTTTACTTACAGCCCTTGAGCTGGAGTGGTAGCACAGCAGGTAGGGTATTTGCCTTGCATGCGGCCAACCCAGTTTGATTCCTCTCAGAGAGCCCAGCAAGCTACCGAGAGTATCCCGCCAGAACAGCCAAACCTGGCAAGCTACCGGTGACAGATTCAATATGCTAAAAACAGTAATAACAAGTCTCACAATAGAGATGTTACTGGTGACCACCTGAGAAAATTGATGAATAACAGGAGGACAATGCTACAGAGAGTGCTTTATAGCTGTTATTTGCTTGTTTATATATTCAATATCTATCTCCCCAGACTATACACACTAAAAGGCTTAGTACAGATATATCTTGTTCTCCCTGTATTTTCAATACTTAACACAGTATTTTGCCCAGCCAGGTGTCCACAATATTTGGACAATAAATGAACAGGTAGAAGTCCAGCATAGAGAATATTTTCTGGAATAGAAAAAGCAATCAATAAATATTTGTTGATTCTAACAAGCTGATAGTACCAAATGCTAGATAAGGTGTAAAAACTTTTGAAAACAACATAAGTTTACAAATTTTGGTACCTGGAAAGTAGGGGATATATGCTGATATACACAGCTTAAATAGCAACTTTCTTTCTCCCAATTTCACAATACAAGGTACATAACAATACTTTATTTGAACTAATTAGCTCTTCTAAAGGCATTAGAATTTAGCTTTGTAAGACTGATTAAATTACTTGCAGGAAAAGTGATTTTTTGCAGGAATGTAGCACACATTTCTAATCCCAGACAGAGTCAAAATAGAGCCATTTATTTTGCAATCATGTATAATTTAAGGATTTAAATTTTGCATATCAAAAATGTGGAAATCATTAAAATATGCCTAGAATTTAAAGTACAAATTTTTTATAGCATGTCTTTTTGTAAAGTTAGATCACATCAAGTGACACATGACTAAATAAAGATTAAATGAGAAGGGTAAATTTTATTGAAGAAACATTGGTTTATAACTTTATATAGTTTCAGGAATATAACATTATTTATATGCTATATTGGAAAAGTCACTGAAAGTCCAGTTTACATCTACTGTGACATATTTACCCCTTTTACCCAATTTGTCTATCATTCAATCCCCTTCCCACCACAGTCCTGGAGATGACCATCTTATTTTTATAACAATTTAAATTGTGTTTTGTTTCATTCATTTTTAAATTTTCACTTCTTTGTAACCTAGAGGTATGTAGGTTTATATTTATATATCTGTTATACTAACATTAATGTTAGTGTCATTGTTAACTGAAAGAATTAGAGGACCCATGGCCTAGAATGGAACGAACAGGGTGAGAGACTGCCTGAGTTCATCATGTCGACGAAGACCATCCATGGTAACTCACAGTTCCAGAAGGCCGAATCTAAATGTTGGACATGGGAGTCTCCCACTGGATGGTTCCACATTTACCAATTTTCATGTCTATTTTACATATTCAAATAATTATTCACATATCATGGTATCATGGTGCTCCCGTTGTTCATCGATTTGCTCCAGCGGGCCCAGTAACATCTCTATCATGAGACTTGTTGTTACTGTGTTTGGCATATCGAATACATCACGGGTAGCTTGCCAGGCTAAGCGAGCTCAGGGAGGACAGAAACCTCCCGTGGAGCAGAAGGGCAAAAGCTCGCTTGATCTTGATTTTCAGGACGAATACAGACCGTGAAAGCGATCTGTGACCGAAGGTCACGATCCTTTTGACCTTTGGGGTTTTAAGCAGGAGGTGTCAAATAATTATTAATTAAACATTATTTTCAATGGAGGTAAAAGGTAAAGGCCCTCCCGTTGATCGTCGATTTGCTCGAGCGGGCCCAGTAACGTCTCCATTGGAGACTTTTGTTGTTACTGTGTCTGGCATATCGAATACTCTCAGTAGCTTGCCGGGCTCTCCGAGAGGGGTGGAGGAATCGAACTCGGGTCGGCCATGTTGGCCGCTTGTAAGGCGAATGCCCTACCCGCTGTGCTATCGCTCCTGATAAAAAATATGAACACACCAAGCTATCAAAATATAGTACCGAAATATATTTATATAGTATATTTTGTATATTGGCTGGAGCCATAGCACAGCGAGTAGGGTGACCCGGGCCAACCCAGGTTCGATTCCTCCACCCCTCTCGGAGAGCCTGGCAAGCTACTGAGAGTATCCTGCCTGGCAAGCTACCTGTGACATGTTCAATGTGCCAAAAGCAGTAACAACGGATCTCACAATGGAGACGTTGCTGGTGCCTGCTCCAGCAAATCGATGATCAACGGGATGACAGTGATACAGTAATACAGTGATATGTTATACTATATTATGATCACAATAAAAATCTAATCCCTTTCCAACACTATAAAATTGACATTCTTTGTGCATTTTATTTCCTTGCCAGGTCTGTTATCCTCTGGTAACAACCATTCTATGGTTAGAATTTTAGAGTTCTTGTATTATTTTGCTGTCATGTCCTTTGTTACATTGTACTGTTACTTTTTGCTTTACTAGCAAAATGTTCATTTTAAAAAAAAAGTTCATATATTATTTTCTAATATGTTCTCTTTTGGGTTGATAACTCCTTAAATCAAAACCATCCAAAACTTTAATTATTGCAACCTTACCAAATCATTTTATATTGTTTCATTTCAAATCTCATATGTTGGCCTGGGCCTAATTCTAGTAGTTTTACTTAATTTCAGTAGTTTTAATCTTTTTTATGTGAGTGAACCTACTTCAATCATATATTTACCTGCTCCAGTGAGACTTTTTTCATTATATATATTTTTTGATGGATGTTAGTATTGTTTTAATTCATCTTAGAGAAGTGCCTTTAAACATTTCTCGCAAGAAAAGGTTACTAGTGTGAAATTTCTTTAGCCTTTTTGATTATCTTGAAACCTTAATCTTGAGTCAATTTTTAATGTTACACTTGGTGGGTACAGAATTCATGGTTGAAAGGTTTATTTTTCATTTCAGCCTTTTGAATTTGTATTGCTCTCCCAGCCTTTAAAGATTTGTGCACTTATGGTTTTCCCTTGAACGACAAAATGTTTTTGCCTTACTGCTTTTAAGATTCATTTAATAACTTCATATTTTTACAATTTTAATTGTATTGAATCCAACTTGAATTTTCTTTCAGCTCTCTGAGATTCATGTACCCAAATGTATGTTTTCTTCTCCATATTTAGAATGTTTTTTACTATTATATCCTCAAATAATGATTTTTATTTATTTAATAGTGAAACAGCATGAGGTACAGTTATAGACTTACAAATTTTTGTGCTTGGGTTTCAGTTATACAATGATCAAGTACCCATCCCTCCACCAGTGCCCATCTTCCACCACCACAGGTCCCAGCATCCCTCCCAACCCCGTCCCCCATCGCACCCTGCCTCTGTGGAAGGGCATTCCCTTTTGTTCTATCTCTCTCCCTTTGGGTCCTGTGGTTTGCAAGAGAGGCATTGAGTGGCAATCATGTTTGGTCTATAGTCTACTTTCAGCATGCTTCTCCCATCCTGGGAGGATCCTCCCAACACCCTTTATTTGGTGCTCCCTTCTCTATCTAAGCTTCCTTTTCCCCTAGCACATGTGGCTGGCCTCCAAGCCATGGAGCTAAATTCCTGGGACTAATTTTGGCCACTCCTGGGTGTTAGTCTCCCATTTTGTTACTTTGTGTTCCCCAGATGAATGCAATCTTTCTGTGTCTATCCCGTTCTTTCTGACTCATTTCCCTTAACATGACACTTTCCACGTAGTACCACTTGTATTAAATTTCATGACTTCATCTTTTCTAACAGCTACATAGTACTCCATTGTGTAAATGTAACAGAGTTTCTTTAACCAGTCATCTGTTCTGGGCACTCAGATTCTGGTTATTGTAAAGAGTACTACAATGAACAAACAAGTGCAGATGTCACTTCAACTATACTTTTTTGCCTCTCTGGGATATATTCCCAGGAGTGGTATTGCTGCGTCATCAAATAATGCTTTTGATACACATACTTTTTTCTCTCCACCTTACTGTTATCGTCTTCTAGAACCCATACAATATAAACATTATTACTTTTGATTTTGACTCAGAATTCTCTTGAGATACAGCAGTATTTTTATTTTTTATTAAGGTAACATTTATTTCCTAGAATGTGAATGTTTATATACTCAAGGATTCAATATTATCATACCCTCCATTCTATCCATGTAGTAACAAAAAAACAGGTTTTCATTATTTTAATAGTTTATTAGTATTCATTGTATATAAATATCACATCTTTACAAAGTCATCTCTTGTATTATTTTCTGATTTGCTATTATAAATAACAATGTTATATATTGCAATGTACATAGGTATGAGTACATAACTCTGAATTAGTGTTTTTGAGTTGTTTGAATAAATAACTTGGAGTGGAATTGCTGCGTTATGTGGTAGACCTATTTTTTTATTTTTTGCTTTTTGGGTCATACTCGGCCATGCACAGGGGTTACTCCTGGCTCTGCACTCAGGAGTTACTCCTGTTGGTGCTCAGGGGACCATATGGGATGCTGGGAATCGAACCCGGGTCGGCTGCGTGCAAGGCAAACGCTCTACCCGCTGTGCTATCTCTCCAGCCCCAGATCTATTTTTATTTTTAAAAAATGAGCTCCAAACTGTTTCCACAAAGATCAAATCAGTTAATACGACCACCAGCTATGGAATAGGAGTCCTCTTTCTTGTCATTATTATTGTTTCTAGATATTCAAATAATTGAGGTAATATATCACTGACATTTGATTTGATTTCTCTGATAAGTAGGGATGAGGAACACTTTTCATGTGACTATTAGTAATCCATATACCATTTTGGAGATGTTATGCTCTGCTTTTCTTCCCATTGTTTGATGAGGTATTTATTTTTTGAGGTGTTTGTTTTTATCATTGTTGAGTTTAGTAAGTGATTTATATATCTATGATATTCGCCTTTCTCATATTTATGGTGTTCAAATATTTTTCCCATTCAAATAGAATATCTTGTAATAGTTTTATTCACACTTATTTTCCTTGCCAGCTGTGTTGAATGCAAACATTACCAAAGTCAATGCACAGGAGCATATATCTATTTGCTTTACATGTTCTATGAATTCCAATCTAAAATCTGAGTCTTCAATGAATTTTGAGTTATCTTCTGTGCATGATGTGAGATAGGATACAATTTCATTCTTTATTTTGTGGTTAACTAACTTTCCCAATACAATTTGCTGAAACATTTTTGTATTATTTCTAATAACTGTGAATTACAGAGTTAAAAGATATTCAAAATTAAGTTTCAGGCATACAATGTTCCAGCACATGAAATGATACTATATTTAGATAAAGATAAAGATATTAGAAAACTTTAAAAACTCTACAAAAAAAACTCCTAGAAAAAAAAAAAAGATTTTTAAAGTAAAGTGGCAGATTACAAAAGTCAAAGGCTTTCCTGTATTTGAATAATAAACTAGGAGAGAGATATATGTTTTAAAAAATCCCATTCACAATTGTGCCTCAGAAAATCAAGTACCTAGGAATTGGCTTAACTAAAGAGGTGAAATGCTTATGTAGAGAAAACTACAAAACACTTCGTAAAGAAATAAAAGAGGCCACAAGGAAATAGAAACACTTCCCTTGCTCATGGATTGCTCATGGATTGAGAGAATCATCAAAATGGCAAAATTTCCCCAAAGCACTATACATATTCAATGAAGTCCCTATTTCTTCAAAGAAAGATCAAACAATCCTGAAATTTATATGGAATAATAAATCCTCATGAATATCCAAAACAAACTTCAGAAAAAAGAAATTGGAGGCCTCACTTTGCACAGTATCATATGTTGAAGAGGCATTCCTTTCTCCATTTTATGCCTTGGTTCTTCTGTTATATGTATATTAACTATCTGGGGCTAATTTCTGAACTGCCAACTCTTTCCGTGAGTTATGTATGATTTTGTTTCAATACTGCACATTACTGTATATCCACCCATATCTTCACTCTATAAAGAGTAACTTCATATCTGTTAGGCCTCATATTATAGGAAAAATTAATTTATGAACTAGTCCATCCAAGCAAATTAGTAGGCATACAAGTGCACGAGCAAATAAGTAAAGAATATATCTCTGAAGAAAAAGGAAATAATTATAATTGTTAACATACTTTATTGAGACATTTATTTTTAAAAATAAGATACACAAAAAAGAGAAAATACTAAAATACAATGGAAAAGGAAGCTGGCAGTAAAACTACCTTTAAGGTACCACAGATCTGCAACTTCACAGACACAGACACATAAGCAGCAATGCATCAAGATAATAAAAGAATACAAATTA
The DNA here is from genome assembly GCF_029834395.1 of Sorex fumeus. NCBI lineage: Eukaryota > Metazoa > Chordata > Mammalia > Eulipotyphla > Soricidae > Sorex > Sorex fumeus. The sequence goes on along the minus strand of NW_026606102.1, from coordinate 17,143,330 downwards.
ATGGGAAACATAGAGGCATGGGCTCCTGATCAAGCTGCTTAATGGCCATGATCCCAGAGACTCAGAAACAAATCTCGGAACCCAGTGGCTTTTGGAAGAAATGCATCCACCCCACAGTAGGTTACTGATGCCGGGCCATCCAGGTAGAAAAGGGTATTGTCCCTCCGCCTGCTCCCCCTAGGCAGCTCGGTGGCCACCATCCTCCAGAGGCCACTGGACAGTCAGGTTTGGGCCCTCAGTGAAGAGACACACGGGGCCTCATGGGATGGGGGTGGAGCCGACCCTTTCCACCCCATCCCAACGAGACCCTGAGTCACCACCCATGAATGGCCTTTCTGGCTCCTGATCGAGCTGCTTAACGGCCATGATCCCAGAAACTCAGGAACAAATCTCGGAACCCAGCAGGTTTTGGCAGAAATCCCTCCAGATTTAATTGTTAAAATTTCAGAATTTCAAAATCGCGCAGCCACTACTGCAGCCACACGACATCATATGTTACTTTTAACTAGCAATAGAAAACAAATTGTCTACTGTTGCCTTTTCAGCAGATCTAAGTGTTGGGGTAAAATCCCAAATAATAATGGTGAGTCTGGTGTCAAGATATTGAATGTGATCAAAGTAGAGAGAGAGAGTAATATGGAAATCATCTGCCCCACAGGTAGGCAGAGGGTGTGGGATGGGGGTATACTGGAGTTTTTGTGGTGGAGAACGGGCGCTGGTGAAGGGACAAGTGTTTCATTGCATGACGGAGACTTAAACCCGAAAGCTTTGTAACTGCTCTCATGGTGATTCAATAAATAAAATTAAGGTAAAGGTAAAGGTAAAGGTAAAGGTAAAGGCCCTCCCGTTGATCGTCGATTTGCTTGAGCGGGCCCAGTAACGTCTCCATTGGAGACTTTGTTGTTACTGTGGGGCTGGAGCGATAGCACAGCGGGTAGGGCGTTCGCTTTACAAGCGGTCAACATGGCTGACCCGAGTTCGATTCCTCCGCCCCTCTCGGAGAGCCCGGCAAGCTACCGAGAGTATTCGATATGCCAGACACAGTAACAACAAAGTCTCCAATGGAGACGTTACTGGGCCCGCTCGAGCAAATAAAATTATAAAAAATGAAAAAAATAGTTAGGTGGAGTCTATGCCCAATTCAATCAGCTAATCAGTGGCTTAATGAATAGCAGTACTCCTAAATAAAGAGAAAGAGAGAGAGAGAGAGAGAGAGAGAGAGAGAGAGAAAACCAGGATATAGAAAGCACAAAAAACTAAAATGAAAAAAATCAAACATTTATGAAATGTAACATTTTATTTAAGAGCAAAATAATGAGAATTTGAGGAGAGATTATTACAAGGATGGATAAAATGAAAGAGAGTCTCAATTAAAGTTTAGGCACTATTCAATACACCAACATATGTATACTGGGAATACCAATCCTGGGTGGACCAAATCAAAACAAGAATGCTACCCACTGCACTATCTCCCTGGCCTCTCAATCATGAATTTTATTTCAAGAAAACTCAAAAATGAAGGTAAAAAATTTTTAATTCTATGTAATAAAAATAAATACTAAAGGAAGATCTTCAGAATACAAATTACAACAGAAAATCTGAATATATCGGAGATAAAAATAATACAAAGCACTGATAGGAGTAATTGCATAAGTAATTATGAAAAAGATTATATATGGCTGGAGAAATAGTGCATTAGAAAGTGTTCTTGCCTTGTGGCTGACCCAGGTATGAGCTTGAGAGAGCTAGCTTTTTTTTTTCCCCCTTAGCTAGCCATCCAAATTTAGGGAGAAAAGCTTGCAACTATATGTTGTCTTCATGAGACATACATGAAATTCAAAGATATAGCTGAGTCATAAGTAAAAATGAAGGAATGGGTATAATATGAACATAATCATAAGAAAAAGTTAGTATACTAATAACAGACAAAAGCAGACATCTTAAAATGTGAATACGTGCTAAGTGAAATGAGTCACAGAGGAACAGACATAGAATGACTGCACTCATTCATGAAAAATAAAATAACATAACACGAGACTAACACCCAAGAACAGTAGAGACAAGGGCCAGGATGTTTGTTCCACGGTTTAAAGCTGCCTCACTAGCTGGGGAAAGGCAGCAGGGATAGAAAAGGGATCACTAAGTCAATGATGGCTGGGGGGAGAGCTTGGGATGGAAGATGTGTGCTGAAAGTAGACTAAGGACCAAACATAATGGCCTCTCAGTATTTGTATTTGTATTGCAAATACTGACACCCATAAGAAGAGAGGGTGTAAGAAGAAAGGTGCCTGCCACAGAGGCAGTGGTTGGGATGGGGTGTGGGTGGCAGGAGGGATATAAGGGACATTGGTGGTGAAAAACTCGCAAAGGTGGAGGGATGGGTATTTGATCATTATATGACTGAAACTCAATTATGAAAGCTTTGTAACTGTATCTCATGGTGATTCAACTAAAAACTGCCACTGTCACTGTTCTCCATTCATCAATTTGCTCGAGCAGGCAATAGGAACTCTCCATTGGGAGACTTGTTGTTACTGTTTTTGGCATATCAAATACATCATGGGTAGCTTGCCAGGCTTTGCCATGAGGGTGGGATACTCTCAGTAGATTGCCAGGCTCTCCTAGAGGGGCAGAGGAATCGAACCCAGGTTGGCTACATGTAAGGCAAATGCCCTTCCCACTGTGCTATCGCTCCAGCCCAACTAAAAAACTGTAGCACTGTAGCACTGTTCTCCCATTGTTCATCGATTTGCTCAAGTGGGCCCAGTAACATCTCCATTGTGAGACTTGTTGTTACTGTGTTTGCCAATTGAATACGTCATGGGTAGCTTGCCAGGTTTTGCCGTGCAGGCGAGATACTCTCAGTAGCTTGTCGGGCTCTCCAACAGGGGTGGAGGAATCGAACCTGGCTCGGCCAGGCTGGCTGTGTGAAAGGCAAATGCCCACATAAAGAGAAAAGATATAACAAATACTTTTAAAAACAATTATATATATATACATGTTTTAAACAATATCAAAAACATGAAAGAAGGACCAACAAAAGGACCCCATTTCGAACAGGAGGAAGGAAATAATAAAACTCAGAGCAAAGACTAATGAGATGGAAACCCAAAAAAAAAAAACAATCCGAAAGATCAATGAAACCAAGAGCTGTTTCTTCGAGAAAATAAACAATATCGATAAGCCTCTAGCAAAACTCACAAAGGAAGGGAGAGAGAAAATCCTAATAACCCGAATCAAAAATGAAAAGGGGGTCATTACAACAGAAACTACAGGAATTTAAAGGATCCTCAGGGAGTACTTTGAGAAGCTTTATGCCACGGAACATCAAAACCTCGAGGAAATGGATAAATTCCTAGATTCCTATAACCTCCCAAGGCTGAACCAAGAAGACCTGGAATACCTGAACAGAGCTATCACCATCAAGGAAATTGAAACAGTAATAAAAAGTCTCCCCAAGCACAAAAGTCCTGGACATTTATTTTTATAGTGACTTGCTATTGGGAGGTTCTAGCAAGGGAACGCAGCTACTCGTATACCCTCGGCCGAAGACTGGTCCGTCTCTATTTGGGGAAGGCTGTCCTCTTCGACCGAGCGCACAGCTTCAGGAGGGACGCACATGGAGCGGTGAGGGAGGAAGGGGACACCCGCCTAGCCAGCCAGATCAGCCGAATCAATCCTGGCGATCAATGGGGTGACAGATGTCGCAGCCAGCGACAGCACAGCGGTAGGGCATTTGCCTTGCACGCAGCCAACATGGCCGACCCGAGTTCGATTCCCCCACCCCCTCGGAGAGCCCAGCAAGCTACCGAGAGTATCTCACCCACACGGCAGAGCCTGGCAAGCTACCCGTGATGTATTCGATATGCCAAACACAGTAACAACAAAGTCTCCAATGGAGACGTTACTGGGCCTTCTCGAGCAAATCGATGAACAACAGGAGAACAGTGACAGTGACAGTGCTATTGGGAATTATATACAACTATCAAATAATTATGCTTTAGACCTGACATCAATATAATGTATGTCAATTATACTTAAATTTTCCAAAAATAAGAAAATATGTTAAGAGCTCACAGAGAAGCAGACTCTATACAGGTGTCAACATATTTATGATACCTAAATCATAATTCTGTATTAAATAGAAATAATCTTCAAGAATAGTGAAAAACCATTTGCTTCGCTTTGGGTTTTTTGTTGTTGTTGTTCTTTTGGTCTTTGGGCCACATTTAGCAGTGCTTATTACTCAGTATTGAGGGAATGTTCCTATTGGTGCTTAGAGGACCACACGTGGAATCAAATCAGTTTCTTCCAAGTGCAAGGTAAGTGCCTGAACAGCTGTACTATTTCTCAAAACCTAAAGACAATCTTTTAAATAAATAAAATAGTCCATAATGCAGAGCAAGAAGATGAAAATTTGCACCATAATAATTCTATGAAGATGTTTTTCAGGTTAATAGAAACTAGATCTACAGAAACATAGGCTTATATATACCTTAATCTATAGGAAAGAATGAGAAAAAATAGAAATGGTAGCAAACTAGTTATTCTTTAAAACCATGTCTTTTAATACAAGAGTATCCAAATAGGGACAGACCAGGCAAATATGTCTAGAGATATAAACATATTATCACTGAACTAATATAAATATAATATGTAGCACACATATTATTTAAAAAAAGGGAATGGAACGATAGCACAGCAGTAGGGCATTTGCCTTGCATGCAGTCAGCCTGGCCGAGCTGGGTTCGATTCCTCTGCCCCTCTCAGAGAGCCCGGCAAGCTACCAAGAGTATCTCGCTTGCGCGGCAAAGCCTGGCAAGCAACCTGCGACATATTCAATATGTCAAACACAGTAACAAGTCTCAAAAAAATGAAGACGCCCATTTTACTGGGCCCACTCGAGCAAAATCGATGAACAATGGGAGGACAGTGAGAGTGACAGTACCACACATTTATAGACTCTCCCTATAGAATAACTGAGGATGAACTTGGTTTTAGTTGGCAATATATCCTCAGTGTTGAAAACACTGAGGGAACTCAAAATTCAGCTTCAATTACTTCAAATAATACTATGAGCTACAGATAGTTTGAAGAAGTGTAAATTAGTATAGTATTTCTGAAAAACAATTAGAAGTAGATTTTAAAAAGTAAGAAAATTCAGATCTTTTGAAATTTCAATTTCACTTCTAAGTATAGTATTCTCAGGAAATGAGGAAAAATAAGGAAAAAATTATGTACAATGATGTTAAGTGCAGCATTATTCATAATAGCAACATTAGCTACTAACTGTTCAACAATAGGGAAACCACTAAATAATTCCAATCACTGCATAATATTCCCTCATATGTATTCTTTAAATTATCTTTATAAAACTATTAATAACTTAAAATGTACATGGCATAACGGAGACTGAAAAACAATTTTTTCACTCATTAATAATCTCAACCATTTTCTTAAACTGCGTTTCTGACTTTTTTATGAAACAAATAGGAATAATGCACATGGCAAAAGAATTTATTTCTAGGTCACTGTCAATGTCCTCAGGTTGTTCATTGATTTGCTCAAGCGTGCCCAGTAACAAAGTGAGACTTCTTACTGTGTTTGGCATATCAAATACGTCACGGGTAGCTTGCCAGGCTTTGCTGTGCAAGCGAGATACTCTTGGTAGCTTGCCGGGCTCTCTGAAAAGGGTGGAGAAATCCAACTCGGGTCGACCGGGTCGGCCAAATGCAAGGCAAACGCCCTACCTACTGTGCTATCAATTTTCTTAAATTAGTTAAACTACAAATCTACTTTCTTCCCAATAATTTTAAACATATCCAAAGATGAGTACAATAATTTTACATTTTATATTTTTTAAATATAAAGTATTTGGCTGGTTTTACATTGGGATGGAACCTTGCATTCAGACAGGTAGTGTGTGAAAAGCTGAGCCAATGTACTGATGAGTACTGACAGCAGGTTCTTCAGGTGTTCGGGTCTGACCTTGCCTGGGCTGCATGCTGTTCACTTCTTTACCGACAAGCTAGCGTGTTGAACTACGGAAGGGAGAAGGTTGGGAATGAGATATATCCATCCTGTGGAATTTGGTATGTGCGTAGCTGGACGTGTCTATCAAAGAGATCTGAGTAGAAGTTATGGATAATCTTCTCCATTGCCCTTTTGGAAGATGTGATAGATCCATTAGGACGTCAGAGAGCAGTCATCTTGCTTGATCTTGTAGTTGGTGAAGGACAGGAGGAATGCTTTTCCCGGCTTCTGCCGCATCTGCCAGCACTGCTGCTCTTCTCTCTTTGAAGTCTTCCTTTATCGCTTCTGTGCACTACTTTGCAAGCTCGGACATTAGCTTGCAGTTGCCTGAGGCATAAGCCAAACCACGTTGGCAAATGAGCTCGAGAGTTTTCAAAGACAGGCATCTTTTTTTGGCTATCTCTCTCTCAGTGCTCCTCACACAGTCATGGAGGTGCTGAACCATTCAATTGTATTCCTTGTTAATGTTGTCAACGACAGCATCTTCCCATGTTGCCGCAATAGTGCCAAAGAGCTTCCAATTGGTGGTCATTCTGGGAGTTCTCTTCTTAAAATTTGCAGCCCTTTTTCTCCACTCCATGAAGTAGAATTTTGCACAAAGGAGATGATGGTCTGATCCCATTTGGATTTTGGGACAACAGCGACATCGGTCAGGCAAAACCATCAACTGAATATGATGTGGTCAATTTCGTTGCGGAACCATCCCCAATGAGACTCCCATGTCCAACATTTAGATTCGGCCTTTGGAACTGTGAGTTACCATGGATGGTCTTGGTCGACATGATTAACTCAGACAGTCTCTCACCCTGTTTGTTCCATTCTAGGTGAGCAGGACTATACTACTGTACAAGAAGAGAGACATCCACAACATTGGCAACCATCACCCGATCTGCCTGATGTCTGTCATCTACAAATTGTTCACAAAGGTCATCCTGAATAGGATTGGCAGAACACTAGTTGAAGGAAAACCATGTGAGCAAGCTGGGCTCCAAAAAGGATTCAGCACAATAGACCATGCCCACAAGATAATCATGCTCATTGAGGTTTCTCGAGAGTTCAAGGTGCCACTCTGTCTAATGTTAAAGAAGGCCTTTGATTCAGTTAAGACGGAAGCAGTCATTGAATCCCTAGCCAAACAGGGCATTCAAACTCAATACATCAGGATCCTCCATGAGCTGTATAACAGATTCACTACCAGGATCTCACCATTCTACAAGGAAGTGATCATCCATATCAAGAGAAGGGTTCAGCAGGGTGATACCATTTCACCGAAACTCTTCAGTGCCATCCTCGAGAATGTCATGTGACGATTGGAATGGGAATGAATGGGAGTGAAGATAGACAGTTGGCAACTACACCAGCTCTGCTTTGCTGATGACATCGTTCTAAAAACACCAAACATTAGCCAAGTGGCACAAATACTGGCTGACTTCGACCACGAGTGTGGAAAGATCAGACTACAGCTGAATCTCATGAAGACAATGTTTATGAAAAACGGTCTTGTTCCTGTTGTTCCATTTGCTTTCAACAGAACAACCATCTCTGAATGCAACAGTTATGTGTACCTAGGTCAAGAAGTCAACAGGACGAATGACCTGACACCTGTGTTGTGCAGGAGAAAAAGAGTCGCTTGGAACACCTTCAAGATCATCAAAGAAATAGCTAAGAGCATGAAGAACCTCCATATTCAGGCACATCTCTTCAATTCTGCTTTTCTTCCTGCATTAACCCATGCCACAGAGACCTGGGCCCTAGGAAAACAGGATGAGAACGCTACTTGGGTCTCCCAAAGAGGAATTGAAAGAGCTATGGTTGGAGTACCACGCTTCACTCAAATGAGAGAAAGAATCCAGAGTTCCGAACTCTGTGGATGATCAAGAATCAGGGATGCTGACTCATCTGCCAAGGCATAAAAAATCAGATGGGCTGGACACGTAATGAGATTTGGAGACGACCGCTGGACTAGAGCCATTACTGAATGGATTCCATGAGACATCAAAAGATTGCGTGGCTTCCTACCCACGAGATGGTCAGACTTCTTCGTCAAAACCCTGAACAATCAGTTTGAGACTCTTCGTGTTCCTAGAATGAGCAGACGCCATTGGGCTACACTGGCACGCGACGGGGAAAATGGAGATGTTACTGGCGCCCACTCGGGGAAATCGATGAGTATCTTGATGTGAAGTTATCAAGTGAAAGTATTTGACTTAGTCTTAAGTTATGCCCTTATTACATTCTTATCCCTATGTAAATATGAAAATTATCATCATTTGAGTTGCACAAAAAGGTGTTAGAATTTTGATGCCTTAATATTCATTTGCTTCTTCTTCAATAGTTTTAAGAGGGTCCTGGATTCAAAATAGTAAAAGTTTTAGGAGCTAAAATTGAAATTATACCTATTATTGAAAGATTACATTTACTATATTCATTATATCATCTTGTAGTTCATAATCAAGAGATAAAATGATAATGATACATGAAATCAACTTTAAAAAATATTATCACTCCCCACTCTCTCAGATTTTCTCAAACAATAAAATGGCAAATGTATGTGATTAAACAGAAGCAATCTATGATAGTAAAATAAGTAATTATCTTGTACTTTTCACAGTAATATACAACTACCAATTTCAAAAATATTTCATTTACTCCTCTTAATTGAATAATTAGAAAATGAACAATGAAGGTTTGGTTGTACTTACATTACGGTATAAAAAAGAAAATACTATCTTATTCTTTGTACTTAAAAATTAAAACAAAAAAACTTCCTTAAATGACTGTTTTAAGGAAATAATGAGTTAAATAATGTAAAACACCAAAGCAAGAGCACGGTTCATATAAACAAATTTAATATAAGTAAACGTTGGTAGTAGTTGTGATATATTTTATAGGAATACATTTCACAATAAAATTATTTTAGCACAGTAGGTAGGGCATTTGCCTTATATGCAGCCAACTTGGCCGACCTGAGTTCGATTCTTCCGCCCCTCTTGGAGAGTCCGGCAAGCTACCAAGAGTATCTCGCCTGCATGACAAAGCCTGGCAAGCTACCCATGATGTATTTGATATGCCAAACACATTAACAACAAGTCTCACGATGGAGACGATACTGGGCCTGCTCGAGCAAATCAATGAACAACAGGAGGACAGTGCTACAGTGTTAAAGGCCCTCCCGTTGATCGTCGATTTGCTCGAGCGGGCCCAGTAACATCTTCATTGGAGACTTTGTTGTTACTGTGTTTGGCATATCGAATACTCTCGGTAGCTTGCCGGGCTCTCCGAGAGGGGCGGAGGAATCGAACTCGGGGTGGGCCATGTTGGCCGCTTGTAAGGCGGACTCCCTACCCGCTGTGCTATCGCTCCAGCCCGCTACAGTGTTACCAAAGTATTTAATGTAGACCTTCAATATAAGCATTTATATTTCATCTTCAATTATAGATAGAAGTTTTTAATTCAAAATATTAAACTTATGGATTAGATTTACTTTTTACATTATTTTTACACTTCGACCACAAATTTTTGTTTTTATCATTTTATCGTCTCATTTGGGCTAGAGCAATAGCACAGCGGTAGGGCGTTTGCCTTGTGCACAGCTGGCCCAGCTGAGCCAGGTTAGATTACTCCACCCCTCTCAAAGAGCCTGGCAAGCGATCGAGAGTATCTTGCCTGCACAGCAAAGCCTTGCAAGCTCCCCGTGACATAGTCAATATATGCTAAACACAGTAACAACAAGTTTCACGATGGAGATGTTACTGGGCCCACTCGAGCAAACAGGTGAAGAACAGGAGGACAGTGCTATTGTCTCATTTGATTACTGAGGAGTGTAACACTGCTCTCACTCCAGATGCTGCCTTAGAAGTGGTTCATCTACCGATTGATATACTTAATGGCTAAGTTTCTTTTAAATTTAAGTTCTAATTACCTTCTCTGTGTGATTTAGACTGATAGTTCAATACTGATATTTTGAGTGCAACCAAAGAACTTTTTATATGACAATCACACTGCATTTAAAGCTTTTACATTAAATACTGTTTCATATCTCACGAGAACCTAGAAGAAATGGATAAATTGCTGGATTCCTATCATCTCCCAAAGCTGAATCAAGAAGATATAGAGTACCTGAATAGACCTATTCACATCAAGGAAATTGAAACTGTAATCAAAAGTCTTCCCAAAAAAAAAAAAGCCCAGGCCCAGATGGATTTACTAGCGAATTTTTCCAAACATTTAAAGAGGACCTATTCCCAGTTCTTCTCAAGCTTTTCCAGGAAATTGAAAAAACAGAAACTCTCCCAAACAGTTTCTATGAAGCCCATATCTCTCTAATACCAAAAGGAAACAAAGACACCACAAGAAAAGAAACGTACAGGCCAATATCCCTGATGAACATGGATGCGAAGATTCTCAACAAAATACTAGCCAATAGAATTCAACAACTCATCAAAAAGATCATATACCATGACCAAGTGGGATTCATCCCAGGGATGCAAGGATGGTTCAACATTCGGAAATCAATCAACATAATCCATCATATCAACAAAAGAAAAGATAAAAATCATATGATCATATCAATAGATACAGAGAAAGCATTTGACAAGATCCAGCACCCATTCATAATGAAAACCCTTGCCAAAATGGGGATAGAGAAGACTTTCCTCAATATAGTTAAAGCCATCTACCACAAACCTACAGCAAACATCATCCTCAATGGGGAAAAACTGAGAGCCTTCCCCCTAAGGTGAGGGATGAGACAAGGATGCCCAAGCTCTCCACTACTGTTCAATATAGTACTGGAACTACTTGCAATAGCGATTAGGCAAGAAAAAGATATTAAGGGCATCCAGATAGGGAAAGAAGAAATTAAGCTCTCACTATTCGCAGATGACATGATACTATACTTAGAGACCCCTAAAACCTCTACCAAGAAACTCCTAGAAACAATAGACTTGTATAGTAAAGTGGCAGACTATAAAATCAATACCCAAAAATCCATGGCTTTCCTATACGCAAATAGTGAAAGAGAAGAAAGTGACATGAAGAAAACAATCCCATTCACAATTGTGCCCCAGAAAATCAAGAACCTAGGAACCAGCTTAACTAAGGAAGCAAAGGACCTGTACAAAGAAAACTACAAAATGCTACTTCAGGAAATAAAAGAGGACACGAGGAAATGGAAAAATATCCCCTGTTCATGGATGGGGAGAATCAACATTGTCAAAATGGCAATACTTCCCAAAGAACTATACAAATTCAATGCAATCCCTATAAGGATACCCATGACACTCTTCAAACAAATGGAGCAAACACTCCTGAAATTTTTATGGAACAATAAGCCCCATGAATAGCTAAAGAAATTCTTTGGAAAAAGAAAATGGGAGGAATCAACCTCCCTAACTTCAAACTCTACTACAAGGCAGTAATAATTAAAACAGCATGGTACTGGAACAAAGGCAGAGCTGAAGACCAATGGAACAGAGTTGAATATACTGACATTTCCTCCCAAACATATAATCATCTAATCTTTGATAAGGGGGCAAGAAAAAATGAAATGGAGCAGGGAAAGCCTCTTTAATAAAATGTGCTGGCAAAGCTGGACAGCTACATGCAAAAAAGTGGGCTCAGATCTCTGCCTAACGCCATGCACAAAAATAAGATCAAAGTGGATTAAAGATCTCAATATCAGACCGGAATCCATAAGGCATATTGAGAAAAACGTTGGCAAAACTCTCCATGATATTGAAGCTAATGGTATCTTCAAAGATGTCACCCCACTGGCCAAGCAAGTGAAAAACAGAGATAGACAAATGGGACTATCCTAAACTAAGAAGCTTCTGCACCTCAAAAGAAATAGTGACCAAAATACAAAGACAGCCTACAGAATGGGAAAGGATATTCACCAAATACACATCCGACAAGGGGTTGATATCAAGGATATACAAGTTACTGGTTGAACTCCACAAGAAGAAATCACCCAACCCCATCAAAAAATGGGGCGAGGAAATGAACAGAAACTTCCGCAAAGAAGAAATCCGAATGGCAAAAAGGCACATGAGAAAATGCTCTACATCACTAATCATCAGAGAAATGCAGATCAAAACAACAATGAGATATCATTTCACACCACAGAGACTGGCCCACATCCACAAGAACAAAAGCAACGGGTGCTAGCGCGGATGTGGCAAGAAAGCGACCCTCCTTCACTGCTGGTGGGAATGCCGGCTGGTCCAACCCTTTTGGAAAACCATATGGACGATTCTCAAAAAATTAGAATTTGATCTCCCATTTGACCCAGCTATAGCACTCCTGGGAATATATCCCAGAGAGGCAAAAAGGTATATTCGAAGTGACATCTACAATTGTTTGTTCATTGCAGCACTCTTTACAATAGCCAGAATCTGGAAAAAACCTGAGTACCCGAGAAAAGATGACTGGTTAAAGAAACTTTGGTACATTTACACAATGGAGTACTATGTAGCTGTTAGAAGAGATGAAGTTATGAAATTTACATAAAAGTGGTACTACATGGAAAGTATGATGTTAAGCGAAATGAGTCAGAAAGAGCGGGATAGACACAGAAAGATTGCATTCATTTGAGGAACATAAAGCAACAAAAAGGGAGACTAACGCCCAGGAATGGCTGAGATTAGTACCAGGAATTTTGCTCCATGACTTGAAGGCCAGCCACACGTGCTAGGGGAAAAGGAAGCTCAGATAGAGAAGAGAGCACCAAATAAAGGGTGTTGTGAGGACCCTCCCAGGGTGGGAGAAGCATGCTAAAAGTAGTCTATAGACCAAACATGATTACCATTCAATGCCTCTCTTGCAAAACACAGTACCCAAAAGAAGAGAGAGAGAACAAGGGGGAATGCCCTGCCACAGAGGCAGGGTGGGAGGGGGGAGGGGGGGTTGGGGGTATGCTGGGACCCGTGGTGGTGGAGGATGGGCACTGGTGGAGGGATGGGTACTTGATCATTGTATAACTGAAACCCAAGAACAAAAATTTATAAGTCTATAACTGTACCTCATCGTGTTTCGCTAATAAAAAAATTTTTTAAAAATACTGTTTCATTTCAAAAATTCGGGAATTTTTTTAAAGATTTATAGATATTTCGTAAAGGTTAATCTCTCAAATAAAATATCAATGGATATTTAAATGATAAAATGATTGTTAATGTTCATCCTTTTAAGTCATAACTACTTGGATAGCTAAGAAAACAAGAATGTTCTGAAAATAAAATTCTTTATTCTGTCATCCATTTTTCATTTGTCTAGGATAAAAAATAGATGGAACAGTGAATTTAAACCACCAAAATGGTATAAAATAAATTAGTAAATCAGAGGTGTTGCATGTGCATTGCATACATATAACTAAAGTTTATTTTCATTGGAAATACCGTTTAGCCACACAGAGAGCTTTAAAATGTATGACTTATTTTTTCACTCTGATTAGAAGACTTTTTTCACTATTGTAAAATAAAATTGATCAGAAATTTTAGACTACAAGGTTATAAATCAAATAAAAAATCCACATGCTCAGCTTTCTGTGTTTTAAAAATACAAAAATTTTATAATTGGAGAATAGTAGCAGAGACCTCAAAGAAATTTAGTACCTAAAATCAACAATGCTTGCCTGATGCACCTCATTTATCCCTCTATTTAAGAACTCCATAAATATGCTCATTTGAAAAACAAACAATTTTTTCTTCAATGCCATATTCACATAATTTGTTCTTGGGAGTACTTTCAACTCAACAATATTTCATCTCATATTCTGGTAATCCATATCTGAATATAATAATAAGACAACTACAAATATAGTGTGAAATAAAAACATTCAAAATTAATACCTCTATTATCTTTTTCCTAGGACACTGGTAGTGAATAGAAATAAAGAGATTGTCAGGGAAGCTAACACTTAGCAGAATACAAGTAAAATAGTATACAATTCATTTGTACACACTATCAAATCATTAGATCAGTGTTTCTCAAACTTTTACAATTGTGGTTCCCTTCTGACCTTATTTCATTCCTATGTACCCCATCTTACTGGTTTCCCTCTAGTCTTGTGCTGTCCAACACTCCCCACCCCCACTATCATGATTTTCATTTCTTGTCCCTTTGGAATTACATGGGGGCCCACAAGAGGCCATATCACTCTCAGTTGAGAAACATTGCTTTAGAAGAAAGTTTTAAAGACTAGGGTGGGGTGGGAGGCAGAGTTGGGGATAACAAATCAGAGTCCAATATATCCAGGATGATATCAGTGTCAAATATAGTGTCTAAAACTGTACGATTCACCACCTTTAAATACAGACTTATCTAAAATGACCGTGCTAACATACAACATATGTAATATTTGATTTACCACTTTGATTACAATGTGTTTTGGACGTGTTTTTGTTTGAGTCTATTTTGTTTGGTACTCTTGAGCCTCTTGAATCTGTGTAGAGGACTTTCTCTAGAAATCAGGGAAGTTCTCAGTAATTATTTCTTCCACCAGCTGTTCTTCCCTTTTCTCTTTTTTCTCTCCTTCTGATATTCTATGACTTGAAGATTGTTCCTCTTGCTATTATTTATCACAAATCTCTTTCATTCATTTACTTCTCTTTTCTTTTGCCAGTTCGTTATTGGTGATGACTAATATTTTGTCTTCAATATCACTTATATAGTCCTTAGCATGTTGAGTTGTTACTGTGGCTTGTAGCTTGCTATTTTATTTTTTAACTCCTTCAATTTTATTTGTATGAACTAACTGATACCCTGGATCAGTTCATCTTTGAGTTGATTAGAATTTTCTCCCAGTGATTGCTTTATTTCCATGGGCACTGCATGGATCATTGATTTTAGTTCCTCAACAATGAGGCTGAGGTTTTATTTGAGCTTGATGATTTGTGAGAACTTCTGTCCCTGTCTACCAGAGTAAATTAATTTATTTGTCTCCCCATTATTTTTAAAGTTTTGTGCATTCTGTGATTTGAGCTTCAGATTCCCAGTTATCTGTGATCTAATCTGATTCGTTATTTTTCAGCAAGCAATTACTCCTTATACTCTGTTAAACTAACAATTTCTGTGTCCTAAAGATAAAATTTAAGTTGTCATGCATATGAATATCTTATATCCATATCTATATTTTAGGGTTACTATGGAGGTATTTGAGGAAAGATATCAGAACCAAAAGCCCTAAGAGTTGGTGGAGCTTAAGTGGTAGAATTCTCTGCATTATTTTGGGTCCACAGAGGTGTGTCCTGGGTTCTCAAGCTAGGCTGCAGGGTTTTCCTCAGTCCATAGGATCCAGAAAGAGGTCACAGTGCAAGACTGCAAGGGCAATGGGGTGGGAAGAGGTTCTGAGACTTTTAGGCACCTAGTTGACCTCTCTATGCAATTATTAAGAACTGATAGACAAAAAAAAAGCAATAAAAATTCTGAATATAGAAGAGTTATCTTAAAGTCCATGTGTTTCTTTTGTGTGATATCCTTGGTGTATTATTGATCTATTAGAGGCATAGCTTTTATAATTCTTTTTCACTAATTGATGCAAAAAAAATCAATTTACTGAGACCAGGGCAATAGGACGGCAAGTTTAATTACTAGCACCACATATGGTACCCTGAGCTCCAACAGGAATGATGCCTGAGAACAGAGCGAAGAGAAAGTCTTAAGCAGGAGCAGACATGGCAAAAAAAAGCCTACAGTGTTGCCAGAGTGCAACACTTTTAACCAAGTTAAAAGCACTTGGTGCCTGTTGCAAGAACATGCCACCCGTATCTCTTCTCATGAGATGTGCATTTTCATGCTTTCATACTTTAAGGCTGGGGTGTGCACTAATTCTGCCTCTGAAGAAGCCCAAGTTTTTTCTCTCTCACCTTCCTCAAAATCTCAGAATAAAAGTTGTTTCACTTCCCAAGAAAGTTCACAATTTTACCAAACTGCAAGCATTTTAGCGTATGTAATAATTTAAAAAAAAAACCTTCATATAACTTATATGATAAGCATTAGATATAAAATACCTAGGATGGTGCCTCTCTACAAATTCTTATCAACAAAAATTCATTCTTTCTATTCCTTTCTGTTCTAATTTTTCGTTCCTATTTTTTGGGGTGAGGAAATCAATTATCAGAGAAAATGATTCATCCAAGATCACAAATCTAGTTAAATAACACTTCCTTGAACGATATTGCTTTTAGTGATACGTAAAGAACTGCTAAGAATCACTTGGAACATGAATCTAAAGAACATGCAGTGCATTGAGATTAGTTAAACAATGTTTCATGGGATCCTACTCCTAGTATTCTCTGTTTATAACCTTGGAAATATTATTCTACTTCTCTAAATTGAAATCTTCTCATGTCTAAAATGAGGTAGAAAATAATCATGATGATAATCTAATATTTGCCTCAAAATGTCACTGACATAACAAAATGTGATAATGAATCTGACAAATCTTTGAAAATGAGACTAAAGTATCTTATAAATATGAACAATTGCAATAATTATAATAATTATTATCAACCATATTTCAATAATTGTACTATCTTAATTAACCCAGATTTTCTAAGTTCATGTCAACTAGAGATTTGATAATTATTTGCTTTAATATTGCTTTTAAGGAACAATAGGTTCTGCTATTAAAAAAGAAGCTAAAGCAAAGTGTTAACTGCTTATTCTAAGATATGGGTTAAATTCACACTAGAAAATTGCACCTATGTACTAGTCTTCAACTAAGGTGTATTGTTAATCTCTAAAAATAACTGTACTGATAAGTTTTATATAGTTGTAACTTTTTAAAATCAACACCTAAAATTTGGTAGTTTACATACAAGTTTTCACAATAGATTTCTTTAAATATAGAAACAGTTTTCTTATGTTAAGGTACAGCTTTTAAATAGTATTTCTTCTCTTCTGAATAACTGTAATGGTTAGAAGAAGATTTCTCTAACATAATATACAATGCATTGGTTTAACAAGAAAGAACAATAAGTGAATTAAAATGATTTCTTATGCATAATCAATGTTTATTATGAAGTAGAATTTTACCTCTAGCTATTCATATTTTAACGGTTTAAATTTATGGGAAAAAACAATTTAATTTATTAAATTAATTTTCTTAGAAAACAGAGTTATAGGAAACTTCCAAATTTAAACTGATGCATAGAATTGACTTCCACCTTACTCATGAATTGTCACATTGTTCTAACTCGAGTTAACTTTTTTGCCTGTCTGCAAGGAGACAACTTAATTGTTATTTTGACTTATCATTGAGCATTATGGATAATTCTTTCTTAAAAAGAATAATTTGCATTCCATATATCAACAAACACTTCTATTTCCACGTAAGATTGAAATGTATCAATACATTTTCCAAGTAAATTATGCATTTTGAGAAGCAAGGCTTTCACACATTAAAACTTCATTTCAAGATGATAAGTGAACTCTTACTAGTGTATCTGAGCAGCATGATAAATCACAGTAAATTTTGCAGTTTAAAACAGCATTTAGGGGGCTGAAGCAATAGTACAGCAGGTAGGGCATTTGCCTTGCATGTGGCCAACCTGGATTCAATACCCAGAATCCCATATGATTTCCGAGTACTGCCAGAGAGACCTGAGTACAGAGCAAGGAGTAGTCCTTAAGCATTGCCAGGTGTGACCCCAAAAGAAAAATAAATAAATAATAAATAAAATAGTTAAAAAAACAGCATTTATATATTTTCCCCATTTTAGAGGATATGCCAGCATCCTCATCTGGGCTTTCCTCTAATGCACATAATTCTAGAGCACAAAAATAGAGATTTGTAATGAAAATACACATCAGTGTGCAGATGATATTTAAACCTAAGTGAATTAGATCAGATAAACAAAAGAAATATAGAGAAATAGAGAAGATAAAAGATACAAGAACTGAAATTTGAAATATTCCATTGCGTAGAAATTAAATACGATCCAACAAGTAAATGTAAAGTGGTCACTAGTGAAGAAAAAAACTAGAAGTAGGTACACATTTCTGAAGCTAAGAGAATAAATAAGTCAGAAAAACAGAAAATGAGAATTGTCAAGTAGATCAACTACTTTAGCAGAACTACAGGAACTTATGAGAACTGAGATTTCATCATTGAGATCATTAATGACCACGGAATATGCAATGTTAGAGGATATTCATAGTTCATGAAAACCTGACTGAGTGTGCTCCAAAGAAAAAGGAAATAGACAGAGACATTCCGTTCAACATTTTTTTTTCTCTGTAAAAAGAAGATGCGGGCTGGAGTGATAACATAGCGTGTAGGGTGTTTACCTTGTACGCAACCAATCCGGATTCCATCCCCAATATCCCATATGGTCCCCTAAGCACCACCAGGAGTAATTTCTGAGTGCAGAGCCAGGCGTGACCTCAGTGAAACGCTATTTTGGGGGGGAGGAGGTGGGGGGAGGTGGAGGAGGAGAAGATTGATGATGATGGTGATGATGATGATGATGATAAAAGGGACTAGAGAGACATTACGGGGGGTCTGGTACTTGCCTTGTATGCAGCGAACCCGGGTTCAATCTCTGACATCAAATATGGTCCCCTGAGCATTGCCAGGAGTGTTCCTGAGCAAAGAGGCAGGTGTAAACCCTACGCATTGCTGGAAAAAAAGGTATGAAAAATGCAATCGTAGTTGTATTCAAATAGAGTTTTGGGGAGACTAATGAAGTATTTTTCTGAACAGAAAGTGCATCTGTATTGCCTAATGGATATTATGTAGTACATAGAAAAATAACAATATTGAAGGTAGAATTACTTGAGAGCTAACTTTGCGTAGGTGAGAGGAAGCAGGATATGTTGTAAAAGTGAATTCACATCAGATATGAGCAGAAACAGTTCCTCCAGTAATAAAAACGTAAGAAATAAGATAGGGCAAATATTCATGTGAGAGAGTGGATATAAGGGTGCAAGTTTGTAAAGGTGTTCTCCAATTGCTTCCAAATTCTAGGTTATTAATTGTACACTGCCTATCACCTGTTGTACTAGGCACAATGACACAAAGAAAATAAATATTTGGTTCACATCTTGAGATTTTTTGTTTGAAAGACTAGGTGGGGATATCTAAGGATTATAGGAAAGACAAAACAATGGTCAGGGCTGAGAAAAATCACTAGTTTGAGCACACTGAATCTGCTGTGCTTCTTAAACAACTTCCAGCATAATTTAGCACAGAGCTAAATAATTGCGTAAAGTCAGGTAATAAATATATCAGTGTAACTTCCTAAGTCCTTCTATGTTTCTATCTGAATAATATATCATATACATGTATGTATATAATTCTTTCTATATTTATGTTCTTCCAATTGACTCAGAGCACAAGCAATAACTATTAGTGTAATACTGCCATCAATAAAATTCCAAATTCAAATTTAACATGATAAAATCTGAATGTATGAGGCAGTTAGGAACTTGAAACTCAATGTTAATATAAAGATTTATCTATAGAACTCCAAAGTTCCTTCCACTGATCTATAATTCACAGCTTATACAAGATTCTATTTCAAGTCCAATAAAATATAAAGTTTATTAAGAGATAATTAATAGCATTAAATAATTTTTAAATGCAAGGAGAAAAAGCAGGTAAATTACTATGCTGAATATGATATATTACAAGACAAGTTCAAATAATTGGTTCAGTACAGAGAGACAATCACAAATCTAATTATAAATTTCAGAAAAGGTTTTATGAATGAGATATTTGAAATAAGTCATTAACTAAAAATTACAGCATTAAAAGGTAAAAATTTGATGGTGGGATAGGTGATTAAAGAAGAATACAAAGTCAGAAATCTTTCTAATGAAATGTTGGAGAAAGAACACATCCAAAACATGCTTAATAAAAAGTGAATACTTCAGATTGACAACAGCAGGGCTTCTTAAACTTTTTACACTAGCAAACTGTGAAGTGTCTACACATTTCTGGCTACGGGAGAATTACAGAACTCTAGAATGTTCTAGCTTCAATAGAAATACAAATAATTCCAATGAGAAATAAATTACAATTATAAACAACAATTATAATTCCCAACAATAGCAACAATATTTAAGATCATGGACACACCTTGATCACTTGATCACTTGATCCCCCGTTATAAATCAAATTACTTGAGCGGGTGCCAGTAACGTCTCCATTCATCCCTGTTGTGTGCTAGCGTAGCCCAATGGCATCTGTTCATTCTAGGAACATACAGAGCCTCAAATCAATCATTCAGGGTCTTGACGAAGAAGTCTGACAATCTTGTAGGGGGGCGTCCACGCAATCCTTTGACATCCCGTGGAATCCAGTCAGTAAATGCCCTTAGTCCAGCGGTTGTCTGTAAACCTCATTACGTGTCTAGCCCATCTGATTTTTGATGTCTGGGCAAATGAGACAGTGTCCCTGATTCTTGAGCATTGACAGAGATCAGAACTCCAGATTCTATCTCTCATTTGAGTGAATTGTGATATACCAAGCATAGCTCTTTCGATTCCTCTTTGAGAGACCCGAATAGCGTTCTCATCCTGTTTTCATAGGGAATAGGTCTCTGAGGCATATATTAATACAGGAAGAACAGTGGAATCGAAGAGATGTGCTTGGAGCTGGAGGTTCTTTATCCTCTTAGTTATTTCTTCAACGCTCTTGAAGGCATTCCAAGCCACTCTCTTCCTCCTGCGCAACACAGGTGCCAGGTCATTCATCATGTTGATTTCTCGACCTAGGTATATATAACTGTTGCATTCAGAGATGGTGGTTCCATTGAGAGCAAATTGAGCGTCCAGAACGAGGCTGTTTCTCATAAACATTGTCTTCGTAAGATTCAACTGTAGTCCGACCTTTCCACACTCATGGTCGAAGTCGGCCAGCATTTGTGCCACTTGGCTGATGTTTGGTGTTATTAGAACGATATCATCAGTAAAGCGGAGGTGGTGTAGTTGCTGACCATCTATCTTCACTCCCATTATTTCCCATTCCAGTCTTTGCATGATGTTCTCGAGGGTGGCACTGAAGAGTTTTGGTGAAATGGTATCACCCTGCTGAACCCCTCTCTTGATATGGATGATTACTTCTTTGTAGAATGGTGAGATCCTAGTAGTGAATCCATAATAGAGCTCACGAAGGATCCTGATGTATTGAGTTTGTACGCCCTGATTGTCTAGGGCTTCTATGACCGCTTCCGTCTCAACAGAATCAAAGGCCTTCTTTAAATCAATGAATGTTAGACAGAGTGGCATCTTGAACTCCTGAGAAATCTCAATGAGCTTAGTAATCGTGTGGATATGGTCGATGGTACTGAATCCTTTTCGGAATCCAGTTTGTTCACATGGTTGTCCTTCATCTAGTGTTCTGTTAATCCTATTCAGGATGACTCAAGTGAACAGTTTGTAGATGACAGACAATAGGCAGATTGGGGGATAGTTGCCAATGATGTGGATGTGTCCCTTCTTCTACAGTAGTATAGTCCTGCTGGTTTTCCACTGAGATGGAAACCTTGCATTCAGACAGGTAGCGTGTGAAGAGCCGAACCAGTGTATTGATGAGTACAGATGGTAAGTTCTTCAGGTGTTCAGGTCTGATCTTGTCTGGGTCAGGAGCTCTTTGTTTCTTTACTGACGAGATGGCATGTTGGATTTAGGAAGGGAGGACATTGGGAACAACATATCCATCATGCAGAATGTGGTATGTGGGCAAGTGGATGTGGCTATTAAAGAGATCTGAGTAGAAGTCATGAATAATATTCTCCATTGCCCTTCTGGAAGATGTGATAGATCCATCAGGATGTTGGAGGGCAGTCATCTTGGTCTTGTAGTTGGTGAAAGACAGGCGGGCATTGGGAATGCTTTTCCCGGTTTCTGCCGCATCTACCAGCACTGCTGCTCTCCTGTCTTTGAGGTCATCCTTGATGGCTTCTCTGCATTGTTTTGCCAGATCGGATGGTCACTTGCGGTTGCCTGAGGCAACCAAGCCACGTTGGTGAATAAGTTCAAGAGTGTTCGAAGAAAGGCGTTTTTTTGTGATTATCTCTCTCTTGGCATTCCTCGCACAATCATGGGGGTGCTGGATCATTCAATCGTATTCCTCATCAATGTTGTCAATGACGGCATCTTCCCATGTTGCCGCAACAGAGCCAAAGAGCTCCCACTTTGTGGTCATTCTGGGAGTTCTCTTCTTAAACTTTGCATTCTTTTCTCCTCGTTCTGTGAGGTAGAATTTTGCACAAAGGAGACAGTGTTCTGATCCCGTTTGGAATTTTGGGACAACAGCAACATCGGTTAGGCAAAACTGCTGATTGAATATGATGTGGTCTATTTCATTGTGGAACCGTCCATCGGGAGACTCCCATGTCCAACGTTTAGATTCAGCCTTTTGGAACTGTGAGTTACCATGGAAGGTCTTGGTTGACATGATGAACTCAGACAGTCTGTCACCCTGTTCGTTCCATTCTAGGCCATGGTTCCCGATGTGGAGTTCATCGGCTGATCTTCTTGGTCCTATCTTGGCATTAAAATCACCGACAATGATCTTGTAGTAGGTGTGATCTTCTTTATAGAACTTCTCCAGCTCCATGTAGAACTTCTCAATTTCTCTTTCACCATAATTGGATGTTGGTGCATAGACAACAAAGATAGAAACTGCCGGCAGTGAGCCACATCTATTCAAGTGTAATCGTCTGATTCGGGTTGTTAAGCATTCGAATGAATCAATGCTCATGGCTACGTTTGTGTTCACAAGGATACTGACACCACCGACGCCTCTTTTGTCACATGTTCCAAGGAACAGTTCTTCTCCAGTGTCGAAAACGGCGTGATGTGATTGATGTCTTCTCGTTTCAGTCAGACCAATGATGTCGTACTTGATCTTTCGCACTTGTACCATCAGGTCCTCGATGGATGCATCAGATGCCAGTGTATGTGGAGCGATAGCACAGCGGGTAGGGCGGTCGCCTTACAAGCGGCCAACATGGCTGACCCGAGTTCGATTCCTCCGCCCCTCTCGGAGAGCCCGGCAAGCTACCGAGAGTATTGGATATGCCAGACACAGTAACAACAAAGTCTCCAATGGAGACGTTACTGGGCCCGCTCGAGCAAATCGACGATCAACGGGAGGGCCTTTACCATTAAAAGTACAGACAATCAATTTTGTATTTCTTCATTTTGGCAGCCTATTTCTGCCTTGGGATTTTATCAGCCTCTCCTTCCACATCCTTCTTGACTCTGCCGTATTCAGGGTCAGGGGAATGAGATCCATTTTTTTTACTGGATATGGCATATCAAATAGACCACAGATAGCTTGCCAGGCTCTGCAGTATGGGTGGGATATTTAAGGTACCCTGAAAAATCAAATGAATGTAAATAAAAAGTCAGGCACAGGGTAGGAGACTCTGCCTTGTTCGTTCCCGGGAGCTTGGTATGATAATCTCTGGATCCTGGCCGTTGTTGGGGTTAAACGGCAGCTGGTGGGTGTAACTGTCTAGCTACTGGCAGGTCCAGTCCCAAACTGTGCAGGCTTGGAAATATCAGCCCTGGGTCCCACACACCTGGGTTCCTCTGCCAGTTCTTTTATCCGTGAGGCTTGTCCAAGTGTGGAGAGTGGTCCCAGCATGGCCTTGGCTGGGCCCCGGAGGTCTTCAGCTGTTGGGCCCTGGTGAGGATAGTCAGGCACAGGGTAGGAGACTCTGCCTTGTTCTTTCCCGGGAGCTTGGTGTGATAATCTCTGGATCTGTCCTAATAAAGAATTTCACTATCTAATGGAAAAATTTCAAATTAACCACTAGTAGATAAAGATACTTTTAAGGGTAAAAATGTCAAAAAGTAAAAAAAATTGGGGTCAGGAGTACGGTTCAGTGATAAAGAGCAATACATCACAATAGTGAAGCCCTGAGTTCAACCTCCAGCATGAAAATAAAAATTAAATTTTATTTTTATATTTTTGTATGAATTTTAATTTGTTTTTCTGTTTGTTTTAATTGAATCACTGTAAGATACACAGTTACAAAAGCTGTTCATGACTTGGGTTTCAGTCATACAAACTGAAATTTTATTGACATAAAGTACCACACCTTTCAGCTGGAATTTACAAAGAAGTTTTATTTTAAGACACATTTTCCTGTTCTAGCAACAACACTTCTGCAAATATAGCACATGAAAAACTATCAAAAACAAACTCCATTCTCAGACTACATGTTAGACCCAACTTGACCTCATATAAAATTAAGCACTCTGTCTTTGGTGACTCTATTATGCCATGGAGATACTTTACATATTTGTTCTCCATGAATTAATATTCTCTTAATAAATCAATCACTTAATCACTTAATCCCCGTTATTCATCGATTTATTTGAGCGGGTGCCAGTAACATCTCCATTCATCCCGGTTGCGTGCTAGCGTAGCCCAATGGTATCTGTTCGTTCTAGGAACATGCAGAGGCTCAAACCGATCATTTAGAGTCTTGACGAAGAAGTCTGACCATCTTATAGGTGGGCGTCCACGTGATCTTTTGATGTCCCGTGGAATCCAATCAGTAATGGCTCTAGTCCAGCGGTAGTCTGTAAACCTCATTACGTGTCCAGCCCATCTGATTTTTGATGTCTTGGCAAATGAGACAGCGTCCCTGATTCTTGAGCGTTGACGAAGATCAGAACTCCGGATTCTATCTCTCATTTGAGTGAATCATGATATTCCAAGCATAGTTCTTTCGATTCCTCTTTGAGAGACCCGATTAGCGTTCTCATCCTATTTTCGTAGGGTCCAGGTCTCTGAGGCATATGTTAATGCAGGAAGAATAGTGGAATCAAAGAGATGTGCTCGTAGCTGGAGGTTCTTTGTCCTTTTAGTTATTTCTTCAATGCTCTTGAAGGCATTCCAAGCCACTCTCTTCCTCCTGCGCAACTCAGGTGCCAGGTCATTCATCATGTTGATTTCTCGACCTAGGTATATATAACTGTTGCATTCGGAGATGGTGGTTCCGTTGAGAGTGCATGGAGCATCAGGAACAAGGCTGTTTCTCATAAACATTGTCTTCATAAGATTCAGCAGTAGTCCGACCTTTCCACATTCACGGTCAAAGTCGTTCAGCATTTGTGCCGCTTGGCTGATGTTTGGTGTTATTAGAACGATGTCATCAGCAAAGCGGAGGTGGTGTAGTTGCCGACCATCTATCTTCACTCCCATGTTTTCCCATTCCAGTCGTCGCATGATGTTCTCGAGGGTGGCACTGAAGAGTTTTGGTGAAATGGTATCACCCTGCCGAACCCCTCTCTTGATATGGATGATTACTTCTTTGTAGAATCGTGAGATTTTGGTAGTGGATCCGCAATAGAGTTCACGAAGGATCCTGATGTATTGAGTTTGTACGCCCTGATTGGCTAGGGCTTCCATGACTGCTTCCGTCTCAACAGAATCAAAGGCCTTCTTTAAATCAATGAACGTTAGACAGAGCGGCATCTTGAACTCTCGAGATACCTCAATGAGCTTGGTTATTGTGTGGATATGGTCGATGGTACTGAATCCTTTTCGGAATCCAGTTTGGTCACATGCTTGTCCTTCATCTAGTGTTCTGCTAATCCTATTCAGGATGACTCGAGTGAATAGTCTGTAGATGACAGACAATAGGCAGATTGGGGGATAGTTGCCAATGTCGTGGATGTCTCCTTTCTTGTATAGTAGTACAGTCCTGCTGGTTTTCCATTGGGATGGAACCTTGCATTCAGACAGGTAGCGTGTGAAGAGTCGAGCCAGTGTATTGATGAATACTGATGGTAAGTTCTTCAGGTGTTCAGGTCTGATCTTGTCTGGGCCAGGTGCTCTTTGTTTCTTTACCGACGAGATGGCATGTTGGATTTCGGAAGGGAGAACATTGGGAACAACATATCCATCATGTGGTATGTGGTATGTGGGCAAGTGGATGTGGCTATTAAAGAGATCTGAGTAGAAGTCATGAATAATCTTCTCCATTGCCCTTCTGG
The DNA here is from genome assembly GCF_029834395.1 of Sorex fumeus. Taxonomy (NCBI): domain Eukaryota; kingdom Metazoa; phylum Chordata; class Mammalia; order Eulipotyphla; family Soricidae; genus Sorex; species Sorex fumeus. The sequence continues at coordinate 17,117,335 of NW_026606102.1, read as the reverse complement.
AAGATGTGATAGATCCATCATGATGTCGGAGGGCAGTCATCTTGGTTTTGTAGTTGGTGAAGGACAGGCGGGCATTACGAATGTTTTTCCCAGCTTCTACTGCATCTACCAGTACTGCTGCTCTCCTGTTTTTGAGGTCATCCTTGATGGCTTCTCTGCACTGTTTTGCCAGTTCGGATGTTCGCTTGTGGTTGCCTGAGGCATGTGCCAAGCCACGTTGGCTAATAAGTTCAAGAGTGTTCGAAGAAAGACGGTTTTTTTGTGGTTATCTCTCTCTTGGCATTCCTTGTACAATCATGGAGGTGCTGAATCATTCGATCGTATTTCTCATCAATGTTGTCAATGACGGCATCTTCCCATGTTGCCACAATAGAGCCAAAGAGCTCCCACTTTGTGGTCATTCTGGGAGTTCTCTTCTTAAACTTTGCATTCTTTTCTCCTCGTTCTGTGAGGTAGAATTTTGCACAAAGGAGACAGTGTTCTGATCCCGTTTGGAATTTTGGGACAATAGCAACATCGGTTAGGCAAAACCGCCGATTGAATATGATGTGGTCTATTTCATTGTGGAACCGTCCATTGGGAGACTCCCATGTCCAACGTTTAGATTCAGCCTTTTGGAACTGTGAGTTACCATGGAAGGTTTTGGTTGACATGATGAACTCAGACAGTCTGTCACCCTGTTCATTCCATTCCAGGCCATGGGTTCCAATGTGGAGTTCATCGACTGATCTTCTTGGTCCTATCTTGGTATTAAAATCACCGACAATGATCTTGTAGAAGGTGTGATCTTCTTTATAGAACTTTTCCAGCTCCATGTAGAATTTCTCAGTTTCTCTTTCACCATAACTGGATGTTGGTGCATAGACAACAAAGATAGAAACTGCCGGTAGTGAGCCACATTTATTCAAGTGTAATCGTCCGATTTGGGTTGTTAGGCATTCGAATGAATCAATGCTCGTGACTAAGTTTGTGTTGACAAGGATACCAACACCACCGACGCCTCTTTTATCACATGTTCCAAGGAACAGTTCTTCTCCAGTGTGGAAAACAGCATGATGAGATTGATGTCTTCTCGTTTCGGTCAGACCAATGATGTCGTACTTGATCTTTCGTGCTTGTACCATAAGGTCTTCAATGGATGCAGTAGATGCCAGCGTACGAGCATTAAAAGTACAGACAATCATTTTTGTTTTTCTGCGTTTTGGCAGCCTATGTCTGCCTTGGTGTTTTATCAGCCTCTCCTTCCATATCCTTCTCGACTCTGCATATTCAGGGTTAGGGAAATGAGATCCATTTATTACTGGATTTGGCATATCAATTTGGTCTATTTGGCATAGACCACGGATAGCTTGCCAGGCTCTGTCGTGCGGGTTGCAATAAATCAATAAGAAATTTTATTTTATTTTATTTTATTAAGGTAGCATTGATTTAAAAATTTTAAATGTTTATGTTTTAGAGGTACTATATTACCACGTTGAAAGAGGAAGCCTCAGTTTAACCTTGCCAGCTGTTTTGGATAGTCCCATTTTTTTGCTGGCCCATCCTACATTTTTGACCTCCTGAAAATTTCTGGGCTTTTCTGATAAACAGCGAGTTAACAATTGACCATCATTAAATTCTGTCCCAGCGCTTATGCTCACCGAGAGACTAAGATAATGGACAATACCTGAGGCAGACAGATGACCAGAAAGACTCAAACAAAACAGAACACCCTGCATTCTCTGTAATATTTATTGACCAATAAGAAATGAATGAAAAGGGCCTTTTATAACACTTACACCCCCAGCAATACCATTTCTGGGAATAGACTCCAGGAGCCCAAAAAACACAGCAGAAATGCTATGTACACTTCTATGATCATTTTAGCACTATTCACAATAACCAGAATCTGGAAACAACCCGAGTGCCCAAGAACAGATTACTGTTAAAGAAACTAACATGGGATGTTAGTTTATATATATATGGTACATCTATATAATGGAAGAATATGCACCTGTTAGGGAAAATGAAGCTATTAAATCTGCTTATAAATGGACGAACATGGAGAGTATCGCGCTGAGAGAAATGAATCAGGAGACATATATAGAATGATTTGACTCTGGTGGGATATTAAAAAAATCATGATATGACACTAATACTCAAGGACAGTAGAAACAAGGGCCAGGAGGATTGCTCTATGGTTGGAAACCTGCCTCATAAGCTGAGGGAGAAGGCAACTGGGCTAGAGAAGGTACCTCTATGACAAAGATAGTTGGAAATGATCACTCTGGATAGGAACTGTGTGCTAAAATACTTAAAGAAACAAACATGATACCTTTCGGTATCTGTACTGCAAACCATAATGCCCAAATAGTGTTTGTGTCTGTGAGTGAGTGAGAGAGAGTGTGTGTGTGAAGGTGTGTGTCATCCATAGAAACAGGCTGGGAAGAGGATAGAGGAATGGAAACTGGGGACATCATTGTTGGGAAATGTATGCTGCTGGAGGGATGGGTGTTGGAACACTGTATAACTGAAACCCAACCATGTTGCAACTCTGTATCTCACAGTGATTCAATTAAAAAAAAGTCTACAGGGAGTGTTCAAGGAAATATTTTTACTTTCCCATTGGTGTGTACTGTCTCCCTTGCCACAGGGAGCTTGGGTTTATTGGGTTGCACCAATCACAGTGCTCCTGATGCACTCCATTCCTCTGTGTTTATCTGTAACCTCTTCTCTGTGCTCTCTTCCTCAATCAGTTAATCACCATTATCCCCTAAGCAGTACTTGTGACTTGTGAAGCGAAATATCACTTTTCTCTTCTCCTTATGTCCTATGCAGAGTTACTTTAGAGCAATGTCCTTTGTGTATAGACACAGTATTACAGTTAATGCTATGCTTTTGTAACTTGGGAGTTAACTGACTCTGGATAATAATTAACTCCTGGGATCTGTTTTCTCAACTTAAGTCACAGATGCCCATAGTTCCTAGCACCCCAAACCAGAGTCCCGACAATGGACCCAAAGCAAGCTGTAAGCTACCCTAGCATTGAAATGGGCCAGGTCAAGTGCGATAATACTTAACTCTAAGTTAAGAGCATAATTATGGACAAATTCGGTCATGATCCAAAAAGTAACAACTGGATAGGACCCTGCTAGGGTTAGGAAAGACTAATCTGGCCTGAGCACTGTAATCAGACATCTGTAGTGAGATGCCCCAGGAGAGCTATCCTATAAGCTTAATGCATATCTTACTGTGTCCATACAAAATGACTATTATTATTAAGAAGTAGACTTAAGATGAATGTTTAAATGGTTTTTGGACTAAGGAAAGGAGAAATGCACCCATAGATGGTTTTTTTTTGCCCTTAGGCGGGTCTTCTTGCTGGATGACAGCTTGTCTTGGAAGAAGCTTCCCCTGAGGGAGGGAGCTTACATCTGTTGATTGTATAACAAACCTATGTGTATTTATTACCCCAACCCCTCAGGATTTGAGAGATAACTAAGGCTGTAAGAATGAGCAAGGGGGAGAAGAATGAAGAAGCAGGATCTGGAGAGAAGGGATGAAGGGGAATTAGGAAAGACAATCAGGAGACAATGGAAATGAGATTGGAATAAACTGCAATTGATAACATCCAACCTGGCCCTCATTTCCTCCTTTGCCCACCCATGGCCATAGGCCGTTCCAGGTCAGGAAACAACCTGAGACTACCAAACTCAGGTGGGAGAGAGAGATTCACGATCTTCATCAAAACGAATGCTTTTTGAATATACAAATAGATGTTTAAAAATAATAATAGAATCTAAAAGGCTTACACAAAACTTTTACTTTTAACTTAGTCCTATACAAAGTTTAGCCCTTTCCTTTGCTTTTATATATAAATATATAGCCTATGAAGTCATTTTTATTTGCTTTCCCTTTTCTGACTTTCTTCAATTAGTATGACACCCTCCAAAATTCATCCCTGTTACAGTGAAAGAAAGATTTCATTTTTTAAAAGAATATAGTCAAGTTACTGTGCTTACAATGTTATTGACATATTTATGGTCTCGATGTACACAATTATTTCCCCTCACCACAACATGAAGTGGCAAGATCCCCACCCATTCCCCATGTCACATCCTGTCCAACTAACTCCCACTGCCTATACCTCTATATATTACATGATATATATATGTACACATAGGAACATATATAGACATATAAATTAAATACATCGTATTACTTTTATTCACTCATGTATTCTTGGGCATTTAGATTGTTTCCAGATCTTAATGATGGCAAATTGTGCTGCTATAAACATAGGTGTGCAATATATCTTTTGTGTATGTTCTAGGGATCTATCTAGGAGAGGAGTTGCTTGATCATGTAGAAGTTCTAGTTTTAATTTACAAAGAAATCTCCATACTGTTTTCCATAGAAACTGAGCCAATTTACACTCTACAAACAGTCCTTTGGTTCATGTTCCCACCAGTACTTGTTTTTCTAGTCTTTTAGAAATAAGACATTCTCTGACATGAGGTAATAATCTCATTGTAGTTTTAATTTGTATTTTCATGATAATCAGTGAGCTTTTTTAGTTTTCATTTTATTTTTTTCACAACCAACACTGCTCAAGGGCTACTCTGGTTCAGTGCTCAGAAGACCATGTGGAACCACAGATGGAACCTGGAGCTCCTGCATGCAAAGCGTAAATGCTAGTCTGTTAAAATGTGGCTGTTGGCAAAATGTCTTATATGGGAAAGTGTCAGTTGAACTTTTATTTGCATTTTTTGATGAAGCAATGGATGTGTTATTGTATTTTTTGTTATTTAGTGAGTGCTTTATAAATCATAGATAGCAGTCCTTTGTAATATGTGTAGTTTGTGAATATTTTCTTCCATCAGCAGAATATCATTTCGTTTTAGTAATGCTTTCTTTTGTAGTGCAGAAACTCTTTGATTGTTATAATTGCATTTGTTTTTTGTTTCTGTTGATTTTGTTTTGTTATGTTTGCTTTTAATTATTTGCCAACAGACTAGAATCACTAAGGAACTTAGTTTCCTTCGTTAATCACTGAAGGAACTCACTGAAGGTGATGCCATGGAGTTTTTTGCTTATGTTTCTTTCAATGTATTTTGTGTATTACAGTCAAAAATTGAAATCTTACATCCATTTTTAGTTAATCTCTGGACTGTAATATATGGGAGTAGTATAATTTCATTCCATGTGGCTAGTCCTTTTTTTTCCAGCTGAAGAGGCTTTCAATTCATTTAGTACACTTTGTCCCATTGTTGGAAATTAATTGTTCAGATTATTTGTGTGGGAATTCATCTCCCTAACAAAAAAAAACACGAATGGGAGAGGCCCCTAGGTAAGATATTTAGGTATTACAATGCAAAAGGTTTGCAAAAATTACACCCACGAAAAAATAAATAAAACACTGGTGATGGTTATGATTTTAGAATTATGTGCATGATTAAAGCAACTCCAATACTATTCACTGACATCACCATGCACTGATAAACTGGCTCAGGCATAAGGCAACTAGAGCAAAGGCAAGGTTCATCTGTAGTCAGTCTATCTTTGGAAGCCAAAAAAGAGAAATTTAAAGGTGGGGGTAGCAGAAGATCTAAAAAATCATAGATTTGTCAGCTGGATAGGATAAATGAAGACTGGTAAGTTCAACTACATTGGAAATACTCAATTCTCCTTCACCCACCCCACTTTCTTAAAGGCTCATTCACATCCCCTTCTACCCACACCCCCACCAAAATCAGTCATATATATCCAACATTTTCCCCCTTTGTTTACAATTGACCATGCCCAAGATTAGTAAACCATATTGATTTTCTCACACTATACATATAAAATATAAAAATGCTTAATAAGAATGCCAAAATCAAAACTTTGCAAACTGAAATTCATAACAAGCTTGGAATATATTGAAAAACTGAAAATAAGACAAGACAAGTAGATGACAGCATATATAAAATGACAAAGATGCTACCTGACAAGTTTACAGTTTCTCTTGTATTCTACACAAGAATTAAAAATATCTGTTTCTTTGTATCTGAATTTGTTTATTTGTAAATGAAAATTCTTGGATAAAGTTTTCCTTAAAAAACAGACTTTGTCTCTTGAATGTTGAAACAATTTACTAGCATGCAAATCTCATTTATTATACTGAATATCCTGAGATATTAAGATTCAGTTATAACTATTCTATTCCTAAATCTCATAAAACTACACTTTATATAAAACCAAATAAAGCAAATCTCAGAAATAAAAGCATACAGGGAAAAAAATACCTCTTCCCTTAGCACTGGGCATCAAACTTTTACTTATAAAATACCTATCCATAATTTTACCCTGTTTAGATGTTTAAAAGGTTAACATCTAATTACATTTACAATGCTGATCCAGCAGAAAGAAATTAATCTGGCTTTTGAGTAGTAACATCAATTTCCCATGTATCTAAAGTAATGCATTTACTAGAAGGATATTAATATCAATTCCATAAATCATTCACGTGCTGTTTCCGGAGTTGGAGACATCTGAGTAATGTCATATATGTCAGCTGACACCACTTTATGCATACTTCATTCATTAATCTATGCCTTGGGTTTCAGAGTAGTTGTCAAGAGAAATTATGAAAGTTAGAAAGGAATCTCTTTTCATAATTTTTATGACTTATTTTAGGCAAAGTAAGTCAAATGTTTCCTGGAATTCATGACAGTAATTCATTCTTGTAGCTTTAATTTTTAAGTAAAAAATAAATAAATAAACTTGTTTAAAATATAAAATAAACAGTTATCATACTTGTAGGAATAAACTCTCTCTATATATATGTATGTATGTGTATATGTGTATACATATGAGCGATAGCACAGCGGTAAGGCGTTTGCCTTACAAACGGCCAACATGGCCGACCCGAGTTTGATTCCTCCGCCCCTCTCGGAGAGCCCGGCAAGCTACCGAGAGTATCTCGCCCGCACGGCAGAGCCTGGTAAACTACCCGTGATGTATTTAATATGCCAAACACAGTAACAACAAGTTTCATGATGGAGACGTTACTGGGCCCGCTCGAGCAAATTGATGAACAACGGGAGGACCGTGATGATAAAACACATGTGTCAATGCAAAGATTATATTAAGGAGCTTCTATGAAATAAATGACCTAGAGGAGAACTGAGTCTAAACATTTCTTTTAAACAACAGCTCATCTGACTGCTCAATTTCATAATCACACAATATCAGAGTTATTGGATATGTCTTAATCAGGATTCTCCAGAGAAATGAAGACAGAAGGATATCCATGTGGGTGTGTGTGCAGGTATTTGTGTGTTTTCACAGAAAAAAAGTCTGATAAGGAAATGGTTCATGTTATCATGAATAAAAACAAGTTTCAAAATTTATAGTTGGCAAATTGGGGACCTAAGAAAGCTAATAATGTAATTACAGTCAAAATACAGTTAGTCTTAAAACACACAAGAAAAAAAAAACTGATATTATCAAATCAGCTAAAGGCAAGGAAAAAAATGCACTTTAGCTCAAAGCAGTGAGGCAGAAGTTTCCCTGTATTCACAAAGGGTGAGACTAGTTCTGTTCAGACTTTCAACCCATTAAATGAGGTCTACTCACATTATGGATAGCAATCTACCAATTCATGTCTTAATCTCATTCAGAAACATGTTCATACTCATACCCATGTTCATACTCATACTCATGTCTGATCAAATTTCTAAATAAACCTATGATATTCACACATAAAATTAACCATCATAGTATGTACCTTAGAGATCATCTACCAACTATAAATATATAGCCCATATTCCTCCATGATACAGATGAAAAAAACTAGATCCAGAGGATTTAAGCAAGTTGGAGAATAAGTAGCAAGGCAGAGTCTGGCAAGCTCCCCGTGACATATTTGATATGTCAAAAACAGTAACAAGTCTCACAATGGAGACGTTACTGGTGCCCACTCAAGCAAATCAAACTGATGAACAATGGAAGGAGGGTGCTACTGTGCTATGGAGGATAAGTAAAAATTCTGGATTCTTCTCCACCTTTGATTTTCAACCAAATTATTAACAAAATAAAACAGGCTCTGGAAAAGAGCATACAAGGAGCAGTACTTACACAGGAAGAGGTAGGAGACATCAGATAGAACTTTGAAATTCTACTGTATCCACCTGTGACTACAACTGAGGTTACAGTCTGACCAAAGTGAAACACTTAGTTTTCACCTCTCTTTCATATCTGCATCCCTCTGAGACAGTTGGGAAGCTTACATTCAGATTAGGACTAGAACAAAATAAAGGAATACCTAAAATGGCTAAGAAATAGAAAGCTGCAGAAAGTGTGCTGGTTTCACCCCACCTCAGTTCAGACATTAGAAACCTTTGTGAGTTTTTAATTAATGACTTGGAGTACTTAAAGGATTATTTAAAAGAGTGAATCACACTTCATTCTCTCTCTGTTTCTCTCTGTTTCTCTCTGTCTCTCTCTGTCTCTCTCTGTCTCGTACACACACATACACACATACATGCACTATTGTTAAGAATATAAACTGAGTTGAAGAGATAATACAGCAGGTAGGATGCCTGCTCTGCACAGAGCCAACCCAAGTTCAATTTCCAGCATCATACGTGGTTCCCCAGTCACTTCCAGGAGTGATCACTGAGCAGGAGTAGGATTTGTTCTATTAACTGGAAAGACATAAAAAAGATTTTCTAGATAAAAGAATCATAAAACATTAGCAAACACAGGTAGCTCCTATATGCCAAAAGCTGATGTGTTTATTTGGGGAAAGTGATTAGTGCAGTGTTTATGGTACACTGTCGCACCGTCCTCCCGTTGTTCATCGATTTGCTCGAGCGGGCCCAGTAACGTCTCCATCATGAAACTTGTTGTTACTGTGTTTGGAATATTGAATACATCATAGGTAGCTTACTAGGCTTTGCTGTGAGGGCAAGATACTCTTGATAGCTTGCCAGGCTCTCCAAGAGGGGCGGAGGAATTGAACCTGTCTTGGCCAGGCTCAGCTGGACCTGCTGCGCACAAGGCAAATGCCCTACTGCTGTGCTATCACTCCAGCCCCTGATCAACCCTATGGCAAGGAAATATATAACCTTTCCGGTATCATTTGAAAATAAACAAGAAATCCAACTTTTTAATGACTTTAAATTTTTGGAAGAGAGGCTTGAGAAGTTATTTTTTAATCCAACTCAGAAAAGAGAACCTGGTTAGGGTCGAGAGGAATGGCACTGTGGCCCAGAGCCCTGTTCTTACATTTAATATTGAAACAAAGGGTTAAAAACAAAAATAGCTAGAATTTAGAAATAAAATACCAAAGATAAATAGGTGAAGGCTTTTTTTTGGAGCTCACTACAACATTGGAGTTGGCCATTAAGTTATTTTAGAAAAGACTCAAGAGTAGACAAAAGGTAGATTGATAATGAAAACAGAGAATATTTTAGTAAGTCTAAAAGCCTAGGACTGGGCTATAATGAGGAGCATTCCTCTATTAGCTACTATTATATTTCAAAAGAAAAATTTATATTTTAAAAGAGTACAGAAATAACTATAGTAAAAATCCATGGGAAAATAAAATAGTTTAAAGTTTTATTCCAATATTTTAAAAAATCATATTCAAATCAAGAATCCATATATTTATTTCACCGTTACTTTTTCATGCTACTTGACTTAATTTTTTCTAATATCCTAAACCTCTCATTTAAGTTTGTTAATTTTAAGTATATTATACTGCTAATTTCATATTCTATATAAACATGTATAGTTATATCAGTCATACAACACTCAAGCTATATGTGATACAAACAAAATATCACTGTCCACTGTCACTGTCCTCCCGTTGTTCATCGATTTGCTTGAGCGGACCCAGTAACGTCTCCATTGGAGACTTTGTTGTTACTGTGTTTGGCATATCAAATACATCACGGGTAGCTTGCCAGGCTCTGCCGTGCGGGCGAGATACTCTCGGTAGCTTGCCGGGCTCTCCAAGAGGGGCGGAGGAATCGAACTCGGGTTGGCCATGTTGGCTGCATGCAAGGCAAACGCCCTACCGCTGTGCTATCGCTCCAGCCCGTAACTTAGAATTATTTTTAAAATACTAGAACATTTTTCTTTATAACAAAAGCATTTTCTCTATATCTGATAAGAAAAGTTTACAACATATCTGTTATTCATATGTCATATTTAGACCTATAGTAAGGTAATATTTGTGACGATTTAAAATATGACCCTTGTGGACCTGAGAGATAGTACAGCCAGTAAGTCACTCACCTTGCATGTCGATAATCTTGATTCAATCCCTGGCATCACATATTGTTCCCACAGGAGTGATCCCTGAGCACAGTGCCAGGAATAAGTCGTGAGCACTAATGGGTGTGGCCCAAAGAACTTTACATATACAGCCTTTGGAGTCAAGGAATTATTATTTAAAATTCAGCTATGAAACTTGTCAATCATATATTTCAAGGAAATTTTTTTCTCTATTCCTCAGTTATGTCATCTACAAAAAGATCTCTAGTACTTCATAAAGTTTTGTGAGTATTAAATGCATCATTGTTTGTCTTTTTCTCTTAGATGTTAAATTTTATTTAAGTGTAAAAGTATTTTGATACTCTCAAAATCCCATTTATGACTATCATTTTATTCACCATCCTTCATAATTTATTAATATACACCTTTACTTGCATAGTAGATGATTGAGACTACATTAGATGCTGCACAAGTTAATAAGATATCCCTGAGTTTAAGAAATTTTCTGTGATAAGGTAAATTGGGAGACAATAAAAGTAACAATAAATAATAAAATCAATTGTAGAAGAAAAGCCTAAGGTACCTGAAAATAAAGAGGTAGAAACAGTTAAGCCTGCCTTAAATATTCCTTCCATTTCTTAGAGCAAGAAATGGTCAAAAGAGTCAAAGTCAACATTTTACTAGGTATAAAAATGTATCTAGGTACAAAGAAAACAGCAATTGCAAAGGTTTGAAAGAAATTGGTGAATTAAGGGGTACCAAGCAATTAAATATGTCTTTTCAATCAATTCTATTAAAGTTAATCTTTTTGTTACTCACTTTAATTCATTACAAAAATATAGTTCTCAGTAGTGGAAGGAACCTTCCTCAAGATAGTAAAGGCCATATATATCAAACACAGAGTATCATTCTCAATAGTGGAAAACTGAAAGCATTCCCTCTGAGATCACTTACAAGGCAAGAACATACATTGTCTCCACTTTTTATTCAATATATAAGTCCTGGCTACAGCATACATGCAAGGAAAACAAAAACAGTAAAAAGGATTCAAATTGAAAAAACAAGTTGTCATTATTTGCAGATGACATGATAATATATGTAGAAAACCCTAAGAATTCTACATAAAAACTCCTAAAAACAATAAACCAATAGAGTAAAGTAGGCAGCTACAAAGTCAATACACAAAATTTGTAGTATCTTTATACACAAAAAAAAATGAGTAAGAGGGAAAGCAATCAAGGAGTCTATACCATTAAAAACAGTATCCTCTCATCCACTACTAGTGGAAATGTCATCTGGTACAACCCCTGTGGAAAACAGCAGGGGCAATTCTCAGTAAACTTAGAACTGAACTGTCATATGACCCAGCAATTGCTCTCTTGGGCATCTCCGCCCAGGACATAAAAACACTCTCTCAAAAGGACATATGCCATTATTCATTGTTGCATTATTCAATAGCTAAGATACGAAATCAACTTAGGTGTCTAATGGCAGATGAGTGAATTGTGAGATGTGTGGAATGCTATACAGCTGCAAGAAACAATGAAATCATGCAATTTGCTGCGACCTGGTTGGAACTGGAAGATATTATGTTAAGTAAAGTAAGCCAGAAGATGAAAGACTAACACAGAATGATCTCACTTACTTGGGCATATAGACTACTGAATGAAAAAATGTATTGCAGTAAAGGGGAAAAGTCTAAATCAAACTTGACCCCAGTGTTTAAAGAGGAGAAAGGAGAAGAAAAGAGCAGAAAGTAATGAGTGAAGAGGCATCAAGACTTCAGTTATACAGGTGGTATGGGTGAGTGGTATTACAATATATCCAAAACACAGATTCAACAACACTGAAAACAGATCTAAGCTGCAACCACTGGAAGTTTGTAATGTGTCTGTCAAGTTGACAGGCAGGTATGGGGTAGGGGATGAGGGTGGGGAGGGATTGGAATATAGGAACATTGGTGAAGGGAAGCTGACACTAGTGGTGAGACTGGTGTGAAAATATTATATGCCTAAAAATCAGCTATCAATAATTTTGTAAATCAAAGTTTTTTAATTTAAAATAATATCCAGAACCATAAAATATCTAAGAATCAACTTAACAAAAGACACGGGAGATCTATACCACGATAACTTCAAATCACTTAAGAAAGTGAAGAAACACTTTAGTAAATGAAAAGATATTTCATGCTCATGGATTTGAAAGAATCAATATTAATTCAATGCAATCCCCATCCAAATTCAGACATTCTTCAGGCACCTAGAAAGGTCAATAGTATGATGATTTATATGTAATCAGAAGACACCATGAAGAGCAAAGCCATACTTAAAAATACAAAATTTGGAGGTATCACATTATGTAATTTAGAACTGTATTATAAAATCAAAGTGATCAAAACTGTATGGTGGCACTGGAATTAAGATAGGCTCTCTGATAAAATGGTCAGAATCAAATATCCAAGGACAAAACCCCATTATATATAGACACTTGATTTTCAATAAAGAAGGTAACAACATGAAATGGAATAAAGATAGTCTCTTCAAATAAATGGTGCTGGGAAAACTAGATAACTACTTTTAAGAAATTAAAGCTGGATCCATATCTTATACCTTACACAAAAGTCAATTCAAAATGAATCGAAGACTTTGAGATCCAACCAAAATCTATACAGTATATTGTGGAAAATATATGCAGAGGTATCCAATATTTGGACCTTAAAGCTGTCTTTAATGATCTGATATCATGGCAAAGACAAAATTAAAAATAAACAAATAGAACTGCATCAAATTAAAGAGTTCCTTTATGGCAAAAGAAACAAGGCTAAAATTAAGGGACAGTTTATTGAATAAAAAAAGCATCCATATTCATGTAAAGGGTTGATATCCAGTATTTATAAGTGCTCACAATCATCAAAAACAACAAATCAAAAACTCTATAAAAAGGGGTGGGGGGAGGAAATGAACAGACACTTCTAAGCAGATGGCCTATAGACACAGGAAAAAATACTAAGCACTACTTATCATTAGGAAAATCCAAACTGGGATGACAATGAGCTATCAACTCAAACCAGTGAGAATGTCACACATCAAAAATCATCCGTATCACTTGTATCACTTGTCGTCTACTTTATTAGCTCTACCGGGTGCCAATAACATCTCCATTCACCCCTTTTGCGTACTAGTGTAGCCCAATGGCGTCTGCTCGCTCCAGGAATACAAGGAGCATCAAACTGTTCATTCAGTGTCTTGATGAAGAAGTCCAACCATCTCGTAGGTGGGTGGCCAGGCATTCTTTTGATGTCCCGTGCAATTCAGTCGGTAAAAGTTCTAGTCCAGTGGTCGTCTCCAAATCGCATTACATGTCAACCCATCTGATTTTTGACTCCTTGGCAAATGAGGCAGCGTCCCTGATCCTTGATCATTGACAGAGGTCAGAACTCCGAATTCCTTCTCTCATTTGAGTGAAGTGTGATACTCCAAGCATAGCTCTTTCGATTCCTCTTTGGGAGACCCAAATAGCATTCTCATCCTGTTTTCATAGGGCCCAGGTCTCTGCAGCTACTTCAGGAAGAACAGTGGAACCAAAGAGATGTGCCCGGAGCCAGAGGTTCTTCGTCCTCTTAGCTATTTCTTCAACGCTCTTGAAAGCATTCCAAGCTACTCTCTTCCTCCTGCACAACTCAGGTGCCAGGTCATTCGTCATGTTGACTTCTCGACCTAGGTACACATAACTGTTGCATTTGGAGATGGTCATTCCATTGAGAGCGAATGGAACAAAAAAAGTCAGGAATGAGATCGTTTCTCATAAACATTGTCTTTGTGAGATTCAGCTGTAGTCCGACCTTTTCACACTCAAGGTCGAAGTTGGCCAGCATTTGCGCCACTTGGCTAATGTTTGGTGTTATTAAAACGATGTCATCAGCGAAGCAGAGGTAGTATAGTTGCCAACCATCTATCTTCACACTCATTCCTTCCCATTCCAGTCATTGAATGACGTTCTCGAGGGTGGCATTGAAGAGTTTCAGTGAAATCACCTTGCTGAACCCCTCTCTTTACATTGGTGATCACTTCTTTGTAGAATGGTGAGATCCTGGTGGTGAATCTGTAATAAAGCTCACGGAAGATCCTGAGTTTGAACACATCAAAAATAATAGGAGCAATCTGTGATAGCAGGAATGTGATGAAGAAGGAACTCAACTCTCATCTACTGATGGAGGGAATGTTGTCTGGTTCAACCACTGTGGTAAACAGTATGGGGGTAGACTTGAGGTACCAAAGGATCCAGCAATTCAACTTTTGGTCATCTACACCCAAGACTTAAAAACAGTCATTCAAAAGAACTTAAGCTTGCAAGTGGGGGGCGGGGGTTGGGGGGATAATGTAATGCACACCATTTTTCATTGATTGCTGCAATTGGTAAAACATCTAAGATTTGGAAAAACCCAGTAGGGATCCAATGACGGAAAAATGTATGAAGGTGTAGTATATAGAACAACAAATCTTGCAATTTGATGAAATGTGATTGGAATAGCAGATACCATGTTAAGCTAAGTAAGCCAAAGGAAAAAAGCAATTATAAATGTATAATCTCTCTGGGAAGCTAGGGGAAGCCCAGCAGCTCTACCTCACCCGCATTCAGTGGACTCTGGCCGCTACCCTACCCAGGGAGGCCCAGGCCATGGGGCCAGACAAAGGAGGAAATGAGGGCCAAGCCTGTTGATGATCAATTGCCATTTATTCCATTCTCCTCACTTCCTGTCCCAGTCTCACTAAGCTCCCTGTTCTAGTCTCATACTGTTCCTCATTCCCATCTCCTCCTGTCTCTCCAACTCCCTTGAAGCAAAATCAACATATCAAAAGCCCTTCTTATGCTCAAGGACAAAATACCACTTAGGGGTGTTTCTGCTCTTCTTAATCCAACAACTTAATTAACATCTCAATTCAACTTCTTAATATTAGTTATTTTGTATGGACACAGTAAGAAATACATTGAGCTTATAGGGTGGCTCTCCTGGGGTCCTCTTGCCACAGAATCAGACTACAGTACTCAGGCCAGATTAATCATTCCTAACCCTAGCAGGGTGCGAAAATAGTCATTGCTTTTTCAATCATGACAGCATTTGTCCATGACCATGCTCTTAACTTATAGTTAAGAATTATGGCACTTTGGCCAGGCCCATTTCAATGCCAGGGTAGCACATAGCTCATAGCTTGCCCTGGGTTCATCCAGTCCCTCATCGGGACCCTGCTTGGGGGTACTAGGAAGTAAGGGCAACCGAGGCTTAAATTGAGAGAATAAATGCCCAGGGGTGATATTATTTGGAGTCGATTAATTCCCAAGTTACAAAAGCATGTCTTTTCAACTGTCTTTTCGTGTCCATATAAAAAAGGGCATTGCTCTGAATTAACTATGCAAAGGACTTAAGGAGAAGATAAAAAATATTTACAAGTCAACAGAACACAAAGCGGTTACAAATAAACACAGAGGAATGGGAGCACTGTGATGGGAGTAACCCAATAAACTTAAGCTCCCTGTGGCAAGGCAGAAAGGACAAACCAATGTTATCCTACACATAAGATATCTCATTAATCTGTGGTATACAGAATAACTGGATGAAGAAATATAATGTAGTAAAGGGGGCAAGAGGTTGCCTAGATCACACTTTACCCCAGAGCTTACAAAGAAGGACACAGAAGTAAAGAAATCAAAGAGGGAAAGGAAGAAGATGATAAAGGGAAGTAATGAAGAAAAAGGGATTGGGGTTTTGGTTATATTGATGATGTGAGAGAGTCGTATAACTATATATCCAAAGCTAATACTCTACAACTCTGAAAACATAAGATCTATGCTGTAGCTACCAAACTTTGTAACTTGCCTGTCAAGGGGGCAAGTGTAGTGAAATGGAGGGGAACAGTGTCAGAACACTGGCTGAGGGAAACTGACACTGGTTGTGGCATTGGTGTTGAAATCTAATATGCCTAAAACTTTACCAAAAACTTTATAAATCACAACACCCTAATAAAGATTGTTGTTTTAAATGGTAAAAACATAGTGCTGGAGCATGGATTAACATGCTTGCCTTACATTTGCCTTACACAGAAGCAAATATGATCCCTTGCAGGACATGTGGTTCTCTGAGCACATCAAGAGTGATCCCTGAGTTTGAGGAAACAGTCGGGATGGGAAATGTGTGCAGAAAGTAGATAAAGGACCAAATATGATAAACTCTAGGTGTCTGTATTGCAAACCATAATGCCCAAAAGTAGAGAGAGAGTATGGGGAATATTGTCTGCCATGAAGGCAGGGGGAGGGTGGGAAAGGGGGGGAGGGAATGGGGGACATTGGTAGTGGGGAATGTGCACTGGTGGAGGGATGGGTGTTTGATCATTCTGTGATTGTAATCCAAACATGAAAGCTTGTAACTATCTCACAGTTCAATAAAATTTTTAAAAAATAAAAATAAAAAAATAAGAGTGATCCCTGAGCACCGAGCCTGGATTAAGCCCTGGACACCACTAGGTGGGCCCAATAAACTAACAAACAAAAATATATATTTTTAAAAAGTTCTAATTAGTGCTTAATTTTGTAAGCACTCTGATTAGTTCTATGATAGCCTCTGCTATTCATAGAACTAATCTGCAATCTGAATCTGTCCTGAAGCAGATTATATGTTGTCTAAAGTAAAAACAAAAGATGTTTTGTTTAATTATGGAAATTGTCTGGCAATTCTAGAGAGATAAAATTAGAGTAATATATATTTCCCAAGGTAAATAATACATATATGTATATCTATATAGACAAATATATATTCAAAGATAATTCATATTTGACCTTTTGCTCATCATAAAAACTTTACTTATCCACCAGCTCAGAGCCTGGCAACATATGAGACACTATATATTCCACAAGTTGGGAATACTTAAAGAGACTTATCTGAAAGTAATATACCTAATCCACTTGAACTAACACTCCCCATTCATTAAATTCAGTAATCACCTTATCCCTCCCAGTAAGTTTGCCTGCACCTAGAGAATTCTTTTAGACACAGCACATTAGGCTACCATAGTCAGTAGCTCAGAGTTAGCACAAAAGAGAAAAATACCTTAGAATTCCTTGTTTTATATCATCTTTGAATTAAGTTACATCAGATGAAATCTAAATATATCAAATAAATATTCAAGAAGATATTAAACTGTTTTCATTTTATTTAATTTTTTTCTGTTTGTTGCTGTTTGGGGGGGAGGGGATGTTCGAGTTTTTTGTTTTGTTTTTTTTTTTGTTTGTTGCTTTCATTTTACATTATGCACTCAACCTAACTGGGAGAATAATATAAAATATACTACTATGAAATAAACTGTTGCAAATACTTTAGGGTTATAGTTAAAAAATGATAGTACATTTCAGAATTTTCCTGGAAAGCCCAAAATGAAGATTTTCTATAGGATTTTAATATTTTGGTTTATTACAATTTTTTGTGTGTGTCATCGTGATTTAGACTATTACAGAGCTATTAATGATTGGGTTTCAGTCATACAATGTTCCAACACCCATCCCTCCACCAGAATACATTTCCCACACATATGTCACCAGTTTCCTGACCACCCCACTTACCACCATCATCCCAGCCTGTCTCTATAGCAGGCACCTTTTTCCTTTCTCTCTCTCACCTTTTGTGCATTATGATTTGCAATAAAGGTATACTAAGATGTCATTGTGTTTGTTTAAGGTGTTCAGTACTTTTATCAGGAAGGTACTGCTGGAGTGGCTTTTTTAAAACTGGGTGGGTGGCTTTGGGGTGTGAACATGACTGCCAGGGCTTCAAGAAGTTCAGGAAAGTGGGTGGGGAAGTAGCTCATCCTGACCCAGAGAAAGGCTGGCGATTTGTCACAAAATCCACATACCTAAACTTTCAGTAGATTACTGTCTTGGTTAGGTCAGTCCTGAAATGGTGGAGTCTAGATGAGGTCATGGCAACAATTTTGGATTGTAGGATCAAGCAGCTGCAGGAACCTCTGTCTTGTCAGGCACTGGGCTAACTTGCCCTCTCTGATGTACCCCAGATTATTCAGCATGCATGGGTCCAAGATCTGTTGCAGCTTTTTGATCTCTTTTGAAATTTATTTATGATTCAATAGAACAAGGACAGTAGAAGACATTACATGGTAGCCTTGGAGTTGGTTCATGGGGGTAACTGTCAGAGCTTCCAGGAGAATATAGGACGGGAGGTAGCCCATCATAACTCTGAGAAAGCCTGGAGATTTCAGTCACAAAACCCGCATACCTCAGTAAGTGAAGTCCATCCCAAGACAGTGGAGTCCAGCTGGGGGCATGGCAGCGATTTTGGATTGTGGGAGCAAGTGGCTACCTGGGGCTGTGTTTGGGTTGACACTGGGCTAACCTGACCCCCTTTGACATACCCTGGTCTATTCAGCCTTGGCAGATTAGAGCTCATGCTGAAAATGGCAGAAAAGGGTACCTTGTGATTCACACCTGATCCAAAGTGTAATACAGAAACAACCAAAAAAATTCCATGAGTAGCACACAGGCAGGAAATGCAAGATCTGTAGTAAACAAACATCACTGGGAGAATTTGGGGGAGGAAATCTCTGAAAATTAAGGAAATCATGCAGCAAGATCCCAGGCCTGTAAAGTTCATTGGCAAAGCAGAGAGACTGAATGAAAGGGAAATTGTGGACTGATAACTTACACATAGTCTTATGAAATCTCCAATTTATTCCTCATAAAAAATTCCCAAAAACAGAATGACCTCTCTTACATGTGGGTTATAAAGAAATATAGTAGAGGAATAACAAGTACCCAAGGCAACAAAAATTGAGAACTTGTTATTCAGTAGGAAGTTTGTCATCAAAGCAGGGGAGTAGGAGATGAATAGATCTGTTGGGAGAAGGGGATATTGGGACATCTGTTTAGGGAAGCAGGCACTCTGGTGGGGGGTGAAGTTCTAGAATGTTTTATGTGTGAAACCCTATCTTTAACAGTAACCACAATACCTAAAATAAAATTAAATTTTTAGAAATCCCAATACTGTTAAGAATTATATGGAATAATGAAACTCACAGAAGAGACAAAGAAACAAGAGGATCCTAGCCAAAATGTCTAGGGTCCTTTGAAAAAAGGAACATTTAGAGATAGAAATATATGAAGGAAGATATATGAGTGAAAAGGAAAGAGTGCTTTGCTTCTACAAAACATAAAACACCAATGACTAATAAACCACAAGTAAGAAAATAGAAGAAAAGCCAAAAAAAAAAAACTCCTCACAACTTTTAGAAGAAACCATACCTGCTGACATCTTGTTTTCAAAATTCCATCTTTCATAACTATGAAGTAATTAATTTCTGTTACTTAATTTACTCAATTTTGGGTTCCTTGTTATGGCAACTCTAGCTAACTAAACTATACTAACAAAGAATAAGTGTAAAGCAAGCCCATATAAAATGTTTAAAACTGTCTGCAAAAACAACCAAATCTCTTACCATTCAGTAAACTATACTATAACATTTGAAGCTCCCTTCAATCATACGTACATACACACACACAAACACACATATGCATACACACACATATGTTCATTATTCAGAATCCCCCAAAATTAGTTGTAAAATAATGCTTATCTTTCTCACGTTCATTACTGTTATCTCTATACTTGTAATCACTAATAGATAAAAAAAATTCAGTTTTTACGTATTCTTACCTAACTCATTCAAAAGTTATTTTCCCAGGGCTGGAGTTATGGTACTGTGAGTAGGGTGCTTGCCTTGCATACCGATAACTGGTTTCGATTCCCAGCACTATATATGGTTACCTGAATCTCACAGAGTGATCGCTGAGTACAAAGTCAGGAGTAATCCTGACTACTACCAGGTGTGGCCCAAAAACAAAACAAGAAACAAACAAAAAAGCAAAAATTGTTTTGACAATGTGTTCCTTTATAGTGAAATATTAATCAGGTTCCTAAATAATCCTGAATGATTCCGTGAACTTAAATTCCAAAGATCTCACCAAAGTTAAAGACAAAGGCCTTTAATATACTCACCACTTTCAAAACAAGCATCAAATATAAGATGTCCTTTTTTGGGCTGTCCACAGAATCCACTTGGAAACACCATATGTTTGCTCACATTCCCTCCGATGGCATCATCATTTCCTGTATCATTGCCTATTAAAAAAAATACTTATGTTAAACAGAAATCAAAATATATCTAGTAAAAAAATTCAATAGGATTATTATCTCCCCACATGACTTAATGCTTATCTAGGCAGTAAAAATTTTATCTACGTGTTGTAGTAGAGTAGAAAAATGACATATTTTGAAAAAGGAAAAATAAGCACTAAAGTCTCATCTCTACCACATAATCATCCTCTGTGATACAAAACAATCAACAATGTAGGTCTTAATTTCTCTCCATAATAAGGTAATAAAAGTAAAACACATCTATTTCGAAATTGTGTACAGAACTGGATGTGAAAAGTTTACTATAAAATCCAAAATATATTCAATAAATTATATAATTATTTATAAATAGTAAAATATTAAATTTGTAATATGTTTGTAGTCAGTTTAACTTGAAAAAAATTCTAGTTACTTACTATTCACTAATAAGAAACATTTGAAAACCAGGGTAAGAGAGATTAGTAGTAAAGTAGTTGCACACAGCTAAACTGAGTTTGGTCCCCCTGAGCACTGCCAAGAGTGATCCCTTTGCACAGAGTCAGGTGTAAGCCCTTAGTATTTTTGTTGTGGCTCAAAATCAAACACCTACACCAAAATAAAAACTTGAAAACCACTGAGTTAAAATTGAAGTTCTACCTACAACAAGAACTTTAATTTTTAGCTTCATTTTCATTTACAATAAAAAAGGCTTATAAGATTGTTAATTCCACCCTACCAAAATATCCCAATAAAAAGAAAACTTATAAATTTTGAAAATCCATCAGTGAACAAGGCAACAATATTCTGATATACAGGGAAAGCCAAGGGTTAATAATAACAACAAACCTAAAAGGATAATAAGCAAGCATTCCACAGCAGCATTCCAGGGCAGTACACAGGAGGTAGAAATTCTAAGTTCTGCTTTAACTTACTTTTTTTGCAGTGAGCAAAAAGAATTAAAGTAGAGTACTTCGTAATTATTAAAGGTCAAGAACAAAAAGCATAGACTTTAGAATTCTTGAGAGTCCTAGGTACAATGGGAACTCACACTGACTAGTTTTATTCTTCAATAGAGGCCTTCATCTAAAGTATAGAAGAAAGTTTAGGGGTCTGTTTCCCAAAGTGGGTTAAACCACACCCTCCCCGCAAGAGGATATGTAATGGAAAGAGGAGATATTACTAAAAAAAGGTCCACAGAAAATCAAAGCATATAAGGCCTAATTAAAATAGAGACCAACAGAAATACTAGGAAAATAAAACAGAACTATTCCTGCTTCCTAAACACTCAGATAGCAATCAATTTATTATCACTATCACTATCACTGGGCTGGAGCGATAGCACATTGGTAGGTCGTTTGCCTTACAAGCGGCCAGCATGGCCGACCTGAGTTCGATTCCTCCGCCCCTCTTGGAGAGCCCAGCAAGCTACCAAGAGTATCTCACCCGCACGACAGAGCCTGGCAAGCTACCCGTGATGTGTTCAATATGCCAAACACAGTAACAACAAAGTCTCCAATGGAGACGTTACTGGGCCCGCTCGAGCAAATCAATGAACAATGGGAGGACAGTGACAGTGACATCACTATCACTATCATCTCGTTGTTCATTGATTTCCTTGAGCGGGTGCCAGTAACGTCTCCATTCATACCTGTCACATGCTAGTGTAGCCATATGGCATATTGGAGGCTCTTTCAGGTTCAGGGGACTGAGGACCATCATTGTTACTGTTTTTGGCATATCGAGTATGCCACAGGTAGCTTGCCAGGCTCTGACATGCGGGAAGGATAGTCTTGGTAACTTGCCAGGCTCTCCGGGAGGGATGGAGGCTTTTGGGGCAACCTCTAATCACCTTTACAGGTGTTACCAGTCAGGCATATATGCAAGCAGGATACTCTTGGTAGCCTGCCGGGTTCTCTGAGAGCGAGAACTAGACAATAAGAGATTGCACAGCCGCATTTGCTTCCAGGAGCTTGATTCTACAGTCCCTGGATCTTTGCCGTTGATGAGGTCACACAGCAGATAGTGGGTGTAACTGTCTAGCTACCGGAAGATGGGGAATCTGGGTGAAGGATGCCCAGTCCTGAACCAAGCAAGCTTGGAGATCTCAGCCCCAGGTCCTGCACACCTGGGTTACTCTGCCGGTTCCTTCATGTGTGAGGCTCGTCCATGCGTGTGGAGAGTGGTCTTAGCATGGCTGTGGCTGGGTTCCGGAGGTCTTCAGCTGCCAATTTATTATATACAATAACAATACATTTCTGAAGTAAGAACAAAAGCATGGAGAGATATTTTCTCTGTAGGAATATGCAAGGGAAAGACATAAGTTTAAGGTAGAACACTGAACAAAAGACCTCTTGGGGTCAGAGTAATAGTACAGTGGGTAGGGCATTTGCCTTGCATTGCAGCAGATCCAAGTTCAATCCCTGGTACAATATATTGTTCCCCGAGCCTACCAGGAATGATCCCTAGCTGAGCCAGGAGTATACTCTTAGCATCATAGGGTGTAGCATCAAAATCAATAAATAAAGAAGAGGCCCTCAAAAATCTAGTTCCTTTTTCTCAGGAATAAACACTAAAATTTGAAATCATTGGCAAAATAAAAATAACCAAATCAACAATGAAACTTAACCATTTTAACTCCTGACTAGTCCTCAAACAAATGACCTAGTAGAAACGGCATATCCATTTCTAGTGAGGAAGAATATTTATATCATTCCCTATTCATCTACAATGAATATCCTGGAAGCAATAAAATGCTGTGGGAATATACAGAAACTCAAGGAAAAAAACCCCTATCATCTAGAGAAAAATCAACAAACAGAAATGATTAAAAAATGATCAAATAGTAGAAATATCAGATGACACATTTAAAAATGGATTAATTTGTTAAAATTGTCAAGTATAAAAGGAAAGAAAATGCATTAACAATAGGAAATCTCAATAAAGATCTGATGCTATAATAATCAGCTAAAACTACTGTTACAAGCTAAAATAAATGCTAATACTAAATGGCACAGTAACAGAGTAACAGACATAAGGAGTCTCTTCAGCCAAAAAAATGTCTATTCATCTGTAGAGCTGACACCAATGACAAAAGTTCACAACTGAATATCAAGATAAATAAACCTAACAGGCCTGGAAAGATATCTCAGTGGCTGAGCAGGAGACCCAGATCCAATATTCGGAACACATGGTGGAAAGAGGAATGAGGAGGGAAGAGAGAAAGAAAGAAAGGGATGGATGGTTGTTTCAATAATCAAAATCTAACTGTAATTCACCAAATCAACAGACTGAGAATCAATTCTATGCAAATGTCTCAGTAGATAAAATAAAAATTTGACAAAATTAAGTACAAAATTTTCTCATTTTATGAAAAGTTAAAGAAAATTCTTCAGCTTGATAGAACCACCTTTATTTTATATATTATATATGTATAGAGTTAAATTAATTTTAATTGTGCAAAATCATAATTTTCTGCCTAAAACAAAACAAATATGCTCACTTTCATCACACCTATCATTATAAATATATTTAAGAGATAATAGTAAATACTCAGGAGATATAAAAAGCATACATACTATCTCTATTCATAGAGAACAATTTTTAGATATAATATTTTAAAGAATTGATCTGATACTATTAAATTAACTAATAAAACTTCACCAAACTTACAGAACAAATGGTTGATATGAGAAGAATCTATTTTATGTGCACATACCAGCAACAAACAATTTGAAATTTAAATTAAAAGAAGTAAATTCACACAAAACCAAAACTGTTTATATTGAGGTATGTCTAACAAAATCTGTGTAAAATCCAAATACTTAAAACTAAAATTACCAAATAAAAAGCTAATGAATGGAAAAGTAACTACATTAATAAAGTAGAAGACAATACTTCTCCATAAACCTATCTTTATATTAAACAAAGCCCAATCAAGTACCTGTAAAGCTAATCCTAAATTTACAGGAAAAATAAACTAAAGCAACCAAACCTATTTTGAGGTAACAATGTAGAATTGAAGAAACAGAAAATATCTAGTTTGTGAAAACAGAATCAGATGCATAAATATCCCTATACCACCTGACTTTCAATAAAGGTGCAAAGACAATACAACGTAGAAAACATGCTGTTAGGCCAACTACAATACCATATGGCAAAAATAATCACATATCACACATAAAAATTAACGTGAGGACTGGAAAGGTAGTACAGAAGGTACTACCTTGCCCAGCATACAGTCAACCTGGTTCGAATTCGCATACAGTCAACCTGGTTCGAATTCCCTGCACCAAATATCGGTCTCTAAACACCATCACAAGTAATCCCGAGAACAGAACCAGGAGTAGGTCCTGAGTATCTTAGTATCTGGCCCCAAGACAGACGTATAAACAAAATAAAAATGCTAAATAGATAAAAGGCTCAAATGTAAAACCTAAAACCGTAAAGCTACTAAATGAAAATATAAGATACCCATTTGAAAAAAGAATGAGGTTCAGGAGACGCTGAGACTATGTCACATCTGCCCACAGTCTGCTTAAGCTCCACACATGGCCACGACCCAGAAACACACAGATGAATCTCAGACCTGAGCAACTTTTGGCAGAGATGGCCCTGGACTTTGCAAAAGACCTTCTCTGCTAGGCTGCTCCAGTCGGGGGTGGATGCAGTCCCTCTGCCTCCCCTCTAAGAGCTCCAGAGGGTGCCATTTTCTAGAAGCCAACAAGAAGCACCAGGTACAAGTTTGTGGTGATGGCAAATTCCAAGTCTCTCAGGACAGGGGAGGAGTCGGCCAGACTTTCCACCCGCATGAGAAGCCGAGATGATGTCATATCTGCCCAACATCTATTTAAGCTCCCACGTGATCCTGATCCAGAGACACACAAATGAATCTTGGACCTCAGCAATGTGGCTGCAGCCATTTCTTTAGACCCTAATTATTAAAGTCTTAGAATTCCTTGAGCTTGCGGCGCTCCTGTGGCCACATGACATTATATTATATCCATAACAAGCAATACAAAATTGTGTATCTTTGCATTTTTGGCAGGTATGAGGGGTGGTAGGACTGGTATTGAAATATAGAAGGTAACTAAAGTAGAGAAAGAGTATTTTGCAAATTGTCTGCCATCCAGGCAGGAAGAGGTGTGAAATGGAGTCAGGGGGAATCTGGGGATTTTGGTGGTGGAAGAGATGGGTGTTTGATGACTGTATGATTAAAGTTCATACATGAAAGCCGGTTTTACCCCTGGTCTGCGTGGGATGGGCACGGAGGCCCAGCTCTGGGCAAACAAGCAAACGGCTCCTATTCCAACCAGGTACAGCCCGACCCCAAGGGCCTGGGACCCTCTGTGCGCATGCCTAGCTAGCTCCACCTCCTAGAAAGCCGGTTTTACCCCTGGTCTGCGTGGGACGGGCACGGAGGCCCAGCTCTGGACAACCAAGCGAACGGCTCCTATTCCAACCAGGTACAGCCCGCCCCCAAGGGCCTGGGACCCTCTGTGTGCATGCCCAGCTAGCTCCACCTCCTAGAAAGCCGGTTTTATCCCTGGTCTGCGTGGGACGGGCACAGAGACCCAGCTCTGGGCAACCAAGCGAACGGCTCCTATTCCAACCAGGTACAGCCCGCCCCCAAGGGCCTGGGACCCTCTGTGCACATACCCAGCTAGCTCCACCTCCTAGAAAGCCGGTTTTACCCCTGGTCTGCGTGGGATGGGCACGGAGGCCCAGCTCTGGGCAACCAAGTGAACGGCTCCTATTCCAACCAGGTACAGCCTGCCCCCAAGGGCCTGGGACCCTCTGTGCGCATGCCCAGCTAGCTCCACCTCCTAGAAAGCCGGTTTTACCCCCTGGTCTGCGTGGGACGGGCACGAAGGCCCAGCTCTGGGCAACCAAGCGAACGGCTCCTATTCCAACCAGGTACAGCCCGCCCCCAAGGGCCTGGGACCCTCTGTGCGCATGCCCAGCTAGCTCCACCTCCTAGAAAGCCGGTTTTACCCCTGGTCTGCGTGGGACGGGCACGGAGGCCCAGCTCTGGGCAACCAAGCGAACGGCTCCTATTCCAACCAGGTACAGCCCGCCCCAAGGGCCTGGGACCCTCTGTGCGCATGCCCAGCTAGCTCCACCTCCTAGAAAGCCGGTTTTATCCCTGGTCTGCGTGGGATGGGCACGGAGCCCAGCTCTGGGCAACCAAGCGAACGGCTCCTATTCCAACCAGGTACAGCCTGCCCCCAAGGGCCTGGGACCCTCTCTGCGCATGCACAGCTAGCTCCATCGACGTTCCCAACTCCTCGCTCAGTGCCAGGGACTCTTTCTGGAGCCGCGGCTGCATTAGCGGCCGCGAAATATTTTCCCACTTCATATGCCATAGGAACCATAAGCTACCTTCTTCGATGGAAACTTCTCTAGTTTAACTCAGTCACTAGAAACACAGTAGCCAATAACTCATAAGCCTATCTTAACTCACACTGCATATCAAGCAGAATAGCAATAGTGAATGTTAAGGACTAAACCACAGTTTTCACAATGGTAAAGCAACGCAAAAGCCCACCAAACTTTCTTATTGAAGAGTCTAGCCCAAATGACACCAACAGTACTGCAGTGTTAGACAACCTCTCTGACAAGGAATTCAGGAGGGAACTACTTAGGATGCTTAGGGAACTAAAAGAAACAATGGAAAGCAATGCCAATAGAAGACAAGAGGATTTGAAGGCAGAAATGAGGAAAATGCAATCAGAAATGTCAGACCTGAAAAATCTCATAGGCGAATTGAAAAACTCAGTGGAAGACCTCAGGAGCAGAGTAACAGCTGCTGAGAACAGAATCAGTGAGCTCGAAGATGAAGTTCAGAGACTCTCCAGAAAAGAGCAGAAAATGGAAAAGAGACTCACAATTCGGGAACAGATGGCAAGAGAAGATCGTGATGAAGCCAAGAGGGGTAACATAAGAATTATTGGAGTCCCAGAGGTACAGGAAGAAAACCTTGATGAAGAAGAAACTGTCAAAGACATCATTGCTACTACGTTTCCAGAGCTGAAGAAAATTTGTGACCATATTCAGGAGGCCCGAAGGGTACCAGCTAGAGGAAATCGAATAAAAATACCCCAAGACACATTCTGATCAAAATGACCAAAACCTTAGACAGAGACAAAATTCTGAAAGCAGCAAGATGGAAGAAAGAAATCTCTTACAAAGGAGCATCCTTAAAATTCACAGCTGATTTTTCTGATGAAACCCTCATGGCCCGAAAACAGTGGTGGGACATAGTGAAAAAACTCAATGAAATAAATGCCTTACCAAAAATACTTTACCCAGCGAGACTCTCATTCATAATAGAAGGAACAACACACAGTTTCACAGACAAACAACAGCTCAGGAACTTCATAGACTCAAAACCGTGGTTACAAGAACAACTAAATGGGCTACGTTAAGGCAAGAAAGGCCCCTCAAATACAACAAATTTCAACAGAACAATGGGACAAAATCCCATAACAATAATCTCTCTCAATGTCAATGGGCTAAATGCACCAATTAAAAGACGTAGAGTGTCAGGATGGATTAGAAAATTGAACCCAACATTCTGCTGCCTGCAAGAAACACATCTCAATAGTCAAAGCAAACACAGACTCAGAGTCAAAGGCTGGAAAACAATCCTACAGGCAAACAGCTCCCATAAAAAAGCTGGGGTAGCCATCCTAATATCAGACCACATCGATTTCAGAGTGAGGAAGGTCATAATAGACAGTGAAGGTCATTTCTTATTGATCAAAGGATCTGTACAACAGGAAGAACTTACAATAATAAATGTATATGCACTAATGAGAGACCAGCAAAGTACTTAAAACAACTACTCATAGATTTGGAAAAAGACATCAACAGCAACACAATACTAGTGGGAGACTTCAACACTGCTTTGTCACCTCTTGATAGATCAACCAGACTCAAGCTTAGCAAGGACATAATTCATCTGAGGGAAACAATGGAGGAAAGGGACTTAGTAGATATATACAGGACACTTCATCCACAAAAAGCTGAATACACATTCTTCTCAACCATACATGGAACATTCTCCAAGATAGACCACATGCTGAGCCACAAAACATGCCTCCAAAAAATTAAGAAGATAGAGATTGTATCGACAATCTTCTCAGACCATAATGCGCTGAAATTAGAAGTAAATCACATACAAAAACAGAAAACTAAATCAAACACCTGGAAATTAAACAGTGCTCTACTGAACAACGAGTGGCTTAGATAGGAAATCAAAGAGGAAATTAAAAGATTCCTAGAAACGAATGAAAATGAGGACAGGAGTTACCAAAACTTATGGAACACAGCAAAAGCTGTGTTAAGAGGAAAGTTTATAGCTCTACAAGCATTCCTCAGGAAGGAGGAGCGAGCACACATAAGTAACCTAACCTCACAGCTTAAGAGCTTGGAGAAGGACCAAAAAAAGGAGCACAACCCGAACAGGAGAAAGGAAATAATAAAACTCAGAGCAGAGATTAACGAGATGGAAACCCCAAAAAAAATCCGAAAGATCAATGAAACCAAGAGCTGGTTCTTCGAGAAAATTAACAAGATTGATAAGCCTCTAGCAAAACTCACAAAGAAAGGGAGAGAGAAAACCCTAATAAACCGAATCAGAAATGAAAAGGGGGTCATTACAACAGAAACTACAGAAATTCAAAGGATCTTCAGGGAGTACTTTGAGAAACTTTATGCCACGGAACATCAAAACCTCGAGGAAATGGATAAATTCCTAGACTCCTACAGACTCCCAAGGCTGAACCAAAAAGACCTGGAATACCTGAACAGACCTATCACCATCAAGGAAATTGAAATGGTAATAAAAAGTCTCCCCAAGCACAAAAGTCCTGGCCCGGATGGATTCACTAGTGAATTCTTCCAAATCTTTAAAGAGGACTTACTCCCAATCCTCTTTAAGCTTTTCCACGAAATTGAAATATCAAAAACACTTCCAAACAGTTTCTACGAAGCAAATATCACACTGATACCAAAAGCAGACAGAGATACCACAAAGAAAGAGAATTAAAGACCGATATCCCTGATGAACACAGATGCAAAGATCCTCAACAAACTACTAGCAAATAGAATCCAACTACTCATCAAAAAGATCATACACCATGACCAAGTAGGATTCATCCCAGGGATGCAAGGATGGTTCAACATTCGGAAATCAATCAACATAATCCATCATATCAACAAAAGAAAAGATAAAAAGCATATGATTATATCAATAGATGCAGAGAAAGCATTTGACAAGATCCAGCACCCCTTTATGATAAAAAACCCTAGCCAAAATGGGTATAGAGGGGACCTTCCTCAACATAATTAAAGCCATCTACCTCAAGCCTACAGCAAGCATCATCCTCAATGGGGAAAAACTGAGAGCCTTCCCCCTAAGGTCAGGGACGAGACAAGGATGCCCACTCTCTCCACTGCTGTTCAATATAGTACTGGAAGTACTTGCAATAGCGATTAGGCAAGAAAAAGATATTAAGGGCATTCAGGTAGGAAAGGAAGAAATCAAGCTCTCACTATTCGCAGATGATATGATACTATACTTAGAGAACCCAAAGGTAAAGGCCCTCCCGTTGATCGCCGATTTGCTCGAGCGGGCCCAGTAACATCTCCATTGGAGACTTTGTTGTTACTGTGTTTGGCATATCGAATACTCTCTGTAGCTTGCCGGGCTCTCCGAGAGGGGCAGAGGAATCGAACTCGGGTCGGCCATGTTGGCCGCTTGTAAGGCAAACGCCCTACCGCTGTGCTATCGCTCCAGCCCCATAGCACAGCAGGTAGGGCGTTCGCCATACAAGCGGCCAACATGGCCGACCCGAGTTCGATTCCTCCACCCCTCTCAGAGAGCCCAGCAAGCTACCGAGAGTATTCGATATGCCAAACACAATAACAACAAAGTCTCCAATGGAGACGTTACTGGCCCCGCTCGAGCAAATCGACGATCAACGGGAGGGCCTTTACCTTTACCTTTACCTAGAGAACCCAATAACCTCCACCAAAAAACTCCTAGAAACAATAGACTCGTATAGTATAGTTGCAGGCTATAAAATCAATACCCAAAAGTCCATGGCATTCCTATATGCAAACAGTGAGAGAGAAGAAAGCAACATGAAAAAAAAATCCCATTCACAATTGTGCCCCAGAAAATCAAGTACTTAGGAATCAGCTTAACTAAGGAAGTAAAGGAACTGTACAAAGAAAACTACAAAACGCTACTTCAGGAAATAAAAGAGGACATGAGGAAATGGAAAGATATCCCCTGCTCATGGGCCAGGAGACTTAACATTGTCAAAATGACAATACTACCGAAAGCATTGTATAAATTCAATGCAATCCCTATAAGGATACCCACGACATTCTTCAAAGAAATGGAGCAAACACTCCTGAAATTTATATGGAACAATAAGCCCCCAAGAATAGCTAAGGCAATTGTGGGAAAAAGAAAATGGGAGGAATCAACCTCCCGAACTTCAAACTGTACTACAAAGCAGTAATAATTAAAACAGCATGGTACTGGAACAAAGGCAGAACTGCAGACCAATGGAACAGGGTTGAATACACTGACATCTCCCCTCAATCATATGATCATCTAATCTTTGATAAAGGTGCAAGTAATGTGAAGTGGAGTAAGGAAAGCCTCTTTAACAAATTGTGCTGGCATCACTGGACGGCTACATGCAAAAAAATGGACTCAGAACTCTGCCTAACACCGTGTACAAAAGTAAGATCAAAATGGATTAAAGACCTCAACATCAGACCAGAAACCATAAGGTACATTGAAGACAAAGTTGGCAAAACCCTCCATGACATTGAAGCTAATGGTATCTTCAAAGATGCCATGCCACGCCACTGGCCGAGCAAGTGAAAACAGAGATAGATAAATGGGACTATCTTAAACTAAGAAGCTTCTGCACCTCCAAAGAAACAGTGACCAAAATACAAAGACAGTCTACAGAATGGGAAAGGATATTCGCCGAATACACATCTGACAAGGAGTTGATATCCAGGATATACAAAATACTGGTTAAACTCCACAAGAAGAAAACATCCAACCCCATCCAAAAATGGGGCAATGAAATGAACAGAAACTTTCTCAAAGAAGAAATCCGAATGGCAAAAAAGCACATGAGAAAATGCTCTACATCATTAATCATCAGGGAGATGCAGATCAAAACCAAAATGAGATACCATCTCACACCTCAGAGACTGGCCCACATTCAAAAGAACAAAAGCAACCGATGCTGGCGCGGATGTGGCGAGAAAGGGACACTCCTTCACTGTTGGTGGGAATGTCGACTGGTTCAGCCCTTCTGGAAAACAGTGTGGACAATTCTCAAAAAATTAGAAATTGAGCTCCCATTTGACCCAGCAATACCACTCCTGGGAATATATCCCAGAGAGGCAAAAATGTATAGTCGAAGTGACATCTGCACTTGTTTGTTCATTGCAGCACTCTTTACAATAGCCAGGAACTGGAAGAAACCTGAATGCCCAAGAACAGATCACTGGTTAAAGAAACTTTGGTACATCTACACAATGGAGTACTATGTAGCTCTTAGAAAAGATGAAGTCATGAAATTTACATACAAGTGGTACAACATGGAAAGTATCATGCTAAGCGAAATGAGTCAGAAAGAGAGGGATAGACATAGAAAGATTGCATTCATCTGGGGGATATAAAGTAACAAAATATGAGATTAATACCCAAGAATAGCTGAGATCAGCACCAGGAGGATTACTCCATAGCTTAGTGGCCAGTTGGGCATTCTAGAGGAAAGGGCAGCTCAGATAGAGAAGGGAACACCAAATAAAGGGTGTTTGGAGGACCCTCCCAGGAGGGAGGGGAGATGCATGTCGAAAGTGGACTATGGACTGAACATCTTTGCCACTCAATGCCTCTTTTGCAGACCACAACACCCAAAAGGAGAGAGAGAACACAGGGGATTGCCCTGCCACAGAGGCAGGGGGGATGGGGGGATGGGGGTGGGGGGGATATTATCCATGGTGGTGGAAAATGTGCACTGGTGGAGGGATGGGTATCTGATCATTGTATAATCAAACCCAAGCACAAAAAATTGTAAATCTACAACTGTACCTCATGGTGTTTCACTAATAAAAAAATAAAAAAAA
This sequence comes from Sorex fumeus, assembly GCF_029834395.1. Taxonomy (NCBI): domain Eukaryota; kingdom Metazoa; phylum Chordata; class Mammalia; order Eulipotyphla; family Soricidae; genus Sorex; species Sorex fumeus. Next base: position 17,084,748 of record NW_026606102.1, on the reverse strand, counting down.
ATAAAAATAAAATAAATAAAATAAAAATAAATAAAATAAATAAAAATAAAAATAATAAAGTTCAAACATGAGATTTTTTGTTACTGTACCTCACGGTGAATTAAAAAAATTTTAAAAAATTAAACTGAAATTTAAAAAGAGATCTGAGTAGAAGTCATGGATAATCTTCTCCATTGCCCTTCTGGAAGATGTGATAGATCCATCAGGATGTCTTGGTCTTGTAGTTGGCTAAGGACAGGCGGGCGTTATAAATGCTTTTCTGACTTCTGCTGCATCAACCAGCTCTTCTGCTCTTCTCTCTTTGAGGTCTTCCTTTATTGCATCTCTGCACTGCTTTGTGAGCTCAGACATTCACTAGCAGTTGCCTGAGGCATGCGCCAAACCATGTTGGCGAATAAGCTCAAGAGTTTTCGAAGACAGGCATTTTTTTGTGGCTCTCTCTCTCTCTCTCTCTCTCTCTCTCTCTCTCTCTCTCTCGGCGTTCCTCGCACAATTGTGGAGGTGCTGAACCAGTTGATTGTATTCCTCATCAATGTTGTCAATAACGGAATCTTCCCATATTGCAGCAATAGTGCTAAGGAGCTCTCAGTTGGTGGTCATTCTGGGAGTTCTCTTCTTAAACCTTGAAGCCCTTTCTCCCCACTCTGTGAAGTAGAATTTTGCATGAAGGAGACAGTGGTCTGATCCCATTTGGAATTTTGGGACAACAGTGATCTCGTTCAGGCAAAACTGTCAACTGCACCTGATGTGGTCTATTTCATTGTGGAACCATCCACCGGGAGACTCCCATGTCCAACGTTTAGATTCGGCCTTCTGGAACTGTGAGTTACCATGGATGGTCTTGGTAGACATGATTAACTCAGACATTCTCTTTCCCTGTTCGTTCCAATCTAGGCCATGGGTCCCGATGTGGAGTTCTTCAGCTGATCTTCTTGGTCCTGTCTTGGCATTACAATCACCGACAATTATCTTGTAGAAGGTGCGGTCTTCTTTATAGAACTTCTCTAGCTCCATGTAGAACTTTTCAATTTCTCCATCAAAATTGGATGTTGGTGCGTAGATAACGAAGATAGAAACTGCCGGCAGTGAGCCACATCTTTTCAAGTGTAATCATCTGATTAGGGTTGTTAGGCATTCAAATGATTCAATGCTCATGGCCAAGTTCGTGTTGACAAGGACACAGACGCCTCCAATGCCTCTTTTTATCGCATGTTCCGTGGAACAGTTCTTCTTCAGTGTCGAAAATGGCATGATATGTTTGATGCCTTCTTGTCTCGGTCAGACCAATGATGTCGTACTTGATCTTTCGCGCTTGTACCATCAGGTCCTCAATGGAAGCATCTGATGCTAGTGTACGAGCATTGAAAGTACAATCATTTTTGTCTTTCTTCGTGTTGGCAGCCTAGTTCAATCTGGAGATTTTATCAGCCTCTCCTTCCTCATCCTTCTCAATGCTGCTATATTGGTGATGCCTTCAGGGTTAGGGGAATGAGACCCATTGTAATTACTGGTTTTGGCATATCAAATACACAATGGATAGCCTGCCAGGCTCTGCCGTGTGGGCGGAATACTCTCAGTAGCTTGCCAGGCTCTCCGAGAGGGATAGAGACTCTTTGGGTGGCCTCTAATCACCCTTGTAGGTGTTCCCATGGTTCAAACCATATTTGAACCCTATCAAATATGGTGCGGCAATTTTGGAAGATGGGTATTAAGTGTCTTATAATGTGTTGCACGGCCACAAAGTGGCCGCGTGTTCTGGAAAGCATCCTGGAGCATGGTGGCGGCTGGGTAGTAGAAGTAGTGGAGATCTGCTAGTTAGGTATTGCTAGTCTGGTACCAGTAGTGGTAGGGTGGATCTTCTGTACGCAATCCAATCCCTGGGTCTCTGGCGGTTGGTGGAAGCAGATAGGGCAGGGTAGGGTGGGGCTCCTGGTTTTAATTTCTTCATCACCTGTGTTTGGTGGGAGCAAGCAAAGAATCTCTGTCCCCGGATCCACTGAGCCTGGAGTCCAAGGTCTCAGAGTTCAACTTATCTTGTTCTGTGGGGCTTCAGTCATGCGTGAGTCTCAGTCTGAGCATCTGGAAAGTGTCTTGGAGCATGGCAGCAGCTGGGTAGTGGAGGTAGTGGATAATAAAATAAAAAATAAACTTATGTCTAAAATTCAACTATCAGTACTTTGATCACATTTCCTTAATGGGCTGGAGTGATACCACAGTGGTAGGGCATTTGCCTTGCACGCAGCCAGCCCGGCCAGGTTTAATTCCTCCGCCCCTCTCAGAGAGCCCAGCAAGCTACCGAGAGTATCTCGCCCACACAGCAAAGCCTGGCAAGCTACCCATGACGTGTTGGATATGCCAAACACAGTAACAACAAGTCTCACAACAGAGACGTTACTAGGCCCACTCGAGCAAATTGATGAACAATGGGAGGACAGTGCTACAGTGCAGTGAATATAGTATTACTATAGTATTACTTCCTTAAAAAATTTTTTTTTAACTTTTGTATATCAAACTCTAAATGCAGTGTAAAACACTAATCCATGTAACTGGAAAAACTGTGCATTTTGCAACCTGATAAGGAATGAATAGTCACTACATATTTTTGAAACTTCAAACACAAAAGATAATTATATTTTAATAAAGGGCTGGAGCGATAGCACAGTGGGTAGAGCATTTGCCTTGCACATGGCCTACACGGCCGACCTGAGTTCAATTCCTCCACCTCTCTTGGTACCAAGAGTATCTTGCCCAAACAGCAAAGCCTAGCAAGCTACCTGTGACGTATTCAATATGCCAAACACAGTAACAAGTCTTACAATGTTACTGGGCCCACTTGAACAAATCACTAAACAATGGGAGGACAGTGACAGTGACAGATTTTAATAAAAATTCAATCACAACAAATCCAGTTCAAAATAGGCAAAGAATTTTCATAGATTTTTTCCATATATTTATTTGAAATGAAATGTGAAGCATCACTAATCAATAGGAAAATTAATACTAAAATTCCCCCCTACTTTATCACATCTACTGGGATGTCCAGTATCAAAACAATGAGAGGACTAAAATTGTGAATGAAGGAATATTGTTACTCGGTTGATGAGTATGGTGCAGTAATATTGTATTACTAAAGCAAAAATATGAATACAAACATTGTAGATTATGTTATCTCAGTAAAAATTATGTAGGTAAGTAAAAAATGTATACAGTAATATATCTGTAATATTTGATCGAATAAAAAATGAGATACATAAGGTACATATTCAATAATATATGTACATATTTATTTATCCTTCTGTTAGGAAGGCGAGGTTTTCTTTGATAAGAAACAAAAAATTTTGGAAATATCATGAAAGAAAATTATTTTAGATCATATTAAATCTAACTGAAAACTGTCTTCTAAAATGCTAAATAATTTAAGTTAACCTTTTGAGTCTGTTCTTTTAGATGTTCCTGTGGATAAAATATCAACATAAAATTGATTACATAAAATATATATAAATCAACTAGAATATAGTATTTATTCAGTAAACAGTTGACTGTTTTTATTTCTCATCATTATCAAAGTCAGTACAACACCTATATCTTGAAAGAAGTGCATTTATCAAAGTCATTAAAGACACATTAAAATAAGTGTATTTAACAAAAAAAAGAAAAAGATTCAATCTGGTGTAGGAGCAATAGTACAATAGTACAGTGGTAGGGCTATTGCCTTGCCCACAGTCAACCTGAATTCCATCCCTGGCATAACATATGGTTCTCTGAGTACCACTGGAATGATCCTTCATGGTAAGCCAGGAGAAACCATCCTGAGCATTTCTCTGGTGATTAAAAATAAATAGGGCCTCCAGACTCAAGAATTCTAAAAGATTAAATTCTAGGATATTTATGGAAAGATTCATAATAGGGAAAGGAATTATTTAAATAAAAATCCATAAGGAATGACTTTCTATTCTTTTGAGTAAAAAAAATGAATTCTATACCATCCAGTTAAATTCATGTTCTAAAATGCCCTAATTATGGCATGGAAAACTATTAGTCTCCAAAAAGAGAGAGAAAAAAAGCTTTAATTTAAGGTAAAAGAATATAAACAATCAAGTTGTATATTTAAGGATGAAATGATTCATTATTAATGTTATTATCATTTACATCTCTTTGAATATATTACCTGGATAATACATATTTAGTAATAAAATGATAAGCATGCTTTGTGAAGGAAAAACAAAGAATATAATGTATATCTACAAAGTAACATAATTATATCTTATTTTACTCAGAGAAACATTCCTGCGGGGACAGACAGAAATAGATTTAAGGAATGATTAGAATTTTTGACATTTGAATGGGTTATGCTGGTAATGCATGTGACAAAGCTCAGTTATTTTATTTTTACATGGGAAACTAACACAAAAATTACAAGCAATTCATACTGGCCCAAAATAAAGAAAACAGCTTTTTAATTAAAACTGACCTTTGTACAGAACATATATCCACCACTTAGGCTAGCCATCTTTGAAGAGGTAACAAATTACCTCATGTATCAGTGACACGTAGTTAAAGGGATCTATCAAAAGTTCCATTATAAAGCCATATTTCCACGAATTCATAATTTTGAAAGAAAATTACACCGAAGAGGAGACTTAACCCATAAATTCCCAGCTAAGAAAGTAAATCTGAAATTTCTACTTAAAAGTATTTTAAGGAATAAGGACTTATTTGTTTGAGGACATTAACGTCAATTTAAAAACACTCAGTACACAGTCGTCATGATTTTAAGCTATAATTACAAGAGAATTCAATTATCAAATATGTATTAAAGATTTATTTTTACTCCATCCTATATTGTGCCCACACCAACTAAGAAGTATATGTAAGAAAATAAACTGTAAATCAATTCATTACCACAAACAAAAAGATATACTAACAATGAATGTTCTCAAAAACTGTCCATCTAGTTAAGGATTACACTGAAAAAAATAAAATATGTAATGGAAGAAAACAGTTGTAGTTTTTTAAAAAAGTAAATTTTACCACAGAGAATATAACTCAGTATCATCAGATTTACAGAAATATCAAGCTAAGGCTGAATTCTTGGTTGGCTACATTTAAAATGACCCAGGATGAGTTCTAATTCGCTAAGTTACATATATGAACTATTCTTAATTTCATTCTACAGCTTTTCAAAAGAAATTTTAGGCACATTTCCCCCTAAAACAGCAGTCTGAATCCAGCTTTCCAACATAGTGAAGTAAAACATATTTCTCCCTTGATCTTACCAGGATACACTTAAATCTTTTCTACTGTATGGCATATGACTTAATGTCCACTCACAAACTACTCACTTAAACACTTTAACACTTTAACTTTGCGCATATGCCCTGGTGATAGTACAGGGAAATATATGTTATTTGATTACTATTAGTAAAGACATTTAAGTTTACTTTAGAATTTAAAAATTGATTTAGAGTACTTCAGATAGTCGAATTAAAAATTCAGCATGGTTATAATAGTGTTAATGCTTATGGTTTTGATATACAAAGTTATTGCACCTTCAGCATCACCAGAATGACCAAGACCTTCGACCACTGTCCTTATAACACTTCAAGTCCTTCTCTTCCTTTGCTCCCCAACACTTTCCTCCATTGCTTAATAATGGCTGCTTTGTAATAAAACTCCGAGTTTGTTAGGTATTGATACTATATATTCCTTTGTTTTGTTTCTCTAAACATACCAAAGATAAACTTTTCAAAGTGAAATAATCTGGTTATTTGTTCGCCCTCTGACTAGTTGCTTAAAATCATCCTTTAGTTTCATCAAGTTTACTATGAATTTCAAAATTTTCTTATAACAGCATAATACCCCACTATGTATATATCAAGTACGACATCATTGGTCTGACCGAGACAAGAAGGCACAAATCTCACCATGCCGTTTTCGACACTGGAGAAGAATTGTTCCTCGGAACATGTGATAAAAGAGGTGCTGGAGGCGTCGGTGTCCTTGTCAACACAAACTTGGCCAAGAGCATTGATTCATTCGAATGCCTAACAACCCGAATCGGACGTTTACATTTGAATAGATGTGGCTCACTGCCTGCAGTTTCTATCTTCGTTGTCTACGCACCAACATCTCATTATGATGAAAGAGAAATCGAGAAGTTCTACATGGAGCTAGAGAAGTTCTATAAAGAAGACCACACCTTCTACAAGATCTTTGTGGGTGATTTTAATGCCAAGATAGGACCGAGAAGATCAGCTGAATAACTTCACATCAGGACCCATGGCCTAGAATGGAACGAACAGGGTGAGAGACTGTCTGAGTTCATCATGTCGACCAAGACCATTCATGGTAACTCACAGTTCCAGAAGGCAAAATCTAAATGATGGACATGGGAGTCTCCCGGTGGACGATTCCACAACGAAATAGACCACATCATATTCAATCGACGGTTTTGCCTGACTGATGTCGCTGTTGTCCCAAAATTTCGAATGGGATCGGACCACCGTCTCCTTCGTGCAAAATTCTACTTCACAGAGCGGGGAGAAAGGGCTGCAAAGTTCAAAAACAGAACTCCCAGAATGACCACCAACTGGGAACTCTTTGGTACTATTGTGGCAACATGGGAAGACGCCATTGTTGACAACATTGACGAGGAATACGATCGACTGGTTCAGCACCTCCATGAATGTGCGAGGAACGCCAAGAGAGAGATAGCCACAAAAAAACGCCTGTCTTCAAAAACTCTTGAGCTAATTCGCCAGCATGGTTTGGCGCATGCCTCAGGCAACCGCAAGCTAACGTCCGAGCTCGAAAAGCAGTGCAGAGATGCGATCAAGGAAGACCTCAAAGAGAGAAGAGCAGAAGTACTGGTAGATGCGGCAGAAGCCGGGAAAAGTATTCGTAACGCCCGCCTGTCCTTCGCCAACTACAAGACCAAGATGACTGCCCTCCGACATCCTGATGGATCCATCACATCCTCCAGAACAGCAATGGAGAAGATTATCCATGACTTCTACTCAAATCTCTTCGATAGCCATGTCCACTTGCCGACATACCAAATTCCACAGGATGGATATGTCATTCCCAACGTTCTCCCTTCCAAAATCCGACACGCTATTTTGTCAGTAAAGAAACAAACAGCACCCGGCCCAGACAAGGTCAGACCTGAACACCTGAAGAAGCTGCTGTCAGTATTCTTCAATACACTGGCTCGGCTCTTCACTCGCTACCTGTCTGAATGCAAGGTTCCGTCCCAATGGAAAACCAGCAGGACCATACTACTGTTCAAGAAGGGAGACATCCATGACATAGGCAACTATCGCCCGATCTGCCTATTGTCTGTCATCTACAAGTTGTTCACTCGAGTCATCCTAAATAGGATTTGCAGAACACTAGATGAAGGACAGCCATGCGAGCAAGCCAGGTTCTGCAAAGGATTCAGCACCATCGACCATATCCACACGATAACCAAACTCATTGAGGTTTCTAGGGAGTTCAAGATGCCTCTCTGTTTTACGTTCATTGATTTAAAGAAGGCCTTTGATTCTGTTGAGACGGAAGCAGTTATTGAAACCCTAGCCAATCAGGGCATTCAAGCCCAATACATCAGGATCCTCCGTGAGCTGTATTGCGGATTCACTACCAGGATCTCACCATTCTACAAAGAAGTGATCCTTGATGTCAAGAGAGGGGTGCGGCAGGGTGATACCATTTCACCAAAACTCTTCAGTGCCACCCTCGAGAACATCATGCGACGACTAGAATGGGAAAGAATGGGAGTGAAAATAGATGGTCGGCAACTACACCACCTCTGCTTTGCTGATGACATTGTTTTAATAACACCAAACATCAGTCAAGCGGCACAAATGCTGGCCGACTTTGACCGTGAGTGTGGAAAGGTAGGACTACAGCTGAATCTTACGAAGACAATGTTTATGAGAAACAGCCTCGTTGCTGACGCCCCATTTGCTCTCATTGGAACGACCATCTCCGAATGCAACAGCTATGTGTACCTAGGTCGAGAGGTCAACATGACAAATGACCTGGCACCCGAGCTGCGCAGGGGGAAGAGAGCAGCTTGGAACGCCTTCAAGAACGTCGAAGAAATAGCTAAGAGGACGAAGAACCTCCGGCTCCGGGCACATCTCTTTGATTCCACTGTTCTTCCTGCATTAATATATGCCTCAGAGACCTGGGCCCTACGCAAACAAGATGAGAACGCTATTCAGGTCTCCCAAAGAAGAATAGAAAGAGCTATGCTTGGAATATCACATTTCACTCAAATGAGAGAAAGAATCCGGAGTTCTGACATCCGTCGATGATCAAGAATCAGGGACGCTGTCTCATTTGCCAAGGTGTCGAAAATCAGATGGGCTGGTCACGTAATGAGATTTAAAGATGACTGCTGGACTAGAGCTGTTACCGACTGGATTCCATGGGATGTCAAAAGACTGCGTGGCCGCCCACCTACCAGATGGTCAGACTTCTTCGTCAAGATCATGAACGATCAGTTTGAGGCCCTGGAGCGAACAGATGCCATTGGGCTATACTAGCACGTGACAGGGACAAATGGAGACGTTACTGGCACCCGCTGGAGCAAATCGACGATTAACGGGAAGTTAAGTGATTAAGTGATTAAGTGTATATATACCACAATTTTCCTACACATTCATCTATTGTTGGATCATAGGGTTGTTTCAATATTCTGACTGTGGTACATAAGTATGCAATGAACATTTAAGTTGTGTAGATATATCAATCTATATCTATACATGCGTATAGATATGCATATGAAAGCTCTATTCTTACTTTTTTAAGAAATATTCAGTTTTCCATAAAGCTGAAGCATATGACATTCCTGAAACACTGAATTTGGGTTCCTTTTTCAATCACATTCACACCAGTAATGGTTGCTTCCAGACATTTTGATATAAAACATGCTCACTTGGGCAAAATGACAGTACACTGATGTTTTTATTTGCATTTCCCTGATATGCAAGTTTGGACAAACTTGCAGGCTATCGAATGTAGCCTGCCCACAGGGCAGAGTCTGGCAAACTCCCCGTGGCGTACCAAATATGCCAAATACCAGTAACAATTATGGGTCTCATTCTCCTAAAGAGCCTTGAATATAATCTCAGGGCTAGGATGAAAGAGACGTTACTGGGGCCTGCTCGAGGCAATCGACGAATAACAGGATGATGAAATGAAAATGAAATGAAATTCCCTGATATGTGCCCATTAATACATTTTCGTGCATACTTTCAAAAGTCTGCATGTCTTCTTCATGGAGGTATCTGATCACAAATCCTCATTTATGATGTTAATGTTTTGTTGCTGTTATTCAGCTTTTGGAATGTTATGCATATCTTGATAATAATCCTTTATCTGATGCATGGTGCACAAACATTTTCTCCCCTCCAGTCGAGTATCTTTCTATTAAAGAATGAGTTCCTTTTGTCATGTAAAAATTTTCTAGTATTGGGATTGGATAAATAGGACAGTAGGTAAGGCACTTGCCTTGCATGAAGTTGACCTGGGTTTGAACTCCAGCACCAAAATTGTCCACTAGCAATTCCAGGGATAATCCCTAGGCACAGAGCAGAGCCTGGAGTAAGCCTTGAGCAGCACCAGATGATCCCCACCACCCGAAATTTGTTTTTTTGTTTTTATGTAGTCCCATATCTATATTTTTGTTTCTATTCTCACAGTCAGTGGAGTCAAATCACCATGCTTAACATAATGTATTTTATTAAAAAATTACATTATTATTTTTCTCATAGTCAGTGGAGTCAAATCACTATGCTTAACATAATGTATTCTAGTCTAATATCTAGTTCTTCAAAACACTTTGAAGTAACTTTCATATATTATGTGAAAATAGGAGCCCAGTTTTGCTTTTTTTAAAAAAAATGTGGCTATTAGTTTTCCCAATACTTTGTATTTAAAAGGATTTCCTTGCTCCAACTGAAACATGTAGATTCTTTATCATACTTATCTGATATTTATCTCTAGACTCTCAATTCTATTACACTGGAATGAGTTTATCCTTATTCTAGTCTTGGTAACTGTAGTTTTATAGTATAAAGTCAGAAAATTCAATACATCCGAACTGCTCTGCTATGTTTTTTGTGATACATTCTAATTTTAAGAATGGTTATGCAATGTCCTTGAAAGATGTTACCATAATAGTGATCAGTATTGCACTAAATTTGAGTATGATTGCCATTGTGACAATACTAATTCTTCCCAAAATAAAATATTTTCCCATTTCCTAGTGCCCACTTCTTTTTCTTCAATAGAGAATTACAAATTTTCAGTGTATAAGTATTTTACATCTTTTGTTAAGTCCTAGATGCTTGATGTTTTGGAGAATTACTTGATTTTTTTTCTTTGCTTTTTTGGTCACACCTGGTGATGCACAGGGGTTAGTCCTGGTTCTGAACTCAGGAATTACTCCTAGTGGTGCTCAGGGGACCACATGGGATGCTGGGAATCAAAGCCAGGTTGGTCACGTGCAAGGCAAACACCCTACCCGCTGTGCTCCAACCCCCTGGAGAACTATTTGAATGGCTTTTATTATTATTTCTAGTTCACTGTCTGAAATCAATTTCTAGGTAATGATGTAGTCTGCTACTTTTATGGATGGTTTATTGTTTCTAAGAGCTTTTTTGTGGAATTATAGGGTCTTCTATGCCTATTATCATGTCATCTGCAAATGGTGACAGTTTAATTACTTCTTTTTCAAGTTGGATGTATTTGATATATTTTCCTTGTCTAAGAGCTGTGTTGAAAACTTCCACAATTATATTTGATAGTGGTGAAGAAATTGGGCATCTTTGTCTCATGCCTGATCAAAGGAAGAAGGCTTTCAGTTTTTGTCCATTCAATATTGTATTGATTGTGTTTGTTGCATATTGCCACTATGATATCGAGGTATATTCTTTCTAGCCCTATTTCATAGAACATTTTTATCATGAGTGGATATGAATCTTGTCAAAGTTTTATCTGCACTAACTGATATAGTCATATTAATTATCATCTTTCCTTTTGTTATATGGTGTTTTACATTGAGTTATTTGCATATATTGAACCATTCTTGCATCTGTGAACAAATCACACTTGCTGTATGATTCTTATGTATAATTCTTATGTATATTTTGAATTCACCTCATTAAGATTTTTTTTATTTATTTATTGAATCACTGTGGGAAAGGTTACAAAGCTTTCAGGTTTAGGTCTCAGTCATACAAATATCAAACACATTTCCCTTTACCAATACTTATTTTTTACCATGAAGAACCCCAATAAAACCCCACCCCCCACCCCTCCCAGTCCCTATGAGGCAGATGAATTCTAGTTAACACTCTATCTGCTTTGATTAGATTCATTGTTTCAATAAAAGATTCACCACTATTATTTAGAGTTTACCCGCCCCCCCAAATCAGACATGCTGAAAAAGCATTGTGAAGTGATTTGCTTTCTACAGCTGGGTTCAAGAATTAAATGTTGGTTTTGGATTTCTGCTATTTTACCTATTGACCCTGGAAGTATTTCTACTGAAAGTCAGATAGTTAAGAAATTGGTTTCTGTGTTCTGGAGTTGTGGCCGTGCTGGAGAGTCGCTCGTGGGGGCAACTGGTGGCCTCGGTAGGGCGTGAAGGGCAGACCGAAACGCCCCCCTTCCTTCCCATCACCTCATTAAGATTTTATTGAGGATCTTTGCATCATTCCCATGAAAAATAATTTTCTGTCTGTAAAAATTTTCTTTTTCAGTAATATGTCTGCTGTGGTACTACTTTAATGTTTTCCTTATAGGAAGGTGGTAAGAGGGTTTTGTTTTCTTTGATACCTTGGAAAACCCTGAGGCAGTAAGTCTTGTTTAAAGGTTTGGTAGAACACAAAAACGAATCTCAGACCTGAGCAACTTGCTGCAGAGATGGCTCTGGACTTTGCAACAGACCATTCTCGCTGGGCCACTCCAGTTGGGGGTAGGTGCCATTCCTCCACATGCTCTCTAGAAACCCCGGTCACCACCATCTTCTAGAACTCAGCGAAAAGCTCCAGATACGGGTGGCAGTGGCAGAAAACACCAGGCCTTTCTGGACTGGGGAGGAGTCGGTCCTTCTTCCTCCTGCCCCGATGGAACTTTGAGCTGATGCCCACACATGGCCACCTTCTACTTAAGCTCCCATACAGCCATGATCCAGAGACACACAAACGAATCTTGGATCCAAGCAACTTGCTGCAGCAATCTATCCAAACCCTAATTATTAAAAGTTTACAATTCCTAGAGCATATGGTGACTGAAGGACATTATATTATATCCATAACAAGCAATACAAAATACGTTGTCTAGCACTGCATTTTCCGCAGTGGTGATGTGACTGGGCTCAAATATTGAAAGTAACCAAAGTAGAAAAAGAGAGTACTGTGCAAATTGTCTGCCACAGAGGCAGGAGTAGGTGTGGAATGAGAGGTGGGGGGTAGCGGGAGGGGGTGGAATACTGGGGACTTTGGTGATGGAAAATGTGCACTGGTGAAGGAATGGGTGTTTGATGATTGTATGATCGAAACTCAAACATGAAAGCTCTGTTACAGCAAATCAATAAAAAAGGTGGGGGGGACAGGTTTGACAGAACTTACTAGTGAGCATATCTGGACCTAGGATTTTGTTCTTGTGGGGGCTTTTTATTAGAGTTTCAATTGCCTTACTTGTGATTAGTCTGTTCAGCTTTTCCACTTTCTCTTTTTCTAACCTTACAAGGTTGTATTATTCTTAGAATTCATTCATTTTTCTAGCTTAGTATTTATATTAAATTCTTATGATCATTGGTATTTCTGAGATATTTGTTGTAATTTCTCCACTTTTATTTCTAATAAAATTTGTTGTGTTTTCTTTTACCTTAACCTCATGAGTCTAGCTAAGCATTTGTTAATTCTTTTGAAAAACCAACTGCTACTTTCACTAATACTTTACATTGTGTTTTTGATTTCTATACCATTAACTTCTGCTCTGATTTCTATTATGTCTTCTTTCTGCTTACATTAGGATCCACTTGCTTTTCTTCTCCTGGTTCCTCAAGTTATGAGTCACACTATTTATCTGAGATTATTGTTTTTACTTGGTATAATTCTGTACTGTCATAACTTTTCCCAACATCTTCTAACAATTAGTGTCTTTATAACTATTCATTTCATGGAATCTTTTTCTTATTCTTTTCTCTTTGATTAGTTTCTTCACGTTATGTTGTTCAGTTTCAAACATAAGTTTAAGATTTACCTCACTTTCTTTTTATGGCTAGTTTCTGCTTAACTGGTATTGGGGCCTGAGAAAATACTTTATGAGAATCAACAGGAGTTAACATGCCTACGATGCCTGGGTCTCAAATGATAAGAAACATGCCCCACTCTCTGCCTGTCTCATGGAGGTACCCACTCAGTCTAAAATGACTCTACTAAAAAGATAAGGAGAGAGGAGAGTCTCTCTCTATATATTCATTATCCATTTCATATCGGCTTCACTAGGACACCATTGTACTGTACTGTGACTCTGAGAATAGTTTCTGAAGGGGATACTAAGCGGGACCAAAAGATAATTTTCATTTTATTTTGCAATATGAAATAAAATTGTCAACTTAGTAAAATTACTCCCACTACTATTGTATTGTCATCAATATATTCCTTCAGGTCTGTAATTAATTTCTTTCTAAACCTTACTGCCCTTTCATTTGGTTAATACACACACACACACACACTCAAACTGTGGGTGTGCAACATGTGCGTTCAGGGCTTAATCACTGTGCCCCAAGCCTGGACAGCTGAAGGCAACAAATAATGAAGGAGGGAACAGGAGCCATCAGGCTGGTTGGTAATCAGTCACTTTTTATTCAAGTCTAACAGTGAAATCATCAAGTTACAGAGAAATCATCAAGGGTTGGGGATAGCAATTACATGTAGGTGTAGTTGAACATTATCATAAACAATGAACAGATGTAAAGCTCTTCCTTTAGGAAAAGTTATATGGAATTAACTCAAAAACAAAATCTCATCTGGGTGCTAGCACTGTACATTCCTTCTAGGAGATACGCCCAAAAACAGAATTCCATATAAGGTGTATTACTTTCTCCTTTCCTTAGGCCACATCCATTTAAACGGCCTTCTTAAATTTACTTCTTAATAATATTTCTAGTTATTTTCTATAGATACAGTAAGAGATATATTAAACTTAAAGAGTGGCTCTTCCTGGGGCTATCTTGCTATATATTTCAGAGTACAATCCTTGGGCCAGTTTAAGTCTTTCTAACCCCAGCAGGGTCCTTAATCAGTTCCTTCTTTTTGGGTCATGACAGAATTTATTTCATGACTGTGTTCTTAACTTATTATACTTTTCATGGTGCTTAGCCTGTCCTTTTTTGATGCCAGCATAGCTTACGGCTTGGCCTGGGTCCATCCCAGTCCCTGACTGGGATCCTCCTTTTAAGGTGTTACAAACTAAGGGAAACTGAGACTTAAGTCAAGTAAATATGACAGACACCCAGTAATAAATATTATCCAGAGTCAATTAACTCCCAAGTTACAAAAGCATAGCATTAACTGTCTTCTTGTTTTCTTTTGTCTATAAAAAATTGTTCTTAAATAAACTATGAAGAAGACATAAAGGAAAGAGAAGAGCAATATTTCACTTCCATATACAAAACCCAGAGTCCTCAGAAGAATCTGATTTTACAAATTGATGGGTCAGATTTGAGAATGCTAGTAATTAACAGGGGAAGGAAAGCACAAAGGAGAAGTGAAAGATAAACACAGAGGATTGGAAGTGCCTGATTGAACTGGATGTGCTAAGCTCCCTGCGGGGATGAAAGGACAAACAAATGTATCCAACATATAGATAGATAGATAGATAGATAGATAGATAGATAGATAGATAGATGATATACATATATATAAATACATGAGTTAAGGGCTGGAGCAATAGCACAGCAGGTAAGGCTTTTGCCTTGCACATAGCCGACCTGGGTTCGATTCCTCGGAGAGCCCGGTAAGCTACCTAGAGTATCTCACCCGCAAGACAAAGTCCAGCAAGCTCCCTGTGATATATTCAGTATGCCAAAAACAGTAACAATAAGCCTCACAATTTGTTGTGAGGCATTACTGGTGCCTGCTCAAGCAAATCGATGAACAATGGGAAGACAGTGCTACAGTGCTACCTGAGTTAAATCCTCTTGATCAACTGACAACTAGTATGTATACTTCATAACGTTCACTGCTTGTTCCTATTACTCTAATCTTTATTTTCAACTCTATTTGTTATAATAAAAATATGGCTCTCTCTTTTTAAGTCACCATGATTTACAGTACTGTTAATAATAGGGTTTCATGATACAATTTTCCAATACCAGACTCTCTACCAGACTGCTTCCCTCCACAATTGTTTCAAGGTCACCCTCTCAATGACTTCCCTCCATCCTAGTTCCCTGTCATGATAACATCACATCTCAGGTTCTGTTGTCTTTGATCCCTTGCTATTCCATTGCTATGCTTTTCATATTGCACATATGAGAAATATTATTCTTTATCTGCACCACCCCTTCTGACTTACTTAGCATGATTTTATTTATCATGAGGAGCTCCATCCACATAGAGGGAAATTGTATGAGTTCATATTTTTGGATAATCAAATAGTATTCCTGCATGTGTGTGTGTGAGTGTGTGTATGTATGTATGTGTGTGTGCCACAGTTTCTTAACCAGTCATCTGTTTTTTAACACTTGAGTAGCTGCCAGATTTTGCTACTGTGAATAGTGCTGCAATAAATACTGGAGTACAAATAACGTTTCTGAACAGTTTTGGGGCCCTTTGTATACATTCCCAAAAGTGAGAATGCTGGGTTATATGGAAACACAATTGTAAGTTTTTGTGAAGTGTCCATACTGTTTTCAAAACAGGTTGATCCAATCAAAATTCCCACCAACAGTGGACAAAAGTTTCTTTTTCCTCACATTCCTGCAAAGTGGTTGTTTTGTTTGTTATGACCTGTGCTAGGCTCATTAGTGTGAAGTGCTATCTCATTATTGATTGTATTTTCATTTCCCCTATAACAAATTATGGAGAGAATTTTTTCCATATACCTATTAACTATCCGCACTTCTCTGGTGAAATTTCTGTTCATCTCTTCTGCACATTTCTTGATGGCATTGATTTTTTTTTCTTGTTACATTAAAAACTACTAATCTAAAGGGTTAATATCCAGACCTATAAATAACTTAAAGATGTAACAAGAAAAAGTTTCTGGGTATTTTTGTTTTTTGTTTTGTTTTGTCTATCATTAGCCTGCATAATTGTTTTACAACCTTTCACTCTGAGTCTGTTTATTGTGAGAGTTTAAGTGTCTTATGTAAGGAACAAAAGACTGGTTTTTGTTTCCTGGTCCATCTAGTCACACTATATCTTCTAAAATGACAATTCAATCCATTGACACTTTAAAAATATTACTGCTATGAATAAATATATGAACTGATATAAATTAGTTTGTTGGCCAGTTTTCTTCTTCATTAATGATATTGTGTACTTCATCTTCAATGTCTCTGATTTTATATTTGGTTTCTTTCACTCTGTTGCTAGGTCTTGGACTGTGTTCTTTAGCACCTTCATTTCCGTTTGAATAAGGTCTTCCTATTTTTCCATAATATTATTTTCATGTTTGTTTCATGTTTGTTTGTTTCGTGTTTGTTTTGTTTATGTGCTGAATTCCTTCATTGCTTTTAATTATTCTTGTTTCTTAATGAGAACTAAGAAAGAACTTCCAAGTTCTAGTTGGCACAGGTACTGAGCTGATATTCACACTCAGAATATCAGCTGGTACCTGTGACTTCACTGATTTATGGAGGCCACAAATGATCTGAATTTCTTAAACATTTGCAAGAGCAAACTGGTGTATATAGCTTTAAGTTGTTTTTTGTTTGTTTGTTTGTTTGTTTTTGTTTTTTGTTTGGGTGCCACAGTTGGCAATGCTCAGAGATCAATCCTGACACTGTACTCAGGAATTAGTCTTGATGGTGCTGGAGGGACTATATGGGATGCCAGGAATTGAAACCAGTTGAGTCATGTGTAAGGCAAGAGCCCTACCTGCTTTACTATCATCTGGCTCTATAGCTTTGAGTTCTGTGTACCAAGATGACAACAGGGGATTTGTGGTCACCAGTGTCTTATAGTTGCTATTACACTAAAGTCTAGTTGACCCAGGATTCATAACTGCTAGTGTCTCACAGCTGTTGTGGCATTACAGTCCAACTGACTTTGGGCTAATAAACAGAGATTATGATCACATGTACTTTATAACAATTTTTCAGTAATGGAGAAAATTCCTATTTGCCACTGTCAGTTTGGGAATGGATGCTCCAAACTGGGCCTTATGGACAGGGCTCATGTATTTCTCTGGCCCTGCTCCCTACTAAGGCCTCTGGAGAAACTACACATTGTACATCCTGGGTAGTGACAGTTCCAAGGCTTTCAATAACACAAAGGATGTGGGCATGTAGCTGAACCTCAGTGATGCCTTTGTACTCAAGTGTCCTCTACTTAAGACTAGGAATTAATTCTGGTGCACCCACAATGAGGAAGCTTGCTTTAGTTCTGGGCCAGTTGCATATACAAACTTGTCAGATGGACCCAAGGTTGTGATTTTTCAGGTGGAGATGATGCTACCATCCCAATGGACAGGGGTAAAGAGACAATCCTATTAGATGAAGCTTTCCTTGGGAATTGCTATTCTCATTCTGGGCTAGAAATATGCAACCCAATCTCAGGACTAGTTAAACCTGCTTAGGTTTAACAAGTCCTGAGAACCTCTTCACATCGACAAGTATAGGTACAGAGCTAAACTTCTGTATAAAACCTTTGCAATCAAATACCCTGGCATAAATCTCAGGAATGGCTGTTTCCAGTCCATGCCAGGAATGGTTGCCCACTGTGTTGGGCTCAAAGACAGATGAGCTTATTTTTGATTCAGTGGGGGCTGGTATAAAGTTGAAGCTATGTAAGACCTGTGTATTCAGCATCCATCTACCTTAGGTTGGTACTTTATATCTATTTTGCCAGACATTTTTTTGTTTTTAATCTGTGCTTCTTCCTTCTGCACACAGTGGTAGGGAGCATCCTTCACTCTGAATCTGTATGCAATTCTATGAGATGATGGTTGTGTTCTCCAATGAACTTTCTCTGTATGCCTCTCAAAGAATTCTGTGTTCAGTTAAGTTTTTATGCATTTTTAGGTGGCTTTCTTGTGGGAATAGTAATACTATTATCTTTACTCTATATGTAAAAAATTAGCATTCCAAGACCCAGCAGAAACAATCTACCAAATAGGAACATTCTACATGCAGATATAAAGGAATGCCTATGGTGGAGAATGGGCACTGGTAGAGGGATGGGTACTCAATCATTGTATGACTGAAACATAAGCATGAAAGTCTGTAAGTATGTAACAGTACTTCACGGTGATTTATTAATAAAAAAATGAATAATAAAAAATAAATAAAAAAGAAAAAAAATAAAGGAAGGCCTATAATTCAAATACAAATTTTGGAACTCCCTGTCAAGAATATTAGTGGCAGAGAGGTAAACAGTATATGAGATAAAAATTAGACATATAAAGTAACTTCAAGGCACTCCACAAAAGTACAGGGGGAAAAAGCATCTAAATTTTCACCAGAGGCTTTCTGAAGCATCTTAAAAAACTATATGTAAAATCAATCAAGAAAGGTGGGAGATATAACTGCTACAGGGTTAAAGAGCATCTCAGTTCTATCCTAGACTACATGGTACCACAGGAAAACAGTTTGAAGAGAAGATCTTGAAAGACAGTATATGGAGAAACAAGATTGGAAATTGGATAGTAATATTAGCAGTGATCATGAAAAGCTTCTCATGGCATGCTAAAAAAAGTCAGATCTTATTTTGAAGACAACAAATTCCTGCCCCTAAAAATCCTGAAGTAGGATAGAGTACAATTTAGCATCAGAACTCAGAGCCCAGAGCATTTTCACAAAGAGAAAAGAAGAAAAATTGCTACTGTAGGAATGACTTAAGTAAAGGAAGTCAAGTTAGATGGCACAGTTGGTGAGGTGCTTTCCTCACAGTCAACCTACCCAGGTTTAAATCGTACCTACATATATGGTTCTTCTAGCACCGTTAGGAGTAATCCCTAAGTCCAGAGCAAAGAATATGATCTAAGCACTGCCACCTGTGACACCCCTCCCCCAAAGTAAAAATAAAACAAAAATATAGGAAGTTAAGTGGTAGTAACTTAACAATAAAGGCAGGAGAGACAGAAGAGCAAGGAGATGAAATAAAGACTCAGAGACCATTCTCTTTTCATCAGACAGCACTCTTTCAAGAAGGAATGATAATAGATAACCCTTTGGAGAATTTACATAAGTAATCTTGTTAAGCTCTACAACCCATTCTAGTTCCCAAATTAGACTTGTACTTCTAAATGTAATTTTTATTTACACCCTAAAAAAAGTGCCATTAAAAACAATATCCCTCCAGATTTAATTGTTAAAATTTCAGAATTTCAAAATTGTGTGGCCACTACTGCAGGCATGCGACATCATGTTATTATAACCAGCAATAGAAAACATGCAACTACAGCCACTTGACATCATAACCAGCAGTAGAAAACAAATTGTCTACTGTTGCCTTTTCAGTAAATCTGAGTTTGAGGGTAAAATCCCAAATAATAATGGTGGGTCTGATATCAAAATATTGAATGTAATCAAAGTAGAGAGAGAGTAATGTGGAAATCATCCGCCCCACAGGTAGGGGGAGGGTGTAGGATGTGGGTATACTGGTGTTTTTGGTAGTGGAGAATGGGCGCTGGTGAAGGTTCAGGTGTTTCTGCATGACCGAGACTTAAACCCGAGAGCTTTGTAACTGCTCTCACAGTGATTCAATAAATAAAATTATAAAATTTTTTTAAAAAGTAAGTTGGAGTTCATGCCCAATTCAATCAGCTAATCAGGGGCTGAAAAAATAGCAGTACTCCTACATTAAAAAAAAAAAATCTGGCTGGTTTTCCTAATATATTTCTGCCAGAATCGATATTCAAAGAGTTTGAGTACTTTCTTCAAACCATATCCTACTAAAGGTTTCTTATGGTTCTCATTAATCTCTCTCAATATTAACAAAGTATCCTCTCCATGCCAGGTACTTTGTTATATATATTGATAATATAGAGATGAATAAAACTTAAGATATCTTTCAAGGTGTACAGGTATTATAATAAATTGTTCTACAGCCTGAGATAGAGGTGTGTACAATAGAGGATAGAAACTTTGAGAAATAGTAAATCACATGTTATTAAGAAGGTAGGGAGGGGCTGGAGCTATAGCACAGTGGGCAGGGCGTTTGCCTTGCACATGGCTAACCTGGGTTCGATTCCCAACATCCCATATGGTCCACCGAGCACCTCCAGGAGTAATTTCCCCAAGCACCACCAGGAGTAATTCCTGAGTGAAGAGGCAGGATCGCTGGATGATCCAAAAAGCCAAAAAAAAAAAAAAAAGAATATCGGGTCACACCCATCCCAGCGCTCCCATTCTTTTATTTGTAACTACTTCTCTATGTTCTCTTCCCCAAACAGTTAATCAGCTTATTTCTCTAATTAGTTTCTGTTAATTTGTAAGGTCAGATCTTTCTAGGACACTGAACATATATTGTAAGTTAATATTGTCTTTCTCCTCTCTTTATGTCTTTTGAATAGTTTACTTTAAAGCAATGTCCTTTTGTATAGACACAAGAAGACAATTAATATTATGCTTTTGTAACTTGGGATTTAATTGGCTTTGAATATTATTCATTCCCAGGCATCTGCTTTCTCAACTTAAGCCTCAGTTGCCCTCACTTCCTAGCGCCCCCAAAAGCAAGGTCCCAACGAGGGACTGGATGGAACCAGGACAAGCGGTAAGCTATGTGCTACCCTGGCATCGAGAAGGGCCTGGCCAAAGTGCCACAATTCTTAACTATAAGAGCTTGATCATGAACAAATGCTGTCATGATTCAAAAGCAATGACAAGACTAGGACCCTGCTAGGGATAGGAAAGACTAATCTGGCCTGAGCACTGTAGTCTGAGATCGGGATGACCTCAGGAGAGCAATTTTATAAGCTCAATGCATCTCTTAATGTGCCCATACAAAACGATTAATATTATGAATGCTTATATGTTTGTTGGACAAGGAGAGGAGAAACACACCCATGGGATTCCACCCTTGGGTGCGAGGTCCTGCTGAAAGAGAACCTGTCCTAGAAGCAGCATCCACTGAGGGAAAGAACTTTAACCCTATTGACTGTGACCACACCTGTGTGTAAGCCCAGCCCCTTATGGTTTTGGGATTTAACTAGACTAAGAGTGGGCTGGGGGATCAAGATCCAGAGCCAAAGCCAGAAGGAGAAAGGGGTTCCAGATTGGGGGCTGGGAGAGAAGGAGGGAGAGAGAGAGAGAGAGAAAGAGAGAGAGAGACAAGTGAACAGGGATGAGAATGTATAAACAGCAACTGATCAATCAACTGGTTTGGCCCTCGCTTCCTCCACCACCTGCCCCATGGCCCAGGCCACCCCGGCTAGGGGAGTGGCCCAGGCCCCCCAGAACCTGGGAGGCCAGGGAAAGAGCCATCTTCCCAGCTACCCCTCAGAGATTTTTTACAGGTAGGGAAACCCTAGAATAATTTTTTCTAAAGGAAAAGTAACAAGTGATACTTAAATACTCAAGTTGAGTCGTTAGTTGATATTAACCCATCAACCAAGGAATGAAGCTGCAGTTCTAGACAGTTTAGGTTGATCTTAAAAGGTCTCTTGGCCTTTAAAGGAGAAGCCTGAATGGTAAATAGAAGTCACACTATGGAGAACTTCATCTATTTGCTTAAAAATTTGTTACTCAACAAAATTGCAAACATGAGATCTAAGCTGCAAGCACTGAAATTTTGTAATCTTCCTGTAAAACTGACAGGCAGGGATAGACTGGGGGTTGAGGCAGGGAGAGAAAATGGGAACAGTGGTAGAGGAAAGTTGACACTGGCAGTGAGAGTAGTGTTGAAATACTATATGCCTAAAATTCAACAATCAATAACTTTGCAAATCACAGTTCTTTAATTAAAAAAATGAAAAACAATGTGGGAATAAAATTTGTGAGCTTTTTAAACCAGAAAAAATGGATAGAAGTATCTTTAAGAAATATAAGAACACAGAGCCAGAGAAATAGTCCAATAGATTGGAGCATATGCTTTGCATAAAGAAGGCCCATGTTCATTTCCAGGTCCCCGAGTACTGTTAGAAGTAAAAACAGAGATATAAATAGTCCCTGAGCGAGATGCTAATGAAAACAACAATGAGATGTCATCTCATGCCACAGAGACTGGCACACGTACAAATGAAAAAGAACAACCAGTGCTGGCACAGACGTGGGGAGAAAGGGACCTTCATGAAGACCAATACCATGAAGAGGACAGTGCTACAGTGCTACTTACTGAGTAATTTTTGAGAAAGTTATTCCACCTATTCTGACTTAGTTTCTTCATCTGTAAAATTCATAATATTGAATAAATGACCTCAAAATAATGTTTGCCTTAAAAATCAAAATAACTAGTTTTGAAAATCAACTTGAGTAAAGAGGACTTGTACATTCAGGCTTTGTTTAATCAGTTTGGTACATAGAAAGGTATGTATAATTAATGTTAGCTCAAAAACTGAAAAAAGGAAATGAATCAGATAAATGACTTTGCCAAGATCAAATGAAGCTATATTAAATCTTGGTGAATTGTTCACATACTGGTTCTAATCACAAAAGCTAGCATCAGCTAATGTCAAGAGGTTTTAGAATTTCAAGAATAAGATGAAATGTTCTACTCCCAACACTTTTACAAATTTAGGAATAAGAAGAAATCTTCAATTCCCAATACCTGACATTCAGCAAATAGCACACTGATGCCCCAAGCCACATTTTGATTCCCAGAGAACAGAGCAAAGCAGATCCAAAGGATAAAACAGTAGACCTAAAAGCTCATGTCAGAATGTGTTTGTGATCTCCTGGGAAATTTCTTTAACTCAGCAGGCTAAGAATATCATTCTACTTCCCAGAGACACTGCTCTGATACACATACTGTTAAAGGCTGGCAATTTCTCTTTAAGCACACATGCAAATAGCTAGGTAATCTTCTGTAGTCTCTCGATCTACAGTTCAAACCTGTAGAAGCCCTGGAATTTCAGATACTTTTCGTTTAAGAGTCTTGATGTTTTTGTTGTTTTTACAACTACCATTTATGTGAAAATGCTTAACAAAATACAAAAGAAATCACTCTGGATTTGAAGAGACCTATATATCAACTTCCTACTTTTAACATGTTCTAACTGTTTCACTTTTAGAAATTTACCTAATCTCTGTAAGTCGTAGTTTCTGCAAACTATAACATAGGGGCAAATACTTCCAACCACACAGATGTGCATAAGTCTAAAAGGAATATTAACTGATGAAGTTTGTAAAACAGATACTGGAAAATAATCATCCCATATTTGGTGGTCAAAAAATAGTCTTATTTTGATCACCATGTATAATTTATTGAGAAACAATTAGCATACAACAAATGGGAGAGTTATGGAAAATAAGGTAGTTAGCTGCAAAAAATATCTAGTTAAATACAGAGTTATATAGGTATGTGGTATAAGATAAAATACCAAGTAGCACTGTAGTACTGTCCTCCCATTGTTCATCAATTTGCTTGAGCGGTTCCAGTAACGTCTCCATTGTGAGACTTGTTGTTACTGTGTTTGGCATATCAAATACGTCACGGGTAGTTTGCCAGGCTTTGCCATGCGGGCGAGATACTCTCAGTAGCTTGGCAGGCTCTCTGGGAGGGGCGGAGGAATCGAACCCGGGTTGGCCGAGTCAGCTGCGTGCAAGGCAAACGCCCTACCTGCTGTGCTCAGTAAAGAGTTTAATTCCTTTAAACTATAAAATGAGTAAGATGCCTACGAGTTTAAGCTCTGAGTACAATCCATACAATGAGAAAAGTCATTCTCATTGCTGACACATCAAAAGACCATTTTCAAGGCTAATGGTATGAAAAAAGAAAAGAAACACATCCAATACTGAAACTTTAACTGTAGAAATTCAAGTTTCATTAACAAAGAGTAACTGAATTCTTACCATACACAAACTACACACATATAGATAGATATACATACAAATATACATGTTTTAATTGACTCTCTTTCCTGTTAAAGGGTCAACAATTGGTCAATTGGTCAACAATTCTTGTTCAAGGGTCAAATCAACAAATCAACAATTTGTCAAGGGTCAACAATTATCAGAATATAGGCAAACTTTATTCGTATTTTTAAAGTTATACCTTAAAATAAAATTTAAAGAAATACAGATTTAAAGGGCTGGAATTAAGAAATACAGATTTAAAGGGCTGGAGTTAGGCACAGTGGGTAGGGCATTTGCCTTGCATGCGGCCAACCAGGGTTCAATTCCTCCGTCCCTCTCAGAGAGCCCGGCAAGCTACTGAGAGTATCCTGCCTGCAAGGCAGAGCCTGGCAAACTCCCCATGGCATATTCTATACACCTATAAAACAGTAACAAGTCTCACAATGGAGACATTACTGGTGCCCGCTCGAGCAAATTGATGAAAAACGGGGAGGACAGTCCTACAGTGCTATGGATTTAAAATATCAGGGAATTAGTAGATAAGAGCAAGCTTGAAAATTCATGGTACTGGCATCTCAGTATTCTTCATTCTTCAAGCTCCTCAACTTGGAATTGAAAGAGAAAGGAAGAAATCAAAATATTTTAGAGTTCAAGCTATATCAGATAAAATGTAAATAATTTCACACATTAATCCTTAAAAG
The DNA here is from genome assembly GCF_029834395.1 of Sorex fumeus. Taxonomy (NCBI): domain Eukaryota; kingdom Metazoa; phylum Chordata; class Mammalia; order Eulipotyphla; family Soricidae; genus Sorex; species Sorex fumeus. The sequence continues at coordinate 17,059,845 of NW_026606102.1, read as the reverse complement.
AATCCCTTTATCCCCATTTTATATGGAAAATTTGATTCTCAAATAATGTCCAAGGCCAACATCTAACATATTAAATTTAACTCAAATCCTATTTTTTTAGTGCATCAAAGTCTTTTATTGTTGCTGTTGTTGATGATGATTTATTACATCACAATCCCACAACCAATGCACCTTCCCACCACCATTATTTCCAATTTTCACAATTATGCTTCAAGTCTGCCCCTATAACAGGACTTGAATAATTTATTTTATATTGCTTGTTATAAATAATTTGCTAAAAATGATCAAAAATTTTTCCTTAGAATAAAGTGTGTAAAGATTGTTGTATCTCACCATGGAGCAATTAAGCCCTTTTATAAGAGATTACAAGATGTTGTTACAAGTGAAGCCTGTGTGTTTATATTTTCTTAATCAAGATTGGTTGCTTTCTACTTTATATCCCACTCAACGTGGTGTGCTACTCCAGGTTTATCAGTGGTGTAGAGATGAGATGTTCCACTGCTGCAAATGCACCAAGGCACTCCAGGAATTCAAAACTTTTGAATGAGGTAATACAGCTGGAGTTAAATTTTAAACCAGATGGTCACTTGTTGATCTCTTTCAAGACTTCCTTATGAATCTCTGGATCATGGCTGATTAATGAGCTTATTTGACTGCAAGAGGCATGTCTTGGTTGTGACTGCCAAGGCTTCTGGAAGAACAGGGAGTTGGGAGAAGGTAGCTAATCCCTACTCCATGAATGCCTGTAGATTTCAGTCACAAAACCCACATACCTGAGTTTTTCGACAGATCAACTTGTGGATAAGACTTGTCCTTAGCAGTGGAGTCTGGCTGTAAGCATGAAGGCAACTGTGGAGTATGGAGATATTTTGCTGGCAGGGCTCTGTTTGAGCAGGTGGAAGGCTCACCTGGCCTCCTCTAGGGTGCCACAGATGACTCAGCCTAGCATGAGGTCTAGAAGCATCTCTGCAACTAGAACTCTTTCAAGATTTATTTACCATAAAATCATTTTATTGAAATAAATGTACATATAACCATATGATGGGAGAAATAAGAGAGAGCAATGCATGTTCAAGAGAGAACACAGGCTTCTCCTAAATAGAAAAAACAGAAAATGGATTTTGGAAAATTATATACAATATCTCCAATTTTCGTGGCCAAGAGTTCTCTGCACACATAAAAGTTAATCAGGGTATTGTCAAAGGGAAAGCTTTGAACTCTTGATGGTCATTTCATATTCTTATCATTACCTTTAGGTTATCCTGAAGCTCCTTTACAGATGAAATTGAATCCCTCAAATCTGATTTTTATGGCTCATGAATTTTTCCTAATAAATTATGTAAAGTTCATTCATAAGAAACTTTTTTGGGATCCAAGAAAATATAAATTAATTTTAGTTTTAAAACATCCCTAAAAATACAATCACCAAATGTTTTATTTGTTGAAAATGAACTATTTAGCCCCCTAATATCTTCTATAACTTTTAAAAATTGATTGCAGTTCTGTGATTTTCACTACAATTTTTTAATTGATTCAGACTCTGTGGCTTTCAATACTATTTCTAGGGTTTCTCATCAGGAAATTCCAACACCACACCTATTAATCAATGTAACCACCTCCCTTCCCCAAGAATCCCAATGCCATCTCTTTCAAATACCCATCCACCCCCCACCCCAGACCAACTCAACTGTGTGAATCAGTTCTACTGCTGAATTTCTTACACCAAACTTATAAAGAAAGATGGCACAAAACTCATGATGATAATGTCACTCAATGGCATAAATGCACCAATTAAGAGATACAGATTGACAGGATGAATTAGAAAATTGAATCCAGCCTTTGGCTCCTTACAAGAAACACATTTGAACACTAAAGGCAAGCACTACTCAAAGACAAAAGTTTGGAAGAAAATATTTCAAGCAAACAACACCCACAAAAAGGCTGGTGTGGCCAAACGGGTATCAGATAACATTGACTTCAGGATTTTAAAAGTTATAAGAGACAGAGATGGTTAATTCTCAATGATGAAGGGATACATATATCGAGAAATCTCAAACTCCTAAAATTACATGCACTTAAGGACCAGCAAAATACACAAAACAACTACTAATAGACTTGAAAGAAAACCTCAAAAAAAACACAATAATAAAAGTTGGAGACTATAACACTGCTCTACCATCACTTTATAGATCAACTAGATTAAAACTTATCTAGAAAATACTTGACAGAAGAAATGGCTTAGTGTATATATATATTCATATTTATGTGCGTATATACACATGTGGCTTTTTAAAAAAAAATTTAATGGAATCACTGTGAGATAGACCCTTACATAGTTTGACCTTCATGATTAGGTTTTAATCAAATGGGAAAAAGGCATAATAAAAATGACTTATATTACTAATAATCAGAGAAGTAAAAATCCAAACAACTTGAAATACCACATCACAACAAAAAGACTGGCACTCATTACAAAAAACAACAACAACTAGTGTTGAGGAGGTTTTGGGGGGAAAATAGACCCTCTTTTTACTGCTGGTGAGAATGTCAACTGCTCCAGCCTTTTTTGGTAGACAGTATGGACATTCCTTAAAAAACTAAGAATTGAGCTTCCTTTTGACCAATTCCAATTTCCAGTTCGAATTCCACTTCTAGGAATATACCCCAAGGGCCCTAAAGCACAAATCAGAAAAGACATCTGCACTTCTATATTCTTCTCAGCACCATTCACAATACTCAGATTCTGGAAACAACCCAAATGCCCATGAACAGATGACTGAATAAATAAAAACAAACCAAAAAAACCTATGGTTTGGTTTGTTCTTTCTGCCTTCCACAGGGAGCTTAGATTTATTGGGTTACTCCCATCACAGTGCTACCATCCCTCTGCAGATGTCTTTTCTGTAACCTCTTTCTTTGTTCCCTGCTTCCCCAGTATTACCTGCATCCCCTAATCAGACTCTGTTAACTTATAAATATTGCTTTCTCTTCTCCTTAAGTCCTTAGCATAGTTAATTCAGAGCAATGTCCTTTTTTGTATAGACACAGGAAGACAGTTAATGCTATACTTTTGTAATTTGGGAGTTAATTCACTCCAAATAATATTCACTCCTGGGCTTCTGTTTTCTCGACTTAAGCCTCAGTTGCCCTTACTTCCTAGCACCCCCAAAGCAGGCCCCCTACAAAGAAACTGGATGGACACAGGGCAAGCTGCAAACTACCCTGGCATTGAAATGGGCCAAGCCAAAGTGCCATAATACTTAACTATAAGTTAAGAACATGGTCATGATCCAAAAGGTAACAACTGGATTAGGACCCTGCTAGGGTTAGGAAAGACTAATTTGGCCTGAGCACTGCAGTCTGAGATCTATAGTGAGATGTTTTCAGGAGATATACCCTACATGCTTAATGTATCTCTTACTCTGTTCATACAATATAACTAATATTAAGAAGTAGAATTAAGGTGTTAATTAAGATGTTAATTAGGTTATCGGACTAAGGAAAGGAGAAAAACCCCTAGGCGGTATTTTGCCCTTGAGCCTGATCGAAGATCAGGAAGGGCTTTGATATGTTGCTTGTGCTATCCCCACATGCTAGGGAGTTCGGAGAGACTAGATAGAGACCAATGTGGCAAGTTGGAGTGCAGAGAGACAAGTGAGTGGGACAGGAGGAGATGGAATTAACGTCATAGTGAGACTGGAACAGGCACGTGGGGAGAATAGAATAAAAAGCAACTTATCAAGAACAAGCTTGGCCCTTGTTTCCTCCTTTGTCCGCTCTTGGCATCAGCCATCCTGGGTGGGGAAGTGTCCTGAGACCACCAAACGCAGGTGGCGAGAGAGAGCCACAGGAATTCCTGGTTGCCCAGTGATTACACACAGATACATATGAAATACTACACAATCTTAAGAAATGATAAAGTTATGCTATTTTGCTGCAATGTGATGGATCTGGAGAATATAATGTTAAGTGAAATGAGCCAGAGAGAGAGGAACAGAATCAGAATCTTTTTCATATGTGGGATATAAAGAAACCCTAGAGGGGAGTATCAAATGCCCAATGGCCATAGAACAAAAGAAGAGTACTGATCTTTAGTAGAAAGCTTGGCACTGAGGCAGAGATAAAAGGGATAAGTTAGAAAACTGGAACAGACCCGAAGGACAATGGGGAGGGGAAAACTGTCTGGCACAGAGGCAAGCTAGAGGGTAGGAGGAAAACTGGGAACACTGATGGAGGATTATGGGCACTGGTGAAGAGACATATGTTGGAACAATATACTCCTGAAACTCAATCATAAATATCTTTGTAACTTTGTAATTCACAGTTATTCAATAAAATGAATAGAAAAAAATATTTTTCTTTGCCCCACTTAGCATACTTAGCTCCTTTGCCATTGATTAGCTGTAGATCGATGCATAAATCTAGAAGGTCAACTATCTTCTACAAATTTATAGGTAATCAAACTGAACTTTCCAGAAATAAAGGGAAAGATCTAATCACAAATCAGCGTAGATTTTTCCCACTGAACTTAAATTTTAACATTGGGGAAGTGTATGCCATGAGAAGTATTTGAACCAGATGTTGCAAAATTTTTTGAAATTCAATCTCAGTAAAAAAAAAACAACAACATATCAACTAAGATAAAACTAAGATCAACTAAGATCAACTAAGATAAAAGAAATTGCTACCTATATCTTAAATGTTTTCATTATGTCAAGTATAGAGACTTTTACATAAGAAATTGGTGCTTTTTTAATATTAGCTGGAAAACATCAATGCCATTTGGATCTAATTCAGGTTCTCCTCATAGGTAACTATAGTAAGTTTCAAAATAAATGACCACATCCATATGGAGCATGCTAAAATTATATGGTTTATTTCTCAGAGTTGCAAATATTTTCAAGAAATGCTCATATTTAAAGATAAAGCCAATTTCTTACATAAAAGGTAAATAAACTATTTACTTCCAGCTGTGCAAAAGCTTGAATTTCTACCAAGTAAAATGCTAGAGGCTACATTCATGCCACATTAGGCAGAAGACAAGCATGCCTGTAATATTCCAAGTTAGCAAGAGAGATACTAAAGGATGATAAAAATCAGTGGTTGAGATTGGAAGATTAGATTATAGAAGTGCAAAAAGAGACAACAAACTTCTGAGAGATTTTTCCTCTAAATAAAATCTAAGTTTTGTAAACAAATATTCTTCAATTTTGAAAAGGTAATTTTAATTAACTTCATTGCAATAATTAGACAAAAAGATATTTATATTTAGGCAAGACATGTTTACAATTTATAATGTAACACAACATTTATTTAAGCAAATATAATAGTTATTTTAATGATTTAAAATTTTAACAACTAAACTAACAGTAAAATAGGAGCAAAGTTTACAAACATATTTAAATTGTGTAAATTATAATCTTCCATTTGCTTGAAAACAAACCAACATTATTTTTTAGAGTTTAATGATTATCATTTTAGGGCTGGAGCGATAGCACAGCAGTAGGGCGTTTGCCTTGCACGCAGCCAACATGGCCGACCCGCGTTCGATTCCTCCGCCCCTCTCGGAGAGCCCGGCAAGCTACCGAGAGTATCTCGCCCACATGGCAGAGCCTGGCAAGCTCCCTGTGATGTATTCGATATGCCAGACACAGTAACAACAAAGTCTCCAATGGAGACGTTACTGGGCCCGCTCGAGCAAATCGATGATCAACGGGAGGGCCTTTACTTTACTTTACTTTTTTAATGATTATCATTTTAATTTGTTTTGTTTTGGGCCTACACACACCTGACAGTGCTCAGAGATTATTCATGATTCTGTGTGCAGGATCACTTCTGGAGGGGAATGGAAAACTATAATGAGTTCTGGGATTTGAATCTGAGTTGCTCAAATGCAAGGCAAGTACCTTACCTGCTGTACTACCTTTATGGTCCCCAATAATCATTTTCAAGAAAATACTCCTACTCTCCACCATCTATATAATAAATAGATACCCATTTTCTCTACTTTCATACCTTTATAAATATAACCAGTGTACTACATGATAATATAAACATGTAACTGTCACTGTCACTCTCCTCCCATTGTTCATCAGTTTGCTCAAACGGGCCCAGTATCATCTCCACTGTGACACGTTACTGTGTTTGGCATATCGAATACGTCACGGGTAGCTTGCCAGGCTTTGCTGTGCAGCCGAGATACTCTCAGTAACTTGCCCAGAGGTGCGGAGGAATCGAGCCTGGGTCGGCCAGGTTGGCCACGTACAGGGCAAATGCCCTATCCGCTCCAGCCCCATGGGGCTGAAACATGTAACATCTCTCCTAATCTTAAGCCATAAAAACTTTATTAGCTTTGTAAATAGAGTGAAAAATCATAATATTTTATTAAAATAGGTACATAATCTCTATGAAAATGATTAAATTATTCTCAAATATTAAATAGTACTGTTATAGAATATTCTCAGATGAATCTGCAACAACCTACCTTGTAAACCATGCAGAAAAATTTCCTTTTCATCGGGAATTGCAATATTAAAATAACTATTTTGAATTAAATAATTATATGATTCTAATGAGGGACATTAGAAACTATAACAAAAATTAAAGTTGAAATGTTTAGGAGGCTTACATGTTTCACAGACCTTTAAAATATATTTTGGGGTGTCTGGGACTTTATTCACCTTCACTCAGTAACCATGGAAAATCTCCTCAAACCCCAGACCCTGAAGTTTCCCTTCTCACTGACCTCTGTCCCTATTTTTGGGAGTTAAACCATCAAAAATAAACTCTAATTCCCCAAATACAAAACTGTGCAGATGCTAGCATGCTATGGGAAATTATTACTGAACATACTTCATATTGAAGCCAATAAATGCAATAAACATACTTCACTAACCTTTTACAGTTATATATCTCAGCCAACAAAAGGGAGTGGCTAGTTCAAAACCCTTTGTCATCGTCTAATAGTACTACATGGTGAAGGAAATAATCTGAACAACAGAGGTATTATCAGTAGCCCTGTGTTATAAAATAAACTAAATATATCAATTCTTAAGTAACTGGGAATTTAAGCCTTCAATATTATCCCACATAAAATTCAAAGAACAATAAGGAAACTAAGAAACACACTTCTGCGTTAGACAAAGATAGAAACCCAGACAAATCCTCAGGCTCATTAAAACTCTTGAGCCTGTGGCGCGAATGTGGGGAGAAAGGCACTCTCCTTCACTGCTGGTGGGAATGCCAACTGGTTCAGCCCTTTTGGAAAACAGTATTGACAATTCTCAAAAAATTAAAAATTGAACTCCCATTTGACCCAGCAATACCACTCCTGTGGATATATACTGAAGAGGCAAAAAGTATAATCAAAATAACATCTGCACTTGTATGTTCATTGCTGCACTGTTCACAATAGCCAAAATCTAAAAAAAACCCAAGCGCCTGAGAAAAGATGACTGGTTAAAGAAACTCTGGTACATCTACACAATGGAATACTATGCAGCTGTTAGAAATGATGAAGTCATGAAACTTGCAAACAAGTGGTTCTACATGAAAAGTATCATGCTAAGTGAAATGAGTCAGAAAGAGAGGGACAGACAGAAAAACTGCACATATCTGGGGAATATAAAGTAACAAAATGGGAGACGAACACCCAAAAACAGTTGAAATAAGTACCAGGAAGTCTGCTCCACGGATTGAAAGCCGCTAGCACATGCTGGGGGGAAAGGCAGTTCAGATAGAGAAGGAAACACCAAGTAAAGAGTGTTTGGAGGATTCGCTCAGGATGCGAGATGTGTGCTGAAAGTAGACTATAGACCAAACACGTGGCCACTCAATAGCTCTACTGCAAACCACAACACCCTAAAGGAAAGAGAGAGCAAAAAGGAATGTCATGCCACAGAGGTGGGGCAGGCTGGGAGGATGGGGGGTGGAAGGACTACTGAGTTCATTGGTTCATTGGTGGTGGAGAATGGTCACTGGTGGAGTGATGGCTACTTGATCCTTGCATAACTGAAATCAAAGCACAAAAGTTTGTAAGTCTACAACTGTACCTCATGGTGTTTCACTAATTTAAAAAAAAAAAAGGCTCTTGAGCCTGATCGATAAGGACCTGAAATCAACACTCACAACATTCAACACTCAAAACATTGCCAAGCAGAATTAAGCTAGCACTGACCAGTGATATTAAGATATTGCTAGATGAAAAATTCAGCCAACTCAAAGAACTGATACAGACATGACAGATTTTATACAAAATGAACTGGAGGAACTAAAGAACACAATAGCAAGCCATTGAAGCAGAATTGCACAGGTAGAGAACCATATAGATGAACTTGAAGACAAAATACAAGCTAGCATTAACAGGGAGCTTGCAAAAGAAAAGAGGAGTACTAGAATGGAAGAGAGTGTGAGGCACTTGATAACAACAAGAAGAACAATCTTTCAATTACAGGAATATAAGAAGGAGAGGGACATGGGAAGAACAAGTGGTGGGAGATATCATAGCTGAGAACTTCCCCACTCTCTGGAGGAATACTGATGTATAGATTCAAGAGGTCCAAAAGAATACTAACCAATGCAAACATAAACAGAACAATGCCAAGATATATAGTAATCAAAATGGCAAAATCCTACAAAAGAAACAAAATTCCAAATTAAAAAAAAAATCAAAAGCCTTCAGTATTTATTCCCCTAATTCCAGTGGTGTTGGATTACACTGAGTTCTCCTTGCTTTTCCTGCAGGGAGCTTAGGTTCACTAAGTTACTCACACAACAGTGCTCCTGAGGCACACCCAATTTCATCAAGCACTAAAAAGCCTATATTGCTTTTCTCTTTCCTTTATGTAATTTGCATGGTTTAGCAATGTCTATTTTTATAGACACAGGAAGAAAGTTGATGCTATGCTTTTGTAACATGGGAATTAACTGACTCCAAATATTATCTCCTGGGCATCCATCATATTTTACCTACTTTAAACCTCAGTTGCCCTTACTTCCCAACACCCTCAAAAATAGGGTCCTAACAAAGTGATGGATGGACCCAGCGCAAGCTGTAAACTCCCCTGGCATCGAAAGGGGAAAAGCTAAGTGCCATTAGAAATACAGTAAGTTAAGAGCATGGTGATAGACAAACTTTTTCATGACCCAAAAAGAACTAACTGAATAAGGCTTGATCTGCACAGGACGGGAACTGAGACACATCTCGCAGAAATAAAGCTGAAGGGCTCCGGGCACTCTCCTCATTCAACCAGGTACTGCCAGGCACCCAGGGCTTGTGACTCTCTCTGGGCATGCGCAGCTAGCCTGATCCCCTAAAACAGCAGGTTTTCCCCCTTGATCTTCACGGGATGGGAACTGAGACACATCTCACGGAAACAAAGCTGAAGGGCTCCTGGCACTCTCTCCTCATTCAACCAGGTACTGCCCAGCACCCAGGGCTTATGACTCGCTCTGGGAATGAGCAGCTAGCCTGATCCCCTAGAACAGCCGGTTTTCCCCCTTGATCGGCACGAGACTGAAACTGAGACGCATCTCATGGAAACAAAGCTGAAGTGCTCTGGGCACTCTTCTCCTCATTCAACCAGGTACTGCCTGGCAGCCAGCGCCAGGGATCCTTTCCAGAGCCGCGGCCGCTAAAGCGGTCGTGAATTATTCTCCCACTACATAACCCATAGGAAACATAAGTTACCCTCTTAGGTGGAATCTTCTCAAGGTTAGCTCAACCACTAGAAACGCATTAGCCAATAACTCGTTAAGCCTATCTCAATTCATTCTGCATATCAGGGAGAATAGTAACACTGAACCTAAAGGTCTAATCCACACTGGTCGCAATTGTAAAGCAACGCAAAAGCCCACAAAAACTTTCTTATTGAAGAGGCTAGTCCAGAAGACACCAACAGTACTGTAGTGTTAGACAACCTCTCTGACAAGGAATTCAGAAGGGAGCATACTTAGGATGCTTAGGAAGCTAAAAGAAACAATGGAAAGCAATGCCAATAAAAGACAAGAGGATTTGAAGGCAGAAATGAGGAAAATGCAAACAGAAATGTCAGACCTGAAAAACATGGTAGGCGAATTGAAAAACTCAATGGAAGGCCTCAGCAGCATAGTAACAGCTGCTGAGAACAGAATCAGTGAGCTCGAAGATGAAGCTCAGAGACTCTCCAGAAAAGAACAGAAAATGGACAAGAGACTCACAATTCGGGAACAGATAGCAAGAGAAGATCGTGATAAAGCCAAGAGGGGTAACATAAGAATTATTGGAGTACCAGAAGGACAGGAAGAAAACCTTGATGAAGAAGAAACTGTCAAAGACATCATTGCTACAACGTTTCCAGAGCTGAAGAAAACTTGTGACCACATTCAGGAGGCCCGAAGGGTACCAGCTAGAAGTTACCCAAATAAAAATACCCCAAGACATATCCTGATCAAAATGACCAAAACCTTAGAGACAAAATTCTGAAAGCAGCAAGATTGAAGAAAGAAATCTCCTATAAAGGAGCATTCTTAAAATTTGCAGCTGATTTGCCTGATGAAACCCTCATGGCCCGAAAACAGTGGTGGGATATAGTGAAAAAACTCAATGAAATAAATGCCTCACCAAAAAATACTTTACCCAGCAAGACTCTCATTCATAACAGAAGGAACAACACACAGTTTCACAGACAAACAACAGCTCAGGAACTTCATAGACTCAAAACCATGGTTACAAGAACAACTAAATGGGCTACTTTATGGCAAAACAGGCCTGTCAAGTGCACAAAATTTCAACAGAACAATGGGACAAAACCCCATAACAATAATCTCTCTCAATGTCAATGGGATAAACGCACCAATTAAAAGACACAGAGTGGCAGGATGGATTAGAAAACTGAACCTAACATTCTGCTGCCTGCAAGAAACACATCTCAATAGTCAAAGCAGACACAGACTCAGAGTCAAAGGCTGGAAAACAATCCTACAAGCAAACAGCTCCCACCAAAAAAGCTGGGGTAGCCATCCTAATATCAGACCACATCGATTTCAGAGTGACACAAGAGAGAGTGAAGGCCATTTCTTATTGATCAAAGGATCTGTACAACAGGAAGAACTTACAATAATAAATGTATATGCACCTAATGAGGGACCAGCAAAGTACTTTAAACAACTACTCATAGATTTGGAGGAAGACATCAATAGCAACACAATACTAGTGGGAGACTTCAACACCTCTTTACCACCTCTTGATAGATCTATCAGACTCAAGCTTAGCAAGGACATACTTCATCTGAGGGAAACAATGGAAGAAAGGGACTTAGTAGATATATATAGGACACTTCGTACTCAAAAAGCTGAATACACATTCTTCTCAACCGTACATGGAACATTCTCCAAGATAGACCACATGCTGAGCCATAAAACATACCTTCATAAAATTAAGAAGATAGATATTGTATCAACAATCTCCTCAGACCATAATGCGCTGAAATTAGAAGTAAATCAGATACAAAAACAGAAAACTAAATCAAACACCTGGAAATTAAACAGTGCTCTACTGAACAACGAGTGGCTTAGACAGGAAATCAAAGAGGAAATCAAAAGATTCCTAGAAACGAATGAAAATGAGGACACGAGTTACCAAAACTTATGGGACACAGCAAAAGCTGTGCTAAGAGGAAAGTTTATAGCTCTACAAGCATTCCTCAGGAAGGAGGAGCGAGCCCACATAAATAACCTAACCTCACAGATTAAGAGCTTGGAGAAGGACCAACAAAAGGAGCACAACCCGAACAAGAGGAAGGAAATAATAAAATTCAGAGCAGAGATTAACGAGATGGAACCAAAAAAAAAAAAACAATCCGAAAGATCAATGAAACCAAGAGCTGGTTCTTTGAGAAAATTAACAAGATCGATAAGCCTCTAGCAAAATTCACAAAGAAAGGGAGAGAGAAAACCCTAATAAACCGAATCAGAAATGAAAAGGAGGTCATTACAACAGAAACTACAGAAATTCAAAGGATCCTCAGGGAGTACTTTGAGAAACTTTATGCCACGGAACATGAAAACCTCGAGGAAATGGATAAATTCCTAGACTCTTATAGACTCCCAAGGCTAAACCAAGAAGACCTGGAATACCTGAATAGATCTATCAACATCAAGGAAATTGAAATGGTAATAAAAAGTCTCCCCAAGCACAAAAGTCCTGGTCTGGATGGATTCACTAGTGAATTCTTCCAAATCTTTAAAGAGGACTTACTCCCGATGCTCTTTAAGCTTTTCCACGAAATTGAAATATCAATAACACTTCCGAACAGTTTCTATGAAGCAAATATCACCCTGATACCAAAAGCAGACAGAGATACCAAAAAGAAAGAGAATTACAGGCCGATATCCCTGATGAACACAAATGCAAAGATCCTCAACAAACTACTAGAAAATAGAATCCAACTACTCATTAAAAAGATCATACACCATGACCAAGTAGAATTCATCCCAGGGATGCAAGGATGGTTTAACGTTCGGAAATCAATCAACATAATCCATCATGTCAACAAAAGAAAAGATAAAAACCATACGATTATATCAATAGATGCAGAGAAAGCATTTGACAAGATCCAGCACGCCTTTATGATGAAAACCCTAGCCAAAATGGGTATAGAGGTGACTTTCCTCAACATAGTTAAAGCCATCTACCACAAGCCTACAGCAAGCGTCATCCACAATGGGGAAAGACTGAGAGCCTTCCTTCTTAGATCAGGGACAAGACAAGGATGCCCACTCTCTCCACTGCTGTTCAATATAGTACTGGAAGTGCTTGCAATACCGTTTAGGCAAGAAAAAGATATAAAGGGCATTCAGGTAGGAAGGGAAGAAATAGAACTCTCACTATTTGAAGATGATATGATACTATACTTAGAGAACCCTATAACCTCCACCAAGAAACTCCTAGAAACAATAGACTGTATAGTAAAGTTGCAGGCTATAAAATCAATACCCAAAAGTCCATGGCCTTTCTATATGGAAACAGTGAGAGAGAAGAAAGTGACATGAACAAAAATCCCGTTCACAGTTGTGCCCCAGAAAATCAAGTACCTAGGAATCAGCTTAACTAAGGAAGTAAAGGACCTGTACAAAGAAAACTACAAAACGCTACTTCAGGAAATAAAAGAGTACATGAGGAAATGGAAAAATATCCCCTGCTCATGAGTCAATCCCTATAAGGATACCCATGACATTCTTCAAAGAAATGAAGCAAACACTCCTGAAATTTATATGGAACAATAAGCCCCCACGAATAGCTAAAGCAATTTTTGGGAAAAAGAAAATGGGAGGAATCAACCTCCCTAACTTCAAACTCTACTACAAAGCAGTAATAATTAAAAGAGCATGATACTGGAACAAAGGCAGAGCTGAAGACCAATGAAACAGGGTTGAATACACTGACATCTCCCCTCAATCATATGAACATCTAATCTTTGATAAAGGGGCAAGAAATCTGAAATGGAGTGAGGAAAGCCTCTTTAACAAATTTTGCTGGAAAAACTGGATGGCTCCATGCAAAAAAATGGGCTCAGAACACTGCCTAACACCATGTGCAAAAGTAAGATCAAAATGGATCAAAGACCTCAACATCAGACCAGAAACCATATAGTACATTAAAGACAAAGTTGGCAAAACCCTCCATGACACTGAAGCTAATGGTATCTTCAAAGATGTCACGCTGCTGGCCAAGCAAGTGAAAACAGAGATAGACAAATGGGACTATCATAAACTAAGAAGCTTTTGCACCTCAAAAGAAACAGTGACCAAAATACAAAGACAGTCTACAGAATGGGAAAGGATATTCACCGAATACACATCTGACAAGGGGTTGATATCAAGGATATATAAAATATTGGTTGATCTCCACAAGAAGAAAACATCCAACCCCATCAAAAAATGGGGCAATGAAGGAGTGTCCCTTTCTCGCCACATCCACGCCAGCATCGGTTGCTTTTGTTCTTTTGAATGTGGGCCAGTCTCTGAGGTGTGAGATGGTATCTCATTGTGGTTTTGATCTGCATCTCCCTGATGATTAATGATGTAGAGCATTTTCTCATGTGCTTTTTTGCCATTCGGATTTCTTCTTTGAGAAAGTTTCTGTTCATTACATTGCCCCATTTTTTGATGGGGTTGGATGTTTTCTTCCTGTGGAGTTCCACCAGTATTTTGTATATCCTTGTTATCAACCCCTTGTCAGATGTGTATTCGGTGAATATCCTTTCCCATTCTGTAGACTGTCTTTGTATTTTGGTCACTGTTTCTTTGGAGGTGCAGAAGCTTCTTAGTTTAAGATAGTCCCATTTATCTATCTCTGTTTTCACTTGCTCGGCCAGTGGCGTGGCATCTTTGAAAGTACCATTAGCCTCAATATCATGGAGGGTTTTGCCAACTTTGTCTTCAATGTACCTTATGGTGTCTGGTCTGATGTTGAGGTCTTTAATCCATTTTGATCTTATTTTTGTACATGGTGTTAGGCAGAGTTCTGAGCCCATTTTTTTGCATGTAGCCGTCCAGTGATGCCAGCACAATTTGTTAAAGAGGCTTTCCTTACTCCACTTCACATTTCTTGCACCTTTATCAAAGATTAGATGATCATATGATTGAGGGGAGATGTCAGTGTATTCAACCCTGTTCCATTGGTCTGCAGTTCTGCTTTTGTTCCAGTACCACGTTGTTTTAATTATTACTGCTTTGTAGTACAGTTTGAAGTTAGGGAGGTTGATTCCTCCCATTTTCTTTTTCCCAAGAATTGCTTTAGCTATTCGTGGGGGCTTATAGAAAAATTGCATTCATCTGGGGGATATAAAGCAACAAAATATGAGATCAATACCTAAGAATAGCTGAGATCAACACCAGGAGGATTACTCCATAGCTTAGAGGCCAGCCGGGTATTCTAGGGGAAAGGGCAGTTCAGATAGAGAAGGGAACACCAAATAAAGGGTGTTTGGAGGATCCTCCCAGGAGGGGAAATGCATGTTGAAAGTAGACTATGGACTGAACATGATTGCCACTCAATGCCTCTTTTGCAGACCACAACACCCAAAAGGAGAGAGAGAACAAAGGGGAATGCCCTGCCACAGAGGCAGGGTGGGAGGGGGGTGGGGGGAAATGGGCACTGGTGGAGGGATGGGTATTTGATCATTGTATGACCGAAACCCAAGCACAAAGATTTGTATATCTACAACTGTACCTCATGGTGCTTCACTAAAAAAAAAAAAAAAAAAAAAAGTAGAAAAGAAAATGCTAAAAAAAAATTGTCAAACAAATATATTTGCCAGGAATGAGATATTAAAGTGAATGATATAATTTCTATATTTAAAGAGAAATGTGTAGTCTGAGATCTCATGTAAGTGGCTATTTTAACACAGTTGCTAGTATATTATCTACTATATAAGAAATGATACTTCCTTATTGAATAAAGAGTGAATAATGTAAAAAAAATGGGGCAATGAAATGAACAGATACTTTCTCAAAGAAGAAATCCGAATGGCTATAAGGCACATGAGAAAATGCTCCACATCATTAATCATCAGGGAGATGCAGATCAAAACCACAATGAGATACCATTTCACACCATAGAGACAGGCCCATATCCACAAGAACAAAAGCAACGGATGCTGGCACGGATGTGGCGAGAAAGGGACCCTCCTGCACTGTTGGTGGGAATGCCGACTAGTTCAGTCCTTTTGGAAAACAGTATGGGCGATTCTAAAAAAATTAGAAATTGAGCTCCCATTTGACCCAGCAATACCACTCCTGGAAATATATCCCACGGATCACGGTCCTCCCGTTGTTCATCGATTTGCTCGAGCAGGCCCAGTAACGTCTCCATCATGAGACTTTTTGTTACTGTGTTTGGAATATATCCCAGAGAGGCAAAAATGTATAGTCAAAGTGATATCTGCACTTGTTTGTTCATTGCAGAACTCTTTACAATAGCAAGCATCTGGAAAAAACCTGAGTGCCCAAGAACAGATGACTGGTTAAAGAAACTTCGGTACATCTACACAATGGAGTACTATGTAGCTGTTAGAAAAGATGAAGTCATGAAATTTTCATACAAGTGGTACTACATGGAAAGTATCATGCTAAGCGAAATGAGTCAGAAAGAGGGATAGACATAGAAAGATTGCATTTATATGGGGGATATAAAGTAACAAAATAGGAGATTAATACCCAAGAATAGCTGAGATCAGTACCAGGAGGATTACTCCAGAGATTAGAGGCCAGCCAGGCATAGGGGAAAGGGCAGCTCAGAGAGAGAAGGGAGCACCAAATAAAGGGTGTTTGGAGGATCCTCCCAGGAAGGGAAGTGCATGTTGAAAGTAGACTATGGATTGAACATGATTGCCACTCAATGCCTCTTTTGCAGACCACAACACCCAAAAGGAGAGAGAGAACAAAAGGAAATGCCCTGCCACAGAGGCAGGATTGGATGGATGGATGGGTGCGGGAGTATACTGGGATCCATGGTGGTGGAAAGTGGGCACTGGTGGAGGGAAGGGTATTTGATCATTGTATAATCGATCGAAACCCAAGCACAAAAATTTGTAAATCTACAACTGTACCTCATGGTGTTTCACTAATAAAAAAAAAATAAAAGGGGAAAAAAAGAAGTAACTGAATAAGGACCCTGCTGGGGTTAGGAAAGACTAACCTGGCCTGAGGACTGTGGTCTGGAATATATAGAAAGATGTCCCCCAGGAAGAGCCAACCTTTAAGCTTACTATCTCTTACTGTGTTCATACAAAATGACTAGAAATATTATAAGTAAATTCACTATGAATGTTTAAATAGATTACTAACTGAGGAAAGGCGAAAGCAATGCACCCTAGATGGAATCCCACCCCTGAGTGGATCTCCTAGTAATCTGGCGTGCTGAATCCTCAGATGAGATTTTGAACTTGAGTTAATTCCCTAAAACTTCCACCAAAGGAGTGGCTTTACCTCTCTTTGTTGTTATTATAATGTTCAACCCCTCCTAAGTGTACCCTTACCTTTCATGATTGCTACATAATTATGCTGTAAGGGAAAAGAGGGGACTAAAAGGACTAGACAATGACTACATGGAGGACTTTGAGGTCTATGAGGAGATGAGGAGGAGGGAACTATGAGGGAACTACACCCAAAACTGACTATGATTATACAGTAAGGAGAAAGATCAGACTACGCTGGGGAGGAGAGAGAAATAATCTGACTACCAACCAGCCTGGGGCCCTGTCTCTCCGTTTCCCAGTCCTTCATCTGTCCGTCCATCACTGTGGGCCAGTCAGGCGAACAGTTCTCAGCCACCAAACATGTGCCCACGCTTTTATTTTGATACTCAAATGATACCCAAAAGTGGTTAATATAAAAAACTCAGCTAAAAATACAGAAATCATATTTCTTTCGAGGCAACTTGCTCCTAAGTTTTGACACACTGTTAATGTGGCAATTAAGAATTGTGGTTACAATGAGTACACGTGAATACAGAGTACATAATCTTTGAATTGGCGTAAGACTTTTTTTTAAGATTTTTTAATTGAATCACCGTGAGCTAGACCCTTACAAAGCTGTTCATGATTAGGTTTCAGTCTTACAGTGTTCTAACACCCATCCTTTCACCAGTGTATATCTCCCAACACTAGTGTCTCCAGTCTCACTCCCATCAACCCCCACCCTGACTGCCTCTAAGACACTTTTCTATTTCTTTCTCTCTCTCTCTGTCTCTGTCTCTCTCTCTGTCTCTATCTCTTTATCCTTTTAGGCATTGTGTTTTGCAATACAGACACTGAAAGGTTTACAATACAGATACTGAAAGGTGATCAAGTATATTCATTTAACTTTTAACACTCAGTTCTTGTCCAGCGTGATCATTTCCAACTATTATCATCAAACTGGTCCCTTCTCTATCTTACCTACCCTCTTCCCCACACATATTGTGGTAGATTCCAACCATTGACCAGTTCTCCTAGCACCTGTTTTCCTTAACCATGGATATTAATTTTCTACTTACTTTACAATATATATACATATATATTTTTATATACCACAAATGAATGCAGTCATTTTATATCTGTCCCTCTCATTCTGACTCATTTCACTCAGCATGTTCATCCATTTGTAGGCAAATTTCATTACTTTATTTTTCTCTGTAGCTGCATAGTATGCCATTCCTCCGTCCCTCTCGGAGGGCCCGGCAAGCTACCAAGAGCATCCCACCCTCCCAGCAGAGCCTGGCAAGCTCCCCATGGCATATTCGATATGCCAAAAACAGTAACAAGTCTCACAATGGAGACGTTACTGGTGCCCACTGGAGCAAATCGATGAACAACGGGAGGACAGGATAGTGACAGTGACAGTGATTTGAGTTAAAATTGACAAGTAAGATAGTGGGAAACCTCCTCATAGAAGGAAAAGTCTATGCTTTTATTTTAACAGATGAGAGACCCACCAAGAAACTCTGGGTCCCACCGCACCTCATCTGGAGTCAAATTCATGCAGCTGGTTCAGTACCCAGACCATCTGAGGCTCCACAACCCCTCAAATTTCAACCCCAAGCCACTGTTAAACTGTTCTCAGATTGAATTCACAATGAAATCGGAGGAGAAACCAATGACAAAGGACCCACAGATAAAGGCCTCTCTAGCTTGCTTCAGCATATCATGACGCCACATTAAGAATATTCCTTATAGTCTTCTCTTACTGATTGTTTGGATGATACCAGGACTCTGTGCTTGGACTGAAAATACTTTCTCTTTACACCTTAGTTGTAATTCACAGATGCCTCAGTTCCTGAAGAAGGAACAACATTTAATAGGAACACCTCTTAATTCTCTTAATTTCTCTCTAGGATACTCCCTTGATTCTGTTCATTTGGAGCTTCTCTTCTCACTCTCTCTCTCTCTCTCTCTCTCTCTCTCCCCTCCCCCTCTGCCCCATATGGTCCCCAAGTCCTGAAGGGAATGTGACCCCTGAGTACAGAACCAAAACCAAGCCTGAGACCAGCCAAGTATAGCCCCCAAATCACACACAAAATAAATCATAAAGTTCATTAACTGATAGATGAATCAGTTAATATTCAAAATATAAAATGATATCTATAATTGATTAAACTTACAAATCTTATTTGCAATATGGAAGACATATTAATTACTACATATTTACATAAGAAATATCTAAATTTGTTATATACCAAGAATGATTCCAGTAGCTTAACAATATTATCTCATTGAATTCTCATATTTCTCTTCACAATGAGTTCACTTACTGTTATTATTTTCATTTTAATAGAAGGAAATATCAAAATAAAACTGTTTTTGAGTTGATCATACTATACGTCTAATTCTACCCAAGACATACTTATAGTGTTCAAATTTAAAATACCATCTAAAACATTTAAAAATTAATTGAATATATAAAATATATGAAACAATGGTTCTTCAAACATTGATCAAAAAAGTTCATGATTCCTGGGAGATGGTAAAGTGAACTTTACACTTATTGAAAGCATAATTCCATTAAAAACATTTTAGGCTTTGGGTCAACAAAAGGAAATCCATATGAAATTTGGAAATCTTCTGAAGTGAAGACTATGATCAACTGAGACTAAGATAAGCTGAGAATTCAAAAAGTCTTTATCTTAAAAACTAAGATAAACTGGGAATTCAAGAAGGCCAAGTTTGTATTTTAAAAACTCACATTTTCAAAGTATTCCCTAAAATTCTTCAGAAGAGCATGACACCAATATGAATATCTTTATCTATATACAAATATAGACGTAAATAGTCAAGGCCAAGACAGGATCAAGGGAAGCAATAAAAAAATCTTTAAAGGTGGAAAGAAAGATGGCAGCCGTTTCGGAGCTTCATGGAAAGCCAGGTTTGAGTCGGTCCTGATGGGGCGACTGAAACCTCATGGGAAGGGGGGCATTCCCAGCTTGTCCTTCACGCCCTACCGAGGTCACAAGTTGCCCCCCATGAGCGGCTCTCTGGCACGGCTATGGCTCCAGAGCACAGAAACCAATCTCATAATTATCTAACTCTCAGAAGAAATACTTCCAGGCTTAATAAGTAATATACCAGAAATCCAAAATCGCGTGGCCGCGACATCATTTGATTCTTGTAACCAGCTGTAGAAAACAAATTATTCCACAATGCCTTTTCAGTATGTCTGATTTAGGGGTGTAAACTCTAAATAATAATGGTGCGTCTTTTGTCGAAACAATAAATCTAATCAAAAGTAGATAGAGTGTTAAGTAGAATTCATCTGCCTCACATGCATTGGGAGGGTTGGGAGGGGGGGTTTATTGGGGTTCTTGGTGGTGAAAAAAAAGTATTGGTGAAGAGAAATGTGTTTGATAATTGCAAGACCGAGACTTAAACCTGAAAGCTTTGTAACTTTTCCCACAGTGATTCAATAAATAGAAAAGAGAGAGAGAGAGAAATAAATAAAAATTAATTATATTGAAAAAAATCTTTAAAAATTACACAGGGCTAGAAATAGTGTCTATTCTCAGGCAGACTGAAAAACCTAATAAAATACAATGCACCAGGTACTCAGAAGGTTTTACCTGAGTAGGATAAATACAACCTTGGTTCCAAATAACAAAGTTTTAAAGCAACCACCAAAGAGATCATGCTGTTTCTTAGTAAATAAGTTGTGTCCCAGGGTATTTACAGAATTGTTTTTAGTAAAAAAAAGAAAATATGGGCTGGGGCTGGAGAGATAGTACAGCAAGTAGGGCACTTGCTTGCACACAGCCAACGAGGTTCAATCCCTGATACCCTGTATAGTCCCTGAGCTCACCAGGAGCAATCCCTGAGCTCAGAGCCAGGAGTTAGCCTTAAGAAAAAGTGGGTGTGGTAAAAAAACTGAAGAAAAAAGAGGGGGAAATGTATGGACAGAGAGACAACATAGGGGTTAAAGAACTTACCTTGCATGCAGCCAACCATGGTTTAATCTCCAGTACCAGATGACTCCCTAAGTATCTCTAGTAGCAACCCCTGAACACCACTGGGTGTGGCTCCAAAGCACAAAAATAAATAAACAAAAAACACAGAAAGAAAATGAAGGCAGAAAAAAATTACAAAATGGTTCAACATTTGGTTGAATGAGGTTCAACAAACATACACGATATTTTCAACAAAGGGTGTATGAAGAAAATCACCAACCATAATGAGAGCTATGTATGACAAACCCACAGCTAACAATATCATCAACAGTGTAAGATGAAAGCTTTAATTCTAAGGACATGAACAAGATAAGGATTATTACTCTCACCATTTTTTCAACATAATGCTGGAATTTTAATCCAGGAAAATAAAAATAAATAGAATGTAAATTGGAATTAAAAGTCAAAACTTTCACTTGCAGCTAACATTGTATTACACCTATAAATACCTAAAAAAACAAAACCACCAAACAACTGTTAAAATGAATAAAAGGAATTAAATAAAGTTATGATTTAAAATCAGTATTTTAAAAATATGTTGCATGGTTATACGCTAACAATGAGTTATCAGAAATAGAAATTAAGAAAGTAAGCCTCAGGGCTGGAGAGATAGTACAGTGGGTAGGGCATTTGCTTTGCACGAAGACAACCTGGGTTCAATTACCAGCATCCATTATGGTCCCCCAGCACACCCAGGAGTAATTCCTGAGTACAGAGCCAGGAATAATCCCTGAGCAGTATTGCTGCGTGTGATCCAAAAAAAAAAAAAAAAATGAAAGAAAGCGATTTTCTCTATAATTTCATGAAAAGAATGATACTTGGAATAAATTTAAACAAGTAGGTAGAGATACTTACAATGAAAACCTTAAGACTGATGCAAAAGTGAAGAAAACACAAATAAATAAAAAAGTCCCATACTCGTGGTGTAGAAAAATTAATAATTATAATATCCATATTATCCAAAATAAACTACACATTTAATATAATTCCTATCAAAATTCCAACTGCATTATTCACCCAAAAAAAATCTTAAAATTTCTCTTCTCCCCACTCAGGTCAGTTTATCCACCACTTCTCGAACCCAGGACTTGGATTTCACCCTGCAAGCCCCTGAGGCATCCTCCGGACCGTGGGAGACAAAGCAGCTCTGAGCCTCTCTGCCTCTTCCTTTTCGTTCCCCAAGCTGAACGGGGCTTCTCTCCCACCCAGTATTTACTCCCCACACACACACCAGGTACCCGTGGGGATGTGGCTGCTTTAAAAGTGGGCGTGGCTTCTTTAGAAGTGGGCGTGGCCTAATTTTCAGCGGGTCAATGCTCATGGGGCTGTAGGTAGTTTACTCATACCAAGAAATCTACTCCCTACACCTACACACCAACATGAAGAAACAACGCAAATCCCCACCTCAGGGAGAGGACAATGAAACGAGTCCAGAAGCTTCAGTAGGTGCTATTCACCTAAGGGACCTCTCTGACAAAGAATTCAGATATGAAGTCAAGAAGATGTTCAATCAACTCAATGAAACAGTCAGACAAATAAATATCCAGTAAATTGAAAGAGGACATGAAAGAAACAATGGATCGCACAATTGAGAAAATACAGGAAGAAATGAGAGCAGAAATTGGAAAGCTACGCACAGAAATGTCAGGAACCAAAGATTCAATAGATGAAATTAAAAACTCAGTGTGTGCCCTCAAAAATAGAATGATCACAGCTGAGGAAAGAATCAGTGAGCTGGAAGATCAGCTGCACCAAGACAACAGGCAACAACAAACAGTGACAAGCGACCTCAAACTAGCTCTAAAGAGAATCACCGTCCTAGGAGACAATTCCAAGAGAAACAACATTCGAATCATTGGACTACCAGAAGCTCAGGGAAACAATCCCAATGAAAAAGCCATGGTTAAACAAATCATTGCTGAAAAACTGCCAGAGCTCAACAATGCAGCCACTCAGATTCAAGGAGCCCGAAGGGTGCTGGCTAAAAGAGACCCTAACAAAAACACTCAAATACATATCATAGTTAGAATGATCGACGCTGCCGATAGAGACACAATACGGCAATCAGCAAGGTCAAAGAAGGAAATCACATACAAAGGAGCACCCCTTAGATTCACAGCAGATCTATCAGAGGAAACCCTCCAAGCCCAAAGGCAGTGGTGAGATACGTGAAAAAACTCACTGAAATGAATGCTTCACCAAGAATACTCTATCCGGCTAAACTCTCACTCAAAATCGAAGGCACAGTGCACTATTTTCTAGAAAAACAACAGCTCAGGAACTTCATAGACTCAAAACCAAACCTAAAAGGGGCTACTATAAGACAAGATAAACCCTACAACCACAACAGACCCTTACAAAAAGATGACACAAAACCCCATAACAGTAATCTCTCTATGTCAATGGTCTAAATTGACCATTTAAGAGACACAGAGTGGCAAAATGGATACAGAGACAGAACCCAACATTCTGCTGCCTACAAGAAACTCATCTCAACAGTCAGAGCAAACACAGACTCAAAGTCAAAGGATGGAAAACAATCCTGCAAGCAAACAGCTCCTTCAAAAAATCTGGGGTAGGGCTGGAGCAATAGCACAGCGGGTAGGGCATTTGCCTTGCATGGAGCCAAGATGGCCGATACAGGTTCGATGCCCAGCATCCCATATGGTCTCCCGAGCACCGCCAGGAGTGACTCCTGAGTGCATGAGCCAGGAGTAACACCTGAGCATCGCCGGGTGTGACCCCCCCAAAAAAAGAAAAAAAAAGCTGGGGTGGCCATACTAGTATCTGACAACATTAATTTCACGTTGAAAAAGATTAGAAGGGACAGCAAAGGCTATTTTCTCTTCATCAAGAGATTCGTACTACAGGAAGAAATCACAGTCTTAAATGTATATGCACCTAATGAGGGAACAGATAAATATTTAGTAAATAAATGCTAACAGATTTTAAGGAGGACATTGCTAGCAACACAATAGTAGTTGGAGACTTCAACATCGCCTTATCACCTCTGGATAGATCAAAAAGAACAAAACTCAGCAAGGAATCATTGGTTTTGAAAGAAGTAATAGAAGAGAAAGGGCTTATAGATCTATACAAGGCTTTGCATCCCCAAAAGAAAGAGTACACATTCTTTTCCAGTGCACATGGAACATTTTCCAAAATAGACCATGTGCTAGGACACAAAACATACCTCAACAGAATCAGGAAGATAGAAATAGTATCAACCATCTTTACAGACCATGATGCACTGAGGATAGAAGTGAATCACACACAGACACGGTGAACCAAATCAAACACCTGGAAATTAAACAACTCAATGCTGAACAACGAGTGAGTCAGGAACAAAGTCAAGGATGAAATCAAAAGATACCTGGAAACAAATGAGAATGAACGAGCTACCAGAATCTATGGGATGCAGTGAAAGCCATATTAAGGGGAAAATTTATAGCTCTGCAAGCATATCTTAGGACTGTAGAAAGGATGCACAGAAACAACTTGACCTCACAGCTCAAGATCTTAGAAAAGGATCAAAAGAAAGAGCCTAAATCAAGCAGAAGGAAAGAGATCATAAAACTTAAAGCAGAAATCAATGACATGGAAACCAAAGATACAATTCAAAAGATCAATGAAACCAAGAGCTGGTTCTTCGAGAAAATAAACAAGATAGATAAACCACTGGCAACACTCACAAAGAAACAGAGAGAGAGAACCCTAATAAACCGAATCAGAAATTAGAAGGGAGATATCACAACAGAAACCAAAGAAATCCAAAAGATCATCAGATCTTTGAAAGTCTGTATGCTACGAAACAAGAGAACCTAGAAGAAATGCATAAATTCCTGGACTCGAATGATCTCCCAAAGCTGAATCAAGAAGATCTAGAGTATCTGAATAGAACTATTAGTATCATGGAAATTGAAACAGTAATCAAAAGTCTTCCCAAAAACAAAAGCCCAGGTCCAGATAGATTCACTAGAGAATTTTTCCAAACATTTAAAGAGGATCTACTGCCAGTCCTTCTCAAGCTTTTTCAGAAAATTGAAAAAACGGAAACTCTCCCAGTTTCTATACAGCCAACATCTCTCTAATACTGAAAGAAAACAAAGACACCACAAGAAATGAAAACTACAGGCCGATATCCCTCATGAACACGGATGCGCAGATTCTCAACAAAATACTAGCAAATAGAATTCAACTACTCATCAAAAAGATCATACACCATGACCAAGTGGGATTCATCCTGGGGATGCAAAGTGGGTTTAGCACTCGGAAATCAATCAACATAATCCATAATATCAAAAAAAGAAAAGACAAAAACCATATGATCATATCCATAGATGCAGAGAAAGCATTTGACAAGATCCAGCACCAGTTTATGATGAAAACCCTAGCCAAAATGGGGATAGAGGGGACTTTTGCAATATAGTTAAAACCATCTACCACAAGCCTACAGCAAGCATCATCCTCAATGGGGAAAAACTGAGAGCCTTCCATCTGAGATCAGGGACGAGACAAGGATGTCCACTCTCTCCACTGCTGTTCAATATAGTACTGGAAGTACTTGCAATAGCGATTAGGCAAGAAAAAGATATTAAGGGCATTCAGGTAGGAAAGGAAGAAATCAAGCTCTCACTATCCACAGATGATATGATACTATACTTAGAGAACCCTAAAACCTCTACCAAGAAACTCCTAGAAACAATAGACTTGTATAGTAAAGTTGCAGGCTATAAAATCAATACCCAAAAGTCCATGGCTTTCCTATATGCAAAGAATGAAAGAGAAGAAAGTGACATGAAGAAAACAATCCCATTCACAAGTGTGCCCCAGAAAATCAAGTACCTAGGAATCAGCTTAACTAAGGAAGTAAAAGACTTGTACAAAGAAAACTACAAAACGCTACTTCAGGAAATAAAAGAAGACATGAGGAAATGGAAAAATATCCCCTGTCCATGGATCGGGAGAATTAACATTGTCAAAATGGCAATACTTCCCAAAGCACTGTACAAATTCAATGTGATCCCTATTAGGATACCCATGACATTCTTCAAAGAAATGGAGCAAACACTCCTGAAATTTATATGGAACAATAAGCCCCCAGGAATAGTTAAAGCAATTCTTGGGGAAAAGAAAATGGGAGGAATCAACCTCCCTAACTTCAAACTCTACTACAAAGTAGTAATAATTAAAACAGCATGGTAATGGAACAAAAGCAGAGCTGTAGACCAATGGAACAGGGTTGAATATACTGACATAGCCCCCCAAGCATGCGACCATCTAATGGTCGATAACGGAGCAAGAAAGTGAAGTGGAGCAAGGAAAGCCTCTTTAACAAATTGTGCTTGCAAAACTGGATGGCTACATGCAAAGAATTGGGCTCAGATCTCTGCCTAACGCCATGTACGAAAGTAAGATCAAAGTGGATTAAAGACCTCAACATAAGACCGGAATCCATAAGGCACATTGAGGAAAAAGTTGGCAAAACCCTCCATAACATTGAAGCTAATGGTATCTTCAAAGATGTCACACCGCTGGCCAAGCAAGTGAAAACAGAAATAGACTAATGAGACTATCTTAAACTAAAAAGCTTCTGCACCTCAAAAGAAACAGTGACCAAAATACAAAGACAGTCTACAGAATGGGAAAGGATATTCGCCCAATACACATCTGACAAGGGGTTGATATCAAGGATATACAAAGTACTGGTTGAACTTCACAAGAAGAAAACATCCAACCCCATCAAATTATGAGGCGATGAAATGAACAGAAACTTTCTCAAAGGAGAAATCCGAATGGCTATAAGGCACATGAGAAAATGCTCCACATCATTAATCATCAGGGAGATGCAGGTCAAAACCACAATGAGATACCATTTCACACCACAGAGACTGGCCCATATCCACAAGAACAAAAGCAACGGATGCTGGCGCGGATGTGGCGAGAAAGGGACCCTCCTTCACTGCTGGTGGGAATACCGACTGGTTCAGCCCTTTTGGAAAACAGTAAGGACGATTCTCAAAAAATTAGAAATTGAGCTCCCATTTGACCTAGCAATACCACTTCTGGGAATATATCCCAGAGAGGCAAAAAAGTATAGTCGACGTGACATCTACAATTATTTGTTCATTGCAGCACTCTTTACAATATCCAGAATCTGGACAAAACCTGAGTGCCGGAGAACAGATGACTGGTTAAAGAAACTTTGGTACATTTACATAATGGAGTACGATTTAGCTGTTAGAAAAGATGAAGTCATGAAATTTAAATACAAGTGGTACTACATGGAAAGTGTCATGTTAAGTAAAATGACTCAGGAAGAAAGGGATAGACATAGAAAGACTGCATTCATCCGGGGAACATAAAGTAACAAAATAGGAGACTAACACCCAAGAATGGCCAAGATTAGTACCAGGAATTTTATTCCAAGGCTTGGAGGCCAGCCACACACGCTAGGGGAAAAGGGAGCTCAGATAGAGAAGGGAGCACCAAATAAAGGGTGTTGGGAGGATCCTCCCAGGATGGGAGATGCATGCTGAAAGTAGACTATAGACCAAACATGATTGTCACCCATTGCCTCTTTTGCAAACCACAACACCCAATAAGAGAGAGAGAACAAGAGGGAATGCCCTGCCACAGAGGCAGGGTGGGTTGGAAGGGATGGGGGTGGGAGGGATACTGGAATCCGTGGTGGTGGGAAATGGGCACTGCCGGAGGGTTGGTTATTTGACTATTGTATAATTGAAACCCAAGCACAAAAATTTATAAGTCTACAACTGTACCTCATGATATCTCACTAATAAAAATTTTTAAAAAGTAATCTTAAAATGTGTATAGTATGAGAAACCCAAAAAAGTGAAATAAACCTTTATAGAGGAAATAAGCTAGAAGCATCAGACTTCCTAATTTCTCCAGAAGCAAGAAAGAAAAGAAAAGCTACACATTTGGAACTCCATCCAACTAAAAAGCAATTCAGACAAAAGTATCATTAAAACAGACATGCAACTAATTGAAAATAAATGTTGCACATTATACAACTGTTGAATAACATTGGGTTGTCCTTGCTCCTCCTTCAGGGAGCTTCAGGTTTACTGAGCCACTCCCACAACAGCATAACTGAGGCACACCCAATTTCATCAGGCACTAATAATCCTATATTGCTTTTCTCTTTCCTTTATGCCATTAACATGGTTTATTTAACAATGTCCTTTTTGTATAGACACAGCAAGACAGTTGATGCTATGCTGTGTAACATGGGAGTTAATTGACTCCAAAATAATATTTATTCCTGGGCATCCATATTTACTTTACTTAAGCCTCAGTTGCCCTCCGCTCCTAGCACTCCAAGAACAGTGTCACAACGAGGGGCCGAATGGACCCATGGCAAGCTGTGAGCTACGCTAGCATCAAAATGGGCCAGGCCAACCACCATAATACTTAACTATAAGTTAAGAGCATGGTCATGGACAAACTGTCATCACCCAAAAAGAAGTAACTGAATAAAGATCCTGCTGGGGTTAGGAAAGACTAACCTGGCTTGAGGACTGTGGTCTGAGATATATAGCGAAATGTCCCCAGGAAGAGCCAACTTTTATACTTAATATATCTCTTAATGTGTTCATACAAAATGACATTGCTAGACATATTATAAGTAAATTTACTATGACTATTTAAATGGATTACTAGCTGAGGAAAGGAGAAAGCATTACACCCTGGATGGAATCTCACCCTTGATTGGATCTCCTAGTAATCTGCAGTGCTGAATCCTAAATGAGATTTTGACCTTGAGTTAATCTCCTGAAGGAGAGGCTTTACATCTCTTTGGTGTCATAATGTTAAATCCCACAGTTGTATCCCCACCCTTTATGATTTCTATATAACTATGCTGTAAGAGGTAAGAGGGAAGGAGATGTTGAAGATGTTAAAGACTAGATGTTGGGGTCGAGAAAGTCGGTACTAGATGCTGAAGACTAGATGCTAAGGACTAGATGCTGAGGATGAGATGTTGAAGATGAGATGCTGAAGATGTTGGGGACTAGATGCTGATAGCTAGACACTGAGGATAAAAAGGTCGATGACAAGACACTGAAGATGAGGAGGAGAACTGAGACTGAAGACTTTGGGACTAGAGTGAGAATGATGTGATGACTGGAAGTAGAGGACTATGAGACTGTTGAAATGAGAAAGAGATATAATGGAGAGGACTTTGATGTCTATGAGGAGACTAGGATGATGGAACTCCGGTGACTGGGACTACAACCAAAACTACAACTATGACTGCACTGTCAGGGAGAAATCAGACTACACCTGTGAGGAGAGAGAAATAAACCCAACTACGCAACCACCCTGAGTCCTGGTTCCTGTTTCACCTGCCATCTGGCCTGGGGAAGCAGCTCCCTGCCTGCCACCGAACACTAGCGCCCACTGCACGGGCTCACCACACCTTCTCTTTGGAAATTTACATACATACAACCAAGTAGTATTAATGTCTAAGACCAAAAAAAAAACCCTCATGAAACTCAGCAAAATATTCAGTAAAAGTTAAAAGTGTTAAATAAACTCATCTTTTAAAAAGGTGGCTATCAACTGATAAAAAAATTCTTATCACTTTGAGCAGGTAAATGTAAATAAATAAAAAAGATAACTCCTATGAAAATAGTATAAATCAAAAATATCAGTAGCTAATGATAACAAGAGTGTGGGGGAAAAAGTGGGACACCATACACTGTTGGAGAGGATATAAACTGGCCAAGTCTCTGTAGAAAATATTGCAAAGTTTTCTCAAAATTCTAAAAATATATTATAATAAAACATATCCATTCCTACATCTCTATCTAAAGAATATAGCATACGATATTCTGGAGTCATCCCACCTTGGAGTGAGCAAGTTCTCTGGGTGTGTATTAGGGGGGAGGGGCGGGCAGGAGGGGAGCGTATGTGCATTTGTCTATATCTTCTAAATTAAACTGTTTAATATTAAAAATAACATAAAAGCATTAATATGAAAATATGTAATCACACACATGTTCCCTGAAGTTCATCTCCAATAGCCTGGAAACAATTCAAGAGCCTAATAACAGATGAGTGGATAAAGAAGTATTCAGTGGAATACCACTAAATGGTATACTACTCTGCCATGAAAAAATGATGCCTTACATTTTGAGACAACTATACAAAACTAAGCACATTTTGTCAAAATACATATTTGATATGAAATCTGTTTACATTAAACATAGAAACATGACAGAAATGAGAAACTGGTTGAGATTTATTTTAAAATACTTTTAAGAAATATGGGAAAGGATAACATATAGAAGAAGCAGCATGCGCAGAATATTGTTATTTGTAGAAGCAAATTACTTGGAAATTTCTTTTACTATTCTCTTTCTCTGCAAATATTTGAAAACACTTAATGATAAAGTATTTAAGAAACTAAACACGATTGAAAGAATGACTTGATAACTAATATATATATTAACAATTTTAAATGTCTTCTGGAAATGTAGGACAACTCTATGAGAAGAAATAAGATAGATCAGTAACAACTGTATGACAAGTTGCCCATAGCCAACACTTTCATTTAACAACCGCTGTATAGGCACACCTTGGAGATATGTCAAGTTCAAATTTCAGACCACAACAGTAAAGCTTAAAAAGTGAGCCAAGTGATAATTTGAAGCTTAAAAAGTAAGCAAAGTGATTTTTTGGTTTCTCAATACAAAGTTTTGGAGCAATAGCACAGCGGGTAGGGTGTTTGCCTTGCCCGCGGCCGGCCTGACCGAGCTGGGTTCGATTTCTCCATCCCTCTCGGCGAGCCCGGCAAGCTACTGAGAGTATTTCACCTGCATGGCTCTGTGTAATCCCATCAACGGCCAAGACCCAGAGACTATAAAACCCAGCTCCAGGAAGAGAACAGCACAGAGTCTCCTGCCAGCATGCCTGTCTGTCCTCATCTGAGCCCCTTGGAGGAGGGCCCCTAAGCCCTCCATCTTGCAAAGCCTGGAAAGCTACCCGTGATGTATCCGATATGCCAAACACAGTAACAAGTCTCACAATGGGACATTACTGGGCCCGCTCAAGCAAATCAATGAACAACGGGAGGACAGAACAGTGCAGTGCAATACAAAGGTAAATTTATACTATACCATGGCCTATAAAATGTACAATAGCATTATGTCTAAATAGCAGAAAAAAGCTACAAAACTTCTTAAAAATATATAGTGGTTACTGGAGGCAGTGGGTGGTATGGGTGGAGAGGTCTTTTTGATGACGGGATAGTAAATCCTAATTACAGAGAGAGATACTATATTCCTAAAATTATATGCTGCAAATTGTGGAATTGTGCCAAATTATTCTAACCATCATCTGAAACTTCTACGTGCTTGCTTCAGTACTATGACTGATAATGGTGGTTGTTAATTGAAGTTAGAATGGTTGTAGCAATTCCTAAAAGTAAACAATTCCTAAAAGTAAAAATTCCTATGGTAAACAATAAAATACGCTATGTCAATCGACAGTTCCTTTCATTAAAGATTTTTTGCAGCATGTGAGTCTATCTTAAAGTATATTTCCACATATAGAATTTCCTTTCTTTACATTTAACATTCTATATTAGGCACTGTTCTGGGTGCTAACAAAAAATCATAAACCAAAGAACAAAAATTTCTGTCCTCATTGAGTTCACATTTTAATGATAAACTGTCTTTGATACCAAGTGGCATTTACAGGACTCGAGATAGACCATGAACTCAGAACTACCTTCTTGGATTGTTATAACTATCTTGTGAAAAATACCAAGGCGGGGGGGGGGGTGCACTATGGGAGATTGGAATGCTTGTAACATCAAAAGGTTTCTGAAAATTCTGTTGCAAATTCTAATATGTCAATGTGAGTGATTCAACTTAGTTGTCCAGTTATGGTATTTTTTTAAAAGTCATCACAGATTCCCTGCTTCTACATACCACAAAATATTTGTATTGGCTTCATCGAATGTGGCCGTGCACTTCTGGGAGCTGGGTTTTATAGTCTCTGGATCTTGGCCGTTGATGGGATTACACAGCACCAGGGGGGCATTTGGTGAGTGTAACGCTATATACTGGAGGATGAGGAATCTGGGTGGAGGAGGCCCAGTCCCAATCCGAGCAGCTTGGAGATCTAAGTCCCAGGCCCTGCATACCTGGGTTCCTCTGCTGGTTCCTTCATGCGTGAGGCTCGTCCGAACATGTGGAAGTGGTCTTAAGCATGGCTATGGCTGGAACCGACGGTCTACAGCTGCCAGGGCTCTGCTTATGGTGGGGAGGTAAACTCAACCCACCCTCCTCCAAGGGGCCCCAGTGAGGACAGCCAGACACGTTGGCAGGAGACTCTGCACTATTCTCTTCCAGGAGCTGGGTTTATAGTCTCTGAGTCTTGGCCGTTGATGGGATTACACAGAGTCAGAGGGCAGTTGGTGGGTATAATGCCTACATACTGGAATATGGGGGATCTGGGTGAAGGAGGCCCAGTCCCAATCTAAGCAGGCTTGGAGATCTACGTCCCGGGTCCCGCACACAAAAATAAGGTTATATCTTCAGAATCCACTTGGAATTTTAGTTCTCTTGTTAACTGAGCCACCGCTGCAGTAACTTCCTATACTGAAGGTATTTTGTGAGACAGTACTCAGGTGTATTTTGAATAAGTATGTAAACAAGTAAATAAGGGCTTAAAATCCCTATCATAAAGAGCCATAAGTTCAAAAATGTAAAGACTGCATAGAAGTGAGAAAATTACACTAATGATAAATAAATTTTAATGAAAATTAAAATGACTACGGTATAGTGGAGATATACAATAAATTGATTTAGGGAGATTAGCACAGTAGTTGAAGAGACAAACACTGAGAATGTAAACTGATTCAGTGACTACAATAATATAGAAAAAGAACTAATTCAAAAAATAATAAGTCTTGCATGCTTATTGAACCTGACCACAGAATCACATACGATCCCCTAAATACCGATAACAGTAATCCCTTATTGCAAAGCCAGAATAAGTCTTGAGCACATCAGGAATAGGTAAAGAAAAAAAATCTTTAACTTTTCATATATCTTGTACTTGATAATCATTAATAAAAAGAAAAATGGAATAATTAGTATAAGAAAACTCAATTATCAGGCCACCGTGGAAGATCACCCTAAGATCTTCCAGGATGGCCTGATGATCCCTGGAACCACAAGGTCCTCAAATACTGAATCCTTTTCTTTTTATGTAGGAGTACTGCTATTCATTCAGCCATTGATTATCTGATTGAATTGTGCATGAACTCCACCTTACTTTTTTTTTCCATTTTTTTATAATTTTATTTATTGAATCACCTTGAGAGCAGTTACAAATCTTTCAGGTCTAAGTCTAGGTCATACAATGAAACACCCGTACCTTTACCAGTGCCCATTCTACACCCCCAACAACCCCAGTATGCCCCCATCCCAAACCCTCCCCCTACCTGTGGAGAAGAGGATCTCCACATTACTCTTTCTCTACTTTGATCACATTCAGTATTTTGACACCAGACCCACCATTATTATTTGAGATTTTACCCCAACACTCAGATCTGCTGAAAAGGCAACAGTAGACA
Source organism: Sorex fumeus (assembly GCF_029834395.1). Taxonomy (NCBI): domain Eukaryota; kingdom Metazoa; phylum Chordata; class Mammalia; order Eulipotyphla; family Soricidae; genus Sorex; species Sorex fumeus. The sequence continues at coordinate 17,026,279 of NW_026606102.1, read as the reverse complement.
ATTTGTTATCTAATGCTGGTTATGAATAACATATGATGTCACGTGACTGCAGTAGTGACTGCGCAATTTTGAAATTCGGAAATTTTAACACTTAAATCTGGAGGGAATTCTGCCAAAACCTGCTGGGTTCCGAGATTTGCTCCTGAGTTTCTAGGATCATGACCGTTGAGCAGCTTAAACAGGAGCCAGAAAGGCCGTTCGTGGGCGATGACTTGGGGTCTCATTGGGGTGGGGATGACAGGATCGGCTCCACCCCCATCTGGTGAGGCTCAAAATGTCTCATCACTCTGGGCCCAAACCTGACTGTCCAATGGCCTCTGGAGGATGACGGCCACCGAGTTGCCAGGGGAAAGCAGGTGGAGGGACAACACCCTTTCCCCCCTGGGGTGGCCCGGCGACAGTAACCTACTGCATGGTCCGGACACATTTCTGCCAAAGCCGCTGGGTTTTGAGATTTGTTTCTGAGTCTCTGGGATCATGGCCACTAAGCAGCTTGATCAAGAGCCAGAGAGGCCATTTGTGGGCGATAACTTGGGGTCTCGTTGGGGTGGGGAGAAAAGGACCGGCTCCACCCCCATCCCATGAGGCCCAACAAGTTTCATCACTGCAGGCCCAAGCCTGACTGTCCAATGGCCTCTGGAGGATGACAGCCACCAAGCCGTCAAGGGGGAGCAGGCAGAGGGACAACAACCTTTTCCCAACCTGGGTGGCCCAGCAACAGTAACCTACTGTGGGGTCCGGACACTTTTCTGCCAAAGCCACTGGGTTCAAGATTTGTTTCTGAGTCTCTGGGATCATGGCCGTAAAGCAGCTTGATCAGGAGCCAGAGAGACCATTTGTGGGCAATGACTTGGGGTCTCATTGGGGTGGGGAGGACATGACTGTCTCCACCCTCATCCTGTGAGGCCCTGCGTGTCTCGTCACTGCGGGCCCAAACCTGACTGTCCAGTGGCCTCTAGAGGATGGTGGCCACCAGGCCGCCAGGAGGAACAGGCCAAGGCACGAAACCTATTCCCACCTAGGTTGGCCCAGCAACGGTAACCTACTTCAGGGACCGAACGCATTTCTGCCAAAAGCCGCTAGATTTCGAGATTTGTTTCAGAGTCTCTGGGCTCATGACCATTAAGCAGTTCAATCAGGAACCAGAGAGGCCATGCCTCCAATTATATAGCTGAGCCTGAGGTAGTTTGTGGGTGTGTTTCCCACATACCTAACTTTTGGCCATTTACTTTTTTGGTAAACTTTGCCCCAAGTTTTTGGGGTCTGCCCAAAGGCACAACAGCAGTTTTGGGATATCTGGAAGTCTGAAGGCACCATCAGGTTGCTGATGCACTCGGCTCACAGGTACAAATTGACATGCTGGCGGTACCATACCCCCAAATACTGCATCCTTGATCACTTCACTTGATCACTTGACATGCCGTTACTCATTAATTTGCTCAAGCGGGTGCCAGTAACACCTCCATTTGTCCCTGTCGAGTGCTAGTGTAGCCCAATAGCATATGTTCATTCTAGGAACACGAAGAGCCTCAAACAGATTGTTCAGGGTCTTGACAAAGAAGTCTGACCATCTCGTAGGTGGGCGGCCACACAGTCTTCTGATGTCCCATGGAAACCAGTCTGTAATGGCTCTAGTCCAGCAGTCGTCTCCAAATCCCATTACGTGTCCAGCCTATCTGATCTTCGACAACTTGGAAAACAAGACAGCGTCCCTGATTCACAACTGCCGATGGAGTTCACAACTCCAGATTCTTTCTCTCATTTGAGTGAAGCGTGGTACTCCAAGCATAGCTCTTTCAATTCCTCTTTGGGAGACCAGAATAGCGTTCTAATCCTGTTTTCATAGGACCCAGGTCTTGAGGCATATGTTAATGCAGGAAGAACAGTAGAATCGAAGAGGTGTGCCCAGAGCCGGAGGCTCTTTGTCCTTTTAGCTATTTCTTCAACGTTCTTGAAGGCATTCCAAGCTTCTCTCTTCCTCCTGCGCAACTTAGGTGCCAGGTCATTCGTCATGTTGACTTCTCGACCTAGGTACACATAACTCTTGCATTCGAAGATGTTCATCCCATTGAGAGTGAATGGAACATTAGGAGCGAGACCATTTCTCATAAACATTGTCTTTGTTAGATTCAGCTGTAGTCCAACCTTTCAACACTCACGGTTGAAGTCCGCCAGCATTGTGCCTCTTGGCTGATGTTTGGTGTTATAAGAACGATGTCATCAGCAAAGCAAAGGTGGTTTAGTTGCCAACCGTCTACCTTCACTCCCATTCCTTCCCATTCTAGTCATTGCATGACGTTCTCGAGGGTGGCACTGAAGAGTTTCAGTGAAATGGTATCACCCTGCTAAACTCCTCCTTTGACGTCAATGATCACCTCCCTGTAGAATGGTGAGATCCTGGTAGTAAATCTGCAATACAGCTCATGGAGGATCCTGATGTATTGACTTTGAACACCCTGTTTGGCTAGGGCCTTGATGACCGCTTCAGTCTAAACAGAATCAAAGGCCTCCTTTAAATCAATGAACATTAGACAGAGTGCCATCTTGAACTCCTGAGAAATCTCAATGAACTTGGTTATCATGAGGATATGATCAATACTGCTGAATCCTTTGTGGAACCTGGCTTGCTCGCATGGTTGTCCTTCATTTAGTGTTCTGCCCATCCTGTTCAGGATGACTCGAATTAACAGCTTGTAGATGACAGACAATAGGCAAATCAGGAAATAGTTGCCAATACCATGGATGGATGTCTCTCTTGTACTGTAGTACAGTCCTGCTGGTTTTCCATTGGGACGGAACCTTGCATTCAGACAGGTAGCATGTGAAGTGCCGAGCCAGTGTATTGATGAGTACTGATGCCAGGTTCTTCAGGTGTTCGGGTCTGACCTTGTCTGGGCCAGTTGCTGTTTGTTTCTATACCGACGAAAAGGCATGTCAGATTTCAGAAGGGAGAACGTTGGGAATGACATATCCATCGTGTAGAATTTGATATGTGGGCAGGAGGACACGGCTATTGAAGAGATCCGAGTAGAAGTCATGGATAGTCTTCTCCAAGCCCTCTATAAGATGTGATAGGATGTCGGAGGGCAGTCATCTTGGTCTTGTAGTTGGCAAAAGACAGGCAGGCATTACAAATGCTTTTCCCGGATTCTGCTGCATCTACCAGCACTGCTGCTCTTCTCTCGTTGAGGTCTTCCTTTATCGCTTCTCTGCACTGCTTTGCGAGCTTGGACATTCACTTGCAGTTGCCTGAGGCATGCTCCAAGCCACGTTGGTGAATAAGCTCAAGAGTTTTTTGAAGACAGGCGTTTTTTTGTGGCTCTCTCTCTCTCGGCATTCCTCGCACAATCAGGAGGTGCTGAACCAGTCGATCATATTCCTCATCAATGTTGTAAATGACGGCATCTTCCCATGTTGCCGCAATATTGCCAAAGAGCTCCCAGTTAGTGATTGTTCTGGGAGTTCTCTTCTTAAACTTTGTAGCCCTTTCCCCCAGCTCTGTAAAGTAGAGTTTTGCATGAAGGAAATGGTGGTTCGATCCCATTTGGAATTTTGGGACAACAGCGACATCAGTCAGGCAAAACCTGGATTGAATACGATGTGGTCAATTTCATTGTGGAACCATCCACCGGGAGACGCCCACGTCCAACGTTTAGATTCTGCCTTCTGAAACTGTGAGTTACCATGGATTATCTTGGTCGACATGATGAACTCAAACAGTCTCTCACCCTGTTCATTCTATTCTAGTCCACAGGTCCCGATGTGGAGTTCTTCGGCTGATCTTCTCAGTCCTCTCTTGGCATTAAAATCACTGACAGTGATCTTGTAGAAGGTATGATCTTCTTTATAGAACTTCTCCAGCTCCAGGTACAACTTCTCAATTTCTCCTTCATCATAATTGGATGTTGGTGCATAGACAACGAAGATAGAAACTGCCGGCAGTGAGCCACATTTATTCAAGTGTAATCATCTGATTCGGGTTGTTAGGCATTTGAATGAATCAATGCTCATGGCCAAGATTGTGTTGAAAATGACACCAACACCTCCAATGCCTCTTTTGTTGCATGTTCCGAGGAACAGTTCATCTCCAGTGTCAAAAATGGCGTGATGTGATTGATACCTTTTCATCTCGGTCAGACCAGTGATGTCTTACTTGATCTTTCACACTTGTACCATCAGGTCCTCGATGGATGCATCCAATGCCAGCATACATGCATTGAAAACACAGACAGTCATTTTGTCTTTCTTCATTTTGGCAGCCTAGTTTAGCCTTGAGATTTTATCAGTCTCTCCTTCCTCATCCTTCTTAATGCTGCCGTATTGGTGGCTCTTTCAGGGTCAAGGGAATGAGACCTACTGAGTGAGACACTGTATTTACTGGTTTTGGCATATCGAATAGTGCATCCTTGAGACTTCATATTGAACCACTAAATCAGTGGCCAAGAATCACCAGGAGAGGTCCTCAGGCCTCCTGAGTACTGATTAAGAACTGCCCCCCTCACACGCACAATAAACTCTGATACTCAGGAAAGAATATTTGGCTAGAGACATAAATATAAAATTGGGAAGATATATAAGTGTGAAAATCACAAATTAGAAATATGTAATAATTAATAGAAGAGGTACTAAAAATTAAAGAAAGTAACATTTTACTTCTGTCCAAGTTTAATAGGTTAGAACTACTACAATGAGGAAACATGTCAAGAATATTAGCCAAATTCCTATTGATGGAGATATGCAAGCACTGATATACTGAACTACTGCTTTTCAAAATTTTGTGTACATTTTAATCACCTCAGTATTTTGCTTAACTTGAAAGAATCATAGCAAAGATAGAATTTATCAATGACTGAATGCAAAATCATAGTCCATGCAAACCACAATTGAAACTGAGAATAAAGGCAATATAGTAAGAAAAAAAAGAATATTAGACAAAAAAGTTACAATGTACTCCTAGTTTTATAATTTATAAAAAAAGAAAATGTGTCTGACTGTAAGAACATCTGACATTAGGCCTTTTCACCCTAACAAATTAGAACCATTTAATTTAGTACATGCGAACGAAAAAAAAATACATAATAACATTTTTAAAACTACAGTAGGATAATGCATGTGTAATACGACAAGTTAGTTCATTTCTAAGCTATAGATTCTATACCTATAAACACATAGTGAAAACACTTATTTAAAAGAATATTAATTTATGATTTAACTTTTAAGTATCAAGTTGGCTAAATTATTTCTATGATGGAAAATATTTTCTACTAAAATTTATGCAAAAATGAAACTATAATAGTCTCTTTATATAAATAGTTCACCTACATTCTGAATAGCTCAGTCAAAAACGGTAAAGTAAAGGCCCCCGTTGATCGTCGATTTGCTCGAGCGGGCCCAGTAACGTCTCCATTGGAGACTTTGTTGTTACTGTGTCTGGCATATCGAATACTCTCGGTAGCTTGCCGGGCTCTCCGAGAGGGGCGGAGGAATCGAACTCGGGTCGACCAGGTTGGCTGCGTGCAAGGCAAACGCCCTACCGCTGTGCTATCACTGGACGGTAAAAGATATAATTAAAAACTATGATAACCACAGATGAACTGAACTCTCTCATAAGTTCTTTAGTTAGCCACACTGTGATAGTCCAATCATTGTAAAAGCTATATAACAATTTGAAACTATCTATCTCTACTCATTTAAGAATCCTTTGATCTTTTTTTAATGATATACGTTATACTAATTGAATAATTGTGGAAAATGCTACATAAATTCACTCTAATAAATGCTATATTATTTAATTATAATTGATTAAAGTTTTCAACATTTATGTAAGTTCTAAATAATCACATGTGTGATGTAACAAAATCGTCACAATAACTCTATAAAACCAAATAATATTAAAATATTGGTTTCATTATATAGAGGAGGAAATCAAGGTCCAGGAAAGCTAAATAGCAGTGTTGTACAAGGTTGTTCTCAGCTCATCATTCAAAATCTCCTTTCTAGGAAGATGAGTCCCTTTACATGGATGTAGATATTTGCTAGGGTACAAAACATGGCAAATTAAACAGAGACTTAAGTCTCTACACATTCCCAGTGTATTATCCTTGAAAAATAGAAATTTCATCACCTCTGTTAATCGTCAATTGCCTCGAGCAGGCCCCAGTAACGTCTCCTTCATCCTAGCCCTGAGATTATATTCAAGGCTCTTTAGGAGAATGAGACCCATCATTGTTACTGGTATTTGGCATATTGGGTATGCCACGGGGTGTTTGCCAGACTCTGCCATGTGGGCAGGCTACATTTGGTAGCCTGCCAGTTTGTCCAAAATAAGAATGAGATAATAAGATGTCATAATAAGATGTCGCGCAGCCGCATTCGCGGTTCCGGGAGCTGGTTTTTATAGTCTCTGAGTCTTGGCCATTGATAGGATTACACGGCGCCAGGGGGCCAGTTGGTGGGTGTGACCCCCGCCTACTGGAATTTGGAGGATCTGCTCGGCCCAAATCCGAGTAGGTTTGGAGATCTCGGCCCCGGAACCCGCGTGACTTTGTCCCTCTGCCAGTACCTTCATGTGTGCGGAGAGTGGTCTCAGCATGGTGGTGGCTGGTCCTGGAGGTCTTTGGCTGCCGGAGCCCTGGTCGGGGCGGGGAGGAAAGCTCAACCCGCTCCCCTCCAAGGGGTCCCAGCGAGCGAGGACAGTCAGGCGCGGGGGCAGGAGACTGCCTCTATAAGCAAATAAATGGATTTGCTTTTGTTTATCCAAATAAATGGATATTCCGAACATTAAGAACTACACTATTCTTAATGTTTGCGTAAAGGTGGCAACTAGCTACCATATGACCATTTAAATGTAATATTTAGTTCCTCAGTATAACCTATTTCAGTGGGTATACATGGATAGCATAGATCATATTGCAAGATATAGATATTGCAGAAATTTTTTCTGGAAGGACTGATTTTGAATACATATGCAGGTATTATAATGCTGTGATATAAGCAGCTTGGATTTTCTGTTATATATAAATATATATATATATATATAATTCATCCCAACTATACACATTTATACATTATGTTCCTAAGAATATCTTAAAATTATCTTGATAGGATGAAGACTTTCCTGTGATACTTAAACACATATTTTAGTTAATATTTGGCATATAGTAGATCAGAAAAAATGGCAAAAGGGAGCAAGAGAAATGAAAAATATGCATAGTAGAAAATAATGATTATGTATTTTAGGGGTATTTAAAAGAATAAGTGGAACATCTATTACCTGAAGAAAGATAATTTTCTTATAGTCATTGTTACAGCATCAAAACTTTTTTAGTTTTTTTTTGTAACACTTTCAAAGATGTATATTATGAAGACATCTAAGGCAGATCCTTTAAAATATATTTTTTTGGCACTTCAATAAAATCTTTGAAAGAATATTATACAAAAGGACTGTCACTGTCACTGTCCTCCCTTTGTTCATCGATTTGCTCGAGCGGGCCCAGTAACGTCTCCATCGTGAGACTTGTTGTTACTGTGTTTGGCATATTGAATACATCACAGGTAGCTTGCCAGGCTTTGCTGTGCGGGTGAGATACTCTCAGTAGCTTGCCGGGCTCTCTGAGAGGGGCGGAGAAATCAAACTCAGGTCAGCCATATTGGCCCTTTGCAAGGCAAATGCCCTAGTTTCATAGCTTGCTTTCCAGTTAGTGCTCCAGATCACCTGAAATATTCTTGCAAGTTAAATGAAGATCAATACAGAGAAACAGAATTGATTGTAAGGAAAGTGTGATTTATGATAAAATATTAATATATAAGTGTGTCCATTAAAATCAAGTAATTTTTAAAATAAAACAACTTTTCATAAACAACTGAAGGATACTGGTTTTATAAAAAAAATTTTGGCACTTATGTATGGATATAATTTGGAAAAGCCAATTAAGAAAATGAGGTCAAATTTCAAATATTGTTCAGAAAGCAATATTTATTTGAATGTATGAAAATCACCCACCTTTGAATGAAAAGCAACAGAAGCAGTACACATTACAAAGCACTACATTTATTTTAACTATTAAGCAAAACTTTAGAATAGGAATCTGTACTGATGACCTAGCATTCAATTTTCTTTTCATTCTGGTTCTCAAAATGCTATATGTCATTATATTTTTATAGAAATGATTTTCATGACCCTAATAGGATATTTCCAAAAAAGATAAACTAACAGGTTTCCTCCTAGAAGGAAGGAACATGTGTGCTTATGGGGTTCATTCAGAAAGGAGTTCACACTTACTCCTACTATCCTCTCCAAATCCACCTCCTCATTGAGTTCTTTTGACATTTTATTTTTAAATACATATGTTTTAAACTTTTAAGGGAAAATTTACTGGAGCTGTAAAAAGAATAAAATTAACAAAAGCTAAGAAAAACACATACACCAGAAATAATTTTCTAAACATTTAAACCTGTAAAAAGTCTACTGATATATGAGGTACATTTATTTTTTAATAAAAATGTCCCATATTCCAGAGATTCCAAAGATATCATGATGTGGCAGTTGCTATAGAAACTATTCTCTTTTAATGAAACACAGATTAAATAACTGCATAAAACAAATTCAAATTTGAAATGCAATTATTATTTTAAAGCATATTTACATATTTGATTTTACAATGGTTACAGGAAATAATATAAAATATTAAGAATATCTTTTACATGCACAAAACTAATGACAGTTACAATTCAATTGCAAGTCTGGCCTTAAAATACAATAGTTGAGTTTAATGAAATTCTATTTTATAATAAAAACATACAAACTCTGTACCATTATACTGCTACTTGGAAAATTACTAATATGCATGCAGAAAAAGCATTTCTGAAATTTATCATTTTATATAAATGATGTAAATTCCTGACAAGTTAAAATGATTTCCCAATGTTTATCCACTTCAGATCAATATTTTTTAAAAGCCAGCAATTAACCACGAAATTCCAAAATGCTCCACAAAGGTTCTGCAAATTTAATATTATAACACTGTCTTATAACCTACAAAGCCAAGAATGCACACTGCTGTCTTAGCACTAGCCGTAGTTAAAGTACCATAAACACTTATCTCAAACAGACATGTATCTTCAAATATTTTTTCTATCCTCCAATTTTTCATTTTAGTCACCAGAATTTACAATACTGTAAATGACAGTTTCACACAGAGAACATTCCAACACCACATCCTACAACAGAGAGCTTGCTTCTCTCAACCATTGTCTCAGTGTCCCCTCCCTTAAATCACCCTGTCCACCCCATCTCACCAGATATAATAAACTCAGTTCTGTGGACTAGTTCTCAGATTATGTTGCCTTTGGCCATTAGCATCTCCTTACTATATTTCTTTATATACTTCATAAAAAGAGATCATTCTATACCTGTCTTTCTCCTTCTCACTAACATCACTCAACATGATACTCTCCAGACAAAACCACATAGTGACAAACTGCATGTCATAATTTACTATATCTGAATAGTATTCCATTGTGTATACATACCATAATTTCTTTCTTCAGTCATCTTATAGATATCCCAAAAATGCCAACTAACAACTTATTGTTTCTTATTCTTTAATTATTTTCTTTAACAAATTGTTGGCATCTTGTTTATTCAACACCTGCTTACATATAACTTAATCTGACCTGCTAGCCCTTTCTGCAACTGATCATATACATAGCAATTTTATCCATGTAATATAAGTACAATAAATTGTGTTGATTGCATTACTTACTTCATCTCATAATAAAGACTTCCTCAGCCTTTATCATAAAGAGAAGTTTCAGTTAGATGATGAAATATAAGAATGTTTATCCATGTTGCCATGAATTGATTTCATCATTTCTAACAGCTATGTAGTATTCCATTGTGAATATATACCACATCTTCATGATTGATTGATCTGTTATTGGACATCTAGGTTGAGTCCTAGATGTAGAGTAGATCCAAGTAACACCAGATACATAAGAGTGCATCTTATGTATCTTGTGTATCATGCAAGATAGGTTACACCCTGCATAAACAAATGGTTTCCACCAAGTCAACTTGCAGATTTTTTTTAAATTTTTTTATTAGTGAAACACCATGAGGTACAGTTATAGACTTATAAATTTTTGTGCTTGGGTTTCAGTTAAACAATGATCAAGTACCCATCCCTCCACCAGTGCCCATCCTCCACCACCATGGGTCCCAGCATCCTCCCCACCCCCATCCCCCCGTCCCACCCTGCCTCTGTGGCAGGGCATTCATTCCCCCTTGTTCTCTCTCTCTTCTTTTGGGTACTGTGTTTTGCAACAGAGGCATTGAGTGGCAAGCATGTTTGGTCTATAGACTACTTTTAGCATGCTTCTCCCACCCTGGGAGGGTCCTCACAACACCCTGTATTTGCTGTTTTCTTCTCTATCTGAGCTTCCTTTTCACCTAGCACGTGTGGCTGGCCTTCAAGTCATGGAGCAAAATTCCTGGTACTAATCTCAGCCATTCCTGGGTGTTAGTCTCCCTTTTTTGTTGCTTTATGTTCCCCAGATGAATGCAATCTTTCTGTGTCTATCCCGCTCTTTCTGATTCATTTCACTTAACATGATACTTTCCATGTAGTACCACTTCTATGTAAATTTCATAACTTCATCTTTTCTAACAGCTACATAGTACTCCATTGTGTAAATGTACCAAAGTTTCTTTAACCAGTCATCTGTTCTCCAGCACTCAGGTTTTTTCCAGATTCTGGCTATTGTAAAGAGTGCTGCAATGAACAAACAATTGCAGCTGTCACTTCGAATATACCTTTTTGCCTCTCTGGGACATATTCCCAGGAGTGCTATAGCTGGGTCAAATGGGAGATCAAATTATAATTTTTTGAGAATCGTCCATACTGTTTTCCAAAAGGGTTGGACCAGCCGGCATTCCCACCAGCAGTGAAGGAGGGTCCCTTTCTCGCCACATCCGCGCCAGCATCAGTTGCTTTTGTTCTTGTGGATGTGGGCCAGTCTCTGTGGTGTGAAATGATATCTCATTGTTGTTTTGATCTGCATCTCTCTGATGATTAGTGATGTAGAGCATTTTCTCATGTACCTTATAGCCATTCGGATTTCTTCTTTGCGGAAGTTTCTGTTCATTTCCTCGCCCCATTTTTTGATGGGGTTGGGTGATTTCTTCTTGTGGAGTTCAACCAGTACCTTGTATATCCTTGATATTAACCCCTTGTCGGATGTGTATTGGGTGAATATTCTTTCCCATTCTGTAGGCTGTCTTTGTATTTTGGTCACTGTTTCTTTTGAGGTGCAGAAGCTTCTTAGTTTAAGATAGTCCCATTTGTCTATCTCTGTTTTCACTTGCTCGGCCAGTGGCGTGACATCTTTGAAGATACCATTAGCTTCAATATCATGGAGAGTTTTGCCAACTTTGTCTTCAATAAACATTATGGATTCCAGTCTGATGTTGAGGTCATAAATCCATTTCGATCTTACTTTTGTGCATGGCATTAGGCAGAGATCTGAGCCCACTTTTTTGCATGTAGCCGTCCAGTTTTGCCAGCACAGTTTATTAAAAAGGCTTTCCCTGCTCCATTTCACTTTTCTTGCCCCCTTATCAAAGATTAGATGATTGTATGTTTGGGAGGAAATGTCAGTATATTCAACTCTGTTCCATTGGTCTGCAGCTCAACCTGCAGATTTTTTGAATGACAAAAAATAGAGACAATTATTTTAAGCCACTAAGACTGAGGACACTGTTTACCAACAATAGTCAAATTACATATATGTGTGTATAGGTATATGGACATATTCTCTGACCAATGGGTCAGAATAGCAAGGACAAACACCCATGATCAGATAATTTTTGACAAAGGAACTGAGAACATGAAATGGAATAAAGACAGCTTCTTCAACAAATTGTGTTGGGAAAATTGAATAACCACGTGCAATAAATAAAAGCTGGATCCATAACTCACACCTTACACAGAAGTCAACTCTAAGTATATCAAAGACCTTAAGATCTATAAAGACCTGAATAGATCAAAGACCTGAATCTATAAAGCACACTGAGAAAAATAAAAGCAGAATACCCCAGAACCTCGACCTCAAAGGTGTCTTCAGTGATGCCACTGGTAAAGTCAACAGATCAAAACTATACAAATGCGACCACATCAAATTTAAAAGTTTCAGTATGGAAAAATAAATATGGGCTAAAATTTACACAGCTAACTGAGTGAGACAAAGTATTTGTACACAACACATCAGGGAAAGAGTTGATATCCAGGATATATGAAGTTCTCACAAAGATCAACAACAAAAAAATCTAAAAACCCCATCAAACAGTTCTCTGAGGAAGACCAATGGGTGGCTAACAGACACATGAAAAAAATGCTCATCACTTATTATTAGGAAAATCCAAATAAAGTTCAAAATGAGATATCACCTAAAACCAGTATTTTTGGCACATACCAAAAATACTGGGAATAATCTGTGTTGGCAGGAATATAGTGAAAGAGGAACTCTTACCCACTTTTGATGAGAGTATTGTCTGATCCAACCCCTATCAAAAACAGTTATAAAGCGTTCTCAGTAAACATAAAATTGAGCTGCCATACGACACAGCAATTCCACTTTTGGGTATCTACCCCCAGAATAGAAAAACATTCATTCAAAAGAACATATGCATGTCATTATCCACTGACGTATTCAGTACACTAGCTAAAATTTGGACTCAACCTAAATGTCTAACAACAGATCAGTAAATCATGAAGATGTGTATATATACACAATGGAATACTACATAGCTGATAGAAATGATGAAATCATGCAACTTGTGGCAACATATATAGAGCTTCAAGACATCACGTTAAATGAATTAAGCCAGAAGAAGAAGGATACACACAGGATGGTAACACATGCATGTGGTATTTAGAATAACTGAAAGAGGGAATGCAATGTTTCAAAGGAGGGATGCCCTGATCCACCTTACCCACAGAGCATAGGAAGAAGAAGGATAGAGAGTAGTGGGAGAGGGAGAAGAGACAGATGAGAAGCGCAGGGGCCAGGACAGGGGAACCAGGTACAAAGGTGTTGTTAAGAAATGATAGAATTTGTGGAATATAAAGTAACAGAATAAGAAACTAACACCCAAGAATAGTAGAGATAAGTACTAGAAGGAATTACTCCACATCTTAGAAGCCGGCCTCACATGCTGGGGGAAAAGGAAGCTCAGATATAGAAGGGAACACCAAGTAAAGGGTGCTAGGAGGGCCCGCTTGGGATGGGAGATGCGGGATAAAAGCAGACTATAAACTGAACATGATGGCCACTTAATACCTCTATTGCAAACCACAACACACAAAAGGAGAGAGAGAGAGAGAGAGAGAGAGAGAGAGAGAGAGAGAGCGCAAAAGGGAATGCCCTGCCACAGAGGTGGGAGGGTGTGGTGGGATGAGGTCAGGGTGGTGGGAGGGATGCTGGGACTATTGGTGGTGGAAAAGGGCACTGGTGAAGGGATGGGTACTTGATCAATGTATGATGAGAAGCACAAAAGTTTGAAAGTCTGTAACTGTACCTCATGATGTTTCACTAATAAAAAATTTTTTAAAAGAACTGACAATATACAATATACCCATGTGCATTAATTTCAGTGTTTAAAAAAAAAAAGAAAGAAATCATAGAGTCAAATATCCAAACCACAGAGTCAGCAACACTGAAATAAGAGATCCAAACAATTTTTTTTAATTTTTATTAGTGAGACATCATGAGGTACAGTTGTAGACTTAGTAATAAATAGTAAATTTTTGTGCTTGGGTTTCAATTATACAATAGTCAAATACCCATCCCTTCATCAGTGCCCATTTCCCATCACCACGGATCCCGGTATCCCTCCCACCCCCCATCCCCCCATCCCACCCTCCTCTGTGGCAGGGCATTCCCTTTCTCTTATTGGGTGTTGTGGTTTGCAAAGGAGGCAATGGGTGACAATCATGTTTGGCCTATAGTCTACTTTCAGCATGCTTCTCCCATCCTGGGAGGATCCTCCCAACACCCTTTATTTGGTGCTCCCTTCTCTATCTGAGCTCCCTTTTCCCCTAGCATGTGTGGCTGGCCTCCAAGCCATGGAGTAAAATTCCTGGTACTAATCTCGGCCATTCTTGGGTGTTAGTCTCCTATTTTGTTACTTTATGTTCCCCCGATGAATGCAATCTTTCTATGTCTATCCCTTTCTTTCTGAGTCATTTTGCTTAACATGATACTTTCCATGTAGTATCACTTGTATTTAAATTTCATGACTTCATCTTTTCTAACAGCTACATAGTACTCCATTGTGTAAATGTACCAAAGTTTCTTTAACCAGTCATCTGTTCTCCGGCACTCAGGTTTTTTCCAGATTCTGGCTATTGTAAAGAGTGCTGCAAACAATTGTAGATGTCACGTCGACTATACTTTTTTGCCTCTCTGGGATATATTCCCAGAAGTGGTATTGCTGGGTCAAATGGGAGCTCAATTTCTAATGTTTTGAGAATCATCCATACTGTTTTCCAAAAGGGCTGAACCAGTCAGCATTCCCACCAGCAGTGAAGGAGGGTCCCTTTCTCGCCGCATCCGTGCCAGCATCAGTTGCTTTTGTTCTTGTGGATATGGGCCAGTCTCTGTGGTGTGAAATGATATCTCATTGTGGTTTTGATCTGCATCTCCCTGATGATTAATGATGTGGAGCATTTTCTCATGTGCCTTATAGCCATTCGGATTTCTTCTTTGAGAAAGTTTCTATTCATCTCATCGCCCCATTTTCTATGGGGTTGGATGTTTTCTTCTTGTGGAGTTCAACCACTACTTTGTATATCCTTGATATCAACCCCTTGTCAGATGTGTATTGGGTGAATATCCTTTCCCATTCTGTAGACTGTCTTTGTATTTTGGTCACTGTTTCTTTTGAGGTGCAGAAGCTTCTTAGTTTAAGATAGTCCCATTCGTCTATCTCTGTTTTCACTTGCTTGGCCAGCAGCGTGACATCTTTGAAGATATCATTAGCTTCAATGTCATGGAGGGTTTTGCCAACTTTTTCCTCAGTGTACCTTATGGATTCCGGTCTGATGTTGAGGTCTTTAATCCACTTTGATCTTACTTTTGTACATGGCATCAGGCAGAGATCTGAGCCCACTTCTTTGCATATAGCCGTCCAGTTTTGCCAGCACAATTTAACAATCAAATTTAGACAGGTGCCTGACATGAGGGAAGACTGAAATGGGGGATGGACGGAGTAGTGGGGAGGGCTTGGTGGGGGAGAGAACCTGGGAACACTGGTGGAGGGAAGTTGACACTGGTAGTGGGATCAGTGCTGCAATATTGTATGTCTAAAACTCAACTAGGAATAACTTTGTAAATCATAGTGCTTCAATTTTTTTAAAAAGGTGAAAAAAGAGGGAAGAATTTCATATAATCCATAAATTCCATTCCTTTGCATTTATCCAGAGACACAAAAAACTACTTGGAAAATATATACATATTTGAATGATTTTTATGTCTCATAAGATATTTTAAAAGTCCCTGAATAATAATTTTATTGAAAATTAAATATCATACTTTATTAACAGGATTCTAATGTAGGTTCTTTTTAATACTCAAAAGTTATATGTAAACAATAAAAGAATTGTGGAGAAAATTCTCATCATTGAGCACTTATTTAGTGTAAGAGAATACATGTAAGAAACAAGCAGTTACCAGAGAGATGGCACAGCAGGTAGTGTGTTTGCCTTGTACATAACCGACCCAGGTTTGATTCTTGGCATCCCATATAGTCCCCCAAACACAGCCAGGAGTAATTCTTGAGCACAGAACCAGGAATAACCCCTAAGCATTGCCAGGTGTGACCCAAAAAGAAAAAAAAAGAAAGAAAAATAAAAGTAAAAAAGAAAGAAAGAAACAAGCACTGGATTGGAATGATAGTACAGCAGGTACGGTGCTTACATTGCATGCAGCTGACACAGATTCAATCCCAAGCATCACAAAATGTCCCCCGTCAGGAGTGATCCGTAAGCAGAGAGTTAGTAGTAAGCCCTGAGCAATATCAGGTGTGGGCCTCCTCCCAAAAAATTACCAATTAATAAGTGACAGGAAAAAAATCACATTTTATACTTTCATGAAATATATAATCTATCACAAACAACCCAAGAATTTTTCATTAATAGGGCTTCTTCTCTTAAATAATCCACATGATTTTCTAAATGCACAAAATGTTAGATTATAAGATTTTTTATTTGGTTTTACTTCTCACCCATATTCTATCAAAGAATTAAAATATTTCTAATTTTATACCTAAAATTAGCTTGGTGAAATCCTTAGAAGTTTATAAATCATGTGTAAGGAAACTAAGAACCGCACATATGAAAATATTTGACCAATAACATTACTAAGTCCTCTTGTTAAATACAGAGTATTAAAGGTTGACATTTATCATAACCTCATTCTGAAATCTCAGTAATGTGATAGAGAAATTAAAAGTAATAACCTCAAAGGCCCGGTAGGCCACATACAAAGCAAACGCCCTACCCACTGTGCTACCACTCCAGCCTGGAGCGATAGTACAGAGGGAAGGGCTTTTGCCTTGCAAGCCGCCAGCCTGGCCGAGCTAGGTTCGATTCCTCCGCCCCTCTCAGAGAGCCTGGCAGGCTACTGAGAGTATTTTGCCAACAGGGCAAATCCTGGCAAGCTCTATGTGACATATTCGATATGCCAAACACAGTAACAACAAGTCTCACAATGGAGACATTACTGGGCCCACTCGAGCAAATCAATGAACAACAGGAGGACAGTGCTACAGTGTTAACCTCAAAGTAGAGGAGAAAAAGAGACAGTGGTAATTTTCAAGGCTGGAAGGTAACAGACAACTGAAAAATAAAAAGAGCAAAGAATGCTCAAGCCTATTATGGAAGCAAAACAAAGCCCAGAGCAAGTAAATCTAACTATATAAGAATAGGAACATTGTGAAAATGGACATGCCAGTAAGGCTGAAAGCAAGAGGATTGGTTGAGAGGTGCTATGAGAAATATTCAAATTTTTCATAATTCCTATCTTATTCCACATAATCAGACAACTACTTTTATCCTGTCACCACAAAATATGTAATTCACTTTCTAGAAGTTTAAATATATTTACCAAAATATACTACAAAACTTCAAATCTTCTATAACTTGGCACAACAATAGTTTATTCTTGTTCAAATGGAAAACTCTATCACTTGATCACCTGACATCCGGTTACTCATCAATTTCCTCAAGAGGGCACCAGTAACATCTCCATTTATCCCTATCGCATGCTCATGTAGCCCAATGGTATCTGCTCACTCTAGGAACACAAAGAGCCTCCAACCGATCATTCAGGGTCTTGACAAACTCTGACCATCTCATAGGTGGGTGGCCACATGATCTTTTGACATCCCGTGGAATCCAGTCAGTAATGGCTCTAGTCCAGCGGTCATCTCCAAATCTCATTACGTGTCCAGCCCATCTGATTTTCGACGCCTTGGCAAAAGAGACAGTGTCCCTGATTCTTGACTGTCGACGAATGTCGGAACACCGAATTCTTTCTTTCATTTGAGTGAAGCATTGTACTCCAAGCATAGCTCTTTCATTTCCTCTTTGGGAGACCCAAATAGCATTCTCATCCTGTTTTTGTAGGGCCCAAGTCTCTAAGGCATATGTTAATGTAGGAAGAATAGTGGAATCGAAGAGATGTGCCCAGAGTCGGAGGCTCTTTGTCCTCTTAGCTATTTCTTCAATGTTCTTGAAGGCATTCCAAGCCACTCTTTTCCTCCTGTGCAACTCAGGTGCCAGGTCATTCGTCATGTTGACTTCTCGACCTAGGTACACATAACTTGCATTTGAAGATATTCATCCCATTGAGAGTGAATGGAACATTAGGAACGAGACCATTTCTCATAAACATTGTCTTTGTTAGATTCAGCTGTAGTCTGACCTTTCCACATTCACGGTCGAAGTCGGCCAGCATTTGTGCCTCTTGCTTGATGTTTGGTGTTATAAGAATGATATCATCAGCAAAGCGGAAGTGGTGTAGTTGCTGACTCCCATTCCTTCCCATTCCAGTCATCGCATGACATTCTCGAGGGTGGCACTGAAGAGTTTCGGTGAAATGGTATCGCCCTGCCAAACCCCTCTCTTGACATCAATGATCACCTCCCTGTAGAATGGTGAGATCCTGGTAGTGAATCTGCAATACAGCTTATGAAGGATTCTGATGTATTGACTTTGAATGCCCTGTTTGGCTAGGGCCTTGATGACTGCTTCAGTCCCAAAAGAATAAAAGGCCTTCTTTAAATCAATGAACGTTAGACAGAGCAGCATCTTGAACTCCCGAGAAACCTCAATGAGCTTGGTTATCGTGCGGATATGGTAGATCGTGCTGAATCGTGCCAGCACTGATGCTCTTCTCTCTCTGAGGTCTTCCGTTATCGCTTCTCTGCACAGCTTTGCGAGCTCGGACATTCGTTTGCAGTTGTCTGTGGCTTGCGGCAAGCCACATTGGCAAACGAGCTCGAGAGTTTTCAAAGACAGTCATCTTTTTGTGGCTATCTCTCTCTTGGCATTCCTCGCACAATGATGGAGGTGCTGAACCAGTTGATCATATTACTCATCAATGTTGTCAACTATAGCATCTTCCAACATTGCTGCAATAGAGCCAAAGAGCTCTATTATAGTTGGTGGTTGTTCTGGGAGTTCTCTTCTTAAACTTTGCAGTTCTTTCTCCCTCCTCTATGAAGTAGAATTTTGCACGAAGGAGATGGTGGTCCATTTGAAATTTTGGGACAACAGTGACATTGGTCAGGCAAAACCATCAATTGAATACGATGTGGTCAATTTCATTGTGGAACCATCCACCGTGAGACTCCCATGTCCAACATTTAGATTCGGCCTTCTGGAATTGTGAGTTACCATGGATGGTCTTGGTCGACATGATGAACTCAGACTGTCTCTCACCCTGTTCGTTCCATTCTAGGCCATGGGTCCCGATGTGGAGTTCTTTGGCTGATCTTCTCGTTCCTATCTTGGCATTAAAATCACCGACAATGATCTTGTAGAAGGTGTAGTCTTCTTTATAGAACTTCTCCAGCTCCATGTAGAACTTCTCAACTCTATAAGGGGGACTATCTCTACATGCTTAATTACTTAATCACTTAACTTCCCGTTAGTCGTCGATTTGCTCGAGCGGGAGCCAGTAACGTCTCCATTTGTCCCTGTCGCGTGCTAGTGTAGCCCAATGGCATCTATTCGCTCTGGGAACATGAAGAGCCTCAAACCGATCATTCATGATCTTGACGAAGAAGTCTGACCATCTGGTAGGTGGGCGGCCACGCAGTCTTTTGACATCCCATGGATTCCAATCGGTAACAGCTCTAGTCCAGCGGTCATCTTTAAATCTCATTACGTGACCAGCCCATCTGATTTTCGACACCTTGGCAAATGAGACATCGTCCCTGATTCTTGATAGTCGACGGATGTCAGAACTCCGGATTCTTTCTCTCATTTGAGTGAAACGTGATATTCCAAGCATAGCTCTTTCTATTCTTCTTTGGGAGACTTGAATAGCATTCTCATCTTGTTTGCGTAGGGCCCAGGTCTCTGAGGCATATGTTAATGCAGGAAGAACAGTGGAATCAAAGAGATGTGCCCGGAGCCGGAGGCTCTTCGTCCTCTTAGCTATTTCTTCGACGTTCTTGAAGGCGTTCCAAGCCACTCTCTTCCTCCTGCACAGCTCGGGTGCCAGGTCATTTGTCATGTTGACCTCTCGACCTAGGTACACATAGCTGTTGCATTTGGAGATGGTCGTTCCATTGAGAGCGAATGGGGCGTCAGGAACGAGGCTGTTTCTCATAAACATTGTCTTCGTAAGATTCTACATGCTAGGAATGTGAAAATATGCTTCATATAATTGCCATAATAAGAGTGATTCTTACCCCAGTAATTAAATGCTCTGTTCAAAAATGAATCCGATCATTTCTACTAAGTTCTCTTTATTAATTCAATTTTTAAATTTTTATAATTTAAGACAACATGATTTACGATAATATTGCCAGGACTCAAATATATAACATTCCAACATCCCACACTCCACCAATGTGTCTACTTTTCTCCACCACTTTTGCTAACTTTACATTAATCAAGGTCTATCACATGGACACATTCAGACATTAAGTTTTACAAACACAAAAGTTCTTATCAGTTTTTATTTAATGTTTCACTTTAAGTGAATACAGCCAGAGACTACCATAAACATCTTTGGAAAGATGTTTCTAACATTAAAAAAAGATTCAAAACAAATAGTAAGCGGGGGGATGTAACGTGGGGGGGAGCAAAATCGTAAGTAAACTTTCTTTTTACAAATAAATATAAATACATGTATATGTGTATGTGCATATAAACGTATATAAACATACAAGAAAAAACATTTGTTCCATAAATGAAACAAAGTTCCAGAAATTTCTTATGAACTAAAGTAGTTAATTTACACGATACTCTGACCCAATTTAAGCAACAAAGTAATACCTAGTTCTATATGCTTTTAATTTATTTTATATACCAGTTTTCTGTTATTCCAAATCATAACCACTCTTTTTCCTTTTTATATCTCTTAGAAAATGTTTGTGTGAAACTTGTAGTGCCTATCTAACATCATCTATCCCCAAAAGTCTACAGAAGATTTGATGAGTTAGTTACTTATTCCTCTAGGAACTACTTCTCTGCTGCTAAAGAAATGATCTTTGTATAATACAACCACTCTAGGGAAAAAAAAATCTATAAAAAACCAGCATATACTAGCATGATTGCCAACTATATTAAATACTTTGCAATGCTTTGTTTATACTCCATATCATTTCAGTAACTCTAATTTTATTCAGAAATGTCAAGAAACAGAGAAACAGTCTTAATAATAAGAAATTTGAAATTATTTCATTTTCTATGAAACAATTCTTTTAACCAAGGGCTTTTGGTATATTATTAGCACTTTTACACTAACTCTACAATAAAAAAGATATAAACTCTAAAATTGTTCCTAAAAGCAGAGCAGTTTACCATTATTTGACAACTAGGTAGCTCACATTGCTATTTTGTTTGCTTTTGGAACACAATCAGTAGTATTCTAGGCTTTCACTCTAAGAATCCCTGGATCTGCACTCAGGGAATCACTCGTGGTGGAACTTGGGAACAAATGGGGTGTCAGGGATAGAGTCCAGGTTGGCGGCGTGCAACACAAGACCCGCCCCTCCTTACTATCTCTCTGGCCTAAGGCTGCTATATCTTTAGAGAGATTTAAGGGTATTGTCTTCTGGTATTCAGAAAACAAATCAAAAGCATTTTCCAAACACAAACTTTTAATACTTCTTCAAAGTATAAAAATGCATATAAAGGATCTGCGCGGAATGGGAACTGAGGCACATCTCGTGGAAACAAAGCTGAGCGGCTCCGGGCACTCTATCCTCATTCAAACAGGTACAGCCTGGCGCCCAGCGCCAGGGACCCTTTCCGGAGCAGCGGCAATAGCAGCTGTGAAGTACTCTCCCATTACACACCACATAAGAATCATAAGTTACCCTCTTAGATGTAACCTTCTCTAGGATAGCTCAACCACTAGAAACACATTAGCCAATAACTCATTAAGCCTATCTCAATTCATTCTGCATATCAAGCAGAATAGTAACAGTGAACGTGAAGGTCTAATCCACACTGGTCACAATGGTAAAGCAACGCAAAAACCCACCAAACTTTCTCATTGAAGAGGCTAGCCCAGAAGACACAAATAGTACTGTAATATTAGACAACCTCTCTGACAAGGAATTTAGAAGAGAGCTACTTAGGATGCTTAGTGAACTAAAAGAAAAAATGGAAAGCAATGCCAATAAAAGACAAGAGGATTTGAAGGCAGAAATGAGGAAAATGCGAACAGAAATGTCAGACCTCAAAAACATGGTAGGCGAATAGAAAAACTCAATGGAAGGCCTCAAAGCAGAGTAAGAGCTGCTGAGAACAGAATCAGTGAGCTCGAAGATGAAGTTCAGAGACTCTCCAGAAAAGAGCAGAAAATGAAAAAGAGACTCACAATTTGGGGACAGATGGCAAGAGAAGATCGTGATGAAGCCAAGAGGGGTAACATAAGAATTATTGGAGTAACAGAAGGACAGGAAGAAAACCTTGATGAAGAAGAAACTGTCAAAGACATCATTGCTACAACGTTTCCAGAGCTGAAGAAAACTTGTGACCACATTCAGGAGGCCCGAAGGGTACCAGCTAGAAGTTACCCGAATAAAAATACCCCAAGACACATCCTGATCAAAATGACCAAAACCCTAGAGACAAAATTCTGAAAGCAGCAAGATTGAAGAAAGAAATCTCCTACAAAGAAGAATCCTTAAAATTCACAGCTTATTTGTCTGAGGAAACCCTCATGGCCCGAAAACAGTGGTGGGATATAGTGAAAAAACTCAATGAAATAAATGCCTCACCAAAAATACTTTACCCAGCGAGACTCTCATTTATAACAAAAGGAACAACACACAGTTTCACAGACAAACAACAGCTCAGGAACTTCATAGACTCAAAACCATGGTTACAAGAACAACTAAATGGGCTACATTAAGGCAAGACAGACCCCTCAAATACACCAAATTTCAACAGAAAAATAGGACAAAACCCCATAACAGTAATCTCTCTCAATGGCAATAGTCTAAACGAACTAATTAAAAGACACAGAGTGGCAGGATGGATAAGAAAATTGAACCCAACATTTTACTGCCTGCAAGAAACACATCTTAATAGTCAAAGCAAACACAGACTCAGAGTCAAAGGCTGGAAAACAATCCTACAAGCAAACAGCTCCCACCAAAAAAGCTGGGGTAGCCATCCTAATATCAGACCACATCGATTTCAGAGTGAAGAAGGATACAAGAGAGAGTGAAGGCCATTTCTTATAGATCAAAGGATCTGTACAACAGGAAGAACTTACAATAATAAATGTATATGCGCCTAATGAGGGACCAGCAAAGTACTTCAAACAACTACTCATAGATTTGGAGAAAGACATCAATAGCAACACAATACTAGTGGGAGACTTCAACACTGCTTTATCACCTCTTGATAGATCAACCAGACTCAAGCTTAGCAAGGACATACATCATCTGAGGGAAACAATGGAAGAAAGTAGATATATACAGGACACTTCATCCTCAAAAAGCTGAATACACATTCTTCTCAACCGTACATGGAACATTCTCCAAGATAGACCACATGCTGAGCCACAAAACATACCTCCATAAAATTAAGAAGATAGAGATTGTATTAACAATCTCCTCAGACCATAATGCACTGAAATTAGAAGTAAATCACACACAAAAACAGAAAACTAAATCAAACACCTGGAAATTAAGCAGTGCGCTATTGAACAATGAGTGGCATAGAAAGGAAATCAAAGAGAAAATCAAAAGATTCCTAGACACGAATGAAAATGAGGACACGAGTTACCAAAACTTATGGGAAACAGCAAAAGCTGTGTTAAGATGAAAGTTTATAGCTCTACAAGCATTCCTCAGGAAGGAGAAGCAAGCCCACATAAATAACCTAACCTCACAGATTAAGAGCTTGGAGAAGGACCAACAAAAGGAGCACAACACGAACAAGAGGAAGGAAATAATAATACTCAGAGCAAAGATTAACGAGATGGAACCCCAAAAAACAATCCGAAAGATCAATGAAACCAAGACCTGGTCCTTCGAGAAAATTAACAAGATTGATAAGCCTCTAGAAAAACTCACAAGGGAGAGAGAAAACCACAATAAACCGAATCAGAAATGAAAAGGGGGTCATTACAACAGAAACTACAGAAATTCAAAGAATCCTCAGGGAGTACTTTGACAAGTCTTATGCCACGGAACATGAAAACCTCGAGGAAATGGATAAATTCCTAGACTCCTACAGATTCCCCAGGCTGATCCAAGAAGACCAGGAATACCTGAACAGACCTATCACCATCAAGGAAATTTCTCCCCAAGCACAAAAGTCCCGGCCTGGATGGATTCACTAGTGAATTCTTACAAATCTTTAAAGAGGACTTACTCCCAATCCTCTTTAAGCTTTTCCACGAAATTGAAATATCAAAAACACTTCCAAACAGTTTCTACAAAGCAAATATTACCCTGATACCAAAAGCAGACGGAGATACCAAAAAGAAAGAGAATTACAGCCTGATATCCCTGATGAACACAGATGCAAAGATCCTCAACAAACTACTAGCAAATAGAATCCAAATGTCACTGTCACTGTCCTCCCGTTGTTCATCGATTTTCTCGAGCGGGCCCACTAATGTCTCCACTGGAGACTTCAACTACTCATCAAAAAGATCATACACCATGACCAAGTAGGATTCATCCCAGGGATGCAAGGATGGTTTAACGTTCGGAAATCAATCAACATAATCCATCATATCAACAAAAGAAAAGATAAAAGCCATATGATCATATCAATAGATGCAGAGAAAGCATTTGACAAGATCCAGCACGCCTTTATGATGAAAACCCTAGCCAAAATGGGTATAGAGGTGACTTTCCTCAACATAGTTAAAGCCATCTACCACAAGCCCACAGCAAGCATCATCCTCAATGGGTAAAACCTGAGAGCCTTCCCTCTAAGATCAGGGAAGAGACAAGGATGCACACTCTCTCCACTCCTGTTCAATATAGTACTGGAAGTACTTGCAATAGCAATTAGGCATGAAAAAGATATAAAGGGCATTCAGGTAGGAAAGGAAGAAATCAAGCTCTCAGAATTTGCAGAGAACCCTATAACCACCACCAAGAAACTCCTAGAAACAATAGATTTGCATAGTAAAGTTGCAGGCTATAAAATCAATACCCAAAAGTTCATGGTTTTCCTATACACAAACAGTGAGAGAGAAGAAAGCAACATGAAAAAAACAATCCCGTTCACAGTTGTGCCCCAGAAAATCAAGTACCGAGGAATCAGCTTAATTAAGGAAGTAAAGGAGCTATATAAAGAAAACTACGAAACGCTACTTCAGGAAATAAAAGAGGACATGAGGAAATGGAAAGATATCCCCTACGAATGGGTCGGGAGATTTAACATTGTCAAAATGGCAATACTTCCCAAAGTATTGTACAAATTCAATGCGATCTCTATAAGAATATTCATGACATTCTTCAAAGAAATGGAGCAAACACTCCTGAAATTTATATGGAATAATAAGTCCCCACGAATAGCTAAAGCAATTCTTGGGAAAAAGAAAATGGGAGGAGTCAACCTCCCTAACTTCAAACTCTACTACAAAGCAGTAATAATTAAAAGAGCATGATACTGGAACAAAGGCAGAGCTGAAGACCAATGAAACAGGGTTGAATACACTGACATCTCCCCTCAATCATATGATCATCTAATCTTTGATAAAGGGGCAAGAAATCTGAAATGGAGTGAGGAAACCCTCTTTAACAAATTTTGCTGGAAAACTGGATGGCTCCATGCAAAAAAATGGGCTCAGAACTCTGCCTAACACCATGTGATCAAAATGGATCAAAGACCTCAACATCAGACCAGAAACCATATAGTACATTAAAGACAAAGTTGGCAAAACCCTCCATGACACTGAAGCTAATGGTATCTTCAAAGATGTCACGCTGCTGGCCAAGCAAGTGAAAACAGAGATAGACTAATGGGACTATCTTAAACTAAAAAGTTTCTGCACCTCAAAAGAAACAGTGACCAAAATACAAAGACAGTCTACAGAATGGGAAAGGATATTCATCCAATACACATCTGACAAGGGGTTGATATCAAGGATATACAAAGTACTGGTTGAACTCCACAAGAAGAAAACATCGAAACCCATCAAAAAGTGGGGCAATGAAATGAACAGAAACTTTCTCAAAGGAGAAATCCAAATGGCAAAAAAGCACATGAGAAAATGCTCCACATCATTAATCATCAGGGAGATGCAGATCAAAAGCACAAGAAGATACCATCTCTGACCTCAGAGACTGGCCCACACCCAAATGAACAAAGGCAACCGATGCTGACACGGATGTGGTGAGAAAGGGACCCTCCTTCACTGCTGGTGGGAATGCCGACTGGTTCTGCCCTTTTGGAAAACAGTATGGACGATTCTCCAAAAATTAGAAATTGAGCTCCCATTTGACCCAGCAATAAATACCACTCCTGGGAATATATCCCAGAGAAGCAAAAAAGTATGGACGAGGTGACATCTGCACTTGCTTGTTCATTGCAGCACTGTTTACAATACATAGAATCTGGAAAAAACATGAGTGCCCGAGAAGAAATGACTGGATATAGAAACCTTGGTACATCTACACAATGGAGTACTATGCAGCTGTTAGAAAAGATGAAGTCATGAAATTTACATACAAGTGGCACTACATGGAAAATATCATGCTAAGTGAAATGAGTCAGAAAGAGAGGGACAGACATAGAGAGATTGCATTCATATGGGGGAAAATAAGGTAACAAAATAGGAGATTAACACCCAAGAATAGCCGAGATAAGTACCAGGAGGATTACTCCATAGCTTAGAGGCCAGCCGGGCATTCTAGGGGAAAGGGCAGCTCAGATAGAGAAGAGAGCACCAAATAAAGAGTGTTTGGAGGATCCTCCCAGGAGGGGAGATGCATGTTGAAAGTAGACTATGGACTGAACATGATTGTCACTCAATGCCTCTTTTGCAGACCACAACACCCAAAAGGAGAGAACAAAAGGGAATGCCCTGCCACAGAGGCAGGGTGGGATGGGGGGATGGGTGTGGGAGGGATACTGGGATCCATGGTGGTGGAAAATGTGCACTGGTAGAGGGACGGGTATTGGATCATTGTATAATCGAAACCCAAGCACAAAAATTTTTAAATCTACAACTGTACCTCATGGTGTTTCACTAATAAAAATTTTTTAAAAATGAATGTATATAAAATATGAATATAACAAGTAAGATAATGGTGAGCATTTTTAAGGATGGTATAATTCCTATCATTTATCTAAAATTTGTTAAGTACACATAAACTAGAGTACAGTGAAAGAGCACCTTGAAGATATCTAAAAAGAATATTCACAAGTAGTTGAAGAAACTCTGGAGTTCTATTTTAGAAAAGAGAAGATTTGAGGTTTTTATATGATGCAACAAATGGATGGATGGAAAGTCATTTGTACCAACATGATTTATTAACTAAGCCCTTCTTCCTACTTTGTTCTGGTATGTCACTTCATTATATAACAAGTTTTCAGAGCCAGCATGGGCACCCTGCAGAAGTCCCTCTCCCTGAAAACACCCTGCAGGAAAGAATTTTCCTGCCGTTAAGCAAGCAAGCTGGTGGGATATCCTGTTAGTTTTTGTTTCATTTTCACTCCAATGAACATTCTATGACTTTGGCTGAAAGCCACTAATGTTTGGCTCTTTACACAGGTCAAACTGGTGGGCATGGTTTTCGACTAGCTGGCAGCCAGTTAATCTCTCCCTCCATATACTATAAAATCCTCATCTTGGCCTCTTATATTGAACTTTCACCAGTGCAGCCTGGCTACCGTAAACACTTTAAAACAATAGACTATTTGTTCCTATTCCAATCAACTTAATCACACTTAATCACTAAACTTCCCGGTAGTCGTCGATTTGCTCGAGCGGGCGCCAGTAAGGTCTCCATTTGTCCCTGTCGCGTGCTAGTGTAGCCCAATGGCATCTGTTCGCTCCGGGAACATGAAGGGCCTCAAAACGATCGTTCATGATCTTGACAAAGAAGTCTGACCATCTGGAAGGTGGGCGGCCACGCGGTCTTTTGACATCCCGTGGAATCCAGTCAGTAACAGCTCTAGTCCAGCAGTCGTCTTTAAATCTCATTACGTGACCAGTCCATCTGATTTTCGACACCTTGGCAAATGAGACAGCGTCCCTGATTCTTGATCGTGGACAGACGTCAGAACTCCGGATTCTCTCTCTCATTTGAGTGAAACGTGATATTCCAAGCATAGCTCTTTCTATTCTTCTTTGGGAGACCTGAATAGCGTTCTCATCTTGTTTGCGTAGGGCCCAGGTCTCTGAGGCATATGTTAATGCAGGAAGAACAGTGGAATCAAAGAGATGTGCCCGGAGCCGGAGGCTCTTCGTCCTCTTAGCTATTTCTTCGACGTTCTTGAAGGCATTCCAAGCCGCTCTCTTCCTCCTGCGCAGCTCGGGTGCCAGGTCATTTGTCATGTTGACCTCTCGACCTAGGTACACATAGCTGTTGCATTCGGAGATGGTCGTTCCATTGGGAGCGAATGGGGCGTCAGGAACAAGGCTGTTTCTCATAATCATTGTCTTCGTAAGATTCAGCTGTAGTCCTGCCTTTCCAAACTCATGGTCAAAGTCGGCCAGCATTTGTGCCGCTTGGCTGATGTTTGGTGTTATTAAAACAATGTCATCAGCAAAGCAGAGGTGGTGTAGTTGCCAATCATCTATCTTCACTCCCATTCCTTCCCATTCCAGTCGTCGCATGATGTTCTAGAGGGTGGCACTGAAGAGTTTTGGTGAAATGGTATCACCCTGCCGCACCCCTCTCTTGACATCAATGATCACTTCTTTGTAGAATGGTGAGATCCTGGTAGTGAATCCGCAATACAGCTCACGGAGGATCCTGATGTATTGGGCTTGAAAGCCCTGATTGGCTAGGGCTTCAATGACCGCTTCTGTCTCAACAGAATCAAAGGCCTTCTTTAAATCAATGAACGTTAAACAGAGCGGCATCTTGAACTCCCGAGAAACCTCAATGAGCTTGGTTCTCATGTGGATATGGTCGATGGTGCTGAATCCTTTGCGGAACCCTGCTTGCTCGCATGGTTGTCCTTCATCTAGTGTTCTGCCAATCCTATTTAGGATGACTCGAGTGAACAACTTGTAGATGACAGACAATAGGCAGATCGGGCGATCGTTGCCAATGTCATGGATGTCTCCCTTCTTGAACAGTAGTACGGTCCTGCTTGTTTTCCATTGGGACGGAACCTTGCATTCAGACAGGTAGCGAGTGAAGAGCCGAGCCAGTGTATTGATGAGTACTGACGGCAGGTTCTTCAGGTGTTCAGGTCTGACCTTGTCTGGGCCAGGTGCTGTTTGTTTCTTTACCGACGAAATGGCGTGTCGGATTTCGGAAGGGAGAACGTTGGGAACGACATATCCATCCTGTGGAATTTGGTATGTCGGCAAGTGGACATGGCTATCGAAGAAATTTGAGTAGAAGTCATGGATAATCTTCTCCATTGCCGTTCTGGAGGATGTGATGGATCTATCAGGACGTCGGAGGGCAGTCATCTTGGTCTTATAGTTGGCGAAGGACAGGCGGGCGTTACGAATACTTTTCCCGGCTTCTGCCGCATCTACCAGTAGTTCTGCTCTTCTCTCTTTGAGGTCTTCCTTGATCGCATCTCTGCACTGCTTTGCGAGCTCGGACGTTAGCTTGCGGTTGCCTGAGGCATGTGCCAAACCACGCTGGCAAATTAGCTCAAGAGTTTTCGAAGACAGGCGATTTTTTGTGGCTATCTCTCTCTTGGCGTTCCTCGCACATTCATGGAGGTGCCGAACCAGTCGATCGTATTCCTCGTCAATGTTGTCAACAATGGCATCTTCCCATGTTGCCACAATAGTACCAAAGAGTTCCCAGTTGGTGGTCATTCTGGGAGTTCTCTTTTTGAACTTTGCAGCCCTTTCACCCCGCTCTGTGAAGTAGAATTTTGCACGAAGCAGACGGTGGTCTGATCCCGTTTGAAATTTTGGGACAACAGCGATATCAGTCAGGCAAAACCGTCGATTGAATTTGATGTGGTCTATTTCGTTGTGGAATCGTCCACCGGGAGACTCCCATGTCCATCGTTTAGATTCTGCCTTCTGGAACTGTGAGTTACCATGAATGGTCTTGGTCGACATGATGAACTCAGACAGTCTCTCACCCTGTTCGTTCCATTCTAGGCCATGGGTCCCGATGTGAAGTTCTTCAGCTGATCTTCTCGGTTCTATTTTGGCATTAAAATCACCCACAATGATCTTGTAGAAGGTGTGGTCTTCTTTATAGAACTTCTCTAGCTCCATGTAGAACTTCTCGATTTCTCTTTCATCATAATGAGATGTTGGTGCGTAGACAACGAAGATAGAAACTGCAGGCAGTGAGCCACATCTATTCAAATGTAAACGTCCGATTCGGGTTGTTAGGCATTCGAATGAATCAATGCTCTTGGCCAAGTTTGTGATTCAGCTGTAGTCCTACCTTTCCACACTCATGGTCAAAGTCGGCCAGCATTTGTGCCGCTTGGCTGATGTTTGGTGTTATTAAAACAATGTCATCAGCAAAGCAGAGGTGGTGTAGTTGCCGATCATCTATCTTCACTCCCATTCCTTCCCATTCCAGTCGTCGCTTGATGTTCTCGAGGGTGGCACTGAAGAGTTTCGGTGAAATGATATCACCCTGCCGAACCCCTCTCTTGACATCAATGATTACTTCTTTGTAGAATGGTGAGATCTTGGTAGTGAATCCACAATACAGCTCATGGAGGATCTTGATGTATTGGG
The DNA here is from genome assembly GCF_029834395.1 of Sorex fumeus. NCBI lineage: Eukaryota > Metazoa > Chordata > Mammalia > Eulipotyphla > Soricidae > Sorex > Sorex fumeus. The sequence continues at coordinate 16,995,661 of NW_026606102.1, read as the reverse complement.
CTTGAATGCCCTGATTGTCTAGGGCTTCAATGACCGCTTCCATCTCAACAGAATCAAAGGCCTTCTTTAAATCAATGAACGTTAAACAGAGCGGCATCTTGAACTCCCGAGAAACCTCAATGAGCTTGGTTATCGTGTGGATATGGTTGATGGTGCTGAATCCTTTGCGGAACTCAGCTTGCTCGCATGGTTGTCCTTTATCTAGTGTTCTGCCAATCCTATTTAGGATGACTCGAGTGAACAACTTGTAGATGACAGACAATAGGCAGATCAGGTGATAGTTGCCAATGTCATGGATCTCTCCCTTCTTGAACAGTAGTACGGTCCTGCTGGTTTTCCACTGGGACGGAACCTTGCATTCAGACAGGTAGCGTGTGAGGAGCTGAGCCAGTGTATTGATGAGTACTGATGGCAGGTTCTTCGGGTGTTCAGGTCTGACCTTGTCTGGGCCGGGTGCTGTTCGTTTCTTTACTGACGAAATGGCATGTTGGATTTCAGAAGGGAGAACATTGGGAACAACATATCCATCCTGTGGAATTTGGTATGTCACCAGGTGGACATGACTATCGAAGAAATTTGAGTAGAAGTCATGGATAATCTTCTCCATTGCCGTTCTGGATGATGTGATGGATCCATCAGGACATCGAAGGGCAGTCATCTTGGTCTTGTAGTTGGCGAAGGACAGGCGGGCGTTACGAATACTTTTCCCAGCTTCTGCCTCATCTACCAGTACTTCTGCTCTTCTCTCTTTGAGGTCTTCCTTGATCTCTGCACTGCTTTGCGAGCTCGGACATTAGCTTGCGGTTGCCTGAGGCATGCACCAAACCATGTTGGCGAATAAGCTGAAGAGTTTTCGAAGACAGGCATTTTTTTGTGTCTATCTCTCTCTTGGCGTTCCTCGCACAATCATGGTGGTGCTGAACCAGTCGATCGTATTCCTCGTCAATGTTGTCAACAATGGCATCTTCCCATGTTGCCGCAATAGAGCCAAAGAGCTCCCAGTTGGTGGTTGTTCTGGGAGTTCTCTTTTTAAACTTTGCAGCCCTTTCTCCCCGCTCTGTGAAGTAGAATTTTGCATGAAGGAGACGGTGGTCCGATCCCGTTTGGAATTTTGGGACAACAGCGACATCGATCAGGCAAAACCGTCGATTGTATATGATGTGGTCTATTTCGTTGTGGAATCGTCCACCGGGAGACTCCCATGTCCAACGTTTAGATTCTGCCTTCTGGAACTGTGAGTTACCATGAATGGTCTTGATCGACATGATGAACTCAAGACAGTCTCTCACCCTTTTCATTCCATTCTAAGCCATGGGTCCCAATGTAAAGTTCTTTGGTTGATCTTCTTGGTCCTATCTTGGCATTAAAATCACCCACAATGGTCTTGTAGAAGGTGTGGTCTTCTTTATAGAACTTCTCCAGCTCCATGTAGAACTTCTCGGTTTCTCTTTCATCATAATGAGATGTTGGTGCGTAGACAACGAAGATAGAAACTGCAGGCAGTGAGCCACATCTATTCAAATGTAAACGTCTGATTCGGGTTGTTAGGCATTCGAATGAATCGAAGCTCATGGCCAAGTTTGTGTTGACAAGGACACCGACGCCTCCAACACCTCTTTTATCGCATGTTCCAAGGAACAATTCTTCTCCAGTGTCGAAAACGGCATGGTGAGATTCATGCATTTTTGTCTCAGTCAGACCAATGATGTCGTACTTGATCATTCGCGCTTGTACCATCAGGTCCTCGATGGATGCATCTGATGCTAGCGTACGTGCACTGAAAGTACAGACGATCATTTTTGTCTTCCTTTGTTGTGGCATCCTAGTTCGGCCTTGAGATTTTATCGGCCTCTCGTTTCTCATCCTTCTCAGTGCTGCCATATCGGTGAAGACTTCAGGGTCAGGTGAAGGAGACCAGTTGTAATTACTGGTTTTGGCATATCGAATACACAACGGATCCAGAGTCAAAAACTGGAAAACAATTCTTTAAGCAAACAACTCCATCAAAAAGGCTGGTGTAGTCATAATAGTATTGGATGAAATAGATTTTAGACTGAAAAGGTTTATAATAGACAGCTAAGGGCATTTCTAAATAATCAAGGGATGTGTGTATCAGGAAGAAATCATTCCTAAACACATATGCACCCAATATGAGGGACTAGAAAAATACTTGAAACTGCTAATAGACTTCAAGAAGGACCTTGTTAACACAATGGTAACAAGAGACTTAAATACTGCACTTTCACCTCTTAACATATAAACCAGTCAAAAACTCAGCAAGGAAATACTGAATTTGAAGGGAAAAAATGGAAGAGTGGGGTTAGTAGATATACACTGGGCATTACACACACAAATATCCAGATACATACCCTTCTCAAATGCATATGGGACATTCTGGACATTCTCAAGGCCACATACTGGGCCACAAAACATACCTTCATAAAATCCAGACACCATAAATTGTGTCAGATATCTTCTCAGACCATGATGGACTGAAAAGAGAAGCTCTGCAAGCATTCACCAGGAAGGAAGGAAAAGGGCCCACATAAATAACTTGAACACACAGCCTAAAATCTTGAAAAAATGAGCAACAAAAGGAGACAAACCCAGGCAAGATGAAAGAAAGAATAAAACATAAGAGCAGAAATTAATAATCTGGAATCCCAAAAACAATCCAAAAGATCAATGAAGCCAAAGTAGATACAGGGCAAAACGTGATAGCCTCTCAGTATCTATGTTGCAAACCATAATGCCCAAAAGTAGAGAGAGAGAGTATGGGGTAGACTGCCATAGATGCAAGGGGAAGGCTTGGAAAGCAGGGGGATACTGGGAACATTGGTGGTGGAAAATGTGCACTGGTAAAGGGATAGATGTTCAATCACTGTATGGCTGAAACTCAAACATGAAAGCTTTATAACTGTATCTCACGGTGATTCAATTTTTAAAAAAGAAATCAAGAGCTGATTCTTTGGAAAAAATAAACAAGAGAGGTAAGTCACTAGCAAGACTCAGAAAGAGAGAGAACCATAATAAACCCAATCAGAAATGAAAGGTGACCATCACAATAGAAACCACAAAATATCAAAGCATCCTCAGAGACTACTTTGAGAATCTTTATTCCATGAAACAAGAGAACCTAGAAAAAGACTGAAAATGAAGATTTGAAATATCTGTACAGAAAGACCTATCACTATTGAGGAAAAATTTAAAAATTATTAAATGCCTCCTCCCCAAAAATAAAAACCAAAGTCCAGATGGATTCACTAGTGAATTCTTCCAAATCTTTAAAGAGGATCTGCTGTCAATTCTTTTGTTTTTTCTTTCCCAGAAATTAAAGAAACAGAAACACTACCAGTTTTGATGAACGAAACATCATCCTGATACTAAAAGGAGGCAGAGATACCAGAAAAAAGGATAATTATAGCTAATATCCTCAATGAATACACATGCAAAGATACCCAACAAAATACTAGCAAATAGAATCCAATGACATCAAAAAAAATCATACACCATGATCAAGTAGGTTACATAGCAGGGATGCAAGGATTGTTTAACATATACATATATCAATAAAAGTAATTAAAAACGATATGATCATATCAGTAAAGGCAGAGAAAGCACTTGATAAGATCCAGCACCCACTCGTGATAAAAACTATCAACAAAATGGAAGCTGAATGAACTTTCTTCAATATAGCCAAAGCTATTTACCAAAATGACAGAACAAACGTTAAACTCAATGGGAAAAAAAGAAGAGCATTCCGTCAAATATGAGGCACACTCTCACCACTTTTATTCAATATAGTACTAGAAGTACATTCCATAGCAGTTAAGTAAGATAAAAAATATCAAATCAAGGGCATCCAGATAGTAAAGGAAGAAGTTATGCACTCAGTATTTGCACATAACATGAACCTATATTTATAAAACCCTAAAGACTCTACATAATAGCTCCTAAAAACAATAGATTGTATAGTAAAGTGGCAGATTACAAAATCAATATACTCAGGGACGGAGGAGTAGCACAGCGGATAGGGCATTTGCCTTGCGCACGGCCAACCCAGGTTCAATTCCCAGCATCCCATATGGTCCCTCAAGCATCACCAGGAGTAATTCCTGAGTGCAAAGCCAGGAGTAAACCCTGAGCATCCCTGGGTGTGACCCAAAAAGGGAAAAAAATCAGTTCAAAATCAATATGCTAAAGTCCGTGTCTTTTCTTATATACAAATAATGAAACAGAAGAAAGATATGTTTTAAAAATAATAATCCCATTCACAAGTGTGCTTCAGAAAATAAATTAACTAAACAGGTGAATGTCCTATACAAAGAAAACTACAAAACATTACTTCAAGAAATAAAAGATGACACAAGAAAATGAAAACATATCCCATGCTCATGCATTGGGAAGATTAACATTATCAAAATGGCAATACTCCCCAAAGCATTATACAGATTCAATGCAGTCTCTATTAGTATACCCATGACATTCAAAAAAATAGAGAAAAACTACTAAAATTTATATCACTGTCACTGTCTCTGTCCTCCCATTGTTCATCGATTTGCTCGAGCCGACCCAGTAACGTCTCTATCATGAGACTTGTTGTTACTGTGTTTGGCATATGAAATACGTCATGGGTAGCTTGCCAGGCTCTGCTGTGCAAGCGAGATACTCTTGGTAGCTTGCCGGGCTCTCCGAGAGGGGCAGAGAAATTGAACTCAGGTCGGCCATGTTGGCTGCATGCAAGGCAAATGCCCTACCGCTGTGCTATCGCTTCAGACTCAAGTTCCTCAAAATTTATATAGAATAAATTAACCCTCACAATTGCTAAAACAATCCTTTTGGGGAAAAAATATGGGAGGTATCATTTTCTCTTTTTATCATTTTATACTTCAAACTATATAACAAAGTAGTAATAATTAAAATAGGATGGAATTGGATGACAGACCCTCAGATCAGTGGAATAGGGTTGAATATACATACACAGACCCTCAAATATAAGATCATTTAGTCTTTAACAATGAAGCAAGAAATATGAAGTGGAGCAAGAAAAACCTCTTCAATAAGTGATGCTGGAAAAACTGAGCAGCTACATGAAAAAAAAATAAACTCAGACTGCTTTCTAATATCATGCAAAAGAGTGAAATAAAAATGGACTAAGTACCTGAATATCAGACATGAATCCTTATGTACATGGAGGAAAACATAAAGACAGAACTCTCCAAGACATTAAAGTTAAAGGCACTTGCCACTGATCAAGCAAATCGAAGCAAAGATAAACAAATGGTAGGTTATTAAACTAAGAAGCTCTACACTTCAAAGGAAACAACCAGAATACAAATAACCTACAGAATGGGACAAATTATTTACCCAATGCAAAGCCTGGCAAGCTACCCATGACATATTCGATATGCCAAACTCAGTAACAATAAAGTCTCACAATGGAGACGTTACTGGGTCCGCTCGAGAAAATCGATGAACAACTGGAGGACAGTGACAGTGCCCACCTATCTGATAATGGGTTAATATCCAAGATATATAAGTCACTGGAAGGACTCTACAAAAAAAAAATCCAACACCATCAAAAAATGGGGAGAAGAAATGAACAGAAACTTCCTCAAAGAAGAAACACAAATGGCAAAAGGCACATGAAAAAGGCACATGAAAAAATGACCCACAACACAAATCATCAAGTAAATGCAAAACAACAGTGAGACATCATCTCATACCACAAGACCAGCACACATCCAAAAGAACTAGACCAGTGCTGGCATGGACGTTGGGAGAAAATAGACTCTCATTCATTGCTGATGGGAATGCTAATTCGTCCAACCTTTTTGGAAAACTTTTGGGCATGCCTCAAAAACTAGAAATTGAGCTTCCATATGACCCAACAACACCCCTCCTGAGAACATTCCCTATGGGCCCAAAAACATAATGCAGAAAAGTCTTCTGCACTTCTATGTTCATTGTAGGACTATTCATAATAGCCAGAATCTAGAAAGAACCCAAGTACTCAAGATCAGATGACTCAATAAAGAAGCTATGATACAACTACACAATGGAATACTACACAATCAATAAGAAAAATTAAATCATGAAATTTCCTGGGCGTTTGCCTTACAAGCAGCCAACATGGCCGACCCGAGTTCGGTTCCTCCGCCCCTCTCGGAGAGCCCAGCAAGCTACCGAGAGTATCTCGCCCGCACGGCAGAGCCTGGCAAGCTGCCCATGTTGTATTCAATATGCCAAACACAGTAACAAGTCTCATGATGGAGACGTTATTGGGCCTGCTCGAGCAAATTGATGAACAACGGGAGAACCGTGACCGTGACCATGGATAAACACAGAGTATCATGCTAAATGAAATGAGTCAGAGGAAGAGGCACAGACATACAATGATTCCACTCATTTGTGGGATATAAAAAACATAGTGATAGCACATCAGTAGGCGTTTGCCTTGCACGCGGCCGACCCGGCTGACCCAGGTTCTATTCCTCTGCCCCTCTCAGAGAGCCCGGATGGAGACGTTACTGGGCCCACTCGAGCAACTCGATGGACCACAGGAGAGCAGTGCAACAGTGCAACAGCAGTGCAAAAACCATAGTATGAGACTAATACACAAAAACAGTAGAAATGAGGGCCAGGAAGACTTGTCTTATGATTGGAATCTTGCCAAAAGGGGGGAGTCGAGAGGAAGGGGATGCAATTAGGACAGAATAGGGCAATGATAGTTGGGAACTATCACTCTGGACAATAACTTAATGCTGAAGTGAGGCAAAGTTAAATAAATTATAACCTTTCAATACCTATTTTGCAAACCACAATGCCTATAAGGAAACAAAAAAAGAAAAAGTGTATGCCATAGAGGTATACAGGGAGCAGGGTGGCAGAAGGGAAACTGAGGTCATTGGTGATGGGAATTGTGTACTAGCGAAGGACTGGGTTTTGAAATATTGTATGACTGCCACCCAATTATGAACAACTTTGTAACTGTGTATCTCACAGTGGTTCAGTAAAAAATAATAAAATTTGTTAAGCACAAATTAAGTTTAACACAACCATAAATCCAAAAACCCCTACTTAGTTCATACTTTGTTTAAATACTATGCAAGTACTATGAATCTGAAAGTCACCTAATATTTTATAGTTTAACTTTTAAATTTTATTTAGCAAATACTTATACACAGTGTTTTTATGTATTAAGTGCTTTGCAGTTATTAATTCGATTCTAAAACTTGTAGGAAAATAGCCATAATTTGAATTCAGATCGTATAATTTGAGTTAGTTTTTTAACCACACAAATTACTCAAAAATACACAAATATAAACAAAATAAACCATCTCCCTTTTTCTTTTTTACAATAAATATTAACTTTGCATGACCTTCTTATAACTTACCTCAGGTATTTTGTGATTATTTAAGGTAATAAAAATATTTATGAAGACTATTTAAAAAGTAGTCCAGTATTCCAAACAAATAATACATACATATTATGCTGCCAATTTCTCAAGCATATTAAATTATATGGAGCTGGAGCGATAGCACAGCGGGTAGGGCGTTCGCCTTACACGCCGCCAACATGGCCGACCCGAGTTCGATTCCTCCGCCCCTCTCGGAGAGCCCGGCAAGCTACCGAGAGTATTCGATATGCCAGACACAGTAACAACAAAGTCTCCAATGGAGACGTTACTGGGCCCACTCGAGCAATATTAAATTAAAGCATCATTCTACATCTTAATTTAGGTAATGTGATTTTTAACAGTTTAGAATTACAAATCCAAGAGAATAAAACAGTCCAAAATTGTTCACTATTCTTAAGTCAAGGATGTAATTCAAATTCAAATTCAAGTATTCATATGATCATTTATCAGCTCTTTTATAAGTATACTATCTGGGACTTTTATAACATTTCACAGGTGGAAAGAGAAAATAAAAGAAAATTAAGGGTCGATTTCCCTTAGTTCATTTAGTCGATTTCCTAAAGCAATTAAAATAGAGACATACTGTTGCTAGTATGCACCTTGTCCCCCTCAATAAAGATTATTTATAGAAAAATATGACAGATTTTATTCATATTTTAATTGACATGCAATTGATATCAATAATGTATTAGCATCAATTGTACAACATATGGTTAGATAGATAGATAGATATTGATAAATGATTACCACACATTTAGATACCACAAATTCTTATATTTTACTGTGATAAGAAATAACTTTCAAGAGCTAATGTAAGAAATACAACTCAATGGGCTAATGTGTACATTACACACAGGCAGTCCAGATTCAATATTACATGGTTCCATTAGCATTTTTTATGTGTGGCTTAAAAAAAAAACTAGAAGAAACCCCTCTCAAACCCAAAACTATATGGACTCTAATGCATCCAAATGACAATACCAGCCCTTCATCCCCACCAATTCTAAGGGTTCTTGGGTCTTATATATTTTCTCAAATATGTCTATTCTCACTCCTTTATAAAAAGGTAAAGGTAAAGGTAAAGGCCCTCCCGTTCATCGATTTGCTCGAGCAGGCCCAGTAACGTCTCCATTGGAGACTTTGTTGTTACTGTGTCTGGCATATCGAATACTCTTGGTAGCTTGCCGGGCTCTCCAAGAGGGGCGGAGGACTCGAACTCGGTCAGCCATGTTGGTCACTTGTAAGGCGAACGCCCTACCTTTACTCCTTTATACAAACAGAAATATTAGATACCCACTGTTCCAGGACATCATTTCAAGACATCAGTTAAAATACATATGTGCATGAAAATATATATGCAGAAACTCGACTATCTATTGAGTTCATTGACTAAAGAAACAAAAAGAATTGAATGAAATCTAAAAATCTTGCAGTCACTAAAGAGATATAATTGGTGTAACAAAATGTAGAATTAGCCCAAACATTTCTTGTAGGAAATGTGCACTGATGAAGGAACGGGTGTTGGAACATTGTATGACTGAAACCCAATTATAAACAACTTTGCAACTGCATATCTCACAGTGGTCATAGTCACGGTCCTCCCGTTGTTCATCGATTTGCTCGAGCGGGCCCAGAAACGTCTCTATCATGAGACTTGTTGTTACTGTGTTTGGCATATCGAATACGTCACGGGTAGCTTGCCAGGCTCTGCCGTGCGGGTGAGATACTCTCGGTAGCTTGCCGGGCTCTCCGAGAGGGGCGGAGGAATCGAACTTGGGTCAGCCATGTTGGCCACTTGTAAGGCAAATGCCCTATCGCTCAATTAAAAAATAAAATAAAATTAGCCCCATCTCTAACAACATCTGATGTAAGTGAAGAATTTCTATCTTAAACCCTGGTAAACAAGCTGCTGGGAATTAATAAATGATTAGTTATATTAACCAAAACAGTAACATATTTTGTGTTTGCTTTTCCAGTTTTCCTTCAGTTGACATACAGGTCATTATTTTTAAAGCCCAAAAATTTTACAATCAATAGCTCTCAAAAATATATTTCAAATATAAACATCTTCCCTCTGAGTTTGAAAGAGATTACATTTGTGAATCCTTTTAAATAAGTGAGAAATATTAAAAAATTATAATTTTCATTATGGTGAGAAATATCAATGAACTATTACAGGCTTTCACGCTTCCAGTATTTTTCTATAATCAAGAATTATCATATTAGCCTAAGAATAATTTTCTACAATCAATACAAACACCTAAGCTTCTACTGAAATTTAACAATCAAAACTCACGTAAGCCTATACTATTATTAAAAGACTCAAAGACAAAGCTGTGTACACAAAATATTGACATCCCTCTGACCTTATTATTGCATCTATCTATCTCTCATCAAAAGGGAGACTAAGCCAAAATACTGAAACTGAAGCCAAATACAATACTCACAGAAATATATTATCATAGTGCCTTAAAAGAAATAAGAAAGCAAGCTTCATGGGTAAAAGTGTTTTTCCCCAGATCTTTTATACTACTTTACAAAGCTATGGGACTCTGGGCCAGGCTGTGGGGCAGATGAGAGCCCTCCCCATCCCAAGGGACCCAGCCTCGGCAGCCAACCTCCAATATCCAATCACCGCCACACTCCAGGCCACTTTCAGGACGCTCATGCTTGAATGAAGTCCCACAGAAACCAGATAATGCAGAGCTATGTGACCTTGAACTCTGGACTCAACTGGACCCCAGAACAGAGAACCTCTGCCTGCCTCCCCCATAAACCACACCCATAAACCACACCCTGCCTGCACCAGATAATCTCCTCAGCCACCCTCCAGAACTCAGGATGCTCCTCCCAGACAGGAGTATAAAATGAGGCTCCCAGAACCATGCAACCGGAATCTGAGCCAGGCTGTGGTGGGTGAGAGCCCTCCCCACCCCAAGGAACCCAGCCCCGCAGCCGACCTCCACTACCCAACCACCACCACGCTCCAAGCCGCTTTCCAGACCACACGACACATTATAAGATACCTCCTACCCATTTTCCACAATTACTACATTATATTTGATGAGGTTCAGACAATAGGCAACAAATCATAGAGAAAAATATATAAATATATGCCTCTCAGAAAGCCCAGCAAGCTACCAAGAGTATCCCGCTCTCAGGGGCAGAGCCTGGCAAGCTCCCTCTGAAGTATTCGATATGCCAAATACAGTAACAACAACAGGTCTCATTTCCCTGACCCTGAAAGAGCCTCCAATTGTTGGGAAAAGACAAGTAAGAAGAGGCTGCTAAAATCTCAGGACTGGGAAGAATAGAGACATTACTGGCGCCCGTTCAAGTAATTTCGAAGAGCAACAGGATGACAGTGATACAGTGATACAAAGCTATGTTCACTGATGTTTTAGAAGATATAGCACTGTAGCACTGTCCTCCAGCTGTTCATCAATTTGCTTGAGAGGGCACCAGTAACGTCTCCATTGTGAGACTTGTTACTGCTTTTGGCATATCAAATATGCCACCGGGAGCTTGCCAGGCTCTGCCATGCAGGTGGGATACTCTCGGTAGCTTGCTGAGTCCTCCGAGAGGGACAGAGGAATCGAACCCGGGTCAGCAGCATGCAAGCAAATGCCCTATTTGCTGTGCTATCACTCCAGTGACAAAGGGCTGGAGCGATAGCACAGCGGTAGGGCATTCGCCTTACAAGCGGCCAACATGGGCGATCCGAGTTCAATTCCTCCGCCCCTCTCGGAGAGCCCGGCAAGCTACCGAGAGTATTCGATATGCCAAACACAGTAACAACAAAGTCTCCAATGGAGACATTACTGGGCCCGCTCGAGCAAATCGACGATCAACGGGAGGGCCTTTTTTTACTTTTATATAAAAGATATAAATATAAAAGTGACAAAAATAATTTTAAGTCTAAATAAGAAATAGAATTAATAAGAATAAAATGTAAGTCACCATTCCCTTTTCTACAACTCCAAAAGACCTATATCATTTTACAAAAAAAAAAAATTCTAATCATGGTGGGAAGTTAAACTAAATTGACATAAAGATATTTTAGTTCTTATTCATGTGAATGTGATATTACTTATGCATTTTATTACAGTATGCTATTCCATACCCTAATGACAATATTATGATATTAATGGTGTATATACTATATCACCTTTCTACAGTATAAAACCAAAAACAGAAACTGAGAGAATATGGAAACAGACAAAGGGTTTCTTGTTTGTGAGAAACCCCTAGTTCGATCCTCAAGGCCATAGAGTCAACAAGAGTATGCTGGGTTAAACCAATTAATAAAATTTGGAAGTTAAATGGTTAGGTTCCTTTCACCAGTTTCCTCTTAAGGGTTAACAGAAAGGCTAAATCTGTTGATCAATCTAGTTTTCTCAGTTTTTCTCTTTATATCACTTTGGCAACATTTCATTTATTGTGTATACCATGTATACCATGTATCTTGAACATTATTTTCATAGTACAATCTAATTTACACTTTCTCAGTTTCTTTGGGAGTTAGTGAAATACTGAAATTACTCAATACTTTATTTTAAGTCTCTTCTCCAAATGTATAATGCTTATAACAGCCACTTAAAACTTTAGGAGTTATCTCTACTCTAGATCATACTTATTTGTAAATTCAACTGCCTTACCAGTTTATTCACTTATTTGGATCTTTCAAAGGCATCTCAGTCTCCGGATGTCCAAAACTAAACTCATCTCTCTCTTCCTCTCAAGTGTACCACCAAATATCGAGTGCACAAATTAGAAAAATATAAGTACATCTTGATACCTCCTTTTTTACCCTCATTTTCATTAGGTCCTACTAACTGTAAACACTAGATATTTCTCAATTATATCTCCACTCTACACAATTATATATAAGTGTATATCTCTGCTCTACCTTCTGACTGATTTTCCTGTATCTACTCATACTTTCTGAAATCTCCACACTATATAGTTATTCATTATGATTCTTGTTATGTCATACTCCTGCATACAAGCTCTTCTTCAATGTCTTCCTATTTATTCTTAGAATTTTTTACCAAAATTCACATAATAGCCTATAGGGTGCTTCAAATATGTACTTAAGCTCCTTTTTTCCTGATTGTCTTATTTACAAGATAACTTTTCCCCTTTCCATTTATTTTTAAGACAAATTCTGGGGTTTTTTTCTTAACTTAATCACAGTGAAATACATAGTTACAAAGTTGTTCATGATTGGGTTTCATATGTCATATGTTCCAACACCCATTTTAGTCATATAATTCCCATACCAAAGTCCCTAGTTTCCCTCTCACCTCCCCTCCTCTATGCCAGCGCTTTCTCTCTCACTCTCTCTCTTTCTCTCTCCCACCCCTCCCACTCCCTCCCTACACACATTTTGGGCATTGTGGTATGCAGTTGGACAAACTGGCAGGCTACAGAAACTAACCTGCCCACAGGGCAGAGTCTGGCAAACTCCCCGTGGCGTACCCAATATGCCAAATACCAGTAACAGTGATGGGTCTCATTCTCCTAACCCTGAAAGAGCCTTGAATATGGCACTCAGGGCTAGGACGAAGGAGACGTTACTGGGGCCTGCTCGAGGCAATCAACGAATAACAGGATGGTCGTGGTCGTGATCGTGGTATGCAGTACAGATAGGTTATCAGGTGTATCGCTTTTCTTCTTTCTCTCAGTTCCTGTCCAAAGTGATCATTTCCACCTATTATTGTCATACTGGTCCTTTCTCTATCCTAACTTCCCTTCACTCCCCACACAGGGCAAGTTTTAAACCATTGCCCAGTCCTTCAGGACCCCCATTTTCCCTGGCTTTTCCAATTTTTAAACACAGCACATCACACCTCTGTTCATTTTGATCTTTGCACATGATTTCCTGCTGCATGAACCCCTCTTCCCTTCTCTCTTATTTATTAATCACTATCATATCTCAGCTAAAATATTACCTCTGAGCAAACTTCTATAGATAATATCAGGGCATGATTATTCATTTAACAAATATTTAATAACCTACTATATATCAGTTATGGTTCTAGAAATATGGAACTCATAAAGCAAAGACACTTGCTTTCCTGGTGTTTACAATGTACCAGGAGAAGATAGTAATGAAAATTATATCAATTATTGAATATTTTAAAGGAAATATTTCTAGGGAGTAAAAAACAAAAGAACAGAGAAGTCAAAAGCAGAAAGTTTTCAAGTTCCTATTTAGTATCTCATATATAGAGGATATCCACATATTTGTTGTGTGAATGAATAACTGAATAAGAAATAAACATGTTCATGATATGAAGGAGTCAAACCTATAAAATGGGGGCCAGATAGATACTATAATAGATAAGCTGCTTGCCTTGCACACAACCAACCCACATTCAATCCCTAACATTACTTGTGATTCTTTCAAACACCACCAAGAGGAATCCCTGAGCATAGAGCCAGGAGTAAGCCCTGAGTACCATTGGGCATGGTCCCTAAACAAAACAAAAATTTTAAAAAATATTCAACTATAAAATTAGCAGAGACTAATAAGTGAGAGAAAAAAAGATGCCTTTTAAAAAGCATGCAGGATATCAGAAATATGATCTATTCAATAAATTCTGTTGAACCATTTCTGATGGCTTCATATTTACAGTTCTGGATTCTCAGGTGTAGCCACTGTATGGTCATACCCACCCACTCCCTCCACCACCTGGCTCCCAAGAGCTATATAAGTCAGTGGGTCACTCTTGTAACCATAACACACAATTAGGTCACACATACAATATTGTACGAAACACTTCCCCCAGACACCACCACACATATCCCCAAAGTCACTACTTTTCTCCACACAGTGATCTGGGGCATTTGTGGGTTTCAGAATTTTTTATTCCTCAGTTCCCTTTAGAAACAAATTCCCTCCACAGACACAGGGCTAAAAGAATTCTTGATCTCTTCTATTACCCTTTTCAGAAACTCGGGTCACTTTCCCGGAAGCCCAGTGACAACACGGGAGTCGCCTCAGAATGGGATCTGTCTCTCCGCCCCCTTCCCCTTCCTGTCAGTCTCCTACACACACTGACAGACTACCTGCAGCCCACACTCCATGGACAAGCACCCCTCTGTGGTTCTGAATGACCTTCAGGATCACAGGTCACACCAACAGCTCTGGAGATGGGGGGTTCTGGTGTTCTCCTCAAGCACCTGACTATTGGAACATTTGTATGAGCACTTTTTCTGTGAGCAGGAATGACCCAAAGATACTTCACTTCCTCAACATGCAAATGCTGGGTGTCTCCCCCCTTCCCTGCGGTGATGACAAGCTAACACTTGCACACAGACCTGCCTCCTCAGAACCTCCCATGACGCAGCCCTGTCACAGGTGCTTCTCGGCACGGGGTCCTTCCTTCTTCCCTGGGGGTCCCTTTCTGGGCCTAGGCTCCCTCTGGGGTGCGAACGTTCCGCCAAAGTCCCCGGGAAAAGCCTGGACTTCCCAGGTCCGTGTCTGTCACTCCAGGGAACGCGAGTCGAGTCCCCCCGTGACCCCTGACCCCGAGGTCACAGCCCCACTGCGCAAACACACAGGGGCGCCAGCTGCGGAGTCGGGCCTTGCCCGAGTCTCCCGTCCCCAGAGACCGGGGACGGGGGTGCAACCTCAGCGCTCCCCTGATCTCCGCCCCCACAGACCTGCTTCAGGCGCCGGCTGGCTCCGCTCCGCCATTTTTCTTGTCCCTCCGCCTTGAGCCCACGCGAAAAGAGCGGGGCAATGGGGAGCGGGCGATGGGATCCGCGGGCTGACAGCAACTCTCTCAGGGAGACGCGGCGCCACGGTTACCAGGGCAACGGCTGCCGGTTCCCGGGCGGGAGGCGCGAGGCGGGGGGCGGGCTCGCAGGGAGCGCGCGCCGAGGCCCCGCCCCCTCGGCTCGAGCCCCTCGGGCCCCGCGCCGGCCGCCGGGCTCGGCCGTTCTCCCCCGCCGCCCGGCCGCGCGTCCCGGCAACTGCGCATGCTCGGGCGCCAGCGGGGCGCCGCGACGCGTCTGCCCACCTGGCGCTCGCCTCCCGCGGCGAGGTCCCCGCGCCGAGCACGGAGCTGGGTGCGCTGGCTTTGCTCCGGTCGGTGTTCGCTTTAGGAGGCCTGAGGCCGCGTTTCTAGGTTTCCCGACGCTTCTCCCCCTGCGGTGCGGCTGGCCCCGGAGCAGGGGCCGGGCAACTGGTCTTTGGCTCAGAGACACTGCGAATCAGTGGTGCAGTGCCAGTCCCTCAGACACGCGGGGATGGTTGGACTCTTTTTGCCCCTCTGACCTCACCTGCTCCAGAAAACGTAGAGGACCTTTCGCTGGTGTGTTTCTCCCCGGATTTCGCCCAGGATTCGCTTTTCAGTCGCTCTGGAAGCGATTTCCACTAGCGTCCCAGTCCAGACTAGGAGGTGACCCATTCCTCATCAGCTCGGTGCGCCCGCGGTCCCCGGTGCATTTCTAGTCCTACCTAACACGGTGCTTGTTGCATTCTTTACTTACCTCTTCCTCGTTCGGAGGTAACAGTAAAGGATCAGGATAAGCTTGCTGTAGGAGAAACTACCTGATCTGAATTCACTGGCAAATAGGCATAAGGTAGGCAAAGTAAAGGTGGTAGAAAGAGAATGGTTGGTTGAGGCCACAAGAACAGCAATGGACAAAAAATAGCATGTGGAAAGTAAAAAGCGAAACAGGCAGGAGTGACGGGATCTGTATGAAAAATCGGATTATGGAGGGAGCTCTGATCCTGTGAGAGAAACCCATCTGCAGAACTGTGAGGAGACCAGGGACCTGGTGAGCTGCTGTTCTGGTTGCTGTGTAGAGAGTTGCCAAGAAAATGAGGTAATGCCAGTGCATAATCTCTTAGGTACACATTGCAGGATTTCATCAAATAGTAATCTGAAATGTAAATAAACACATTTGCATAGGACTACATTTTTAAATAAAATTTAATTTCTTTTGTAGTGAGACTAGACACATTTAAGGTGGAAAACAGCTATATGTGACTAATGGCTATAGGAAGGCATAGAGAGAGAAAACGTTTTCACTGCAGAAAGTACTGCTGGACAGAGTAAACTGACAAATGTAACTGGAAAAAATATCAGTACTGCACCAGGAGGATTACTCCATAACTTAGAGGCCAGCTGGGTATCCTAGAGGAAAGGGCAGTTCAGATAGAGAAGGGAGCACCAAATAAAGGATGTTTGGAGGATCCTCCCAGGAGGGGAGATGCATGTCGAAAGTAGACTATGGACTGAACATGTTTGCCACTCAATGCCTCTTTTGCAGACCACAACACCCAAAAGGAGAGAGAGAACACAGGGGATTGCCCTGCCACAGAGACAGGGGGGGTGGGGGTGGTAGGGATATTATCCATGGTGGTGGAAAATGGGCACTGGTGGAGGGATGGGTATCTGATCATTGTATAATTGAAACCAAAGCACAAAAAATTGTAAATCTACAACTGTAAAAAAAAAATAAAATAAAATAAAGGGAAAAAAATATCAGTACTTGTAGGACGAGGTTCAATTCTCCAGTATGTTAGCTTTTTTTCAGGAAACAGGTGGAAAAGGAGACTTCTTCAACCCTCTGGATCCCTCAGATTTTCTTTTCTTTGTGTGAATTGCACAGCATGGAGAGTGGGATAGAAATGCCCCCCATGTGGGCTCTACACATCTTCATTCAAAATGTTCCTAGGAGATCTACATTTTGTATTGGTCTCCTGTGGTTTCCGTGTCCGAAATTTCCACCTACCACAGAGCCAGGATGCCATCCATCAAACAAAATAATTCTAAGAATAACCCACTCTCTCTGTAAACACTATTAAAATGACACCTTCAATGTACCTGGTACTGAGTTAGATGCATGATAGAATGAGAAAAATATGTAAATTGTAACCATATTTCTCACATTCCTAACTCATTTCATGCAGCATTGAAACTTGGTGTTAATGTCATAATTCTGCACAGCATATGAAATTGAGATTTAGAAAGTTTGGGTGACACAAAGTCACATGGACAGTAGTAAAGATAGAAAAGATAGGAATATTACTAAGAAATTCATGTATGTAGTTATTTAATTTTCACATTTAAAGTCCATTGTCTTTTGACAGTTTACTAACTGTTAGGAAAAGGGGTCTTAACACACGCAGAAATCCATTTCACAATTAATTTTCCAAATCTAGCGATAAGAACAATGATACATATATACTCAGAAACCTCTAGGCACTCAGAAGAAACATACCTTTGTGTCTTGCGGAAGATCTTTGGAGAAAAATGATCTTGAAGTAAATGTTAAATGGGAATGGAAGAGAAGGAGGAGGCATGTCAGAAAGGCATAAGGTAGGGAGAAGAGGGATGAAAACACCTTTTCATCAGGTGTCTATCAAGATGGTAGGCTGGGGATAGGAGGATAGGAGAGGGAACCTGGAAACACTGGTTGAGGGAAGTTGACATTGGCAGTGGGGTTGATGCTAGAATATTACATGTGTAAAATCCAAATATGAATAACTGTAAATCATGGTGCTTTAATAAAATAAATGTTTTTTTTTAAAAAAACTTTTTTATCTGTCATTTGTATTGTTTGGAATTCTCAAAATGTTATGTCTTCCTTAATGCCTATGTTTTGTTTCTTTTCCTTGGGGGACAGGGAGAGTTGAGTTTTGATGCCTTAGTTGGAGATGCTAGGGGCTCTGACTAGCTCTGTGCTCAAGACTAACCCCTGGTAGTGCTTGGGGGACCAGATTCATTGCAAGGGTTCTAACAAAGGTTGACCACATATAAGAGAAGTGCTTTACCTTCTGTACTATCTCTCAAGACCTTCTATGGCTAATTTTTTTAACTAAAATAACATTGGTTAATAAATAGGTCTCACCATTATAAATTAACACTGAATAAACTCTTAAGTCAACAACTAAAAATCTAATTTCATCCTTCATCATACAACTAATCCCTTGTACTCAACTTTCTCATCTCTCTCCCCTTCCTTACTTATAACTACTAAGTCTTAAACCTCCACGTCTTAAGTTTATTTTCCTTTATTTAATTTGGTTTGTTAACTTTTTTTATAAAAATTAAAAATACCTATGCTGAGACTAGAAGAATTTTTTCTTTAACGGAATCAAAATATTTAAATGTAAAACGACTGAATTCAAGAACAAAAGGAAAAATATACTCATGTAAATCAACTTTTACAAACACTTGTCCTTAGCATTTTCTCTGCATAGAACACTCTCTTAATTTGTGTGTAGGGGGCTTTCAAGTAGATGCTCGGGGTTCTAGGGCTGCTTCAGGTGATTATCAGCTAACTGAATCTGAGGTTCAATTAGAGGGTCCAAGAATGTAGTGCTGCTCTAACAGTGAGGTACTGGGAATTACTGGGGCCACCACAGTGGTGCTCAGGGAAGTCCAAGACCATGTCCAGCAATGATCAGAGGACCTTGTAGTGGTGGGAATTGCACTGAGATCAGCTGAATGCAAGGCATGGCCTTAACCCCACTACTATCTCTTTGGCTCCCAAAATATTTGACTTCAGGTATCAGTCAACTGGTTTCATTTTGGTCATTCTGAATATTAAGATCATAGGAGAGTTCTGAAAATTCTATTTTGAATATGTTTCTTAGATTTTTTTACATTTTTATTTGTATTATGAACTGTATGTGAATCTTTTACAATTTTACTATTTACTTTATAGGCAAGTGTTATTGCAAAAATAAGCAAACTCATTATTTAATAATTATTACAGGTTTCTTGGTCTATAAGAAAAAACAAATTTCACTTATATTTTCCCTTCCTATCTTTCGATATTTCTTTTTCCTGTATTATTTTTTAAGTCAGAGCTTTTCTACTGCATTAAAAATAATTTATAGCTAAGATAAATTTCCTGATATTATTGAATTACTGGATATTTGAATCAAAATTTGTTTTTGTCTTGATCACTTGATCACGACATCCCATTACTCATTGATTTGCTCGAGCAGGCACCAGTAATGTCTCCATTCATCCTAGTGGCGTGCTAGTGTAGCCCAATGGCATCTGTTCATTCTAGGAGCACGAACAGCCTCAAACCAATCATTCAGGGTCTTGACAAAGAAGTCTGACCATCTCATAGGTGGACGGCCACACGATCTTTTGACGTCTCATGGAATCCAGTCGGTAATGGCTCTAGTCCAGAGGTCATCTCCAAATCTCATTACATGTCCAGCCCATCTGATTTTCGATGCCTTGGCAAATGAGACAGCATCCCTGATTCTTGATCGTCAACGGAGGTTGGAACTCCGGATTCTTTCTCTCATTTGAGTGAAGCGTGATACTCCAAGCATAGCTACCTCCACTACCTCCACAAACCAGCCAATGCCACGCTCCAGGATGCTTTCCAGACCCTTGGGCTGAGACTCATGCACGGGTGAAGCAAGCCCCACAGAGCCATGAAAGCAGAACACTGACCTTGAACTCCAGACTCAGTGAACCCAGGAGCAGAGATACTCTGCCTGCTTCCAGTAGCCCGGCAGACCTTCACTACCTCCACTACCTCCACTACCCAGCCAACGCCATGTTTTTGTCTACTGAAATAATTATCTACATTTTATCCTTTAATGTGGTGAAACAAATTGATAACTTTTCTGACACTATCAATAGGGTCATAGCATTTTTGTATTTGTTAGATAAAGTCTAATCAGTTTTACTAATTTATAGTTTGACTCAAAAATTTTATTTTATTTAAAATTTTATATTATGGGAGAAAAAGGACATCTGAACCTAGAGAATTGGGGGTTTTGTTTTTTTTTTTATGTAGGATCACAACTACGACCATCCTGTTGTTCGTCGATTGCCTCGAGCAGACCCCAGTAACGTCTCCTTCGTCCTAGCCCTGAGATTTTTTAAAAAGTGCCATATTCAAGGCTCTTTCAGGGTTAGGGGAATGAGACCCATCATTGTTACTGGTATTTGGCATATTAGGTACGCCATGGGGAGTTTGTCAGACTCTGCCGTGTGGGCAGGTTACATTCAGTAGCCTGCCAGTTTGTCCAAAGTAAGAATGAGATAATAAAATGGGTTTTATAGTCTCTGGGTCTTGGCCGTTGATGGGATTACACAGCGCCAGGGGGCCAGTTGGTGGGTGTGACCCCTGCCTACTGGAGCATGGAGGATCTGGGTGGAGGATGCTCAGCCCCAATCCAAGCAGGCTTGGAGATCTCAGCCCCTGGACCCGCATGCCTTTGTTTCTCTGCCGGTACCTTCATGCCTGTGGAGAGTGGTCTCAGCATGGTGGTGACTGGTTCTGGAGGTCTTCGGCTGCCGGAGCGCTGGTTGGGGCAGGGTGGGAAACTCAACCCGCTCCCCTCCAAGGGGCCCCAGCGAGGACAGCCAGGCCCCCAGGGCCGGAGCAGGACTCTGCGCTGTTCTCTTCCGGGAGCTGGGTTTTATAGTTTTGTAGGAGTACTGCTATTTATCCAAGCCACTGATTAGCTGATTGACTTGGGCATGAATTCCACCTTACTTTTTTTCCATTTTTTATAATTTTATTTATTGAATCACCATGAGAGCAGTTACAAAGCTTTCAGGTTTAAGTCTCATCATACAGTGAAACACCCATACCTTCCCCAGTGCCCATTCTCTATCATCAAAAACCCCAGTATACCCCCATCCCACACCCTCGCCCTATATGTGGGGCAGATGATTTCCACATTACTCTCTCTCTACTTTGATCACATTCAATATTTTGACACCATTATTTGGGATTTTATCCCAACACTCAGATCTGCTGAAAAGGCAACATTAGACAATTTGTTTTCTATTGCTGGTTAAGAATAACATATGATGTCACGTGGCTGCAGCAGTGGCTGCACAATTTTGAAATTCTGAAATTTTTACACTTAAATCTGAAGGGATTTTTGCCAAAAGCCACTGGGTTCCGAGATTTGTTTCTGAGTCTCTTGGATCATGGCTGTTGAGCAGCTTGATCAGGAGCCAGAGAGGCCGTTTGTGGGTGACAACTTGGGGTCTTGTTGGGGTGGGGAGAAAAGGACCAGCTCCACCCCATCCCGTGAGGCCCCACGTGTCTCCTGAGGGCCCAAACCTGACTGCCCAATGCCTTCTGGAGGATGGTGGCCACCGAACCTCCTAGGGGGAGCAGGCGGAGGGACAGCACCCTTTCCCCCACTGCTGTGGCCCGGCGACAGTAACCTACTGCAGGTCCGGATGCATTTCTGCCAAAAGTCACTGGGTTCCAAAATTTGTTTAGGAGTCTCTTGGATCATGGCTGTTAAGCAGTTTGATCAGGAGCCAGAGAGGCCTTTCGTGGGCAACAACTTGGGGTCTTTTTGGGGTGGGTAGGAAAGGACCGGCTCCACTCCCATCCCGTGAGGCCCCACGTGACTCATTACTCAGGGCCCAAACTGGACTGTCCAGTGGTCTCTGGAGGATGGTGGCCACCGAGCCGCCTAGGGGTGGTTTGTGGGTGTGTCTCCCTAACTTTTGGCCATTTACTTTCTTGTTAAACTTTACCCCACGATTTTGGGGTCTGGACAAGGCACAGCAGCAATTTTGGGGTATCTTGGAAGTCTGAAGGCGCCATCAGGCTGCTGATGCACTTGCCTCACAAGTACAGATTGACCTGCTGGCGGCACCATATCACCTCCCTTTTTTAGTCTAAATTTTTTAAAGGTTATTTTGAAGTTTTCTATAGTCAGTTTTTTTAAAAATATGTACCTTTGTGTTTTAATTATTAAGTTTATAACAAGAATATAACACTTTTATTATGAATTTATCCTATTTATGCATGTTTTTCTAGATCCGTATTTCCAGAAATATATCTAGCTTACTGATATTATCAAAACTACTTTATGAATTATATTCAGATGCACTTTTCTTGAAAACCCAAAATTACAAGTTCTAAATAAAAGAAACATTTTATTTTTTGAAGGAAAGGAAGAAAGAAGCAGAAGGAGAATCAGAGGAGATTGGAGATGAGATTGGAATAAACTGTAAGTGACACCAACTAGCCTGGCTCTCATTCCCTCCTTCATCCTCCCTTCACCATCGACCTCCCCGGCATGGGGGAAGTGGCCCGAAACCACCAAACATGGGCGGAGAGGGAGAGGAAGAGAAGGAGAGAGAGAGAGAGAGAGAGAGAGAGAGAGAGAGAGAGAGAGACACCCGAGCCGCCCTTTTGTATTCTATTTTTAGAATACACGTATATGGTATATGTATCACAGACATATTCGTCAATTATTGCCCTTGTCTTCTATTTAGTGGTGAAATACTTTGAAAGAAGATATTCTTGATGTATTAGTATGATACAATTTGTCATATTTCCCTTTAAAATTCTATACATGATCTTAAGAAGCTACTGAGAGTATCCCGCCCGCACAGCAGAGCGTGGCAAGCTCCCCGTGGTGTATTCAATATGTCAAAAACAGTAACAATAACAGGTCTCATTCCTCTGACTCTGAAAAATCCTCCAATATGGCAGCTTCGGGAAAGACAAGTAAGGAGAGGCTGCTAAAATCTCAGGGCTAGAATGAATGGAGACCCTCAAGCAAATTGATGAACAATGGGATGACAGTGCTACAGTGACACTAAATTGAAGGAAACTAAAAATATTTTAGAATTTGGAGCAACAGTAGAGTGGGTAAGGCATTAATTGCCTTGCATGTGGCAGACCCAGTTCAATACCTGGCATCCCATACTCCCCTCCCCTGCCCAAACACCTCCAGGAGTATTTCCTGAATGCAGAGCCAGGAGTGAACCCTGAATATTGCTGGGTGTGACCCCAAAAGTCATTCACATACACACACACACACACACACATACACACACATACACACACAGATATTTTAGAGTTTTTATGGTCAAACTTTTGGTATCCTCTTGCTCTATCTTGTAAGGCTTCTATCTGAGCCTAAAACGACTACTGAAATTTCATATATTAAGATTGAATTTCAATTGCCAAAAAGGATAAATGTCTTTTAAAAATATATTCTGTAAGTTTCATATGCAATTTTCTTTCCAGGAGCATTCATCACTGAAGAAGGAATTTTTAAAAAATGAGTTTGTCTTGTGCCTAGAGAATGAAGTGCTATATAATTGATAGGAACCCTTGAAAATGGGAATAGGGGATCCTTTGTCACAAAAGTATCTATAACTTCAATATGGCAACAGTACAGCATTAAGCTAGCTCAAGTCCTCTGAGCATTGCATAGTGTATATCTTCCTAGATCATGCCTATGAAACTAATTCTGGCCCAAGCTTCTCTGAAACAAAATGTTTTCTTTTTATTTGGAGCGATAGCACAGCGGGTAGGGTGTTCGCCTTACAAGTGGTCAACATGGCCGACCCGAGTTCGATTCCTCCGCCCCTCTCAGAGAGCCCGGCAAGCTACTGAGAGTATTCGATATGCCAGACACAGTAACAACAAAGTCTCCAATGGAGACGTTACTGGGCCCGCTCGAGCAAATCGACGATAAACGGGAGGGCCTTTACCTTTTACCTTTACCTTATTTGAGAGAAGGAAAAACACCAAATATTGGAGGATAACTATAAGTCTAAGCCTTATTATTTTCTTTTGGAGGAAGGCATGTGGTGCTAGGGGATATGCCTACCACTTATGCTGTCCCCCAAGGCTTTATTACCTTATTAAGTTATTTCATTTTTCTTATTCTTTCATAGAATTTACTACATTCCTCCTCTTTACTTCTTAAATTGAACATTTAAATAATTGGTTTGTATTCTTATTTTCTGAAAAATACACTATATATTTGTCCATGTACTTAGGTAAATATTGTTATTGCCATTTTGAAATAATAGAAATCCACATAAAGAATCTAAATAACACAGTTAAACTCAAAGAAGTAATAATTGGCAGAGTTGGGATATAAACCCAGGCAGCTTATGTCTGAATTCGATTCCTTTAACTAGTGCAGCACACTACCACTCGACATTGTGTTTAGATTTTAATTGTACTTCTTACTTGAATTGTAACTTATTTTTCTTTTCTTTTCTTAATTTTGGATAAATAGTAAATTTTAAAATAGCAAGAAAAATCATTGTAGAGAAACACACAGCTGGATGATAGAACTAGAAAGAAACAGAGAAGTAATTATTATTAAATAACATATGAAGGGCACTATAATTAGGTGGCAGCACATGAGGGGGATTTTAGAGTGACTAGTATAATTCTGTTGATTTAGTTGTAAGTCCTAGTGATATTTGCCTTATAAGAACTCATTAATTTGTCTAAAAATTTCTGCATATGCATTTTATTTTATAGGGCCATTCCTTTGCCCAGAGGTACAAACCTGACCATCCAGTGCTCAGGATCCACCATGCTAGAGGCCACCAGAGCTATACACAAGTGTTGCAAGAGCAGGGGTAGAAAGGCAAGAAAGAGGAAAGTCAGAGGTGGCCATACGCAGTGCTGGGAATTGGATCTGGAGCCTAAATATAGCAGTAATGTGCTCTAGTCATATGAACCATATCCTCATACCATAATACAAATTTTACACATTTTTGTTGTTGTTTTGCTGTCTCATGTCCAGTAGTGCTGGAGAATACTCCTAACTCTGTGCCTAGTCAGGGTCAGTACTTAGGGGACTACATGGTACCAACTATCATACTTGGACCTCCTAAATACAAAGAATGTGCTCAACCCTTTAAGCTGTCTCTCTAACATTAAAAATTTCTTTTAAAAAATTTTGGTTGTCTCCCAAGCTGTCCTTATGAGGCCTGGAACTCCTACCAGTGATTCTCACCCTGTCCTAGTGATTTAATGCAAGGGTCTAAAGATGAGATGCTACTAAGACCCTGTGGTGTCATGGATTACCTGGGCCATCCCTATGGTGTTCTAAGGTCTCTAAGCTTTACCCAGCCATGCTTGGGAATGATGTGGTCCTAGGGATTGGACTAGAGTTCACTTCATCCACAGCATGTAACTTAATCCTTGAACTCCCTCTCTGTGCCTAAAAAATTTGCTTTAAAATGATACTTATTCCATTTAAGAGCACATTCCCTTTCCAACCATTTTTCTGTGCTAATATCCTAGTGTTAAGACTGCCTATAATTATTATAATAATTGTTATAATTTTAATTGGTGTTTAATGTGTGCCAAGAACCCGAGACACATTCTTATTTCATTTCACAATAGTTCCATGAAACGGCATTTATGGCCATTTTACTGAACAGAAACAGAAAGAAGTTAAGTAAGTTGCTTGATTCAAAGCAAAGGGTCTGGTAAAATAGAATAGCGGTAATGTGTGTGACTTGCAAGCAGGTAACCTGAGTTCAATTGCCAGCACTGTATATGATTCCCTGAGCACTTCCATAATGATCCCTGAGCACAGAGCTAAGAGTAAACGCTGCACACAGCTGGGTATGGTCCAATAAACAAAAAGGAAAAAAGTCAAACTTGATTCCAAAGGTCATGCTCTTTATTAATAATTTCCATTGGCTCCCTCTCAAATCATATTGATAACATAAAGGAGACAAACATTGTATAAATGATGATGGAGACTGGAGAGGACATATGGATGACTCAGGCTTGGAACTGAGGAGACTCATTACCAAATGGAAGATATATCTCTTTACAAGTTCTTCTATATCATGGCATAGTCTTCTTATTAAGAATATGATTGGCGATCTCAGCGCATCAACAGCCTTGATCCAGAGGCACAGCAGTGAATCCCGGAAGATAGCAGCTCACCGGAGATCTCTACAGACCTCATGGTGAGCCGATTTCACCAGAGTACCTACATGGAGTGGGTGTCCCAGTTCTGCCTGCTCCAGATGAAACCCCAGTGGTCACAAGCTTCCAGAAGAAAACCCAGGGACGGACTCCAGGCCACATGGAAACAGCAGAGATGGACTGGCCCTTCCCATCTTCCCACCCATTTGGGGTCCTGGCTGTCATGTCCATGAACTGCCTCCAGGTGCCATCTCAGTGCATCAACATCCTTGATCCAGAGACTACCTAAATGAATCTCAAAATGGATTAGCTCCCTACAGAGGTGTCTCTGGACCCCAACCACTTACAATTTTTGAATTCCAGAAGTGTGGACTCTCTGACATTCATAATAAGCAACAAAAAGTAAATTATCTAGCATCTGCCTCTGGAAGACCAACTTGAATTGTAGTGGGAAAATTCAAAATAATGGTGGTGGGAAGGTATAATGGTGGTGTGATTGGTGTTGAAATATTGAATGTAATCAATGTCAACAAGCTTATGAAAATAAAATTAAAAAAATAAAAAGAATATTATTGGCATTGACATCACTCTGAGTTGTAGACAGAAAGAACCATTAACAATTAATTTAATGAATATTAAATATACACATGACTCAGAAGAGCATCAAATATTTCTTAACATTGGAAAGGGCAATTGTTCTGAAAGGAGCCAGGTAAATATAGGGTAATTGAAAGGAAAGACTGACTTTGGTGGATATGAGTTACCTCTAAGAAAAACAAATGTCATCCCCATCGCCTTGGTGAGATATGATTTCTTGAATTAAGTAGTGAGGAACTAAAGTAATACATTTGTCTTAGAATAAGCAATAACCAAGGAGACTAAGAAGTAAGAGAAAGCTATCCTATACCATATCATTAGACAGACAGACAGACAGACAGATAGATAGAGAAGCTCAGAGACACAAATTATTCTTTCTTCAGAAATAGCCCGGGGGTCAATCTGTACCTGCGGGGCGAGTGCATCAGCATTCTGATGGTACCTTCAGGCTTCCTGACACCCCAAAATTGCTGCCATGCCTTTGGCCAGACCCCAATAATTTGGGACCAAGTTTACCAAGAAATTAAACAGCCAAAAGTCAGGTATGTGAGAGTCATGCACACAAAACACCTCTGGCTCAACTATACAAGCTCATTTATTGGCCTTGTTTCAGAGACCCATAGATAAAACTTGAAAGAGATCAAAAGCTACAGTTAGCTTCTGACCCGTGCATGGATGAACAGATTAGTATAAATCAGAGGGGGGCGAGTTGACCTGGTGGCCCACCCAAACAGAACTTCCAGCAGCCACTTGCTTCCACAATCCAAAACTGTTGCCATAACCCCAGCCTGACGACCGTCTCAGGACGGACTTCAGCAAGATATAATCTGTTGAAAATTCTGGTATATGGGTTTTGTGACTAAAATCTCCAGGCTTTCTCCGAGCTGGGGTGGGCTACCTCAGCGCACTTCTGAATAGTTACAGAAGCACTAGTAGTCACCCCCATCAACCAAATCCAGTGCAACTCTGTAAGCTCTACTACAGGCCTTGCTTCAGAGACCCATAAATAAATCTCTAAAGAGGTAAAAGGCTGCAGATAAACTTGGACCCACGCATGGTTGAGCAGACTGGGGTAAAACAAGGGTTGGGGGGCGGGTTGGCCTTTGCCCTATATGATCTCCGGGCAGCTAGGGAGGGCCTGAGAGGGCTCTCCCTCTCGCTTGGGTTACTCCCACACCTGGGGTGGTCTATGTCAAGGGTCGATGAAGAAGGAAATGAGGGTCACGCCA
The DNA here is from genome assembly GCF_029834395.1 of Sorex fumeus. Lineage (NCBI taxonomy): Eukaryota > Metazoa > Chordata > Mammalia > Eulipotyphla > Soricidae > Sorex > Sorex fumeus. The sequence goes on along the minus strand of NW_026606102.1, from coordinate 16,967,736 downwards.
GTTGATTGATCAGTTGCCATTTATTCCATTCTACCCACACACATGTTCCAGTTTCTCTGAGCCCCCCATTCTAGTCTCACACTGCCCCTCATTCCTTCTCCTCCTGTCTCTCCTGCTCATCTCTCCATACTCCATCTCACAGCCTGGTCTCTCTCCACATGCCTGATCCTTATTCTTCTTCTATATTCTTCTCCTTCTGTCCCCCTTGCTAGTCTCTCTTCCCTCCATCTTGCTGCCCTGCTCTCTCGTATCTCTCTCCAACTCTCTCAGCTTTCTCCAACTCCCCAGCACTGGGGGTAAACACTATACCCAGTCTGGTAGCAAAATCAACATAAGAAAGCCCTTCCTGACAGCCCATCATGCTCAAGGACAGAAACACCACTTAGGGGTGTTCCTCTTCTCCTTAGTCCAATAACTTAATTAACATCTTAATTAACATTTTAATTAACATCTTAATTCTACTTCTTAATATTAGTTATTTTGTATGGACACAGTAAGAGGTAGATTGAGCTTGTAGGGTGGCTCTCCTGGGAACATATCACCACAGGCTCAAACTACAGTGCTCAGGCCAGATTAATCATTCCTAACCCTAGCAGAGTTTGAATTATTATTTTTTGGATCATGACAGAATTTTTCCATGACCATGCTCTTAACTTATAGTTAAGTATTATGGCGCTTTGGCCAGGCCCATTTCGATGCCAGGGTAACACATAGCTCACCCCTTACCCTGGGTCCATCCAGTCCCTTGTCGGGACCCTGCTTTTGAGGTGCTAGAAAGTAAGGGAAACTGAGGTTTAAGTCCAGAGAACTGATATCCAGGAGGAAAATATCATTAAGAGTCAATTAACTCCCAAGTTATGACAGCATAGCACTATCTGTCTTCTTGTGTCCATACGAAAAGGACAATGCTCTGAATTGACTATGCAAAGGACTTAAGGAGAAGAGAAAACCAATATTTACAAGTCAACAGAGCACAAAGAAAAGAGGTTACAAATAAACACAGAGGAATGGGAGCACTGTGATGGGAGTAACCTAATAAACCTAAGCTCCCTGTGGCAAGGCAGAAAGGACAAACCAATGTTATCCTATAGCCCACCCAAGCAGAGCCCCCGGCAGCCATTTGCTTCCACAATCCAAAATCACTGCCATAGCCCTAGCCTAATTCCACTGTCTCAGGAGGAACCTCACCAAGATATAGTCTGTTGAAAAGTTTGGTACGCGGGTTTTGTGACTGAAATCTTCAGGCTTTCTTGGGGTCAGGATGAGCTATCTTCCCCTACCTTCCTGTAATTCTGGAAGCCTTGGCAGTCACATCCAAACCCCAAATCTGCGACCCAATTGAAAAGATACTATAGCCTTACTGTCCGGATAAAAATGCCAAATGCCCTGAACAAATACCATGACCTCTTAGCGCCTTATTGCAAACCAAAATGCAAAAAAGAAATAGGATAGAGAGAGCAAGAAGAAAAGTGCCTCCCATAGAGGGAGGCTGGGGGTAGTGGGTGAGGGGTTGGGGGATGATTGATGGTGGGGAAACAGGGGACATTGGTGGTAGAAGGTGTGTACTTGTGGAGGGATGGGTGCTGGAACATTGTATGACTGAAATCCAATTATGAACAGCTTTGTAATGGTGTTACAGATATCTATCTCACAGATATCCAATTAAAAATTTTAAAGAGTAATGTGGAGTTCATGCCTAGCTCAATCAGCTTAATCAATGGCTGAATAAATGGCAGTACTCCTAGATTAAGAAAGAAAGAAAGAAAGAAAGAAAGAAAGAAAGAAAGAAAGAAAGAGAAAAAAACTAAACGGGACATAGAATTTCCCCACCCACCCAAAAAAAATAAGAATTATGAACACTTCCTGAAGGATTTTGAAATGAAAAAATTGAAGAGGAAAGGTCAGGGAAGTTGAATTAGGAGAGAGGCCTTAAGATGAAAGTTCTACATAGTCCACCTTCTTTTTTGAAGGCCCACTTCTAAAAACCTCACATTTTAATAATATGGACTGAATATGAATGGGCTCCAATTCCTGTTTCTCCCACTCCTTGAAGAAAACTATCTTTATTAAAGGAAAACAAAACTTGTATATATAGCTCTTTATTAGAATAAGATTAGGAAGTTTAGGAAGATAAGATTAGGAAGAAGCTTCATACATAACACCCCTAGAATCTAGGGACACCTGTAAAGAAAGGACTCGATGATGCATTGCAGGCACCAGCAACTTCTGCTTCCTAGCCATGAGATTTTTAAAAGAGCCACACTCAATGCTCTTTCAGGGCTAGGAGAATGAGACCTATCATTGTTACTGGTATTTGGCATATTGAGTATGACACGGGAAGTTTGTCAGACTCTGCCTTGCAGGCAGGATACTTTCAGTAGCCTGCTGGGTTCTCCAAAGTAAAAAAGATAATAAGATGTCGCGTGGACGCAAATATGGCCGCGCACCTCCGGGAGCTGGCTCCCACAGTCTCTGGGTCCAGGCCACCGACAGGACCACCTGGTGCCAGCAGCAGCTGGTGGGCACAATGCCTACCCACTGGAAGATGGGGGATCTGGGTGGAGAAGGCCCAATCCCGGCCTGAGCAGGCCTAGAGATCCCAGCCCCGGGACCCACATGCCCGGTCCCCTCCGCTGGCCCCCCCAAGCATGAGGCCCGTCCAGACACGTGGAGAGCTGCCCTCACGTGGAGAGCAGCCCCAGCACGGCCGCGGCTGACCCCTGAGTTCCTCAGCTGCCAGGGCTCTGCTCAGGACGGGGAGGGAAACTCAATCCACCCCCACCCCCTCCAAGAGGCCCCCGCTAGGACAGACAGGCGCGAGGACAGGAGACTATATAGATCAATTGAGTCCTCCTCTTTTTTCCATCACAAATAATGCTGCATTGTCCACACTTATACATAAACCTTTGATTATCATATCTGATCATTTCCTTAGTTTGTATTTCTAAATATAAGGAGATAGGGTTTCAGGGTTTGTGAAAGATAAGAATAAATTATCCTCCCAAAGATTTCATCCTTTTATACTCCTAATGGCAGATTATACAAGTTCCAGTCACATGATACCCTTGCCAACATTCTGGCCGTGATATCTATGGGAGAAACTTGTTTTACCCAATTAGTCAGAACACATGAACTAGTAGAACTTAACCATCTGCTTAGAAGAAATTCGAGAAGTTTGATTTAAATGTGAAAAAGCGAGTTGAACTTGTCACAGATGGGCACATGCCGGGGGGTGGGGAGAGGAAGATTGTTTCAACACTTTATTTCCCTCAGGAGAGAAGGGTTGTGCACTCCAGGATTCATGTCTCTTTCCGAGTTGTGTGGTTGAACTAGATGTGTGTAGTTCTCTGTGGTTTAATGAAGGATCACATCACAGTCTCCAATTTCTTCAAGTTCATGGCATTAACTGGTATCTATTTATGAGATATTTTGAAGAAGACAGCATTGGATATCAAAATCTAGTTCATTTTAGTCACATCAGATGACTTGATGGTAAAATGATTAAAATACAAAAATAAAATACTTGGGATAATGAGCTATAAAATGCCCTATGTGTGAGGTCCCCCAATATTAGATTAGACTTTCTAATTGGTGTGACAAATAACTAAACACTAAATTTGGAACTGTAGAAACAAAATATGGCTGTTGTTGACTTGTTCAATAAAAGAAGACATTGAAATTAAACCCAAGGTCTGGCATCTCATTTTACATTACTCAAAAGGATAATTAAATTGAGAATTGTAGAGTTAACATAGCTCAACTTATCCTGGTGAGTAGCCCATGTAGTTTAAATGCTGTGTGTTTCAGAAGAGATTCATAGTTTATGTTGTTATGAGTTGAAATTTCTAGAAGTGAAGTTGGAGAGCAAAAATTAATATAGATCCAAATTAATAATAATATTTCTTCCTTCTAATTTTAGAAAAAATATTTACACAAAGATTAACTTATGCCTGAAAAAATAACAATATTCCTGAAATATTTTATTCAAGTATATAAATCCCAGAAAAATATTAAAAGTTGTGATTATATAATGGAACTATAAACTTTTTCCCAATGAAAAGTGCAAAAAGAATGTTCAATATTACAACTGGTTATATACTAGAATTAGAATTGAGATGCTCTATACACACACCATTTCTTTTCTCCCTCCTTCCCTCCCTCCCTTCCTTTTGCTCTCCCTCTCTCTTTTTCTTCTTTTTTCTTTCTCTTTCTCCTTCCTTCCTTCCTTCCTTCCTTCCTTCCTTCCTTCCTCCCTCCCTCCCTCCCTCCCTCCCTCCCTCCCTCCCTTCCTTCCTTCCTTCCTTCCTTCCTTCCTTCTTTCCTTGTTTTTGGTCCACAACTGGCTGTGCTCAGAGCTTACTCCTGGCTCTATACTTAAGGATCACTCCTGGTAGTTTCAGGGAACCATATTTACTATTTTGGTACAGGGGATTGAACCTGGGTTGGGGGCAGTGTGTTAGGCAAGTAATTGCCCTACCCACTTTCTGGCCCTAACAAAACCGTTTTTAAAAATAATTCAGTCTCATAAAACATATCCTCACTGAATTGATCAAAATAGATCATTGTCTGATAAACTGGCCTAAAACTGTCTGTCTCTTCTAATTCATAAATAAATTAATTTCCCAAAACATTTATGCTACAGCTTGACATATCTTGGTTGTGTATTTTTGAGCAATCTAAAAGTTTCACTTCCCGTGGGGGCCAGAGCAATAGTACAGAGGGTAGGCGATTTTCTTTGTACAGGGTCAACCCGGGTTTGATCTCCAGCACTCTGTATAGTCCCCAGAAACCACCAGGACTGGTCCCTGAGCTCAGAGCCAGGATTAAACCCTGAGCACGGTAGGGTATGGCCTCCCCCAAAACAAATAAGCTATAAAGGTTTTACTTTTCATATTTGTATATATATTAATCTATATTTGTATTTATATTAAAATTTTCATATTTCCATTATGTATTATGCAGTAAAGGTATAATACATATGCCTCGGATAGGCACAACTATGTAGAGTGTTAAGTCTAGGTACAAATCTTGCCACATCACCCTTTAATATCCAGCATAACTTGTCTAGGTCTGTCTTTTCTGTGTCACTGCATACATTTCCTATAACTCACTATGCTCTAGCTACCCAGGTTCTCTGTGTTTCCTCAACTTCCTCGTGCATATTTCCCCTTCACAAATATCAATATTTCCTCTGCTTGAACTATTCTTCCCTTATATTTTTACATCACTTACTCTCACTTATTTCTGGTCTACTATCAAATGTTACTGCAAAGGCTCTCCCTGACCACTCAATCCAAAGAGCTCTCACCTTCAGTCACTTGCTTTTACATTATTCCACTTTCTGTCTTACAATCACAGTCATGGTCACAGTCGTCCCGTTGTTCATCGATTTGCTCAAGGGGGCCCAGTAACATCTCCATCGTGAGACTCGTTGTTACTGTGTTTGGCATATTGAATATGTCACGGGTAGCTTTCCAGGCTTTGCCATGCAGGCGAGATACTCTCAGTAGCTTGCCGGGCTCTCCGAGAGGGGCAGAGGGATCGAACTCGGGTTGGCAGTGTTGGCTGCGTGTAAGGCAAACGCCCTACCCACTGTGCTATCGAAAACAATAAATTCTATTTGTCAACTATTTATTGTCTTCCCAATTGTAAACTGTGAGAATAGGAATTATATCTACTATGTCCTATAGTATCACAGCTCTGGCAGCTTCTGAAACATAATAGATAATTCCCAATAAATATTTTAGGAGTCTTCTCAAACAATGCTCAGAAGTATACAGCCCCCACTGGCGATTCTTAGCCAACTGGACTGGTGGCTCGATGCAAAGGCCCTAGAATAGTGTGCTGCTCAGGCATGTGGTACCAATAATATCCAGGCCAAGTAAGGGGTGTGGGTAATTTCTTGGAGCACACATAGTGACGTTCAGGGACCATATAGTTCTAGGAATCAAAATGATCTAAATGGAATCTAACTACTAGACTGTCTCCCAGCCCTTCTAATAACTATTTTAAATGAATTAATGTACAAAATCTATTACACTTCTATGTGCATGTGTTAGGAATGTGTGCCTAACTTACAGTTGAAATAGAGTCTGTGTTTGCTTTGGCAGCACATATACTGAAACAATCTGATCAACTGAGAGTTCCTAAAGGAAAGTAAAATATGAATTGAACTTGATCGAGAAGTGAGGAAGAAAGAATGGATCCTAGGTAAATGAAGCAACATGAAATGTGAAGAGCAGAGGGTTAAAGAGAACACTGCTTTAATACTCAATAAGATGCAAGCAGTCTTAGTTAACTCAACAATAAAGTGAATAGGAGATGTCTTCTGAATGGTTAGAATCAATTACAGTCTCTGATGTCATATAAATGATCCAAGCTCCAAAGATGCCAAAGCATCCTCTTTCTAAATGATAAAAATGAATTTTCCTTCCAATAAAATTTCCAGTGATAAGGAATTAAAAAAAAACCTTATGAACAGGGTGATCACATGCTATATTTGTCAGTTTGACCCCCCTCACCCTGTGTACATGCCAATCCAGCACTGTCACTGTAGACCTGGTGTGCCTCTTGCACCACCACACATAAGCACCACCAGGAGTACTCTATTCAAAAATAAAATAACAAAAGCATTTATTAGGAGACAACTTCTTCAAAATTCTCTGTGTTCCCTATATTCCTTCTTTCTAAAATCTGGGAGAGATCCAAACTAGTTACTATTCAAGACATCTGACAAGACTCATAATTATGTATCAGTTTCTGATGAGATTAGAGATAGATCAAGTATAATAAGTTTATCGCATAAAACTTTATATAATAATATGCATTAATTTCTGTTGCTACTATATGTGTTTTGGCAGATGTTTTTCATTGCAATTTCCTTCCACGCCTACCTCATAGAAAATTGCAAAAGATACAATTTCACATACGTATTTTCCACTGCTTTTACAATAGCCAGTTTAAGAGACACAATTCCTCTGAATTGAGAGAGGGAAAGAGTATGTGTGGCTTTTCATCAGGTAATATAGTCCCCACACACAAAAAAAAATTTTTATAGCCCCAAGGAGTTTATAATCTGAAAGCAAGAGTAGGCATGCTTTGGAGCACTGAAAAACAATACCCACACAATACAGGCAGATGGAGTGGCATATGGCCACCACAGCTGGAATGCTTTGTAAATGATCCCTAAACCATCACTGTTGTGGGTGTTTTTTCCTTCTAACACTTCCTTGATTCAAAGTTGAGAATACTTCTCTTACCAGAAAATTCTAAAAAGTCAAGGAAGATGTTTGGAGTAATATTGAGTATAGATCATATTCTTAAAAGTGTGAGGACCTTACTGGTAAAAAAAATAAACTATTTTAAACATTACCATCCATGTCCCATGGTAACATTCTGTATATGTAACGTCTGGGTAAATATAACCCATTGCATTTTCCTCATAAAATGTCACTAGCCAATGCTTCAATAAAGATCTAAGTCATATGTCTTCGGGGGGCGGGGGGGGGAATAGAAAAGATTTCGGGAATTAATTCACTTGGCTTATGTTTATCAGTTATTCAGATACAAGTACTATTATCACAGCATACGGCCTATATTGTTGCTAGGTGATGGGAAGAGCATTGGAGCCAAAATAGATAAAATCTCCACGTTTCTCAAAAGCAAAATGGGGGTAATTAATTTTATATATTTTACTGGTCTGTTTTACAAATTAAATCAAATAGAAGATACGTAGATAATTTTTAACCCAGGAAGCACTGTACAAACATTAGAGCTTATGAAAAACGTATTTTTTCAATATTCTTCTAAATTTACATAAAAGCTCTTCAAATGATCCAACATTTTTTGTTTTTATTTTATTAAGAATAGATTGATTCATGGACAGTCCTTCAAAAACTAGAAATTGAGCTTCTATATGACCCCACAATACCACTTCTGGGAATATATCCTGAGGATGCAAAAAAGCACAGTAGAAATGACATCTGTACCTATATGTTCATTGCAGCACTGTTCACAATAGCCAAAATCTGGGAAATAACCCAAGTGCCCTAGAACAGATGACTGGTTAAAGAAACTTTGGTACATCTACACAATGGAATACTATGCAACTGTTAGGAGAGATGAAGTCATGAACTTTGCTTATAAATGGATAGATATGGATAGTATTATGCTAAGTGAAAGGAGTCAGAAATAGAGGGACAGACGAGAAGAACTGCACTCATTTGTGAAGTATGTAGCACTGTAGCACTGTCTCCCATTGTTCATCGATTTGCTCAAGCGGACCCAGTAACGTCTCCATTGTGAGACTTGTTGTTACTGTTTGGCATATCGAATACGTCACGGGTAGCTTGCCAGGCTTTGCTGTGTGGGCAAGATACTCTCAGTAGCTTGTCCGGCTCTTCGAGAGGAGCAGAGGAATCGAACCCGGGTCTCCCAGGTTGGCCGCGTGTAAGGCAAAGCCCTACCCGCTGTGCTATCACTAAAACAACATAACATGAGGCTGACACCTGAGGATAGTAGATACATGGGACTGGAAGACTGCTCCAATAGCCAGAAGCCTGCCTCATGAGCAAAGGGGAGAAGGCAGCTGGAATAGAGAAGGGATCACTAAGAAAAAGAGGGCGGGAAGAATCGGTCGGGATGGGAGGTGTGTGCCGAAAGTAGATAAAGGACCAAACATGATAGCCTCTCAGTGTCTGTATTGCAAACCATAATGTCCAAAAGTAGAGAGAGAGAGAGAGAGTATGGGGAATATTGTCTGCCATTGAGGCAGAAAGAGGGTGGGATGGAGGGGAGATACTGAGGATATTGGTGGTGGGGAATGTGCTCTGGTGGAGGGAAGGTTTTGATCATTCTGTGATTGTAAGCCTAACATGAAAGCTTGTAACTATCTCACATTGATTCAATAAGAATAAAAAATAAAATAGATTGATTCATGAGGTTTTGATTTGCAGAAATATTGAGAAGACAGTATTAAGAATTCTAACATATCATTTACTTTTTCCCCTTTTATTACCATCTGATGTTAACATGGTCCATTTGCTTAAATTTAATAAAACAATATTTAGACACTATTCTAACCAAAGTTCATAGTTCACTCACATTTTCGCAGTTTTACCTAAAGTCCACTTTCTCTTCTAAAGCATATGCAGAGTACCACATTACAGTTAGTCGTGTTAGGCTACACTTAGCCTTGTCATTCTCTCAGACTCTCCTTGTTATTCTTATCTTGACAATTTAGAATAATATTACTCAAAATTTTTTTTATGATGCCCCCCCCCTCATGCAATTTGTCTGGTGGTTGTCTCATTTTAGACGTAGCTAGAGTATGGAGGAGGATTACAAACTATGTGTTTGCACAAATATGTGTTTGCATCATATCAAGTATGGTTATGACATTACTCTGACCCGGATCACCTGGATGTCGTAGATGTTTTTTATCATTTTTCTTCTGTAAAATTACTTTTCCATATCAATATGCTTTGTATTCTTTGAGGGAAGTCACTGCATGCAACCCATTTTTTTTAGGAGTGCAGTGTTGTGTTTGTAGTAAAGGTAAAGGTAAAGGCCCTCCCGTTGATCGTTGATTTGCTCGAGCGGGCCCAGTAACATCTCCATTGGAGACTTTGTTGTTACTGTGTCTGGCATATCGAATACTCTCGGTAGCTTGCCGGTGTTTGTAGTATTGGAACAAAAAGATATTTATTATATCTATATTTATATTATATTTAGTAAAATATCTTTTAGTATTGGAACTATAAGATATTTCTGTAAATCTAATATGAGGTTTGGACAAATAGCATAATGACTTAGAGTACCTGCCTTGCAAGCATGTGGTCATGAATTCAAATTCCCAATGTCTCATGTATGCAAATAACCATTAATTATTCTAAGCTTGATATTGACAACTCTTCTGTTTGAACCTGGAACCTCTGCTGTCTGTGACCCCCTGCGTGGCAAGCCATTTCCATTCCTGTTTGCACTAAAACTCAAGTGTGTGTAAGCATCATAAAAAGGGGTGTGACCCCTGGCCAATATCACAATTGAAAAGATATGCAAGCACCATGGCCAGGAAGTATGACCCATAAGAAGTACATATATGAGCACTGCAGCAAACCCTGATGAGAATCAAAGCCATAACTTCTGTGCCTCAACTAAGAATTTGATGCCTGTTGAACACCTGTGCAGGCACCACAGTCAATAGAAGGATCACAAACCTTGGTGAGCACCACTGGAAAGTTGTGAAGACCCAGGCCTGACATGTAACCTCAAGTAAGCACCACAATCAGCACAGCAAGACATGTGTACAACTCTGGGTCATTGCCACACCAATAAGAAGAGTGATGGGAAGAAATAAAAATCAAAAATCTAGCATTAATTGCCATTTTAAGAAGAAAAACTAAAGTAATAGTAGGTATTTTCCTCTTGTTTTAAAACCATAGTTACCATTTTTCTCTCAAGATAACTGCTACCTAAAATTTTTCACTTAGATTTGCTATTGACAACTTGAAAGGAAATGCTTTTTTTATATATAGTCTAGGTTCATTTGTTTGTTTGCCTTAATTCTACTTTCTTATCTGTCCTTTCTTTATAAGGAGAATGCGGCATTCATTTCCTCTTTTAGACTTTTCCTCCACGCTACTTCAAATATGCTGTCTGTATAATTTTCTGAGATAAAAAAAAATAGAATCCAAGCTTCCTTCTGAGGAAATATTACCTTTGAAGTTCAGGGAGGCATCAGAATCAAAGGAAAAATCTACAATTTACTTTCTTACAAAAAATTCTGAGAAGATAAAACTAACAAGTTACAAAAAGAAAAATGTGTTTCAAACTGATAATAAAGATGCTCGTAATGAGTATAAATAAAGGCAGCATAAGAAAGTTATGAGTAAAAGTTGCTTGGTTTACAAAAATTACATTTCCTTAAAACTTAGCAGTATGGGGCAAAGTATCCACATCTCAAATTTCTGATTCAACCTTTCGTAGAAAAACTTTAGTTATTAACACTAGTCTATGTAGCAGAACATAAAATAGAAAATACAGTAAACAAAACAAATACAGTGAATTTTGATATAAGGAATTTTGATTTAATTATGTCCTTGCTGCGTAGTTTTTAAAAGATAAAAAGTTCTGGAGAGATAGTACAGGAGGAAAGGCCTTGCATATGGCCAACCCCAGTTGGATCCCTTATGTCACAGTGGTCCCCAGAGCACAACCAGGAGTGATCCTAAATAGAGAGCAAGATGAAGCCCTGAGCACCACCCAGGGTGGCCCAAAACAAAACAAAACTAAACTAAACTATCTTAGGTTGGTAACTATTTTTGCTTCTCCCCCTTCTCCTTCTTTCTGTTCATGTTTTCACTGGGATGTTAGGGAAGAGGGACACCTACTTGAGGTGCTTCCACGAATGTTTGCCAGGGGGTGCTGTGGTGCTCACACTTGTGCTTGCCAGTGGTCACACTTCCTAGACACAATGTTTCTGCATCTTTTTCACTGTATCACTGTCACTGTCACCCCGTTGATCATCAAATTACTCGAGCAGGCACCAGAAATGTCTCTATTTCTCCCAGCCCAGAGATTTTAGCAGCCTCTTCTTACTTGTCTTTTCCCAGCGTTCTTTCAGGGTCAGGGGAATGAGACCTGTTGTTGTTACTGTATTTGGCATATCTAATATGCCACGAGGAGATTGCCAGGCTCTGCCTGTGAGAGCGGGATACTCTGGGCTCTCCGAGAGGCGTATATTTTTCTCTATGATTTGTTGCTTACTGTCTGAACCCCATCAGATATGGTGTAGTCATTGTGGAAAATGGGTAGGAAGTGTCTTATTATGTGTTGGGGTAAGAGCCCTCCCCACCCCAAGGAACCCAACTCCAGTAAGCCGACCTCAACTAACCAACTACCACGCCGCACTCCAGGTTACTTTCTGGATGCTCAGGCCAAGCCTCATGCTTGAATGAAGTCCCACAGAACCCAGATAATGTGGAACTTTGTGACCTTGGACTCTGGACTTAACGGGACCCGGAACAGAGATCCTTTGCCTGCTTCCCCCAGTCTCTGGTGACTCAGGAATTACACCCATAGGCCACACCCTGCCAGCACCAGATAATCTCATCAGCCACCCTCCAGAACTCACAGCTGCTCCTCCCAGAAGAAAGTATAAAATGAGGCTCCCAGAACCATGCCACCGGACTCTGCACCAGGCTGTGGGGCAGGTGAGAGCCCTCTCCACCCAAAGGAACCCAGCCCCGGCAGCCAACCTGCACTACCCAACCACCACCATGCTCCAGGCCGCATTCCGGAGTGTATTTTGTATTTCCTTCAAACATAGGAACTGCATCTTTTTAGTTCCTGTATTTGCAAGCAGTCATACTCTGCTTTTTTTTTTTGTTACAGTGTTTGCACTCACTTGATTGCAGTATAGCCAGAAATCCTCTTACAATTTACCACTTACATTTTCCAATATATGTAAGTGAAATCTTACATATGGAAATCATTACATTTTTCAATTTCCTTGATATGAATGGGTCTATTCAGGTATCCCAAGTCTTGTTGGTTCAATCTTGGAAGATTAAAGGAATCCAGGAATTTTCCATTTCTTCTAGGTTCTGTTGTTTTGTGGCATACAGACTCTCAAAGTAGTCTCTGATCATCTTTTGAATTTCATTATTTTCTGTTGTGATATCTCCTTTTTCATTTCTGATTCTCTCTCTCTCTTTCTTTGTAAGTCTTGCTAGTGGTCTATCAATCTTGTTTATTTTCTCAAAGAACCAGCTCTTGGTTTCATTGATCTTTCGAATTGTTTTTTGGGTTTCCATGTCGTTAATTTCTGCTCTAAGTTTTATTACTTCTTTCCTTCGGCCAGATTTGGGTTCTTTTTGTTGATCTTTTTCTAAGATCTTGAGCTGTGAGGTCAGGTTATCTATGTAGGCTCATTCTCCCTTCCTTGGGAATACTTGCAAAGCAATAAATTTTCCTCTTTACATGGCTGCCCCCCTTGCCTGGCTGTCCTCGCCGGGGCCCCTTGGAGGGGAGCAGGTTGAGCTTTCCTCCGACCAGGGCTCCAGCAGCCGAAGACCTCCAGGACCAGCCACCACCATGCTGAGACCACTTTCCGCACACCTGAAGGTACTGGCAGAGGAACAAAGGCAAGCGGATCCTGAGGTCGAGATCTCTAAGCCTACTCGGATCAGGGCTGAGCATCCTCCACTTAGATCCTCCGAATTCCAGTAGGCGGGGGTCACACCCATCAACTGGCCCCCTGACGCCGTGTAATCCCATCAACAGCCAAGACTCAGAGACTATAAAAACCAGCTCCAGGAACCTTATTATGACATCTTATCTCATTCCTACTTTGGACAAACTGGCAGGCTACCAAATGTAACCTGCCCACACGGCAGAGTCTGGCAAACTCCCTGTGGCGTACCCAATATGCCAAATACCAGTAACAATGATGGGTCTCATTCTCCTAAAGAGCCTTGAATATAGCACTTTTTAAAAAATCTCAGGGCTAGGATGAAGGAGACGTTACTGGGGCCTGCTCGAGGCAATCGACGAATGACAGGATGGTCGTGATTTGTGACATGGCTTTAGCTGCATCCTATAGGTTCTGGTAGCTAGTGTCTTTATTCTCATTTGTTTCCATGTATCTTCCTGATTCTATTAAGGTATGTTCTGTGGCCTAGCACGTGATCTATTTTGGAAAATGTTCCATGTGCACTAGAAAAGAATGTGTATTCTTTCTTTTGGGGATGTAAAGCCCTGTTTAGTTCTATTAGCCCTCTCTCTTCTATTTCTTCCTTCAAAGCCAATGTTTCCTTGCTGAGTTTTGTTCTTTTTGATCTATATAGTAGTGATAAGGCGATGTTGAAGTCTCCGACTACATTGCGTTGCTAGCAATGTCCTCCTTAAAATATGTTAGCAGTTGTTTTAAGTATTTAGCTGGTCCTTCATTAGGTGTGTATACATTTAAGAGTGTGATTTCTTCCTGTTGTACGTATCCCTTGATAAATAGAAAATGGCTTTTGCTGTCCCTTCTAATCTTTTTCAACCTGAAATCTATGTTGTCAGATACTAGTATGGCCAACCCAGCTTTTTTGCGGAAGCTGTTTGCTTGCAGGATTGTTTTCCATCCTTTAACTTTGAGTCTTTGTTTGCTCTGACTGTTCAGATGAGTTTCTTCTATGTCTGTCCCTCTCTTTCTGATTCATTTCACTTAGCATGATACTTTCCATGTCTATCCATTTATAAGAAAAGTTCATGATTTCATCTCTCCTGACAGCTGCATCATATTTCATTGTGTAGATGTACCAAAGTTTCTTTAACCATTCATATGTTCTAGGGCACTTGGGTTGTTTCCAGATTTTGGCTATTGTGAACAGTGCTGCAATGAACATATAGGTACAGATGTCATTTCTACTGTTTTTTTTTTGCATCTTCAAGATATATCCCAGAAGTAGTATTGCAGGGTCATATAAAAGCTCAATTTCTAGTTCTTGAAGAACTGTCCATATTGTTTTCCAGAAAGGCTGGCCTAGTGGGCATTCCCACCAACAGTGAAAGAGTGTCCCTTTTTCCCCACATTCACACCAGCACTCGTTGCTTTTGTTCTTTTGAATGTGTGCCAGTCTCTGTGATGTGAGATGATATCTCATTGTTGTTTTGATTTGCATGTCCCTGATGGCTAGTGATGTGGAGCCTTTCTTCATGTGCCTTTTGGCCATTTGTATTTCTTTTTTTGAGGAAATTTCTGTTCATTTCTTCTCCCCATTTTTTGATGGGGTTGGAGGTTTTGGACTCATTTGTGGAGTATAAAAAAACATAACATGAGGCTGACACCTAAGGATAGTAGATACACAGGACAGATAGATTGCTCTATAACTGGAAGCCTGCCTCATGAGCAAAGGGGAGAAGGCAGCTGGAATAGAGAAGGGATCTCTAAGGAAAAGATGGCGAGAGGAATCAGTTGGGATGGGAGGCGTGTGCAGAAAGTAGATAAAGGACCAAACATGTTAACCTCTCAGGGTCTATATTGCAAACCATAATGCCCCAAATTAGAGAGAGATTATGGGAAATCATATCTGCCATGGAGGCAGAGGGAGGATGGGAAAGGGGCTTATACTGGGGATATTGGTGGTGGGGAATGTGCACTGGTGGAAGGATGGGTGTTTGATGAATGTGTGATTGTAACCCAAACATGAAAGCTTGTAACTATCTCATGGCGATTCAATAAAAAAAGAGAAAGAGAGATAACATGGAAAAAAAAGATGAGTTTCTTGTAGACAGCAGAATGTTGGTTTCAGTTTCTGGATCCATTTTGCCACTCTGTGTCTCTTGATTGGTGCATTTAGACCATTGACATTGAGAGAGATTATTGTCATGGGGTTTTGTTCCATCTTTCTGTAGGAGTTGGTTGTGCTTATAAGTGCTTTCCTTATCTTACAGGATCCCCTTTAATCCTTCTTTTAGGTTTGGTTTTGAGTCTATGAAGTTCCTGAGCTATTGTCTATAAAATGGTGTATCGTTCCATTGAGTTTGAGTGAGTTTAGCTGGATAAAGTATTCTTGGTGAGGCGTTCATTTCATTGAGTTTTTTCACTATATCCCACCATTGTCTTGGACTTGGCGGGTTTCCTCTGATAGGTCTCCTGTAAATCTAAGGGATGCTCCTTTGTATGTGATTTCCTTCTTTGACCTTGCTTCTTGCAGTATTGTGTCTCTGTCCACGGCATCCATTATTCTGAGTGTGATATGCCTTGGAGTGTTTTTATTAGGATCTCTTTTAGCTGGCACCCTTCTGGCTCCTTGGACCTGGATGTCTGCATTCTTTAACTCTCGGAACTTTTCAGCAATGATTTCTTTCACTGTGGCTTTTTCACTGGGGTTGCCTCCCTATCCTTCTGGTACTCTGATGATTCTAATGTTGTTCCTCTTGGCATCATCTTCTAGGTCTCTGATTTGCCTTAGAGCTATTTTGAGGTCTTTTCCCATTGTTTGTTGTTTCCTATATGATTTCTATTGCTCATCTTCAAGCTCACTGATCCTGTATTCGGCTGTACTCTGTAGTCATTCTATTGCTGAGGGCACCCATCGAGTTTTTAATTTCATCTTCCAAATCCTTTATTTGTGACACTTCTTTTTGTAGCTTTTTTGTTTCTGCTTTCATTTCTTCCTGTATTTTCTCGACTATTTGTTCCACGGTTTCTTTCATTTCTTCCTTTAATTTTCTGGATGTCTGCTCCATTGATTCTTTGAGTAGTTCCTTGAACATCCTCAGCATTTCATCTCCGAATTCTTTAACGGAGAGAACATATTTGTGGGTAACCCCTGTTGAGGATTTGGGACTCTTTTCTTCATCCTCTCCTTGTAGTGGAGATTTGTGCTGTTTCCTCATGCTGTTGTGGTTGTCTAGAGGTGAAACTTTGAAATTCACTAGCACTGTTCTCTCTTATTGCAGAAAAGGATTCTGAATAAGATCGGTTGATGGTGGTCACCCTTCTCCCCTTCTAGAATATGTCCTTCCTCTCAGACATTATTCTGTGGCTTATGACAGGCATCTAGTGAAGCGTTGGAGGAGGTGCTATTTTATATTGGGCTTGTACAGCTTCTTGCATGCTGGTCTTTTGTTGGAATTGGAGTAGACCAGTAGATTATTGTCATATTGTGGTTGAGGTGGCCGGGAGTGGGAAATATAAATGTGTTGCAACACTGAAGGCCATGCCCACCTTTGGGGAGGATGCCTCCTACAGTAGAGGCCACACCCCCAGCCAGTCCCAGAGAGGCGCTAACCTAGGAATCTGCAAAGTAGGGCGGCACCCAGGTGAGGTGGGTGAGTGGTCCTGCCGAATTCGGACAGGTGTTCCCCAAAGTCTCCTCTGGCTTCCAGGTGCTGGGGGCATGGCACGGAGGAAGGGGTGCGTGCGTGGGGCACAGGACAGGGACAGGCTCCCGGCGACCTGAGGAACCTGCAGAGTAGGGTTGTGCTGCGACGAGATGGGCGGGTGGTCCATATGGAAATCATTAAGACACTTTAAATTCACATTTTTGCATGTCATTTATGCTACAATAAAAGTGAAAAAGAAAGAAATGGAAAAAAGATACTGTTTTCAACCTTGCAGAGTTTATAATTTAGTCGATGAAATGAAGATCAATCAAGAATAATGCTTCCCTAGACTGGAGAGATAGTACAGCTAGTAGGGATTTTGTCTTACATATGATTGGCATAGATTCAATCCCTAATGTCCCGGATAATTCCTTGTGACTTACCAGGTGTGATCCCTGAGCACGAAGCGAGGAGTAATTCCTGAGCACCTAGAGGTATGACCCAAAAAAAACAAACAAAAAATAAATAATACTTCCAGAGTAAAATTGAAACAATAAATTATAGGGGCTGATGACAAATCAAAGGGCTGAACAACACTTGTCTGTTGTACAGAAGACCCAGGTTCAATACCACTACATGGTCTCCTAAGCACAGCCAAGTATATTCCTCATGGTCCAAGTCATCTCTGGAAATGCACAAACAAAACACAATGAATCAATTCTACAGAGGCCTGACAGATAGTACAAGGCTTAAGACACTTGCTCTGCATGTAGTCAACTCCAGTTCAATTCCTAGCACAATATAGAGCCCCAGGGACTTTTGGGTATGACTACCGAGCACCACAGGGTATGGCCCAATATATCTCGCTTTCCCACAAGAAGCAGAAATTCTACAAAGTGGCTGAGAAATGGGTAGATTTCCTGAGAAAGCATTGAATGAACTAAATGAAATGACTAAAGGAATTAGAAAAACAATTCCCTAACTAATGCCCTGAGGAAGAGTGATAAAGACAAAGGTAACAGAATATGCAGAATTTCTAAACTTGGGGAGATTATGTTGATTCTACATGAGAGAAGAATGCAGACTCTCAGGGCTCTGGTATGGGAGTGGTGACAGGAACAAGGACAATGGGTTTATAGGCCATCGTATGGCTGTTGTTATTTGGGTCAAGAAGATTGAAAACAGCATTAAAAGCATTTTGAGCAGAGTAGTAAACAAAACATTTACCTATTGCAAATCAAGGTGACAAAAATTAAATAATAAATTAATTTTTTTTTATTTTAAAGGCTCATGTAGGCTGCTGTAAGAATAGAGAGGGGCAGAATAAGATGCAGAAAGGTGGAACTAGAGACAGTAGAGTAAGTAAGGTGGCTTTCCTTGCATGCGGTACCACATATGGCCCTATGAGACCTGAAGCAGTGATTCTTGAAAGCAGAACTAGGAAGGTCTGAAAAAGTCAAGCTAATGGGCTAAGAAAAATGTGAGTGAGGCATTGGGAGAGTTAGAGTAAATGGAGATAGAACCAGGATTAGCAGGTATTTTTCCCTCCAAATTTCTAATCACACGTGTTTTGATAAAATAATAAATAGTTGCAACAAACAAATGCTTGTATAATAACCTGTTATGAGAAACAAGTTCTCTGTTCTTAATGGGAAACTTAATAGAAGAATCTTTTTGGTGGTGGTACATCAGTGAAACTTTGGTGATGTGTACAATGAGTATTATGCACATTCAGAGATATGAAGCTAAACCCCTGAAATTCCATAATATTGAAAACCTGGTCTGGAAAATAGCTCAGTGACTTAGGGCACTTGCCTTGGGAGCATGAGGCTGCAAGTTCAGTTCCTAGAGTTCCTGCATCTACTAAGCAGTCTTGATGGCTTTGTGCTTTGTGCCTGGCTGTTCTGCTATCTGCAATCACAAGTGATTTCCAAATCTAACTCTAGTCAATTGTGTGTGCAAGCACCTTCATCTAAAGAAAGATTGTGATTCCCAACAAGTACCACATAAAAGATGTGTAAGCTCTCTGGCCGGGAAGTGAAATTTCCAGTCTGTACATGTGTGAGTGAATGAGAGCCATTGTATTTACTTATGCTTGGAATATCACGCTTCACTCAAATGAGAGAAAGAATCCGGAGTTCCGACCTCCGTCGACAGTCAAGAATCAGGGACGCTGTCTCATTTGCCAAGGCATCGAAAATCAGATGGGCTGGACACGTAATGCGATTTGGAGACGACCACTGGACTAGAGCCATTACCGATGGATTTCATGGGATGTCAAAAGATCACGTGGCTACCCACCTACAAGATGGTCAGACTTCTTTGTCAAGTCCTTGAACGATTGGTTAGAGGCTCTTTGTGTTCCTAGAACGAGCAGATGCCATTGGGCTGCACTATCATGACAGGAACGAATGGAGACGTTACTGGCGCCCACTTGAGCAAATTGATGAGTAACGGGATGTCAAGTGATCAAGTGACATGCGTGAACATCACCACACTTAAACTAAAATATCCATGAGCACCAAAACTAAAGGAGCATGACTGTCAATAAGCATGTGTGTAGAACAAAAACTAAAAAGGAGTGCATATTCCCCCACTCCATTTCACCCCTACAAGCACTTTCACCAAATGTTCTACTGTCACAGCCAAACATATGTGTGTCTATGTGTGTATATGTGTATGTGTGTGGGAGATGGGGGAGCACCTTCTCATCATCACAAAAACAACAAAGAAAAGAGAAAGGGATAAAAAAAAATGTACTATAAACTTGGATCAAGCTATAGTATGGTGGGTAGGGCCCTTGCCCCGGACATGACTGACCCAAGTTCAGTCCAGGAAACACATAAGGTCCCCTACACTAGGAGTGATATGAGAGCACAGAGCCTTGAGCATCACTGGGTGTTACCTAAAAACAAACCAAAACAATTACTGTAAATCAGAAATGAAACTATTTTTTAATGTAAGGAAAAGTAAAAAGAATGGAATGTACAATACCAAAGCATTCACAAGAAACAGTATAAATATATGAAGGAGGGATAAACAGGGTGGGAGATAGGACTCTATAAAAGGAAACTGGATACCCAAGTTCTCATCCGAACTCTACCACATACATTTAGAGACAAGTCCCTTTCCTTCTATAGACTATCTTCATCTTTGTGACTAAGTAGAACTAACTGATCTTTAGGATCCCTTTGAGTGCAAATGTTTTTCTCACTGTGAAAGATACATCAATGATCTATAAAGACACTGTGTTCAATAGTTTTAAGTGCAAATTCCGAATCCATCACACCAACAAAAGCAAACAATAAGCATTAGCATTGTGTCAGGAATTGTTCTGAGTATTATATATAATCTGCCTTAATCTTTCCAACAGGTTTTATTGGCGAGAACTATAATTATTAGCATCAGCTTGTCTTAGAGTTAGAAAACATAAGCAAGAGATGTTAAGTTACTGGCCCACAACCTCACACTTATTAAGAGGTAGAGACAAGATTTGAATGGAGTAATCTAGCTTGGGCATGCTCATCTTCATAGACTGAGTTCCGTTACTGATTCTGCTCATTTTTAGCAGAATATGAGTTAATCTGCCTCAATTTATTTTTAGTCTATAAAAAGGGAATTATTTAATTCTTACCTAGAAGTTTATTCATGAGTATTTACAGAGGCTATGTGTACACAGTGATTATATAAAACAGTACCCGACATTTAGAAAAGTCCAATTAGTAATAGGTGTTATTATTGCTTGATGGCTTAAAGAAGAATACAATGTTTGTGAATACTCTGACAAAAAATGCAAAATAACTCACTCTGGGACCAGGGAGATAGCTCAAGTGATAGAGCACATGCTTATCATGTGTAAGGCCTGAGTTAGACCCCTAGCATCACATGTCACACTGAACATTCTCTAGCTCTGGCAATCCTTGATCACTGTTGGCCTAAACACTAAATCATTAGGCCTGAATCAAGCACTGGTGGAATGTCCAGAGGCCCCTTGAGCACTGCATGGTTTCTATATTTAAAATAAAACAAAAATAAACAAAATAAAACCACACCTGGATCCTGAGCTTTCATAGTGTTTTCAAGGCAAAAATGCAACTTTAAGTGTCATGAAACCTTACAGTAGATAGCTCTTGTCTCTTCTGTGTAAAGAATTTCTCCCCATATGTTTATGTCATTGTCTGTTCTTGGGCATCATAATTTATAATATTGTTAATAATAGGGTTTTATTCACACAATATCTCATTATCACACACTCTATAAGAGGGTCTGTTTTCCTCCACCATTTTCTCAGTGGCCCCTCTCGTCCCATCCCCTTTTGAGATCTCTAATTTCAACAAAGTGGGTGATTTTTGACAAACCACAGTCAGTCATATGCAGCCCCTATAAATGGAATTGTAGGGTCCTAGAACTCCATTTTATGTGGTGATTGATGTTAAAGAAGGAAGAAATATCTGGAATTCCTGAGTTAATATGGGAATACATCTTGTGACAAAGAAGTGCTCATTCTGTATTGGTTGGTGCATCTTAGTTAAAAAAAATTGTCTTTGCATCTACCTTAACTTAAAGTCTGTTTACAATTGACTTAAAAATAGGGTTTTTATGAGGCAATTATCAGTTAAACTGTGAGATATGAATCATAGCCTACATAATGGATTATATGTATTTTCTTGCTTTCTGACAGGTTCTCTTCGTCTAGCACATTGGGAGGGGGCATAGTTACATGGGAGAACATTAGATCTCTGTCCACTCCTCTAGCTCCCGCTATTATGGGTTAAAAATAGAAGCTGTTGAATTGTGGGAACTAGATGTTGTTAAAACCCCACTGTAATTAGTGCAGGAGCCCCATAGATGGTTAATGAGGCTGCTTGAATTACCACCTGCTCCTGGAAGGGTCGGGTGTGAGCCCATTGGCAGCAGGTCCCTTGAGTCATTGAGAGGGAAACGGGAGTTGTAGGAGGGGCCTATGTGCAGTCTTGTAGGTGCTTTATGTAAGTCTCAGGATCAGTATTTGATTTTCTTGTGTTTATTTAGTTGTGTTTACTGTGTGTAAGAGGCTGGAGTAGATATTAGAGGAGACATAAAGATGAAAGTAAAGGCCCGTACTTACGAAGATCTCACATAAAGGGATAAGACCTTTACAAATGAGATAAAAGTACAAAGCACACAGAACCAGAGAGATAACACAGGAGTGCTTGCCTTGCAGGTACTGCATATAATCCCCCACCTCTACTAAGAGTTGTCTCTGAGCACAGATCCAGGAGTAAGCCACGAGTACCACTACCTATGGCCCCAAAATAATAAATAGGGCAGAACACAGTTCAGCATGAGAACACTCACATGAGAAAGAATTATGGTAATACTACTGCCTAACTGTGTGATGTAAATTGTATATTAATGAAGAATAAATGATAGCTATGTGTGAAGTGGGCAGCATACCACTGGTGTTCAATCATTGAATTAACTGCAAAATCAAAGTGTTGGGAAAGAAATAGCAATGAAATACTCCAGCGCCTCAAAGGAGAAAAATATCATATCCAGAAAACCTTTTTGGAAGTGTGTTGTGAGATGAACCTTAAAGGAGTTTTCCAGTTTAGAAGTGATGCATTCAAGGGAAAAATATCCCAAGGAAGGAATAACATAAAAATGGGAGAGGGGCTCAAAAATTTTAACTAGTAGACATGTTTTTGCTGAGAATTACAGAAACATAGATGAATAAGTCTGTCTTCAACCTCATAAAGCTCATTATCTGGGAGACAGACACCAATTGAAACTGACAGTGTAGGGGGATACCACTTGTAACAAGGGAATGCACAGGAGCTCTGATGGTCTATCTTAGGCCTACTTGGGCCAGACTAGCTAAGACTGATCAGGTGGGAATGGTAGAATATAATGAGAGAGGATGAGATTCTAAAGTGACAAGTAAGTATGTGAACTTTAGTCCATACTTAACAGAAATGCCAAACATAAGACCAAACTAGAAACATGGCATAGACCTAAGAGTTGAAGAATATGATGAAAATAATAACTGGATTTGACACAGTGGGAGAGTAGGAGTGGTGACCAAGATTGGGGATCCAAGCTCTAGAATTTACAGATGGAGCTGTTTAGTACCATGATAAAATATGGTGTTATCTGTGAAAAAGAGTGGCTGAAATGGGGTGAGGGAGTGAGTCATCGGAGATAAGAAGTTCAAGGATTAGTAGGATTAAGTGACTTAAAAGATTACTGTTGTCTATTGATGGTTCAGAGGGCAGAGTGGGAAGAAAGTTGAATGGAAGTCAGTGAAGTCAAATATAAAAATATCACAGAGAAGGGTGAAATTGTGCCCTGGAGTATAGTAGATAGTTTTGGTGTTTGAAATATACTAGCTCTTTACTACTGAATATTTGCTTTATGCCCAGCACTCTAAATTCATTTTAGTATCTCTAAATTGTATTGGTTAGGATATTGGTTGGGTTTCTATGACAAAAATATCTAAAATAAAAATTACCTAAGATAGAAGCTTATCCCTATCAAGTGAAAGTATGGGTATTTAGTCCACAGATGCTATAACAACACACATTTAATCATAAGGTTCCAGGGTCTTTCTGTATTGTTGTTCTGACAACTTGTGTCTCAGCTCCCACTATGACATTTGCATTCTTAACAGCAAGAAGGAAGAGACAATGGATAATATGCGACACAGAACCCCTAACAGTGACTAAATTTCAAAGAGAAGGGTCATGAGATTCTAGTCCCAGTGAGGGAGTAACAAGGTCACACTGGAAAACAGGTGGGTTTGGAGATATTGTAAACCACATTTGGAAAATACAATCTGCCACTCAGTACAATAAATGACCTTTAACAGACTGCTGTTCATGCTCATTTTATAGATAATGGAAGTAGGAAACTTGTTCATGATCCAGAGATGGGCTATTGTTCACATGGGATTTGAACCTAAACCTAAAGTAAGAGTATAAACTTTGACTTGAAAAGTATATACTATTTCTGTCTTGACACAGCCTCTCATGAGGTCTGATATCCAGAAAGAAAGTAATAAAAAAGAAAGATTAGCCTTTCTTATCACAAGGACTTAATAAATATTTGTCACATGAAACTGAATTAAATCCAATACCTCTAGTAAAATGTTGAAATAAAATCTGAAAATGTGAGTAGCATTGAAAGAAATATATTAACCAGCTAATGAAACAAGCTTTATGTGAATATTACTTCTTCATTCACAGTATTCATAGACTGTACTGTGCTGTTCTCCCTTTGTTTATCGATTTGCTCCAGCGGGCACCAGTAATGTCTCTATTGTCAGACTTGTTGTTACTGTTTTTGGCTTATTTAATATGCCACAGGGAGCTTGCCAGGTTCTGCCGTGTGGGCGGGATACTCTCGGTAGCTTGCCAGGCTCTCCGAGAGGGACAGAGGAATTGAAGCCGGGTTGGCCGTGTGCAAGGCAAATGCCCTACCTGCTGTGCTATTGCTCTAGCCATACAGCAAATGTTTTTATTTTGAGAGTATTCCTGCTTCCCTTCTTTTTCTTTTTTCACTATGACAAGAAGGAACCCAAGCATTCAATAATGTATGTGCTTTACCATTGAGTTACATTCATAGCTTAGGCTGCATTCTAAAAGGATTCAATTCATAGCTTAGGCTGCATTCTAAAAGGATTCAAGAGATAAGTATTACACTCTTGGGCCAGAGAAATAGTACAGAAGAAAGGGTGTTTACCTTGCATTAGGCCAACTTGGGTTCAATCCCCAGCACACAAACTGCCTCCTGAGATTTGCTGAATGATCCCTGAGCATAGAGCCAGGAGTAAGTTCTGATCATTGCCCAGTGTGGCCCCCAAACAAGCAAACAACCCAACAAAGAAAAGAATGGCTATTAATGTTAATTAAATAAAATGTTATTCAGAATAACAAATGTTATTCAAAGATCTTACAAATCAGAATACTGGATAAAGAAATGTTAAGTAAATTCTGGTCATTTATAAGAACAATGGGAGGAACCACTAGAAATGAGGAGGAGGATGTCAACACTCTCTAAGGTTTTAACCAGCACTAAAACAAGAAGACTTAAATACTTTTTCCATATCCTGTGTATCATGATTGGCCAAGTAATTTTCTACTATTAAGGAATTAATTATCTAATCTATTAAATGCATACTGCAACTGTAAAGAAACAACTAAGAACAGTTAAGTAGCACTGTCCTCCCGTTGTTCATCATTTCTCGAGCGGGCTCAGTAACGTCTCCATTGTTAGACTTGTTGTTACTGTGTTTGGCATATCGAATAGGTCACGTAGCCAAAAGGCTTTGCCCTGCAGGTGAAATACTCTCGGTAGCTTGCCGGGCTCTCTGAGAGGGGCGGAGGCCCCATCTCGGCCGGGCCTGTGGCTTGCAAGGCAAACGCCCTACTGCTGTACTATCACTCTAGCCAGTTAAAACAGAGTAAAAGTTCTAAAAAATGTTTCTGAACATATGCTTATGGGTTTATTTGAAAACAATGCTTATTTATTATTCCCATTAAAATATTATGTGATCTAAAACTAGAGAATGCACAGATTCTATTATAGCCAATATAATTAATCACATTAAAGCAGTTTTATTCTGACAATTGAATATATCATTTGCTTTGTAGTTATGTAGAGCTGGTCTTCAAAAAAAGGTGCTTAAAGAAACAAAAGTATTTGGTCTTTTACTTTCTAACTCTTTATGTTTTTTAAGACTGAATTTTAAAATCATTTTCCCCAGGAAGTTTCCCAGACCTGCCCCCTATCCATCCCTATTTTCCCAGGCTTATTTGGATGTCCCTACTTTGCATTCTCACAATCATTGATGCTTCTCTATTTTAATATTTGCTACACTCTTGTCACAGTCTGTGATTTTTTGTATTTACTGTGACCTCAGACCTATGCTTAGTAAGAGTCCTAGAACTAGTAGTTGATTAGTGAATACTTGCTGAATAAATGTGGTTTTTTAAAAATACCCTTTCAGGTGATATTAATGATAAGAGAATATATGTGTTTTCTATCTTATATTGAATTTTTAAATTCTTCAGATTTCTATAGCTTCACATATCCAATTCTAATACGAAGATGCATAGCTGGTACATTTTTTTAGTGTACCCAATGCAGAAGAGAAAGGGAAAGACTAGCAACTTGTATTTAGTGGTTATTTTGCATATGTTTTCCATAAACATTAAAAAAAATCATCTATGTAGCACCTATTGAAAAAGATTTTCACTATTATGCAGAAACAGAGGCTCAGAGTAAGTAACTCAATAAATATCACACACGTCCTGAATAACAGAGGGGAGATTAATGTGACTCTTTGGAATATCACAGTGAATGCCTCTGTGCCTAGGAGAAGAAAGGGATGGTGGTGGATGAGGTGAGGAAAAGGGGTCCGTAGCTGAGGAGTAAATGTGGGATTTATTGCTTTAAAATCTCACTTATGTTTTAAAATTCATCTACCTCCTCCCCACCAGCTCCATGTTTTCTAACCCCAATTTTAGCCTTTCAGAAGAAGGTCA
This sequence comes from Sorex fumeus, assembly GCF_029834395.1. Classification (NCBI taxonomy): domain Eukaryota; kingdom Metazoa; phylum Chordata; class Mammalia; order Eulipotyphla; family Soricidae; genus Sorex; species Sorex fumeus. The sequence continues at coordinate 16,941,394 of NW_026606102.1, read as the reverse complement.
AGCAACAAGTACATACAAGTACCATAACAAATACCTTTGTTCCTCCAGAGTCATTATTTGAGCCTTTGGAGGTTGTACAGATGTTATTGTTAAGTAGTTCTCATTAAGAGAGAAATAGGGCGGGACAGGGGAGGAGTTTGACAATTCAAATCTTCAGGTCTGACCAACCAGATAAACAAAGAAACACAGGTGCCCTTATAATTAAGGTGCACAATGAGTATGTAATGCCTTTGTGTGAAGATTCAGGACTTTTCAAGAAAAATACGAAAATTGCCATTCAAAGGAAAAAGTAAGTTTCCAAAGCTCTTACTAATTGCTTTGTTACATCAAGTTGAATCACAATACGACTTGTAATTATAAAGTTAATCACAGATTCTATTTATATTGAGGAGGAATACAAATAAACATTATACTTTGGATAATTTAGCATAATTTCAAACACTTGTTTTCAATAGTCAAGATTATGATAAATTAATATTAGAATTGATTTTAGCACATATATTTTATATGTGGATTAACCTAAAAATATTTTTAATTGATGAGCAACAGCTTTTTCAGCATATAGTATGACTTTTAACCTTGTGATGAGATTCTTTTTCTGAGATTTTCATAAATAGCATTACTTTAACATATTTTATTATAAAACTTAAGTTTAAAAAAATTTCTGTGTGTAATCTTTCTATTGTTTTCAAAAGACTTGATAAATTCAGACAATGCATGGTATAGTAAAATTCTAAAAATGTCAAATTCCTTTCTTTGATTTACGAATAAATTGATTTGGGGAAAAAATACAGAAATAATAATTATTTAAAAAATATTTTATGTCTGGATTTGACTTATAGTAATATAAACATATAGAAGTGCTACACATATATCTTTTGTTAGGGTACAAATTCCTATAAATTCTGATTGTTTATTCACTTAAATATTCTTTTATTGTGAAATATTACTATGCTCAGGTATCAAAATAAATAAGATATACTAAAACAACATTTTTAGTATGAAAAAGAATAAAAAATTTACAAAATGTGTACTTTTCTAAGTATACCAGGTACTGTTCTTATTGTTTAATAATTATAATTCATTTAATAAGTCTATAAAGTCAGATCTAATACTATGTCCAGGTAATTCAGAGTAAAATTAATGCATAAGGATGTTAAATCATTTACCTAAGATTGCAGAGCTTGCTAGTAAGTAGATGGTGGAACTGGTATTCAATCCAAGGCAAGTTTTAAAATTAATGCTCTTATAAATCAAATTATATTCCCTGTTGATGTATTTTGAGTAATAAGGATTATAAAGAGCAAAATTTACAGCAAATATTGTGCCTAGATTTTTAAAAAATATTAAATATCAAATATATATGTATATATAATAGTGTGATAAGTTAAGTACTTTTATTGCTCTTTTGCATTTAATCCTTACATCCAAATTATAATTCCAACACTTATTTAGCAGTGTAAACTGGACAAGATACTAAATTTCCCCAATTTAAGCCTCAATTACTTTATTAGGTTATATGAAAATGAAGTTGCAAATGAAGAGCCCAGCACAATGTAAATTCTCAATAAAAGTTATTATTGTCAATGATGTTTTATGTTTATAAATAACAAATAACTTGTTTAAGATGACATACCTTAAAGAGAGAGGAGCTAAGAATTGGACTCTAGTCTTAGCCTATATTAATACCTTAACTATAGACTATGTTACTTTCTTTAGTGCTAAAGTGCACAAAATTCTTACTAGTTGGTCCTTGCCACAATGCTTTGCTCACTGTTGGTGCTTTGGTAATAATTACAAATAAAGATACATTAAAACAAGATTTATTTTAAACAATAAGTATTAACAACATTTAAAAAGTACAGATTAGCAAGAGGGAAAAGTAAAAATTAACCATAAATACACCTTCCAAAATAACCACTGTTACCTTTTAAAAACAGGATTATCCTAAACATACAGCTTTGTGACCTGCTTTTCTTGATTTTAAAATATGTTGTGAACCCCCTTCCATATGAATATTTATTGATTGCTAGTGACATTTTTAATGTCCGCAGAATATTTTATTGCATTATAATCCATTCTTCTTGTTTAACTCTTAAAGACTTTCCTATTTTTATACACTTGAAGGAATGTTACAGTAAATAATTACAGCACCAAATCTATGACCACTTTAATGATTATTTCCTTAAGATACATTTTATAAAGTGGAATGCCAGATATAAAGTATAGCATGAAAGGGTATGAGTTAGCAGAATTCTGGGTTTGGTATAACCTGATCTTCTCAGAAGCAAAAACGCTTTTTATTGAATTATCGAAGGATAACTGTGGGAAACATATTTTTAGCCACCAGAGACTGCTTTAAGACTTCTTTAAAAGTGAAATAATTTAAAACTGACATTGAGGTAACCATCGAAAGTGCATATAGTAAAGAACTCAATTATCATTAGCTATTATTATAATAAAACAAACATCCAATTTGTTTAATATCATGCTAAGTTCTTCAAATATCTAGGCCTCCTCTTAAAAGTGCATTTGGTATATTTGAAAGTCTTAATGAATTAAGCCCTAAAAAAAGAGAGAAAACAGGAATCCTAAAAATTGTAAAGAAAAAATCTGGGCTATGGAGATGTCTCAAAGAGCAAATCTGTGCTCCTAGCAAGTCTGGAGCCTTAAATTCCAAACCTGGCACCTGAGGGCGCCATGAATGTATCTCAATGGGTCCTAGGTACCCCAGTACCAGTAGTGTGGAGGAAGAGGAAAAAGAGGAGGAAAGAAGGAGCAGAAGAAAAAAGAGGCAGAGGGAGAAAAGGAGGAGGGGAAAATGGAGGAGGAGGGGGAAAAGAAGGAAGAAAAATCAAGGGTCAGTCAGGAGAATTTTCACAATTTTTCCTCTAACTCCCTTGTAAGTAGCGGCATGAAGATCTGGACCTCAGAAACTTCATCTATAAAGAGGCACTGGGTCTGATGTCCTCTTTAATATTTCCATCGACTTTATCATGCTAAGTTTACTCCTACCCAGTAATTCTTATTCACACCAGCATTTCCTGCACTTTAAATCAAGTACTTTTTTCATCAGGTAGAAATGGATATTTTTCTTTATTTTTTTTATTTTATTTTTTGCACTCTAATTTTTAACCATGCTATTAATGATAGGATTCATGCATATAATGTTCCACCACCAGAGTGTCCCTGCTCTCAACCTTTCCCCCCACCCTTTCTCTATGTTTCCGGGTCTCGAGAGTGGAAGTCTTGGTAGAAAGGCAGGGAAAAGCCAAAAAGCTTTCTTTCCCACTTCTACTTATTATCTGCTACCAAAACCTGCCTTACCACCTGCCTGGCACTGCACTGATGTCTACTATTCATTGTCTAGTGTGGCTTTAGAGGGCACAGTGTAGCTGAAGAGCTATCCCCAGTTACTCAGGTTAATGAACAATTTTTTCAACCTGTAATTATAGTGCACAACAGTCTTGGTCACGTCGAAGTTTAGTGATGTCAGTCGTCTTTATTTTTCTCTTCGCTTTGAACATAATTTAGACACGAATCCGCTGCTCAAACCCGACTAGTCATACAAGGTGTCCATAAATCCCTGCTGTGTATAAGTCACCTTCCTAAGGCTCCTTTCCCCAGATGCGTAAGATTTATTCTCTCGGGCATCGCATGGGTCAGGTTTGATACCCTCAGGCCGAGAGTAGTGTTTCGTCAGTGCCATCATCCAGACGGTCCAAGTGGTGTGGGTGGAACGGAACTGCAAAGAAGCCACCTCGCAGTTAGAGCACAGAAGGCCGGGTAAGGAGAGCAGGGAGATTTATTCATTCAATCTTCCCGCGCGGGCTCCCGGCCAAACCCAGAGCCGGGTGACCTCAAGCTGAACTCTCGCCTCCCGGCAAGGCGCCCCCTGGAGGCGGCGGCGGGGGCGGCGGGGGTGGCCCAGCGGCCGCGCTGCGCTGAGGCTGGCCGGCGAGCGAGCACGCGGTGCGACCCCGAGGACGTCCTCCGGCCCGCCGCGCCCGTCCAGCGCCTCCAGCGCCGGCCGCCTGGGCCTGGGCCGCGGGACCCAGAAGATGCGCCTCAAGAACCAGGTAGCCGGGCCTCGGGCCGGCCCAGGGCCCCGCGCCCCGCCCACCCGCCGTGAGGGAAGGCGGCGGCCGCGCAGCCACGTGGCCGCCGCTGGGCTCTCCGGGCGTCCCGCGGTCCCGGGCTCCCGGGAGGGATCGGGGGAACTTCCCGGCCCCGGCAGCCCCGGGCCGGGGGAGCTGTGGCTGTCTCTTGGTCCCCCGCTGTCGGGGGGCCCTGGCGCGCCGGGGGTCTCGGCCACTTCTCCGCCCGCCTCCGGGACCTGAGGGTCCCTGGCGATAGCCGAAACTCGGGCCGGCGCGCTCTTCGTCCCCGCGACAGCGACCGCGCCACACCCTCTGAGCCCCGCAGCCGTCTCGGGGCCGTGCCGAAATAGGCGGGGGCGCCAAAAAGTCCCGGGCAGCTGGGAGCGAGCCGGACCCCAGGGGTGCCGAGCTCCGGAGCACTGATCCCCTGGTGTGTGTGTGTGTGTGTGTGTGTGTGTGCGCGCGCGCGTGTGCCTGAGTGTGCCTGCGCGCGCGCGCGCGTGCGTGTGTGTCTTTCCCCCTGGAGCCCACTGTGGACCCGGAGCATTGATCCCCTTCTGTGTGTGTGTGTGTGCGTGTGTTATGTGGGTGTCTGCATGTGTTTGACTGTATGTCTTTCCGCTACTGGTGCCTGCTATGGACCCGGAGCACTAATCTCCTGGTCTGTGTGTGTGTGTGTGTGTCTGTGTGTGTCTTTCTGTCTTTGTGTGTCTGCATCTGTGTGTATCTCCCCCACACTGCAGCTCGCTATGGATCCGGAGTCCTGATACCTTGGGGTGGTGTGTGTGTGTTGTGTGTGTGTGTATGTGTGTGTGTGTGTATTCGTTTCTGCGTGTGGGAGCGGGGCGGGTGGGAGGGACTGCGCGTCCCTGTCTGCGTGTCTCCATGTGTGTCTGTGTATCTGCGTCTATGTGTCTGTGTGTCTTTGTGTGTCTTCCCCCACTGGTGCCCACTGCAGACCTGGACTTGGGACAGCTCTAGGAGCTATTGAAGGGAAACCCGCTTCTGTTGCTCTAACCAGTGTGCTCTGGTGTTGCAGAGGGAAAAGAGGCTCAGGTGTTAGTAAGGTTTGTGTGTTGTCAGTGTTGTCCCTTTAGTCTCGGGGTTGTCAGACATTTAGGAATTTGTAAACTCACATTTCAAACTCTTGAGCCTGGGGGAAAGAGTTCATTTCTGAAAGGCGGAGAACCTCCTCTCCCCAGACATCTGCTGTGGGAGGTAGGGAGGGCCCCAGGGAACCAAGGGGAGGAGCTTCTAGAAAACAACTCCGCGTTTGGGGGCAAGTGAGTCCTGTTGGTTCCCAAGGTGGTATATAGTTGTCTCTCAAGGGTTTTGATCCTCATAACTCTTCCCTCGGGGAAATTCCATGCCCACCTCCACTGCACAGTAAGGCGTGAACCCGAATGTGTTTCAGCATCCCGTGGACCCTACTTTGCTGTTCCATTTTAGTACAAAGTCTTTGAAGAGGCTGCCACACAGAACTCTTCCAGCATTTTTGTCTAGTTTTTCGTATTTTATAATACTTGCAAATTGATACTGAACAAGCTTGAACCTCAGTCACTTCAGAATAAGTTTGATGTTTTAAGGAGGTTGTGAATGGGACTCCATTCATGAGACAAGTAGTCTGTGTGAAGTGTTTTGGAAATGTGCGTGGGTTGAGTTTCAAACACTGAATGAAATTAATGGAATGAACGAAGAATCAAAGGTTCAACCCAGATGTGCGCCTCCTAACTTCCCTAACAGAGTGGCAGTGCAGTGTTATGCTGTGGGAGACCCAGAGCAAGTGTATTGTTAGATTCCTTCTCTTCTTGAATTTTTGTTGATTTTTAAAAAATTAACCCCTTTTTTGCCCTGGGGGATATATAAGATTTTACACCTCTCCTACCAACTCTTTCTGTGGGGTGCACCGGCAGAGCTCCTACCAATTCTATAAATATATATTATATGTGTGTGTGTGTGCTTGTATATGTTGTATACATGTGATAATCCATGTGATTTTTAGTTGAAGAGTTTGTAAATAGCCCTCTTTAGTTATGAAGAATATTAGCCTCTGAAATTTTTGCTTGCTTGTTGGTGTACTTGGGCTAGTGATTGATTGCACTGGAGGTTGGAGGTTGAGCTGTTAGATCTGGTGGCCTCACTCATTCCACGACATAGTGTGTGTTTTGAATTAACGTAGAACCTCTTAGCATTTGTGTAGTGACAATATAGTTTAGCATGAGGGATTCTAATTCAATATTCTCGGTTCAGTTCTGATCCCACACAGTAGTAATGTGGCGTTGCATAATTAATTTCTTACCCTTCCCTTTTATTCCCGATAGACCAATGAGGCAATTCCAGTCTTTGACATGGGGATTAAATGAAATGCCTTATATGACACTGCCTAAGATGTGGGCACCCAATAAATACTCCTGTTGTTAACCCTTTTTCTGACCTCATAACATTTTAGATAGTGGAGACAGAAGGTTTGGACTTTTGGAAAGAAAACATTTAACCCATAGATTCTTTCTTAATTCTGTGGTTTGAACTCCTTGATGTTCTAGATTTTTCTGCAACAAAATGATTACAATAATATCAATACACATATCCTACATATTCAAGATAAGAATTCGTGACTCCAAATTTTTCTGCTAATTAGACTCTGGCCACAGTGTAGTCAGAGGTACCTAAACTGCCTCCTTCATTACTTATTTCCCTGATCAGTTTGAATTTCACCTCAGCTCAAACGTGCAAGCAACAGGATGTGATATTTTATTTAAAGAAAAGTAAAGAAAATTCTGAATTTTTTTTTTGTGCAAAATGGGTCCCAAATGCATATACTACCAGTTTATGTTAATCTTCATGGTCTCAGAGCAGCTGGCAAAGTAGCTAGTATTGCTGTTGCAGCAGCTATAGAGTTCTAAATTGCTTTACAAATTTTTGCATTTTATTAATGTAATGATCAAATTTATAGTTATACAATGTGTGTTGATTGCAAACAAATTTATTATAGTACTAGATTCATTCTTAATCTTGTTTTACCTTTAATATAAATACTGCAGTTTTTACATTTAATTGTAATGGGTAGATTATTCACTTATAAATTTTTACTTGAAAGCAAACATTTTGGAACAAATTATAGTTTATTAGATCAGAGTTACAATGCCCATACAAATTTTCTTTTTTTTTTTCACTTTTGAAATTTCCATTAGCAAAAGAAAAAAGAAAAACTGCTAATGTCATTGGGCTCCCTGAAACTATTTCACATAACAGATTGGATTTGGAGTTGATTAAATAGTTAACTCAGTGAATAAATTTGTTGAGTGGTTGTTCATTATGGGTCAGGCCCACTTGTAGGTGCAGGGGGTACATTAGTGTACAGAACTCAAAAGTACCTTTCAGCTGGGACACAATGGGAGAGAGGTTGAAAATAAGCACAATGAACAAGTGCTTTCAATAACATGTTACAAAGTTATTAATACTATGGGCTAAAACAAGAGTAGGATAAATGGGATTGGGAACTTGGGTTGGGGATTTATTATCTTGAATATTCCTGAGAAGAAGGTGGAATTTGAATATACTTAATGGAGGTGAAGATGTTCTCCAGTGGCTATCAAGAGAATAAGCAGAGGGCTCAGCCGGATAAAGATTCTCAGGTAGAATTGAGAGAAGTCCAAGAAACAATAAGGAAGTCAGTGTGGTTAGAGAGGAGTAAGCAGAGAATTATAAAATCTGTATAAATGAAATATGTTATCCATTATGTGTAGTGAGATGTTTGACCACTATACTTAGCACACTGTGGTTGTTCTTCAGCTGTTTTTTGATGTTTCTTTGGCAAAGGAATTGGCTTGTTGCAGCAGAGGGGAAAAAATGCCCTATCCCTCTAGATTCTTCTTTTGTTTGAATGCGTAATCAAAAGAGCATCAGACAGATTAGTTAAGAAAAAAAGAATTTGATAACATATGTGTAAAGACTGACAGGGCAATAAATTCTAATGAAAAATTAAACGGGCCGGAGTGATAGAACAGGGGTAGGGGCACTTGCTTTTCACACGATTTACCTGGGCTCAGTCCCTGGCATTCCATATGGTGCCTTAGCCTTCCAAGAGTGATCTCTAAGCACAGAGCCAGTAGTAAACCTTGAACACAGCCAGGTGTGGCCCAACTCCCCTCCCCAACCCCAAAATAATAATAATAAGAAGAAGAACAAAAGAATAATGGTGCAGATCTGTGATACATATTCTATGTAAAGGGTTAGGATGTCGAGGGAGAAGGGAGATTTCATAGAATAAGAAGAGGATTACTTAACCTCACTCAGGAGTGAAAGATGAGTTTCTCAGGTAGAGAGGGTATGTTCTCCACTTAATTTACAACTGGATGATATTCCTAAAACAAAATTCTTTTTAGTCTTAAGGGTGGGGTGAAAGCAGTAGTTGCTTTTAAAAGAATACTTTTTTATGATTTTCTTTTTTTTTTCTTTTTGGGTCACACCCGGCAATGCACCGGGGTTCCTCCTGGCTCTGCGCTCAGGAATTACCCCTGGCGGTGCTCAGGGGACCATATGGGATGCTGGGAATTGAACCTGGGTTGGCCGCGTGCAAGGCAAATGCTCTACCCGCTGTGCTATTGCTCCAGCCCCTATTATGATTTTCTTAAAGAAATTTTAAAAACGGTACCAATATTATTGTTTTATATTTGTAATGCTTCATGATAGCCAGCAGAGTACCAAGATCCCTTCACCATGATCCCGGGTTCACATCCTCACCCCTTCCAGCACTCTCAGGATTGTCTAACCCCATGCTTTGTTTCTTTATACTATCAAATGAGATCATCTGGTCTTTTTCTTTCTAACATACTTCATGTGCATGACATTCTCTAATATCACTCAAGTTGCAGCAAACTGTAAAATTTCATTATTTTCTGATTTTTTTCAGATGGAAGCTCTATTATTAATTTTTTTTGGGGGGGTCACACCCGGCTGTGCACAGGGATTACTCCTGGCTCTGCATTCAGGAATTACAACCCTGGCGGTGCTCAGGGGATCATATGGGATGCTGGGAATCGAACCCGGGTCGGCTGCTTGCAAGGCAAACGCCCTCCCCATTGTGCTATCGCTCCAGCCCCCTCTATTATTAATTTTTTGAGAAATTTTCAAACCATTTTTTGAAGCAGCTGTATTCACACTAGCAGTGGGTAAAAGTTCCTTTGTTACCACATCCCTACCTGTATAATCTCCAGGGCGGCTAGGGAGAGCCCAGATGGCTCTTCTTCTTGCCACCGGGGCGACCTGGGCCATAGGGCAGACGGAGGAGGAAACAAGGGCCAAGCCGGTTGATTGATCATTCGACGTTTATTCCATTCTCCCTGTGCTCCAGTTCCAGTCTCTCTTAGCTCCCCATTCTAGTCTCACACTGCCCCTCATTCCCATCTCCTACTGTCCCTCCCGCTCATCTCTCCGTGCTACATCTTCGCTGCCCTGCTCGCTCTCTCCTCTCCTCCAACTCTCTGGTCTCTCCACCTCCTCTCAGGGCAGGTAGGTGTTGGGGGTGTAGATGCTACACCCAGTCAGGTAGCAAAATTATCAAAAGAAAGCCCTTCCTGACTGCCCATCAGGCTCAAGGGTGGAAACACCACCTAGGGACGGTCCTCTTCTCCTTAGTCCAATAACTTAATTAACATCTTAAGTAACATCTTAATTCTACTTCTTAATATTAGTTATTTTTGTATGGACAAAGTAAGAGATACGTTGAGGCTTGTAGGGCAGCCCTCCTGGGAAACATCTTGCCACAGACTCAGACTACAGTGCTCAGGCCAGATTAATTTTTTTTAACCCTAGCAGGGCCCTAATCTAGTTATTACTTTTTGGATCATGACAGCATTTGTGCATGACCAAGCTCTTATAGTTAAGTATTATGGCACTTTGCCCAGGCCCATTTCAATTCCAGGGTGGCACATAGCTCACCGCTTGCCCTGGGTCCATCCAGTCCCTCGTTGGGACCCTGCTTTTGAGGTGCTAGGAAGTAAGGGCAACTGAGGCTTAAACTGAGAGAGCAGATGTCCAGGAGGTAAATATCATTCAGAGTCAATTAACTCCCAAGTTATGACAGCATAGCATTAACTGTCTTCTTGTATCCATGCAAAAAGGACATTGCTCTGAATTAACTATGCAAAGGACTTAAGAGAAAAAGCAATATTTACAAGTTAACGGAGCACAAAGAAAGAAGTTTACAAATAAACAGTGAGAAATGGGAGCACTGTGATGGGAGTAACTCAATAAACCTAAGCTCCCTGTGGCAAGGCAGAAAGGACAAACCAATACTTTATTATCCTACACCTGTAGCGCTGTAGCACTGTCATCCTCTTGTTCATCGATTTGCTCAAGTGGGCCCAGTAACGTCTCACTGTGTTTGTCATATCGAATACGTCACAGGTCGCTTGCCAGGCTTTGCCATGTGGGTGAGATACTCTCAGTAACTTGCCGGGCTCTCTGAGAAGGATGGAGGAATCGAACCCAGGTCAGACTTTGATTATAGACCATTCTTGCTGTGTGAGGCATTATCTCATTGTGCTTTGAGTTACGTTTTCTTGATAATCAGTGATGATGAACATTTTTATAATATTCTATTGACCATTTTTGTATCATTCTTGAGGAATTTTCTGTTCATAGTGACTCCTCGTTTTTGATGGGATTATATGTTGGGTTTGTTGTTATAGAGCTTTGAGAGTGCATTAGAGATCTTGGTTAATATTAGCCCTACTTGTCTGATGTGTAATATATGGAAAGTTTCTTAAATCAGTGGAGTTTCTTTTTATTTTAGGTCTTCTTTTAAGAATTTTCTTTTTCTATATCCCTGGTTTCTATTTCAACTTAATACTTTTTATTTTAATGAGTTTTATTTTAATACGTAAATATAATTTTTAATTTAAAATCAGCATAGTGACTACTTTACTTTTTTTTACAAGAGCACGGCAACTAAAATTAAATTTTATTTTATGTTAATCACTGTGCTTTGCAATTTTATAGTTTTCTCAATGCTGATTATCTTTCCCAAATTCTGATCCGGTGAGTAATTTATGCCAATACAAGTAAGGTTTGTAAAAAGGATACTATTAAATTTACCAAACTGGAAGAAAAGCTGAGGGAAAAAAAAACATGGTAATCCATCCAAAACCTCAACAATGAAAGCCCTTTAATTTCTTTCAGGAGTTTGTCACTGAGAGCCGGACTTGATAGCACCCAGGGTCTTAATCTTAGGCCTCATTTCATTAGCAGTGCAGATGCTTTTTAGTTTGATGTAGTCCCATTTGTTCATTTCTACTTTTGTTTTCTTTGCTAAGAGAGTCATATCATTGTGGTCAGGTTCTTAGAGAGTGTTTTCCTCAATATATTTTACAGATACAAGTTTTATATCATGCCTTTAGTCCATTTAACATTTATGTACAAGGTGTGGTATGATTCTAATTTCACATTTTTTGCATGTCACTATTTAGTATTCTCTGCACCATTTGTTGAAGAGACTTCTTCTAGACTTCATACATCTAGCCCCGTTGTGATAAATTAACTGCCCATACATATAAGGGTTCAATCTCTGGAATCTCAATTCTGTTGCACTGATCTAGGAGTTTGTCCTTGTTCATACAATTTTGATTACTATCGCTTTGTATTAAAGATTAGTGCAATACTTCCCATCTTCTGTTTCCTTATGATTGCTTTGGATATTTGTACTTTTATAAGAATTTTAGAATTATTTGTTTTATATCAGTGTAAAATGTCATAGGAGTTTTGATAGGAATTGTGTTGCATCTGTAAATTACTTTGGGTAAGATAGTCATTTTAATGGAGTTGATTCTTCCAATCCATGAACAAGGAATGTTTCCATTTCTTTGTGTTTTCATTTTTTCTTTCAGAGTGATTTATAATTTTTACTAAATAGTTCTTTCTGCTTTCTTTGTTAAATGATTCCTGGATCTTTGAGGGTTTTTTTTTTAACACAGTCATAATAGCATAGTTATTTTCAAGGGTTCAATATAAGTTTTGTTTATTTACTCAGCTAATTACATATCAAAAAGTCTTGCTACATTTTAAACAACACACTCACAATCTATATGATCTAATTCCTTTTTAACCCATGATTTCTGTTTCTCTATTACACTGCCTAATGCAGTGTTTAAATAGAAAAGAAATTTACACACAGTTAAAATGTGCAAATCTAAGTGTACAATTGAATGAATTTTAACAAATACATACATCTTTATATTTTAGAGGTTACATACCACAACTCTTAGCATAATTAGCATAGTTTTTCTTATTTCTGTCTTTTCTACATCATTGTTAACATATAAAAATGAATCAGATTTCTGTGTATTGATTTTGTAGCCTGCTAGTTAACTGCAGAAGTTTTTTGTTTCCAGGAATTTCTAAGAGGATTATTTTTTAAAAAATAAAAAATAAAAACAATAAATTTTATTGTATGACCGTGAGATACAGTTACAAACTTTCATGATTAGATTTCAGTCATTCAATGCTCAAGCACCTGTCCCTCCACTAGTGCAAATTTTCCAACACAATTGTTCCCAGTATCCCTTCTGCCACCCCTACCCCACCCCACCCCCTGCCTCTGTGGCAGGTACATTTCTTCTTACTCTCTCTAATTTTAGGTTATGATGTTGGCTGGGGCGATAGCACAGTGGGTAGGGCATTTGCCTTGCATGCGGCCAACCTGGGTTCAATTTCTTTGCCCCTCTCGGAGAGCCCAGCAAGCTACTGAGAGTATCCCGCCCACATGGTAGAGCCTGGCAAACTCCCCATGGCGTATTCAGTAACAACAAGTCTCACAATGGAGATGTTACTGGTGCCCGCTCCAGCAAATTGATGAATAATGGGAGGACAGTGCTACAGTGCTACAGATTTGCAATACTGATACTAAGAGGCCATTGTCTTTGGTCCTTGGTCTACTTTCAACACATATCTCCCATCCTGGGTGATCCCTCCAACCATCATTTACTTAGTGATCCCTTCTCCATCTCAATTGTCTTTTCCCCCAGCATGTGAGGCTGGCTTCCAAACCATGGAATGGTCCTCCTAAGCCTTATCTCTACTGTCCTTAGGTGTTAGTCTCATATTATGCTACTTTATATTCCACAAATGAGTGCAATTATTCTATGTCTGTCCCTCTCTTTCTGACTAATTTCACTTAGCATGATACTCTCCATGTCCATCCACTTATATACAAATTTCATGATTTCATCTCTTCTAAGAGTTACGTAGTATTCCGTTGTGTAGATGTACCAGAGTTTCTAAGAGGATTCTTTAGGGTTTCTTGTATTTCAAATCATGTCAAATCGTGACAGTTAAATTCTTTTGTTATTATTTTTATTGATCTTTGCATCTGTATTCAGCAGGGATTTTGGTCTGAAATTTCCCCTTTTTTAAAAAAATTTTTATTAGTGAATCACTGTGAGGTACAGTTACAGACTTGCAAACTTTCATGCTTGCGTTTCAGTCATACAATAGTCAAGTACCCATTCCTCCACCAGTGCCCATTTTCCACCACCAACGTTCCCAGCATCCCGCCCACCACCCCCACCCCCATCTGTTGGGCCTGAGAGATAGTACATCATGTAGGCTGCTTTCCTTGCAGGTGGCTTACTCAGGGTTGACCCCCATAGTGTCCCCCAAGCTTTCTCAGGAGTGATCCCTAAGCACAGAACCAGGAGTAATTTTCATAGAAACTGGGAGAATTCCCATTTCTTTCACTTCTTGGAAGAAGTTAAGAAGGGTGATCACGTGAAGGCCCTCCTTCAAGGACTAAAAAATTTTTTCTTAAGATTTTTGGTATCTTGGTTTCCTTGAGAGGACTAAGTCTATTCAAGTTTTCTATTTCCTTCTGACTAAGTTTTGGGAGGTTATAAGACTATAAATTTTTATTTCTCTCCTTTCATTTCCAATCTGATTGTGTGTATGTGTGTGTGTGTGTGTGTGTGTGTGTTTGTGCGTGGTGTCGCCAAGGGTTTATCCACTTTACTGATTCTTTAAAAAAAAAAATCTTGGGTTGAAGAGAATACAGAGGGGTAAGGCACTTGCCTTGCATGTGGCCAGAGCTAGTGGATCCCGGCACTGTATATGGTCTCCTGAGTACTACCAAGAATGAACCCTGAGCACCTCTTGATATGCCCCCTCCTGAAAAACAAACAAACAAACAACATGCCAATGAAACTGGACAACAAAACAGTTCTTGGTTTCATTGTTTATATATATATATACATATATATTTCTTTTTTAAAAAGATTTCTAAGATATCATAAGTTTCTGCTGTTTTTTACTAGTTCCCTAATTTTACTTACTTTAGGCTCTCTTTGTTGTTCTAGTTTCTTGAGGTGTGAAGTTCAGTCATTTATTTGTGCCCGTTCTTGTTTCCTGATGAATTCTAGAAGTGTTCTTAGTACAGATTTTTCTTTGTCTCAAAAGTTCTGATAGCACATGTCTTCAGTCGCATTGTATCCAGGAATCTTTTTTATTTCTCTTACTACTTTCTCTTGACCCAGTGATTTTTTTTTCTTTTTGGGTCATCCTCAGCAATGCACAGGGTTTACTCCTGCCTCTGCACTCAGGAATCACTCCTGGTGGTGCTCAGGGGACTATATATGGGATGCTGGGAATCAAACCCGGGTTGGCCGCATGCAAGGCAAATATCCTACCCGCTGTAGTATCGCTCCAGACCCCCCCTTCCCCCCCCCCCCGTGATTGTTTAATAGTCACTGTCACTATCCTCCCATTGTTCATCGATTTGCTCGAGCGGGCCCAGTAACATCGTGAGACTTGTTACTGTGTTTGGCATATCGAATATGACACGGGGGAGCTTTCCAGGCTTTGCTGTGCGGACAGGATACTCTTGGTAGCTTGCTGGGCTCTCCGAGAGGACGGAGGAATCAAACTCGGGTCGGCAAGGTCAGCCGCGTGCAAGGCAAACACCCTAACTGCTGTGTTTAATAGTGTGTTGTTTAATTTCTGAGTCTGGCTAAGTCAATTTCTACATCTGACTACTGTTTCTACCTTATTCATCCTGCCGTTTGTGCATGGGATTATTTTCCATCCTTTACTTTGAGTGTGGGTATATCATGACAGTTTAAAGAATCGCTTATAAACATCAGAAATTCTGTTTTTTGATCCAGTCACTCTATGCCTTTGCTTGGTAAGTTCGGGCCACTGAAATTTAATGAAATTATTAAAATAAAGACGTTTAGTGCCATTTTTGTTTGTGTACTGAATGTTTTTCTGTAATCTTTGTTTCTTCAGCCTCTGTAGGAGACAGTTTAGTGACCAAGAACTTTTTTTTAATACATATTAAACCATTTATTATACACTAGCAATGTGTGAAATGGTGGTGTTTCTGTTTGTCTTTCAAGTCCTCAGTTTTTCGATGACAGACTGTACTGTGATGGCAGAAGTAGTATTGTAGGTCCAGGTTCACCCACCAGCAATGGTTTTTGTGAAGGAACTACTGTGTTAGATGCCTACGGCCGATATCTTCATCTTAGGTTTATCTACAGAAGGATCTGTACTTGTTTTGCTGGTTGATTTCACTTTTCTTCATCTTTTTACTGAGAGAGGCACTATAATGAGTCCCATATTTACTGATGATCTCAACATTCGTGGTGTATTTAGCTCTCTTGCTACAAAATAGGTCAGAGTGCAGAGAACTACCAAGAACTTCTACAGTTGTTTCTAAGTGAAGTTTGTATTGAACCATCTAATTTGAATAACTTACTGGATAAAGATTTTTGTTGGAATGATTTTTTCAGTTTATTGGTTATATTATACCTTTTAGCCTGTAGAATTTCATTTCAATGATCTGCTGTGATTTTTATGGGAGCTTTCATAGGTATGTTTGGGATTGCTCTTTCGCTCCCAGTATCTCTATCTTTGACTCTGAGAGTTCAATCACAATGTGACTTGGTGATTTTATGTTTGGGCTTATTTTATGTGGTACTTATGAGCTCCTGGATCAAGGTGTATGAATTGATTCTCCAAGTGGGGGAGTTTAAAGCCACAATTTCTCCCACCAAAATTTCTTCCATTGTCTCTTTTTCTGTGACCCCTGCAATTTGGATGCCATTTCTCATCAGACTATCCCATAGATATCTGATGTTTTCTTAGTTTTTCTCTATTATTTTGTCCCTTTTTTGTTCTTTTTTTGGGTGGATTTATGCATTTTTAATTCTGTTATGCTAGTTTGTTCCTCTGCTTCTGTCATTCTGCTATTTCTTCCCTCCATTATATTTTTATGTCTCCTGCTATGCTTTTTTATCAGCAATTTCTGACAAATATTCTTGTTTGTCTGATTTTTCTTTTTGTAACTTCTATTGTTTTCTGAATTTAAGGATCAAAATAGCAGCACTTTGAAATCTTCATCTGGGATACTAGAGATCTCTTCTGTACTTGAGATATTTCCTGTGCTTTTGTCATTGTTTACTAATGCAGGTATATTCCTCTGCTTCTTCATAAGTTCTGCAGACGGAAACAGCCTTCTTAGGTTGGGAGATTGGGCAGATGTCTAGGTTGGGTTTGGGTCAAGGGTCCCCAGGTACAAGGGAGCCTAGGTATATCCTTACCTGAGAGGGGTGGCATGTTTAAGGCTACTTGGTTCTGCACAGCTCCTTCAATCCTGTGAGGCCTTGGCTGCCTCACAGGATTGAAGGTCCAGCTGGGGGTTGGGATCTCAGAGAATCCATATACTTCTTCAATTTATGGGAAAATGTGTGCCTTATTTATTTTTAGATTAGGAGAAGTGCAAAGAATTGAGGTAAGTAGCAATTTCTTTCTCAGCAGTCTGCATTCCTGGGCCAGGAAGGTGGCACCAGGTTTAGAAGTACATTCTTTACAATGCATGAGACTGAGTTCAATTCTTGACGTTGCACACTTCTCTCAGCACTTCTGGGTGTAACCAGAGAGGCCCTCCTAGCATCACCAGCTGTACTTCTAGTGACTCTGAGTACAGACAGGGTGGCCCTGGTTGCCTCCATCACTGGATGTGGTTGCTGCTTGAACTCTGGAACTCTAGCATGGAATGTTTGGACCTGATAGCTGAATATTGCCAATAGTGGCCCCTGGGACTCATGAATGCTTCTTTGGAAGCCTCCCACCAAAAGAAAAACAAAAACAAAACCCCAGAAATTCTATTTCTAAGAACGGCAACCATTTCTTTAATAAAGACTTGATTGACCCTTAGTTCTCTCTAGATGGTGATACTTTTTGGATGATGCTTACTCTAGGCATATTGGGTGAAATCTACCGGACCTTTTCTGGGAAACAAATATCACTGATGTTTATAAGAATCATTCCTGAACTAAAATAGAAACCGCACTAGGCTTCTAGAATTGTTCCCCTTTTCGACCCAGTTGTGACGTGGATATCTATGGAGATTTCCCCTACATCAGCAAGAAATTCTTGGATACCAGAGGAATCAGCTCACTTCTGACTCTTTCAGAAGGAGCATCAGAAGCCACAGGTAAAGGACTCAGTCTCTTAAAACCACCTTCCAATTCAAATCCCAGTCTTAAGCTGTGACCACTGGCTCAAAATCAGAGGCTGCCTCAGGTTTTAGTAATTTAAGGTGTGACTCATGGAACTGAAGGTATTTACTCGATCATTAATTTCTATAAAAGGATATAACTCAGAGATTATCAGATGGAATATTTTTATATGGCAGGGAATTGGAAAAGGCTGTGGAGCTTCCATGCCATCTCTGGGCATATCAGTCTCCCTAAATCTTTATATGCTGACCAACTGTAAGTGCCCTAAAATTGTTCTTTTATTTATTTATTTACTTATTTATTTTTATGTAGGAATACTGCTATTAATTCAGCCACTGATTAGGCTGATTGAATTGTTCATGAAATCCACCTTACTGATTTTTTTCCATTTTTTATAATTTTATTTATTGAATCACCATGAGAGCAGTTACAAAGCTTTCGGATTTAAGTCTCGGTCATACAATAAAACACATCTACCTTCACCAGTGCCCATTCTCCACCACCAAAAACCCCCAGTACAACCCCATCCCACACCCTCCCCCTACCTAAAATTGTTTTTTTAGAATTGTATTACACAAGCATGAAATCATTAACAATTAGGAGTTATAGCACAGCAGGTAGGGCATTTGCCTTGCACGCAGCCGACACAATCGACCCCAGTTTGATTCCTGCGCCCCTCTCAGAGAGCCTGGCAAGCTACCAAGAGTATCTCACCCGCATGGCAAAGCCTGGCAAGCTACCTGTGATGTATTTGGTATGCCAAACAACAAGTCTCACAATGGAGACGTTACTGGGCCCGCTCCAGCAAATCAATGAATAACGGGAGGACAGTGACAGTGACAATGACAATTGAACTCAGTCTCCCCTCCCCAAAGTATGAGGATGGAATTGGAAGTTCTAACCCTATGTAATCGAAGGATTGATTCAAATCACAGTCTTAAGCTGTAACCACTGGCTTAAAATCAGAGGCTGCCTCAGGTTTTAGTAATTTAAGGTGTTTATTGTAGCCATCTGCTTTCCTCCTTAGATGCTTCCAACATGTGGGAGATCATTGCCTGAACAAAAACCTAATACCAAGGTTGGAATAATCTGGAATAATCTGGGCAAAATAGAATATGTCTTAGAATATAAATGAGCAGCAAAAATGTGCCCAGGAATGAGTAGAATAGATTACAGGGCAAGCAAAAAATGTGCCCAGGAAAGAATAGAATAAAACAGTTTGACTCTTCTAGGACAACATAGCCAAAATCCAGATAGGAAACTGTTTCAACTTTAAATGCCCATGCTATGTGAATCCTGTATGAACCAGTAATACCACTTCTGAGAATATACTCCTGGGGCCCAAAAACACACTGAAAAACTATTTGCCCTTCTATGTTCATTGCAGCACAATTCACAATAGCTATCACCGTCACTATCACTATCACCCCGTTGTTCATCGATTTGCTCGACGGGCACCAATAACGTCTCCATTCATCCCTGTCACGTGCTAGTGTAGCCCAATGGCATATTGAGGACTCTTTCAGGGTCAGGGGAATGAGGACCATATCAGTTACTGTTTTTGGCATATCGAGTACACCAAGGGTAGCTTGCCAGGCTCTGCCGTGTGGGCGGGATACTCTCGGTAGCTTGCTGGGCTCTCCAAGAGGGATGGAGGTTTTGGGGGCAGCCTCTAATCACCTTTAAAGGTGTTCCAAGTCAGGCATATATGCAGGTAGGATACTGTTGGTAGCCCACCGGGTTCTCTGAGAGTGAGAACTAGACTATTAGACAATAAGAGGTCACAATAGCTAGTATTTGGAAATAATCCTAGTGCCCAAGAACAGACTATTAGATAATGAATGGCTATGTGAAATATCCCAGTCTCTGATTTTATATTTATTTATCTATTTTTTTATTTATGCTTTTTGGGTCACACCTGGCGATGCACAGGGGTTACTCCTGGCTGTGCACTCAGGAATTAACCCTGGCGGTGCTCAGGGGACCATATGGGATGCTGGAAATCGAACCCAGGTCGGTCACATGCAAGGCAAATGCCCTGCCCACTGTGCTATTGCTCCAGAACCCCCTGATCTCTTCTTTTAATGTATCACTGAATTTTGATGTGCTTGATAACTGTTCCTAATATCTCTGTCTACTTAAACAATAACTCACTTGTTGAGAACTAGGATTGGGGAACCATATTGTATTGAATAAATGGCTATCCCATGCATTCACTTATGGTGGCCCATGAAACCCTACAGCTTGAACATTCTGTGTGTTTGTCTCATTCTCTGTGACTGACTCCTGCTTCACAGAGGTCAAAGGTATCAATCCAATTGCCTTTAGGCACCAAATGTTATATAACAAGACACAATATCAACACTTAGGAAAGTTTAAATCTTTTGGCAATTGTGAACAAGGAAATATGAAGAACAAATACAAAAAAAATGTATATATATGCCATTTAATTGATAGCACAGCGGTAGCGTTTGCCTTGTACGCAGCCAACATGACCGACCCGAGTTCGATTCCTCTGCCCCTCTCGGAGAGCCCGGCAAGCTACCGAGAGTATCTCACCCGCACGGCAGAGCCTGGCAAGCTCCCCGTGACGTATTCGATATGCCAAACACAGTAACAAGTCTCATGATAGAGACGTTACTGGGCCCGCTCGAGCAAATCAATGAACAACGGGAGGGCCTTTACTTTACTTTACTTTACTTAATCAAAATGTCACAGTTATAATTCTGTTCCTGGCAAAAGTTAAATTGTGCTGGGAATGGGGAAGGGGAGGAAACTAGCATGGAAATATTGATGTATGGTGTCTGCAGTCTATCTGACTATTGACATACTGACTTTCCTCGGGAATTCATATTTACATAGACATAATCATTTGGTACTGAAGAATTTATTTTTAATGTGGTATCTTTGTACATGATTAGAAAATTTAATTGGAGGAAGAGATGGGCCTAGCAGACTAGTAAAGAGCCCTTAACTCCCAAAAATGTTGAGTACACATTCTTCAGTGAACACAAGACATTCTCTAAGATACATTACATCCTGGGTCACAAAACATATTTCCATAAAATCAAGACACTAGAAATAATATCAAATATCCTCTTAGACCTCAAGGCTTTGAAAATGGAAATTCATCACAAACGGGAAAAACTCAAACAGTTGGAAGTTTAACAACCCATTACTAAAACTCAGAGGGTAATAAAGAAAATCAAAAGATTACTGAAATGAAAGACAAAAGGTACCAGAACATCTGGGCCACTGCAAAAGTGATGTTAAGAAGGAAGTTAATCAGCAATGCAAGCATTCATTAGGAAGCAAGAAAGGGCCCAAATATCATACCAGCACAACTTAGAAAAAAAGACCAGCAAAGGAAATCCAAAACAAACAAAAAGAAAGAAATAATAAAATTTAGAGAAGAAATCAATGAACTGGAAACTAAATTTTTTTAGTTGGAAAGAAAAAAATTCAGTATAGGTAATATTCTTTATTTGGGCTCATATCATACATTGGCATTGTTCTTTCTTGTTGACATATTATGGGATGGGGTTCTTAAGTATATATTTGTGTATTTTGTTTAACGTTTACTAAGTATTTAAATATGTTATCTCATTTTACCCTCATAGCAAATCTTGGTGAAAGATTGATGGCCATTAATATAATTTTGGGCTAGGTGACATCCATTTTGATTTTAAATCTTTATTCTATCCTTTCTCTTTTTGTGGGCTTTGGATTTTATCAGTAAGCTCCTTTGCTATCGTGCTTTTGGAAGGATTCAGCAAACAAGACACACTAGCAGGATGTCTCTGAAGGCATAAAGAAAATTCCATTTCCTTTGTATTTATTCTCCTGGCTACTACTGCTGGGTTACAGTTAAGGAGGCCACAGCTCCTGCCCTTTCTACAACTACTATGTTCTCTCTCTCTCTCTCTGTCTCTCTCTCTCTCACTCTGTGTCTCTGTCTCTCTCCTCTCAAGGTCTATAAAGTGAAGAGTGTCCATTATTGCTTACCGTAGCATGCCTCATTATCCTTTGATGACTTCCCCTTTTAAAAGCCTACTCATTTTTTTTTGAGCATGCCTTCTGTTTCCTGAGACGATGACTAAGATGCAGCTTTAAAAATTACAACCTAGAAATCATTTTGGGGGACTTGCTCAGTGACAGAAGTCTGGCATTCATAGAGCAGGGACTTGAAGCCTGGTTTTGTGATTCAGAGACGTAATCAATTCTTAATATACCTTAAAGGAACATGTACCAACTGGTGGATACTGTTAGGAAAAAACATTTATACTTTAGTTTTCAGTAAAACTAAACATTATATGGGGCACAGCAGGTAGGGCATTTTCCTTGCACGCAGCTGACCCAGATTTGATTACTCCATCCCTCTCAGAGTGCCCAGCAAGCTACTCAGAGTATCCCACCCGCATGGCATAGACTGGCAAGCTCCCCGTGGCGTATTCGATATGCCAAAAACAGTAACAACAAGGCTCACAATGGCGACGCTACTGGTGCCCGCTTGAGCAAATCGATGAACAATGGGAGGACAGTACTGCAGTACTATATGGGGTGATAAAGGCTTGATATGAAAAGTACAGATATGAAAGTACCATTGTTAGGGCACTTACCTTGCATGTGGTTGACTCTGGTTCAATCTCTGGTATCACATATGTTTCCTTGAGCACTGAAAGGAGTGGCCCTTGAGCACAGAGCTAGGAGTAAACCTGAGAACTGCCAGATGTAGCCCCCCCAAAACCAAAAAGGTACATTATATGGAATATAGTTTATTGGTTTTTTTTAAAATATGAAAGGGCCTTTGTAAAGAGTTGAGCTCTTTAGAAAGAAATACTATTTCACAAGTATGTCTTGTGTTTATAAGATGAATGGAGACTAAAATGAAACTTCTTCGACTGTTTTCTTTTCATTCATCATGATAAAAACAGTGTGACTTAATTACACTCTAATTAATTATCTGTAATTTTTATTTTCATCTCTCCGGTAGTCTACTATAAAATCCTCTTTATTTTTACCCTATTTTCCAGATTCTTCCCTTCTAGTCTAGTTGGTTACCAATACCAACACTTTCTCTAAAAAAGTAGATCTGATCTTATTATGTCCCTAACCCTTATTTACCTACAGGATGAACGCCAAACTTACTGGTTTGTCATTTTTCATCTGTCTTTATCCTTAAGTCTAACTTCGGTTCTCCATTTTCTCCCATTCAAGTTTTACACTTACTAACATCAAATTGTTTCCAGTTGATTAAATGTGTTTTACTGTCGCTTCTGCTCTTTGTTCCTTCCTGCAAAATCACCTTTCTAGGTCCCAGCCATAGACTGTTAAGAGAACCATATACCAACTAGAGTTTGTGGGAAACATCACATGAAGCCTTTTGAACTTTGCAGTCTGAGTTGCTAACTTGTGGAAATAAGCTCAAATCCTTAAAAACAGAAACTGAATCTTACTCTTCTTATATTCCCTGAGCCCTATAACTTGGTCGAAGGCTCTGGACAATCAAGTATTTCTTCAACAAATGATTAGAGGTGAGGGGCCTTCAATCAGAACTTTTTACAAAAAAAAAAGAGAGAGAGAGATTTTACTTACTTGAATCTCTTGAATCTCAACAGTAAGGTGATGATGAGAGCAAAAAGATAAAAAGCAACACTTCTAATGTAATCCAGTAATAAATTCTTAAATAAGGAGTCTATGATAGGAGCATGTTTTTGTTGCTGACGCCTTGAGCAGGATTCTGTACAACTTTGGTCTCTTTTGCAGTAAACATATAGCTGTGGTTGACCTGTGTTAGCTTGTATTGCTGCTCTTATAGAAGGCATTTTCTACTTTTTCCCCTCCAAAGATTGATTGGCCCTCTATTTCTTACATCTCTGATATTAAAGATCTGTTAGTTCTCACAGCAGGAGGTTTTGAACAAGGGGTCATTTGGGAAGCAGCAGTTTTGAAGATGTTAGTCAAGTCATTGAAAGTAGTGTTCTTAAAAGTGCCTGGTGTGTGATTGTAATAATAGAAGTCAGGTTTGAAATTTGTATTACAAGAAGAGTTTTGTACTATAAACTCTCCCTGTCTATCACTTTTTGGGGGCAAATGATACGAGTAGTAAATAGAATATCGCACTGTAATATGAGGTCAAATCACTCTGGCATTTGAGATACATGACAAAAAGACAAAGCTCAGAAAAGTTTAGTATGCATTAGGTAATCTTGCTGGTGTTGAAATATTATTTCTTTCCCCTTTGAGGGAATCTATTCTTTTGGGGGACAAATTATGCAAGGTTAGAATATTCTTATAATAAAATAATTTCAAAAGATAAGCAGTACCAAGACACTCAAGTAAATGTAGATTATTTTTTCTGATTTTTAAAATGGAAGAATTGCAACCCACAAGGGGAAAGTGATCATAGAAAACTAAAATTTGTTATCTGTCCTGATTTCAAAGTGCACTATATGGAGTTCCAGTGGGCTATTGTCTGATTTATTCCATTCTGTTCAGTGGGAGATATTCTTTAGTTCATTAAACAGAGAACATACTTAAGTTTACCAAAAAAGGTGCCAGAGAGATAGTTAAATAGGTGAGGCACTTGTCTTGTAAGCAGCTGACCTGGTTTTGATCCCTGGTACCACATTTTGATCCCTCCCACCCCAAGCACCACTAAGACTGTTCTGTGAGCAGAGAACACAGATCCCTGAGAACAGGAGTAAGCACCTGAGCACAAGGTGTGGAAAAAAATAAATAAAAACCGTCAAAAATAATTGGAATAACCAGTACCGTAAAGACTTTCATAATAACATGGAAAATTGGATACATGTCAGATGAAGTGATCTGCATGAGGGCAGGAGAGAACATATATCAAAATTTAAAAATTAAAGTGTAAAATTTTATAATTAGCAATATCAATATCTTATGTTTGTAAAACATTATTTCACTTTTCCCTCTCATCTTTCTCCATAGAAAGAATAATATAAAAGGAGCATGGAAATTGAAGAATATAAAGTAAAAATGGGACTTTAAGTTGTAAGAATTCTAGAATAATTTCTGGTTCAGAACTCTTCTTGTCTCTATATTATTCTGGTTAATGGTACCACCATTTACTCAATTTATAAATTGTGAGATTTTGAGGAAGAATGTCGAAGACTTGTTATATGTCCATCCCTCTACCTTAGAGTTCTATCCAGTTACAATATTTGGGTCTAAGTAGTCAATCATATTTCTTTAATTAGCTATTATTTATTGAGTGCCTAGTATATGTCCTACTCAGACACAGATGACAATATAGGCAACAGTTGCTATTCTTTTGGAACTTACATTTTCTCAAATGTTATAGTTTTCTGAGTTTAACAAAATCTCTAAAATGAAAAGTCAAGTCGTGAATCAATTTTTTAAAAACTGGACTAAAACTCAGTTGTGATGTGGTTCTTAATGTCTGTATATGAGCAAAATTAGTGAAGCTTCTAGCAGTGTTTCTTCAACTGTCACCTCATATGAGTTATTTGTATTTTGAAACCTGTTTGAAGTTGGATTTTAGCTTTAACTTGAATTCCTCTTTGTAATTTAAAAGTGTTTAAAAATATCCTAAAAATCACCTGAACAGGGGACTGGAGAGATAGCACAGTGGGTAGGGCATTGACTTTGCACACTGCCAACCCGGATTTATATTTGATATGCCAAAAACAGTTAACAGCAAGTCTCACAATTTGTTGTGAGACATTACTGGTGCCCGCTTGAGCAAATCAATGAACAATGGGAGGACAGTGCTACAGTGCTACACCTGAACATGTTTTAATTTAAAATGTAAATTGAAAACACAAGGACATATTGGCTCATATCCACTAGCATGGCCAAAGTACATATTTTTCAAAAGAGAAAACAAAAATTGTTGTTCGGGATGTGGAGACATGGAACTCATACACTGCTGATGAGAATGTGAGATGGTATAGCCACAAACCAAAACTAAAAACCTTTGAATCTCAAAAAAAATCTACAGAATTAGTCATATGATTAAACATATTATTTGATTCCTTGCTAGTTCCTCAAGTAATTGAAAACAGGTATTCCATTCAAGATCAAAACAAAACTTTGAATAACGATGTCAGAAGAAACCTCAATATTTCTTAGTACTCCTTGAAAATGCAGTATCAAAACATCAAAGAGACTAAATCCATAAATACGTACTGTAAAAAGAAGAGCTTCTGTGATTTTGTATTAACTGTCAAAGGCCAAATGTGATGGAGAAAAATATTTGAATAATGACAAATGTTTTTTTCATTAAATGAAACACACCTCTAGTTTTAAAAAAATTTAAATTTAGGTGGTCTTGAATAGTGACATTTTCTTTGGTACTGTTTGTAATTTGAGTCATTTAGATAGTGTATGTACTTTCCAGGTAGCCTAAAGAGACCACACGCCACCCCATTTTTCTTTTTTTCTGATCTTTACATTTCTTCCTTACCCACTGAAGAGTCACTTGAATTTATAATTCCCAGCATGGACTCCAGTTCTAAATATACATATTATTGGACATAACTTAGAATAATACCAAAATATTTTAAGAGTACATGCTAAATTCTAGGCACTGTTTAAAATATTTTATATGGGGCTGGAGTGATAGTACAATGGGTTGGTTTTTTTGCCTTGTACACGACTGAGCCAGGTGTGACCCCTGGTATCTGGGGTTCGATCCCTGGTATTCCATATAGTTCGCCCAAGCACTGCCATGTGTGATTCCTGAGTTCAGGGCCAGGAATAACTATATAACCAGCATCGCTGGATCTGACCCAAAAAGCCAAACATAAGGAAATTTAAAATAAAATATTTTATCTGACATTTCTACTCTCAAATCTCTTCCTCTCTGTGTTCTCTTTAAATAGGTAATTCTCTCTCTCTCTCTCTCTTTCTCTCTCTCTCTCTTTCTTATGCATGTGCTGTTTTACTTAAAAATATTTGTCACTATGGAGAAGGGATCACTAAGTCAGTGATGATTGGAGGGATCGCTTGGGGTGGGAGATGTGTGCTGAAAGTAGACTAAGGACCAAACATGATGGCCTCTCAGTATCTGTATTGCAAATCATAATACCCAAAAGTAGAAAGAGTAAGAAGAAAGGTGCCTGCCACGGAGGTAGGGGGCGGGATGGGGTGGAGGTGGTGGGAGGATACTGGGAACATTGGTGATGGAAAATGCGCACTGGTGGAAGGATGGGTGTTTGATCATTGTATGACTGAAAGTCAGCCTTTTTTTTTTTAACCACTCAACTGTGAGCATAAGACTTTTTTAAATTGTCATAATGTGTGCTCAGTCCTCTTTTTTAAAAAAATTTTATCAGTGAAACACCATGAGGTACAGTTGTAGACTTACAAATTTTCGTGCTTGGGTTTCAGTTATACAATGATCAAGTACCCATCCCTCCACCAGTGCCCATTTTTCACCACCACTAATCCCAGTATCCCTCCCAACCCCCATCCCCCCCATCCCACCCTGCCTCTGTGGCAGGGCATTCCTTTTGTTCTTCCTCTCCTTTTGGGTGTTGTGGTTTGCAAAAGAATCATTGAGTGGCAATCATGTTTGGTCTATAGTCTACTTTCAGCACGCTTCTCCCATCCTGGGAGGATCCTCCCAACACCCTGTATTTGGTGCTCCCTTCTCTATCTGAGCTCCCTTTTCCCCTAGCATGTGTGGCTCACCTCCAAGCCATGGAGCAAAATTCCTGTTACTAATCTTGGCCACTCTTGGGTGTTAGTCTCCTATTTTGTTACTTTATGTTCCCCAGATGAATGCAATCTGAAAGTCAGTCTTGAAAGCTTTGTAATTATCTCATGGTGAGTCAATAAAAAAAATTAAAAAAATATTTATCATTGCTCTCTAGTCAATCTATTTCTCCCAAATGACATGCTCTTAAGTCTCTGTATGTATTCAAAGGCCATTTTTCCCTTTCAAATGAAATAATGCTGGTGTTGGAATTATGTGCATGAAAAAGCATCATTAACATTATTGTAAATCACAGAATCTGAAATAATAAATGTATATATGTTACATGCTTGGTAGTTGAATAAATCCATCATGAATTGTGACTGCTATTGTCACAAGTACATTAATACTTATCATATATCCTGCTAGTTTCACTTCTACTTTTCTTTTTCTCTGTTGCCTCTTCCAACCATATTTTCTGGCCCTTATCTTCTATTCTACTTGCTACTTTAAAGCTGCTTATATCTTTCCACAATGCTGCTGCCACTGTGGAATCACCTTCATGGTGTGATATGCCTGTTTAACTTCCTCTGTAGCTACTATCTATAGATTTCCATTCCTTTAACAGCATCTGCACAGATCTAATAAGACTCCCATGTCATTCTATCAGTTAACTACTCCTCACCCACTCCCCCAAAGAGCTCATGAAGCATCTGCTTTTTGTCCTCCTGCCACTTGGATATTATTTCCATCTTTCTTACTTCCAGATCGCAGGTGCTTTGTTCTCTCCAGTCATTAGTGAAGCATTTTCATCTTATGTCCTCTTTCATGGGGATCACAAAGTTTTGTTGCTGGAGCGCCTCATGATAGTTTTTTGTTTGATTTTTTGTTTATCACATAGCCATTCTCTTTTCAGGCTGATAAATGTAACTTTGAATCAAAACCTCCTACTAAACATGGAATCATGGATCCCATTCAACCCAATGTTCTTGTTTCTTTCCTCATTTCTAACATTCTTTTCTTGCTGGGCTTCCTCTTTGTCCTTTGTTCAACCTGAAAGCAACATTCAAATAAGTAATGAAAAATAACTAGAATTTAGGTAGTGGAAGAAGGGAGGCTGGATAAGGAAAAGTGCATAGGGGCAATGAGAAATCTAGTGGAACGCATAGCCTGTGCAAAGTCCCAAGATCAGCTTGATCTTTACAGAGTAAGATATGCTGAGAAACTGCAGGCATTGCACTTTGGTGGTATGATCAGACTTAGATGGCAAGATGTAACCCTGCAAAGTTCGATTGTTTCAAATTAAATAAGGTCTTTCATAGGATACTGAGATCAGAAAGAGAATAATATGTAAATAAAATAGACCAAATTTTCCCAGGTGCAGATTTTTTCAAGTTTTTTTTTAAAGCACTGTAATTTATGAAACTGTTAGTGCTTCAGGAGTACAGGGTTGTTTGTCATACCACACTCATTGTCAGAGTATCAGCATTTCTCCACCACTAAATTTAGGTTGCCTCTCATCTCCACTCCTCATCCCAAGTCAGTGAACTCAATTTTATAGGCAGACTTTTAGGGTCCATTATATTGGTCATAGTTTATTTTCTTACTATGTTTCTTTATATTCCACATATGAATGAAATCATTTGTACTTTTCTTCTTCTGGATTTGCCATTATGATACCATCTAGCTCCATCCAAGTTGTAGCAAACTGCAAGTTTCATCTTTTCTTTTTGCTGGGTCATAGTCTGTTTTGCATATAGACCACAATATCTTTATCCACTCATCTGTTATTGGGCACTTGAGGTGTTTCCAGACCTTGGCTATTGTGAATAGTGCTGCAGTAAATATAGAAATGGAGATATCTTTTCAAATCAGTGTTTTGTGATCTTGGGTTAGATGCCAAGAAGTGGAAACTCTGGATCATGTGGGAGCTCTATTCTTAATTTGTTCTGTTTTCCAGAGAGACTCAACTAGACAAATATACACAGATACAATCAATAGTTGATGAAGATTTATTTTTTTTTATCACATGCCCACCAGCATTGCTTATTCCCAGACTTTGATACATGTCATTCCTTCTAGTGTGAGGTGAAATCTGGTTATTGTTTTGGTATGTAGTGCCCTGCTGATAAGTAACGACGAGTACATTTTCATATGCCTATTGGTCATCTATATATCTTCTTTGAGGAAGTGCCTATTCAGTTTTTCTCTCCAGTTTGGATGGGGTTACTCTTTGTTATTGTTATTATTAATTTTTATGAGTGCTTTATAAATCTTGACTATCAGTCCTCTGTCAGATACACTTTAAGCTTCCAGGATCCAGTTATTAGCCCTTCCAGGTTTTATGTTGGAATTCTATGTTGGAGTCCTTTTTGTTCACACAGAAAGGGTTGTCTTTCTCCAAACCCACCAGATTTGAACAGTCTCCACATAGATAGCTTGAAAATATCGTCACCATGACAGCCCTGCAGCAAGAATCACATACCTACAATAATAAAAGATTGACTGTTCCCACAGTCAGTCTCCCACCCTGTGTATCCATCCTTCATTGTCCTTGTGTGAAGTAGATTCAACCCGTTTCTCTCACTTTCCTTTGAACTTGGAAAATAGTTTATTTTGTTTGCTTGACAATTGGTAATATCCTCTCGTTTCATCTTTTATCTTATTTAACTTTTTGTTTATTTCAGTCATGAATCATCAACCACTTGTGAATTCTTTGAAGGCAACAAACATAGACTTAACTGCTTTGAATCCCTCTTTATTACTACTGTTGTGCCTAGAGAAATTGGAGGTAGTTGGTATGTATTTGTTGAGCTAAATAGTAGGTGATTGAACTACATGTAGTTATGGTGCATCTGGAGATAGCACAGTAATGCTGTCAGACTGTATGAGAAGACACTCTGGAATGATTAGATATGAAGTTATAACCTTGCTAAGCTGCTTACAGGATATGTGGTTTAAGGCGGTTGCTTAATGTCTTTGAACCTTTTTATTCTTCTCTGTAAAGTAAGGGTGATGTTTTAAACCTCACAGGTGTTGTAAGGATAAAATGAGATAATGTACTAACAAGTGAGTCAACTGCTATTGATAATTACTTAAAGAAATTGCTCATTGAATTGCAACAAAGTGCAGGGAAATGTTAGGACAGATTATTTATTATTGAGAAGACTGGAAAAGTTCCATATTTGTTTGATTAAGTGCTTCTCTGGAGTCAAACTGTCTGGTTTGGATTTTGGTCCCATTTAGGAGCGATAGCATAGCGGTAGGGCATTTGCCTTGCACGCAGCCAACATGGCCGACCCGAGTTCGATTCCTCTGCCCCTCTCGGAGAGCCCGGCAAGCTGCCGAGAGTATCTCGCCCGCACGGCAGAGCCTGGCAAGCTCACCGTGACATATTCGATATGCCAGACACAGTAACAACAAAGTCTCCAATGGAGACGTTACTGGGCCCGCTCGAGCAAATCGATGATCAACGGGAGGGCCTTTACTAGCAGTAGATGAGAGGGCAAGTTAGCTTTAGTCCTTTGCACTTGAATTTTATAATCTGAAAAATGGGCTTGATAACATTTACTGCATATGTTTATTGTGAGATAAAAATTAAATAATCACTGTGAAGAGAGAGTGTGAGAGAGCATGGCATGAGAGAGAAACAGAGAGAGAGACAGAAAGAGAGAGAGAGAGAGAACTGAAATAGTGGGATTTCTACTATATCCTTTTGACAGAAGCAAATCACAAGACCAGCCCAGACCCAAGGATGAGAAAAGAGATTTCATCTCTTACTCTTTTGATAGGAAGATTTGCAAAATCACATTACAAAGAGCATGGATACAATGAGGGATAAAGATTGTGACTAGTCTTTTAATTTTTATACCTTATCACCCTTCCATAGGTAAAGGTAAAGGCCCTCCCGTTGATCGTCGATTTGCTCGAGCGGGCCCAGTAACGTCTCCATTGGAGACTTTGTTGTTACTGTGTCTGGCATATCGAATACTCTCGGTAGCTTGCCAGGCTCTCCGAGAGGGGCTGAGGAATCGAACTCAGGTCGGCCATGTTGGCCGCTTGTAAGGCGAACGCCCTACCCGCTGTGCTATCGCTCCAGCCCTTCCATATTTTCTAGAATTAATATAAACAAATATTTGTTCTGTGGTTTGCCAGCTACAAGGATCTTTTGCCTATAATCACTAAGTCTTACAGTGAATCTGCAGTTAAATATTTTTGAGGCTTTACTATGTACAGGATACTATCTTAGGTACAACCTTCTGTTGAAACATTTTTTTTTTCTGGTCCTACCACACATTGGTTGCTAACATTTAAACGATAACGTTTCTTTTTCAGCCTGCTGCTCTCCGGAGTTTTCAAGGTGGTTTGATTCATTCCCATGGTCTCATAGTTCACCTTTATCAAGAGACGATACTTCGGCCTAAACTTCTCAGAACTTTGTTCTTCTATGCCTAACTACTGTACGCTAACTCTTCACTGTTGTCACAGGAACACATCAAACTCTTGCATGTAAAAGTTCAAACTCTGATGTGTAACCAGTTGTGTTGTTTTAGAATATAATTAGTCCGATAATGTCCAGAGAATAAGTACTATGCAAATAGAAAATACAAGTCATAAGTATTTGTTTTTTTTATAAATCTTATGACCCCTCAAAATTTTAGAGACACTGCAAATGGCTTTCTTTGATAAAATTCTTACCAAAATATTATCTGGACAAAGATCTTTCTTATTTGGTCTTAATCTGGGGTTGTAGGTTAGGGTCCTGAGTGTAGATTGGGTAGCCAAGGCACATAGGAAATTTCTGTTTTTTACTTAGGGTTTTACTGGTACCACTAAATATAGCGTGTCCCATTTTTTCCCTTTTCCCTCAAACTGTCTCATTGATGTAACATGAAACCAAATAGAACAGTGCAGAACAGCTTGAAAGAGTGACTATCATGTGTTGAAAGGAATATCACAGTATCACCTGATAAAAATAGCTTGTACCCACAGCAAGCAGAGATTGGTGCACTCTAGAAGAGTGCATTTTTAAAAGGCTTTATTCATTTTTTACCACCACAAAATTGATAGGTGTTTGCAAAAGTGCAACCATATAAGGAACTTATGGATGGAGAAAAATCAACATTTAAGGTTGGTAGTAAAGTAGTTATAATTTTTAAGGAAGCAGCAGGAATGTGCTTTACAGGGCTTTTACAAAACAAAGCAAAGGAGTAGATAATAGGGGTGGAGGAGACAGGCTGAAAGTGGACAGAGATAAAGGGATATTAGCATTTTTGTAGTGGATTGAAAAGTCATAACATTGCTCCTTTAAGAGTATAAACTTTTATACTCCTGCAAATCAAAATACACCTCAAAATAAAATGAAAGCTGCTTTACTTTTACATATTATCAATCAAATGTGTTCATATTTCTGAGGACTGAGATAAAGTTTTGACAAAATCAAGACTAAGAAGCCTATAGAGAAAGGTACTGTATTTATTTTAAAGTCTTAACAGGGACCACATCATTTATTGATTCAACTGTTATTAAGCAAGGAAACGTTGTACCATGGGTATCCACGGTATGCTATGGTGAAAATTGAAGGGTTTTTTTTGTATAAAGAAAACATATTTATGCATACAAGGGTGCACACAAATATTACCATGTTGATAGGGACAGATAATGTCAGAAAGTTTAAAGTGGTATCGACTTTGTATGTCTTGTCATTCATTTATTCTGGTGAAAATTGTTTGTCTCGTGCAACCGAGCGAGCACTGTGATAGGTGCTGGATAATCTGTTTACTTACCAGAGGCATAAAAATAACAAACCAATAAATACAATGATACATTTTAGATCGTCATTAAATGTTATAGAGAAAAGAAAATAGATTAAGAGGGATATGCTGAGGGTATTGTTTTAGGTAGATTGTCAGGATTATGTAGAAATGGAAGTTAGGTCATCCTGAAGTTAAAGACTAGACACAACAAGATGTGAGAGAATTAAGATTTTGTCTGGGAAAGAGCAGTTCAGTTGGACTGGTTTGGGGAAAAAGGATGGAAAGATGGCGAAATAAGTCTCTCAAGGGTTGCTAAGCCTCTGTACTCTAGTATGCTGAAGGACTTTCAGGTGGAAGAAGGTAGAAACAAATTGAAACCAATGGAAGTTTCAGAGTTTAAAGTCGGCTGGAAAAAATGAAGGACTCTAGAACTGCCACTGCTTGTTTAACAACCTGTGAACTCTGTGGAGCTGTAGGGATATACCTTCACCGCCCCCCCCCTTTTTCTAAATTCCATATATATCACTGCTGCCTATCATAATGTCTGTCACATAGTCAGTGATGAAGTATTGATTTTTGAATTACATTTCCCAATATCTTTCCAAGTGTGGTTGTATGAAATCTGGATCTTCTTGCAAGTGTTCTGTAGATTTAGATAGAGGTCTACAAATACATTGTGTTTAAAAAAATAAAAAAGATTGGCCTATTCTTTTTGGTATCTCTGGATGAAGTGAATTAATAATAACTTCTTTTTCTATAATTAGAGAGTGGTTTTGTTGTCTGGGAGCTATATCTAATTTTAATTAGCGTATGAATAATTTGATTTCTACTC
This sequence comes from Sorex fumeus, assembly GCF_029834395.1. NCBI lineage: Eukaryota > Metazoa > Chordata > Mammalia > Eulipotyphla > Soricidae > Sorex > Sorex fumeus. The sequence goes on along the minus strand of NW_026606102.1, from coordinate 16,907,507 downwards.
ATTGTACTTATTTATAAACATTTATCTCTCTTTGAGAAAATAATAATTTTCTAGGATTTCAGACAATAGTCACTGAAGCTTATGACTCTTAAGTCCATGTTCTTTCTATTATATCCTCTGTCTCATATGAAACGGATTTTGTTTCATAAAAACTGTTTATGTATCTCTGTGTCATAATTTAGTTTCTTTAACAATAGTGTCATTTTACGAACTAAGAGGATTGCCTTCTTTGGATGAAGATCACTGTGTTGATGAGGACTCCTCTTGGTCCCTTGGTTAATTAAGAGACCATCCAGGCCCATATTATTCTCTCTCATCTTTGGTCACCTATAGATTCATACACTGCTTTCAACTTACCATGTTTTCTTATCATTTCTGCTAGTGAATTTATCTTCCTAGATGGAGTGTACATCCTTATTATTTTTAAATTTTATTTTAGGCTCCATGGTTTACAAATCTCTTAATGGTAAGGTTTCAAACACAAAACATTCCAGCACCACACTCTCCACCAATGTGTTCACTTCCCATCATGATTGTCCCAGTATCCTCTCCTCCCCCTGACTCCACCCCACCATCCCACAACCACCACTCCATGGTAAACTTCCTTTAATCCAAACACTCTTTTAAATGAGAACTCCATTAGTGTTTTGGGTTAACACTGGAAATGGGTGCATTTCAATTTATATTTTATTCAGAACCCCACTTGTGTGAAAGATAAGGTACAATGAATTCCCCCAGGATAAGAACCATATCTTAAACTTTGTTAAGTCATCAGTATCTGGCCAAGTGCAAGTGCCCAGTAAATGGCTCTGTGCCCTTGGTTCCCCTATACTTTTCAATTTGTTCTCTACATCTGTTTAGTAGTTAGTATTTCTCTTAATTAACAGTGTTGTTTACTTTGCCATCCTGGAGAGATTCTAGGTCTTGTCTCTGTAATAGAATAATACTATTAACAGCTTGTCCTTTTTAAAAGTTATTGCTATTGCTATTGCTATTGCTGAGCATTTAGTGGATACTTTGCCTGAATTCTTTTATTAAATCTGCACAAACAGGCAGTTTTAGTCCAGACTCTACATTACTAACTTTGGTACTATATTGCCTTTTCCCTTTTCCTATGCTTAGTAACACAGTCGGTAGACCCTGTACATTCCTGGTAAAGACCAATTAAATATTCAAACATTTTTAAGTCCTTTCTGTTTTCAAGTTAGGACTGTTATTATTATCTTCTATAAAATTCTGTAGATTCTCTTTCCTCAGAGGTAAATTTTCTAAATACACAATGATTACAGGGTAGATGGGGCAAGAATTGATGTATTGATCTACTCCTGGTTTTGTCAAACAACAGAATTTTTCATTTATCTAAGCTTTTTCTTGGCACTCTTAATGTGTTTGGACATAGAAGGATATATGTGGCATAAATGATGATACTGGAATGAAGGAGATAACGGTTAGAAGGACAATATTTTCAGTTTTGGGTAGGTGTTCTAGGGTGCCAATGGTCAGAGAAGTTCTAACCACTGTATTTATTTTCTTGAATTTTCATTCATAGTTTTATTTATTATCTCCATTTGAGAGTAGTTCTGTGGAATCACCTTCTCCATCATTTTTATTTCCCTCCTAACTAATCCATGCTCCTATTCGATAGCAAGAATATCGAATTTAAAACTTCCACCAACATGTGGTGATAATTTCATAAGGGCAAAAAATTTACACAATCACTTTAAGTTTCATTTTTCCCTGTACAATATTGCATAGTCCATAGGACTGTTGGTAAAATAAATTGGATCCAAATTTCTAACTGTTGTCTGAAGCACCTTGTATTATCTTATCTCACCCAGCTTCTTTTTTGTTTTCTTTTTGGGTCATACCCGGCGATGCACAGGGGTTACTCCTGGCTCTGCACTGAGGAATTACTCCTGGCTGTCCTGGGAGGCGGGGGGAGGGATCATATGGGATGCTAGAAATAGAACCCGGGTTGACTGTGTGCAAGGCAAATGCACTACCTGCTATGCTATCGCTCCAGACCCTCACCCAGCTTCTTAGACATAATTTCATCTCACCCACTCTTACTTCATTTACCCAACAGACTTTTGTCTCAGGTTCTTCCTTCCCTGCCTTCGCCTTTAGACACTCATTCAGCTTTTTTTCATTACTTGGATAAGAGCTCTGCCTTATCCAAATGACCCCTACATAGGTCTTCTGACACTCATTCTAGATATCTCTCTTCCTCCCTCCTCTGTTTTGTAGATCTATTTTATCCTGTTTTATTTTTTGTACTGGTTCATGTTACCTTAAATTATTATTTTTTATTTTCCCCACATTTGATTGTAAGTTCTAAAAGGGAACTGACACTTTCAATCTTAAAATCTTTTCAGGAATATCAGCATATCTGACACTATCCATGCTACAAAGATTGGATATACTTTGGGAATTTAGCAATTTAACAACATCTTTTTCTTGAGTTATGCATCTCAGTTTTTCTAATTAAACTAATAAAAGTTTATTGGACTATTTGATTAAAGTTTCACTGAATCAAATTGAAGCTCACCATGGTGTAAGTAGTTGCCCTTTGGGTTAGAAATTATTAGGTGCTGGCTTGTCATTAGCAGGTGATTTTTAGAGACACAGGTAAGATGTGATGGAAATAACTGGATTTGAGTTGATGCAGTGATGACCAAGAGCTTAGAACATGATTACAACTATGACTGAGTTCGATAGGGAAGGGGTTCTAAAGCATCATACTTACTGAGTGTGTGACATTGTCTAAGTCCTTTGACCTTCTTTCATGTGTTTGTCCATAAAATGAGGCTTATAACTGAGGGAGAAATGTGAGATAGGGACTGTCTACCACATGAAGGGAGGTTGTTGTAGAACTATTGAAAGTATTTAATAATCGTTTATAATGAGTGACGCTCACTAAAATTGACATAAATGCATATGAAGTGCTTGGAATCCTATACATACTCAGCAAACGATGCCTGTTATTTATATTAAGTTTTTGCATTGCTTAGAAATTATTTGAAATATTTGAAGATTTAGATGTTTTGTTAATTATTAGCTTTCCTTGAATTTAAACAAGCTGTCAGATGATCCTCTGTTCTCTGTTTGAATTTAGGGAATAGGTAAAGGCCCTTGAACCAGACTAAAACTCTGGAATCAAATAGAAATGAATTTAAGTCCTGAATAAGCGATCAGACAAATGGACTCATGCCCAAGCCTAACCCTACCCATGCAGATTTCAGTTTTGTTTCCCTGTCGTATTCCTGTTCCCATCTGAAGGAGGCACGGTAGCCAGAATGTCAGGAGGAGGGGAAATTAACACTCTCCTGGCTGACTCATAGTGTACTTGGTATGGCTGAGTGGAAATGAACCACCTGGTGTCACATCACACCATAGACAAGATCTTACTTGAGATACAGAGCTCTACTGCTTTGTAGAGACAAAACCCAATTAGAAAGGCAACTGCTCACTGTCTCATCACTGGTGACTGACAAGAGGCATGGTCACTTCTCTTTCCAGCCCATCAAGAAAGTGATGGGCGCGGGGTTGGGGGAGGATGGGGAACAGAAATATTCTTAAGAAGATATTCACTAGTTGGATTCCAGCGTACCTTTAAGAGCCCTCAAATATGCGATCATAACAAAGTTGGAAATGGCATAATAATCTTAATACAAAGATTAATTACTTGCTAACTATAGATAATGGTTTCATTCCTTTATCTGAATATTTTCACAATACTCAGCATGATAGGTACCATATAATCACTATTCTGGACAAGAAATGGAAGTTTCACTGGATAAAATTACTTTTCCAAGGCACTTCTGATACAAAGTGGGATTGGAAGGCCAGTAGAATCATCTGATTCCAGATCTTGTTCTTAATTGTCATCTCTTGAGTCTATCCTCCCTGCCTGACTCTGAACTCTTTGGGAGAAGAGGTGATCTGATTTATCTTTAATCATCATCCGTATCCAGTACTCTGCTCAGTCAATGATTATTATAAGATGAAAATTTAAAATCCCCTCTGGATGTTGTGCTGATTTTTATTTCAAACTATAAGAACATGCCTGCTTCTGTGTATTTTACACAGCCCTGTGCTTGGATAAAGAATCCTCCTTGAGCCACAACACCTTGGGTGAAGGTATTCTCCATCTTTACAGAGGAAAAATAAATTCTCTTAGCCTTTTAAGTAGATAGTGGAGTTGAGATATCAGTTGAGTTCTTAACATTGCTTTTAGTATTTTCCCTGTATCTTTAGACTCACATGAAACTTGAAATTTTTTTCTTTTGGTGGGGATACTCACAAGCAGTACAAAAGCATGGGGACACTCGCAGTGATAGGAGACCAGCCAGATTGATGTTTCAAAGCTCAGGTCAGGCCTGGCAATTCAGTTCTGTGTGGGCCCTGTTACCAGGACAGCCTTAGAAGTGCTCAGGGAGCATGTGGTTCTGGGTTTCTAACTCAAGTCCCAGTTCATGCCAAGCAGGTAGTCCTGACTGCAGAACTATCTCTCTGGCCACCCGACTTTGAAATTTTATTGATGGGTATAAGATTATCTGACCATTTCTCTTTTATTATATTAAAAATGTTCACTTTATGTTGAGGCAAAGCTATTTAAATCTCTAATAACAGGCTCAAACGCTCTATTGATTTTTTTTAACCAAGTAACAAAACCCCTATCCCTCTTTTTGTGAAAAATCGTTATGACTAGGTGTTGCGGTCTACAAGATGCTAAATAAGGATTCTAGCTAAAATGCTTTGCAAAACTATTTCACAATGTAAAATCAATAATCATAAATGAAAATCATAAATGAAAAATTTATGAAAAGATGAATTAAGGATAAAACAACTTTTTACCCTTTAGTGAATAGAGAAGTATGTATGAAACATTAACATGCAATGTTAAATTTTAGTAATCCGCTGGGGTTTAAAGTCTGGTGACCTTGTAGATGAAAAAATACAAAAGGTTTACAAAATATAGTGATAATCATAGACAAACTAGACACACTATGGTACTAAATATCTTATTGTAAAATGGAGATCTTATCAGAAAAATAGAGCTCAAACACAGGGACAATTCCTACTCTTAGATGAGATTCCTGCACTTCCCATTGCTTTCTGGACATCTTCAGTGAATAACATTGAATTATTAGCTAGTTATGATTGCAAGGCATAGTTGGGTCACTGGTGTGATAGGAAGAGAGTATGTGTAGTGACCAGTAGGCCACTTAATATATTTACTTTGAGAGGTTAAGGTGATAAAACTCACAATCACAGGTTCAAGCCCCATGGCTATATATGCATGGGCTGAATGGACTAGGCTTTTTTCTCTTTTTCCCGTTTGTGGCTGAAGGCTAGGAAGACTGGTAGGGTTTGTTTTGTAATCATTTAAGTATTTTGCCTTATATCTGTGAGTTCCTTAAGGAGCCAGCCTTTTGTTGGTTCATTATTGTGGCTGCCCTTATATATACATTCAAGATTAGGCACTACATAAATACCTGTTAAGTGAATAAAAGGATTATTCACAGAACATGCAGAGAAAGCTTAAGCAGACAAATGACATTACAATAGTGAAAATAATTAATGTGATTTATTAAGCACTTTTTATGTGCCAGGTGCATTACACACATTTATAGTTCTGGTTTCTTAGGTCAGTGACCTTTTGGCAAATGTTCACTGGACCTGATTGTGTGTCAGGTTTTGTGCTGCCTCAAGGATTCACTGGAATCAAAGGGACTCAGTTTATGACCTTGAGGAAAAACAAAGGGCAGGTCTCTGTAGTAATCTATGTATGGAAAAGCTGTAGAAGTTTATATAAAATGACTGAATAACCTTGAGGAAACAAGGCTATAGGAGAATTGAGTAATACTGTTAAAGATCAAATTAGGAATTTTACAGGTGAAAACATTGTGGGGCAAGAAGGAAGAGTTGGTTTGGTCTAGGTAGAACAAGCAGTAATAGTGGGAAGAGGCTCAAGTGTATGGTGGGCTTAGAGAACATTAATTAAACAAATGCATAAAGCAGTCATGGTGTGCTACACAATGGAGATGCAATTAGGAGCAAAACTTTGGTGGAGCTTAAAATCTAGGCAAGGGATAACCATCAACAGTAGTAAAAACAAACATTGCATAAAGTTCTTTAAAAGAAAAGAAAAAAGTATCTAAAAAGTAGAACATAATTTCAGCATAGACCTTCTTGGGGAAGGGATATTTATGCAAAGACCCTCAGCCTGCAAGAGCATGGGATGGTGTATGTATCAGCTGGGAAAATCTATGTGTGTGTAAAGGTTTTGGAGCACAAAGGTGCATAGCCTGTTTGAAGGCTGAAAGGCCATCTTTGAGACAGGTTGAGGACAGAGCTTGTATGTCCCTGTAGGTGACATTTTGAGGAATTTGGATTCTACTATAGATGCAAGGAAAAGTGAGTGAAAGGATTTAAGCAGGTAAAAGGCATTTCTCGCAGCTGGAGTGATAGTACAGCGGGTAGGGTGTTTGCCTTGCATGGGGCCGACCCAGGTTTGAATCCCAGGATCCCATATGGTCCCCTGAGCACCACTAGGGGTAATTCCTGAGTGCAGAGCCAGGAGTGACCCCTGTGCATTGCTGGGTGTGACCCAAAAAAGAGAAAAAAAGCAGATAAGAGACATTTCTACCTTATAAATGTTGAAATATATAGTTAAAAGAATTTAAATCTTTTTTCCTCAATCTATCCTTCATGTAATATCATTATCATTATATTGATGTCAAAGGTTTGGTTTCTCTTAAAATGCTCTCTTTTTAAGCACTACTATAGATGCAAGGAAAAGTGAGTGAAAGGATTTAAGCAGGTAAAAGGCATTTCTCGCAGCTGGAGCGATAGCACAGCGGGTAGGGCGTTCGCCTTACAAGCGGCCAACATGGCCAATCCGAGTTCGATTCCTCCGCCCCTCTCGGAGAGCCTGGCAAGCTACCGAGAGTATTCGATATGCCAGACACAGTAACAACAAAGTCTCCAATGGAGACGTTACTGGGCCCGCTCGAGCAAATCGACGATCAACGGGAGGGCCTTTACCTTTACCTTTGGTGAAGACTTTTATAAAGGATAAAGAGGGGGAAGTGTGAACACTACCTTAGTTCCATCACTTAGGGCCATTGTAGCAAAGTTTTGGGGGTTTGGCAGGTTCCACAGGTGGAGCAGGTACCAACCTGCTATGGACTTTGTGGATCTGATCAGAGTGTATGTAGGCTATGGGGAAGTACTTCAGTTGAGAGAAGGTTGATCATTTTTGCATATTTGAAGCATCCTGGAGACATCCTTTTGTGGGGAAAGGACTGAATAGATCTGGGGTTAGGAGGTGACTCTGGAACTTTTAATGCTCTTGAATAGGGAAAATAAGTTGTGCCATGTAGAGTTAGAGAAAAGAAGAGATTGAGAGTAAGGGGTTGGACTTAAAGTTATGTTTGGATGAAATGCCTAGCTCATAGCACTTTCTTAATAAAACACTTGTTGAATGAATAAAAATACTCATGAAATCTTGGGGGTGGAGTCTATGTTATGAGTGATAAACTTTATAAGTTACTGAATCCCTTTGAGTCTCTGTTCTTCACCAGTAAGATTAAAAAGATGAGAATATTTCCTGTATTAACTAATTAGGGTTCTTCAGAGAAAGAGAGCCAATGGTATGTACATGTATAAAAAGAGACTCACTATAAAGAGTTAACTCGTGCCATTATAAAGGCTGCATTTCTGAAGTCTGCAGTCAACTTGCAGGAGACCAATGGTGTCCTTGTGCTTTCGTTGAATACGAAGGCCTAAGGATTAGGAAAACTAACTAACAATGGTGTTTTAGTACAGATATCATCAGGCTCAAGACCCAGAGGAGATGATGATTGTTCAAGTTTGGAAATAGGAAATCTAAAGGTATCCAGTTCAAGATAGGCAAACAGGAGGAATTCCCTTTCTCTCCCTGGAAAGTGTGTCCTTTTGTTCTTTTCTGACCTTCTACTCATTTAATCTCTTCTGGATCAAATTCCCAGGTACATTGGGAAGGGCAGCTGCTTTACTCATTCCACTGATTCAAATGTTAATCTCATCCAGATACACTGACACAGACACACCAGAATAATGTTTGACCAAACATTTGAACTCACTGAAACTCAGCCAAGTCAGCATATTAATTAACTATCACATTTCCACTGCCTGTTGTGTATTTGCTGTGTAACTTTTGAAATACCGTATAAATGTAAGGAAGTTCCACTATTTTATTCACAGGTAAAAAGTTATTCCTTAATGATAATGCCAAAGATAATGCTAGAGCATTCCATGTGCCAACTGTTCTGTTGTCTTGACCTCTCATTTAATTTTCATGACAGTCTTATCTAACCTTTTGACCCCTTGGAGGGGTCCATGTCTACAGTTGTTGCACATGGATCGCCTGCACTGTGACATGTTGCAGAGAATTGCAGACTCTGGTGCCAGTCTGTAGTGGTTTGAATCACAGCGATGTCACTGATTGCACAACTCTAGGGGCAAGTTTTAACTTCTGTGTTCCCCAGTATTCTTTTACTATTGGAAGAAGTGATAGTGATTCCATAGAGGAAAACACTCATATGCCTTCAGGGACCAGTCAGGAACATCACTGTGTGAAGCAGCAAGGGTAAGTCAATCGAGAGTGGTGGGGTAGAGAACAAGAGTGTCCTTTTTAACTTGGAGGCAGAAACATCAGAATTTTAAAAGACTAGTTGAGCCTCTATCCATTTTCAGTCCCTAGACTGCCATATATTAAGCTGTGTAACTAGTGTTTTGGAAGTAATTCCCAGAGCAATACTACTAACAGGATGGTCCATTAAAGTCATCAAAATCAAAGCTCACTTACCAGATAGTATGAGGAACTGGCACTGAACTAAGGGAACAGTGGCTTGACTCCAGAGCTTTTTTTTGACTTAACTGTATATTTAAGAGACTGCTGGGTGAGTAGAACTATGGCTCTTCAGTCTTTTCTATGGGGTGGCTGTCATCACTGACCCCCTCTGCATATGCTCTCCAGTGATCTGCTTCTTTTGCTTGTATCAGTAACTCAATAGAAAGAGTGAAGCCTTCCCTGTGGTGTCCCTGGAATGGTCCTTTTGACACATCCCACATCCTGTTGACACCATTCTTCTCTATCCTTATGCCTAACCCATGAGCTTCCAATGGTGACTATGCAGGTTTGAGAGTTGTGTCTATTTGTACTGCTCTCTCCATCATCAGTTCAGAAGGTCGGGGTGGATATTATTTATTATTTCACCCCCTGCACCTACTCCACTTATGTCCTTTACTCTGCTAGCTGAGTTCTGATTGTCCCTCTTGTCAGATAGTGAATGTGGCTTTAGTTTACCATCTAAGATACTCAGGTTCTGTGTCTTCAGAATTGGAATAATAGGGGCTGCAGAGATAGCATAGTGAGTAGGGCGCTTGCCTTATACTCTGCTGACCTGGATTTAATCCCTAGCATCTCATTTGGTCCCCTGAGCCCTGCTAGGAGTGATCCCTGAGCACAGAGACAGGAATAATCCCTGAACACAACCCCAAAAATTAAAAAGCAATTAAACAAAAGAGCATAAGCAAAGCAACCCAGAATTGAAATAATAACTGTCAAAGTTGGATTTCCCAAGAGGCTAGTTCTGAGATGTGGACTGGAGTGCAAGAGGGTGTGAGGGTGGGCAGGGGAAAGAAGTAGGGCCTTGAGACAGTCCCAGGAAGACGTCACTGTCCTGTGCCTTTAATGCATCATGTCCTTCAAAGTCTGCTGGTTCAAGGTCAGGGCACCAGGTCTTTGCTATATTTTATGTCAATCAGTCACTGGATATAGGGTATCCCAAGAAGGAAGCATGACCTTGGGAGAAACAATTCTCTTGAGTCAGCTGAGTATTAAGTATTAATTATTAAGGGACTAAATAAAGGTCTGGGTGGCATATCTTAGCCTTTACCATAGTAGCAAGTTCTAAGAGTTACTGGGAATCTGATACATGTAAAATTATGCATCTGTGAAGTGCTAAACAGATGTAAGATTTTTGTTGTTATTTTTATCTTAATAGTAATGTTACTTCACTCAGTAATATTTCTTCATGACTTGAGTCCATTTTCTTAGAACAGGTTATCAGTAAGAATCATGAAGCAGTCTATACCCTTGTTTTTATTCCTCTCACTTCCCCCAAAGACAGCCTTTCCCCTCTTGCTTTTGTTATTAATCTAGTCGTAAAAGTGCTTATGCCATCCTATTTTAAAACCTCTAGGCTTGGTTTGATTTGATTTCCTTTCCACTGAAATGACTGTTCTGAACTCTGACCTTTATCTGGAATGGGTAGAGCAGCTTGAAGCACTTTCTTGACTCTCTATCTATCTTCAAACGTTATATTCTGTATAGGCTCAGAGAAATTCTAATTTCAAGTCTAGTTTTAAAGCATTGCTAACATTAACTATCCCTGTAAGTGAGGTTAATTAGATGCAGTTGAGTGCAAGCTTGGGCATTCCTAACTTTGAACTGACCCTGGAATTTGTTTTGTCAGCTAGTAGGGCTCAGATATGAGAACACCTTGGCAAGAGTCATCATCATGAAAGATGAATGTTTCAGAGATCAAGAATATTGAACAGCTCATTGTGGGGACAAGCTGCTTATAGAAAGAACTGTATTCGATGGGAGTTCAAAGGTATAATGTACTATAGATTACTCTCTCTCGAGCACACACACACACACACACACACTCACACACGCTAACACACGCACAAACATAGAAATACATACTCACACAAGTATTCTGTGAATTTTGTCATCACATATCTATTTCAAATATATATGTATGTATGTTTATATAATATACATACACATAAAGATAAATATAGCACTGTAAAACTGTAGCACTGTCCTCCCATTGTTCATCGATTTGCTTGAGCAGGCCCAGTAATGTCTCCATTGTGAGACTTATTGTTACTGTGTTTGGCATATTGAATACATCACGGTAGCTTGCCAGGCTCTGCTGTGTGGCTGGGATGCTCTCAGTAACTTTCTGGACTCTCCGAGAGGGGCAGAAGAATTAAACTCGGGTTGCCCGGGTCGGTCACATGCAAGGAAAACGCCTTATCCATTGTGCTATCGCTCCAGCCCAATGTAAGTTTAATATAAATATAATACACACAAAATAAAAAATTCAAAATTTTCTTCTCTACCTTGCTGAAATATCTTCTGTGGCTTACTAACATCTGTCATAAAATCTAAAGTCTTAGGAAAACTCTCTGAGTTCCTTGGATATGCCAGGATCTGTGTGTTTAGTACATGTCTTTTTCTTTCCCCAGAAATCCTCCCTGCTTGTGCACCCTTCAGGTCTCAGTTCAAATGTCACCTCCACCAGGAAGCCTTCTTTGGCCTTTCCAGACCCATTTTTGCCGTTCTACCCTGCCTTTCCTTCTAGTGAACTGCCAAATGGGAGGGAAGTTAATTCATGGATCCCTCAGAGAGGTGAGAGGATCAAAGTGAAGGAAGTTTATACAAAGCATTTCTATTTAAAACATCTGTAGAGTCAAAACTCAATTATATGTATTTCAAAATGTGTGACTAATATTATCTGATATTTAATTTTTCTCTTCGTTTTAAGAACAAAGAACTATCTTTTGATCCAAAAATTTCAAGTTTCTAAGGAGAGGCTTCCTGACAGAAGTAAAACTTTCCCCTGACTGCCCTCTTGTGGAGGTGCTGAAAGAACCCAGAGATGAGATTGAAATGTCACAAACCTGTTCCTCTATGTGAAAAACAGCAGTGTTCTGAACTGCCAGTTGTTAGTCAAGCTCCATATATAGGTAACTGCACATTTTTAAGAAGAATTTGGATATGGTGAGACATGCTTCAAAGTGATTTCAGTGAATCGAATGGTTAAGAATGTTGCAATACCCAGAAAGAAGGCTGTAAACATTCTGTGGAGAAAGTCCATTATTTGGTTTGGAGAGATCCATGCTAGATAACATGCCAGATGCATACAGATCTTGTTACTATGTTTTCACAAACTGAGGAGAGCACCTTCAAGAATACTTACATTTTTTTCCCATTGACCCAGTTGAGTTGACAAGAATTGCCTGGTCTGCTGAGCTATGCCAAAATGCTGATTTCTCAGCCTCTCACCTAAATTCTGATTGAGTATATAGGGGCTAAAGCCAGGAATATGCATTTTAATAAGCATTCTAGGATGAGTCTAATGATTTTGACTTTCTGGTAGTGGGAAGAGATTTTATAAAGTCATTTATATATGTTTTCTGGGATGAGGCAACTTTCTGTACAAATCATGATCACAGATATACTAATCCTTATGAGGAACACACATTTTTTAATACCTCATGTCCAGTATTTGGCTTGAAACAATTAGCAACCCATTTTTTATACATGGGTTGCTAATTAGAATTAGGACTTGATTTTTAATTGCAAAATAGACATTTCTTTCTCCTCCTCCATCTTGCTTTTTTTTTTTTTATACCTACCTTCCTGACTACCTGACTCCAATATGCCTTTATACCTACCAGTCTAGGATCAAACTGTGCTCTTTGCCATGTGCCTTATAAACAATATATATCACAGAAAGAGCCAGCCTATTGCAACAGAGGTTGTTACCTTGGGAATTTGGCTTTTTTGGGGGGGGAAATTTTCCTTACCTTGGGAAACTGGTCTTCAAGAGATACAGATCAGAAAGTAATACTAGGTATTGATTTGCGTGAAAAAAATTTTTTGAACATTTCTGGACCCCCCAAAATGACTTACCAAATCATACCAAATAAAAATAGTCTACTATTAGAGACAATTGGAGAAAGGGGGTAGGGGGAAACCTGTACCTATTTCTTTCTCAGTAAAGTAATTCATGGTGAGGAAACTGGAACCTTGGAGAGATTATGCTAATAATTGCTTAAGCTTAATAATCATTTAACTCATGCCTAGTCATGGGGGTTGGGTTATACTTGAGTGCAGGTATGTTTGACTTCAGTGACTCCTGACCCTTCTCTTGGATGAAAGTGCTTCTAGATCTTTGCAGGTAGGCACCAAAATAGTAGAAACTTTCCTTGGTTCACCAGTGAGTTCTCATTAAACATAATACTTTAGGAGAACAATACATTTTCAAGGCAGTAAGCTAACAAATCAAGAATCTCCCCAAAGTCCTACTACTAACTTTTCCCTAGATTCTGGGAAATTAAAAAATCTGTGACATGGAGGTTAAAAGAAAAATGTTTGTTGTGACTTTGGAAGAGGTTTTTGAAGATTTCTGTAGGAGGACTAATCTGACAGCCATGTTTCTTAATTTTTTATTTTGGAGACAACCTGTAGCATTAACACCCATGAAAGGTCAATAACAACTTGTTTGATATTTCAAGTTAATTGTGAATCTCTGCATGTTTGCATAGCTGAACCTTTCTAGCTAAAGGTCCCTTATAAATGTTGCATTGCCCTCAATATTTAGGTCCACAGTGAATGCCTTGTACACCACTGGAATTCAGTTGTTGCATTGGAAAGGCATTTGATTTAACAGAGTGTAATCCATTTTCCTTTAGCCAGTTGAATATTTTAAAATATTTTTTCTTTTGTTATGAAAGAAACATTTATGTTCAAAATTAGAAATATATGAAACAACATAAAGACAATAAATCAGCCTTAATACTTTCATCCAAGAGTAATGGTAGTAATTTAAATTTCTCCTTAAGTAAGGCATCCTTACCATGTGGCATCCACTCTTGTGGAGAGATGACATAATTCTGATTTTATATATTTGATAATGAAGGCTTAGAAAGTTTAAATGACTTTCCTAAGAGTCCTCCTAAGTGGTAAGTAGTGAAGCTGGGTATAGCATTCCTTTTTTTCCTACTTCCACCGCCAGTACTCTTTTTGTACCTCTCCCACATAACCACAGTTAACATTCTAGTATGTTTCTTCCAAGTCTTTTTTTATGCATGTTTTTTCATGGCTGAGATCAGACTGTGAACGCAATTTTCGACCCGCCCGTTTTCACTTAACATAATGGTAACAAGCGGTTTCCTTAGATTATCTGGCTCTGCTTCCTTCTCCACTGCATCTCATACCTTCTTCCGCTTTTCGTGCCACACTCTAGCCACACTGGCCTTCTGTTTGTGCCTGAAATAAGCCTAGAATGGTCTTGCCTTGGGACCTTTGCACTGGCAATCCCCTCTGCTTTAGCCTCTCTTCTCTTATCTCTCAGTGGTTACTTTGTTCTTGTCTTTCAGGCCCAGTTAAATGTACAGGCTTTCTCTGAATGTCTAGTTCATATAGGTCTCTTTCTTAGTCCTTATGGATTTCTTTCACCGTAGTGGTTACAACTTATCATTAGTTTACTTTCCTCTTTTACTTTTTTTTCTTAACATCTTCACCTTCGTAAGTCTAGCTCTTCCTATATATGATTCTGCACTGAAAATTTTTGTCAGAAAAGACTTTCTTTATTATTAGGATGATTATCTAGCAGTTCAAATATTGGGTCAATGTGAAGGAACATTTTTGAGGCTTTTGCTTTGTTTTATTTTAAAACTTTGATACCAGCACCCAAATACACATACATATACACACACACATGTGCATCCACACACAGACAGACAGATAGACACACACACACACACACACATACACACATCCTCTGTGTGAGATTACTGGTCTCACTGCATCCTTGTAATTGATACCAGCACCCAAATATATATATATATATATATATATATATATATATATTCTTTGTGTGAGGTCTTACTGCATTCAATAACATCTGTTAATTAAATTGATAATCACGCCCAAATATTATTTGGCATTTAGTATGTTCACTAATGTGCTTATTTTTTAAGACACTGTAACTTACAAAGTTATTCATAGTTAAATTTTAGGCATACTATGTTCCAGCACCAGTCCCACCACCACCAGTGTCAACTTTTCTCCATCAGTATTGTCAGGTTCCTTCCCACCCCCAACCCCCGCCCTCCAACCTGTCTCGTTGACAGGTTTTGACATTTTTCAGTTTGGTTGCTGTGGTTTTGTTTCAGTTTGGTTCCTGCTTTTATTGTTATTGACTCTGCAGTATATATATATGTGTGTGTGTATATATATATATATATATATATATATATATATATGTAAAGTAAGTAAAGGCCCTCCCGTTGATCATCGATTTGCTCGAGCGGGCCCAGTAACGTCTCCATTGGAGACTTTGTTGTTACTGTGTCTGGCATATCGAATACTCTCGGTAGCTTGCCGGCTCTCCGAGGGGCGGAGGAATCGAACTCGGGTCGGCCATTTTGGCTGCGTGCAAGGCAGACGCCCTACCCGCTGTGCTATCGCTCCAGCCCATATATATATATATATATATATATACTACTCCTCTATACCACTAATGTACTCGAGACCTTTGACCCTGCACCCCCCACCATTACTTTCTGTCTGCCTCTTCTTACTCTCCTCATTGATTTCTTTTCTTCTCCGTCTTTCTCCTCCTTATACTCTGGGGTCAAGGGTGATGTAGGCATCCCCCTTTACTACATTGCATTCCTTCATCCAGTTAATCTATATACCACAGATAAGTGAGATCATCCTTTGTCCTTCTTCTGGCTTACTTCACTTAATGTACTATCTTCCAGTTTCATCCAAGTTGCAGTGATTACATGATTTTATCATTCCATGCAGCTGTGTAGATTCCACATCTTCATAGTCTAGCATCTGTCATTGAACACCTGGGTTGAGACTATATTCTAGCCATTGTACTCAGTGCTGCAATGATAATGGTTTGCTTATGCCCTTTTGAAGGAATGTTTTGCGTCCAGAGGGTAGATACTTACAAGTAGAATTGTTGGGTAATATACCAGCTTATTCTTAGTGTGGACTGGAGCGATAGCACAGCGGTAGGGCATTTGCCTTGCACGCCAACGGCCCGGCCGGCCTGGGTTCAATTCCTCCGCCCATCTCTGAAAGCCCGGCAAGCTACCGAGAGTATCTCGCCTACACGGCAAAGCCTGGCAAGCTACCCATGACGTATTTGATATGCCAAACACAGTAGCAATTGTCACAGTGGAGACGTTACTGGGCCTGCTCAAGTAAATTGATGAGCAATGGGAGGACAGTGACAGTTACAGTTTTTCACTATGTGGTAACCATTACACTGAGTGTTCTGTTTAATTTTTCCAGAGTTACTAAGGAATAATTGACAACTAAGTTTGTAGGATACTTAAAGTACAGACTCTGGTGACTTGTTACACATATATATTATAAAATGATTCCTTCCATCTACGTACTTAGCATATATTTATCTTTTTTTTTTTTTTGAAAAGAACATTTAAGTTCTACTTCCATGCTTTCTATCATCTATTCCTTTGAACAATGTGATCAGAGAGACATTACCGCTCCATTTACAATCAAGGGGACTGATGTACAGAAGCCTCAGGTTCTGAAATTCCAGTTCATCTAGCTTCAAAGTCCATGCAGGGTTTTCTTTGTAAAAATTTTCTTTCTTTTTTCTTCCTTTCTTCCTTTACTTTCTTCTTTTTTTCCTTTCCCTTTCCCTTTCCTGCCACACCTGGAGTTATTCAGGGCTTACTCCTGACTCTGTAGCCTGGCAGCTACCGGTGACGTATTTGATATGCCAAACACAGTAACAACAAGTCTCACAATGGAGACATTACTGGGTCCGCTCGAGCAAATCAATGAACAACGGGAGGACAGTGCTACAGTGCTATTCTTAATGTATTGAAATATGCATTTTAAAAAGTATACTAGATATTTTCTACTTGTTTGTTAACCAGTTGTGAGTCCTCTTTTAAGTTTTGTTTAAGTCTGTTTGATGTTGTTTATTTGAATGGTTAAACATTGTTTATACCCAAGGTAAATATTTTTGAGTGTTTATACCTGAAGTAAATATTTTTTCAGCTTATCTTCCGTATGAATTTTATGTTTTATATTTACTGAAATTTGAATTTGCACCTAGTCAATTTTGTCAATATTTTTCCTTGTTAGTTGCTTTTAAGCTTAGAAAAGCCAGAGATTAGATAAAAGGTTTGTTGTATGTTTTCTTCTTTTATGGCTTGATAAGCGTGTTTTGCTTACAAGTGCTTTTTAATTATATACCAGAACACTGAAATTTTTTCAATTGTAAATACTGGTTCTATATAATAGAGTCCCCAAATCGGTGTGAACTCCTACAATTTGGCATTGAAAAAATAGAGTTAAAAATGAAGTATAGCTAGATGAGCTTTAAAGGTATTTCTTTGTTTAGTTGCTTGGAATCACTCATCTTTTTTTTTTTTTTAATGCTCTCCTTGCTATTTCCTGGAATTGTACGCAGAGGAGCCCTTTAGCATACTAATATAATAAGGATGCTTTTTATGGCTTAAGAGATCTTGGGAATCCTTGGGAAAATTGTTCAGTGACTCTCTACAACAGAATTAATGTTTTGAAGCCAGAATCTGCAATGAGAGATACATTTTCAGAGTTCTGTCTGTGAGCTTGCCTGCCCAACCCCTCTTCTATTATTCTGGGAGCCCCAAAGGCCTCTCTCTTCCCCCCCACCCCTCCACAACCACCCCAACACCACCACCACCATCAATACCTCCCAGATAATTGGATTGTGGCCAGTCTTTCTTTGTTGTTTGTCTGTGCATTATATTCCAGAAGGAGTGGGGGCTGCTGTCGTCTGAGTGCATTGTCCCAGGAGCTCTGCAGATCCAAGGCCAGCCCTTCATTCTGGAATCCTCAAGGCACTCCCTGGCCTTTGTCTGTTCTTCAGCTAGAGGGAGAGATTTCTAAGTGGTACTGATTGTTTTCATTTATTTTTTTTTTCAAATAGAGAATGCAAGTATCAAGGAAATGTACAGGCATAAGTAGACAATCCATTATCTTGTGGGCTTAAAAACTATTTTACCATTTGTTATTTGGTGGTCAGGAGATTAATTTTCTAATCACTGTACTGATTTGGATTCCCACATCAGAACTTTTATGGGCAGAATTGTATCCATTTACAATTCTTATGATAGGGGCCGGAGTGATAGTGTAGTGGGGAGGGCATTTGTCTTGCATGCAACTGACCTGGGTTCGATTCCCGGCATCCCATATGGTTCCACAAGCACTAACAGGAGTAATTCCTGAGTGCAGAGCCAGGACATTGCTGGGTGTGACCTCCCCAAAAAAGCAAAAAATAAATATATAAAAATTAAATTAAAAAATTAAAGGGGCTGGAGCGATAGCACAGCGGTAGGGTGTTCGCCTTACAAGCGGCCAACATGGCCGACCCGAGTTCGATTCCTCCGCCCCTCTCGGAGAGCCCGGCAAGCTACCGAGAGTATTCGATATGCCAGACACAGTAACAACAAAGTCTCCAATGGAGACGTTACTGGGCCCGCTCGAGCAAATCGATGATCAACGGGAGGGCCTTTACCTTTTAATTTAAAAAATTAAAAATAAATAAATAAAATTCTTATGGTATACCTAACCCCCCCCCCCCAGGGTGACTCTAAAAATAGGACATAAAGGGGATGAAATTCATGTTAAATAAGGTTTTATATGTAGAGTCCTAACTCAATAGGATCAGTGGTCTTAAAGGAAGAGTAAGAATGAGCAAGAGCACTCTCTCTGTCTCTGTCTCTCTGTCTCTTTGTACCTCTCTCTCTCTCTGTGTCTCTCTGTGTCTCTGCTCTGTATCTCTGTCTCTCTCTGTTTCTCTCTCTCTCTCTCTCTCTCTCTCTCTCTCTCTCTCTCCCTTTCTCTCTCCCCTGTAAACTTGACACTTGACAGGCAATTGCATCTACAAGTCAGAAAAACCAGCATCATCAGAGCCCCTAGCACTCTGTTCTTGAGCTTTCAGTCTTCAAAATTGTTAGGAAATCAATTTTCTATTGTATAAGTAATGCAGTTTATGGTATTCTATCATGGCAGACAGAGCTAATATAAACCCTATATTGTCTTTTAAAGTTCTGGTTTTTAGATCTAAATTACAAGATCATTAAGATTGTCTATGTTTGAGAAAAGTTTGTGATGCTCTGGGTACCTTTAAAAATAGTTGAAATTGGCGCCATGCCTCCCCAGGAGGGAAAGGGTGTTGCTCCCTTCCGCCCTTCCCCCCCCTCCCCGCAGCAAGGTGGCCACCTCCTCAGAGCTTATTGGAAAGCCAGGTATGAGCCGGTGGTGACGGGGCAACTGCAGTCTCATGGGAATGGGGGTGGTACCGGCTAGTCCTTCATGCCCTACTGAGGTCACAAGTTGCCTCCCATGAGCGGCTCTCCGGCAAGGCCATGGCTCCAGAGGCAAAAGGACTTAATCCAGAGCCCAGCAGCTTGCGGTAGAAAAGTGAATGGACCCTGCGTTAAACTATGACGCCATGCCTCTCCAGGAGGGAAAGGGTGTTGTTCCCTTCCGCCTTTTCTCCCCCCTGGCAGCAAGGTGGCCGCTGCCTCAGAGCTTATAGGAAAGCCAGGTATGAACCAGCGGTGACAGGGCAACTGCAGTCTTATGGGAAGGGGGGCAGTACCGACTCGTCCTTCACGTCCTACTGAGGTCCTGAGTTACCCCCCATGAGCGGCTCTCCGGCACAACCATAACACCAGACGCATAGAAACCAATCTCTAAATTATCTGGCTCTTTGCAGAAATCCAAAATTGCATGGCCACAATAGCGGCCGCGAAACATTATATGATTCTCATAACCAGCTATAGAAAACAAAGTATTTCACAATGCCCTTTCAGCAATTCTGATTGTTGTGGGGGGGAATTCTAAACAATAATGACCCATCATTTGTCGAAATGATGAATGTAATCAATGTAGAGAAGAGTTAAATAGAAATCATCTTCCTCACAGGCATTGGGTGGGGTGGGAGGGGGGGGTATATTGGGGTTCTTGGTGGTGAAAAATGAGTACTGGTAAAGGGAAAGGTGTTTGATCATTGTATGACCGAGACTTAAACCTGAAAGCTTAGTAACTTTTCCCACAGTGATTCAATAAATAAATATAAGATGAAAAATAAGTGAAACTGTGAAAAAAAAAGTAAGGTGGAGTTCATGCTTAATTCAATCAGCTAATCAGTGGCTGAATAAATGGCAGTACTCCTACATAAAAAAATAGTTGTAATGAAAAAAATTACGATAGTTAAGGTAACATTCCAATAGTGTTAATGTTAATAGTTTGGGTGTAGGAAGTTTCTATACCTTCCCTACCACCAAGACCCTCCACTACTTGTCAGTACTTTAGAACACTTGCTTTATTTGGAAGATATAGCTCATTTTTAACTGCAAATTCCCTGGCTAACAAAAGAAACAGGTGGATGGAAACTGGCCTGTCTTCCCCTGAACCATGAGGAGTAATGATGCATTCACATTGGAATGTTACTGCAGCTAGAGATCTTTGTGGGCTGAGAGCTGGCTTCTGGACTCCTTGAAATCAAGTAATTAAAGTGAAATGCACATAAATTGAACATCATTGGTGGCTGTTTTTCCCCTGCTATGCTGAGTTATTATTATCATTTGTGTGGAAGTTCTGAATCAGAATCCTTTTGGGAGGTCATCTAACTCATCCTTTCTCAAGAAAGACCAGCTTTCCACAAGCATCACTAACAAAATTCTGAGTCTGTCATCATCCCCACCACAGAGCCCTTGTACTGATAGATCCAGCCGATGTCAAAATTGGAAACAATTATTTAACAACTATTATTTTTATTTGACTAAGTCAGATCTAAATATGTATCGCCCTATGCCTCTTAAAGTTCTCAAAATAAAAGAAAACTAGTTACTCCTCAGGAACTTTTTAGCAGAGTATTAAGACCAATTGCATAATTTCAGCTACCAAATGTCCTTTACTCCTAGGGTTCCAAGGACAGACAAGCTCCTTGGCTCTTTCATGGACCCTCGAAACCAGAAGCAAGAAAGGACACCCACTCACATAGCCAGTAGCATCTTTCACATCCTCCCACAGATCTTTTCTCCAAATGCTAGATGGTAGAAGTCAGTTAAATGTTCCTGAATGGCAAACATGCTTCAGGTAGTTCCTGAGGCATATGGCTCTTGCTCAAGGTTGGTAGTCATAGTCCAATTTTACACTCTATGATGCTGACCCAAAGCAAGTTTTGAGGGCTACACAGCAAAATAATTTAGCTTTTCTTTGACTATGTCCACCTTAAAAGTGATTCAGCTCAAGAATTCTCTAGCACACTGCCAAGAATTAGATTAAGTGGAGAATAGCCATGGTCCCTGGCTTTGTAGAGCTTTAGACGCGTAGAGGGAATGTAAATTTTGTACATAAATTCTTGCAATGTGAAAAAACTAGAATGGGGGGTATGGTGCCGCCAGCAGGTCAATCTGTTCCTGTGAGGCGAGTGCATCAGCAGCCTGATGGCACCGTCAGGCTTTCAGATACCCCAAAATTTCTGCTGTGCCTTTGGCCAGACCCCAAAAACTTGGGGCCAAGTTTACCAAGAAAGTAAACGGCCAAAAGTTAGGTATGTGGGAGACACACCCACAAACCAGCTCCAGCTCAGCTATATAATTGGAGGCATGGCCTCTCTGGTTCCTGATCGAACTGATTAATAGCCATGATCCCAGAGACTCAGAAACGAATCTCAGAACCCAAAAGCTTTTGGCAGAAATGCTTCCTGTTCCTGCGGTAGGTTACTGGGGCTGAGCCACTCCAGGTGGAAATAGGTTTCGTGCCTTGGCCTGTTCCCCTTGGCAGCATGGTGACTGTCATCCTCCGGAGGCCACAGGACAGTCAGGTTTGGGCCTGCAGTGATGAGACACGTGGGGCCTCACCAGATGGGGGTGAAACTGGCCCATTCCTCCCCATCCCAGCGAGACCTCGAGTCGCCGCTAACAAACGGCTTCTCTTGTTCCTGATCAAGCTGATTAATGGCCATGATCCCAGAGACTCAGAAACAAATTTTGAAACCCCGTGGCTTTTGGCATAAATGCATCTGGACCACATACACGGCCATGGCTCCAGAGAAAAAAGGACTTAATCCAGTGCCCGGCAGCTTGCAGAAGAAAAAGTGAATGGACCATGTGTTAGACTATAGCACCATGCCTCCCCGGGAGGGAAACGGTGTTGCTCCCTTCTGCCTTTTCTCCCCCCCGCAGCAAGGTGGCCACTGCCTCAGAGCTTCTTGGAAAGCCAGGTATAAGCCGGTGGTGACGGGGCAACTGCAGTCTCATGGGAAAGGGGATGGTACTGGCTTGTCCTTCATGCCCTACCGAGGTCACAAGTTGCCCCCACGAGTGGCTCTCTGGCACGGCCATGGCTCTAGAGGCAAAAGGACTTAATCCAGACCCCAGCAGCTTGCGGTAGAAAAGTGAATGGACCATGTGTTAAACTATGGTGCCATGCGTCCCTGGGAGGGAAAGGGTGTTGCTCTTTTCTGCCTTTTCTCCCCCCTGGCAGCAAGGTGGCCGCCGGCTCAGAGCTTATTGGAAAGCCGGGTATGAGCCGGTGGTGACGGGGCAACTGCAGTCTCATGGGAAGGGGGGGGGGACGGTACTGGCTCGTCCTTTACGCCCTACCAAGGTCCTGAGTTGCCCCCTACGAGCAGCTCTCCGGCACAGCCATAACACCAGATGCACAGAAACCAATCTAAATTATCTGGCTCTTTGCAGAAATCCAAAATTGCATGGCCGCAGTAGCGGCCGTGAAGCATTATATGATTCTCATAACCAGCTATAGAAAATGGAGTATTTCACAATGCCTTTTCAGCAATTTTGATTGTTGGGGGGGAACTTCTAAACAATAATGGTGCATCTTTTGTCAAAATGATGAATGTAATCAATGTAGAGAAGAGTTAAGTAGAAATCATCTGCCTCACAGGCATTGGGTGGGGTGGGAGGGTATATTGGGGTTCTTGGTGGTGAAATGTGAGTGCTGGTGAAGGGAAAGGTGTTTGATCATTGTATGACTGAGACTTAAACCTGAAAGCTTAGTAACTTTTCCCACAGTGATTCAATAAATAAATATAAGATAAAAAAAAGAAAATATTATAATGGGGGACAAAAAGCAGAGAAGAGGATATCTATTGTGAGTTATTAAAAACTAGCCAAATTGAGTTAAATTCACAAGACCTGGGGATAGAGAGATAATACTGGGGTTAAGGTGCATGCCTTGCATGCAGTCAACCCTACTTTGATTCATAGCACCCCAGAGCCTCCCTGCTTTCTCAGCATTAATACTAGGCACCACAGCCCACAGCCCAAGTAGTACTATATCCTCAGGCCCTTGCATTGAACCACTGGTCCAGCTGGCTGAGAATAACCAGGAGTGGTCCTCAGTTCCCTGAACACTGCTTGGGAGTAACGCACAAAAAATGATAAGGCTGTGTTATTTTGAAGGTTTTCCTTTTACAATCAAAATCTCCATAGTTTCCAAGAGGAATAAATATCAGAAAACACCAAATTACTGGTAGATTTTTAAAATTTTTTATTTAATTTCTGCATTATCCCATGTGTTGGCTTTTTCAAAACGCCTTTTTTTTTTTTTTTTTACCTTCCCTGTAGTCAGATCAGGGTAGGTGTCTTTTCTTCCCATTCATCAGGAATGGGAAGGAGCTTAGGGGGTTAGGGAGAGCTAGGTATAGGAGAACCTGTAGAAGAACACCTAGATAGGTGAAAGAGAGACTTAGTGTTTATGGGCTCATTTTTTGGTTTTAAGAATCATGTCAAAATTTGGCATTTGACGTCCCAGCTTGAAAATAATAGCAGCAAGGATTTTCAAGTTGATAAGTTTGGGTACCAGAGCAGCAAACAGAGGCTGTTGAACAGGGCTGTGCACCAGAGGCACTTGGAAGTTTCTGGCACAGAAATTACAGTAAAGGAGAGGAGACTGGTCCTTGATAAAACATGGCCTTCCCCGCCTCTCTTTCCTTCCTGTTGCCCTTTCCCATTTTTTTCCAAAACACCCATTTCAGAAACCATTGGGTTATACTAAAAATGCTCTATACAAGTGTGCCACTGAGGCTTCAAGGGAGATGGTGATATAGAAACTGCAGAGACATTTATTCTAGTGTATTACCATTGAGAAAATGGAGGAATAGACTATATATGTCAGAATAGGTGAATTCTCTAGCAAGCAGCCCTTAGATCTTAGAGACGTAGCACAGTCAAGATTATTTATTGTTCATAACACAGTTTGTCATAGGTCTATAGGAGCCTGCTGCATGCAGTCACTTAGGAACTCAGCCAGCCTCACCCTCACCAATCCACTGGCTCTGCTTTCTTTTGGAGTCATGTGCCTTCTGTGACTACTTCTTAGGCAAGCAAAGAAAAAGAGAAAGTGGAACATCAAACTGAAGTTGTCAGGGTATAAGACTTAGTGATCACTCCCACTCCCATCCCAATGGTCAAAACTAAAATCACTTATTCAATTCAGTCTATATGGGTATCCAGGCCCAAAAGGAAACAATTTGGTGGTTCGTGGTAGTCCCTGCACCATGATCAGAGATCACCCCAAACCGGGCAAATTATTGGAAGGTAGTGAATAATTCCCTCCTCTCCAAAGGTTTGTAAGCCCAGTGACCTCTTGTTTTCAGACGTCCTGGGTGAGTCAAGGTGAGGGAACATTCAAGTTAGAAGAATTTAAAGTATGTTTCTCTGTGAGATTCTCTGATTCAGTAAAGCAGCAAATAATTAGATCCAAATTACGCAGCCGAATTTCCGATGCTTAAACTGAGCTCTTGGAGTAGAAATAGAACGTTGAATTCCATTTCATAAATTGTTCTTCCAGCTTGACGTATTGGAGATTTTTAGCACGCACGCTCACACCTGGCTGCCCGCCACCTTCTGCCATTGCAGATACGCTTACAGGAAACCGTAAGTGGATCTGCTTTTGATGCTGGCAGCATCTTACTAAAATGCTTTTGCTGGCATCATGGAACAGGAGCAGAATTCAGCTGGGACCAATAATGAGGCTATTTAGAAAGTTCTTTCCTCTACCCCCTGACAAGGCAGATGTGGTGGGGATTTTTCCACTACCATTCTGTTGACGGTGGCCAAAATTAGTTCAAGGCCATCAAAAATGTTTAGACCTAAACAGTTGAAACCCCAAATCCATGAAGAGGACAAATCCTTTTTCTCCTATCTAGAACCAGAAAAGGAAACCCACTCCAGAGACTCCCAACACAGACTTTTTTTCCCTGCTTATTCTGTCAGTGGACCTATGGGGGGAGGGGTGGTGGTGGGAGGAAGCCATGTTTGGCTTTGAAAAGAAGAAAAATACGGGCTTCCATTAAAAATATCTCCAGGTAGCCAGTCTCACGTGCTGGGGGGGAAAGGCAGCTAGTATAGAGAAGAGACCACGAAGTAAATGATGGTTGGAGGGTTTGCCCGGGATGGTAGATGTGTGCTGAAATTAGACTATGGACCAAACATGATGGCCGCTTAGTACCTGTATTGCAAACCATAACACCCAAAAGGGGAGAGAGAGAGAGAGAGAGTAAGAGGGAATGTGCCTGCCAGAGAGGTAGGGGGTGGGAAGGGGTGGGGGTGGCAGGAGGGATTCTGGGAACACTGGTGGTGGAGAATGGGCACTGGAGAAGGGATGGGTACTTGAACATTGTATGACTGAAACATAATAATGAAAGTTCGAAAGTCTGTAACTGTATCTCATGGTGATTCATTAAAACAAAATAAAATTTTAAAAAATCCTGCAAAAAAAGTATAGGGAAATTTTGGGCAGGACAGATATTACAGAAGTTAGGGGACCCTTGCTCTGCATGCAGCCAACCAGGGTTGCATCCCCAGCATTGTATTTGCTCCCCTGAGCAATACCAAGAGTGACTCCTGAGCACTGCTGGAATGACCCCCAAAACAAAAACAAAGAAAAGTTTAAAAATAAGGAAATTTAGGGGAATAAATAATTAAATTTTTGTCATAAAAATAAAATATCCCCAGATAACTTGTGTGTGTGTGATGAACCTTCCCCTATACCCCACAATCATGTTACTATTTAAAACATTTTCTTCTAAGCATTTTCACTTCTATCATCTTATTTAAAGCTCCCAGTGATCTTTATGTGGGGTAAGGATTTCATTCTTTGTTTCTGTTTAATAGGTTAAACTACTTGAGCTCCAGAGAGATTAAGTGATTTACTTGAGGTATGTGAGATAAAATTTAGGACCCAAATCTCTCCACTTCTAGATTCTTTCACTATATCATATAACATATCTTTTTTGGGGGGGTGGGATGGGGTAGGAGAGTAGGATGAAGTAATCCAGCTCATTCTAATGGACTTCAGTATGTCTCTTGTTATCTCTGCCCACAAAAGTTTTTACAGGTATTGTATTTGAGAAGCAGAGATGAATGAATGAGGTTTTTTGTCTTCAAAAGATTATAGCTTAGAAAAGGGAATAAATTTATAGCTAAATAAATAATGGATACAAGTGAGTATATATATTGGTTGTGATGGGAAGTGTAGGGGAAAGGAGCAGGGTTGAACACGTAGTAAAAGCTTAGTGAATTCTTTCTGGAAGGCCAGGCTAGGGATGATATCACAAAGGACATCGTTTGCTGAAGCTTAATGATCACCAGACATGGAGGTAATGGGCATCTCAGGCAAGAGCATAAAGATTAAAGAAAGATATGAAGAAATATATGAGTCTTATATAAAGATATTCTAGCACATTTGAGGATTTTTGTTGTTTGGCTTTCTGGGCCACACCAGGTGGTGTTTTGTGCTTAACTCTTGGCTCTTTGTTCAGGGATCACACATTTCTGGTGTTAATATGTGGTGCTAGGGATCAAACCTGCAAGCACCTTAAACTCTGTATTATACCTCCCCACACCTTGAGGATGTATTTGAAGTCATGAGCATTTAAAGGACACACAAACAGCATTTCTTCTCTAATGTTAAAGATATTATTCTGTAGAACTAGTATTCATCTTTGTTCCTGCTCGCAAGGTGACATCTCAGTTCTCTGAACTAAGGGAGTATTTTGGTCCTGACCCACACAATGTAGCCATTTTTAATGCGCTCCCCTTGTTCTGTTCTGTCCTTGTTCTCATCGATAAGCCTGCTCTCTGTTCTGATTGTAAATGTTCTAAGATATCGAACCATGTCATATTCTTGCTGAGTCTCCCAACCCATGACTAAGAATAGTATATTACTGGTGCCAAGGAACGGCATGGTGATTTTAAAACACTCAGAAATCAAGCAGTGAGCTCAGGGGAATGTTAGCAGGGTGTGGCATCTCAAGAGGGAAAACACGTGACCTTTAGTTCAGTTAGTCAACTCGGTCCCTTCTGTGCCTATAATGGAGGATGCAAATGAAAATCTCTCTTGCCTTAAAAGAGGTCACAGTATTCAGTGGAGGGTCGATATGGAAGGAGGTAACTAGTTTCATGAACCATGGAGTTATTTAAGGAGCAAGTTCTGTGAATGGCCATATAGGAAATTGTTCATTCTGCCTGGTGGGGTGTGAGGGGGTGGGGCGGGGGTCGTGCATAGAAATTGGGGTACTTTGTTCCCAGTACAGTGTAAACTCCCAAGTCAAGGAATTCATATTTAATTCCAAGTATATGACACATCATATGTGGTTAATAATTACTAAATAAATTTTGGGAAATAAATACTTCAACTTGATTTTGAAGGATAAGGTGATATTCACCAAACAGAAGGAACAAGGGAAATTGTGTTTTAGGAAGGTAGACTACCGTATACAAAGACACAGACTTAAGTGCATGATTTTGTTTATCTAAATATTGTTTCCCTAAGTGTTATTCTAGAGGGTATTATTGTAGAGCGTGGGTATTAATTGGATTTCTGGAAAATGACTTTTCTTTTTTGTTTTTTGACAATGCTCTTCACACATTGCTGAACCAAGTTTCTTAGCAATGATCATACCAGCACATATTAGTCAGGACTTTGTCAGTGAATCTGATTAGTTATCCGATGAGTTCTGTCACAGATAAATGTGACAATGTAACCTGATTTACTTTGGACCGTGCTTCTTTATGCCTGTCACCTTGGTGTAATTGTTAGCAGAATCTTCTTACACTCTCAAAAGTGTCTGGTCTTGATCAAGAGCAGAAGGAGGGTTCCTTCTTTCAAGCATCAGTCAAGGAAAGTAGTTGATGTAGGAAGCCCCACGACCAGATTTCAGGAGCACCAAATTTTAGTTTAAATACCAATTTGTCAGAATTTATATTGAAACCTCATACTAAATCTAATGTATTTGGGGGATACTTTATTTTTTTATTCATTTATTTATTTCATCACCATGAAATTACAAAGTTATACATGATTAGGTTTCAAGCATACAATGGTAACACCATCCCTCCTCTTCCTTTCACCAATGCTCCCTGACCCACAACCCCACTTGCATCCACCAAATAGTCTGCCAGTCTACTATTAGAGGCTCTTTTTGTTGTTGTTGTTGTTATTGTTGTTGTTTTTGTTTGGCTTTTGGGGTCACACCTGGCGATATTCAGGGGTTACTCCTGGCTCTGCACTCAGGAATTACTCCTGGCGGTGCTAAGGGATGCTGAGGATGGAATACTGGGCCAACCATGTTCAAGGCAAATGCCCTACCTGCTATACTATCGCTCCAGCCCCTCTAAAAATACACACACACATACACACACATATGTGTGTGTGTGTGTTTTCACCGTGGTTTACAGTGTTATTGTTGATATGCTTTCTTATGGAACACTTTACCACTTTTCAGCACCACCTCCTCCTTCCGGTTGAATGCTTCCCTCCACCATAGATGTTGCCCCAGTCTGTCCTATCCCCCAGTTCCCTCAAATGGCATGTTTCCTTCTCATTACCAGATCTCATGTTCTTTGTTTCCATTGTCTTCAGTCTACTATTATGTTTCTTTATATCTTGCATATGAGAGTGAGTGAGAGATCATTCTGTGTCAGATTCTAGCCTTCTGAGTAATTTCACTCAGCATGATATTCTCCATCCTTCCATGTATCAGTAAATTTCATGACTTTATCTTTTCTTATGGCTGAGTACTATTCCATACATAACTATGGTATACTATGGTATAAACCATAGTTTATTTATCCAGTCATCTATTTTTGGAATCTTGGGTTTCCAGATTTTGACTATTGTGCATAGTTCTGCAAGGAACATAGAAGTACAAATGTCTTTTCTCCGTTTTTTGGGGGTTTTTTGGTTTTTTTGAACACTTGAGGTATATTCCAAGAAGTGGATTTGCTGGGTCAAATGGAAGCTCAATTAGGAGATTACTTAGGGATGTTCATACTGTTTTCTGCAAAAGCTGGATCAATCAATATTCCCAACAGTAGTGAATGAGAGTCCCTTCCTCTCATCATTCACTCTAGGACTGGTTGTTCTGGGTTTTTTGTTTGTTTGTTTTTAATGTGTTCCAGCCTCTGTCATGTGAGATAATATCTCATTATTGTTTTGTTTTGCACCTTCTTGACGGTTAGTGATGTGCAGAGCCATTTTTTTCATAAGCTTTTTGGCCATTTGTGTTTCTTCTTTGAGGAAGTTTCTGTTCATTTCTTCTCCCCATTTTTTGATGGGGTTGCATGTTTGGTTTGGTTTTGTAAAGATCTACCAGTGCTTTATATGATATCAGATAAGTGTTGGGTAAATAATTTTTTCCATTCCGTGGACTGTCTTTGTATCCTGGTCTTCATTTCCTTTGAGGTGCAGGCTTTTCGTAATTTAATCTCATCCTATTTATTTATCTTTGCTTCTATTTGCTTGGTCAGTGGTGTTTCATCCTTGAATATGCCTTTAGCTTATATGTGATAGACAATTCTGCCTTAATGTTTCTCTATGTACCTCTGGATTCTGCTTTGATATCAAAATCTTTTAATCCATTTTGATTCGACTTTTGTGCATGGCATTAGAAAGAGATCTGAATTTGTTTTGTTCTGTATTGTTGCATTTTTTTTTGTATTGTAGCAGACCAGTTTTCCCAGCACCACTTGATGAAGAGATTTTCCTTATTCCACCTCATTTTTTTTTTTTTGGTTGCGTGCAGCCAGCCCGGCCGAGCCGGGTTTGATTCCTCTGCCCCTCTCAGAGAGCCCGGCAAGCTACCGAGAGTATCTCACCTGCACTGCAAAGCCTGGCAAGCTACCCTGTGACATATTCAATATTCCAAACACAGTAACAACAAGTCTCAAAATGGGGACGTTACTGGGCCCGTTAGAGCAAATCGATGAACAACGGAGGACAGTGTTTGTTTGTTTGTTTGTTTGCTCCTTTATTGAAGATTGGGCTGGAGCGATAACACAATGGGTAGGGCATTTGCCTTGCATGTGACCAACCCTGCCAACCCAGCCGACCTGAGTTCGATTCCTCTGCCCCTCTTGGAGAGCCCGGGAAGCTACTGATAGTATCTCTCCCATATAGCAAGGCCTGGCAAGCTACCCATACATATTCAGTATGCCAAACACAGTAATAACAAAGTCTCACAACGGAGACGTTACTAGGCCTGCTTGAGCAAATTGATGAACAATGGGAGGACAGTGCTACAGTGCAGTGCTATTAAGATTAACTGATCAAATACCTGTGGGTCTGTCTTTTTCTGGGAATCTGTCTATTATAGGATATTATTTCCTGGAAATTCTAAGGAACTCTAAGAATGAGCAGAACATAGCCTCTTGCCCCATTTATTGTAACTATTCTTTTTTGTGAATATTTTCTTAAACCAAAGTAAACATTCTGTAAATGATTCAAGTGAATCAATGTATATTACTTAACCTCTCTCTGACTTACTTGTCTTTATCTGTCAGAGTAGAGATAATAGTAATAATAGATACCTTATAGGGTTATTATAGTATTAAGTATGCAAAGAGCTAAGACCAAAGTCTGATACAGTAAGTGCCATATAGATAGTAGTCATTATGTGAAAGCACTTTGTAAATGAAATAATTGCTTGTAGCTTTCTGCAACTTAAAAATGAGAGAAGCAGTTATTCGGAAGCTTTGGTTAAACAAGATTGCATTTTCAAAATTTATTCCATAATAATTTTTACATATGAGCCAGACCCTCAAGTCTAATAGGAGAAAAAGACTTGGAAAAGAAGAATATGAGCACACATTTATGTTAGAATAATACCTTATAAGATTGTGAGACTGTTAGAGATTTGTTGAAATCCTATCCACAGCCTACTCATTGAAAATCTCAATAGAGGAGGCAGTGGACATTTATTATCAAGGAAGCGATGAGATTAGATTGGAATTTTTAAAAGGTCACTGTGCCTGGTAAATGGGATTCAGTCCAAAATTGGAGGTAAGATATTTTGATGGTAATCACCCAGGAAAGAGATACAGAGACTTGAACTAAGGTAGTAGCAGTATCTATAAGAAAAGTTGAGGAGGGATAATACACTAAGGTAGTTGGCAGGACTCTTGAGAAGCTCACACATCATAGAGAGAAGCTTGCACACAATAATAGATAGAGTTATATCTTAAAGGACAAGATCAAGACACCATGTTTATTTTCTAGTTCTTCTCTTGGTACTCGTGAAATCTGACCTTGAGTGCTTCCACTGCTTTTACTTTGAGTGTTTTACTTTGTGTTTCTATATGTAAAGAATGATTGTCAAGTAGATTGATTACAAAACTTGAAAGTGCATAGAAAGTATGAGAGAAAAAATATGTTATCCTGGTGCTTGGGAAACCTCCGAAGCTGAGGCATTTCATTTGGAATCTTGGATTGATATTTACAAATGTTTTGAATTAAAAGTAATGGACAACTTGGACCAGATGTAGGTGCTTTTGTTTTAGTACCCAAATCTTGACTCTCAATTCAGTTTTTTCTCCTGTGCTATCGTTTAGACTAGATTAGATTGTTTTCCTCTCTGTTTGCTGAGTTCCTCAGTACTCCAAGAACTAAGTGGGTGAGGAATATAAATTAGGTGGATACACCCATCCCCATTTATTTCATTATTTCTGTGTTAGGGATATTCATGGCTTTACTTACAAAGAAGCACAACTGAAAAAAAGTTTGAAGGAATTATAAACTGGATAAATAGCTGATAGTGCAGAACCATTACTTTTTTTATTTACATATATGATGATATAACTACATGCATATACATATTTATGGATTAAATATTAGCTAATGTCACTGATAATATGGTTAACGTTTATATAGGCAGTGACATTAGCTAAATAACATTTATAATATACTTTTAGCTTATTTAATCTAAGTATTTATTTAAGCACTTGCTACGGTTCTAGAGTCCTGGCTGCATAGACCTTTGCTTCTTAACCTGTGGGTCATAATCCCAAAAATAGATCATACAATTGAAGGGAGGGTGCAGAAAACTTGGAAGTACTTAAAAGTTTGTGAATGTATGACCAAAAATTAATCTTAAATCAAACACATAATGAATACCATGTTATATGTCTTGGGTGAAAGAGTGTCTCAAATGGAAAAATTTAACAAGCCCTGGCAAAGAGCATGGAAGTAGGGCAAGTGATGAATTCATACTCAGCCACATCATCAGCAGTGTCCTCTTTGCATACCATCTCCATCCTCCAGGCCCATTGGAGTTCTCTGTGTTGAAGATCTCTCTAGCTGTAGAAGCACAAATTCAGCATGCAAGCCCTCAGATTATGTTTACTAATAAAGGTTGCAGACAGAGTATTCCTTTCGCTAGCAATAAAACAATGTCTCTACTGAAAACCTTATGACTTCAACTTGACAAATATATCTTGAAGAGTGAATTTGGTTTTCAGTCACTTGAATATTTCTAAAGGGTAAAGCCTTCCTTTTGAGGAGAATTATCATGTCAGAAAAAAGATTCTATGAAGGGGTGGATTTCCAAAATTAAAACATTTTTGGTCTCATCGTTAAGATTTATCAATTTACCATATACTTCTAAAAAAACCTATTGTAACTTGCTGTGTGTATATATTACGTTTTCTTTAGCTGTTTTCCAAGCATGTTCCTTTTGCTTTAGATATTTCCAAGCTATTTTACAAGCACACTATACTCATCTGGAGGGACAGAAAGATAGATAAGAATGATCCTTGGGGAGAAAGACAGCCAGACAGATAGACACACACACACACACACACACACACACACACACACACACACAGAGACAGAGAAGAAAAGTGTTTGCCATCGTGTCAGGCAAGGGGGCGGACGGCAGGAGGGAGTGGGGACTATAGGTAGTGGGAAAAGAACACTGGTGAAGGTCTTGGTACTTTGTCTGAGTATATCTGAGTATATCTGAGCATGAAATATAATCATGAACAACTTTGTAAATGTGTTTATCACTCTGATTCAATTTTAAAATATTTTTTAAAAATGATCTTTGGCATGGACCACCTTAAAAACTGCTCAAGGAGACAGCTGTAAACAACAATAGTAATACTCTGCTGCAATTGAGTAGCAGAATTCTGGCATGAATTCTAAGGAGGCAGGAAGAAGGTGCTATTAAAGTTAAAGATTCTGAAACAACTAATATTTTTTAGTGAGGTTGAAGCCTAAAGTATATCTGAGCATGATTTTCCAAGGAGAAAATGCTTCCAAATGGAAAACGCAGTAGGAATAAATGGACTAGAAAAGCTGAGCAATATGGAAGAATAGACGGGCATGTTTAGAGCTGTCTGTATGAAAGGAAGTGTCCCAGAGGAATCAGGATGCTCTCATGAAGACCAGATTGTAAGAAACTTTAAATGTCATCCTGATTAGTTTTAGTTGATATAAGTAGGGAAGGTTTTATGCAGAAAAATTGTGGAACCTAGGTCAAATTACATAAAATTGACAGAATTTAATTGCCTTTGACCTATGTAAACAATTTTATGTATTTTCCCTAATATAAAAAGATACTTAACATTTTGGATACTAAACCAGCATGACATATATTCAGTAACACATATCTTATACGTATCATTTAATTTTCACCACCTTAGGTATTAGTATTGCCCTCACTTTAAATATGATGATACTGAAGTTCAGAGAATATTTTTGACTTGATCTACTTCTAGTCAAAGACTTGATTTGGATTATTTTAACAAAGCATCTCCAATTCTTTATTCTATTAAAATAACTTTGGTAATCAGATTGGTTATTGGAGGACCGTGATACAGTGAGGAATTTGCTCTTCATTTCAGACATATTTTTACTATCTCCTTCAAATGCTTTTTATACCTTTAGCCAGCATTCTTATAACTGTAAAGTCAGTTGAAAATCTGAATTAGCCTTATTGACAATTTTGCTTGTGAATTTAAAACTATTTATGCATAGGCTTTGATATATTAGATCTGGCAAAAACTTCAGAAATAATCTACTTTCATTTATTATTCATTTATTATTAACTCATGATGATTCTAGTTCAAAAAGAAATGACAGACACAAGGTCATAGAATTATTAGTGGTAGAGATGGAATAAGTCTTGAGATCTCTTTTTGTGTCTTCCTTCATGATTTAAAACTGATCTTTCTTATTTTTTGCTTTCTGGGTCACACCTCACCATGCACAGGGGTCACTCCTGGCTCTGCACTCAGGAATTAACCCTGGTGGTGCTTAGGGGACCATAGGGATGCTTGGAATTGAATCCGGGTTAGCTGTGTGCAAGGGAAATGCCTTATCCACTATGCTATTGCTTCAGCCCCTAAAACTGATCTTTCTTTCACAAACATGTTTCAAGCCTGTACTATGTATAAGAACCATTGTTCTAGAAATATTTTTCAGTAATAACTCAAAGGTGGAAATGTGTTAAAACATCATGTCAGGTGGATGGTACAGTTTGGCTGTCTACTGATCCCAAGAAAGAGAGTAGGGGACTGGAGAGAGTATAGAGACAGGGTTTTTGCCTTGCATACAGCTGACTCAGGTTCAATCCCTGGCACTGCAAAGGTTCCATGAGCAACACCAGGATTGATCCCTGAGGACAGTGCCAGGAGTGAGCCCTGAGCATCACTGACTATGGCCCATAAAAATAAAGAGCAGGAAAAAGGTATGTTTTTTAGCTATTATATCTTTAAAGGGCACACATAGATTGGTCTATATAAATTTTAGCAGTGATTAAGTTTAATGAAATGACTGATTTAGGCCTTCATGTGCTTTGTTTACTTATCTCCCTGTGCTAACACTAAAGAACACATTTCAAGCAAAGAGTATGTGTTTTCTGAATGGAATACCTCAGTTTCAAAATTCTTGAAGATGGATATGATAGCCTTTATGAATGTATGATGCAATTTACACCCTAGCACTTTTGAAGACTTGTAAACCCTTTGTAATTATTTCTTATGTCAACAATAAAAACAAATGTGATACTTATTTGCTTATAACATGATTTTTTATTAATAATTGAATCGTAAACTTAGCCTAGTTTGGGACAAAGTTGGAATTTGTTTTGTATTATTCTTTCTACAAAATCTTGGGTCATATGTAACACAGTTTGTAAGTCACAGACATAGATTTATAAAACTGATTTAGTTTTGTTCATTCTTCTCAATAAAAGAGAATCATAAGATCAATATCAACAATCCTTTTGAAAGAATTAAGTTGTAATTTGTATAAGAATCCAGTGTTGATGGTGACTTGAAAAAAATCAGTTACGTGAATAATTGAGAAGTAGGACTTTTCAGGGACTGAATATCTCTGGGGCCCAGCTTCATTACGGTTACCACATAATAGCCTAAAAGAATGTGTGAAGTAGATGTCTGTATCCTATGAGGCTTTGGGGGTTACAATGTTTAAACTTATGTTCAAAAATTTTGCATTAAAAAATACTAATTTTTGTTAAAGATGTGATCCTTTTCAAGGAGGTATTTTGAACTTGAAGCTGCCGTTGCTAAGGAGTTGCTAAGGGAAATGAGCTACTCAGCACTAATGTGTAACTTTACTCTTCCATTTAAAAGTAGTTAAATTATTCCCTCACCTTCAGAATAAGGGGAGAGGAACAAAAAATGGGGTCAAATGGAGAGTTACCTCTTTCCAATAGTTAGATAGCAACTCCTTGTTTTGCTTATTTTTCTTTACTGACCAAAGAGAAGGGAAGCAACCTCCCTTGGCATAAATAGGTTGAAAAGGTAACTAAGTTTCTGAGCAGGGCAAGACTGATAGTGACCGAGGACTGTTCCTGCATGAGACAGACAGAGCCTGAGCATAGAGAGAAATGGCTCTGCTGATGACCATCCCCAAATAAGACTATAATAATCCAACATAAGGATGACCCAATAAAGAAGATTACACAATAAACAACAAATAATTGTACCCTAAGCATTTTGTTTAAAACATTTTCTAAAATATTTGGAATACATGTTCAAGTTGTTTTACTGAGTGCCTCTATATTCCTGCACATAGGTAATTAAAATATAAATTTTCTACCTTGCATGTTCCCAGTATAGTGTGAAAGTAGCGAAGAACTTTATTGTAATCTGTACTGGATTGTGTTTGAAAAGTGTTCAAGTTTAGAGTCATACTCAGTTTGAATTTTTGACAATAAAAATATTTAAATATTTGGAAAGATTAATGACTCGAGGTAATTACTGTCTTAGATTAAGATTAATGTTATAGCAGCTAATTTCATTTGAGGATCAGGCATTCTTTCCTGCACTTCTTGAGATGGATTTAGGAATCTCACACACACAGAACAATAGCTGGCAAAAACGTGACCCTCATGATCCTCCAAGGACCTGGATTCTATCATTACCTGGTAGCAGAATACAGAAATCACAGGCAGAGCTTAGTTGTTTGTTTTTATGTTTTTAATGTCAACCAATGTCAGAATATTGCTCTGAGTTTTTTTGTTTCAATGCATAAAGTAAACCAGAGTTAAATAAATCTTAAACTTCTTTCAATCTATATCTTTCTATGCC
This sequence comes from Sorex fumeus, assembly GCF_029834395.1. Classification (NCBI taxonomy): domain Eukaryota; kingdom Metazoa; phylum Chordata; class Mammalia; order Eulipotyphla; family Soricidae; genus Sorex; species Sorex fumeus. Next base: position 16,870,748 of record NW_026606102.1, on the reverse strand, counting down.
ATATAGTGAGTAGAATGTAGGCAATGATTGGACATATGTAATTCTGAAACCAAACTTTGCCTCTTACTACCTGTTTGATTTTGAGAAAAAGCATTTAAAGTCCTAATCCTTAGTTTCCTTATTGGAGACTTCAGAGTTTTAGAATCAAATGAGATTTGTAGAAAAAGTATCTAGTGCAATATTTGACATATAGTAGATGCTCAGTAAGTAGTAATCCTATTCCTTTTATAGAAGTACTTACTGATACTAAAAAGTTTGCCCTATCACAGATTTCATAGAATAATATTATTCTTTATACAATTTTTAACATGCAAGATATTAGAATAGATTAAAATAGACCGCAGAAGAGGTCTGGCTAGAATTGCAAACATTTCCGCCTGATGTCCTCTCTTTGATCTGACATGAAATTTCCTGCATTTTTCTATACAGACCCTATCTCCCTTTCCCTGACCCCGAGATTTTTGGCCAGTGGTTCAATATGAGAGCCCAACGTTGTTGTTCTCAGGTCTATTACCCAGCATTGCACATGGTCCTATGTGGTGCTAGGGATTGAACCCAGATGGGTTATGTGCAAGGCAAGCACCCTTGTACTATCTTTCTGGTCCCCGAGGCCATTATTGAACCTTAACCTTAGTTCCAGCATCTCCGGTGGTACCTTTCCCCATGTTGTAGGTGGAAGTCTCACCATCAGCTCCCTTTCAGTATTTAATTTGATTATACCTTTTACACTTTTCCTTACACTATTAGAATTTTTGCATAAAAGGGGCATCTTCTTTCACAGCCAGATTGTAAATTTAAAGTACTAAGTAAATTTTATTACTGGGGGGAAAGTTTTACCTGCAGCAGATATTTTTCATTAGAACCAGAGCGGACAGTTCAGCCTTTTTGATTTATTTATTTTTTCCTTCCCTTCTGTTATTTTCATAAACAGGATCACACATATTTGGTTTTTCCCACCCTTGGTTGTGATGCTCACTGGAGCCCTCACATTTTGTCATAGTACACCAGAAATCACAAACTTTTGAGGGTTTGGGAAATTTAAAAGGCAGTGCCTTCAGCATATCGGGTTGTGCCAGGGATCAAATAGTAAGCCCATGATTCCAAATTAGGTGCTGTACCACTGAGCTATCTCTGGGCTCTCTCTTATCTTAGCCTCTAAGTTGAAAGTTTTTATATTTTCTTTAATAAAATTGAAATATAGCAAAGTATTAATTCATAGTTTTTCCCAATTAGTCACATTTTAATAATAACTAACGGGGCTGGAGCGATAGCACAACGGGTAGGGCGTTCGCCTTACAAGCGGCCAACATGGCCGTCCCGAGTTCAATTCCTCCGCCCCTCTCGGAGAGCCCGGCAAGCTACCGAGAGTATTCGATATGCCAGACACAGTAACAACAAAGTCTCCAATGGAGACGTTACTGGGCCCGCTCGAGCAAATCGACGATCAACGGGAGGGCCTTTACTTTACTTTACTTTACTACTTAAGAGTTCAGTCTCCATCAAGTCAGTCTTAATTCTGGTATCAAGTACTGTGCCCATTTCACAGTTGAAGAAACTGTTTTAGTGACTGTAGCATATCACTTTTCCCAAAAGAGGTGTTCAACAACCTCTAGTGGAATTAAATAAGCTTTGGGATAGTATTTGAGGAGATGCTGAGTGGGATTATTGATCTCTGTTCATTCCTGTAGCTGAGTGCTGAGTGATTCCAGAGTCAGAATCTGTGCTATAAAGGACTAAGGATATAGTTCATCAACTAATGTTTGTTGACCGGCTACTCTACATACAGGTTTTTTTCAGATATAGAGGGTGAAGGAGGACAGGGAAGAAGGAACTCAGGTACTCATCCTGCTTCCTTAGACTTTATAGCTTTAATCATTGGTATCTTTGTTATTACAATTTATAAACTGATCATAATGATAGATTTACAGGAGATACATTTTGGGAACACATCTGATTTAGATGCACATCATAACGTAATCTCTTAGTCAGTTTTACTTGAGAAATAAAAATAGAACAAACCTTCGCTCTTCCTTTTCCTTCCTCCTCCTGTTCTCATCTTTCTGCAAATATTTACTAACTATATTCCTTTAAGAAGGGATGGAGAAAATTCTTCTGAGTAAAACAACTTTCTAAAATACTTGTATATAGTAATTGTTGTTACTGTGGTCTTAGATGTGATTGAGATCATGCATGTCAAATTCCTAACGTGGGCTTTGGTATACAGTAGTCTCCTAGTAAAAAGACAAAAGTCCTTATTTGTACTTTACAAGTCCATTCAATTCTTAATTTCTTTTTCTCCTTAATCCTCCCTCCCCATTACCTTCTCAAGTTCTGTCCCCCCACCCCCACTGTCTTTATCCTTCCACAAATTATCTTTCTTGTCTTACAATTGATCTGTTTCTTCATTTGTAGTTACACATTTGTATATGACTAAAGATTTCAAAGATAACTGTGTTATCATTGGAAGCTGTATTAATCTGGTTAAACACTATATTTTTTTAATGACATAAGTAGCTACTCCATACTTCATCTTACTCAGTGGCTTTTTGATTTGCAGATAATCATATTTATACTAGGGTTTGTTTTTCTTTGTTTTCATTTTTAATTTTTAGTAAAGCTCTTCTGAACTGAAATGAAAAGGCCCTGATCCCATAATGCAGAAATTCTTATAAAAATCTCTGTGTTTGCATGTTTACCCTGCTAGTTTCCTTAGGCTGTAATGAGGATTCTGTCAGTAAAAAGTTCAGACAGGGATTCTACCTAAATTAGATTTCTTGACTCAATATGTATTGCCTTTTTCAGAATTATCTAAGTAAGGCAGTTTTACTATCCTTTACATTTTCTTTCCCAGAAAGACACTCTAGTATTTTAAGAGTGTGGTAGCAGAAAACACATTTGAAAATCCGTACGTGTTTCTGGAAAGAAACCTGCTTTCATAAGAGGAATATGTTAAAATAATGGGAGAAACAAAGGTAAATTGACCTTTAAGTTAACTTACCTACACTCTTGGAAATTTAAGGGTATGCTACATTCCAGAACCCCCCCCCCCCTCACCCCCCACCCCACCCCCACTCCCCGCCCCAGTATTCTTGCTCTTTCCCACAATATCCATTAGATGAAATTACTTAGGAAAGAGAAAGGCATCACAAGGTCAGGTTATATTTCTCTAATGAACAGGGACAGTGATTTCCTGTCCTTCTATTAGTCTCTGTGTCATTCTGGTGTGTCTTTGCTGCCTCTATGGTATGTTTGCATGTTTCTATACAATTTTATTTAATGTTTCTGCAGAGAGTGGGGGGAAGAAAAATCAACACAATTCATCAGTTGAAAATTAGGCTTTAAATTCTTTTTTAAGTCTTCAAATAGAGTATGCCTTTGTCTGGATACTGATTGTATTTTCACTAAAGGAAGAAATGTCAGCTGTTTTGGTTTATTTTTCAAGGGAAAGCGGGGGGATAAAAAGAAATTGAACCATAAGAAAATGTCAGGTCATAGTCACTGATGATACTATTTAAATGGTGTGCCATAATCATATTAGGGCAGAGCACATGGAATTCCCGATTTCTGCATGACAGTGAAAAAGGGCTTGCAATTATCAGTGTGTGTGTGTGTGTGTGTGTGTGTGTGTGTGTGTGTGTGTGTGTGTTTCAGTATCCGTACACTACCTTACCACCTGACTTTGCTAATTCAATTCAGGGGCAAGAAGGGGTAGGTAATCCAGACACCCGGAATTGGGGAAAAGGTCTGCAGCTGTGTTCAGAGGGACTGGTGTGAAGAGAGAGGCTCCGTCTGACTTGGGGTTTTGTGCTATTGCACGTGAATGCTCTGGAAATGCCCTAATCGACTGAAAATGAGCTGGCTACGGTCATATGGACCAGGTCTGTTTAGCCACATCGCTGGGTAGCATGGCAGATGGTAGGCCGTCAATGTGTGGTATTGATTGGCTGGATTTGCCTTAGGGTAACAAGACTATGGGTCCTTAAAAATCTGCTTCATCTTATTTTCCTTTGTGCAGCTACATACAGTTGTGGTTTTCTCTCTCACTACTCCAGCCCCCAATATCTCCTTTTATCCCTTTTAAAATCAAAAGCCTTCTTTGGTAATCAAAATAGAGAGGTTACCTTGAGATAAACACTCTTTAAATTATCACCAAGGCAAGAAAACTCGAGAATATTTTATTTACTAGGCTGATTACATTTTAATGTTTGAAGAAAGTGACATTTTTTAATTAGTGTTTAAGACATATGGTGAGTGTACAAATTAGCTTATTTCATACAACCAGAATTTGATGAGAGCAACTCCTCCTTCTCACTCCCCAGTTAAAAATTGTCACTTGAAACCTAATATATTCTAGGAGGTTAAATGGTATTAAGTGATGCAGCCTTGACTTAAAGATGAAGGAGACAGTCACTGCTGTGTGTGGCTAAATGTTAAAAATACTACTATCGACATTGTATTTGCAAGAGGACGAGAGGACGTGGGAGTTCCAGGTTTAAAATTTTGTCTGACCAAGAAAAAAAAAATACCAGGTAACTGTGTATGTTGGTTTCTCTTTTAGAAATGAGGTGACATAGAACAGTGCATGAAAGCTCTGTAAATAAAATCCTTCTTAAATCAGGCCACATAATAATATAAGGGAGAGGCTTATTTTTCTCCAGGATTGTTCTTTATTATTTTAACATTCTCTCACCCTGAAACCCCTACCCCCCACCCCCACACTCCACTTATGCCATTTGGAACTTTCAGCTTGGGGTATCCTATTTATTTCTCGCAGAAAGGCAGATTAATTGAATACAGTTGTACAAAGGAGATGGTAATTTAACTCTACACCTGAAATAGTATAGAACAAGCATTTTCTACTTCAAGACAGACCTTAGGGAAATAGAATGACACTCCAGAAAAAGATGCGATTGGTTTGCTCTTGTGGTTGTTTATTCCCATAACTGTATTTTTAAAGAAGATATTTATGGGGGTTTTTTTTCCAACATTTTTAAAGTTTGGGGCTATTTTCTGTTTATATTATTTTAAAAAAAAAGTAATGTTAACCTCAGAAGGAAAGTTGTGCCCTTAAACTCTTGCCTCTATTTTGCACAGCTTTATCCATTTGCATACTTTCAAATTGGGTTTGTGCTGGGTGTGTTCATATTTTTGTCTTTTGCAAAAGAAAATATTTCCATGGAGTTTTTGTTTTCCCCCTCCTCTGTTTTGATTGGGTTTGCCTTGTTCATCCTTTGATGAATGAAACAAAGCTTGTTTGTGTTTCATCCTTCACAGTTCTTGTTAGAAGTGGTTATGTTGTTTTATTTTGTTTCCTTGCTCTGTGTCAGGAGGAGGAATTTTATTTATTTATTTTGACAAGATGCGCAAGGTACAATTCAGAGTACCTGCTAGGATGCTGACGATTCTTGTGTCACATTCTACAACCCAAAAGCTATTCCAAGAGGGGAGGGAAGGAAAAAACAACACACAATCTTTTAAGATGGTTCGTTTGAATCTGTGCACTCTACCCACCTGGTGGTTGTATAGTGAACTGTTACTTTAAAGAGTAGTTTAAACACCAGCCATGTTTGGGGCAGGCTGCTCTTGCAAAGAGAGCAGTACATATAACAGGAGTCTACTGTGTGGGAGATAAGGGGAAAATTCAGCTCACTGACTAGAGGTTTTAATGTGCGAACTCTAGGGAAATAATATATTGACTGTTCCGTGGCGTGCAAGAAAATTGAAGAACCCTTTGCAGACGGAGTGCTTTGCAAAGGATTCTATCTGTTTCTCTTAAAACAAAATCTGTGGCAAGATGTTTGAAATCAGCAGGACGCTTAATGCTGCTTTGTTAAATAATGAGGTAATATTTTGTCACTTTTTTCTGGGCAGCATCTGTTTTCCCCCTCCCCATTTCCCCCCTCCCCCTATGTTTATGAGGATTCTTTTTTTCTTCTTTTTCTTTTTCTTCTTCTTCTTCTTTTTTTTTTTTAATGGAAGTCAAGGAAATACAATTCACGCTTCCATTTCTGTTTCTTTCTTTCGGTGCTTTTGCGGAATTTGGTTGTCTTTTTATTTGCACTTTCAGCCGGCTGCTGTTTCCTAGCCCATTGTGCCACGTAAGGCTTCTCCACTGCGCGGAGTAGGTAGTTATTAACGCTGAATTGGCTTCTGGTACAGTCCATCTGGACTCTGTGTGGGAAAGCTGGCTGCCGGCGACTGATGCTGAGATATCTGCAACCTTTGAGATGTGTGCATGGTGGCGAGGGGCTGACTGATATGAGATTACTTCTTTTAAGGGAAATTGTTATTAATGAGTCAAGAAACTGCTCATTTATGGTAAGAAGGATGCAGCGGCGCTGGCAGCCCCACCGCTCTGGGATATCATTTTTAGGTTGCCTTAGCTGCTAGAGTGAGACAAGTTTCTTTCTGTGGTGGTGAAGGATTGTGGCGGAAAAAAATAAAATCATGCATGACTGGGAGACTCGCCTGCCGGATTCTTGAGATAATATATTGAGAATCTGTTGCTTTACAAATGTCACACCACTGATGTAGCGGTCAACCCCTCACTCTGAAAGATGAATGGTACTATTGGAAATGCAATAATAAGGTTGACTTTTCCCAACAATAGGATTCTGCCTTTGTCTTTGGAGAAAAGGCCTCTGAGGACATTTGTTCATTTGTTTGAGGATTCTGTTGAAAGACTTTAGAGTAGAGGTTTTTGGATAAGTGATCAATATACAAAGTGCATGGATTTTTTTTAGCCTAGTAAAACCAGCCTATTTATATGGTAATACGGAGTTAATATTTTGGAAAAGTGGCCAGAATATCTTTTGATATACCGGCTATTAATTTATGGTTCAATAAGTGTGCTGAGATTAGTATGAATAGGAGAAAAGTATTTTAATAAATTCCTTCTCTTATAACCTCTAGAGAAATACAAAGTAAATATTTTGCTCCAAGCTAGCAGTTTTTATTTGTGTGTTTGTCAGCATTATGCTCTTGTTTACTTTTCACAACATTTTGATGTCGGCGAGCTTGCACTCAGAGTTTCTGCTGTTGATTTGGGGCACCTGTCTTTGCCCTGCATCATGTATGTTGAGCTCCACTTAACCTGTGGTTCATCTTTAGTTCAGAAGTCAACAGTAGTACGATAGTGACTCAGGACTCTATACATTTGCTAAAGAAATTGTTTTTAAAGTTTGTTTAATTCAGTATTGTTTAACTTTAAAGGATTACAGTTTTAATATGTCCATCTTTCTCATTCATACATTTTAATTTCTAATAGCTGAATTTACTTACAGTCAAATCTAATTCACATCGCGTATTTAACACATTGTTTTGTAATATGTCTGCCTTTTTAAGAATATGTATTTATATGTGTCTTTATTGTGTATTCATGAATAGTAGCTTGGAGACAATAATTTTAATTTTTTGATGTAAGGGTTATTTTGTGATAATTTTTCAGAGTCCCTTACATAGGTGGACTTTGAAACCCAAGGTATAGCATCATTTTCGGCCATCATTTCTGTTTTGCCCAGCATTCTCTCACTATCAACTTCAGCCAAAGATTTAAAAGTACATTGAATTATGTCTTCGATAAAATCTATTACTTTTATGTGTTTATTAAAAGGCAGATAGATTAAATTTAAACTCAATAAATGCTGATAAATTAGTCTTTCTGATTGAAGTACAGCATAAAATCCTTAGGTGAGACACTTAAAAACCCAAACCCAAACAAAAAACTGTACTGTGGAAGTGTGGAAATGTAGATGTTATAAAACGTATAGGTAGATAAACTGTACACGTCACCCTCTCTTGCCGAAGTTCTCTCTGCAGGTCTTTTAAGAGGCAAAAGAGAAAGACAACCTTTGAAGGAGAGAAACAAAATCACATGTTCGGTTAAGAAAGATGAGCACTCTCCACCAGTCACGAAATGAGGCAGTTGTCAAAAGCATCTTTTACCTTTCTCTATTAGCAGAAGAGGAAGCGAGGAGAGAATGTGCTTTAGTGGTTTTTTAAAAATTCAGATCATGCTCCTATCCAAGTTGAGAAATAAATTCATCTAAATAAATCATTCATCATTCTCTGTTTTGAAAAGCTCAGGCAGAAGGCAGAAAGGTAGAGGCTGACAGCTGCCCCCTCCTCCCTTCAGCTTTTTCCCCCTTTTTTGTTTACTAGGAAACAGTTTTCTGAAGCAAACTTGTATGAACCTAGTTCACTGAGAAAGCACAATTTCAGACTGGTTTTTTTTTTTGGAACCGCTGGTCATGTTAACTTCAAAGATGCATCACTTAGTAAAAATCAGCTATAGTGGAAAATAAGAAAGCTAAAATGTAGACATATTAGCACATTAAAGTGCTTTTGTTGCATCTTAAAGCCTAGAGGCAGATCATTAAATATGCATTTAGCTAGAAAGCAACTGTCGAGAAAGATAAGGTGGCTGAAAATATTCTGTAGGGGAAAAGCCCTCCAGGAGAGGGATGGGGTATGACCCTCCGGACAGGAGAGAAGGAGGATCCTCCCACTGCTAAGATTTGCTAGCTGCTGGTGACCTGCAGTTGTTACAGTACTTTAGAGTTAGGAGGAGGGAAAAGGTAAAAATACAAGTATGGCTGTTGTTGCTTCAGCCTGGCCTTAATTACCAGACACAAGAAGCAGTTCAGAAATCTGGTCTCTGTTGTTGTAGAGGTCACCAAATCATTAACATCGTCAATCTGGCAGTAGCTAATTTAAATAGCACCTGATGTTGCAACGCCTCCCGTCGTCTCCCCAGCCAATCAGGTCCTGGCTTCTGCTGACAGATGGTCCCATAAATGGATGTAAAAAGGGGAAGCTTCGAGCCAATTTCAGTAAGGCTCTGTTCAGTTGTTCTTATCTACATCCTAGAATCGGGGTTTCAGCTCACTGCTCCTTTTCTTTCCTTTTTTTTTTCTTTCTTTGCCCCCAGACCCTCCCTCCGAAATAATAGATTTGCTTTACAATCATCCACACTGTGTTTTGTGGATCCTTAAATATATATAACAATAGTAGTCCTTTTAAATATATATCCTGAAACCTTTGCAAATTTTTAAAGAAGAGTCGAAGCCCTGCGAGACCCAAAATTTGCCAATAAGAATGGTTATGGTAGGTATGACTAGATTTATAATCTGTTGTGTGTGTTGCTGGAGGGAGAAAAGCATCTACACCTTGTCCAGTCTTATGCTTGCACAAGAGTTTAGTTCTCTGCCGCTGTTTGGTTTCTACATTTACTATCTCTTTTGTGTAGAGAGTGTGGGTAGGACCTTTTATTGAAAAGCAGTGGGGGTGTAGATTGTCATTTTTAAACGGTCATTGTCAATTTTCCCTTCAACATAAAGGCAGGGGTGGTGGTGGGGTGGGGGAGGTGGGCTGAAATAATTGCTGGTTTGTTGAAAGAGGTTATATTACATGAAACCATCGTGTTAAAAGAAGGGTTTTCTTTTTGTCAGGAAAAGGGGGTTTATCTGTTTGCCTGGGTTTTGGGGGTTGTGGGTGTATGTATCGGGGTTAGGAATCTCTCCGTCTCCGTGCTGGAAATTTAAACCTCAAGAGGCAGCTCCTGGATGCTGAACGTTGAGATGGGCAGTTGTGTCTGGGGGGGCTGCGCAGTCAAAACGGCAAAGAGAATGATTTATTTGGGCTTCAGTAAATGCTGCATCTTGTATTTCAAAGAGTTTCCTGTCATGACCTCATAAAAAAGAGGAGGCGGCTTGTATGTGTAGCGGTGCCTTGTGTGTTGAGTTGTTGCTTCCTTCTCTGGGCAGCAGCTCTGTAAGAAGGAATGTCAGCTTTTACATAACGTTCCTTTCCGCTTTTGACACACTGTGTGAGGGTCCATCTTCTTCTGATCACAGATGGAGTGGAATGGCTTGAAGATGGTAAGTGAAAAAGGAAGACAGCTTGGAGATTTCAGCCGTGTGTGTGTGTGTGTGTGTGTGTGTGTGTGTGTGTGTGTTAGACTGTGTATTATAAATCACTGTGCAGATCGTTTGTGTGTGTATTAGTATTTCTCTTTTCTGAAAGCCAGAATCCATCTCCCAAGTCTAATGGAACTGCATGCACACAAGGCACACACTGCCTCTTCCATTGAATATATTTTTGTCAAGCAAGGTTGGTGTCTTTTTTTGACAATCACAATGTCACCATTGCTGTTGGCTGGCGTGTCCACAGGCTCCGTGAGCCTTCAGAAGAATTACACCACTGTTCAAGTTAAAGGCACATTTCTTTTTCAGTCTCGTTCTAGGAGTGATGGGGAAGGGTGGGAAAGAGGGGTGGAGAAGGTGAGATTTAATACCAGCAGATGCGATTGAGAAACAGGACTTTGGGATGTGGAAAGGAAAGTGGAAAACCTTTCTGCCGGAGTAGTAAGCCTATTTTTAGCATCATCTTTTTTGGGGGGGTGGGGAGTGGGATAGAGGAGGAAGTAGGGAAACTCCTTGAGTATCGCTCCTGCTGCCTGACGGTGACCCTAAAGATATGGCACAAAATTGAACGATCTGCTGCCACGAGTGCCCACTTTGAATTTTTACCAACAATAGCTTTCTTAGGTTATAAAGCTTGGGGTGTGTGTGTGTGTGTGTGTGTGTGTGTGTGTGTGTATGTTGGGGGGGAGGGTCTAAATTCATATCCATCTCACTTATCTTTCCCTAGAAAAGCCTGGGAGGACTTTTTGCTTTGCATAGATGTTATAACAAAGCTGTGGTCTTTTTCCCATTCTTAGAGGATTGCCTTTGTCTGGCTGCTTGTTTTGATGGGTGTAAAACAAATAAGATTAGACCGAGCAGCCCAACTGAAAGCGATAGCTGGGAGGAAAACCCAATGAAAGGTTGCCGGGGAAACGAACAGAGGAAAAGCCGAGTAGGGAGCAGGTGGCTATCATGAGAACACACTGCAAACAGTGTAAAAAAAAGGGGGGGGGGGTGGAACAGGAACAGGACCTCGATTATCTTTGCTGTTCTTTGTGGCTAGCCCAACTTTAATTATTCCTTATAAATAGGTGTTAATTACATTTCTAACTCATTTGCAGTGATTTTTAGAAATCTATTTTTAAGCATCTGTTCTGTTTCCCTTGTTTTTTTTCTTTTTTGGGGGTTATTTTTTGGCTTTTTTTAAATTTAGAAAACAGAGGAGGGGGAAGGGAGGATAGAAAATCTCTCTCCTCTCTCTCTTTCCCTCTCTCTCTCTCTCTCTCTCATCTCTGCCCTCCCTTCCCTGCTGTGAAATTGTACGTGTGAAAAATTGCAAGGAATCCTGTGAGGCCATTTGAAAAAAAATGTAAATTATATTGAATGAAGTTGATGGAAGCATAATAGTGAACTCCTACAGTTGATAGGTTCTGTAAATGATTTCTTAGAAATTTCCAGCAAATATCCATAGGACAAATTAGGTAGAATAGATTTACCCTAAGCAATGATTTTGTGCTAGGTGATACTGGTATTTGTACTGAATCAGATGTTGATACTACAGTTCCGGGGAGTTTATTGTATCTCTCATCTTATATCCCAAGTAGGAATTACTTTGTAAAAAAATTAATGAGAAACTGTTCTATCCTTTTGCTTCATTCCCTCTCCATACTTCCAGTGACAGGATCTATCGGGTGGTATGCACCTTTGCAAACACTGCCTGCCATTTGACACTTGGTTCTGCTCTGGTCTTGGCATAAATTGAGTGAAAGGCTGGTATTTTTTTCTTAGTGTCTCTGAACATCTGGGACCCGTGCCTGCACTGGGTGACAGGAATTTCTCGCTGCTCCTCCCTGAGTGAGCTTTACTCATAGTCCTTTTCATGAAGGTGGTACCTGAAGGACCAAATGGTATAGTACTTAGGGAAATAGCAGGTAGAGTAAAAACCACTGTAAGGACAATATGCAACTGTCTCCTGCTCAGACACAAATACATGATCAAATAGCTGATTTTAAGCCCCAAAATGAGAATATTAAAAATATTGAACTGTGTATAAGATTAGTAATATAATAGTCTTTATGAAAATGCTCTTAATTTTAACTCTTAATGGCAAATCTTTGCACACACACCCCTTTTTTTTCTTATAGAGTTTCTTCTTTGTCTTCTTATTGGGAAAGTATTTAAAAGATTGCTCTTAAGTATAAATAAACACTTATACACGTGCATTAATATGTCATTATTAAAAATAGATTTTTTTATTATCACTATTGTAGCTTTTTATTTCCACCAACTATTTCTCATCCTCCCTTTTTTTTCAGCTGGGCAAAGTAATTTCCATAAGAACTGTCACTTTAACTTGGGTTAATAAAAAAATGTGATTCTACTGCTGACCTTTCTGACTGCTTTGTCTTAAGCATTGTTAAAATCTCTTATACCTGCTCATGGAGGTATACCTTTATGGAAGCATGAGGCTGAGCATACATTTATTAGGGAAGGAAAATCTGTTTGGAAATATTTCAGGAAAAAAACGAACACCAGACTACATCAGAGTTTTAATGATCAAAAATGTTCATGTATGTCCTAGTAATAAGATGATAAGTCATTTAGTATTTAAAATTTTGAAAAGGCAAAGTGGAATATAGGTGGTAAAATGGCTGAAAATTGTCTGGAGAATCATTGATTTATAGAAAATTTTAATATCTCATCTTAAAAAACAATCCAACAAACAACATAGCCATTCATTTATGATCTTCGTCCCATTCATTCCTGACATTCATTCAAGCCATCATCCTGACCAGTAAAGATGAGCTTGCTTCTGTCTGATAGTTTTCCACAGCCTTAAAACTTTTTTCTTTCTCTATAGCCCTTCTTTGGTCCTTTGAATATTCAAGAATTTTGTTACCAGAGGAAGACCAAATTGGTGTGAGGTAACAAAAGAATATTTTTGTAACCAAAAAAGAAATAAAATGAGTTACAATTTTGTGCTTGAGTTCTAAATTCAGTTTGAAATAGGGTTTGGGACATGTTAGACTTTACTTTAAATTTGTCATTTTTATTGGGAATAACCTATTTGAAATTTTGAATCTCAGAATTATTGTATGAATTGTGCTTTTTACATGTGTTCAGTGTTTCTTTAAAAAATTTTGGTTGAATCAGGGTGATTTTTCTCAAATAAGATTTACCATGAACAATGAAAGGGCTTCTATAGGGCAAGTATTTTTCTTTAACTTCATTCCTTTTTTTTTTTGCACTTATTGTGTATGGCTTCTTTTCTTATATGTGGACCAAATGCTATTCCCTATATGAAGAGATAATCTGCTTCAATTAACCCTTGGCATCTTAATACCCCCCTTTTTAAAAAAAAAATAGGAAGCAAATTATCTGTGTGTATAGCGAGTAAGGAATGGCGGTCTTGATAGAGGTCACTGTACATGGACGGAAATACTATGACCGTCATAAATTTCTTCATCAATTCCAATAATTTGTGGCCATCAGACACTTAATTTATATGCTTGAACACCTAATATGTACATTTATTGGTGAATTGGCCAGCGGATTTTAGATAAATGATTATGTTCTGGAAAATGCTGCAATGCAGTATTTTTTTCCAATGTCATTAAGAATTTGGGGGTTGCAAAAGGACATAAACATTCTCAGAGCTTTTATCTTACTGTTTTCCAGTTGATGGACCATGTAATATAGAATTGGCAAAGTCTCTTTTTGAAAATGTAGTCAACTTTTTTGCCTACCATCCATTTGATAAATATGTGGTAAGTTTGTATATGTGAGAGAGGGAAACTGCGTGTGTACGTGTGTATTAGTGTAAGTATGCATATTTTGGAAACCTACACCTATATGAGGATTTTCCTCACTTGGTATTACCACATGTGTATGTACACTTGCAAGTATATGTGCTTCTAAAAGTGGAAAGTAAACCAAATTGGGCTACTTTGTGGACTTCCACTAGCAACAAAATTTGTGAGCTAGAAAATGTCCTTTCAATCCATAGGTTATATTTAAATTACTGTGTATTGTGTGTGTGTGTGTGTGTGTGTGCGTGTGCACGCGTGCATGTGCGTGTCCTTTCAGTCCATGGTGGATTCAAATTAATGTGTGTGTGCATGTGCATGTGCACATGTGAGTGTGTGTGTGTGTGTGTGTGTGTGTGTAAGGAGGGTTTTCTTCTGAAGCTTTTAATCACTGGAGAAAAGGAAGAGATAGGGTGGTAGTGCTAGCATGCCTTAGTGTGTGTGTGTGTGTGTGTGTGTGTGTGTGTGTGTGTGTGTTTTAGGAGCATCATTGAATTGATTTTTCAATCTCAGCATATTTTAAGGGTGGAGGGCTTTTATAGGTCAGCAGTTTTCTAAGGGTAAAAATAAAGGTGATCTGTGGGTGTGTGGAAGTACCACAGCAGTAATTGTCATAAATCAGCCATCTAGAAATGGAAATGGAAAAATGGCTGCAGGACAAGAGTTGAGAGGGATACCAACATGTGGATCTGCACCTTGCTGGCATAAGAGATAATGAGTGATAAATTTGAACTGGTGCAGTGCGGGATGCCCGATAATTTCTCAGAACCTTGACTTTGCAGGTTCATTACTTCCTTGCTTGCTTGTTCACACCTTTAATTATATCCAGTTTGGGAAGCTTGCTGGGGGCACCAAAGATGAGCCATTTTGTTTGTTGTTTACTTCATTAAATATTCAGACAGTGTGTTCACAATAGCTGTGAAGCATCAGTGTTAGGAATCAAGCACTTTGAAAATGGAATTGTTACAAAAGAGCAAGAAGCAGTCAGTCAGCTCGTTTGCTTTGGATATTCATATCCATTTTGCTTAATGGTACCATTTGTGCTGTTCCTTGTACATCCATTAAGAAATGACTTATACTGTGTCTAGTGCTTAGTAGGCTAGTGTCCTCTCTCTCTCTCTTTCACGCTCTTATGCATATCTATATGTAGATATATCTTTCTCCGTATGCTCTCCGCCTATTAGTAATATTTTGCCTTTCGCTGGACCATTTTAGTACTGCGTCTTTTTGCTTTGGAGAAGATCATCAGGTCCTCATTGGATCTAGCAGCAGAAAACACTTCCGTCTCAATATGACCCCACTCAAGGATCAAGAAATGCCATATAGGAATTCTTAAATAAATTTTGGTTGATAAAGTAGTGAAAATGTTAAGAAAAAATAAGGTCAGTGTAGTTGTTGTACTTGCTTTTTTATTTTTGTGCTGGTTCGGGAAAAGACATATTTAACCACAAAGTAAAATGCAAAACGAGCACAATGTGATTTTTCTGTGTGTGTGATTGTTTTGGCGGGGCCACAAATGGCTGTGTTCAGGGCTTACTCCTAACTCTGTGTTCAGATATCACTCCTAGAGGGGCTTGGGCGGGGGAGCATATATGGTACTCAGAATTCAACCTGTGTTGGCTTCATGCAAGGCAGATACCCCACTTACTCTACTATTACTCTGGTCCCACATGATTTTTTTAATGGAAAAAATGACAAGTCATAGGTTTGACCTGAAATTAATTTCCTTTGGATTCTTGGTTGCAAAAATAACATTTAGATTCAAGTTCAATTTTAACTTACTTGTTTTAAAGCTATAACATTAAATTTATAAATATTTTTCTAGAAGTATAGTTTGTTTTTCAGTATATGAATTAACATATAAACAACTCTAGCCAAAATGGCAAGTTCTGAAAAACACACTTCAGCATTGAAGTTTTCTGTTTTCCCTTTGTGGCATTGAATCTATTTCTGCTGGTCCTATGAATTTGTCACCTTTTATTGTCTAAAAACTAGTCCTATGAATTGTTTTGCCAACTGTGTTCACAGCAAAGACTAGATTATTGAAGACAGAGATATAGAGAGCTGGCTCGCTTTGCATACTGCCAACCCATGTCCAATTCTCAGTATTGCATATAGTCCCTGGCCACTACCAGGAGTGATTACTGAGCATCACAAGGTATTACCACCACCACCACCCCCCAAAACTGACTATCTTATCATTCATAGTTGGATGAAAATATTGCTGAGGATTTACTAAGTGAATTTGTTTGGAATGTGAAATTCAAGGTCACCACTTCCTTTTCTTCTGACACTGATAAAAAGACATAATTTTAGGTTAAATCCCTATAACTGAGTATAAAAATAAGGAAAGAGCTTTCAAGTTAAGTGTTACACCGTAAGACTCATGTCAAATTATGTGAAAAGATCTGTTGGAACATTCAAGTACATAGATGTTTTTCTCTTGTATTTGTAAAAGTCTAGGCATAATTAAAAAGATAGAAATGAAAGATCTCTTTGGTCATTTTTGTTTGTAAGATTCCATACATCCAGATGTCTGCTCTCGGGAAAATTTATGATTTGGGCAATTCGAAGAAAATTGTCTATCCACCGCCCATGGAGCTTAGCTGGAGCTTGTTAATTTTACAGAAATATGAATGCCTTGCTTCTGACAATGATGACTCTTTAAATACTTTTTCTATTTCTCTCTTCTCCCAGTAAGGGTAAAAGAAGATGCCTCTCTTCACATTTTCCTATGCAGATTGGAAGCACACTGACTAGTGGGTCAGAAATCACAGAGCTACTTTGTCATACAGACCTTGATACTGTAAAACTGCTGCACATTCATTTGCATGTAGGGGTTGGGTGGTGGGTGAGAGTGGTGGAGAGAGAGAGAGAGAGAGAGAGAGAGAGTAGTTGTGACCCATAGTGTTCCCTGAGATGTACCACTAATGGTTTCTCAAGTAGTTTGTATATTTTCCTAAGATGACAAACTAAACTCTTTAGAGTTGTGCTTTGTAATTTGTACATGAAAAATAAGAGATCTGAGTTGAACTTTTTTTCCAAGTGTTCCTTTGAAGATGTAGCCATAGTAAATACAGTGTTAATGCTAAACTTTAGCTTTAAGTGCTATTTAAAAGTCTGTAGTGGAAAGCCTGCGAACTTGCAATCTTTACTAATGAACCTTTCATTAGGAAAGTGCTCACTTAAAATGGAGTAAACGACTAAGTTCTTGCAATTTGTGATTTTGACCAGATTTGACTCATCCTTTCTTCTATTACTTTTTGTAAGGCGGCCAACCACACATCTAAAAATTCTGGATATTGTACACATCTTTAATATTAATTATCTCTGTTGACATTGGGTACAGACAGTACAATTCCCAAAAGTCCAGATTCTTACTGTAACATCAAAACAAAGTGATATTTATGAATAATATTGGGAAACTTGACCTCATAGTAACTGTACCCCAACGGAACATTTATATTAAATGTGCATTTGTGATTTAGATTATTTAAAGGGCATCTTTAGCTTTTAGTTTTGAATTTGGGCTAAAATATGTAAATTGGTTTTATTTTTGAGTTCCTCTGTTTTAGGTGACTTTGGGGGAAGATAACTTCCAGCTTGATTATATTTTAATCACCTTTGTAGTAGAGAAGTTTCTATCTTGATAGCAACCTGTTTATTGTTTGTTTGTTTGAGATTCTGGACCACACCTGCTGATGCTCAGAGAGTCCTGTCTGCTCTGGGTGTTTGGGAACCTATGTGGTACTGGTTCCGGGAATTGAACTCACAGCATCCACATCAAAACATGCATACCATCCTGTTGAGACATCTGCCCAATCCCTCAATCTGGTTATTGTGATTAGGACCCAGTATACTGATGAGACTAAAAACATTACATTGACTTGCACACATGTAGAAAACTTAGATGTGTTTCTACTAAACATCACAATTCCCAGAATGGTTTTGTTGGTGGTCCACAGAACTCCAAGGCCACAGAATGCTAAGTCTGCCTCTAGACTCCTCTTGTACCTATGCAAGCAAGCCTTTGGAAAGATGGCTCTTTCTTTTATGAGACCAGGATAGGGAAAGGACTTTAATGTTCAAAAGATGAAGTTAGATTCCTGACTTTTCCATCTGTAATTGTGTGATTTTCATTAGTCATCTTAGGAAAACATACAACTACTTGAGAAACCAGTAGTGGTACATCCCAGGACACACTAAGGGTCATGGCTACAGACTCTTCTGCTTTCTATAGACTTCAACTTTCTACAGACTTCAGCTTTCTGAGCCTCAGTTTCCTCTTTTTTAAAATGGTAATCATTACTTCTAACTTATAGTGTTCCTGTGGGGATCAGATGAGAAACAGAACCAGAAGTCGCCTATCAAATTGAGTCCCTGAAAATTAAAAATGGTTAGAGGACAAAAAGTCTTCTCCATTCTTTCTTTCCTTTCCAAATGTCCTGGGAGAAGTGGCCTCACATGATACCCTCTGTCTCAGTCTCCATTGTTTCCCCAGGACCTCTGGGAATGGAGATGTTACATACACAGTTTTTGCAAAAAAGCCTTTTGCCTTTTTTCTTCCCAAGAATGGTGTGACTTTATCAAGTTTTCTGCATTCTCTTAGGGTTTTGCAAGATTCATCCGTGATTTTCTTTGGAATTAGAATTAATGTGTTATTGAGTTACTAAAAGTGAAAAAGGTGTATATGAAATTAATTTTAATCAGCCAGTGCTATTTTATTTATTTAGAAGGTTCCCAAGCTGTACTCACAGAGTCTAGAGGGACACTCCTGGTGATACAGAGAAAACTAGTCTGATAGTTCAATGCTAGGATTCAAAGATGTGATGCTGCTTGGGTCCTGTGGTGCGGGGGATACCCAGGGCCACTCTGGAGGTGCTTAGAGCACCTTGTGGTATCAGGGATCAAACCAGGTTAGTACACATAGCCCTATACTCTGTCCTTGGCCCTAGTGCTATGTTATCTTTTTATTTACTGAAAAATATTTATTTTTTTCTATTGAAAAATATTTAAAGGGAAATTCAGAAGCCAACAAGAAATAAAGTAAGAGTGAGTTAAAGTTTATTAATATGAATTTCATCTTGAGTATCTTAGTATGTAGTATAATCTATAACTATTTGACTTCCACCCAGGAACCAACCAACTTATTTCAGAACTATTTCTCCCTTTATCAAATTAGATTTTCCCCCCTCTGCTTTCTTGTTTTACCCCTAGGGTGAATTTTGAAGTTCCCTTTCCCAAGGAGTAGTAAAGCGATTAAAGTAAAAAGTGGCTTAATGAGATTTTTCTAACTTGCCATTAGATATTTTTTTGTCCTGCTTGCAGAGGCAGGATGATGGATTGTTTTGGCAGTGCAAACTGCTCTAGAGCGGTCGGATTGACTGAATGAAGAGATGTAGAAGATGTGAGCAGAATGTTGACCCTAAATTTATTAGCCTCTCGTTTGAAGGGGAAAACAAAAATGGAAAATCATCTCAAAGGTCTTGACATAGTTGTTGATCACACACACTTGGGAAGAGATAGTGGGTGGTGTTGGGACTGGTGTTAGGCGAAGACTAATTTTATTCTGTTTTTCCCCAAGGCTCTGAAGGGGATAATGAATAGACACATCAATAAGTTCTCAAATTGTGGGTCAAAACTATAATACAGCAGGTAGTACACTTCCCTTGCATACAAGAGCTAATTCAATCCCTGGCATCCCATATGGTTTTCCAAGCCAGCCAAGAATAATTCCTGAGTGCAGAACATCACTGATGTGGCCCCCAAAACAAAATGAATAAATAAATTCACAAAAATTTAAATTGGGAACTGTTGCTGGTCCCAGGATTTCCTTATCCTGGTAAAGATAAGGAAATAATATGAGTTAGACCCTAATGAGTTCAAGACTTAAGTGAAAAACATAACTTTAGAACACTGTTTTAATCCTGTATTTAGAATACAACCTCATGTAGTAATGGAATTCTTCAACATAATCCTTAAAAGTATGTGAAAGCAATTGGTTTTATTCCAGTGCCATATTTTCTGGCCTTTATGCCTCTGTTAAAGACCCTTATTATGCATACCTGCCTATGTGGAATCCCTGCATCCCCTGAACATGCCCCATCCCTCGAGGTCACCAAGCACCACCAAGATGTCTTGACAGTCCAATCAGCACCACATATTCTGTCCCTAGCATTCAACCGTATGATCCAGTTGTCAGAGACTTGGTAGGAGTAACTCCTGGGTTTCCTGAGCACCATTTGGAAGGCCACCCACACTAAAAAAAATGCCCTTATTGTGAACCAGATTTTTCTCTTTTTGTGTAGGTTTGTTTTAGGGCCTCATCAAGGTTTCTCTAAGAATTTTGTAAGTAGTCTTGTATGTGATATGCAGCTTCTCTGGAAGAATTTGATTTTTAGAATATGTTTGTAGCACTGTAGCACTGTCCTCCCACTGTTCATCGATTTGCTTGAGTGGGCACCAGTAACATCTCCATTGTGAGACTTGTTGTTACTATTTTTGGCATATTGAATACATCACAGGTAGCTTGGCAGGCTTTGCCGTGGGGAAGGGATACTCTCGGTAGCTTGCCAGGCTCTCTGAGAGGGGCGGAGGAATCAAACCCAATTCCCCGGGTTGGCCACGTGCAAGGCCAATGCCCTACCCACTGTGCTATCACTCCGGAATAGAAGGAAGAGGTTTGATTTCATCAAAAGTGTTTTATATAAAATGTTTCTGCATAGATGAGACAAGAAAAAATCTCACTCCTATTAAAGAAGAACCAAAAGAGATGACTGGATGAGTGAACTGAGAAGGGCAGAAAGATGGTGAGAATTTCTTAGGACTTTATTGCTGATAAGTGTTCATATTATTGAAAAAAAACTGCTTCGTATTTAAACCAATACTTGGATTTTACATAGCTCTCTCTTTACCCTCTGAATTAAGTAAAATTCTTAAATCAGTCTCCAGTTAATACAGTTTGGAGACATGAGCTTTCATTTTGTATAATCTTAACAGAACTTATACTGAATTATCAGGTTGAGTCAATTTCCCAACAGCAAAGGAGCAAGTTTGTATTTCTAGAACTTGAACTGTTTGCATTACAGTTCTGCTGAAATTGATCTGTGATCACAGAACATTATTTTTCATATTCATTTTACATTATATAATTTTTGCTCTATCTTGTCAGTTTTGTCTCTTTAATGCTTTTGTATTTACTGTCTTTTCTATAAGAAATGTAGAAAAGTCGCTGCCTTTTGCATGTGTTTAATTACATTAGAAGGCCTAACTCCAGAGTGTTTGGGAATATACCTTCCTTGACCAAAGTTTACATTGGGTACAGTGGGGAGCAATTCCTTTTCTAGACCATGTTTTTTCCACGTGAAATCAGAAAATATAGTTACTTACCTATTGCATAAATACCATATTATAGATGCCTCCTAGAATATCACAGTATTAGAACATAATCTATTGGAATGAGTGTGAACAATGAAGGCAGAATGTGAATTTGTCTTGGCAGAATAGGTGCAATGTACAGAGCAATGAGACATTCATTCTTGGGCAAGAAGACAAGGATTCCTGGTGAAGAACTTGTGTTGAGTAGCTAGAAAGCTGAGTAGGGAAAAAGGGGGGGGGATTGCATTGGCTAGAGGTTATGAGTAAAAGCATGAAGTTGAGGATTTACAGTACTTGCTTAATGAATGACAAGTAAT
Organism: Sorex fumeus; assembly: GCF_029834395.1. Classification (NCBI taxonomy): domain Eukaryota; kingdom Metazoa; phylum Chordata; class Mammalia; order Eulipotyphla; family Soricidae; genus Sorex; species Sorex fumeus. The sequence goes on along the minus strand of NW_026606102.1, from coordinate 16,849,343 downwards.
CTGGTGCCGCATAGGATGTGTTGGGATAGAAGTAAAAGAGCGTAGGAAAGTTAGGATATTTTTGACGTAATTTGAATTGGTAGTTGTGAAATGTCTTAGGTCAGAGGACTATAGTTTCATGATTGATTGTTTTTCAAAAGCTGTCTTTATTGAGTCGTGGTTTCTCAGAAGTTGAAGTCACTATAAAGTTGCTTCTAAATTACATCTTGGATATTTAGAGGAAATCAGTTTTATAAGCATTCTTCTGGTCATAGTGTGATGTTAAGATGGTGCTCATTGGTTAAGTCATATTAAGGATTACTTTTAGGGTCACAGCCAGAAAGCAGTAGGAGGAAAAATACCAGCTTGATGTCAGATTGTAAGAAATGAGCGATTAAAAAGTATGCTGCATTTTCTCGCTTATATGTACTGGTGCTTGTTTTATGGAATGATCCATGCCATAGAGAAGGTTGTGATAAGGGAATAAACTTTTTTTATCTAGGATAAATAAGTTCCACATTCAGGATTCCAAGCATATGTTACAGGCATACTTGTGTCCTTGGGTAGTCTATGAGTCCTGCAGTGAAGAGACTATGTCCTCTTACTTCACCATCAAGCATATGATTTTCAGTAAGTGTTTATTGAATTATATTTTTAAAGAGTCTGAATTGCAGAGTTGGAAAAATTTAAAATGTTGTTAAGTTGTGAGAGTCTATTTAGTCTAAGTCATACCTTTCAGAGTTTCAATTTCTTAATATTAAATGTAGAATTAATACAGCTTTATAACTTGATGGGGGAGCTCAATTAACCTATATCCTAGCAGACAGGTTAATAATATTAGTAAATTACTAGTTTCTAGTTTGTCTACAATTATTTTACTGGGTGTTGCCCAAATTAAAAAATTTAAATCTAAGCCAGAGAGATAGTACAGAACACAGAATGTAGGGTGCTTGCTTTGCTCGTGCCCAACCTGAGTTTGATTCCCTGAACCCCATGTAGTCCCCTGAGCACTGCCAGGACTGTTCCCTAAGTGCAGAGCCTGGAATAAGCCCTTAAGCACTGCCAGGTGTGGCCTCCAAAATTAAATAAAATTCGTTGAAAGCTAAAGTTGAGTGAAATAATAAAATATTAGTGAATGCTATTTAGTAAGATATTTCATGAAACTTTTGTTTCAGTTACCTGTATTCTGGGTTGTGATAATGAAGTTGGTGTATTCCATTTGTCTTTTTGGTATTTTTTTATGTTGTTGTATTATAGAAGTAAAGTCAAAGAAACACTGTTATAGAAATAGTGAATTCTGTGTTCTGCAGAGGGTGAAAGCAGTTAATTTTTTTTTCAGTGTTATGCAATGCAGAATCTCTAGTTTCTTCTGAATTAAAGGGTAACACTATCTTAAACAATTATATCTATGATATATATTGGGCTGACGCGATAGCACAGTGGGTTGGGAGTTTGCCTTGCACACAGCCAACATGGCCGACCAGAGTTTGATTCCTCCACCCCTCTTGGAGAGCCCAGCAACCTACCGAGAGTATCTCACCCGCACAGCAAAGCCTGGCAAGCTACCCATGAGGTATTCGATATGCCAAACATAGTAACAAGTCTCATAATGTTACTGGGCCCGCTTGAGCAAAATTGATGAACAACGGGAGGACAGTGACAGTGACAGTGATATATATTGATCTCTCTATTTGACAATGAGAGATCAATAATATCTATGATATGTATTGATATCTATGATATATATTGATCTCTCTATTAATAAAAATATTTATCAGCTAAAAAACCTCATTCCTTTATTGTGCTACCTAGCTGGAGCTACAAAATAGCAATGACAACAAAAAAATGTTAAGTGACCTAAAGAAAAGCTTATAAATAATGAAATATTTTTTTCATTTATTGAGGTCTTGCCTGTGTCTTACACCATTCCTTTAAAGCTTAGAACTTGTTTCAAGGAAAATAAATATTTTAATTGTTAATTAAATTTTTAATTGTTAATTTTCCTATTTTTTAATCAATGAGCTAATATTTTGAAAACGTGAATTAAAGTTTTGCAGTCACTACTTGATTAAACTAGGATTTAGTTTGAACCAAGGTCTCTCTGATTTGGGGGAAGAATTTTAAAGATCTATGCAGTGTTCTACAAAAACCATATTATTGAACCTACTGTGTGTTTTGGGGTCCTCTGCAAAGTGGCTTAGTTGGTCTCTGTCCCTAAAGGTTTATTATTTGTCCCTGAAGTAAGGACACGATTTCATCACAACCAGAGTGCAGGTGTAAACACTTTGGTGCTTTGTAATTTTTTTTACAAGTACCAAGAAAAGTGACTGGCATATAGTAGGATTTGATAAACGGTAATTGAATTACATTGAGATTAGATAGTTCTACTGTAGGGCCTGGGGAGGGAACAGATTACTGGGGAAACTTTGCGAAAGTATGCCTTTTCTGCAGTGTGGCAGATCTTTTCTTTCCTAGCAATTCATTACCTTTAAGAATTCCTGAAAAGGAAAATGAGACAAAAACTCAAGAATAAACTTCAAATTTCATTCAGACAGAAAGAGCCTTTTCCATCTCAATATATAAATAAAATATGGTAGCAGACACAATTGGAAATAATAAATGGAGGGTGAGCATCCTTAAAGGAAAAAAATGATAGCAATTATTGTTATTTTTACTATACAACTTATTAACCTTATAACCTTAAGCAATTCATATTTGCCTCTCTGAGTCTGTGTTCCCACACTAGTAAAATGATGAACAATTCTCAGCATTGCTGTAAGCATTAAATAGATCCAGTTGATAAGTACTTACTAAACACTTACTGATTGGTGGCCTCTAGGGACTTCATCATAAAGGATATCTGTCCCCCAGCCCCTGAAGAAGCTGAGCCTTTGTTGAAACTGCAGTCAGAATGGGGCTTGCTCTTTAAACCCTTGTTCTCCCTTAAACACATATCTCACTTGTCTCTGTCTCTTTGCTTGTGGCCTTTTTTGTTCTGGAGAAGCCTATGTCCTGTCTTGAACACATATTCTTCTCTTTCTTTCCCTTCATATCTTTCTATGGCCATTTTGTTCAATAAAAACTATCTTGCTTCATTAAAAAGAAGAAAAAGAAAGGAAGTGCAGTGAGAATGATATTCAGACTCCCACCACCCACAAACACCATAAACCAAGAGAATGTAGCACCCAGCTTGGAATATTCATGTTCTGGAATATGTCTATTACTTCTGCTTTAAGTTACTTGAGGAAAAAAAGGTGCTGTGATATCCTTTTATTATCATCTCCTCTCTCTTTCCTTGCCTTGCCCATTGTCAGTGTTATCTCACATACAGTCATTGCCCAGTGAATACAGCCCAAGTCAGAAAACACCAAAATTTTTATGGTACTGTAGTAGGAATGGAAGAGTAACATTTGCTGAACAGATTTGAATTTAAGAAGAAAAACAAGGAAAAAATGATGTTAGAGTCCAAAAAGGGGAACAGTATCATGAGACAATGGTAAACTATACTAATGGTAAAATGACTGTGATGTGTTCTAAAAGAAAATTGGAACCCAAAGAAAATTTGGTGGTGAGCCTAAAAGAAAAGTATTATTTCCATTTCTTCAGAGCTATTTTATTTATGTTTCAAGGGGAAGCAATATATTCACTACAGATACAAGTGAGATCTGAAGTAATTATTTAATTGATCTGTGGCTCAGGATCAAGCTCAGCTACCATCACAAGATCCAAAGAGAACTTCCCATGACCTGGCCTCTGTCCTGACCTCTAACCTTTTTTCTTGCCTTCTTTCCTGCAGCTCTCCATCTTTCATTTTTTCTGCACGATGGAACTGCGTAATATTAGTCTTTACCTACGCAAACAGGTTCTTTGGTCTCAAATATCCTGTTTTACCTGACCTGGCTTCATGAGATAAGAGTGCCATCTCGCATCAGAAGCTTTCCTGACTCAGTCTTGGTTAGAGGCTCCTCTTCAGCACTGTAGCTTTCTCTTATCATTGGTCTTCCACAAGTACTTAATCAGTGCTGATTTGTCTTTATTTTTCCACTACTTCAACAATCAGAACTGGGTTTCTCTCTTTACCTGGAAGTTACTAGGTGCTTTGTAATTGTTAACTACTTATAAGGTATTGGTTGCCTTTTTCATAAATGGAGTCCTGTGAGGTTCCTTTGGCCTTTGTCTATGAGGGAGTGTTGGATTCAGAGCTCCTTATCCTGAGAACTGTTTTTGACACTATTGGCACTCTGCAACCAGAGTTCTGTAACTTTGAGTTGAAGATCTAGAGTGTATCTATTTGCATAAATCTTTTCCTTATCACCATGACTCACCTGCGTTTCCTCAGTAATTCTTCTTTATGGCATTTGCTTTCTGTACCACACAGTTAACAATGATGCATCATAAGAGTAGAACCCCTTTATAGTGTGTGTCACACTTACTTAGGTTATCACATTAAACCTCACAACAATTCTAGGACACAGGTTTTTTTACTCCCATTTTGAAGAAAGAATGCCGTGGAGCTTACGTAATATGCACAAGATCACATGGCTGTGAATGTTAGACCTGCAGTTCCATGCCTCATCTGGTTCGGAAATTTATATTTTATCTCCCATTTTGATTACTCACCTCTTAAAGGGGATTTACTAACAAGGCAGTTAGTTTGGTGGTTATTAATACAGAATTTTAATCAAGACTGCCTCATTCTAATACTGACTTTACCAATGCGACCTTGGGAAAATCATTGACCCTCCCTATTCTGCAGTTTCCTTTACCTGTAAACTAGGGCTGTTGTGAGGATTTGAATAAACTTAAAGTAATGCTTTAAAACAGGCAGATAATGAGCATCATCATTACTGTCATAAATATTAATTTTTGTACAATTCTTCAAATATGTTTTAAGGGTCTCCTATATGTCAAACATGATTATAGGTAGATACAGCTATAATCTACCTCTTATAGACTGAGACCAGTGCAGTCTCCTGCCCCTGGCCTGGCTGTTCCTCGCCAGGGTCCCTTGGAGGGGAGCGGGTTGAGCTTTCCTCCCCGCCCCGAACCAAGGCTCCGGCAGCGGAAGACCTCCAGGACCATCCACCACCATGCCGAGACCACTCTCCGCACACATGAAGGTACTGGCAGAGGGACAAAGCCACGCGGGTTCCCGGGCCGAGATCTCCAAGCCTACTCGGATTGGAGTCGAGCATCCTCCACCCAGATCCTCCAGATTCCAGTAGGCGGGGGTCACACCCACCACCTGGCCCCCTGGCTTCGTGTAATCCCATCAGCGGCCAAGACCCAGAGACTATAAAATCCAGCTCCCAGAACCGCGCGGCCGTGCGACATCTTATCAGGACATCTTTTTATGACATCTTATTATCTCATTCCTACTTTGGATAAACTTGCAGGCTATCAAATGTAGCCTGCCCACAGGGCAGAGTCTGGCAAACTCCCCGTGGCGTACCAAATATGCCAAATACCAGTAACAATGATGGGTCTCATTCTCCTAAAGAGCCTTGAATATAATCTCAGGGCTAGGATGAAAGAGACGTTACTGGGGCCTGCTTGAGGCAATCGACGAATAACAGGATGAATGAATGAATGAATGAAAAAAATAGACTGAGATGACTGTGACTGAGATGAATCTCTGTCCTACTAAAGCTTTCATTTTAGACAGAAGATGTAACATAATTAAAAATATATATGTATATATATATATGGTGTGTTTGTGTGTGTGTGTGTGTGTGTGTGTGTGTGGTGTGTTCGGTAATTCTACATGTGAACATTTACTTTTAGAATGCAGTGAAGTGATCTGGGAGGACTTAAGGCACATGCTTTACAGATAGCCATGTATGGCCCCAGAGACCCTTAGGCCCTAGCACTAAACCTACCACCAGATGACCAAGTAAAGGCTGGGATAAGAATGGCACCCTTGCCCCTAAACACTGCTTGGGAAGCCCCCATAATAATAAAATAATAGATTTTCAAAACTAATTTAGTTTTTGTTTGTGGACATGCAGTGAGATCACAATAATTAAGCATTGTCTTGTTTCTAGTGAGTGAGTCATAATAGTAAATGTCCTTTTATGAAATAATGTGCTTCTTATATCCTACGTCTGCCTCTTGGGGTGACATCTTTGTCTGACCTACACTCAAGAGTTTATAATCAGCACTGGGGTAGCAGAAAATTAAGCAGTTGTGTTGACATGCCAATACCTCAGGAAAACCCAACATTGAGATTAGATATAGGCCAAGGGTTCTAGCCTATGAAGGAGAGACTCTGTTCTCTTTTCTTGTAGTTAAGGCTATGAAATGGGATAATAGTCCAGAACAGGTCAGAAGGATGGTATGACCAATAACTTAGCTATAGACAACTGGGCTTTTTGTCAGCAGTGTTTTAAGATCATCCAGTGATCTTTTGTAGGAGTCTGACCTAGAAAATACAGTACTCATGGGCATTATCACAGAAGTCTTCATTTACACAAGAATGTTGTAGTGGTTAATAAACTGGGCTTTAGAATCAGAAATCCAGGGATTTTTCCTTTCCCACTTACCTATTGTGAGATCTTGGCAAAGCCATGAATTTATCTAATCATTTGTTTCATTTTACAATGGAGCTAATCATACCCACTTCATAGAGTTGTTTAGAAGATTTTTTTATTGGTATACATAAAAAATACAGGTTTAGGATCTGGCACATAATAGGCATTTAATAAAGGAGAATTTTAAGAAATAATTCAGAGACAGTATGGGGGTAAGGGACTTACTTGGCACACAGTCTGTTCTGGGTCATTCCCGACACCACACCATGTGAGCATGGCTAAGAAGATCCCTGAGCACAGCCAAGAGTAAGCCCTGAGAATTTCCTGGCACAGCTAGTACCTCTCTCCTAAAAAGGAAAAAATTTTAAATAAAATTTCAGTCCCTTCTAGGGTATGCATTTTAGATATTGGTCATTTATTGCACACATAGGAGACCCTAAAATATGCAAGCTTTTTCTCATCGTATAACCTTCAGAATAGAAAAAGGTCATCTCAACATCCAACAGTAGCCTGGAGAGAATCATGGATGCAAGCAAAAAATAAGATTTGGTTGCTATAGATCATTACCGTAGAGACTGGAGCTGTCAGTCTGTGTGTCAAATTAGTATTGACTCCACTTTTCTGAAACACAGACCCTCAGAGTCTCAGACTCTATAAAGAAAGTTATTTGGTAAAAGGGCTTTGAAGTCTGGAATCTTGAGTTCAATTCTTGGTCTGCTACTTTCTTGTTTTTAGTTAGAGTACTACTTCCAAATGCTCATTTGCATAGGTCAAAAGTATTCATGCAAAGTCTGCCATCCTTACTAGAACCACAAATCAAAATCTTATGTTCCAGGGTAAATCAAATGGAAAGTATTAATTTTAAAATATAAAATATAGGTATAAATGCTTGCATATTTCATTTTCTCTCTTCATTGGTATACTACTGGTGAAATTATTATCCCAAAGTTCTCTTGTTTTCATTAGCTATAAAGTTGCTTTTACAAACATAACCAAGCAAACAAACAAAAATTCTTTCCATTGTTCATGCATTTGGCATCTCACCTTTTGTGCAGAACACTGACTGAAGCTCTAAACATGTTCTTCCTCTATGTTTAGTGATTTTAGTGATTTTGATTCTCTGGAAATTTTATTTATTTATTTATTCTCTGGAAATTTGATCTCCTTGGCTACTACTTCACATTTGTTTTGATCTTGATGGTTGCAACAGCTAAAATAGCACATATGGAAAGTAGATAAAAGGTTTAAGAGAGCAATTTTAGAATATACAATGTTATGTTCCCCATTTGGCTTCCTGAGCACACTGAAGAGCCTGGAGGTGAGGCAGAGCCTGGCTTAGAAGTAAATCTCTAGTATCTCCATGGGCAAACTTTCCTAGCCCCGCTACCTCTGATCACTGATTCCTTTTGCCAACTTGGTTGAAATTTTCCTGTATTCTGCATGTGAAGAACAAAAAGTTAACCAAAATTCAGGCCTTCTTTTAAAAATGTTCCCAGTCAGTGAAGAGCCAGGCAGGTGAATAAATGCCTCAAAAGGAAAGAGAAAGACCTTTGAGGCTATAGTGGTCAAGGAGGCCAGCTCTGACTGAGTTTTGCAAAATAACAGGGTTCAGTGGTAGTGAAAGAAAGCTCTCGGTAGTATGTATTCAAAGACTTGGGATGAACACCATGCCAGAGGCATTTAGAATAAAGCATGACACTTACCTTACCATAGGTTATAATTGTGTTTATTTATAGATACATCTACTAACCCCCCAAGATTAAATATTCTAGGGGACAGAGATCAAAGTCCAAGAATGTCAGTTATCTAACAATAGTAATGCATTTAATATTTGCCACATTCTGTTAACTGGGCTGGAGCGATAGCACAGTGGTAGGGTGTTTGCCTTGCACGCGGCCGACATGGCCGACCCGAGTTCGATTCCTCCGCCCCTCTCAGAGAGCCCGGCAAGCTACCGAGAGTATCTCACCTTAATGGCAGTGCCTGGCAAGCTACCCATGATGTATTCAATATGACAAACGCAGTCACTACAAGTCTCACGACAGAGATGTTACTAGGCCCGCTCGAGCAAATTGATGAACAACGGGAGGACCATGAGGACCGTGATTCTGTTAACTATCATCACTAAGAAAATTGAATCACAGAATAGTTATGTAACATACCTGAGATCACACTGCTGAGCAGGAATTTGAGCCTAGGGAGTCATGCTCCAGTGCCTGTGCTCTCAACCATTATGCTATGCATTATGCTATGTAATTTATACTTAAACAAACTTTTGAGCTTATTTGAAAGTACTTTTTATTTTATTTTTGTTTGAACACATTGAAATTAAGAGGTTGTAGTTTTAATGCTTAGGTCTGAGAGTTGTTGAAGCAAAATACTAAGATTCCCCCAATGACTAACTTTTGCTTATGTGACTTATAGAAACTCTCATAGATGGAAATATTTTGTGGGGTTCTTAACCTCTAGACTTTAGCCACCTATGGAACTGAAGTGAAAATGAAGTAAGTTTAGAACTGAAACAGAGATCAGAGCTAGAAGGAAAGTAAGAATGAAGAAACAGAGGCTATCAAGATAGTCTCACCCAGCAAATGGAAGGTCATTGGCCTTTAAAATATAGTCTGGGGACAGTTTGAAAGTTGAGGAAACCAATCATAAGGAAAACATAGCTTTATAAATGAAAGTGTTTCTGTGTTTGAATAGACTTTGAAATGGAGTTATGAGAGAGGTTTATGATGAAGAAAAATGATGAACAACCAAATAAGTAAAGCAGATTTTACTATGGAGATCAGATGAAGACCTAAAGAGCCATCCATTTATGCAGTTATTCTGCCAACAAGCCAAACCCAGAGATCTCAACTAGTCTCTGGGAATACAGATGAATCAAATATGTTCTTTGTCTTCAAGGAGCTCAGAGTTCAGTGATGGAGAAAGACAGGAAGGTATAGATTCTTGATATGGTGGAACAAATGTCTGTGATGGAGATTTGTAGAAGACAGAAACAGGAAATGAAATGAACTCTTGAGGAAGGGAGCATTAGGGCTGATGGTAAGAGATAGAGGTTCTCCAGGCCAAAAGGAGGTTTGTGCTAGGAGGATGCTGGAGAGAACACAGTGTGGTCTGGTTTGTCATTACAGAAGGGCATATCCCAAAGGAGTTCTGGAACTGGAAATGAGTAAAAAAGAAAGATGGAACCAGTGTTGGGAAAAGCTTACTTCTAATCCTAGCGCTGTACCTTGTATGTCATCATTTGGTTTGTTATCCCTTGTTATTTTGTTTTGTTTTCGGGCCACACCTGGCAGTGCTCAGTGATTTATCAGTAATCACTCCTGGCAGACTCGGGGTACCATACAGGAAGCTGGGGATCGAACCCGGGTCTGTCCTGTGCAAGGCAAGCACCTTATCTGCTGTACTGTCCTCCAGCCTCCAGCTTTGTTATCACTTTGGACTGTTTGTTTGCTCTTCATTGGCTCACTCATGAATGCAAAGGTATTGGAGGAGTCTCCGTGTCCTCATGATGAGGAAATGGAGTAATGGAAGGTGCTTACAAAATCCCTTGAGTCTATTATGTATTTTAATGAATCCTTACCCATGGCTCTCTAAGAATTAATCTCATTTCTGCAGAGATAAAACACTTGCCATGTTTTCTGTTATTCCTGGCATATCATTCTCATAGTACCATGGAAAATCCCTTTGAAGTCCACATGGTCAGTGTAGCTTCTCCTTGGAGATCACAGATAGAAAGGAGATGTCTAAGTGGAGGGAGAACCAAGATCAGTCCCTGCTCTGGCACCTAAACAGGTCCAGGTGCAAAACTAGAAATACTCTCCACTATCAGCATACAGAGTGCTACATTACTGTGGCAATTTCCAGAAATTTTCCATGAAAACAAAGGGTTTTCCTTTTGGCTTATACAAGACCTTAATGATTGTGCTTATTGCATTTGAAGAATCTGACTTTAACCCATTCAAAATGGAGTGTTTCTTAAAAGGTCAAAGCACAAAAGAAATTGTGTGTGTGTTTAAAATATTAGTTTTATTATTGATGTTTTAGAATTTGCTTTAGTCCTTCCCCATTTGCTCTGTATTTTCCTGACTGGAATTAGTGCATGAACTTATTAATGTTTGTGAAGCATTCAGATGATGAAGGAAATAGCTATAAATGTAAGTGATAAATAGTAATGTTTTTAAGGTTTTTTAAATCTCAGATATTAAATACCAAGAATAAATCTTAACCAGCTTTTATATTAGCCGACTTTGCCACCTGCAACATATGTTAGGGGTAACGTAATTTCCAAATGTTACTTTGGACAAAGGGAATAAACATTTACTGAGTGTGTACCACGTTTTGAACTCTGAGCCAAATGCCTTAAATTTACTATATTTAATCTCACAGAAACCCTGCAAGGCAGATAGAATTGTTCACATTTTTCAGATGAGTAGATTTAAATTGCACCTTAGAGAGTCTTTAAGTGGCTATACCAAGGTCAAGGCTGGAGCTGGCTCTCAAACCCAGATCAGATCAACATCAAACTACACGTTCTTTTCATTACACCCGGCAGAATTTTGAAATAGGATCTCTTCTCTAACTTCCATTACATGGTATTTTATTTTGTAAATTTATTTGGTAGTATTTGTCCACTAGTACCTGATACACAACTTGAATCACTTTAATCGGGTTAGATTATTTGTTCTATTTGACTAAGTTGTGTTTTTCAATGTCAGGAACTCTGTTTTTTAGACCATTAGTTTAGAAAAAAGCACAAATTTTGTTTCAGACTTCAGTTCAAGAAATGATTCTGGCTGAGTATTAGTAACCACTGCTCCAAGCTTTTATTTCTTCATCATCTGTAGGATGACTTTACTCCTTCAAGACTCTATTTCCCCAAAGTAAATGGGTAGAATAAAAGTTACCCACTTTTTTAAAGTTGTGGGAGAATTAAGAGAATTAATGTGCATGAATATAGCGGGTAGGGCGTCTGCCTTGCACGCAGCCAACATGGCCGACCCGAGTTCGATTCCTCCGCCCCTCTCGGAGAGCCCGGCAAGCTACTGAGAGTATTCGATATGCCAGACACAGTAACAACAAAGTCTCCAATGGAGACATTACTGGGCCCGCTCGAGCAAATTATGTGCTTATTGTTGGTAGTTTTGGAAAAAGTTAATGGTTTATTGCTTGCCCAGTCTCCCACATTCCCGTTCTCTACTTCTCATGCCCTCCCCTCCCTTTCTTCCCCTTCCAATACCTTCCCTTTCTATTTTTTTTCTTTTTTTGGGGGGAAGGGGGTGGATACCTGCCTTGGTCAGCCCTTACACCTGACTTTGTGCTCAGAAATCATTTTGGGGGTTGTTTGGGGGTTCGTAGTAAAGTCTGCCACATGCAAATTAAGAGCCTTAACCCCTGAACTACCTCTCCAGCCCTTTATCTAATCTTTTTGTCTTGTACCAAGGATCAAACCCAGGGTCTCATGCATGAAAGGTGTGAGCTTTACCACTGTGCCACAACTCCAGCCCTTCTAGACATGTTCTTGTATAATCTGAAGCATTTTAAGATCTGCATTATAATAGAACCTCATGGGGGGGGTTACCCAGCAGTATTCAGGGCTTACTCCTAACTTTGTGCTCATGGATCACTCCTGGTGATGCTCAGGGAACCATGTGTATTGTTAGGAATCAAACCCTAGTTGGCTCCATGCAACATAAGTGCCCAACCCATTGTACTGCTCTAGGTCCAATAGGATCACCTTTTATTTACCCAAGTTCTAGACAGGGACTTGGCTAAGCATTTTATGTGTACTTGTCTATTACTGCTAGAGCTCGAGCGGGCCCAGTAACGTCTCCATTGGAGACTTTGTTGTTACTGTGTTTGGCATATCGAATACGTCATCACGGGGAGCTTGCCAGGCTCTGCCCTGCGGGCGAGATCCTCTCGGTAGCTTGCAGGGCTCTCCGAGAGGGGCGGAGGAATTGAACTCGGGTCGGCCACGTTGGCTGCGTGCAAGGCAAACGCCCTACCGCTGTGCTCGTCTATTACTGCATTTATGATAATTTCTCATTAAATAAATTTACTTTTTTGTAGGCAAATATATTTTGTAGGTAAATAAATTTTACTTTTTTCTCTCCTTATATCTCTGACTCGAGCGATAGCACAGCGGTAGGGCGTTCGCCTTACACGCGGCCAACATGGCCGACCCGAGTTCGATTCCTCCGCCCCTCTCGGAGACCCCGGCAAGCTACCGAGAGTATTGGATATGCCAGACACAGTAACAACAGAGTCTCCAATGGAGACGTTACTGGGCCCGCTCGAGCAAATCGACGATCAACGGGAGGGCCTTTACCTTACCTTTACCTATATCTCTGACATTTACCATAATGGTTTCTGGTTCATCGAGGAAGCTCATTAATATTAAGGAAGTTTGCTTGGCATTGCTCTTTTCAACACTGCCCCTCAAGCCAACAGCTGTAGAGAGTAGGCTGTTCAAATCAGCACTATATTTTCATTATTAAATTGCAAAGCAACATATTATCCATATTAATTTTGAATTATAGTGAACTTTAAAATTACCTGTAACTAAAGTGCCTTGCATGTGTTTGACAACAGCTCATTCTTAGTGATTTTTAGCCTTCTCTTCTTTTTAAATATCAAGGCAGAAATATAGAAAAGCAGGTAGGACACTTGGCTTGCACATGCCTGACTCACGTTCAATCCTTTGGACTATATGTTCCCCCAAGCCATACCAGGAGTGATCCCTGAAGGCAGAGCCAGGAATATGCCCTGAGTACTGCCAGGTGTGATCAAAAAATAAAATAAAGTATACGTCTGGGATAAAAATATTGTGTGAAAAGGATAGAAGTTTTCAAACCAAATTTACTTTGTATCTGTATTTTCAAATGTCATGGTTACCTTCTTCCAAAACTATACTCTTTTCTGTATTTTAGAGTGATCCTCCAAATTCCAGTAGGCAGGGGTCACACCCACCAACTGGCCCTCTGGCGCCATGTAATCCCATCAGCGGCCAAGACTCAGAGACTATAAAACCCAGATCCCAGCATTCGCAGCCGCACGACATCTTATTATGACATCTTATTATCCCATTCCTACTTTGGACAAACTGGCAGGCTACCAAATGTAACCTGCCCACATGGCAGAGTCTGGCAAACTCCCCGTGGTGTACCCAATATGCCAAATACCAGTAACAATGATGGGTCTCATTCTCCGAACTCTGAAAGAGCCTTGAATATGGCACTTTTTTAAAAATCTCAGGGCTAGGACGAAGGAGACGTTACTGGGGCCTGCTCGAGGCAATAGACAAATAACAGGATGGTCGTGATATAAATTATTCTTAGGAATACATTATATTAATCCTTAAGGACCTATATAGAAATTACATGTTATAGTGTAAAGGTAAAAGGTAAAGGCCCTCCCATTGATCATCGATTTGCTCGAGTGGGCCCAGTAACGTCTCCATTGGAGACTTTGTTGTTACTGTGTCTGGCATATTTGAAACCTTATTATGTGTAAAGAAATCTTATTTTTAATTTTTTAAAATACCTATTTGAGTCCTATTGAATAGTGAGGCTTCAAAAGCATATTTTGGATAACACAAAAAATTGTAAACAGCCATAATAGATTAGTTATTACATGTTTAAACCCAAATGTCTTAGTTTTTATGAAACAAATTAAAAACACATCATATATTTTAAAGAATGAGACAGTGGAGGAAGTTTCAGTAAAGGAAAATTAAATTAATATAAACGAATTCAGAGATAACTTATGTGTTCAAAAAATAAGCACATAAGTCCCCAATGCTTTGCAAAGCGTCATGAAGAGGATTTCCACTAACTTACCAAATACAAAGTCCATAAAATGAAAGCAAACCTGTCACACAGAGGCTACAGTTATATCAGTGGTTCATTGTCATAAAACAGTGTTTTCCTCACAGCAGGCATAAATATTCTGATACTTGGTATTTGTGATTTCCTTTTTAGCCCTCTCCACTATGCCTCTTGTTCATGAAAAAAAATTATAAATATGTATTAGGAGAATCTCCTCCATAGGCAAGAAAGAGAAGTTTAAAAGGATGACATGGAATGCTGCTTGACAGTGTCATACATTCACAAGACGTCCTTGAAGATGGAGCACAGAACAGAGATCAGGGAAATTTTGGCAGCTGCACTTGGGAAAATAAATGGCTGTTGTGTGATTGGGCAGATCCTGAAAGCAGGCTCCTGCTCAAACCATGTAATTAAGAAAAGTGGGAGCTTTTGTCCAAGTGCAGAATGTTCATAATATCAGAGTTTGTCAGCGGGAGCTTTTAGTACTTTTCAGTCCCTGATCCAGGGAATGGTTTTCTTATAAATCATCTCTTCTCCTTGCTCTCCTTGTGAAAGTTGCTGCCAGGTGATAAGACAGACTTAGATTGTATTGTAACCTTGCTAATATACAGTGGTTTAGGTGAAGGAGAGATCCAACTAGAGACTGTTTCAAGAAATGTGATTTTTATTCATTTGGATTCCCATGTGTCCTCGAATAGAAGAACAGAGTGTGGCCAAGGAGGCATCCTATCCTGCAGCACTGCTCCAGGAAGGAAATGGAATCATTTTAATACCATGACTCTAAACCTGGTAGGAAGCGCTTGACATTTTTTTCTTTTTTAAAAGATCTTCCTTTCAAATTATAAAATTAATGTTTTCCCTATTTAAAAAATAAAAAACTTGGAAAAGAAAGATGGAATCAAGAATAGCAATCATTAGGATTTTATTACTTAATGTTATCATCTTTTAATTCCCTCTGACTTTGTACATGTTTATACAATGGAAACCATTTTGTGGAACCTTTTTTTTTCTGCACAGATCATACACATTTTCTAACATTATGAAACCCTTTTTAAATATAATTTAATGGTGAATGGTTGCAGAATACTGTATCAGAGAACCATATCATGACTTGTTTAACTATACTCCTTGTTGGACCCTTAGGTTGTTTCTATATCTTACTCTTCTAAATACACGTTTCTTTATATGCCTTACTGCACATACATTTGGTCTACAGAATTTTTGATTCTTTTCAATGAATCATTGAATCAAAGAAGATAAACTTCTGGGAGATTGTGCCAGTGGGTTTATATCACCACCAATAATGATGAGAAACATATTTCACTACACCTTAAAGCTTGACATATGTAAGCCTTGATTCCTTGTGCTCTCTGTAGACATGAAGGCAACAAATAATTCAGGTACTGATTTAGTAAAGACCAGTTTTACGCATAACCATCTGTTTTCCCATATGCTGTCTAGGACAAATGGTAGTGAGAAAGAAAGTTCTAGCAGATCAAAAAGTCATTTTTTTCTAAACTATATAATCAAAGAAGGGAATTCGGCAAAGGAGAAAGTTAACAATAAAATTTCAAGTTGGTAGCACTGTAGCACTGTCCTGCCGTTGTTCATTGATTTGCTCGAGGGGGCCCACTAACGTCTCCATTGTGAGACTTCTTGTTACTGTGTTTGGCATATCGAATAGGTCCCGAGCTTGCCAGGCTCTGCCGAGCGGGCGAGATCCTCTCGGTAGCTTGCCGGGCTCTCCGAGAGGGGCGGAGGAATCGAACTCGGGTCAGCCATGTTGGCTGCGTGCAAGGCAAACGCCCTAACCTGCTGTGCTATCACTCCAGCCCTTCAAGTTGGTAAAGTGATTTTTTAAAATTTAAGAGTATCCATTCAGAAAAAAGTTCAGTAACATTGTACAACTGAACATCTATCTATAGAGGCTGTGTGAGTTGTCTAGTACAATAATTGGCCATGGTCACTGATATGGCCAATGAGGTGCTAGAAAGCATTTTTTTCCATCCAATATCTTTAGCTACTCTACTTTAGCTACTTTAATAACCAAGCTACTCCCTTCACATCTCTTCCCTGTCCCTTTCTCAGCTGTACCAAGGAAAAACTTTTAATTTTCAAAATAAAAATATGTTTTAATGAATATAAGTATTTAATGAGTGTACATAAAACTTAACTCAGAAACCCGACTCAGCACTTTACATCATG
Organism: Sorex fumeus; assembly: GCF_029834395.1. NCBI lineage: Eukaryota > Metazoa > Chordata > Mammalia > Eulipotyphla > Soricidae > Sorex > Sorex fumeus. Next base: position 16,832,794 of record NW_026606102.1, on the reverse strand, counting down.
ATATATAAACACTGTAACAATTTTTATAACTGAATCTCAATGAGTTTTGTGTGTCTTATTTATTATTTCTAAATTTTATTCATTTTGATTTTGTTGAATTTTAATATTTTGTGTTATCTATATATTTTCATACATGTAATCTTTTTTCCTCCTTTTCCCTTTTTTTAAATTCAGTCACCATGAGATACATAGTTACAAAGTTGTTCAGGATTGTATTTCATTCATACAATGCTCCAACACCCATCCCTCCACCAGTGTACATTTCCCACCACTAATGTTCCCAGTTTCCCTCTTGCCATCCCTCACCCCCTAAGCCTGCCTCTATGGCAAGCACTTTTCCTTCTCTCACTCTTTCTCTTTCCTTTTGGATATTATGGTTACAATACAGGTACTGAGAGGTTATCATGTTTGTTCCTTTACCAACTTTCAGCACACAATTCTTATCCAGAATGATCATTTCCACCTGTTATTGTCACAGTGGTCACTTCTCTCTCCCAATTGCCTTCTCTCACTGAAGCAAGCTTCCAACTGTGGAGCAATCCCCCTGGCCCTTGTTTATACTGTCCTTAGGCTTTAGTCTCATACTATGTGTTTAATTTAATTTATTTTTCTCTTATTGAATCACCGTGAGATACAGTTACAGAGCTTTAGTAATCAGGTTTCAGTCATACAATGTTCCAACACCCATCCCTCCATCATGTATATTTCCCACCAATATCCCCTGTATCCCTCCTGCCACCACCCCACACACACATACACACTTTTCCTCTCTCTCTCTCTCTCTCTCTCTCTCTCTCTCTCTCTCTCTCTCTCTCTCTCTCTCTCTCTCCCTCTCTCTTCATTTGGGCAATATGGTTTGCAGTACAGATACTGAGAGATCATTATGTTTGGTCCTTTACCCACTTTCAGCACACTTCTCCCCTCCAGAGCAACCCCTTCCAACAATCATTGTCATAAGATTCCCTTCTCTATCCCAACTGCCCTCTCGCCCAGCCCTTGAGGCAGGCCTCCAGCTGTGGACCATTTGTCCTGGCCGTTGTTCTTCTATGCTTGTGTGTTACTCTCATACTCATATATCCCACAAATGAGTGCAATTGTTCTGTCTGTTCCTCTCCTTCTGTTTCACTCAGCATGATACTCTCTATGTCCATCCATTTATAAGTGAATTTTATGATTTCATTTTTGTCTAATAGCTATATAATAGCTATACAGCATTCCATTTTGTAGATGTACCATAGTTTCTTTAACCAGTCATCTTTTCTCGGGCACTCAGTTTGTTTCCAGATTCTAGCTATTGTGAACAGTGCTGCAATGAACATACAAGTGCAAATGTCATTTCTGATATATGTTTTTGCACTCCGAGGTATATTCCCAGAAGTAGTATTGCTGGGTCTTATGGAGCCTCAATTTCTAGTTTTTTGAAGACTGCCCATATTGTTTTGCAAAAAGGCTGGATCAGTCAGCATTACCACCAGTAATGAATGAGAGTCCATTTCTCCCCACATCCACATCATCACAGGTTGTTCTTATTCCTATGGATGTGTGCCAGTCTCTGGGGTGTAAGGTGATATTTTCTTGTTGTTTTTACTTGCATCTCCCTAATGATTAGCTATGTAGAGCTTTTTATCATGTACCTTTTGGTCATTTGTGTTTCTTCCTTGAGGAAGTTTCTTTTAATTTCTTCTCTCCATTTTTTGATGGGGTTGGAGGCTTTTTCCTTCTAAGGTTCTACCAGTGTCTTATATATCTTAGATATTAACTTCTTATTTGATGGATATTAGGTAAATCATTTTTATATCCTACAAATAAGTGCAGTCATTCTATATCTGTCCCTCTCCTTCTGACTCATTTCACTCAACATTTGCATGTAGTTGTAAATAATAGGTAGTATAATATGCAATATATGTATGTTTACATGGATTGTACCAATGACTATTGTTTAGGCATTTAATCAAAATATAAGTCTGATTGAATCAGTCTCTGGGAAGTTTTGCTAATGGCTCATTAATGTTGTTTGAATGGAAGATAAAAGTAACATATATATCATCACACAGGTTCTCATCTCAATAGAGCCATAGCTTATAATTAGGCATGTAGATATTTTGTTCCACATTAAATATTTTGAGTTTGGGTGGCTTAAATAGATGGACAGAAAATAATTTGTTTGCCAGTTAATTTTTTTTAATTAGAAGAAATACTTTTGCAGGAAACCCTAGAACTTGCCCATGATATTATATTTATATTTTTATAATCTGTTTTTTAAATATGCCTTTAGTAAGTAAAGCTTGCTGAAAATTTGCAGTTGTGTTTATTTATTTGCTGTTTTAGAAAAGAAAATTGAATTATAGTAGGAACAAGGGTGAAGGAAAAATTTCCTTGTCTTTATAATGGCCTGTATGGTTAAACAATCTCTCATATCTGAAAAGCTTGCGATTAAGTCTGCTAAAACCAAAATGTCAGGAGCCAAGGAGACAAACCAAAAATTTGGAGCTCATGCTTTGCATGTGGGATCCCCGGGTTGGCCCCTGGTGCTGTATGGTCCCCTGAGCATCAACAGAATCGGCCCCCAGAGCACCAGACATGAATAGTTGTTGAGTACAGCTTGGTGTAACATAAAAAGAGAATAAACTAGTTTTGCCAGGGGAGGCACACTAAGAAATTGTTTTAGCACAAAGTGAAGTCTTTTTAAAGATGTAAAGGAGGCTGATTTTTTTATTTAGGAGAAGTATGTGTGATGTAGCTGAGGAAAAAGATTAAAAACTTGGGTTTCTGTGAATTTGAGAATAATGCCTAGAGAAATTAATTTTTGATTATTCATGCCCACAATTGCCTACTATTTCAAGTGTTAGTGCCTCATGTTCTCTCCAGTGGCTGCTGGTTTTTAAAAGCCCTGACTACTGCCACTGAACATCTTGAGGCCTGGCTGCTATTTATCCAACAAAGAAGATGGTATTTTAAAAGAAGGAATGCCTCAAGCTTACCTATTTCTTACAAATAGTCATTTATTTATTTAGGCCCCAAACAGGACTGTCAGTTCAATATCAGAATGGCATACGATTAGTCTATGTTTCATTTATGTGTGTTTGGTGAAAAGGGGAAGTTATTAGGGAACTTCTGGAGGGGAATACTTTAAAGAAAGGGATGTATACAGTAATTTTAATTGTTTGTTTTCCTGTTCTTTTCTTCAGTCCTCCCTATTTCATCCCTCTAAGGGAAGGGACCAAAATATTTTTGTTTCTCCAACTCCTAGTGCCTTGTTCTATAATAAATAGCATTCAGTAAACTTGTATTGAATTGAATACACTTGCTTTAAGGATATGCTGAGAATTTATCACCATATAACTTCCTAGAGTAAATAGGTCTTTCAGGTTATTTTGTGCATCTGCCCAAAGGTATTATTAAACTGTCAGCATGTTTTCCTCAGCTAGAATTAAATATTTTTTCTAGAGCTTTCTAGTTACCTTCCAGCAAAATGTACAGAAACTTGGTACAAATGATTTTGAGGGACTTTAGTCCATTGATTTTTGTGATCAGAACATATCATTTGCTGGGGAAAAGGGCATATTCCCAAATTCCCCTTTCCTAGAGTGAGTGGCTAATCAATCTTGTGTCCCATCACTAGCATGTCTCTTTTACTATTGAATCAAAACTAGAAAAGCATTGCAGAAAACCTGATGGGATTGAATTAAATCCTCTTGGATAAGGAGGAGGAAGATTATAGATTTTATGTGATGATGGAAGAAAATTTAAAGAAATATAAAATTAGGGGTTCTAAGGACATTTTTAGTATCTTTCAAGGAGCAAAAAAGAGAAGTGAAGAATTATTCCTAAAAATAATGCCTGTCTTCAGGAACACTGAGCCTGCTGTGTAATTTTCTAACTTTGGGGATTTGTTTTTCAGACTTTGAAAGGTGGGTGAGACAAAATCGTCTGGGCTCTTCCACGAGTCTAACATACTTTGTGTCAGAATTTTATAAGGGTTAAGTAGGAAATGCCTACAAAGAGAATTAGAACTTTTATTTTTGTTCTCATGAATAATTTAAATCTATTTCTTTAATGGTTCGATTCAGTGACTGCCCTCAGTAAACATTATTCTTCATACTCATGGGAGTGCTTGATCTGTTATATAAGGGTTATTAGTCTTTATACATAAATTTCCAAAGTCCTTTCAACATAGTAAAAGTCAGCACCTTTAAATACTTATTTAAATAATGACCACGTAGATGTACATGTCTTCAGTCAGTGCATTCCCTTAGCATCTTGCTAGGTTCTAAGAACGTTAACACTCAGAAAAGTAAAGTAAAGTAAAGGCCCTCCCGTTGATCGTCGATTTGCTCGAGCGGGCCCAGTAACGTCTCCATTGGAGACTTTGTTGTTACTGTGTCTGGCATATCGAATACATTACAGGTGGCTTGCCAGGCTCTGCTGTGCGGGCGAGATACTCTCGGTAGCTTGCCGGGCTCTCCGAGGGGGGCGGAGGAATCGAACTCGGAAACCATATATTTCTATGATCCTCTTAGGTTCTTTTGTTTCTTTTGCCTCAGGTGAGCATCAAGGCTGCCCTTCCATTAGGAAACAGGAACTTGAACGCTGCCAGTTGTTTCCTGGTGGGAGTCCAAGGTCCTTGCTCTTAGGTGATGGATTCCAGCAGTGAGTCCTACAACTGGACAGGTTTCCATAACAGAAAGCGGAACATTTTACCCTGAAATCATTCTGATGTGCAAACATAAGGCTGCATTCATCCTGAGTGCCATTTTTATGGAAAACACTGGAGCACAGACAGGATATGGTGTGATTGAGAGAATTGGTGAAGGGATCATGGTAACACGCCTGATGTAGCTTTCTGGGGCACCTGGACAATGACTCACTCCTCATGTATGAGGAGGAGGATCAGCATTAAAACTCTAGCCTGATTTCTTGCCTCAAACTTGAGCAAATGAAAACCTGCAGAGGGCTGAGGGAAAGGTCAGGAATTCATGAGCAGTTTGTAGGAGTTTACATACATTTTCAGAATAGTACATTTTCTTACTAATACACATCCTGGACTTTGCTTACTTTCTTAGTGTGCTGACTCTCTCCTCTAATACATCGCCCCTTTGGCAATAAATATTTGTTTGGTTAATAAAAGAGTGAGCTCCCAGAGCAAGAAAGTGTGTGAAAAGAGTGATTGGGAAGTAAGGGAAAATTTGATGTTTTATTAAATGCTGCTGTTAGTTTTTTTCGTATCTAACTCCCAACCTGAGTTCTTAGAGTTTTCCTTTCTTCCTGTTTTCTTCTCCCTATGCTATTATCATTTTTGCCCAACATTTGTGGAACACAGTGCTCACTGCCCCATCGATAACACACCATTCAGCCTTCACCCCAGTTCTGTGAGGAAAGCCATCACCATTCTCTTTTTAAAAAAATTCAATGTTTTAAATTGAATCACTGTAAGTTTGAAAGTTATTCATGATTGAGCTTTAGACATGCAATGTTGCAACACCAATCCCATCACCAGTGCCCACTTCCCTCCACCAATGTCCAGTTTCCCTCCTGACCCCACAATTCCACCCCCTCCCCCCACCGCCCAACCACCACCAAACACACAGCCTGTCAAAGACATCAAAAACTGCTGACACAGCAGTTGTATCCACTTATTGATCACCACTTTAGTGGAAAAGAGAGGAAACATGGACAGGCCCAGTAGCAATGGTCACTAAGTGTTTCCAGTATGCTTTATTAAACAGTTCTTTCCCTACCTTATATGGAAAGTGTGGTAAAGGGTGGAGGAGTTGGAAATTCTGGGGTGGGTTAGGGATCTTCTGAACTTTTCTATTCAAAAATAAAGTGTTGGTTTACATAGAGGTGCTCCAAAAATGGCTTGGGTTTTAGTGGTAAGACTTAGTTTGGGAACTTTAATCTAGAAACAATGGATTGACTTCAGTGTATATAAAGTGTTGAGTTTTTCTGGGGAGAAAGGATTCAGACATTCAATAGTTTCTCTAGAGGGATCATGTCAACCAAATGTTCAACCCTCCTGGATTGAATACCTTTTAAAATCTTCATGTAAAATAATATCTGAATGTATGCCTGGCATACATTTAAAGTACTTAATAAGTGTCTGTTCTTTATTACTATACGTGAAATAGAAATGACATTAATACGTCATTGGTGTCTCCTTCACAGGCATCTGGGGAATTGTGCAATCTGCAAGACTTTCATATATTCAAAAGTTCTTCATCTAGAATCTACTAATTGTCAGGCCACGTGCTACATACAGAGAAGAGTCCATAATCAACAAAATACAGTTAGTCTCTGGAGCTTAGAGTTAAAAGTTACCATTTTAAATGGACTGTAAACTGCTATAGTCAGGAAAAATAGGACAGTCAACATGTCTTCACACCTCCATAAAGTGCATTTCTGTGTTGTAACCACCCCTTAACCCCAGAGAAATAAATCATCCATATGTCTGTGACTGCATTGTCACAAGAGCAACTCAGGTGAAATAGTTTAAACACCTGGGCTTAAATTCCATCTGTCTCTAGCTAGCAATGTGACCTTGGGCAAGTCATTTTCCTGCTGTGATCTTGTTTCTTCATCATTAAAATTAAAGGGTAATGTTCTGTGCTCCTGATTTTCTCTGAAGCTGTCAAGTATCCTCAGTGAAGGCTAGCTCCTAGTCTTTATTGTTTCTGTTTCTATATCCTCAGGGCCTGCCATTACAGTGCCTGGCACTCTGGATCTCATTTTTTTTTCCTATTTAAAGTATGTCGATCTAGCCAGAGTGGAAATAGAAATGTTCATATAGCCTGTCATGTCAAGGAAGTAAAATAACAGAAACCTTCAGTGCACAAGAGCAAAATACATGATTGACAGGTGATTGGGGCATTTGGAAGGACCCAGGAGAGTGGAGATGGGCGCGTCATAAAGGACCATAAAGGATTGGCTTTTTTCTCTTAAGCACCCTGAGAAGGAAGTTGGCCCCTCCTCCACTTTTACCTCCTCTCTGCAGAAATAAATGACCCTGAATGATGATCCTGCAGCTGCATGTCTAAGGCCTCCTCTCCCGCTTTTGTTGTATATTTTGCAGAAAAGAGTGGTGGGAGGGGTAAGGTTAATGCGCTGAGTGTGAGTAATTAGTCATTCAAACCATTGACATTTACAATGACAGGATTTGAGTGCCTACGTTATTGTGCACCACTCTCAATAGTTTATCCCTGAAATTTTCTGCCTGTATAATGTTTCTTAAAATATATCACAGGAACATAAAAGATTTAATGCATTGCTTTGTACAATCATTAGAGTTTGAAGTCAACTGAACCTCCTCAACGTTCCGTCTAGGCTGCTGACTATAATTCTGTTTTTAATTGCTGTTCAGAAAAGGGAAGGAGGGCAAGTCAGAGGTTTGGAACCTGGTCAGCTGCAAAGTTGGCTGTGAGATCCACACAGAATGTTTCATTAAAATACATATGCATACTTGAATAACTGATCTATTTAGTTGTGATGAAAATTATGCTGTCTGAATATCAAAGGCCTAGCCTGGGGAAACAAGTGCTCTGATTTTGCTGAGCCAAGCTCTGGGTTTATTGGAGGATTCCCACCAACACACATTCTCCTCTGGTCTCTTTCCTAAGTAAAGATGCTCTGTGTTCTCTCTTAAATCTTAAAATTTTGTAGTTTTGAATTTTGGGATTCAGTATCTTTATGTCTTTGCAACTTCACTTAATTTCCAAGTAAGATTTTTAAATCCTTTTAGTTTACTTGTGTGTCAGATTTGATCCTGACATTTTACATTTCTGAGTCTTTTTTAAGTTTGTCTTGCCTCCTGGAATGCATCATTAAGACCAGTGAGGGGTCTTATTACATGACACATATTAACGTATTTGCAAATGTTTCTCAGCTTTTAGAGTTAGATTTTTATTGAGAAAACTATGAGTCTATGTGTATATTTTCATGAATTCTTTCTGAACACACAAAAGGATAACTGTATTCAGTGAATAGAGCAAAGAGAGAACTCCATCTCCATCAGATGAAAAGAACAAACCAATTTATAGTTTTGGTCAAAAGTTTTGCTGAGTACCTCACTGCTCTTTGTTGGCTTATTTCTTGGGCCCAATTGAAATTTTTTGGCCCTGGTTTCAATGGCAAATGGGGCTCAGTTCCAGGAGTCATCCATGTTAGGAAATCCACATAAGATGTAAGGTGACACTTGAGTGCCCGAGAACAGACGACTGGTTAATGAAATTTTGGTACATCTACACAATGGAGTAGGGCTGGAGCGATAGCACAGCGGTAGGGCGTTTGCCTTGCACGCAGCCAACATGGCCAACCCGAGTTTGATTCCTCCGCCCCTCTCGGAGAGCCCTGCAAGCTACTGAGAGTATCTCGCCCGCAGGGCAAAGCCTGGCAAGCTCCCTGTGATGTATTCGATATGCCAAACACAGTAACAACAAAGTCTCCAATGGAGACTTTACTGGGCCTGCTCCAGCAAATCCATGATCAACGGGAGGGCCTTTACCTTTTTACCTTTTACACAATGGAGTACAATGTAGCTGTTAGAAAAGATGAAGTCATGAAATTTACATACAAGTGGTACCACATGGAAAGTATCATGTTAAGCGAAATGAGTCAGAAAGAGAGGGATAGACATAGAAATACTGCATTCACCTAGGGAACATAAAGTAACAAAATACGAGACTGACACCCAAGAGTGGCCGAGATAAGTACCAGGAGGTTCACTCCATGACTTGGAGGCCAGCCACACATGCTGGGGGAAAAGAGAGCTCAGATAGAGAAGGGAGCACCAAATAAAGGGTGTTGGGAGGATCCTTCCAGGATGGGAGAAGCATGCTGAAAGTAGACTATAGACCAAATATGATTGCCACTCAATGCCTCTTTTGCAAACCACAACACCCAATAAGAGAGAGAGAACAAAAGGGAATGCCCTGCCACAGAGGCAGGGTGGGTTGTGGGGGATGGAGGGTGGGAGGGATACTGGGATCAGTGGTGGTGGAAAATGAGCACTGTGGAGGGATGGGTATTTGATCGTTGTATAAAGCACAAAAATTTGCAAGTCTACAACTGTACCTCACAGTGTTTCACTAATAAAAATTAAAAAAAAAAAGGAAGGCCACCTCAAGGACACAGCCCCATCAATCTCAGGGTCAGGACAGATGACAAGCAATACTGAATTTTCCGGGGCTGGGCTTGGAGCAGTTCAGCACTTGCCTTGCAGATGTAAGGTACGATGTGGGTACGATGCTTAGGAATACCAAATAAGAGAAAACAGAATAAAGTATTTAAAATTCCTTAAAACAACAACAACAAAAAAGATGTAAGGTGACACAGAATGCTGATTGCGGAACTGAAATTACTTAGACTTTGGCCCTCCCGGCCTGATGCTTCCTAGGCCTTTCAGGAGCAGGGAGACCCTGCGTGAGATGTTTGTATGGTAAAGACAGGCTTTTTATAGTGTAGGTCTGAGGTAAGCATCCAGTGAATAGAAGATGAACCCTTCTGTCAGGTGACCTGTAGCCATTGGTCCCATTTGGAATCTCAAGCTCTTGCTTAGGTCTGATTTACTTTCTGTTTTGTATCACATAATTAACACCCAAAAAGCCACCTAAGTGCCTATTTTTTAGGTGTTTGTGGAGGTGCTCTAAGAAAAGTCAAGTGAGAAGGGTGAAGAACAGGGAAGGGAAGGTATGTTCTGCAGATTAAGACTGCATTTTTTTTTTTTGGCTAGGAAAAATAGGATAAAAAAATAGTTGAGCAACTCTGGACCAGTGTTGTGTTTTTCAAGTTTCTTGTTGAGTTGTCAGTGCTCCCTGTTTGTTACCTGGATACCTGACTTGGTGAGGCAGTAAGAAGATGCAGGAAATGGAGGCCCTCACAGATCCAGGAGACCTGACAGCTCAGCTGAACCAAGCCTGCCTGCCAGTCTGGAGTTGTCTGGTGCTCCACGGCATCATCTCCAGCAGTACAACATCTCCTGGCACACATTCTCCCCACTCTCATCCCACCCTTTTTTTTGGGGGGGGACGGTAGTGGGGGGCTGGGGGGCTGGTCTCAAGGGCACAGTAGTGAAAGGTTTCTTTCTGGATGCAGTTTCTCTTAGTGCTAAGAAAGTCTTGAGTTCAGACTATTCTTAGAAGCGTTTGTGCTTTCTCCTGGTTCTCTGGACCAGTCTTCCTGAATATTAGACTTGACCAGAAGCCACTTACGTTGCCTGCCTGATGTGAAAAGAATTTTAGAAGATCCCCACCTTCTTCAATCTACCTTATTTCTCTGACTGCTCTAAGACTTATTTGGAGGGCAGGGGTATTTCCTATCTGATTGCCAGAAGACTAAACAATTTGAGCAACATTCACCTGTTTGTGAGGCATAATGAAAAATAATAGCAATAATACCTCTACTTTGTTTTATATGTTCTATAATACATGTATATAATATATGGATTATATATGAATGTTTATATTTATATATTTATCTCATATTTAAGAAAGCATATACAAAATAATACTACTCTTATTCTCAAGATAACCCTGCTCATTAAGATTTATTCCAATATACAGAGAGCAAAAGATTAGAGTGTGGAAGTAACCTGTTTTAAGATCAAATAGCTAATAAGGCACAGAACTAGAATTTTAAGTCACCTATTGCCATTACTAAAAAAAAAAGTTTCCTTTTTATTACTTATTCCTTTTTCCCATTCAGCTTTAGATGAGAATATATGCACAAAATAAAAGGAAAAATAATCTGAGGAGGTTTACCGATTGAAACTTTCACATTCAGCTGGTAGGATTATAAGTTGGTATAACCACTTAGAAAAACTATAGTATCTACTAAAGCTGAATATAAATATATATATGTACATACACACACATATATATATATACATTCTATGACCTAAAAAATAGACTCCCAAGAATTTCCCAACAGAATTATGTTTGTACACCAAAAGTCATTTACATAATGCTCAGAGCAGCAGCATCTATTATAGCTAAAAACTAGAAACAACAAATGTTCATCTATAGTAGAAGAGAAATAAAATGTGATTTTTCATATAATGCTGTGGAAAAGAACCACCTTCTACTACATCTAACAAAATGGGTGACATCCTAATATAATGTGTTAAAATATATAAGTTCATATGGTGGATCAAGGATATAACAGGCAGGGCACTTCTTGTGCTTGCAAGGAGGTCTGGGTTTCAACCCCCTGGCACATAGTCCCACAAGCACTAAACACTGCCAGGAACAATCTCTGAGCACAAAGCCTGGAGTGACCCCTGAACACCTCTGAGTATGGTTCCAAACAAAAGTGTTTCCATGTAGAGTTCAAAAACAGATGAATTCTAATTTATAGATTAGAAGTTAAAATAGTGGTCATCATTAGATTTGGAATGAATGATGAAAGTTAGTTACACAAGAAAGACTTAGGGGATGCCAGTAGCTTTCCATGCCATGATCTCATGTCTGGAATACAGCTTAGCAGTGGAGTACTTGCCTTACATGTTTGAAATCCTGGGTTCAATCTCTAGTACCACAAAATATATAAATAGATTAAATACTTTATGTAGTCATGGTCTCAAAGACGGTTATTCTGATGTGACTTGTGTTTACTTTGTAAACATTCTGATTTGTATACTTTTATACTACATGTATATTATATTTAAAAAAACTATTTCCCACCACCACTACATACAAATTCTCTGAAAAGCCAATAATGAAAATTACTGCTCATCAGATGTCTTTTAAATCCTGCTTTCTTCATCTATAAAAGGTAGAGAACATAAGAATATGCTTCATTGTTTTGGGGGGAGGAGTCATATAGAAGTCACAACAGGTAAATGACAGAATGGCTAATAAATATCAGCAGTGGTAATTAGTTCTCAGCATTGTGTAGACACTTTATATACGCCAAATCATCAGATTCTTCTTTCCACCTTGCAAAGCAGGTGTCATGAGTCCAGTTTTTTTAAATGAGAAAACCTAAGACTCTTAGAGTTGAAGTTACCCTTGCCCAAGGTCATAGAGCTAGTGAAAGACTGAACATGATTCCATTTCTAAGGAGTTGATCAGTTTCAGAGGAGATGGAAAACATTTATCTTAAAGGACAAGTAAGGAATGATGCTAGAATAGAATGGAAATGTGGAACTGATGGGCTGCATTTGGGGCAGGAAACCTGGGTGCAGGCCCAGACTCTGCCCTACTTTCCTGTGATGACAAAAAAAAAAGTCGCTGAATATCTCTGAAATTCATCTCAAACATGAGAGTTTTGAACTAGATTTTAATTCCCTTAAGTGCCTTTGGTGCTGCAGTTTTGTGACTCACCGTGTTTGTCATTCCATACAGAGCATCTTCATGACCTGACTTCATGAACTAAAATGCATTTTCCACCTAGAATCTTATTGCAGTATTATCTCATCACTTCCCCTCTCTCTACTTTTCTATAGCACTGCACTGTAGCACTGTCTTCCCAACGTTCATTGATTTGATCAAGCGGGCCCAGTAACGTCTCCATTGTGAGACTTGTTACTGTGTTTGCATATCAAATATGTCACGGGGAGCTTGCCAGGGTAGCTTGCCAGGCTTTGCTGTTCAGGCGAGATACTCTCAGTTGCTTGCCAGGCTCTCCGAGAAGGGCGGAGGAATCGAACCCGGTTCCACTGGGCCGGCTGCACTCAAGGCAAACGCCCTAACGCTGTGCTAACGCTCCAGCCCCACAGTGCTACAACCCTGAACGCGCCTGATCTCCTCTGATCTAGGAAGCTAAGCAGGGTCTGGCCTGGTTAGTACTTTTCTATAAGTAGGGCTAATTGCTCTTCTAGTACATGCTATTGTCCTGCAAGCTATTTACCTCAGTGTCCTTTAGAAACTCCTTGAAAGTAGAGATTAAGAGATATTTTTCTCAAACTAGGGAGGAAACTCAAAGGTTAGAGAGTACACTTGATGTTCATGAAACCAGAATTTGATTCCCTGCATCCATTCTCCCTGCTCCTAGCACCAATAACTGCAGCCTTGAAGGCCTGTATAAAAATAAATAAATGAAAAAAGGGGACCACAAGCATAGTATAGGGTTTAAGGCATTTACTTTGCAGGCTGCTGACCCAGGTCCAATCCCTAGCATTCTGTATGATGCCCTGAGCACCACCACTAGTGATCCCTGAGCATGGAGCCAGAAAATACTCCCGAGCACTGCCAGATATGGCCCCAGAACCAAAACAGTCTTACTATAACAACAACAACAACCAAAATCACAGTCAAACCTAACAGAATCCAATAACTGGAATCCATAGATTTTAGTAATTATGTATTTTATTTCATCTCTTTATTCCTTTGTGGGCCCACTCGAGCAAATCGATGAACAATGGAAGGACAGTGCTACAATTAATTTTTACTGTTCTTAAACATATCTATAATTTTTATTATCTTCAAAAATGAAAACAGACAGTGCTACAATTCCTTTGTATGTTCACACATTCATGAAAAATCTTTGGTTGATTAAACATTTAAATCCAAAGAGAATTCTTTTTGAGCTATCTGTATTAGAACTAAGGTAGACACTAGCTAGAACTTCTTCATATATTTTCAGTTTTATAAAGTTCTGGAAAAACAGTAAAAGAGTGTCCAGGGTAGGGAGAAAAATCATTAGATGGCTTTGCTGCTTCCCAGAATGTGCTTATGAAATTTGAAGTTTGATCAGTGATTCAGCACCAGTGAAAATCTAAACCCTTCCCTATATGGATCAGCCCCCGTTTAATTTAGTGTCATTTTTACTTTATGAGATAGTTAATAAACAGGTACTGTATTTGATCTTGTGAGCATAGCCCTCTATATTTAGCTTTTTCAGCTTTAATGGAACTATAATTTTAATCATGATTATTACTTTACATTTTAATTATAATTTGGTGTGGCTTAAGTATACATTTCTGAGAGTGATTGTGTAATGAAAACAGGAATTAGCTTTTCATTAACAAAATAATGGGAGAGTTCCCACTGCATTCTAGTCTGTGTTCAAAATCTATGGGCTGGCCTAAAAATAGCAAGGGGAGTTTAACATTTTGGTTAAAAACATGCTTCTAAATTGGCTGTGTTCACAATCCAGACTCTAATGCTCCATCTTGCTTTATCTTGTTCTCTTTTCTTTCAAAAAGTAAAATAAAATAAAATTATTAAGTGGACTTTAATTGTGTCTTGGAATTTTAAAAGGCTTATTTTTATTTTTTTTATTTTTATTTAGATAATTAGCACCATGGAGCCTCAGGTGTCAAATGGCCCAACATCCAATACAAGCAATGGACCCTCCAGCAACAATAGAAACTGTCCTTCTCCCATGCAGACAGGGGCAGCCACAGATGACAGCAAAACCAACCTCATAGTCAACTATTTACCCCAGAATATGACCCAAGAGGAATTCAGGAGTCTCTTTGGGAGCATTGGTGAAATAGAATCCTGCAAACTTGTGAGAGACAAAATTACAGGTATGCTCTTCAATATTCTAGGTGGGATTCACAGCAGTGTTGTGCTGTTACATATGCAGATCTTAACAGAAATGCACATGCTTGGGAATGCATTTGAGTGTCCATAGCGTCTCTCATACTCAAGGACAACATGGGTACATTGTCATGAACTCACACTATGCAAAACCTTCTAACAGATTAGTAGAATTGGAAAATCAAATATACGTTTTGAAACTTCCTCCTTTTTATTTTATGTGAAATAATCCTTCGGTTTTATCCCCTTTATTCATAATCAGCCACCCTTGCCTTCTTTCCCTTTGTTCTTTAGTTTTCAGTTCTGCCTTGTGATCCACGTTAGTCTGCATAATCTTTGCCTTTCAAACATTTGATTTGTGTGTGTCCAGTCTGACACAGTGTCTTAAAGAGGGCCACGGCACACTTGTGTTTGGGGGATATAGCTGCACATTTTCTCTGGGAGAAGTATTGCTGAAGAATAGCAGATTACTCTGGAATAAAACGACTCTCCAGTAGGAGGGAGGTGCTTGGTGAAGATCTGCATTTAAGTTATTTTATTTTCTTTGCTTTGCTTTAAAGATTAAATTGAGAGATCAGAGACTTATAACTTGATGTGAAACATTTTACTTCAAGATTTGGCTTATAGCTCCAGTATGAAATATTTTTCCTAACCAACAGTCATTCTTTGAGGACCTAAAGTTTACCAGATACTGCTGCTATAGTCCTTTGTGAGAAGTTGTCCTGTAATTTTATTGAAAGTAAGGCTCCTTATTTAGTGGCGTGCTGATGGGCGGGTCACACTGGACAGTGCTCAGAGCTTCCTCCTGACTCAGGAATCACTTATGGGTTGTGCCGGGGAATGAATTTGAATAAGCTGCATGCAAGGCTAGTGAATTACCCTATTTATTATCCCTCTGTCCGGCTATTTTCTGGCTCTCTGCTCAGGAATGAACCCTGGTGGTGCTCAGGGGACCTATGGATTGCTGGATATTGAATCAGGATTAGCCACATGCAAGGCAAGAACCTTAACCCCTGTACTGTCTGTATGCACTGTAGCACTGTCCTCCCTTTGTTCAGCTATTTGCTCGAGCATAACATCTCCATTGCGAGACTTGTTGCTACTGTGTTTGGCATATCGAATACATCACAGTAGCTTGCCAGGCTTTGCCATGTGGGCAAGATACTCTCGATAGCTTGCCAGGCTCTTCGAGAGGGGCAGAGAAATCGAACACGGGTCAGCCGCGTGCAAGGCAAATGTCCTACCCGCTGTGCTATTGCTCCAGCCCACTGTCTATATAAGGCCAGGAAATAAGACTGTTTCCTTAATAATAAAAAAAAAAAATTAGACTGCATCATAATGGCTATGAAGCATGCTCCTAAAATTATTCATATTAACTTCAAATATTTCTTGGTTTTGAATGCTGGCTTTTGTCATTTCTGTGGAAAATTTAGCTGGTAATTTTTTTCCAATAAAGAAAAAAAAAGAAAGTAGGTGGATTCCACTCTGGAATTGTCCACATTCCAAAAAGGAATGTGTAATTTCTTTCTTTCCTTTCTTTCTTTCTTTCTTTCTTTCTTTCTCTTTCTTTCTTTCTTTCTTTCTTTCTTTCTTTCTTTCTTTCTTTCTTTCCTTCCTTCCTTCCTTCCTTCTTTCTTTCTTTCTTTCTCTCCCTTTCTCTTTCTTTTTTGCTTATTTAATTAAAGAACTATGATTTACAAAGTTTTTGATAATTGAGTTTTGGGTTTATATTATTTCAACACGAGTCCCATCACCATGTCAACTTCCCTCCATCAGTGTTCCCGTATTGCCCCCAACTCTGCCCCTTCAGTTTGACAGGCACATTACAGAGTTCCAGTGGTTGCAGCTTTTATTTCATGTTTTCAGTGTTGTTGAATCTATGTTTTGGATATATGGCTATATCACTCACCCTATAATCCTGTAATTCCTTTCTTTTACTTTATAGGTCTCTCCCCGTCTGTCATTTTCCTAAATAAAAAACTATTTACTTCCCTGAAAAAGAAAAGTAAGGAAACTCCTTAAATACCATGGGAGGAACATCATCTTGACTTTAAACCAGAGGATCCAATATATAGTCATATATATACATATAGGTGTATATATATGCATATGTATATATGTGTCTGTGAATGTAGCTTTATATTTAATTTTAATTTATTTGTGAATTTGTCCCCAAATTTTTGAGTGACACTTCAAATTTAAGTACTTTGTGAAGTAGTGAAACTAAAATAACTGTTAAAAAATAAGTCAAATAACTCTCTCAACATAATTTCCTCATCTGTAAAGTTGCTGTCCTTTCTGCAAGAACTTATAGTGAGGATTAAATGGGAGATGGATATAGACTTTTTAGCACAATGTACTGTGGTCTCCAGTAATCAGGTATGTTAGTTCTGGATACAGATGTTTTAAGGAGAGTGCCTTGAACAAAGTACATGAAATTCTTGAAATAGGACCATGACTTCGATGATCTTGCCACAGAGTATTGCACCATCTATCCTTTAGCAGAACTGCCGATGCTCTCAGAAAGTCAATGTTTAGATTCTTGAATAATCTTTATATAATAGTGTGATAATTCAAACCAGATTAAAGCCAGTTAACCATATGATTCTTCCTCCCACTCCTGTATAGAAAGTATATTTTTGGTGTAGCCTTACCTTCTAAATAGGGACTCTGCTAGCTATATTAGTGAATATTATTAATCACCTTTTCAAAAGAGTTTCCTTAGTGCTATAGTGAGATTTTTGAGAAGTACTGATTCATGGTGTTGTTCCTTGTTTTCTAAAGACACATGTTTAAACAAGCAGATTCCTTTACTGAAAGAATGCTAATTTGGTAGTTCACCGAGTAGATTTGAATAGGAGTGACAGCTTCGAAGACAGCCTTTAATTTGGTATACAAAACCAAAATTGTCAACTTTGGTTTGTTTAGCACTCTCTCCAGTACAAGCAGAAGCATACAGTAGCATCTGAGCTTAAAGAATAAGCTTTTGGGTTGAAAGTAGAAATACAATTCAGGCATAAATTTATAATTATGCATTTTTAAAATTCAGGCACAAGAAAAGGATTTTATTTGCAGAGAACTTATGGGAATGAGGCATGAAAATATAGAGAGACCAGAGATATTTGCCCTCATTTGGTAGCAGTGTTTAATAAAAGTAGAACTTGTGGTTGTAAAGAGTGCTTATTAAATTCTTCATTTACACTACCTAATTAATTCTAGCATTTTAAATTAACAGTGAAACTGGTCCCTGCTGTATCATTCCATAGATGCAGCATATTTCCTCCATCCACCCGTTGTTCAGGTTTAATTGGCTACGCTAAAAGTCAGAGAAGGAGGGAGAGATGGGACTTTGGGGAGGTGAGGAAAGAATGGGAATAGCTCCAGTGGAAGATGCGGTGAGGCCTTCTTTTGGGGTTAAGTCATAACACAGACTGGGAGAGGTGAGGTATCACACCAGGCACATTGAAAGGTTGCTAGTGGTTCAGAAGTCAGGGTAAATGACATCATAGGTATTTTTGTTGCCCTGATTTTTAACATCTCAGACCCCCCTCCTCTTTTCCTTTAACACCTCCTACAGATCTTTAATGCATCTGGATCCTGTGAAGTTTACAAGGAGTTCTAAATACCCAGTGGGAGGACTTGGGGGTAGGGAGTGGCAAAGAGATAAGAATCTTAAGATTAAGATTTTTTCAGCCCAAATTGAAAGAAAATGTAATAATATAATAAATTCCCTTTAAAAGTTATGCTTTAAAAAATGAGAAGTGAAGTCCTGACTGGTTTCTTCAATCACACACACACACACACACACACACACACACACACACACACACACTGAGGTGGGTGAAGGAGAAAAAGAGAGAAACTTTGTTGCTGGTATTGTCACTCATGGTCATGGATTGCTGATGAGTCTTCCATTTGAAAGCAGAGGAAATTTCTGGATGGACCAAGGTGTTTGGTGCTGAGGATTTAATTGTCTTCATTTATCAATTATTTTATGCTAGATGTTTGTTGATCTCTGAAAATGCATTATTTTATTTAACACTGAGAACAGCATCTATTTTCTTAGATGAGGATACTGAAGCTTGGTGAGGCTGGCTCACATACCCAGGCAGCACAGTTATTAACAGATGGTGGAGCTAGGATTCACCCTAGGATTTACTCCCAGTTTCCAAAAGCACAATTTTTATAGAAAAGCATATGCAAGGGGCCTGAGTTTAATGAAGATCCTTGCTTAACCCTTAACCCATACCCCATTAAAATGTTATATTCCTGTGAGCAAGGAGATGTTGTTTACTACTATAATTTGGAGAGTCTACCTAAAGCACAATGCCTTAAAAAGACTCTGATATATAATAGGGGGCAGAGATAATATTTTTTTTGTCTACTGGACACACGATTTAGCTTCTCAGAGAGGGGCCAAATTCACAGAAATCATCAGGTTTGATTGATTCACTTCTAGTTCTTTTGAACATCTGTTACTCATCACAGATATTAGGATTGTTGCTTTAGTTTTTTTTTAATTTTTAAAATTTTTTCCTATAATTTCAGTAATGTATGTGGTTTTTTTTTTCTGATTGTGGGATTGGTTTTTTTGTTTTTGTTTCATTTTGTTTATGGTGTGGGAGCACAGTCCAGCAGTGCTCAGGGCTCACTCTTGGATCTATGCTCAGGGATCACTCCTGGCAGGGCTTATTGGACTGACCATATGGAGTGCTAGAGATTAAACACCGGTGAGCCACATGCAAGGCAAGTGCCTTACCCACTATATTATCTCTGTATCCCCTTGGTATACAAAGTTATTACATCCAAACACCACTTTGGTAATAGGATTGTTGGGGGTAGGGGAGTTGTCTGCTTGTTTGTTATTCTAACTGGGAGAAAACACTAGAATAAAGTAGGTACCAGACAGATTAAACGTGTGTCCAGAATTGCATTCATGAGCAGTGATGGGCTGCATGAGCTGTGAACTCTTGATGCCTCTGTCTGCAGCCTCTGCCGCTGGAGAGACAGGAAGTAGCTTTCGGCTCACACGGATATGGACCACCTAGAAACCTGTGCAAAGATCAGATTCCTAGTGGAAATTGTATCATGCCCCTGCACTGCAAAAAACTGAGTGTTTCTTTTCATTTTGTTGCCCTTTTCTTTGTCAGACCTTAAATTGCATTGTTGAGTCCAGGTTCTGAGATGATCAGTATTTTAGGAGAGGAAACATGGCATAGCCAGGGTAGATTTAGGTGGCTCAGTGTATGACTAAAGCTAGTAAGGCCAGAATGCTGCATTGCACTTTTGTTGTTGTATAAGGGCCATACCCAGCAGTGCTCAGGGATTACTCCTGGCTCTGTGCTCAGACTACACTTCTGGTGGGGTAATGGAAATCATAGGTAGGGCCAGGAATTGAATTCAGGTCGGCCACATGCAAAGCAAGCACTTTTCCCAATGTATTATCTCTCCAAAGTAGGATTTAAGTGGATATTGGGGACAAGATATGACTCAGAGAACTAGAGTACATTTATTGCTTGTGGGAGCCCCAGATTTGATCCCACATGGTCCCTAAGCACAGCGAAAAACAACCCCTGAACACCAAGTCAGGAGTAGCTCCTGAGCACCACCAGGTGTGGTCTCAAGCAAAAGCAAACCAGAAGAAAAAAAGGTAGAGGAAATAAAAGTAGAAGCTGAGGATACAGCTTTTTGATATGTCACATGCGTCATACTTGTGAGACCCTGGGTTTACTCCCCAGCATAAGGGGGTACATCAGAAGGTATTAATCCAAAATTTCATTCCAAGTACAAAAGTTTTTCTTACTCCTCCATTTATTGGATAGAGGGAGTAGAGCTGGGCAATGCTTCTTTGGAAGCAGTAATCTAATAAAAAGAGGCATTGCCAAATTAAGCTAATTAAATATACCCAAAAAATTAAGTTGGTTAGACTTGTGCTCCAATTAACAGATATTTCTTAAGTACCACCTTTAATTCTTCTCTTTATTTCCTTCTTTGTAATACATGGCTTGGGTTTATATAATGTTATTATTCAGTGTGGAAAGAGCAAAGCATAAAAGAACTGTTCACTACTGTGGACAGCAGGGTGAATACTTTGCCCTTGTCTTATATCTGAAATCATCTCTAAAGAAACCAACTCAGTTTTGATTGATAATCTTCTGTGTTCCTCTCAGTGGTAAGTGAGGGGTGTGAACTACAACAGTGGGTACTAGACTGTCATCAAGACCAGGAAGCATTATTTGGAATATGGCTTCTTGGGTTGAAGAGGGAGAGGAGAGATAGGGTTGTTGATTGTCTCATATACTTTCAAGGAAGTGGATGTATAGTGATACTGTGGGAATCTGGTTGAGTTTTACTTCTGAAACAGCTGTATCAATCAAAAAGAAAAAAGGCATGAAAAACCCCTAACATATGAATGTACTTTTAGTCAACTCCTAAGATATGAATTTGTCCCTAAGGTGAATTTATTTGGCATAATGCATAGCACCTAGAAGAGACAAATGAAAATAATAGCAGTAGTTTTTGTCCATTTTTCTGTGCCTTATGTATATTCTGGGCACGATATTAGATGTTTCAAATTTCATTTAAATAGTAAACTGAGGGTTTTTTCTGAGATTCATAATACTAGCCAATGTTTAGTGAGCATGTACTCTGTGCTATTAAGAATTTTCATATAATCTCTAAACATTCATTTTATAGAGAAAGAAACCTAGATTGATGAACAATTGATTGCCCAAGTGATTTAGCTTCAAAATAGAGGAATTGGGACTTGAACCCAGAGTTATATACTAATTCTGAGTTCCCTGCTTTATAGTTTATCCCTCGAAGTTTTCTAAAAACTAACTAAACTTGCTAAATTAAATTGACTACTTCCGGGGCTGGAGCAATAGCACAGCGGGTAGGGTGTTGCCTTACATGAAACCAACCCAGGTTCTATTCCCAGCATCCCACATGGTTCCCTGAGCACCGCCAGGGATAATTCTGAGTGCAAAGCCCGGAGTAACCCCTGTGCATCGCCAGATGTGACTCAAAAAGAAAAAAAATGACTTCTTCCCTTTACAAACCAACTCTGTTTATATAACCTAGATAGTAAAAACCATTAGTGCAGTGAAAACAGTAAGAATTCAAAATCTTCTGTTTTAAGAAATAGTATATTATACACTAAATAATGATAATAGCAGGTTTTTTTTTAATTAAACAGTTAAATACATGCCAGAATAAGGAAGAAAAGAGCTGGAGTGATTTTTAGCTTCTAATTTTCTCTCTTCATGAAATTCCCTTTATTTATATTTGCCTTTTCTTTATTGTCAACCATCTTTTTTAAATGTGTGATGCCTTAGTGGACTTAAGCATAGTTAAAACCCAGCCACAGTTATACATATCCAGAAAAATCTTAAGATAATGATTCTTTAAGAGGTCTTTTCAAAGGGATATTTTTTAGTGATGGGAAGGACAGCTTTAATCAGCATAGTTTGCTGCTGATTTTGAACATGTGCTTGGTACAATGAAATGTGTCTTCCAGATTCAGAGGAAAATCAGGCAGATTTGCATCTGTCATTTTATTTATCACTCCCCTGCAGACATCTTTTATATATTCCACAAATAAGAATGAAAGAATAAATTTTTTGTTGATTTTTGGAGAGTTGATTATTATTGGGAGGTAAGTGGAGATTTTTAGGTATGGAGATTTGGTATCTTAATGGTGTTACACAGTTTGTGAATATGAGTCTGGCCTATTAAAGTGGAGTTGGAAAATGTTAATACTTTAAGTGAAAACAGTATTCATGTAATGATTATGCCTCTTCTACATCCATCAAGAGCATTGCGAGGCCTTCTATCATTCCCAATTAAGACAGGTTGGTAACTGAGTGGAGCTGTGAGGGTTAAAGTTTATGCAAGTACCTTCTGCTTCTTTCAACACAGTTTTTTCTTAGGGTAGGTAGCAATATTCAAGATTACAGACCAGGTATGGTTTTCTTTTGCCCTATGGCTGTTTTTTCCTTCATCTTCTGTTCTAAATCATACCGTTCTGCCCTGCTTCCGAACTCAGATAACTGCAGTAAAGTATTCTCATTCCCAAGAGAGATGTCTCAAAGGATTTTTACCTAGGATGTGAATCAGGACTGGGTATTTTAAGGATTTTCTATTTCTGTACTTTAGCTGACTGTTTGGTTGGTAAGACCAATTCCCTGTTCACCGAGGCTCCCCTCCT
Organism: Sorex fumeus; assembly: GCF_029834395.1. NCBI lineage: Eukaryota > Metazoa > Chordata > Mammalia > Eulipotyphla > Soricidae > Sorex > Sorex fumeus. The sequence goes on along the minus strand of NW_026606102.1, from coordinate 16,810,108 downwards.
CCCCACCCCAAAATTTCTCTCTTTCTCTCTCTCTCTCTCTCTCTCTCTCTCTCTCTCTCTCTCTCTCTCTCTCTCTCTCTCACACACACACACACACACACACACACACACACACACACTGAAATTTCCACATATTATCTAAAAATGTAATTCATCAGCTTCCAGGGTAGGAGGAAAGTGCTTTCTGAAATGTGTTAATGGGAAATTCCTTTTTTTCTTGTCTTCTGTGAGATTTAGTAGTGGTGATTTCTTTTTTCAATGTACCCCACCACTCTATATCTCCTTTGTTGCTTTAATTGATAAATCTTTTATCTGCTCTTATTTTTTGGAAGAACTAAAAATTTTAAGTTGCCTTTTTACTTTATTCTCTGTCTCAAATTGAGATTTTAAAAAATATTCTCAGAGGATGCTCCTGATAGTGAAAGGAAAACGCAGTGTTTGGCTCCTGCATGCAAAGTAAACCCCACACCACACCTCACCATCTTTGACTCACCTCCCTGGTCTCTTGAATTAGGCTTTGATGATAAAAGACATTGAAGAAATGATAAAACTCATATATAGGTTATATATTTTATAAGACTTTTTTTTACATTTGAAAAACATTTTCAGTCAACAGTATTTATTTAGTGTCTGCTCTCAGACCAAAAAAGTGTTATTTCCTTACCTTCTTTTAAATTCTATTTAAGAATAAAATAGAATTCTCTGAGGAAGCAGGATAAATATAAAGACCCTACAGCAGCCTGCAGATCTGGAAGAGCCTGAGAACCTGCTTATGAAACATGTCCCTTCACACCCACCTTTGGTTGGTAAGGCTGTTTCATGAGGTCTTTGTGTTTTGCTTCTGCACCAGTGTCCAAATTTATCCCATTGAACTGGAACTATACTTGGCTTATTCATGATTAACAACTAATGAGTAGTTCACTGGAAAGATAGAACAAAAGTATTCATAAGGGGCCTGGAGTGATAGTACAGTGGGGAGGGTGTTTGCCTTGCACACAGCTGACCTGAGTTCAATCCCCAGCATCCCATATGGTCCCCCGAGCAACACCAGGAGTAATTCCTGAGTGCAAAGCCAGGAGTAATCCCTGAGCATCACCAGGTGTGACCCAAAAAGTCAAAAAATATATATTTTTAAAAGTATTCATAATAAAATGAAGTTGTATGGAATGCCAATTGAGTGTCAGTTATATACACATGCTAACTCACTGAAATGTAACAGTTATACATGATTGGTGGTATTATCCCTATTTTACAATAAGGAAGATTTAAAATCAACTAGACTGTAGAGATAGTACAGCAAATAAGGCATGAACATTGTACACGGTCAACCTGGATTCGATCCCTGGTACCACATATGGTCCCCCAAATCCCACCAGGAGTGATCTCTGAGCACAGAGCCATGAGTAAGCCCTAAGCATCACCAAGTGTGGCCCACATTCAAAAATAAATGAACAAATTAAATAAAGCCAACTAGATTGAGATTCCCAAATTTTTTTGGGGGGGAAAGGGGCACATCTGCCTCTACTCAGGTATTATTCCAGGTTCTGCACTCAGAAATTATTCCTGATAGGGCTTGGGGGACCATGTGGGGTTCCAGGGATCAAACCCAGCCATGGGTCAGCCGTGTGCAAGGGAAGTGCCTACCACTGGGGTCACCTGTTTACTGTATTATTGCTCATTCCCTGAAAGTACGGCCGTGTACTGTACTATTAGTACAGCCGTGTACTGTACTATTGCTCATGTATCTTTTTTAATGTCAACTTAACAAACAGAAAGCAACCTCTAATTGCATCTGAGGCTATTCCTGCCCCTCACCTCCCCGGGTCATTTCAGCAACCCCCTGGCAGCACTATTACCCACTCTGGGAAACATGGAACTAGATGGAAACTGAGGTAACAGCTGTCTGACTACAAATTCTCTGATCTTTTGATGCCCTCCCCTGTTCCTGCTCACTGAACACAAAGACAGTATCACCTATGGGTGTTCAAAGGAAAAGAGGATGGGATCTACCAAAGACATTATTAAATAGGAGCGAACCTTGGTAGATATTAGATTGTAGGAAAATGGTACATACACATGAAGCAGCTGGATCAAGAGTCAAAGACTTCTTCAAGGCATAATGAATGAAACAGTCAGGATTTTATTGTGTATGGTACCATTTGTGCCAATGAAATAGCTAAAACTCAAAAAGGTTAAGTCATTCATTCAAGGTCACAGCTAACAAGTGGCAAAACCTAAGTCTGTCAAAATCCAAAGTCCATGTTCCTCTACTTTCATAATAAATAATCTGAACTAACACAAGAAGGTGGACAATTTATATATTTACCATCGAGTTTATGATTTGAGGATCATTTTTTGTGTTGTGTAGGCCAGGTACCTGATATCTCAGTATTCTTTTTCTATCTTCTTCAGTTTCTTGCAGATTTATAAGTTTGATTTTCTGTTTGTAGTTGGGTTTCTGGTGAGATGTGAGGCTGCATCAACACCAAGTGGTTGTAACTAGTTCAGGTAATTACTTTAATTCTTATGGTCTCTAGTGGAATTTCTCATCACAAACATCTTGAATCAGGTTAAGTCATGTTATTGCTTGGTATGAGCACAAAATGTAAAAGTAATTATCTCTAAGCATAATATACTTAATGATTAAGAAATTAGTAATTTCTTAATAATTTGCCTATATCTGAATTTTATCATTTCTTCAGTGTCTTACCATCAAAGTCCAATTCAAAAAAAACCTTAGGTTTTTTTAGGTTTTGTTTTGTGGGTGGCCACACTCAGTGGTTCTTAGGCTATCCCTAGCTTGGTGCTCAGGCTTCTGGTGGTTCTTGGAAAACCATGGATACCAGGGATCAAAAACGGGGTGTCCACATGCCTTTAGCCTGTTGATCAGTCTTCCCTGCTCTGTGTCTGTTTTTGAAAATCCTTTGTTTTTTGTTTTTTGTTTTTTGGCTCACACCCAGTGACGCTCAGGGGTTTTTCTTGGTTCTACACTTAGAAATTACTCCTGACGGTGCTTGGGGGACCATATGGAATACCTGGGACTGAACCTAGGTTGATCGCTTAGAAGGCAAACACCTTACCCTCTGCACTATCTCTTCAGCCCCTTGTAAAATTCTTATGCTCTGTACTTTTTCTGATTCTGCTGAAGCTGCCAATGTATGCCATGACCACAATTACTTAATAGATGAGACCAGCACAGCCAAAAGAAGACTTAAATCAAGAGCTAGTGCTTGGTTTCTCTTTTCTTTTTTCTTTCTTCCTGTTTTTTTTTAAATTATTCTTGGCCTGCTTCCTCTTTCTGTCTCCTTATTTATTTAAATACCATGTGATTTTAAAAAGTTATTTGAATTGACTGATTAGATATGGAAAGATTTAAAATTAAAGTCATCATAGGTTTTCTAAAAGAAAAATGAATGTAGAGTGATAAAAGTAGACAAGAAGAGAAATTAAATGTGGCAAGGTGCTTTGTCTGAAGTTTAAAAGACCACCTAGACTCAGTTTTTTTATATCATGGAAAAATGAATGGTGACAACCTTGAACCATTCTCAAGTGATAACTAGAATCCCAAGTCACCTTCCTTCTGTCACATTCACTACACCCAAGAGCCTTTGATTGTGGTGACAGTTGCCAATACAGAATGACATATAAAGACAGAAATCTATTCCTTTTCTTTTCTCATCCTTTTGACTTGAACCCATGCTCAATTGATTGACTTGGGTCTTTTGTTTCTTTTTTAATGGCGAGAGCAGCAGTGGTACAGAGAAGTCATCTGAATGGAGGAACCTCTTTTCATCAACTTAGGTGTCACCAGTGTGCAAAGGAGGTGTTGTGAAGCCAGCTTTATTGCCCGCTGCCCTGAACTATAACTGGCTTCTGTGCCGCTTTAGTTTTCCCTTTCCACTGAGGATGGGCACTCAGAGACTTTAGTTCTCTCTTCCATCTCCCTGGTGAGGCTTCCTACAATGGCTTCCTGTTGGTTGCTCTTGCTCAGGCCCCTGAACTGGACCACAGATGAGGAAACCAAACATCACTCTCAAAATTGGTTTGATACTGGGAAGTAAAACTGGTTCTCAGCTGCCACCTTTGTCTTCCCAGCACCCCGTACCAGTCAGTGGAAACTTCCCAGTGAGACACACCATTCAAAGTATGAAAGCAATAGAGTTTGTCCCCAAGCTCCACACTCCCTCAAACACACACACACACACACACACACACACACACACACACTACAAGCATGTACTCAACATTTCCTTCTCAAAAATACCGGAGAGTGTAACAAACTAACCAGAAATGAGACAGACTTCACTGAAATTTTTGTACCACTTCCACGCTCCTCCCTCATCTCTTCATGGGTGAATGGGCTTGCATAAATCACTTTATCTTCTGGTACTTCCATTTTCTTAATACACAGTAAGAATATCAGTCTTTATCCCATGTTCTTTGGATGTTACTTTTGACTTCCAACTGGGAGATACACGTGAAGGCACTTGTAAACTAACACAACCTGAAAATGGGAGAAGCACTTTTCCATTTCATTGCTCGTCACTCTCTCAGCCTGGGCTAACAGATGGATTAAGGACAAGAAGGAAGCAAACAGGTATCTGTTCCTAGTTTGGTCCTCTGTTATGTAATTCCAAATAGGTAAAAGGAAACAGCATATTGAGAATCAGAAAACTGGAATAGCAATTGACATTTATTAAGTGCCTGTTAGTATTTTGTATTTGTTATCTTATTTAATCCTGACCACAGTTCTAGGAGATAATAGTGCTCCTGTTTTTTAGATGAGGAAAACAAGACTTACTATGTGACCACATTCCACTGCCAGTTGGGACAAGAGACCTTCACAGGAAGTTCCTCTTGTTCTCTCTGTTTCATCCTAAAGTTGTGAATATGTCTGTATAAGATATATTTCAGGCTGGAGTGATAGCACAGCTGGTAGGGTGTTTGCCTTGCACGCGGCCGACCCTGCCGACCCGGGTTCAATTCCTCCGCCTGGCAAGCTACCTGAGACATCTTTGCAAGCTACCTGAGACATATTCAATATGCCAAACACAGTAACAACAAGTCTCACAATGGAGACGTTACTGGGCCCGCTCGAGCAAATGGATGAACAACGGGAGGACAGTGCTACAGTGCTAAGATATATTCCATTAAGCCTCAGAAATAGCTATAGGAATAATGAACAACAGTTTTAGTGGTTTTGGAAGATTACAAATGAGAGCCTTTAGTTCAATATTTGAAAATGTCAGGATGATTTTCAAGATCGATTTGAAAAATCAGGCCACTTTTATGAATAGCAATATGATAAAATGGAAAATTTTTTCCAAGTTCCCATTTAGCTCTAATTCTGTGGATCAAGCCATTCTGTGCCTCAGGTTGTTGTACTTATAAGAGGACCTTAAGACTGACTCTTTCCACCATACTGTGTGTTGCAAGTCATCACATGAACTGTTAATGTGTTGTCAGTAAGTTGGCAAAGAGCTGTGCTAATTCAGACTATTACTGTGGTCATCTAGAAGATGAGCCATTTTAAACAGAGAATTTCTGAATGTAAAGCAAATACTAAATCCCCTGTGATAAGCCAGTTTGCTCTCTCTTCTGCCTTCCAGATGTTTTGTTCATTTATCTACGTACATCTCCACAAAAGCTGATTAACTCTCTCAGACATCAATGTCTAACTGTTATTAATGCTCAAGCTGATCAAATTATAATGTCACAGATCCTACTTGTGCTGTTAATATTAGATTTTGAATTCCGGTCTGTGATTTATTATTTTTTTCTCCATGCATTAGAAAAACTGGTTAGCAGAGTTCATAAGAAAGTTTAATTAGCAGGCTGTTTGTGAAAATAGCGGGAGTGAGTCATCATTCAGAATGAACTAACATTTCTCAGGGTTGAATTTGTTCTTCTATTCCTTGAGCAGCCAGCCACATAGGATCTTTGTGTCTGGAGAGCTGGTGTCTGCGTGCTGCCCACTTGAACTGCACCATGTAATAAACTAGTGACAAAACAGCAGATTTTTAAGACCAGAGAAGAGGAAGTGTAGGGTGTTTGTGTGTTTGTTTATGTTTGTCCCTGTCCTCCAGTGGAGTAGGGTGGAACTACTATAATCCAGGACTGTGCTCAGCAGTATAGGCTAGTGATTTAAGAGCTAGACTGCCTTTGTTTGTAGCCAAGCCAGACCATTTTCCAGCTTATAAATAGCGAGTTATTACCTTTATCATGCCATAGTTTTCTTCTCCTATGTAAAATAGATATGGATAGGACTCTTGTGAGCAATAGTATATAATACTCAGAATATCACCTGTTATGTAGTATTGTAGTTCTTGTAGCAATTCTGGGAGATGTAGGTATTATTGTCCCAATATACAGGTGAGAAAATAAGCTCAGAAAGGTTAAGTAACTTGTTCAAAGTCACACAACTCCTAAATGGCAGAGCAAAGTTAAACCTATGTCCATTCAACTTCAGAGTCAGGGTGTGTCTTTGTGTGTGTGTGGTATGTAGGATCAAAGCCTCACTTAATTTGAGGCTTGTGCTTTGCCATTAAGCCGTAGTCTTAATATCCCGAAGTCTCTTTGGTCCAAAATCACCATTTTTAATTGCATTAATATACTGCCTCTCAGGGTCATATGCTTAGTTCAATATCGATAATAGCACTGTCCTCCCATTGTTTATTGATTTGCTCGAGCAGCCCCAGTAACATTGTGAAACTTGTTACTGTGTTTGGCATATCAAATACATCACGAGTAGTTTGCCAGGCTTTGCTGTGCGGGCAACATACTCTCTGTAGCTTGCTGGGCTCTCCGAGAGAGGAGGAGAAATTGAACTTGGGTCAGCCGGGTCGGCGGCATGCAAGGCAAACGCTCTACCCGCTGTGCTATCGCTCCAGCCCAATACCGATAATATACATATAATATACACATGTGTACCTCTATGCATGCACCTACAAGTACAAGTATCCATACAACAGCACGTAATTAGGTTTTGTTTTTTTCATGTTTCTCCATGAAACTCCTTGCATGCTGACTTCTGACACACAGTGAACTAAAATTTGTGTGACTTGTGCCAGCATGTGACTTGTGTCTCTAAATGTTTGGCCTTCTCCTCAACACACATCTACCTTGCATCTAGACTACCTCTGACAAAAGTCTATATGATATCTTCTGAGAACCAGAATCATGTATTATCATAGTAACAAAAGATCTTAGAAGTATTCTTTAACTTGAGCTCCTTGCTTTCCTGAAACTGTAACTCAGAGTTGGTCCTTGATTCCAGAACTTGGGATAATATGCTGAAGTGGTTTTTAGCCCTTTCAAAGAGTACTGCTCACTTGGGAGTCCCACCTCAAAGTCTTTCCCCCAAGGTATTTAATAGGTGACGTTTTTGTTATTGTTTTTAAAGAGTTTTGTGACCAAATGAGTTTGGGAAACCAAGTGAACCAAGTTAAAAGGAAGGTTTATTATTATTATTATTATTATTGCTACTTCTCTGAGTCAGTTTAATATGTATATATGGAAAGACAGTCTTATAGGACTTATATAGTATTTGGGCGGAATAATTGGGTAATGGTAGCATTACTCCAACAACATTTTGTATATTGTGTGTTCTAAGTCTGAGAGTACAAATAACCCTTTATTAGGAATAAGTTTAAGGGGGAAAAGAATGAGTGCTGGACACTTCCTACCTGATGGCTTTTATTTCTTTCATTAGAAAGGTCATTGGTTCCTGTACTCTGACTAGTAAAGAGAGAGGCATCCTAGGTCAGTCTCTGTGACTCTCAAGAGGAATAGAAAAAAATACCATTTGGATCCATATTTTTAGCAACAATAGACCTTTTTCTTGAAAATTCCTAACAACTACGCATCTTCTGGATATGATTTAGGTTATGAGTTTCCTGGTTTCCTAATTATCAGGGTGGCATTTCATTTACCATTACCCAAAAGAGCTGAAATATCAGAAGATGTTTACATTTTGTGATTCTCACATACAAGGAGACAGAGTCTTCTTCATTTTACTTTAATTCTGTATCATAAAGCTGGTTACCTTTGCTTGATGCAGCAATTTTGAAGAAGGCCTTAGCTTTGCAAAAAATTAAAACAAACAAACAACACATTAAAGAAGATGACTTTCCTCCTCATTTCCTACACTACCAACCTGTTAAGGTTTGAGGATTTTTGTTTGTTATTAGGTTTTTATTTCTTTCCCTTGCTTTTCACCTACAAGCTAATGGTGATGAAAAGGGAAAACATATTTTTGCTTCTTGTTTCTTATCTTTTGTATAGTTCTCGGGGATTTCTTCCATCAGACTGTGGTTGTAAGCTTCATCTCTGGCACTTGATCAGTGACATCCTGGGTGATGGGAACAGGGTATTCATTTCTGCATTTCACATAACCAGAAGTGTTAAGTTAAAAGCACCTCAAGCCCTTATCTCATATCTGATACGCCAGCAAAGGTTTCCAGACGAAGTCCTTCTCTAGCTTAAATTTGACATCCTGACTTATCTCTGCAGGGGCTGGAGCCATAGCACAGCGGTAGGGCATTTGCCTTGCATGCAGCCAGACTGGCCAAGCCAGGTTCGATTCCTCTGCCCCTCTCGGAGAGCCCGGCAAGCTACCGAGAGTATCTCGCCTGCATGGCAAAGCCTGGCAAGCTACTGGTGACATATTCAATATGCCAAACGCAGTAACAAGTCTCAAAATGGACACTTACTGGGCCCGCTCGAGCAAATCGATGAACAATGGGAGGACAGTGTTTTTGTTTGACTTATCTCTGCATAGAGAAACTATGTATCTCACCTCCTTCATAAAGAGCCATGAATTTTCTTTTACTTTGAATAAAGTCTACTCTAATAGATTTATATATGATTAGTATTATGAAGCTTCTACCTTTGTGCCATTCTCTTTCACATAAGTTATCTCATTTAATCTAAATCCACAGGATATCAGGAACCTCCACAAGCCCTTTATAAGAATAGTGTCTGGTAGGAATTTTAGAAGCCATTGTTTTAGTGCCTACTAAATACAGCAGTTCCTTTCACCCACAGACATTTCACCGACAATCTCATTTTGCCCAAAGGCTAATTACAGTGTATGTAATTAGTATTAACCTGCTAACTTTTTATACTCTTCTTCTGTTGCTAAACTGTCTTGTAACATCAGCTGCATTTCTGGAATCACCTGTTGGTTTTATCCATTCTAGGTGAAGAATCTTGACTCTATGACAACCAGATCATTGTTTCATGTAAGAGTAAGCTAACTAAGAATTAAAAATTCTGGTTCATTTCTCAGACTCACTGGGAGTTTGCCAAAATCTTCCTTTTTGTTTCAGTCCTTGTTAAAAATATTTTTAAATGTGTGACTATTCTTTGCTGTCTGCAAGAATATTCTGAACATAATTTAATTTAATGCTGCTTCAATTAGGGATCTTTCCTTGCCCCAGGGTCGTCAGTCTGAACCTTTCTTTGTGTGTGTTAAATGCTGAAGGTGAGACAGTTGTCACTGAGGCTTCTTTTGTCCCTGGTATATTACCTAGCATTTTTTTTTCCTTTAGGATTTTCTTTTAAATGAAGAACTTGATACTAGCTTTTTATCTTATGAATTGCCTTTCTTTCCAGAACAGACAGAAAGAAAATAGGGTTTAGATTGGCTCAGCTTTTACATTTATTGTGGTTTATTATCGAAATATATTTTTGAAGAAAAGTCTTTTGGGGAAACTAATTTTATAGGAAAAGCCAGAAGAGGTTAAAGAGAAGAAAAATTCCTTTGAGAATTCGTTTTTAGACTTTCTTTATGGAGTCATGTAGCTTTGTGAATGATCCTTACTGCTTTAGGGACTGTTCAGAATCACTGTTCATGCTCTGAATTTCCATGTGCCTTAGCTCAATAACAGAGGTTCTATTTTATTTCAACTTAAACAATTTGGCTGATCTCTTCTGAAATCAGTAAACTATTAAAAACTTAGGAGAGATAGTACAACGGGTAAGGGGTTTTGCTTTGCACACTGCCAACCTGGATTCAATCCCCAGCACCTCTGAGCCCACCAGGAGTGATCCCTGAGCACAGTCAGAAGTAAGCCCTGAGCACAGTCAAAAGTAAGCCCTGAGTGCTGCCAGATGTGATCCTAAAACAAAAAGTAGGTTCAGTAGTTTATCTTTGGCCCCAACAATGGTACAGTGAGGTAAGGCACTTGCCTTTTACATGGTTGCTGGCCCAAGTTCGATCTCTTGCTCTAAATACGGTTCCCCTGAGCATCATCAGGAGTGACTCCTGAGTACAGAGTCAGGAGTAAGCCCTGAATCCTCCAGGTGTGGCAGGAAAGGGAAAGGAAAAGGAAAAGAAGAAGAAGAAAGGAAAGGAAGAAAGGAAGAAAGAAGAAAAGAAAAATTTTAAAAGGAAAACTCTGTATGGACTTTGAAGCTAGATGAACTGGAGTTTCAGAACCTGAGGCTTCTGTACATCAGTCCCCTTGATTGTAAACGGAGCCGTAATGTCTCTCTGATCACATTGTTCAAAGGAATAGATGATAGAAAGCATGGAAGTAGAACTCAAATGTTCTTTCCCCCCCAAAAAAGATAAATATATGCTAAGTACATAGATGGAAGGAATCATTTTATGATGTATATGTGTAACAAGTCACCAGAGTCTGTACTTTAAGTATCCTACAATCTTAGTTGTCAATTATTCCTCAGTAACTCTGGAAAAATTAAACAGAACACTCAGTGTAATGGTTACCACATAGTGAAAAGCAAATGATCATTTTCTCTTTTGTCTTTTGTTACTTTTCATTCATATAGTGAATTCATTTACCTGTTTATTCAACATGGATTTATTGGAAACCTACTCTGTGCCAGACTTTGGTTATACTAAGATTCAAAAGATTATCAAGACCCAGCTATTAAGGTCCATTGAGAAATACATTTCATTCAAAAAGCTTATATTAAGTACCCACTTCAAGTGGGCAAAGTGCTGTGTTTGTGGCCATCTTGATGTCACATGATAAATTCTCAGCCTCTGGAAAATTGTATTTACTTAGAAAGCCAGAAAGTAGCCTCTGGACATAACCCAATACTAACTTAATCTAATTTTAAATACTTTAAAAATTCATAATAAGGAGAGCTGAGTCCTACCTGTTTTAGTAGTATTGTTTTGTTGTCAGAGAGTAGACACACTCAAAATTTCAGACGTCTAAATAACTCCTGATTCTTTTCCAGAGGTATGGGAAGATCTCATATGTGCATCTATGAGAATAGATTCAATGTGGAAACAGTCTTGAAACAGTTCAAGTTGATACAGCAACCAGTAGTATTAGGGAGTGTTGTCTGTCAACTGAGTATCAGTTTTCTTTCACCAAGGGATAGACAATCATGCTCTCCCCTTCTGAATCACTCTTGTATGTCTCTCTCAGTCTTTCCAACTTAGGCTCAGTTCAAGCAGTATACCTTCCAGAAAGCTCTTTTCCTTCTCACTAGCATCACACATAATCACATGCTACTATCATTGTTGACTTGACTTTCCCATTAGACCATGAGCTCATGGCTTCTTTTGTGATCTTGAGTTTCCTAATCAGTAAAATGGACTTCAAGATAATTGATAATAAAGTGTTTGCCAAGACTGTCATGCACTAGAATCAGTTGGACAGGCATAGCCATATTAGAAGATGGAGGTGGGAGATACTGGGATGTATATTGTAATTTAATGAAAAAAATAAGGTAGGGATTGGAGCAATAGCACAGTGGGTAGGGCATTTGCCTTGCACACAACTGACCTGGGTTCGATTCCCAGCATCCCATATGGTCCCCTGAGCACTGCCAGGAGTGATTCCTGAGTGCATGAGCCAGGAGTAACCCCTGTGCATCACCGGATGTGACCCAAAAAGGAAAAAAAAAAGAACAAGTTACTTTTGGTACTAAAACTCGAAAACCCAGATTCTTAAAGTCTCTGGCCTGTGTCAGAGCACATGTTTAGCATACAAATAAGAACATTTTTAAGAAATCAGGGCCCAGCAGAAAGTGCATGGGCTCTGGAGCTAGTGGAGTCTAACTGCTTATTCAATTGCCAGGTAACCTCAAACATATTACTTCTCCTTTGGGGGCCTCTGTTTTCCCTTCTACAAAGGCAAGGATAGGAATGCATGCTTTCAAAGGTTTTGAATATCTCAGTAATGATGTATTTTAATACTTAGTCCATAATAGTCTCTTAATAAATATTCTCTATTATTTATGTCTTCTGAATTGGAAATCACTATCAACACATCAGTTGTGAACATTGACTCTAAAATAATAATTTAGAACCTTTGAGTCTTACTTAAACATTAGGAGAAACCGTAAGAATCTGTTTTGAAAATGACTGCAGGATCTCTTGTAAATGTTGCTCTGACCCCTTTGTCTACTTCTAGTCATGGCAGCTGCACCACTTAACAAGGTAGCCAACCTCATTGTAAAGCCATTATTTTGATGTGCTTTTTAAAATCTTCCTACTGTCTTACCCTAATTTTCTTCCTTGGGACCTCACACACCAAATCTCTGCTTGTTTGCCCAGATGGCCCTTCTCACTTCAGATTTCTCCTGCAGATCTTACTGATGTGTCTCATGTTTTCATATCTGATCTATGGATCTGGTTCCATATCCTCTCCCCACAGACTATGGACACTGGTGAAGGCCCTGATATAAACACAGGGATCTTCCTGGTCTCTGTGTTTGGCATAAGGGATAGTAAGGGTGGGTAAGATTAAATATGAATATGAACAAATAATATTCATTAGCACAGTGGTACGGCATTTGCATTGCACGCTGCCCACCTGGTCGAGCCGGGTTTGATTCCTCCACCCCTCTAGGAGAGCCTGGCAAGCTACCGAGAGTATCTTGCCAGCATAGCAACGCCTGGCAAGCTATCCGTGATGTGTTCAACAAGTCTCACAACAGAGACGTTACTGGGCCCACTCGAGCAGATCGATGAACAATGGGAGGACAGTGCTACGGTGCTACTTGATAAATATTTACTAGATTATAGATTTTCTACAGTGTTTTGGACCCTCTGTAGGTTCTGGGGTTATAGAGATGAATCAAGTGTTACGTTGTCCTCTAGCTTTTCTCATTCTGTTCAGAAACAGAGCCAAATTAGGAGATGATTTTGTAAAGATGAGTGTTCACCTGATCTCTAAGGCTGAAGGGAGGGATCAGCATGGTTTTAATTATTCTAGTTTGTTGGTTTTTAATTTAGGGATCATTACTTACAATAATGCTAATATTAGTGTTTTAGGAATACCCTGTCGCTGTCCCACCCCAAATCAAAAGAGCCTGTATCCCTCCACTACTATTTCTAGGTCCGTTCTCATACCCGTATCATCTAGACTCAGATCTATAGACAGACTCGCAGAGTTTGTTATTATTGGCCACTGTTTAGTACCTTAGTATATTTTTTTATATTTGACATATGAGAGAAATCATTTGGAATTTGTCCTCCCTCTATGCACTTAGTTCAGCATGACAACTTTCATTTCCATCCAAGGTGCCGAAACCACAAGCTTTATTCATTTCTTATAGCTAAGTAGTAGCTCATTGTGTATGTCCACCACAGTTTCTTTATGGGGTGGTTTGCCTAAGCCTTATTCAGTCACCCTGTAGAATCAGCTTGACGAAACCAGGGTGCTCCCTTCCTTCTCATTTCTCTGACAGGTATGACACTGATCTGGACTTTCATCCACTGGTCTGTCATTCCATCATGCTAAGCAGGCTCCTGCCTTGCTCAGGAGGCCCCCACTATCCAAAATGCCTTTCCCTCAGGTAGAGAGATATTGGCTACTTTGGGAAGATTATTAAACATTTCCTGTTCTGACTTCGATAGCCCCTCCTTTGATCTGACATAGCCCCACCTTTGATCTGACAATATTCCTTCACACAGAATTGAATTTTTATTTTCATTGTGGTAGCATAGGCAGTATATTTAGCACAGTTCAGGCACAAAGTAGACATTGAATAAATCCTACCTGCTTTTCTTCCCCATGCCAACATAGCTAATCCCCACAGTGATTCTTTGAGTGGGAGAATTATCCCCCATTTTGCTAGATAAGGGAACAGCTGATGAAGTTTAAGTGACTTGCCCAAGATTCTGTAGCAACTTTGGTTTTGAGTTACACACATGTATGTATGCAGAAACAACCACAGATCTCTGGCCTTTGAGCATGTTGCAGCATATTTCAAGGGAGTGGAAAGCAAGGATTGCATCTCAGGACTGAGGAAGGGAGTTCAGGGATTTGAAACGGGCTGTGGTTAACCTAGCAAGTGGATTATTGCCACACAGGTGATCTTGCGGTGACTGGAGATTTCATCATGTGCTTTGAGGACAAAATTTCAGCCTGAGCTAGGGGTTCTAACACCCATAAAATATCCTTACTCAACTCAGAAGTTTTCATTCACAGCAGCTACCCATCTGGCCACCCCCTCGGGCATCATTTGTAGATGAGGGGGGAAGCAGTTAGGTTTGTGGAAAAGACCGTTTTTGAAGAGAAAAAAGAGCAAAAAGTGCAAGTTGGCACTGCAGAAATGCTGAGGCTCCTTCCAGCCAGCACTGCTAGAGGGCCGCTTCTCTGCCACTGCTGTCAACCAGGAGGGATTACCCCAGGAATCACCTCCAGCACCTCCTTGAAAGGTAGAGGAAAACCAGGTCTCTCCAAAATGGAAGGGGAAATGAAGGGTTATATCATGAAGGGTTATATCACCTATGATCTTGATACTTCCTAGAGTTTTAAATGCTTCACACAGGCCAATGAAGATAATTTATCTTTTCTTAAATGATTCCAAACAGCCTGGGAGGTATTTCAGGCTTCATAATGGTCCCATAGCAGTTCAACAGGGTTATGGCAAAATGTACAAAATTTGGAATCAGAAGATCTAGATCAAGGACTCAAGGGATGAATTGAGCCCACTGCCTGTTTTTCTAAATAGTTTCATTGAAACAGATCAAGCAATTCATGTGCTTATTCATTGCCTGTGGCTGCTTTCACACTACAATGGCAAATTTATCATGACAGAGACCACAGGACCTACCAAGCTTAAGCTAGTGATTCTCTCTCCGTAGTTTTCTACCTACCTAAAATACAAATCTGCCAATCTAAAACATCATGCTATATTACCTCCAAAATTAAAGATAAAATTCTTCCCCATTTTACTTTCTTCCTCTCTACTTTAGTTTCTGGAATAAATTAGATTTGGTTTTTCATATTTCTGATCAAGGGAATTTAATCCTCACTCAGCTATTTAAAAGAGAATGCTCAGCTCAATAGATATTTTTGTTATACTTTGCTAAACTCCTGTAACAGCGAGAGGTACATGAAGAAGCCTGATCGTGAACTAGGCTAACCACAGGTAAATTTATTGTGCTGCCAGTTTATCTCGCATCTTTCGATTCACAGGCTGGTCTTTCCACCTTTGTCTTCTTGTTCAAGGCAGTGTTCTGTTTCAGAGTTGGCAGTTCATTATTACATATCAAGGGCAATCTCCACCCATTTCCCCTCTTCTTTTCTGAAACGATGTTCATTTGGTTTTTAGTTTTCCCAAAGGGACCCTCCTTCTTGCTGTTAAATGCATTCTCTTTCTAAACCTAGAACAGATGATGATAACACAGTTGTGCTAATTGCAGTCAAGTACTAAGATGATGGTGGGTTTGGGACCCATACAGCAGGTGGGTGGATATGACACATCTTGCTCAGCCTAAGTCCTTTCTTTCATTTCACCTTCAGAACCTTCTTAGGATGTGTGTGTGTGTGTGTGTGTGTGTGTGTGTGTGTGTGCGCGCGCGTGCATGTGTGTGTATCTCTCAAAAAGAAACAGTCTAAAATATGAAATGATTTTTCTCATGTGTGGAATATAAAGCATAGTAAGAAAAGTACAAATGGCTGGTGGTATCAGATCCTGAGAACAGAACTGACAAAAACTGTTTGCCAAGGGGATCAGTGACGGGAGTGAAGGTGTCTTCAGATATTGGTGGAGGAACACTGGTACTCTGGTGGTAGATGTGATATTAGAGCATTATAGTTCCAGAAACGCTCTTATTAACAGTACTGTAAATCATCATGCCTAAATAAAAATTAAAGGAAGAAAATCTAAACAAAGATAAAGTATACAATATGAAGCTAGTAGCCACTTATTTATTTTATATGTCCATAAACATAGTCAAAAGGCAAGATAGTTTATCAGGAACCATGCAACAAAGTGAGATGATAAATTTCTCCACATATATTCCCTCAGCATGATGATGCACAGATTATTTGGATTTACGTCCTGTGTTCTCAGTCAAGTGGTACATGTTTTTCTTATATTTTATTTTACACAAATATAATTTGATAACTTGACCATTTGACCACTTTCCTAGTCATATGTGAGGTTTATCGTTGAGATAATTTTACTCTAAAAGTGCCCTTCAAAGTAATGCAAGATTTGGTTTTTCATATTTCTGATCAAAGGAATTTAATCCTTTGATGACTGTTTAAAGAAATGATTATAAGAATAGTCTAGGACAGCAATTTTTAAAGCATCTCATATACATGGCAAATAGGACTGATACATTTGCACGATGAAAATGGATTTAATTAGGTGAATTTAGTTAGACTTGATGAAGTAAGGCCAAATTAGGAGAAATTATATTTTTAAACCAATAAAATTTGTCTCTTATATTTTTGGATTTGCAAAGTTTCTTATAACGTGTGATAAGGTCTTATAATACACACACACACACACACACACACACCCCTCATGCTCTCCTACATATGCATATACACACTCTCACACACGACATGTACACGGTGCAATGGAAAAAGAGGGATAGCAGCACCTGGAGTGGACTCTTGTTCTCTCCTCTGCCTTCCCTTACTAATTCTGGCTTCTAAAAGGGAACCTGGCAGAGTTTTCCTCTTCCTATTCTAACCCTGTTATTCTAAAACAAAGAAATATCCTGATGGGAAGGATGGCCATTTGAGGTTTTTGATTTTGAAGACAATGATTATAGTTGAGTTTCATCCTGATTCTCCTTACTTCCGCTTATAAAGGACAACAAAGTCACTCATTTCCTGATCCAGAACCCAACTTGTTTTCCCAGGTTCCCTCCTACAACCAATACAAACACAGACTTGTACCAGCAAAACAGAAGCTGTTGGGAAATTTTTTTGGCTGCTGAAATGGGCTCCTTGTCACCAGGACATGGCAGGCTTTTTGTTGTATTGTCTCCCAGCCCTGGCCCCAGTACTCTAAAGAGAGCTTTATGTAATCAGTCTTCCTGACATGCAGAGTCCTGTCATTTTCCTCCCCTTCGGTTGTGCTGCCGCCTACAAATCAATAACATTGCCTAGGAAGTTCAAGCTGGTTCTGCAGTCACCCAAAGCTCTCTGTTTCTTAAAGGGTATGTCAGAAAATGTAAAGTTTCCTAATGATATTTCTGGCTGATGACACATGGCAGAGCTGATGGACTATTTATAATCAGTGGCACGATCGCAAGCACATTATTTTTATTTCACTTAGGGGGGGAGCCCTGTCACTTGCTACCTCTCTCTGTAGACAAGTTGATGCCTTCTCCACCTAAACTAGCTAAACCCTTCTTGCAGAATGTATTTGCACTCTCTCCTTGTGTTAGGAGCTCCCCAACTCTTCCCAATAGATAATCTTCCCCCCCTTTTATTGTTCTCAGACCAGGAGTGAGGGGAACAACTAATGATTTGTGGCAATTGTTTTAAATTCTGGCCTTGCCTTCACTATAAATGTCTCAGATCTTTGCTATTCAGATGCTACTGTGTTCCTCAAAGTATGGGTGTGGCTGTCAGGACTGAAGCTGCAGACATAGCTATAGCATCCAGCACTCACCCCAATTATCGTAGCATAGCTATCTTCTATTGAGCAGCTACTATGTTCTCAGTCATGTACATGACAGGCATTTTATATGGCACTTTTCATGAAGCCTCTCAAAATTATCTGTGGAAAATGCTGTATCTATAGCAGCTTCCCCCCTGAATTATACCACTAATAGAAAAAGGCCCAGGAATCAAGTTTGGGTCTTTTCTGTCAAATGCAGCTGCCCTCCTTCTACTATACCTTGATCCATCTCTTCTTGAATGTACAGGCACTTGTGTATACTTGGTGTGCATGCGCATGGGGATTTATCTGGGTGGTTCCTATGAGTATAAAGGAGAACCAGCATGAAATAGAAAAACTGAACCCTCTTACCCTGGGGTAAACCCAAGAAAAAAAGAATCAAATGCTAGAGCAGTGTTTCTCAACCTTTTTCTAACCATACCCCACTTCCAACCTGTTTTCTTCCTGTGGGCAGCTTCATTCCTACCAGTTGCCTCCCCAAGCTCATGCTGTGGACCCTCATTTCTGTCATTTTGATTTGTGGCCCCCTTGGAATAACCTGAGGACCCACTGGGGGGCCATATGGCCCCTGGTTGAGAAACACTGGACTAGAGGAGGATTTTAACTCTCTGCAATGCTAAATGTTACCTCTACAAAGATACTGAGCTCTCTTTCTCTCTCTCTTTCTCTCTCTTTCTCTATCACTCTCTCTTTTTTAAAAACTGTTTCCACAGGACAGAGTTTAGGGTATGGATTCGTTAACTATATTGATCCAAAGGATGCAGAGAAAGCCATCAACACTTTAAATGGACTCAGACTCCAGACCAAAACCATAAAGGTAAGAGGTGATACACTGACTCCTGATTCAGGAGGCTTTGGTTAAATTTTATCCCTTTTATCTAATCGCTGTAGGCAGTGAGGGAGCTGAAAGTGATATTCTTTATCTAGTCAAAGGACATTGCTGTCCACTTTAGTATGTAGGGGACACAGACCATTAGAAAAGAGTGAGGTGGGGCCTCAATAGGAGGAAAGGACCCAAGCAGTAGTGTCTCCCATGCATAGG
The DNA here is from genome assembly GCF_029834395.1 of Sorex fumeus. Classification (NCBI taxonomy): domain Eukaryota; kingdom Metazoa; phylum Chordata; class Mammalia; order Eulipotyphla; family Soricidae; genus Sorex; species Sorex fumeus. Next base: position 16,791,207 of record NW_026606102.1, on the reverse strand, counting down.
GCAGAAGAGGCATCAGGGGTGACTCTTCCACCGAGAAGGACTCTGAGCCTGAGTCTATAGAGATAGCCAGCGCCAAGCCCCAGGAAGAAGCAGGCAGAGGACACAAAACACACACACACACACACACACACACACAAAGTTGTGTGTAAACTGCTCCTGGAGAACAGCATAGAAACAAGTACGACCCGAGTTAGGATGGGGAAATGATGACAAGATAAGGCAGAGAGGTGTGCCAAAGTGAGCAACTTGGTGTTAGTCATAGATGAAGAGACCCCTCCAAGCTAAGATTTGGAAAGGTAAAAGTAAGTTCTAAATAAATACCTGTGTCTAGTAGAGAGGGGTACTATTAAATTAAGAGATGCATAGGAAAGGGGACAAGAAAGAAAGCAACATTTCAGCAGCCTGAAAATAATCAGACTGATAGGTAATATTTCATGTGGGTGTTTTTAAGTTTAAAAGAGAAAACAGTCACCCACAGCCTGCCCACTCTCCTCCTCCCCTAGGTGGAGGTGGTGTGGCTCAGAAGGCACCCTCCTGACACCAACTTCTGAAAGAGGTGGTGCTGGCTTTGACGCTCCCATTGGGCAGCAAGGATGGTCTCCTGGATGGAGCTTGTCTCCTCCTCGACCTGCCTTCCTCTTCTTCCCTCACCTCCAGCCAGCGTCCTGTTTGGGGGCAGTTGCCAGCCAATTAATGAGTCCCATCCTTCATAGCCTATTAAACCAGGGAGGTGTCTCCTGGGTGCTCTTATCCTCTTGACAGCATGTCTGATGTAAAGTAGGACAAAAGAGAAGCCTCTCCAGAATGGAAATCTATAGATGGCACCAGATCTCAGTGCCTACAAGCACAAATCCAGGACATTTTAGTCCAGCTGAGTTACTTTTCCAGCATCCAGACTGACAGAGGCGACCACTGGCATAAGATAATCTTAGCTAGGAGATACTTTGAGCCAAAACAAAACAAAGCAAAGGCCTTCTCGTTTTGGTACATAGTACATAATTTTCTTTTCTTTTTATCTTTCTTTTCTTTTTTTCTTTTTCTTTCATTTTTAAAGGCAGCTTTGCTTTCACATTTGAATTTAGCTTACTTCTTGAAGATGATTGCTTTCCTTGATCTCATGCAGTCTGTGGTCTACAAAGATGCCAAAACGGGTCGGATTTAGGTTGCCTTGGTCTCAGCAGAATTAACTCCTCTGAGCTCACTAAGGGAGAAATAATAATCAAGAGTTGTTTAATCCTGAGGTAGTCCTTCAGGAGGTGAGAGGATTAATTTCATTCAAAGGAAAAAACACACCTATTTTCCTGCTCTAAATAAAGATGGAATGCTCATGTCACCAGATTCTTAGATGAGGTTGAGAGCTGTTTGTGGGTTTGATTGATTTTTCTATGCTATCCAGTTCAGCATTAGACTGTCAGATACTTTTCCCTTGATAGACATCCTGACCTTGAACTGAGGAAGGTGCTTTTCTTTCTTCTACAGGAAATTCAGACTTCCCCCCAAGAGTTTAGGATCGAATCACTGCCATCATTCTGCTTTTTTGTTAGTTTGAGTATCCTGAGGAAACCATTGGGGGCTCCCAAAAGACTGAGAGGAGCTGGCTTTTCTGATCTCAGAATGCACCCCCTGGCCCCTCAGAAGCCCTGCTTTGTCTAAGTGGATCTTAGAGACAAGGAACATTGATTAGTTAATTTCTGTGAAGAGCCAATCTGCCGCCTTTCCTTTTCTATATCTTTTTCTCCACCCCCTCACCCACCCTGCGCTCACCCTACATCAAAATGCTGCCAACACATTTGCAACCAGCAGTAACGTGAGCTTCGGAGGCACTCTAGGATTGAAAATGCATGATGCCACAGCTGAATCAATAATTTCCATTCTCCTCTACGAATGAAAATTTAATGTGCAAACCTGGGGATTTCAGCCCTTTCATTAAAGCAGTTTATTTGCTATACAAAAAATTAAGTTTGAGTGATAGGTTCCTTTATTAACTTTTCTTCCCTTTCCTAAAGGGACACAGTGTTTAAGGTAAAAATCATATTAAAGGAGAGAAAGAAAAGAACAACCCCTTTTCATGTGATGTTAATAGTCTCATCATTTATTAATTTTTAAAAAATTGTTTTTCTGCCTTTCAGGCAACTATTTACTTCGGCTTCAGTTTGCTTTGATAAGTGAAAGGAGTTTTATCTCTTTGCTCTAACTCCCATGAAGGAATGATAACTTGTCTGTATGTGGGGGGGAGGGGGGACACCTTCTTTAGAAGCATGCATTACAGAGATCTTCTTCGAATCATTTGGCCTTATTTGTATATTTTGGTTAAGTTTGTCCCTCCTTCTCATGTTTTTAATGTTTTCAGATGTTTCTTTTTTCTTTTTTTTTGTATTGTATAGGGGTGGGGCACCCAGGGAGTCCAAGAGCCACGCCCAGGTATTCTCAATTCTGGGCCAACCTACTTGTAGTTCAGTGGATCTAGTACTGCTTAGGCCTATTGCCAGGGCCACCAATGCATTGGGGGCTTCCAGGGATACTCCCTGTGATGCTTGGTGGTGCAGGGTTCCCCAGGACTGCACTTGGAAATGATCGGTGGTCTCTGTGGTGCCCAAGAGCCATTTAGGGTCAGCTGCGTGCAAAGCATGTGCCTTAATCCCTGTACTAATCTCTCCAGCCCCCACCTTTTAGTGTTCTGTTTTTTCGGGAGTTAAGAGGTTTGGGGGAGGGGGGGTTGCTTGTTTGTTTGTCTGTCTGTTTGACCACACCTGATCAGTTGCTCCTGATGTTGCCCTGGGAGATTGAGCTCAAGCATGCAAAGCATGTGTTCCAGCCTTCTAGGCTATCTTCTTGGCCCTTTCTAAAGCATTTCTGCATTTTCTCATGCAAAACACATGACTTTGGGTGTAACACACAATATAGATTTTGCAGGCAAAGAGTTAATTACTAAGCTTTAAAACGTAATGATTAATAACTAGATCCAGGGCAAGTTAAAGCCCCAGGGAATAGTGGAGACTATAGTGAACCGGAGGGCAGTGAAAAGGGCAGCTCTTCCTCAGCTGCTGCTGATTGTTTAAGCCTAAATTATCGCCAGATCTTCCATTTGTTCAATAGCAATCTAAACTGAGATTTTTTTTTAATGCCAAATCTTCCAGATTTTAAAGTTTGGAAGCCAACTGAGAAATGTTAAAGCATTGTGTAGGCAAACCAAACAAAACTTAATGGTTGACCTGTGGTAAAGTAGCCTGCAGCCTCTAAACTCAAATTTTAAACTACATTTTTGGTGATTGAGTGTGAATAACTCATTGCGGAGCTGTTAGGTGAAGGTGATTATGGTGGTGGTTCCCTGACAGCCAGCATTCGTGTCTCCTATATTAAAGGGAATGCAGTATGGCTGTGTGTGAATATGGAGGGTACGTGTTGGACATGGCCATATCTCTGTTCTTAAGGAGACTACAGTCTAATTGTAGACTCAGTGTCACAGTTGACAAAGAGCCTGATTTTGCAAGCGATTTTGAATCCCTAGGAACAGAGTGAATGACTGCAGATAAGTTGCCTATCTGGAATCAAATAAGAATCTTCTTGGAAGCGTGTATTACAGTTTCCCTAGTTCAGCTTACAGACATGTGACTACGTAGAAATTAGTGTCTGTATAATCAGTTGTTTAGTGCAAGACAGTGGTCACTTAGAGAAGGAAGTGACTTGTTGAAAGCCACACAAGTAACTATAAATTGAATGAGTTAGCAGCCAAAGCCTGCAAAAGAGGATCCTCTGATGAGTCGCTTAGTATGTGAGCTTAAAAGGAAAATATAACAATTAATGATGGAAATATTATCTTACATTGAGTACTGTTAATCACACTCTTTTACTGCTTTTTCATACATGATATTTCTTAATTTCTTAAAACATCCCTAAGGGTCACTGTTTTATACATATTTGCTCCAATTCTTAAAATAGCCCTGTAAGGAGGTACCATTGTCTCCTTTATACCAATGAGGAAACTGAGACCAAAGGAGATTGAAGAGACCTACCCAGCATCACACTGTAACTAAATGAGATTCGGAGGTTAAAAAAAAAAAAAAGGTTTTTTATACGACCTCTGGCAGGAGGTCGTAAATGTTAAAATGTCCTGCTGCCTCTTTGTTCAGCAGCATGTGCATTCTACAATAATGTGGGGTGTCTATTTGGCTCTGTACGTGCGTGCATGCACACACATGCACACACACAGACACACACACGCGCGCGCGCGCAGAGAAAGATTATACCCCCTAGTATTGGAAGAAAATATAAAAAGAAACAAATAAATTGAATGGTTGTTCCAGCCTTCAGTAAACAGACTTGTGGCTCAAGGCTACTGCATTAACCTCCAAAAATGAAACTTAAGGTTATTGTTCCAGGTTCTGTTCTAGGCCCTGTGGATTGGGAACTCAGTGGCAGACAGCAATGCACTGAAAGCCTCCCATACCTGCGTCCGAGGAGCATGGGATATAGGCCATGCACTTAACTCAGTTTGCCTGTCAAGTAGCCTGTTCCCCACCTGGGAAACTGGGTCTTTTTTCAGTATTTGATTCCTGAATCCCAATGATTTGCCTTATGTAAAGCTCTGGTAGCTTGTTTAGCTACCACCACCACCACCACCATGGCACACAACACACACACACACACACACACACACACACACACCACATATACACCTGCTGTCTCCAACACAGATCACTTTCAACTTAGGGAAGCATTGGGCGACAATGACCATGAATTCTGGAAAGTGGTTCTTGTTACTCCTTGACCCCACGCTGGACACCAGTCTCAGTTCCCAACCTCTAAGTGGGTTATAAAAGAGCAACTTCGAATGTATGTTGAATTCTCAGCCTCTTACAAGACACTCTCAGATGAAGCCCATAGCGGCAGTCTAGCTCCTTTTCCTGTTAATGGGGAATGAAGAATGTTAGATGGCTCTGCAAGTGGGCTCAAAAGAGGAGCATGTTTACCAAGCGTTGGGATTGATATTCATGTTACCTTGAGAACCTTTTGTAAAAAGTGACCCAATATGGAATTGGATGTGGGGGCAAGATGGGACTCCCTAGCCTTCCCAGAACAATGGGACACACAGTGGGACACACAGTGGATTTTAACCTAAGTGAGAGGGCGCAGGTTTCAAACAGCATTCCCCACGGGGCATCAGAAGCTCCAGTCCACTGGGCTGACAGACCTACAGTGGGGGAACTGTGCTGAGAGGGGCCTGAGGCTGTGCAGCGCTTGTCAGTAGATAGATCTGGTCAAAATAAAGTTTAAAGTGGCTGTGGTGTGTCACTTGGAGTGTTTGATACATGAAACCACTAGTTAGTAGGCTGCCATGGTAGGTTTCTGTCAGCTGTAGATGATGGCTTTTATTACTTCTCTTAGTAGATTTTTTCCCATTCATTTGAAAAACACTGTCACTGTCACTGTTCTCCTGTTATTCATCGATTTGCTCAAGTGGGCCCAGTAACATTGTGAGACTTGTTACTGTTTTTGGCATGTTGAATATGTCATGGGGAGCTTGTCAGGCAGGCTCTCCGAGAGGGGCGAAGGAATTGAACTTGGGTTGATCAGATTGGCCACATGCAAGGCAAACGCCCTACCACGGTGCTATCACTTCAGCTTTTTGGAAGCCAGCCACACATGCTAGTGGAAAAGGCAGCTCAGGTAGAGAAAGGAGCACCAAATAAAGGGTGTTGGGAGGATCCTCCCAGGATGGGAGATGCATGCTGAAAGTAGACTATAGACCGAACATGATTACCACTCAATGCCTCTTTTGCAAACCACAACACCCAAAAGGAGAGAGAGAACAAAAGGGAATGCCCTGCCACAGAGGCAGGGTGGGATGGGGGGGATGATGGGGTGGGAGGGATACTGGTATCAGTGGTGGTGGAAAATGGGCACTGGTGGAGGGATGGGTACTCGATCATTGTATAACTGAAACCCGAGCACAAAAATTAGTAAGTTTACAACTGTACCTCATGGTATTTCACTAATAAAAATTTAAAAAAAAGACTACTTCCTAAAAAAAATAATACCAGTGCACAGATTACTAGTATGATACAAACAAATTTTATGTACACCAGGAAATCAAAATATGCATCTGACTTTATAGGGATATTTGCTTTATTACAGTGGTCTAAAGCTGACCCCACACTATTTCTGAGGTTTGCCTATATTTTAGTTTATTATTCCTAGAGGTACTCGGATATTATGTAACTCAAGAGATTTATATTTTATTTGCAGCTAAACTTTCATTATGTTTACATTGATGGCAATAAATAACTGTTATGGAAGGATTTGTTCCTTCCATATTCAGCAACCCCCCAAAAAAGTGCCTTTTCATTAATAATTTAGGAAATGCATAATTTAATGAAAACAGTGTAGCCTTTCCCACGTCGGTGAGTTAATGTTTGTGTATGTTTTTTCTTCCTTTTCCCAGATCCATACATATTTACAAATGAGTCTGTGTCTTGTCTTTTTCTGGTAATTGTATTAAGCTATTTTTCAAATTATAAAATGTGATTTTCAAGAAAGCCTTGCCAGAGCACAGTTCTTGTACAAACCAGAGGTGTGAGTGATTTTAGGATAATGTCTGGGATGAAGGGACCCCAAGGACCACTCTGCCACTCTGAGTGAACCCAAGAGGCTGCGTGCACTCGGCCAGGAGAGGTGTGTGAGAGGAAGTGGCATCATGAGGCAGCAACCTGGTTGGTGCTGGTGCCAAAAGTAGCAGAAAAGAGCAGGGGACAGTATTTGAGTGGAGGCTTCTCAGAAGGAGAAACCTCTGCTTTCCCAGGAAGGAATGCAGGCCCCTTCATTCCAGCCTCTGTGATGCTGTTGAGCCCGGTTCTATTTCCACTTTACTTTGCTAATAGCACTCTCAGTGCCTCTGGGGATCTCTCCACTCTCATGTTTGGCAGAGTCCAGTTTTGTCCTCCTGATTCTTTTTCTTGCCAGGGGTCATCAGGGAGCTGAGCCTCCCTCCCACCTTCTGCAGTCCACCTGCCTTGCTAAAGGCCTCCATTCCGCTGAGACATCTCTATTTTGCACTCGGCATAAGCAATTATTTCTCCTATCACTGCTCTTAATGCTTCCTGGAGAGTAAGCGGATCATTTTTTGCTGACGGATATCACCCCACCCAGAGAGGATAGATTGCCTCCCTCGGTCTTGCTAATCATAAAGTGGCATTTTCCCCTTCTCCCCCATTCTGCCTTTAAACCAAAGCCATTCTGGAGTGCTTCACTGCCAAGGGCAACTGGGGCCATTGGATCACTGGATCCACATGGAACCAAGAGAGGACACGTGGCAGCATCAGTGGAAACTGGACACCTTGTTCTCCACTTGTACTCTGTGTACCCCTGGGGGATTCTGCTTTCCAGTGCGCTCTTAGCTTCCTTTGCCTGGCAATGTCAGATGCTCAGGAGAGGAGTTCAAAAGAAGGATGTACAGGTCTTTTGCCCTCTGAGTGCAGTGAGGGTGATAGATACAACATCTTCAAGGTCATCACAGAGACCTGGGTCTGAATCACGAAAGGAAAATGGATGGTTGCAGACTGGGAGGACACCTTGGTTGCCTGAGTGTGGGGTCTATGTCTACAACTATAAGAGCAGTCAACAATGCAATATGAACTAGTTTTTAAAAAATTAATTTAGCCCCTTTTGTGGTCTGAGAATTGTAGACTCCAAATCACAAGAAATAGTGGTCCCTTGTCTGCCCTGATAAAGATCCCAGGGCTCTCGTGTCCCATCCTCATTGCACATTTTGAAAAAGGCCTGATTCTCTAAGGCGGTGGTAGAGGAAAATTCTAGAGTCATCAAAGAAGGTACTACACTCAGTCACCCCACAAAGCTTACTTTTTCTTATCTCTCTCTCTCTGTCTCTCTCTCTCTCTCGCGCGCGCGCGCGCGCGCGTGCTCTCTCTCTGTCTTTCTCACTCCCTCTCCCTTGTTTCTTTTTTTTTTTTGAGTGACCATAGCACAGCGGGTAAGGCATTTGCCTTGCATGCGGTCGACCCAGCTGACCTGGGTTCGATTCCTCTGCCCCTCTCGGAGAGCCCGGCAAGATGCCAAGAATATCCCGCCCACACAGCAAAGCTTGGCAAGCTACCCGTGATGTATTCGATATGCCAAACACAGTAACAAATCTCACAATGGAGACGTTACTGGGCCCGCTCGAGCAAATCGATGAACAATGGGAGGACAGTGCTACAGTGCTGCAGAGTGACCACATGTGCCAGTATTCAAGGGTTACTTCTGGCTCTGTGCTCAAGGGTTACTCTTGGCTCTGTGCTCAGGAGTGACCCCTAGTCATGCACGGGGAACCTATGTGGTTCAAACTCAGGTTGGTCACATGCAAGGGAAGCTCCTTACCTCTTGTACTACCTCTCTGGCCCTTAGTGTTTCTTTTAAGGCAGCGGGTTTGAGCCAAACCCTGTAATGCTCAGGGATTACTCCCTGGCTTTGTGCTCAGGGATCAACTCTGGTAGGGCGCTATGCAGAGCCAGAGATCAAACTGGGGTTATCTATATGCAATGCAAGGGCCTTAACCCCTGGACTATCTTGCTTTTTTTACACTTCTCTAGGAAAGGCAACTCTGCATTGACTCTAAATATGAATCTTACATTTAAGTCTTAGGCAATTTTCAGAGTGAAATAATTGCTATGGGTGTCTGTGAGTCCTGCTCCTCAGAGACATTTAAACAGTTACCAGAAATGAGGTAGACTAGAATTTGTCTGTGTGATCCTAACAGTCCTTTCTAGCTCCAAGATCTTGTGACCTTGTATTGTTTCTGGGCTCTGGGCTATACTATTTGTTGTCAGAGCTCTTAGACACATATGATGAATTTATATTCAAATTTAAGTTAACTAAAATTTAATAAAATGAAGATTTGGTTCCCCGGTCACACTGGGAACACTTGAAGTGCACAGTAGGTCACATGCCGCTTAATGGCTACCATTTCAAACAGCATAGATCAGGAATATTCCCACGATCCCAGAAAGTTATATTGGACAAAGGTGGCTGAGAATGCCAGGGATTTTAGGGAATAAAGAATCATTTCTCCATAGTTATGCAGCCCCTGGTCTGATCAGCAGTCTCCTTACGATCAACAAAGTCACATCCCATTTTCCCTTCCCACTGTTGTCAATCAATCAAGAGTTCTCAGTAAAGATGGAGAGTCAAGGTGCTATCTCTGTGGGAGAATAACCTTTGACAGAGAATAACCTTGAGCAAGGTACTTGCATTCTGGAGACTTATTTTCTTACCTATAGAATGGTTGCTTCCAGCTCTCACAGTCCAGCTAATAAAATATGATAGCCTGATCTTTCCAGTTTGGTAGCTCTCCAGGGGAAGCAGCGGCTATGCCAATCACACAGCTTTTCTTTCACTGCCCAGGTTCACTGTCCTCCCATTGTTCATTGATTTGCTCGAGCGGGCCCAGTAAGTCTCCATTTTGAGACTTGTTGTTACTTTGTTTGGCATATTGAATACATCACAGGTAGCTTGCCAGGTTTTGCTGTGCAGGCAAGATACTCTCAGTAGCTTGCCAGGCTCTCCAAGAGGGGCGTAGGAATTGAACCCCGATCAGTCGGGTCTGCCGCATGCAAGGCAAATGCCCTACCACTGTGCTATTGCTCCAGCCCACCTACCCAGGTTAGTGTGTCATAATGGAAAGATGCCAGCACTTCAAGTTACATCTGTCTTTGTCTCTTAGTTCATCTGTGTGACTTTGGACAAGTACTTGACCTCACTGAGCTAGAGTTCCTCACCTCGAGGAACTAATAATATCTCACGGTCACGGTCACGGTCCTCCCGTTGTTCATCGATTTGCTCGAGCGGGCCCAGTAATGTCTCCATCATGAGACTTGTTGTTACTGTGTATGGCATATTGAGTACGTCACGGGTAGCTTGCCAGGCTCTGCTGTGCCGGCGAGATACTCTCGGTAGCTTGCCGGGCTCTCCGAGAGGGCCGGAGGAATCGAACTCAGGTTGGCCATGTTGGCCGCTTGTAAGACAAACGCGCTGCCGCTGTGCTATAGTTCCAGCCGCACAGGTATTGAAGACACACTGAGAAACCCTCCTTCAAAGTCTGCTGCTGCTGCTGCTGACTAGGGTTACCTCCTAGGTGAAAATTGTAGGCAGTAAGGGGAAGACTTTTCTCTAGCTTCATGCCTCTGAGACACATAGGAAGGTAAAGACTGAGTCTTACTAATCCGTAGGTAGCAGATGTAAAAGGCTTTGTATAGCAGAAAGTATTACACAGATCCCAAGGGGCCACAGCAACTTTAATCTCAGAGTCGTTCCTGAAGCTGGAGTTAAGAACTGCAATTCAGTGGGGAGACTGAGTGTCTGTAGTCCGGAGTTTAAAACCAGTCCTTATGGGACCACTGGACAGACAGCAAGAACCTCTTAAGCTCCTTTGCACATTTTATGACATTTTAAAGAATTTGTGAGGAATTTGAATCTTTTACTACACTATTTTTTTTCAAAATTATGTTTTATTAAAGCACTGTGAAATACAAAGTTATTCTCATTGGGTTTTTCACATACAGTATTCTATCACCAATCCCACCACCACCGTCCTCAGATTTTCGTACCCGCCCACCCACCCAAGGCCCAGCCTGCCATCTTGATAAGCACCTTTTAAGTTTGGTTAACATAGTTTGAGTCTCACAATTTCAATTTTGACTCTGTGATTTGGATATTTGGTTCCTTAACATTCCTTAAAATCATCAGTTTGCCTGTGACTCCTACCCCCATTACTTCTCATCTCTCTTCTCCCCTTTCCCTTCACTCTGTTTCTTTCCTTCTCCTCCCTTACTTTGGGACCACAGATGATCCAGGCATCCTCCGTTCAAACTATTGCATTTCCTCTTCCAGTTACTCTAAGTATCACTATATATAAATGATATTACCTTGTCTTTGTCCTTTACCGGCTTACTTCCAATTCCATCTGTGTTGTAGCAAATTGCAGGATTTCATCATTCCTTGCAGCTGTGTAGTATTCCATTGTACTACACTATTTTTTAAATACCTACCCAGCCTACTGTGTGCCGCATACTCTTACCATAGTCTTGGAAAGTTTTCAACTTATGGTACACTCTAGCTCCTTCTCCATATCACAGTCAACTACTGAAAGGAACTACTGAAAAGTCATCACACACAGTCTGCTCCACATGAAGTTTCAACCATATAACATTTACTTGTCCTGATCTACCTTAGGCCAGATGACACAGGAGGTCTAGAGAGACACCCCTCTCCACCACCCCAGAATGCTAAGACTATTGGAGCAAATGAGGCTTAGCAGAGATGGCTGGGGTAGGAGGCAGAATGTGATAGCTGCTACTATGAAAATATGTAGAGTTCAAGGTGAAAGCTATCATTTATGTCTAGGCCTCAAAGAGGAGGCAGCACTCAAGCCAGGCCTGGAAGGATGGGCAGGATTTCATGGGGCTGTGATAATAAACAAATACAAAAAAAGAAACTTCGGTGCATATTTGTAAAGCTAACTTTTTGGGGGGAGGGGGAACTGAGGTATTGGGTACCTGGGAGGGTTAGTAGGAGATGAGAGTTGGACTTGATTCCAAGGTCCTTGAATGCTGAGGTCAGAGATTTGAACTTCAGTGCAGAGAATCCTGAAGGATTTTGAGGAGAGAGCAGTGGCACCATAAGAATGCATTAACAATGTTACCATCAGGTTTTTCCTGATAAAACCACATCGTGTTGCAGATGATAGATGGATGAAGTATCAGGAGTGGGACCTTGAAGGTGAACACCTGTCCTGTTTGTATGCAGAGCTGCAGCCACAGACATGGCAGCAAACCAGTTCTTGCAAGTGAAGCTGCTGATTGCAGGAGCCAGCTGGCTTCTCTCCTGACCCTGGGAGGCTTTGCTCCTCGAAGCCTTGGCAGCTCTGGAGTCAGTTCCCTGCTACCACGCCCTTGGTCTCTGCAATCACTATCCCCAGAGATCTGAGTTCTCTTAGGAGTTTGTACTCCCTTGAAGAGGAGGGTGTTAGGACGGATTTGGGGAAGTCTGAGCCTGATCTTCTGAAAGGATTGTCTATATGTGTGTCCTTCTGCCTACCTAATAGTCCTAGTTATCAAGAACTCTTGTAGTCATTCAACCCAATATCTAGCATTAAACCTGCTTACGAAGGAATTATATCAACCACTGTTTATTGAGCACTTACTATAAGCAAGCATTGTGCCTAGGAATCAAAAATTAATTTTTCAGCCCTCAAATTTCTATGAAATGGCATCTATATTACTCAAGTAATGCAGAGTTCCCCTAATGATTAGGGACCATCAAGTCCACACCCAGGAGTGGTCAGGCACATGGTTTCAGGGATTGAATTTAGAGACACACACACACACACACACAACTCAAACGTATGGTTTTCCACTTTGAGCTGCCACCCCATCCCAGTAGTCAAAATTTAAATCATATATCTCCAACCCCAAATTCCTTTCTTTTAAGGAATGTCCAATTTTAGAGCACGTATCCAATTTTAGTTAAAGTAAGATGACTGAGAACTTCTTGTCTCAAAACAGTTGGATGTTACACTGACTATCACCTATTAGTAAGATGAAGGCCAATGAGGGTCTTCCTTGTATGGAGTTAAGAATAGAAGTAGAAGAATGTGACCTGTGCGGGAGAAGGTACCGAGGGTGAGGCACTTAACCTGCATGTGAAAGATCCTGTTTCAATCCCCAGTATTGCATATAGTCCCATGAGCACTGTCAGGAGTGATCCCTGAGCACAGAGTTAGGAATAAACCCTAAGGACTACTGGGTATGGTCCAGTGCCTTCCCCCATAAAAAGATAAAACCAGAAGGATAGAAACTATGGATTTGAATCTGTATAAGAAATAACTTTCGCATCTCCAGGGATGCCAATGATGGGCAACAGTCTCAAGGTTGTGAGTTTATTGTCCTTGGAAATATGCCCTGGATTCTAAGGTTTCCCCAATATGAGGGCAAAGCCTGCTCCTCTGGAACTCAAAGCCAGGAACAAAAGATTTGCTTCCACTGCTTTTGGCTCTCAGAAGGGAGCCAGCGAAGTCAGGGGTTTAGAGGCCTATTTCTTTTATTGAATGGGTCCTATTCAGAATGGTCATTCCACTTTGCCTAGAGAAAAAAATAGGGTGACCGTGTGGAGAAAAGTTCTACCCTACTCCCTGCTCCATCTCGCCCTAAAACCCCCCTTTTATCTCTATCCTCTCTTTTCAATTTTTTATCCTGTCTATGTCCTTTATAGTATTTCTCTGCCTTCTTAAAATTTTAGAATTTTCCTGAGAAGTGGGCTGTATTATTTGTCTGCATCTTCTGAGAGTAGGGGGGGAAAGATGATGATCCTGGACTCTTGTACTAGACTTTCTTCTACAAGGAAATTCAGGGAATAGGAGGTGAGATCCCTCTGCTTAGAGCAGCCCTCTGGATTATGCTACCCATTTGTTCACTTACTTTCCTCACCAGGCTATGGGTCCTTGAAAGAGAGGCACTCTCAGCACTTGAACAGACACACAGCAAGTTTTCAGAAAGGAGGAATGAATGAAGTCTCATCTTCTTTAGGGAGAAGTAGGATGCCTTATCCTTTCCTCTCATTTCCCTTCTTCTCACCCAGCCATGAACCTGTATAATGCCTTCCGCATCCTCTCCATTTTCTACATCACAGGGCTGGAGTGAGAGCACAGCGGTAAGGTGTTTGCCTTGCACAGAGTCAGCCCTGCCGAGCTGGGTTCGATTCCTCCGCCCCTCTTGGAGAGCCCAGCAAGCTACCGAGAATATCTCACCCGCATGGGAGAGCCTGGCAAGCTACACGTGACATATTCAATTTGCCAAACACAGTAACAACAAGTCTCAAAAAAATGGAGATGTTACTGGGTCCCCTCGAGCAAATCGATGAACAACGGGAGGACAGTGACAGGGTGTCACACAAGGGGCAAAGTCTAACTAGATGATTCAAAAAGTCAAAGCTTTTCACCATTTCAATCAGGCCAAACCCTGACTGTGAACAGATGCAGGCATCTGTGAGTACAATGGGGAAATGGGCAACCCCCACCCATCCTTGGTCCTGCTGCCTCATTTGTGATGAATGACCATAACTGGATCTCTGCCTTTGTCAGATCAGAGAGGCTGGGAGGAACAGTGGAGCACTTGACCTTGCTTGGTAAGGTTCTGAGTTTAGTCCCTGGCACTACAAAAGACAAAGGAATTGCTGAGAGCAACATTGTGAAGTCACCTTGGAAAAATGGAAAGCACTTTATAGATGTAAGAATGTGAGAAGAAAGTCATGGTTGTGATATGGGTAAGGAGTGGCCCAGAATCCACTGGACTGAGAATAGTGCCTTTTTCAGGACAGGTTACCTACCTCTCTCAAGATAGGTTACCTACCTATTGGTTCTGGTAGTGTCTAGATTTTTGTTTGGTAGAATTAGAAAAGTCCAATATGATCTAGATTTCTAGGCTGGCCCACAGAAGCTTTCAGACTTATCATATAGTATTCATTTGAATATCTGCTGGATCTAAATGCTATGATCTCAACTCCACAATGACTCATCAAGGGATAATTTTCACCTCCTTTCTGTCAGCAAAGAAACTGAAACTTGGGGCCTCGAGATAGTAGTACAGTTAAGGCACATCCAAAATCAATCCCACAGCATATGGTTACCTGAGCATTCCCGGGTATGGCTGTGGAGGGTCACCACTCAGATGACCCAGGTAATCCTCAATACTGCAGGGCCTATTTGATCTAGAATTGCCAGTGGGACTCTGTGGCCTCCTCAACACAGCTTGGGAGCCCCACTCCTTCACCTCAAAAGAAACTAAGACTATCAAGGTTACATTACTTGCCCAGAGTTACGCAGTAGCTTGGTAAGAAAAGTCCTAGTCAGGGCTCTCTTGTGCCTGGTTGTAGTGCCATGTTTGCACAGGGCTCTTGGAGTCAGCCAGGATGGGGTTTAGAGGAACTGCGTGTCTTCCATCAAGATCATCTGTGAGGCAGCTGTTCATGATCACCTGCCTTTGAGTCACCTTGAGAAGTAAAGGAGTAGCCTCTACTCCAGGCATTTTCTGGGCTTTCGACTAAGATCACAGCTGACCTAGAAATCCCAATCTTGCCTTCAGAAATTCTGGGTGAAGCAAGCAGGATCCTTATTGTCAAAGGCACTAGGTTCTCTCAGTGCATACCAAGTTGAAGCTCTCAGCTAGATGCCACTGGCTCAGTGGGATTAGCAAACCAATAACTCCTGGCTCTGTGCAGAGACTGAAAATTGGTGATTTCTAAAGGAATATTTCAGCATATTAATGTCAGGCACCTGTAGTCAGTCACTCAGTTCACTTGATCACTTGACTTCCCGTTAATTGTTGATTTGCTCAAGCGGGTGCCAGTAACGTCTCCATTTGTCCCTGTCGCATGCTAGTGTAGCCCAATGGCGTCTGTTCGCTCTAGGAACACGAAGAGCCTCAAACCGATTGTTCAGGATCTTGATGAAGAAGTCTGACCATCTGGTAGGTGGACAGCCACGCGGTCTTTTGACATCCCGTGGAATCCAGTCGGTAACAGCTCTAGTCCAGCGGTCATCTTTAAATCTCATTACATGACCAGCCCATCTGATTTTTGACACCTTGGCAAACGAGACAGCATCCCTGATTCTTGATCTTCAACGGAGGTTGGAACTCCGGATTCTCTCTCTCGTTTGAGTGAAATGTGATATTCCAAGCATAGCTCTTTCAATTCCTCTTTGGGAGACCCAAATAGCGTTCTCATCCTGTTTGCGTAGGGCCCAGGTCTCTGAGGCATATGTTAATGCAGGAAGAACAGTGGAATCAAAGAGATGTGCCCGGAGCCGGAGGTTCTTCGTCCTCTTAGCTATTTCTTCGATGCTCTTGAAGGCATTCCAAGCCGCTGTCTTCCTCCTGTGCAGCTCGGGTGCCAGGTTATTTGTCATGTTGATTTCTCGACCTAGGTACACATAGCTGTTGCATTCAGAGATGGTCATTTCGTTGAGAGCAAATGGGGCATCAGAAATGAGGCTGTTTCTCATAAACATTGTCTTCGTAAGATTCACCTGTAGTCCGACCTTTCCACACTCACGGTCAAAGTCGGCCAGCATTTGTGCTGCTTGGCTAATGTTTGGTGTGTTTAAAACAATGTCATCAGCAAAGCAGAGGTGGTGTAGTTGCCGACCATCTATCTTCACTCCCATTCCTTCCCATTCCAGTCGCTGCATGATGTTCTCGAGGGTGGCACTGAAGAGTTTTAGTGAAATGGTATCACCCTGCTGAACCCCTCTCTTGACATCAATGATTACTTCTTTGTAGAATGGTGAGATCCTGGTAGTGAATCCGTAATACAGTTCACGGAGGATCTTGATGTATTGAGATTGTATGCCCTGATTGGCTAGGGCTCCAATGACCGCTTCTGTCTCAACAGAATCAAAGGCCTTCTTTAAATCAATGAATGTTAGACAGATTGGCATCTTGAACTCCCAAGAAACCTCAATGAGCTTGGTTAATCGTGTGGATATGGTCGATGGTGCTGAATCCTTTGCGGAACCCGGCTTGCTCACATGGTTGTCCTTCATGTAGTGTTCTGCCAATCCTATTTAGGATGACTCGAGTGAACAGCTTGTAGATGACAGACAATAGGCAGATCGGGCGATAGTTGCCAATGTCCTGGATATCTCCCTTCTTGAACAGTAGTACAGTCCTGCTGGTTTTCCGTTGGGACGGAACCTTGCATTCAGACAGGTAGCGTGTGAAGAGCCGAGCCAGTGTATTGATGAGTACTGACGGCAGGTTCTTCAGGTGTTCAGGTGTGACCTGGGCCGGGTGCTGTTCGTTTCTTTACTGATGAAATGGCGTGTCGGATTTCGGAAGGGAGAACATTGGGAACGACATATCCATCCTGTGGAATTTGGTACGTCGGCAAGTGGACATGGCTATCATGGCTACCAAGAGTATTCCGCCCGCACGGCAGAGCCTCGCAAGCTATCCGCTGTGTCACTCAGTTAGGATGCAATAAATATATTAAGAAAGTTGAAAAGTCTACACCAGGATGAGCATTTTGGTATTGAGTATGGATAGATTTCTTTTCTGTCATTTTCCCCACGACTTCTACAAGTATCCTGGACAAGGAACTAAGAAAATGGTAGATTTAAGCTTCTGGTTAGAATAGAAAAATTAATCAGGAAATTTTCTTGAGTGAGAGGCTTTGCAGAGAATGATCAAGGTGCTGTTCACCTTTGGGACTGATTGATATTCTCTGACCAAGGTCTGTTTCAGTGGTTATCAATGTCATCTTTGGGGAAGATTACTTTGGTTGTATCATTGACTTTCCTTTGAAGCTCCTTTTCCCCAGGTGGTCTGTCCTCTGCTCTGGCTGCCCAGAACAGATGGATTCAAGAACATTACTGTCCGTAGTGAATTTATTGGATGCCAAGCAGGCACTGAGTTTAGCCCTTGGATTTCATCATCTCTGCTAAGAACAGAGAAAGGCCATCATCAGGGCACCTTTCCCTGACCCTGCCACACACTGTCAAACCATCTGTCTTACCAGTAGTCTCACCTGAGCTCTGTATCCTTCCTGGCTCCATTAACCTTAAGCGAAAAGGACAATAGTCTCTCTCTTAGTTTTGTTCCAGTTGCACCTCTACATCACCCTGAAAGAGTGCACATCTTGTGGCATTGTGATAATGTTTGTTTCTCACATTTGACTGATAGTTTTTGAGTACCTGTTGGTTTTATCACTGTCCTCTTTGAACCTAGAATTTCTTTAGAGCAAGAATGTAAGCCTGATTTTTTTTGTTCTTTATCTCCAAAATACTGTGCCTGACTCATAGTAGAACCTCATGAAATTCTTGCTGAGAGAAGATCTTGAAGTGATGTCTAATCCTAGAACAAACTTATTTCATTCCTTCCCACCCCATACAATGAAGCAAGCAGCAGTTAGCCCCAAAGACTCATGAATGTCAGTCATTTATTAGGACCTGTATTTGTTTATCCTTTTAGTAGATATTGAACACTCTCCAGGCAGTAGGCTCTGTGCTGGAGCCACAGAGGTGAGTGAGATGCAGATACACAGTTCATTTTCCCGAAGAGCTCAGAATAGTGGATGTAGAGAAGGTGAATAAAGGTTCCATGCCGAGAGTACTAAGGTATGAAGAGGGACTTTAGAAGGAGGTAAGATCCGGGGAAGATGTCTAGCAAAGATAGCATTTGAACTGAGCCTCAAGGAGAATAGGATTTGGACCTGAGAAAGTAAGTGGGAGACTTTCACCATGAGCAAAGGCACAGAAGTGGAAAGGTATGTTTTCAGAAACCCAAAGCCCTAATTGTCATTGATGAGGCAAGAGTAAGCCTCATTACCTTGGGCATATCATTATGATATTTTTAATTTGCTTCTTCCTAGCACTCCCTCTTCATGTGCCAAATATACTTCTCCTAGAATCTAGCCTTAAGGACTTTGTTTCTTAAAAGACAGAGGTAGGAGAGTCTTGTTTGGAGTAACGTCCTGCATAGTGAGTTACATGGGGTTCTTGGTCATTCAGTCCCCAGCCCCAAAATCCAGGTACTCTGCCTGGAGACTTCCCAGGACTTTCTAGAGAAGATGGAATACTCAGGTGAGCTGCCTTTCTCTACTGGCTGGAGGATGCCACAAGGCAAATTAGTCACTCACGTCGTTCTATCTGTTGACTCAACATCTATTTTTACAAATGTTGCCCATAAAGGGACCTGGCATCCCTGTCACGAAAAGGAAGATGGGGCCTTGGGTGAGGGAAGCTGCACACCCTCCGTGTCTAGGCCTTCTGCTAGGCCCTTTCCCACACTCAAGGTTCACTTTACTACTGGAGGTTCAGTTCTTACCTCAAAGGTCCTATTTTTAACATAGTTTCTTTTGCATTCATACATTTGTACATTGCATACACACTCACCCCTCACCCCTTTTGACTTCCCAGAATTTGTGAAATGGTTATATAGATGAAATAAAACTGGTTGGAAAATACGGAGGCATATAGGTCCCTTCCTGTCCAATGTTGTCAGATGTGCTCTGAAATAACTGTTTTCATCATCTATTCTGAGCCATAACTGCCCCAGAAATAGCTTTAGCAGGAAAGTGCTTTTGTTAGACTAGCTGTAAATTATATTTCAAATGTCTGATGTTGTTTTCTTAAAAAATAAATAAATAAGTAAATGAAAGTCTAAAATTAATGATTGCTGGGGTTTGCTTTGCTTATGTGTACTGCTACAGATTTGGCTTCTTGCAGATGGAATTTCAGATCTGTTTACACTTCTGTGTTAGCTTTTTTGGGGGGGAAGCAGTTGAGCGAGCTGAGAGGACAAATTTACAAAGTCGAACTTATTATAACGATCAGTGAGGCTTGCTTCTCTCTCCCACTCTCTTCTCCCTTCTATCTCCTGTGCCCTCGTTTTTTTTATTATGCATTTATCTGCTCCATCTCCAAGTTAGAAGGCAACCGGTTCTTGCAGATGTTATGACAAGGTCAAACATTCAGTTTGTTTCACAGACAGATGTTCATTCAGCCCCATTTCACCAGCACTTTGTCATTCACTGAGCAGACCTTGTGGGAATAGATTGAACACAAAAGATGGGATATTTGTAAAAAAAAAAAAATTCTTTCAGAGAACCTGATCACTTTTCTGTTTTCAGGAAGGGGATGGGAAGGGAGAGGGTGGTAAGAAGAGAAGTATGCAGAGCAGAATTTCATGAGAGATTTTTTTTTGGTTTATTCAAAAATTATTATGTGTTGGATACAGTAAATCATCTTATACACCCACATCCTGGAGGTAAATCTTCAGAACTCTGTGCGTGGGTAGTTCTGCATTTAACAGCTGCCATACAGTAACTATTTTGTTCTGCACTTAGAGACCCTTATCTATGCATTTGTTTTAAGTTATTGTCAACTCTCCTTTTGTTCCTCTATTGCTAATTCTCGTGGTTCTCATTATAACTAAAACTCTGATTACTGAGTGATTAAACAGACTCCCTGAGTTAGGAGGATAGACGGGTGTGTCACCTTGGTGGTTGGCTCAGTCTCTCCTTGAGGATGATTGCCTGTAATGGATGCAGCTCCTCTTGCCTTTTCCTAGGTCTCATATGCCCGTCCAAGCTCTGCCTCAATCAGGGATGCTAACCTCTACGTTAGCGGCCTTCCCAAAACCATGACCCAGAAGGAACTGGAGCAGCTTTTCTCACAATATGGCCGTATCATCACCTCGAGAATCCTGGTTGATCAAGTCACAGGTTAAGTGTTTCTTTGTCCTTTTTTCCTTAGTGCTCAGTGTCACCAGCCAGTGCCCTGTGACCCTGAGGAACAGAGTGCTAATGGTTACTAAAGGGAAAGGTTGTGGATCATGTGTTAATAGATTTTTGTCTTCAGAGAAAGATTTCTTTGCAGTCAACCCACTAAGTGTAAAATGGGCCATCTTGGGAGGCAGGAGATCTGCATCATGGGAACTGTTCCAGCAGCAGCAAGACTACTTGGCAAGGTTGTAAAGAGGATTCAGGCATCAGGTTGAGAGTGGGACTGTGTGACCTTCAAAGTCAACTCCAACCCGACCAAATAACATTTCTTTTGCAAGTGAAAAGAACCTATGTGTATAGCTCCAGTGATAGTATTATAGAATTAAACGGTACATTAACTGCCTCATTCGTACATAAGGGGAAAAAGATCAAAAGTGGGGAATCTGACTTCCATCTGGTGAGTTTGTAGCAGAGCAGGGATAGTTGTCAAGTTCTCGCACTACAGCACTTTGTCCAAAATGAAGAAAGGCAATCATGACCTCATTAAGAAATATAAGGCAGCTCCAGTTGCATTTTTAATGAAAAATGCTTTGACCTAGTCCAAATTTATTCCAATTTAAAACACCCCTTAAGAGTAGGTTAACATGTGTTTATCATTTGACTCATGGCAAAAACCCTCACTGCCAGCTCTGCCCCAGACACTGTATAGAGAGATCCCAGGATTCAGGGAGGAAGGATGCACCATCCCCACCCTTACAAGATTCTAGTATGATGAGCTCCCAGCTGCCCAGCATCTTATGAGAAGACGAGGAAGGCACACTATGCCTGCTGGGGATTGCTGGGAAGGCTCCATTGAGGAGGTGATGTTTGAATAAGGTTAGGGGAGGATGCTTCTTACCTAGAAAGATGCTATCCACCTAGCTTCTTACCTAGAAAGTTGCTATTCACCTAGCTAATAGGGAGATAGGACTTATCCTAAGGATGGGAAGCAAGGAGGAATACAGCCTGCTCAAATGATATCTGGCAGTTTGGTGAGTCTGACCTGAGGCTCAATAGACCACCTGAAGTCCAATTGTCAGGGGCATTAGATGCTGTGTGAAGAATCTGGACGTCATCTGCAGTGGGACCTTGAAAGAGCATTTGTGGGTTTTGTATCTTTTTTTAATTTGCTGGAATCACATACAAGGTACAAAGTTGAAAAGGTATAGAAGATATTTTAAAGGGTATGATATGGTCAGTTTGCTTTTCAAATAGATTATTTAGTTGCTAGTTAGAGGACATGGAGGATCATCACTGAACTGTGGGTGATAAATTATAGAAACTCAAAGAGATAGAGGATGGAGTGGGGCTATGGTTAAGGGCGGGAAGAAACAGGTGTGGGAGATGGATACCTGGTTCCATGAGTGGGAATCATCTGCTATAAGCTGTGATGGCAGACAAACCAGGAAAATGTGTTTGGATGCATGAGAGAGATTCCCAGAGTCAGACGCAACCCCGGCCCCACTTATGGGTTGACTCCCCATAGAATGTCCGTGAGGCCCAGCCCATATCTTTCCAGAGACATATACCAGTTTAACCAAACTGGTTTATCCACTCCTCATGAAGCTTCTTTCTCTTACTCCAGGAGTGTCCAGAGGAGTGGGATTCATCCGCTTTGACAAGAGGATTGAGGCTGAAGAAGCCATCAAAGGGCTGAATGGCCAGAAGCCTAGCGGTGCTACGGAACCGATTACTGTGAAGTTTGCCAACAACCCCAGCCAGAAGTCCAGCCAGGCCCTGCTCTCCCAGCTCTACCAGTCCCCCAACCGGCGCTACCCTGGCCCACTTCACCACCAGGCTCAGAGGTTCAGGTAGGCATGCCCATAGGGTTCTGCTGCAAAGTATGGAGCTGGGTTAGGGCCAGGGAACTCCAGAGCCCTAAAGGATGGACCAAGGGTAAGAATCTCCACCTCCAGGAATCACTGTGAAAAATTCCCCCTGAGCCTCAGTTTCCACTCTAACAAAACCAACTGCTTGGACCAGATGTTCTCCCAAACCCCACTTCCAACTACCATGGTGACAGTGTGGTTAAACTCAGATTTTTTGTTTGAAACAAAATTTCTGCACCTAACCAAACAAAGGGGTTGTTTCAGCCAAAGTTAAAGCACAGATAAAATGACTGTATTCAGCAGCTTAAACTTAAGTCTGTCAGTGTCTGCTACCAAAATCAGAGGAAAGAGTACAAGAGGCTGATGCTTACCAGTGGGAATGGTTTGAGCTGTCTTCCTTTCTTCTGTAGCTAACTTTTTGGCTTGATTATTCTTTCTGTGGGTTCAGAGGCCTCCCCAGCAGAGTTTGGGGCAGCCAGGAACTACATCCATGGATTCTTGGGGCAGAGGGGTAGACTGGAGGGGCATGTGGTGCCTAGGATCAAACTCAGAATTCTGCACGTGCCAGGCATATGCCTGACTCCTTTGAGCTAGCACTGGCTACTCCCTTTTGTGTTAACTTGACTCCATCTGTTAAGTCATAAGACTTTGAGGACACAGGGAGGATAGTTTTGTGCAAACCTTGTTAGTGTTTCCTTTTGGTACCAAATCCCAGGAAATTCCTGGTGTAATGGAGACTTCCCATCTCCAAGGACACTTCTGAAATGCAGATTTCTCTCCACGAAGCTAGTCCAGCCTTGAATAGCCTCTGCTGTGAAAAAAAGAAAAGATAGTATCCTTGCCCTACCTATAATAATTCAAATAATTATCTTCTTCCACCCATGTCCCAATTTCCATTTAATGAAAGGGTTTTTCTCCTTTTCAAAAGAAGAAAGGAAGACCTTCTGTCTTGCTACAGTGAGGAGAAAAATCACCCTTTTTAGTGTCCTCCTGTGCCCCTAAATTTGAAATGGTTAATGATTTCAACAAGAGTCCAAGTCATCTAATTTTTATTTTGTGTAAGAGCACATGCAGTATTTATATAAAAAGCCTTTCCAGCAGGCTTCTAATGGCGGAAACTATGGTTACTACTGCCCCGTAGTGTGAATAGCTTGTCCCTAAGTAAAGTACTGAAAATAAGAGAGATTATAACATAATGGCTTTTTCCTGAGAATTTCTTTCAGGTTGTAAATAGTAAAGTAATTTTTTTAATCTTAGTCCCCAGGCCCTCATTTCTCCCAACCACCCAACCCAAATGTGTGTGGTAAGAAGATTTAGCTAATGTAGCTAGGTTATAGGGAAAGATTTATTCTAATATGTGGGGTATGTGTGTGTGTGAGTGTGTGTGTATGCTATTAATCTGTATCTACATACTTTATTCAGAAGTTTAATTTATAGTAAAATGCGATAAACTTTAAACGTCTCATCTTTTTAACCTTTTTTACCTTATACAACATAAGGTAAAATCCTGGGCCAGGAAGATAGTTCAAAGGACTGGAGTTCATGTTTTGCATGCTGGAGTCTGGGTTTGAATTCCAGCACCACATGGTCCCCTTAGCAATGCCAGGAATGATCCCCAAAGTACCACCAAGTTGGTCCAGAAAACAAAAAATAAAATACATATAAATGTTTTGAGAGGTGGGGGAAAATGGGATTAATTCAAACTTTAATATAAAAGATTAATTAGACACTGACTTTAAACTCTAACATTGACCTGAACTTGAATTACTGGTAGTTGGAGGCAGGAAAGGGGGAAACTACTGGTGGATAGACTCCTAGCACTGGGGAAAGTTGTTGAGTTTTTCTTCTTTGAAAATGGAGCATTCTTATTAATAGTTCCATTGAGCGATCTTGCCATCTGTGAGGCATTAACCCAGAGACCCTCCTTCTCTTTGCAGGCTGGACAATTTGCTTAATATGGCCTATGGCGTAAAGAGGTAATTAAAACTCCACAGATTGCCAGATGTCCGTGTTGGCACAGACTGGGGCTAGAATTTTTTTTTTAATTCACTAACTTTACTTTTTTTTAAATTCTTCTTTTTCTTCCACCAGCATGTCAAATTCTTAATTTTAATTTTGGACCTCAGTTGGTTTTGTTTCTTTTAGGGCACACAAAGTGTGTTTGTGTGTTTCACTTTTTTCTTTCATTTGCAGGTGGGCTTCTCCTACGGTTCAGGTGCCACAGCTACCAAGCCCTTGATAATCTGGTCCTGAAAGGCTCCCCTCAGGGGGAAGGCGCCAACTCTTTGCCAACTGATTTTGCAAACTTGCAGAGCAACTGTTTTGCATTATCAATGCCAAGATTCAGTTAAGAGGGCAGATTCCAGCAAATCAAAATTAGAACATTTTACTAATCGTGGTTGACAGTCTTATGATGGTCAGTGGAAAAATTTGATTTTGTACTACCAGCCCTGGCTAAAGCATGAATTAAATGCGTGGATGACCTGACTCCTGCCTGCACCTTAGTGCATTTCAGGGCACGGCCTGAGAATGAAGGGTATCTGTGTGCACCTCAACCAGGGGTTTCTTTTGTTACAGGTTTTAACGGTTAATATAAATCCTCCCTGAGTTGTATTTGTATGTATGTTTTTAACTTGCTGTTTCTTTCAATTGGAGCCCTTTTGTGGGGTTGGGGATGCAAGTAGGGTCAAGGCTTTTTTTTTGGGGGGGGGGTCTCTGAATGCAGTTTCAAAAGTAATTCCAGACCCATTCTGAAAGCTGAATCTCAGCAAGTTAAGTGCCTAGTGTCAATGTGTCCACAGATTCCCATATGTGCTTTTGATAAGCTCCACTGAGCTCCTAGGGACATGGCATCTTCATCATCCTGCTCAGTAGAGCTGCACACTTTAATTCCCCTTCCTACAGTCAAGGGAAAGAGACGTGGTCTTAAATCATGCACGTCCTACTCCCAGTTCGAGGCAGTTCTTTCACCACTTTGCCATGCCTGGTAAGTACTCCAGCTCTGGAAACTGGCACACAGTGGAGGAAGTAATTGGACTATGGACTTCACTCTTCGAGCTCCAGACTCTGGAAGCTCCCCCCACCCCTGTCCCCCAGTGGAGATAACTGTGAACTACCTCCACCTCTCTAACATACTGATTACCTGTTTCCAATTACTTTTAATCGTCTTTCCCAGCTGTCTCATCCCTTTGCTCCTCTCTGGCTTTGGTGAGGTTCAGTTGAATAAATCTTTATACATGTGAGGTCAGAGAGACAGCTGCAACACGTGGCTGTGACTTCCTCTCGTTTCCATTACAAGTTGACACAAGCAGCAACTCCTTTCCTGGTAAAACTAGATCCGGACCCAGTAACAACGCGCCCTAGGTAGCCTTTACTAGTAAGAGTTGACACTTCTTTGCTGGCCCTGAATATGGTTCTCTGCCTATAAACAAACCGAAGGGGGTTAAATTATGAAGGTAAATGAGGTTGAGAAGACAGACGTCCGAGATAATGCAAATAACAGTTAGACAGGGATTTGCCCTTCTAGGAACCCATGCCATGTTGGTTGGGGCTTTATTTTGGTTTTGTTGTTGACTTAACTCAGCAATACCAAAAGTAATATCTCTGAGTTATATTTCACCTATTTATTTGATTATCTCCTTAGCTAAAAAACTATTCTTTTATCGGACTTGCACATTTCCAGGAATAGTACATATTTTTAAGACAGTCCTAGATCATATGTACTCCAGTTTTTGCTACCTCTCTCCTTAGCCTTACCTTCAGGAAATAAATAAATAAATAATTTAAAAAGTGAAAAATGTTAAATATATATGCTCCTATATATGTTCAGTATGAAACAAACTGTTAATAAATACTGTTCTGCTCTAAGTGCTGGTAACCCAGTTTTATTATCTGGTACAGTCATCATGAATTGAACTTGAATATATTTTACTAGATAGTGCATAGAATCTGAAGGATTGTTTTGCTTTTCAAGATTACATGGAAACTGAGGCTTTAGAAAACTAATACAAAGGTAGTTGTATTTAAGCAAATAACAGTTTTCTGCTTTTCTAATTGCGAATAATTTTAAAATATATAAATGCACAAACCACTTGAAATCTCATTCCGGTGACACTTAGAAATGAATTCCAGATAACATAATATCAAGGAGTGAAATACTTTTTTTTATTGAATCGCTGTGAATTCCAAAGTTACAAAGATATTTATAATTGAGTTTCATGCATACAATGTTCCAACACTGGTCTCTTTACCAGTGTCTCCTACTCTTCACCAGTGTCCCCATTTCCTTTCTGGCCCCCAGCCTGCCTCTGTAGGTGGCACTTTTCTTCTCTATCACTAACCTATTATTATTGTATGTGATTTTTGGAACTCTTGAACAAATGCTGAACAATATTAGTCACCTCTGATTGATGACAAGAATGTATGTTCAGTCTTACGTATCTGCATCCTCAGTAACTTTGAGATCATGAAGAACATAAGTCAAGTGATTGCAAAGATGGTAGACTTGAACACTCCTAAGGCCATCTCCCAATCTGCCTTAAAAAATAAAATTTCCCAAGTATTGGTATTTACCAATGTTATTCACTTAACAGTCAATAATCATTTAATGAGTGTTTTCTACGTGTCACTATGTTGTGAGATTCCCATATGTGCTCCACTGAATAAATAATGGAAAGAGTGAATAGAGAAATAACATCCCTTCCTTAATGAGCTTGCTGTCTTTTGTGGGAAGAGTATTAGGTTCAAAGTGGGATACCCTATGAACACAACCGTGCTAGAGCTATATGATAAAGTACTACTCCTAGAGTCCTTTTCGGTTCTTTTTCTTAGCCCTTCTCTTGGCGTATATGTGTTGTGTAGCCAGTTGAGCTAATCTTATCAGAAGAAATGCCAGAGACGTTAGTTTTTGCATTTTGGTTTTTAAACCATGAAGACTCTCCTGCAAACACTCACTCAGCCCTCTGCCCCATGTCTGTGTCTGTGCATCTGTGTGTCATCCATGGTCAGACTGATGTCTGGACCAGTCCCCCCTTCTGCTTGTCCCCCTAGGTTCTCCCCAATCACCATTGATGGCATGACAAGCCTTGTCGGAATGAACATCCCTGGTCACACAGGAACAGGCTGGTGCATCTTTGTCTACAATCTGTCCCCTGATTCTGACGAGAGTGTCCTCTGGCAGCTCTTCGGCCCCTTCGGTGCAGTGAACAACGTCAAGGTCATCCGTGACTTCAACACCAACAAGTGCAAGGGATTTGGTTTTGTCACCATGACCAACTATGATGAGGCAGCCATGGCCATCGCCAGCCTCAACGGGTACCGCCTGGGAGACCGAGTGTTGCAAGTTTCCTTTAAAACCAACAAAGCCCACAAGTCCTGAATTTTCCATTCTTACTTATTAAAATATATATATATAAATATATATGAACAAAACACACACATACACACACAAACACACACACACACAAAAGAGAGAGAAACAAACTTTTCAAGGCTTATATTCAACCATGGACTTTATAAGCCAGTGTTGCCTAAGTATTAAAACATTGGATTATCCTGACGTGTACCAGGAAAGGATTTTATAATGCTTAGAAAAAAAGAAAAAAATACAAAAAAAAATATACCTTTGATGCATTGAATGTTCTTTCATAGCTGTCGTTGTTGAATATAATATACATAGATAGCAATGTGCAGGGATTTTTACCCAGCCAGCTAACTTTACTACCTTCCTTGAAGGTGGGTCTTTTTAAGATGACCATTCGCTCATTTGAAGAAGAAAAACAAAAAACAAAAAAAAATTAAAAAAATAAAACAATTTTTACAACGTAATGGGATTCAAAGAAAGAAAAAAAGATTTTTCTTTTTTGTCAAAATGTTGATCCAATCAGATTGGTAAAAAACAAAAAAATGAAAAAAAAATACAAAAACCCACACAAATTAAAGAGGAATAATAAAAATTGCAAAAATGAAAAAAAACTTTTGCAAATTTTTTTATTTTTCCTTTTTTCTTTTATATCATGTGACTAAAAAGTCTTCTGTTAGGGGATGGGGGCCAGGGGGATACCTGATGACATTAACAATTTAATAACATTAACATTGTTGCCAAAGAGGTGGTCTCTTTGCTGAAAATGGGTTTCAAGAAAAATCTATTTTTATAAAATATAAAGAATTTTTACAAGAGAATCTGGATTTGAGAAAAAAATATTTTGACTGGCTAATTTAGGGGAAATTGACAACTTTGTCGCGTTCATACTGCACTGGTAACTTTTTAGAGATCAAGATGTGTGTTTTAAACTGGATTCGTAGACTGTTTTTTGAAGGATGGGCTATAAACAGATGATCTTCATATCTTTTCATAGCATGTAATAATAATAAAAAACCAATTATTAATTACTAGGGGAAAGGAGTGTTCGTTCTACCCAGGGTACCACAGTTCCCCACAGTCAAAACCCAAAAGCAAGGAGATGAGTTGAAAGACAGTTTTTCTTTAAGTCATCAGTATGGGATGTCAGCAGAACAAAAATTAAAAAGATTAATTTTCCTTTTGATCTAAAACTTTCTTAGTTTGAGCAGTAGGTGCTATGAAATTATTTACATATCTTAGTATCATAGTTAAATGTAATGTGTTTAGGAGAGGAAAACAAAAGATACATTTGCTTTAAATTCATTAAGGAATTTTCAAAATCACTTTGTAGCCCATGCTGATAGAATTGGGCTCTGTTGGTACATTTGAAACACTGTTTATGTTGCTTGAAACACTTATTTATTTAATTGCAGATGTGATGATGCCTATGGCCGAGATCAAATATAGCTAGATTGGCTAGACTACTTATTTGTTTACTTAAACTATGGGAAGAAGCATATTATTGTGTCATTATGTTGTGTGTGTATGTGTATATACAATATAAATATATATATATAAAGTTATTTTTTCTTTGGGTTAATTTATTATAAGTTGTAACTCTTGGCTAGTTTTGTTTGTATATGTCTTAAAATGTTTTCTTATGATATTTAAGTGACAGTTAAAGAGGTATCAAGGTAACTTGTGTAGAACTATTGTTTGATATATTGTCATGTTTGTTGTGAATATTTTTTCTTACTGCACAGTAGAAAAATAAAACAACTGGGTCATATTTTAATGTAATTCAGATTGGGGAAAAATACAGAGCTAAGGGAACAAAATGACTGAGGGAGCATTCTCCCACGTCCAGTGCACTGATCATTTTAGTATGTTTGTGCTTTGTATGGTTATATATTTAAAACAAAAAAACAAAAAAATACAAGGGTTCACGCTCTTCCCTGGGTAATAGAAACAGTTACTCGCTATGCATAATCTAGTTGATAGTTAAATTTGCTATTGCTTTTCTTGTCTTGTTACATAAAATCTTTTCAATACAAGTTTAGTCTTAATGGTAATAAAACGTTATGGTTATTTATAACTTGTGCTTATTTTGTGCATTTTTTCCCATGCTGAACCCACTAAGTGCATGTAGACAGA
Source organism: Sorex fumeus (assembly GCF_029834395.1). Lineage (NCBI taxonomy): Eukaryota > Metazoa > Chordata > Mammalia > Eulipotyphla > Soricidae > Sorex > Sorex fumeus. The sequence continues at coordinate 16,761,576 of NW_026606102.1, read as the reverse complement.
ATTGTTGTTTTCACACTGAAGAAACAAACTCTGTAGTAGTAGTCGTAGTGGTAGACAGCGAAAACCAAGGCTGCATCATAGACTCCTCCTTTAAATTTTTTTTCTGTTTTTTTTTCCTCTTTTCAGTTTTGAAAGAAAAAAACAAAAACAAAACCAGATTTCAGTTCAGAGAACACTCGTTCAACATTCAGGGAAACCTTTTTACATCACCTGCTATGAATGAACGTAGTTTGCTGGCAAAGTTTTGATGCATTTGCTAAGCATTAGTGGGAAAGGCATGCCAAAATTTCTTCTCTATAATGTGTTCACTCTTGGGGGAAAAAAAAAGGAAAAAAAATCTTAGGACCAGGCAGTTGTATACTTTAGTTTTAATGAATGACTTCATGTTAATCTTGCTAGTTTAGATGATTTCTGAGGGAAAGTATTGTAAATGTTTTTTTTTCATACTCTGTTGTGTTTGAATTATTTGTACTTTATCTGTCCAGACAATAAATGAAAGTGTGTAGAATGGATTTGAGCTTCCCCGATTTTTGAATGTGTTCATTCAAACTTATTTTCCTGTAGCATCTTCAAATTTCCCCCGCTATTTTTATCATTAAACCAACAAATGAAAAAGAGTAAAATTCTGTTTTGCAAGTTAGCCCTTTCCCTCAAAGTCAATTCAGTCCTCAAAAGTCATTGCCCTAGTTCCATGCTCCTAAAAGTGCAGCCTTCACCCAGCAGTCTCAGCGTCATCTGGGAGCTTGTTAAAATGCAGACTCTCCTGAACACAAATCTATATTTAACTCACATCCAGGTGAGTCACTGGCTCTGGAACATGTGAGGTACACTGCCCTGGTTGGTCACAGACCGGCACATTTTGCATTTTGTTTGGCATCCCACTACATTTGTGTCTGTTACTCACTTATAAGCAGATCTTATCTGAGACGTTCAGAGGGAAGGAAGTCACCATTTGCAGAGCATCTAAGATGTGTCAGGCAGGCTGTGTTGTGTCCTCTGTATTCTCTCACTTTGTCCTCCGGCAATCTGGGAGGAGGAGATAGTACTATCCTCATTTCACAGATGACATGACTGAGGCTCAGTGACATTTAGTCACTTGAAGCCGCTAGCGAGATTTCACTAGGGATTTGAATCTGCTTTGGATTCTGCTGCACAGCACTCAGGATTGAGATTATAGAATCTAAGCACTATTAAGGAAACAGACTATTTGTGTTGCAAGTGACAGCTAAACGAGAAAGGTCACCTTTTTCTTCTATCACACACTTTGGCTTAGAAGTGGCAAATATTTGACTTTCCTAATTTTGACTAGAAACCTTAAGCACAGGGTGGGGAAGCGGAGGGCCTACAGGGTAATACCTGAGGTATGAATTCATATTAAAATATGCCCTGAACTTTACCGATGAGTTTTATAGTGATTCCTTCATAGGATCATTCATTGATGAGCTACTCTTGCATTTTCATTTTCTCCCTAATTGAAAATGCATAATACCCCATAAGACATCACATGAAGAAGAAATGACACTTGAAGAAATGCCCCCTTTGAACTAGTTAAAGGAATAGTGAGATTCTCTTCCATTTCTCATTAACCCTTTATTATTATCTTAGAATACCTCAGTGGTTGGATAATTAAATCTAGGGCAAAGAATGGGATTTAATTAACCAAGCTAAACTCCTGGCCCTGAACTGAATAACTGAATCTTAAAGTCCTTATTTTACTTTATTTTAGAGACAAACTTCTAATTTGTCTTTAAAGGCAAGTTTCAATTCAAACTAAAAGTTTTCCCCTGGAATTACAGTTTCACAAACATGTATATGACATATTGCTGCCAAATCTCTCTGATTACCAGTTACCAGCCCTTCTCCTTAAAGGTGTGATTTTAATACACTATATACAAATGGGTACGTTATTTTCAAATATTGGATGACGGTGAAATCCTTCCAGTTTATATAGCTCATTGCCCAGACTCCAGCAAATTTATCCAATGACTACTTCAGAAATAACTATAGGTATTTAAATTGGTCTTTTAAATATCCAGAGAAGGACATTCTTTGTACACTCACTAGGCAATCCTTCCCAATCTGAGCACTCCATGTCTGCTAACAGCTAATAGAAATTCATCTTGCTGGTAATATTACCTTAAATCTATAGGAAAACATATAGTTTCTGTAGTTGTTTGTGGAAAAGGTCTAACAAATCACAAGAAGGCTAACGTTACTAAATTTCCTTTAGGTCCTGGGTATATTATACCCCGGATGAAAAACCTCATGCCATAGAAAGCTGATGGCATTTACTTACTGTTATTTCTATCAAAGTGATGAGAAGAGAGTGCAAAACACACCTGCTTGTGTCCATAACCATCCCAAATCATCACAACCCACATCACAGCTACGTACATTATTATCAAGGTCACCACAGACCAACAGATGGTTACCCAGAATTTTTTTCAAATTAGGTCCTGTTTTTTAAATCTCTTATCAAGATCAAGCATTAGTTTCTCACTTGTAAATATAATCTTTGAATCTAATAAACAACATTTAATAGTAGATTTGAGGGGCTGGAGCGATAGCACAGCAGGTAGGGTGTTTGCCTTACACGCGACTGACCCAGGTTCAATTCCCAGTGTCCCATGTGGTCCCCTGAGCACCGCTAGGAGTAATTCCTGAGTTCAGAGCCAGGAGCAACCTCTGTGCATTGCCGGGTGTGACCAAAACACAAACAAAAGTAGATTTGAATATCAGTCTTCTGGAGTCCATACTTAGTACCTTAATCTTGTCAAAATTCTGCACATAATCTATACCTTTTGCCATAGAAGATTCTATAAACTCCTAGTAAAAGTAAGTAAAGTAAAGGCCCTCCTGTTGATCGTCGATTTGCTCGAGCGGGCCCAGTAACGTCTCCATTGGAGACTTTGTTGTTACTGTGTCTGGCATATCGAATACTCTCGGTAGCTTGCCGGGCTCTCCGAGAGGGGTGGAGGAATCGAACTCGGGTCGGCCATGTTGGCTGCTTGTAAGGCGAACGCCCTACCCGCTGTGCTATCACTCCAGCCCTCTACAAACTCCTAATTCTAAGAATTGTTTTGCCCTTATTTTCTGTAGACATTATGCATTTGTTCCTTAATGGTCATGCATTTGCAGACATATAGCAAGTACAATTCTATACGAAATGAGGTTTGTTTGCTTTCACCTGCAGATATGGAAATCATACCTGACAAGATAGCATTAATGGCAAGAGTATGTTTTCTAAATGGAAGAGTCATTAAAATCTTAATTCGAGACCGTTCTGATGAATCCCTTCCACCGCCTTTGTAAGAGTTCCTGGAACACAGCTATATAATCTCTTTACATCCTTTACTGCCTTTGTTCTATCTGGGAAAGAAAATAATAAAATGAAATTACATTTTATTTCCATGAGCTAAAATCAAGTTTTAATATTGTCCAAAAATGATTTGTACCATTCCTTTATCTTATTAGCTCTTTTGGCATATTAGGTAATAAGATAATTTCTCATAGTACAGTATTTATGTAAGAATCATATTTCTCCCTGAGCAGATCACTTACAGAAGTGTCTGTTAACAGGAGAGAATGATGCATAATCGGCACTTAAGATTAAAATAGACCTGAGAACATAAAAGTGTTCTTTCAATTAAAGAAATAGCATTTCTCCAGTCTCTTTTTGTTGTTCCTGCAGCATGATGAAAACTGGTTTAAAATCACCTAATCCCATGTTAATTATCAAAAGGCTGTCCTATGCAAGTCAAACTTCATCTGCGAGTGGATCAAATGCAAAATGAACTAACATACCACTCCAGGATGCCAGTTAATTATTTTAAACAACTTCCAGCAAAGTTCTTGAGGTTTAAGAAATAGTTTGTAGAAAGAACATTAACATTTATTAACTTTTTTAATGTATCAGTCACTAAACATGCATTTAGCTCCTCTGCCAACTCAGCAAGGGGTATTATCCTTACCCCTTTACAAAATGAAAAGGTCTCCAGGTATCCTGTGCAAGTAGAAGGCAAAAATAGAACTCACATGAGGTCTGTTTAAACCCAAAACCTCCTGTTACACTCACCTGGCTACGCACCTACTCTATTAGAATTATAATCTAACCAATTACCAAGTGGTTCTTATTTTTTTTTTCAATAAAATATGGAGATAAATCCTATTATATAAGGAACAAAGGAAAATTCACTAATACACTGCGCCCCACCTCTGTCATTACTGGAAAATAAGATCCAGTAACACTGCTTTAAAGCAACTTGACATTAAAAAAAAAAAACCTTAAAAATCATCATTCTTAAACAGCAAACTGAGAGATTATTGTCATGTGTTTAAACAACCAAAAACTCACTGAAGTAAAAAGAGGCATTGGACCAAAAGCCAAGACTGTAACAGCCAACTTAGTATCCTGAAACCTGATCAATGAGTCTCCTAAGAGACTGACAAAACCAATGTCACCTTGGTGAATTCGTTCACTCTCTATATTGTCCCCAAATACTCAGAACAATTAAGGAAGCACATTATATATATATATATATATATATATATATATATATATGTGTGTGTGTGTGTGTGTGTGTGTGTGTATGTTGTCAAGGTCAAGTACAAGTTACAATAGTAAAGGTACTTGCCTAGCTAAGTAAAAAGGAAAAAATGCCCTGACACTGAGGCATTATAACAGGGATATGAAGAATGATAAAATTGTGGTTCATCCTTGGCAGAGGAGAAATGACATGTGCAAAGGGCCAGAGGTAAAAAGGAACGAGACTCAAAGGTGAAAGGGCAATAATCAGTCAATAGTGAGATGGGAATAGAGCTGGGCTGTGCCTTATGGTGTTTCACTAATAAAATATTTTTTAAAAAAAAAGAATGTAGAATGGGGGGGTGTAGAAGGAACCTGATCACCAGAATACTAAAGACCACAGAAAGACTTTGATCTTTGCCTAAAGAATAGCAGGAAAAACCTACAGTCCAACCTATAGATAATCTCCCAACTTCAGTTTTACTCAGGAAAAAAATAAGGATGACAAAGTATCCACCTTATATGCTACTGAGAGGATCAAATGCAGTAATAGGTATTGTATTTAAAACAAAACCTAGAACATAACATTAACTATATAAATGTTGATATCATCATCAACAGTATCATCATTCATCTGATTCTTAGACATGTCTCAAAATTCAGCCTAGGTACATAAATATAGCCTGGGTGCATGGATACAGTCTCCTCTGGAGTTCCTTTTCAGACCAGATTATGTATTACTCATCGAGGTAATTTGCTGTTTACTTCTCTGACATTTTCCCTAAACTATGGATTCATCAAGTAAGGAACAGTGCCCTACTTATCAGTACAAAGCTAAGCATGAAAAAAAAATGTAGGAAAGGCCCTCAATTACGGTGGGGAATAAAGCCCCTCCCCAAATATGCCAAATCCTAGTCCACAGAACCTAATGGCTGCCTCACATGGTAAAGGGGACTGTGAAACTGTGCTTTGATTAAGGTTCTTGAGAGAGGGAGATTGTCCTGGATTGTCCAGGCAAGCCCAATGTGAACTAAGATCCTTCTCGGAACAAGAGAATAATTTAGTAGAAGATAAGATGATGGAAGCAAATGGATGGAGTAGGCAGGAGAAAGGGCTCACAAGCCAAGGAATGCTAGGGCCTGTAGAAGCTGAAAACATTAAAGAAATGAACCTTCCTCTGAACCCTCCATAAAGAACAGAGGCCTGACAACAGGGAATAAACATACTAGTCTATCATGAAGCAGGGAGGGGTTACAGAAAAGACGGTAGGGGGAAGAAGCTAACATTCCTCAGGTTTTCCCTGATGCTCCTGGTCAGTGAGAGCAGAGGTGGTATTCATGGTAGCCCTTCTACACAGCCTCTATGTACCATCACAAGACTGAACACTCTAGAAGCAAGATGGCACTACTGTATTAACTTCATCCCAAGGCTCTCAGGATGGTGAGTGGAAAAGGAGAATCAGTGTGCTTAAAGACACCAATGGACTGATTTTCTGGGATCCTGAGATTGAAGACTGGAGTATAAAACAGTGTAAGAGAAATATCACTGGCCCAGAGAATCTGGGTTCAAGGTACAACTGTGCCACCAATTTCCTTTTTCATTGTAAGCAAGTTATATACCCTATACAAGCTCCTTTGCTTCTCCTCCACATTCCAATCAATTGTGGGAAAGCAAAAGCATTCCTCAAGTCCCACCTCCCTCAACATTCCAATGTTGTAGGGAAGAAACAGTCCTGCCATAGAGTTATTGGGTCTTCTTTGTGACTTAGCGAAGTCCTTTTCTAGATTTACATTGAAAAAGGGAGGAGGTAAGATCATAGCAAGCTAAAATGGGCTTTATGCTATGCCCAGATGTGGTGCTACTTATCTTTTATTCCATTTGTTAGATTCCTCGTACCAAACTCTCCCACCATGCACAGTACTATTTTCTCTAGAACCCCTTATCCTCATTGCAGCATGATTTCCAATGTCCCCCGTTCCAAGAATTTTAATGCCTATGACTTACATATCTATCTGAACCTCAAATATAAGCAAGCTCTTCTGAAGGAGCCTATGTGAAGTTAGGGATGTGGCTTAGATACCAGAAGGACTTGTATGTACAACTCTGAGCCATCAGCTATAGAATGAATTATTAAAATATCTAGGCCTCAGTTTCCCCACTTGTAAATGCAGAATCAAGACCGTCTGTTCTCAGCTTTACCTGTCTGATACCAGAGTAACCCTTGGGAAATGCTTAAGGTGACAGAATACATTGAAATCAGCCTAAGAGTCAGGGGAGGAGGAGAAATGAGGGGGAGAGGAAGTTTTCAATCAGGTGCTGAGCTTTCACTGCCAAAAAATTTCCCACAAACAAACCCACCCCAGCAAAGGAAGCTACTGTCGGCTGGCACACTGCAAAAGAGAAGGCGGGCATGCGGCCTCATTAATCTGGTAACTGTGGGATCAGTTGCAGATACCCCCAGCCCACCCACTTCTCACCATCTGCTGCTGCTGCTGCTGAGCTGAAGACGTTTTGCTGGGTGGGAGTCCAGCCTGAAGCCTGCAGAGGGACCTGCACCTGGTCTACAGGACATCTCTGGCCACAGAGACCCTTACATCCCCAAACTCCAGGCTCATGCCCCACTCCCATCTCCAGTCTTTCTACGCTACACCTTCCACAAAGCTCTGTTTTGAAAGAACAGGGTGAAGCTCCAGTGTCCTGAGCTTACAGTGAGCAAAGGACTAAACTGCATTGACTGAGAACCTACTGTGTGCCAGATATATGTCTTCTCTCCTGTACGTACCCTCCTTAAGCCACACTCTCCAGGAAGATTCAATATGCACGTTTATGGTCCTTCCAATATCTTGACTTCTGAGTTCCCCAGTCTCTGCTTTCTTTCCACCTCCTCTCTCCATCTTTGCTCATACCTTTGCCCTTAATAACTTTATTTCTATTTCAAGCTTCACTTTATCCCGGTCTTATTCCTATCTCACTCCTTTCAGCACACTCATTCAAAATAACTCTTCAGCCCCTCTGGGACCTTCAATTTACCTTTTATTATCTCTTCCTCTCGACAGTCCCCACAAGTCTTTACTGCCCTATATATAGCACTGTCCTCCCATTGTTCATCGATTTGCTCAAGCGGGCCCAGTAACGTCTCCATTGTGAGACTTGTTGTTACTGTGTTTGGCATATAGATACATCATGGGTAGCTTGCTGTAAACGCCCTACCGCTGTGCTATCGCTCCAGCCCTGTATATATATGCAGTATGAATCCCATGATCAGACATAGAAATCTAGGCTTGCAAGCATGTTCATTTTCCTTGCCTCACCCTCATTTCATTATATTATTTTAGCTTTACTAAAGTGCTCTGTCTATACTGCATCTGGACACAACAAGAGGGAAAAAATACATATTAAAGTTGCCAAAGTTCTCTTACTTAAAAGTGAACATTGGCCACATATGAGCCCTAAAACTTCCTAGAACTGTACTTCTCTGGTTCATTCACATTTCATCTCTTCTAAATGGCATTTTCTTTCTTTCTCTTCTTTCATCAAAGCCTCTAGTACCCTCTTGACCCTTCACTCTAAAGTGAAGACTCTGTTTCCTATTCCTATGTTTCTCACCATGTCTTAGTTTATCTTTTTGACCTCTAAATGTTTCTTAGACCTTTCATCTAACTGCATTTGCTCCCCAGGGTCATTATCCAGAGTTTTAAATAGAATTAATGCTTGGATGAGTCCCCTTGAACTCTGGAGACATGTGTACTATTGCCAAGTTGACATCCCCACCTGATTCTAGAAGTTAACACACACACACACACACACACACACACACACACACACATACACAAAATCTCTTCTCCCCTCCCACCTATCCAGTTTGCTCTTCTCCCCAAATAACAGCAAGTGGCAGCACTATCCTTTCAGCCATTCAAGTCAAACCCCTTCTAATAGCATTTGACTCCACTTTTTTTTCCTATTGTGCCCTAAAAATTCTCACCATCATGGAGATTTTGTTCACTATCATATTTTGTTCACTATCATAAGCTCAGCTCCCAAAAGAATTTCCCTTAGTAGGTAACTCAGTAAATATTTGCTAAATAAATAAATTAATAGAACTGAATGACTTAGATACTGAGTCATCTGTCCATCTGTTCATTCAATAAATAAAATAATAGCATATTGTGATAAGGGCTGGGAAGGGAGGTGCTATTTAAAAAAAAGTAACAAGGGGTTCTTAGACAAATCCTTTCTCTGATAAAATGACTTTGAAGCAAGACCTAAGGATGAGAAGGAGTCTTTGTGAAAGAACCAAGCAAAGAATGTCAGTGCAAAGTCCTAGAGAAAGCTAAGAGAGTCTAGGAAACAGCAGATGGCCAATGGGCCAGAGAACAGAGCAGGGCTGAAAGGATCAGATCACACAGCAGGCTTTTTGTAGATCCTAGAAAGGAGTGTGGGTTTGACTCCAGGGTCACAGACATAATTTGTCTTGTCTGCTTTCTAAATAGAAGGAAGTAATGTGAAGATATAAGGATGATGAACCAAAAGACGCTTGGTGGCTCAGTGGCTCCCTTACAGACAGGAAGCCAAAAGTTTGATTCTAGAAGCACTCACATGCAAGTGCAACCCCAAACTCTGCCAAGTGGGATCCCAGCACCACAACCAAAGGTGAGATGATTGGGAAGCACTGCAGCTAATGTGTGTGAACAACACAAATGTGAGCAAACCTCAGTCATTGCAGCAGCAACAACAACAAAAGGAGGGAAAGGGAGGGGAGAAAAATAAATATTTAAATAAAATGACCTGAAGATAGGGATCCCTCTTCTGTCAGACTTACATTGCAGGATCTCAAGCCAGTGTCTCTTTGCCCTTGAACTCCAAGTCTATACACTTAAAGAAGATCATTTCCCACCTCCTGACTTAGTACCTTCATCTTCAGATGCCAGCAAAATAAACCACTGACCTTCAGAGGCCATTGTTGGAGCATAAAGGACATCTTAGCCAGATATTAAAGACACAGACAAAACAAAAGAAGCATTCAAAGCTGGTTTGCATTCAAGGAGGTTTAAAATCCCTTAACATAAGCAAGTGCTCTTTCACTACTGGGCAGGTTAAGAGACATTTCTGAGTCTTGCCTGAGGGTTTCTGTCGGAGAGTCCAGGCAAGTTCCTGTTACCTGAGGAAGAAGTTTGAGATGTCTCCTGCTGACAGAAAGGTACCTGAACCAGGATTCTGTTTGACTAAGGCCACAATGTCAGGGCTCAGTTTACCTACCCTTTCCTTCCTCCCCTCTCACACACCCTGCCTTGACCATGAGCCTCACCTTTCCTTCTCTTTCTGTTAATATTTGCTGACACATTTTCTGTGTTTGGAGAGAGTTAGATATTAACCAACTGAAACTGTGGCCACTACAGTCTAGTGAAGAATTACAGAAGACAGCTGAATTCAATGCGGAGCATCAGACTGGAATTCTAGATCAGCACCAGCTAGCAACAATTTCTCCATATTGAGACAATTGCCTAGGGTTGTTCAAGAGAAAATTGAGCAGTTTGGGGAAAATAATCGGACTTCATGTGCCCGTGAAGTATGGCCAAGGTTGGCCCTGGAATGGCATCTGGAAGTTCAGAGAAGACATAAGAATAATTGCATTTTCTGTAAAACAGGGAACATGATTAAGTCCTCCACAATCCTTCATACTGCCCCTTTGCAAGTGGATCTTTTTCCCATCTACGGTGAAGAGTCTGAGATCCAGAGGCATTTGGTTGTGAAACTGGCTAGCTCCTGAGTGTGGATCCTTGAGTGTGTGGAATTAACATACAAACTCCCGATGCTTATGACATTATAGTATCTTCATTGTACTATTTATTAGACATTGGTCCCTCCCCAATGTCCAGGCCTTTCTCTTTTTTACCCAAGTATGAAAAGCACAGTGTTACTCACCCCATCCCACACTGCTCTAGGGGCCCCGTGTCTGTTGTCCCCAGGGTTCTGCAAACTTTGTCTCAAGCCCCTTAGTCCTGCTGCTCTTTTCTCCTATTTCACCTTTGTTCTCCGGTCACATGTGTGATAATTGTCACTTTTCTGCCATCTTCCCTCAGCACAGGAGTCAAAGAGGAAGTCACTCCCTCCCTATGCCATCTTTTATATGTTTGCTATTTTCACCCCTTAACTACCTGACAGGCTCTCCCTCATGTTGGCAAGATTTCACATGAACAATTGTCTTTACTAGATTACTTGGTATCCCTTCATTGCCCCTCCACCTTGGCAATAGTGTGACTTTCCCAGTACACATGTCTCATTTGTGGGGAAGTGGGAACTCCAGCCCAGACTCTGACTCCAGAGTTTACACATGTCACCCACTAAATCTCACTGCCTCATAGGGATGTTAGCCTCTATCCTTCTCTCTCCAAGGTAGTACCTAAAATGTAGGGTTTTAACAAGTTATGCAAGTGCTTTTTGTTGATACTCCACTTTAAAGATCAATGGGTAAAAGTATCTGTGAGCTATTGTGACCACATCCCCACCCAGTAGCTTAACATCTAGTCTATTTCTCATTTACCCAAAGTCCTCATTTGTGGGTAGGTTTCTACCCACATTTATGAAGTGTAGAAACCTTTTATTCAAGCATAAGCGAACTCAAGTTCCTTAGAGCTTGTAGTGCTACAATTCACTGAAAGCCCTAGATGCCTCTAATTCTAGGATTTTTAGATGGTGATAATGCTAACTGTATTATACTTCTTACCCCTTTTTTTCTATATTTGGTGAGTAAAGGTTAAAAATCAAGTTGCATGCTTAAGTGTATAGTTATTGGAACATCTTTGATATTCTGAAGATTCAGTGAAACATTCTGTACCTTCCCCTGTCATTGCATTAAGTCCCATTACCTGATATTTCCATCATGCCACATTCTCCTTCTGATGAAAGAGAATTGATTGAGGGTGAGGACAGATCCAGAGACAATCCACTAAGTGAATGAGGAAAGGACTATACCAACATGGGGATGCATTCCACTCACCCCCAAATTGTAAACTCTTCTCGTTGCTATCAGTCCTTCACATTTTTTCCATCCTACAAAATGTCTACTCCTCTTACAGTGGTCCTGATTTGGTTTCTAAAATTGTCTGTTGAAGGGGGAAGAGCACAATGAATAGGGCACTTGCCTTGTACAGCTTACCTGGGTTTGATCCTATATGGACCCCCAATCTCACCAGGAGAGATCCCTGAGCACAGAACAAGGATAAAACTATGAGCACCACTGAGTATGTCTCCAAAATCAAATGAATAAATAAAAACATAAAATACAGTCTACTGAAGAAAAAGATTCCTTTAAACTTAGATCCCTAATGACATTATAGCAAAAGAAATAAACAGGACTATTTTCCAGCTCAACTTCAAGAAAATAATTATTGCCAACATTACCATCTGGTGAATACCTTCCATTGTCAGGCACAGTCCTAGGCCCTAGCATAGACTGTCTTTTAATAAGTAGAAAGTTCTCCGTGGTAATCCTCACAGCACAAATAACTGCAAGAAATAGAAGGAAATTACTAGCTGCTATCAATATTACTGTCTCTAAAACTACCGTTTTCCTCTGCATTAGAACAATCTGAACATTGTTAAGCAAAGACATCTAAGCAATTTTAAAATTATTTGAGTCATGACAGAGAGACTCACAACTGAAATATTTACCTTTCAATTTCAGGTGAGGATGTTCCCAGAGATGGAAGATGTGACAAGTTCCCTGCAATGTGTGAGCATCAGAGAAAAGTTCCCCTGACAAGTCACGTGCGGAGATGGGAAGTACTGATTAAGGAGAGGATTAATTTTATCTTCTAAGAATTTCAACTGGGAAATACTGAGATTTGTAGAAGGAGAGCTAAAAGCATCCTTTGAGTTCTCCTGCTTGGTTTCTTTGCCTTGTGCATGGAGAAACAGAGGCCTGGAGCTCAGAAGTGCATCCCTAAAGGTCAGAAATGCATAGCTTCTTCCCACACTCCACTCCAAACCCATCCTCCACACTAGAGTTTACTTGGTGAATGAATGAATGATTAAAAGCAAAAGAGATAATTAGCTCTGAATGATAAAAAGCAAAAGAGATATTTAGTTCTTGAGATAGATTTTATGTATTTATTCCACAAATATTTCTTGAATGTCTACTATTTGCCTGGCACTTTTCTAGCACTGAATTTACAGTAACCAATAAGAATCTTTGCTCTCGTGGACCTTACATTCTAGAATGAGAAGTGATACTAATAAACACATATATTTGTAAATATATGTACAGGTACACATTGCATATATTGCTATCAGCTATAATCACAAAAGCTAGAAATAATACAGCAGAAGGTAGAAAAGACTAGCAGAGGGAAAGAAGAATCTTAAGAAGGATGGACAGAGAAGGCTTCACTTGGAAGTGATAAAATCAAAGATGGAAGCCATGGTGGTAACTGGTGGATAATATACAAAGAGAAAAAACAGCAAATATAAACCCTGGTGTAATCAGAGAACATGGACAAAGTCAATGTGATGAGCCAAGTGACTGAATGTAAGACTTTGGACAAGAGTCACAGGGCTAAGGCAGGCCAGTGGATGGGGTGTTCCATATCCTGAAAGTACTGTGTCCCCAGTGGCTGGTTTTCTCAGCTTCCTCGCCTCTGCTTCTGACTGAGTTTGGATAATACGACACACTGGAAAATAATTAGAGAATGAGAGGGAAGAAAAACGATGTGTATTGTATCTCCTATTCTCTCTGATTTGAAGGACATATGCAGCAGGAACTGAAGGTCCCTAAAGCTCCAGATCCTACCATGGTTCATCTCTGAAGGGTGAAGGGTGTGGAGTGGGGATGCATCCTTTTAGGCCCTAGTAGCATGGCCTCCTCTCTTCATTGCTACCCTCTAAAGAGAATTGGCCGCCCCCCAAATTTGCTCATCTCAGAGTTGCCTCTTCTCTTGGTGGCTCTCCCTGCTCTTCTCACACCTTTGTAACTAGCTGCCAGTGCTAAATGATCTCTATCACATTTCCTGGCATAAATTGTGCTTTCCCAGCTGGACCCTGACTGATAGGGGCTCTGAGGCACCTACAGGTTTGAGCTTTTACTCTAAATGAAATGGGAGCTATTTAGGGAGATTTAACAGGAATTCATGAAGAGCCTTAAAAACCTGGATAATTTTGTTCTGAGTGCTTGGATAGCTCCCATTATGAAGTATCTATATTTCCATTTTAGAGTTTCTCGAATTTAAGGGGCCAGAGCAGTAGTATGGCAGGTAGGGAACTTGCCTTGTATGCAATAAACCCAGGCTTGATTCCAAGCACCCAAATATGTTCCCCTGAGCTTGCCAGGAGTGATTTCTGAGTGCAAAGCCAGGAATATGCTCAGAGCACTGCAAAATGTGACCCCAAAAACAAACAAACAAAAAAGTTTCATGAATTTAACACATGGTCCAAAATCAATTTGTGGTTAATAGATCTCTGAGGTCTGTTCCTCTGCTCCCCACTCAGCTCTCAAAAAAATGACATTAACAATAAAGAAATTATAATCAAGGGGAGGTGTTTGCCTATCATTAAGCAGTTTTGCCCAAGACTTCAACTTGAAAGCCATCTGAAGTTCAGAAGAAGACATTCCACAAAAGAAGGCTTCTCTCACCCTCCCCAACTTCAAACTGTACTACAAAGCCGTTGTAATTAAGACAGCATGGTACTGGGCTAGACACAGGCCTGCAGACCAGTGGAACAGAGCTAAATATTCTGTCACAGATCCCCAAATATATGACCTTAATCTTTGACAAAGGAGCAAGAAATGTGAAGCAGAACAAAGAAAGCCTCTTCAACAAGTGGTGCTGAGAAAACTTGATAGTTACCTGCAAAAAAATCAACTCTGACCTCTGTCTAATGCCAGGCACAAAAGTCAGATCAAAGTGGATTAAAGACCTCAGTATCAGACATGAATCCATAAGGTACATAGAAGAAAATGTAGGCAGAACTCTCTACGACATTGAAGTTAAAAACATCTTTAAGGATGAAACAGTGCTGACCATGCAAGTGGAAGCAAACATAAACAAACGGGACTACATCAAACTAAGAAACTTCTGCACTTCAAAAGAAACAGTGACCAAAATACAGAAGGAGCCCACAGAATGGGAAAGAATATTTACCAAATACCCATCTGATAAGGGATTAATATCCAGGATATACAAGACACTAGTAGAATTGTACAAGAAAAAAACCTCCAAACCCATCCAAAAATGGGGAGAATAAATGAACAGAAGTTTCCTCAAAAAAGAAATACAAATGACCAAAAGGCACATGAGAAAATGCTCCACATCACTAGCTATCAGGGAGATGCAAATCAAAACAACAATGAGATATCATCTCACACCACAGAGACTGGCACACATTCAAAAGAATAAAATCAATCAGTGCTGGCGTGGATATGGGGGAAAAAGGACACTCTATCACTGTTGGTGGGAATGCCCACTAGGCCAGCCTTTATGGAAAACAATATGGACAGTCCTTCAAAAACTAGAAATTGAGTTTCCATATGACCCCGCAATACCAATTCTGGGTACATATACCAAGGATGCAAAAAAGCACAGTGGAAATGACATCTGTACCTATCTGTTCACTACAGCACTATTCACAATAGCCAAAATCTGGAAACAACCCAAGTGCCCTAGAAAGATGACTGGTCAAAGAAACTTTGAAACATCTACACAATGGAACACTATGCAGCTGTCAGGAAAGATGAAGACATGAACTCTGCTTATAAATGGATAGACATGGAGAGTATCATGCTAAGTGAAATGAGTCAGAAAGAGAGACAGACATAGAAAGACTGCACTCATTTGTGGAGTATAATGTAACATAATATGAGGCTGACACCTAAGGACAGTAGATACACAGGATAGATAGATTGCTCCATAGCTGGAAGCCTGCCTCATGAGCAAAGGGGAGAAGGCAGCTGGAATAGAAAAGGGATCACTAAGAAAAAGATGGCTGG
The DNA here is from genome assembly GCF_029834395.1 of Sorex fumeus. Taxonomy (NCBI): domain Eukaryota; kingdom Metazoa; phylum Chordata; class Mammalia; order Eulipotyphla; family Soricidae; genus Sorex; species Sorex fumeus. Next base: position 16,746,070 of record NW_026606102.1, on the reverse strand, counting down.
AGGAATCGGTCAGGATGGGAGATGTGTGCAGAAAGTATATAAAGGACCAAACATGATAAGCTCTCAGGGTCTGTATTGCAAACCATAATGCCCAAAAGTAGAGAGAGATTATGGGGAATCATGTCTGCAGAGGGAAGGTGGGAAAGGGGTGTTATACCGGGGACATTGGTGGTGGGGAATGCGCACTGGTGAAGGGATGGGTGTTTGATCATTGTGTGATTATAACCCAAACATGAAAACTTAAAACTATCTCACAATGATTCAATAAAATTTTTTAAAATATGTATTTAAGGTTTTAGCACACACAAAAAAGAAGGCTTCTCTCCATCTGATATTCCAGGGGTGCCTGCAGTGAGGAAGAAAAGCTAACCCTTGGGGGACCTTTTCCACAACCTAGGCACACTGCCAGGCAATTTCACATTTGATGGCTCATTTCATCTCACAAGGATACTCCTTGGTGGATATTACTATCTTTATTGTGCAAACAGAGCTCCTGAGATTTGGAGAGGCTCATAACTAGTTTTAGAGGTAACCAGACTGAGATCATACACCCTACCATTCCATCAACAAGGAGATCAACGATTAGCCAGCCCTCAAGGTGGTCATCAAGACAGTAGATTTGGGTAGTCAGTGAGCAAAGCCATTGGACAAGAAAGCCAGTTCTTTGGACTAATAGTCATTTTTTTCTGAGTTTTGATTTTCTCATCTATAAAATAGGAATATCAGTGTTACCCATTTTGAAGGAGAGTTTTAACAGTTAAAATAAGTTACTTTATGAATGTTGCACATATTGAGGTTCTAAGTCAAAGTTCTTAGCTGAAAGTCCATGTCTGATCTTTGAGGTTCATGAACCCTTAAAAATGATATTAAATTTCATATATTGGCATATATATATACTAGTTCAATAAAAAATGTTTTAAAATCTGTGGAGGTCAGGGGTATTTAGGCTACATTCAGAAGTGCTCAGGACTTTCTCATGAGTCAGTGGTAAGGCATTTTTCCCAGCAGTGTTGAAGAACCATGTGGTATCAAATCTGGACCTCTTGTACTAAGCTTGTACTCAGCTTTTTGAACTATCTCCATGACCCCCAAATTCTCTTCTTAGAAGAATCATCATACTATACAGATGATGATTCTATTATTTAAAGAAGACCTTTGCTCACAATGTCACTGTCACTGTCCTCCCGTTGTTCATCGATTTGCTCAAGCGGGCCCAGTAACATCTCCATTGGAGACTTTGTTGTTACTATGTTTGGCATATCGAATACATCACGGGTAGCTTGCCAGGCTCTGCCGTGCGGGCAAGATACTCTCGGTAGCTTGCTGGGCTCTCCGAGAGGGGCGGAGGACTCGAACTCGGGTCGGCCATGTTGGCTGCATGCAAGGCAAACGCCCTACCGCTGTAGCTCCCAAATATAAATCAACTGACTTCTATGCAAAATAAGTACTCTATAATTTATGGGCAATTTAAGGAATACACACACACACACACACACACACACACACACACACACACACACATATATATATATGAGAGATAGAATGAGAGATAGAATCCGGAGTTCTGATCTTCGTCAACGCTCAAGAATCAGGGACGCTGTCTCATTTGCCAAGACATCAAAAATAAGATGGGCTGGACATGTAATGAGGTTTACAGACAACCGCTGGACTAGAGCCATTACTGATTGGATTCCACGGGACATCAAAAGATCACATGGACGCCCACCTACAAGATGGTCAGACTTCTTCGTCAAGACCCTAAATGATCGGTTTGAGGCTCTGCATGTTCCTAGAACAAACAGATACCATTGGGCTACGCTAGCACGCAACCGGGATGAATGGAGACGTTACTGGCACCCGCTCGAATAAATCGATGAATAACGGGGATTAAGTGATTAAGTGATACATATTGGTTTTGGGACCATGCCTGGTAATGCTCAGGGTTATCCCTAGCTCTGCATGCAAGAATTACTTATATCAGTGTTTGGGAAATCCTATAGGATTCTGGGATTGAACCCTGGTTGGTTGCATGCAAACAAATGCCCTACCTGCTCCAGCCCCTAAAGAAATTTTCAAGGGTAATTTCAGCTATACATGACTTTTGCTTCACTGATTGTCTTTAGAATTCAACCCAACAGCGCATAAGATGTTATTCCTCTATTTGAACATTTGTGGCAGGAGACAACTGACTCCCAGGAGCAGATTCTTAAAAGAGGGGACTTTAAAAGAAGCGCCATTCTAGAAAAATATTACATGTACTACAGTATTAATAATGAAGAGCATGCTATGATAATTGTCATTTACTGAGCAACTACTATGTGTTAGGTACATTCCAAGAGTAGCACTCCCGTTGTTCATCGATTTGCTCGAGCAGCACCAGTAACGTCTCACAACAAATTGTGAGACTTGTTGTTAGTGTTTTTGGCATATCGTCCTCCCATCCTCCCATTGTTCATTGATTTGTTCAAGCGGGCCCAGTAATGTCTCCTTTGTGAGACTTGTTGTTACTGTGTTTGGCATATCGAATACATTACAGGTAGCTTGCCAGGCTCTGCCGTGTGGGCAAGATACTCTCAGTAGTTTGCCGGGCTCTCTAAGAGGGAACAGAGGAATCGAACCCGACTCAGCCAGGGCCAGCAGCTTGCAAGATAAACGCCCTACCGCTGTGCTATCGCTCCAGCCCAGGCAAAAGCAAGACAGACTTAATATTCTAGCCCTACCAATAATCTGCTAGATCCAGTATCTACTCTCCAGCATGGCAACTCTGGAAAAGACCTTTCCTCTCTCTAAATCTCAGGTTCTTCAGCTATGAAATGTAATAAGTCCTATTTCTCCTGCAAATACTACCAAGTAGAGTGTTAAGTCTTATTGGGTGCTCAACACATGTCAGTGACACTAGGCTCTTGGAGGGCATCCAGGGAGGTAGCAGGTGGCACAGTGAGGAGGAAGAAAAAACAAAAAGAGCATCAAAGTCCTGCATTACAGCTATGGTCATTGACCTTGAGCCTTTCTCACTCGGTCCAGGGACAGCAGACTTTCAGCCCTCTCACATCATGCCAGGATCCCTTTGCAGCAAAGGAGACAGGAAAGAGACTCATCAATCGCCCGTTCTGACGGCAGACATTGGAAACCTCCCAATGAATGCTAATGCCATCGACCCTCTCTGAGATGTGCTGGGCTTTCAAACCAGCTTATCTGACTCTGATTCACCTCTGGAGAAAAGAAAGGTTACATTATTGATATGAAGAAATACCAGATCAAAGGCATCTAGATGACAATTCCCCCTAACTTTCCATTTTCACGGCTTCTATTTAGTTTAGGTGGCACGCCCTTCTTGGAGAACCCATATGACCTTCACTCATTCACTTAATTATCTAAAAATGCCCACTTTGAATAGTGCCTGACAAGGTTCTGGGAACATCAAGAAAATGAAAAATAGACCCTGGTGTAAAGAAGATTCCAGTTTAGGGACAAGAAAGGGGAAGAGCCAGGGATCCAGAAAAATGCAGGCACTATTTTGTACTTTGCAACTCTGCTGTCTGCCCTGCAACTGATTTCCAGCCATACAGCCATATTTATGAGAGCAACACAACTAAATGCTAGGATTCCCTCAGTGAGTATCAGAACTAAACAGATATGTGAGCACCAGAGTCAAGCCTCTGGGGAGCACATCCTGCAGGGGAGCATCTATGCAAAGCACCACAGCTAAAGAAGGGTGACTCTCAGTGAGCACCACAACCAAATGTGTGGGCACCACATCTTAGAGTGTGGGTTATTATCTCCCATCATCACAACAATCACCTCCACAGAGGGCAGGAGAGGGTGAGAAAAAAAGAAAGTAAAGAAGAGTGATGTGACACAGGATCTGGCCACAGTAGGAGTGGTGTGGGAGCCAGAGAAAAGAGCATTGCATGGCTTGAGGTAGGCGGGCACATAGGCAATTAGAAGACACAGGGACCTTTGCTGACTGTGTCCAGCTTCCTTTCATCACACCTGCTCCCACCAGCAGCATCACCAATGCCAATGACTCGCAGTCTTTCATCTGCACCTGGTGCTCTCATACATCACACCTGTGACGGAGCATGTAAAACTAAGACAGGAGCCAGTAAGTGAAGCTCCATTCTAGAAGGTTCAGATAAGAATTCGCAGGGAGATAAATGAGCTAGTTTTTGGAAACAGTGGTTAACCTAAGGACTTGTCAAGGAGTGGTACATGGCATGCAGGCAGGGAAAAAGCACATGGAGGAACAATATGAAGTTCATGGGGCACAAGTGAGGGTGGGGGTATGGGAATTGAGGATGGGGACAGAGTCAAAGTGTCTAAGGGCTTGGATGCCAGGCCAAGGAGTGAGGACTTTATCCTGAAGGTGATGTTAAGCCATTCGTGGGTTTTAAGCAGAGTACTGACTTGGTCAACAATCATCATGACCCTTGAGTCCTTGAAATCACTTCAAAAGAGGAAAGGGAGAAAGCTAAAATCTGATCCAAAGTCAAGAAAATGCTTTCCAAGTCCCACTAGAGCCTCAGCAAGTGATCAGAACACAGACCCTAGCCCCCATAACACACACACACACACACACACCTCCACCAGCCCTCAAGGGGACTAGGGCTTCCCAAGGTCACCGGACAGCCTTTGGCATCTCTAAGAATTCTCCCTCACCCTCCCAAACCAATGCCTTTTGGCAGTTTCTGAGCCAAGGACAGATTTGATGGCAAGCAAATGGCCCATTGGAGAAATAAAATGCTTATGTTTCTTCAGGATGGAAAGCTCTTGTTTTTTTTTATTATCATTATTATTATTATTTTTCTCTGAGCCGAACAAGTGACAGGACATAATAATATCATTTATTCTAACTTGCTCTTGCAAATCAGAACTTTTTAATATTTTCCTTTCAAATGAAAATGCCATTTATCATTATCAAGTGAAGTGCTAATGAAAACAACATGTCTAAGAAACACATTCACACAGCAGAGCATGATGGAGCACCTTGTCAGCAGTCCATAGTCTCGCCGTTAATTTGATTTCTGCCAAAAATCACTTAAGTGAGACTTGGGGATTTTTTTCCTCCGTGCTCCAGGCCCTTCTACCGAGACCTGTTTATTCCTCTCTCCTGAGAAGGTTCTGAAATCCCAAGCCAGTTTTAATCTGACTTTTAATGGAACTCCCACTGATTACATGAGGGATGTGTGTGTGTGTGTGTGTGTGTGTGTGTGTGTGTGTGTGTGCTGGGGGGGGGGGGGGGGATGCTTGCCTATCAGTGTGTTAGTACTTCTTTCATCCAGCACATGTTTGGCTGGTGGACTTTGGTGGTATCCTAGTTGAGGTAAGTGTGTATTTTTGTACTTCAATCTGACGTGCCTCAGCAGGTGATCATGGGTTCATGTCCTTAGGCCATCAGGATAATAATTACGTCTATTTGTTCCCTACTGCAGAGCCAGCATCTGGTCTGCTGCCTGACACATGGTAGGCACTCAATAAATATTTGTTAAATCAATAAGCAAATGTGTCTACTTGTCTTCATGAGGCATGTGTTTTGGTCTATAAGGGTTTCTATCTGTGTGTCTCTATTTATATATCTGGGACCTTTAGGGCAGCAACTCTTCCTGAATTTCTAGTGGCTCTTACAATGCCTGGCACAGGGGAAACAATTGGTGTTTGCTGAATGAATGTTTTCTGTTTCTATGGGTTTCTGTATATTATTATTATTATTTTGCTTTTTGGGTCACACCCAGCCAATGCACAGGGGTTACTCCTGGCTCTGCACTCAGGAATCACTCCTGGCAGTGCTTGGGGGACCATATGGGATGCTGGGAATCGAACCCGGGTCGGCCACGTGCAAGGCAAACGCCCTACCCACTGTTCTATTGCTCCAGCCCCTCTGTATATTATTTTTAACAGAGGTAAAATTTACATAAAATAAAACCACTTTTAAGTAGAGTTAGTAGCCTTTGGCATACTCTTAATGTTTTTCAAACATGTCTATCTAGTTCCTAAATATTCTCATAACCCCAAAAAGAAAACTTGTACTCATTAGTCAATCAGTCTATATTTCCCCCACCACCACTCCCCATCTCCAGTTCCTAGAGAATACTAATATTCTTCCAGTCTTTATTTATTTACCTATCCTGGATATACCTTATAAACAGAATCATACAATGTGATTCTTTGTGTCAGGCTCCTTTTACTTAATGTATTTTCCAAATTCTTGAAAGTCTTATTGTTTGGACTTTTGTGGTTGTTGGTTTTTTTTTATGTAGGAGTACTGCTATTTATTCAGCCACTGGTTAGCTGACTGAATTGTGCATGAACTCCACGTTGCTTTTTTTAAAAATTTTTTTATAATTTTATTTATTGAATCACCGTGAGAGCAGTTACAAATCTTTTGGGTCTAAATCTCAGTCATACAATGAAGCACCCATACCTTCACCAGTGCCCATTCTCCACCCCCAACAACCCTAGTATACCCCCATCCCACACCCTCCCCCTACCCGTGGGGCAGATGATTTCCACATTACTCTATCTCTACTTTGATCACATTCAATATTTTGACACCAGACCCACCGTTATTTGAGATTTTACCCCAACACTCAGATCTGCTGAAAAGGCAACAGTAGACAATTTGTTTTCTATTGCTGGTTATGACTAACATATGATGCCGCATGGCTGCAGTAGTGGCCGCGCGATTTTGAAATTCCAAAATTTTAACACTTAAACCTGGAGGGATTTCTGCCAAAACCTGCTGGGTTCCAAGGTTTGCTCCTGAGTCTCTGGGATCATGGCCTAATATTAAGCAGCTTGATCAGGAGCCAGAAAGGCCGTTCGTGAGTGATGACTTGGGGTCTCGGTGGGGTGGGGAGGACAGGTCCGGCTCCACCCCCAACCTGTGAGGCCCAAAATGTCTCATCACTGTGGGCCCAAAAGTGGTTGTTGGGTTTTGTTTTGTTCATTTAAATTTTTAGGCATGTATTTATGTGAGGGACATTGAATATTATCATTTAAGACATTAGGGCTAAGTGAAGGTCTGATGATGAACAGTGGGAAAGTGAATAAAACCTGCCTTGGTTCCTTCCTTGCCAGGTTCTTCTGAGACTTTGTGAATACTATTTCTAAGACCAGGTCACTTTTATCATGCCAGCCTCTGCTGTATTAAATGATTCCTTTGTGAACTGTCTAAGTTTTCTCTTAACCAGTCAGACACTCCTGATTCCTAGGTTGGATTACACAAACTCCTCTTGTCTCCAATGACCTCTCTGCTTTCTTTTGTCACTACCCTTCCCCTCTATACAGTTTTGGTCAATCTACTGTCTATCTCCATACTAGATCATGAGTTCCCAAGGACAGGGGCTGTATCTTCTTTATCTTTACCATCTCATCACATTTAACTGATATAGGATATCCCATAGTATTGACAAAAAAGCGGGGACAAATGAATAACTTTTTATAAAAAAGTTTTTATATAAAGAATAGCCTGTGAGAAAAGCCTGAGGCATAAAAGAATGTTAGTTGGTTTCTTCCTTTTTTTAAGATACCATTTTGGTATGACTTGAAATCCAGTGAATGAAAAGGAAAGTGAAAATGAAAATGGGAAGGCAGTTTTTGGAAAACAATATGGACATTTCTCAAAAAGCTAGAAATTGAGCTCCCATTTTACCCAGCAATACCACTTCTGGGAATATACCCTAGGGGCCCAAAAACATATGCAGAAACAGCATCTGCATTCCTATGTTCATTGTAGCACTACTCACCATAGCCAGTATCTGGGAACAATCTGAGTGCCCAAGAACAGATGAATGGACAAAGAAACCATGGCACATCTACACAATGGAACACTATGCAGCTGTTGGGGAAAATGAAGTCATTAAATTTGCTTATAAATGGATGGACATGGAGAGTATCGTGCTGAGTGAAATTAGTCAGAAAGAGAGGTACAGATATAGAATGACTGCATTCATTTGTGGTATATAAAAATATATATAGTAGAAGACTATCCATGGCCAGAGAAAACAGGGATCAGGAGGACTGGTCAGTGGTTGGAACTAACCACAAGTGTGTGTGGGGCTGAGGGTAGGTAAGATAGAGAAGAGACAAGCATGACAATAATAGCTGGGAATGATCATGCTGTTCAAAATCTGAGGGTTTAAAGTAAGTAAGGGGATTTTCTTGATAACCTTTCAGTATCAATATTGCAAACCATAATTCCCAGAGAGAGAGGAAGAGAAAGCAGCTGCTACAGAGGCAAGCAGGGTGTGGGACCTAGGGGTGATGGTAGAGAACCTGGGAACACTGTTGCTGGGAAATGTACACTGATGGAGGGATGGGTGTTGGAATACTGTATGACTCAAATCCAATGATGAACAGCTTTGTAAGGGTCTACAGGGATTCAATTTAAAAAAAGAGCTGGTGTAAAGTATAGCAGAAACTTTATAGCAAAAAAAGGAAGGCAGAAGTAGGAAAAGGCCTACCATGAACCACCTGAGGACTCTAGAAAGTTCCAGAAGAATTTAAGTAAGGCTGTAATATGGTCAGATTTATGATCTAGAACTCTTGTGGTAATAATTATTAGATGGACAATAAGTTGGAGAGGACCATAGTCTTTGAAACTGTATCATTTAGTTTATTACTGCTAAGGTACAGGAAGATGATGGTGACTTAGTCCTGGGTGGTGGCAGTGAAAACAAAGACTTGAGCAAATACTCAACAAAGTGTGGTCTATTCACGTAGACCACAATAATCTGTAAAACTATTACCAATCCACAAATAATAAAAGAAAGGGGGTGGGAAATGTCAGAGTAAAGACTTAGAGTAAAGCTTTATAGTAAATTGACATTGCTGATTTTTTTATTATTATAGCCTATACAAGTACTGGTTCAAAAAAAGATGGAAATGGATAACTAACCCATAGAGATTTCATAGGGCATGCTAATCAATTGGGTATGACAGATTTGGGAGAGAAAGATGTCAACAGCAAGACTGTCAATGACAGAGTCCTGCCTCTATTCTCAGAACTTCCTGGAAGGAGAGATTTGCTAAGCTGAAACTCCAGAGTTCAGGAGCTGATGGTCCTGAACAATAAGACTCCTAAGGGATGTCCCAAAAGTTGCCTTATCCAGCTGGGTGGCTACGACAAAATTTGGTTTGGCTTAACTGAAATATGATTTCTCATAGTTCTGGAGGCTAAAAATCCAAGATCAAGGGGCCAACAGACAATGGTGCCTGGTGAAGACCCTCTACCTACCATCTTCTTTCTGGGTTCTCAAATGAAACAAGTACAAGGGAGCTCCCTGGGATGTATTTTCTAAAGACACTAATCTCATTCATGAGGGTTTTGTCCTTATGACCTAATCATTTCCCACAGGATCCATCTCCAAATATTAACACATTCTTGATTGTTTTTAAAATAGAAAATTTGTGGGTACACAAACATTCTAGCTATAGTAAAAATATAAGGTCCAAAAAATAAAATGGGACAGAAGCCAGGAGGCCACAAACCACAGAGGAGTGGAACTGTACTTTGTGCTTTGTCTTCCTCCAGCTTTGCCCTTGCCCTGCTGAAAGGTCCAGGATCCCGTGAGCTTATACAAAAATTGAGTCAGGAAGAACTCTCGCTGCCCTTTACCTCCCTCACTTACTCAATCACCAAGAGCAGTGATCTCAAGAGATAGTGTAAGTGGGGTTGAGAGCACAAAGTGTGGAGTAAGCGGGCTTGAGTTCAAATCCTGACTCCACTACTTAGCAAGTTTGTAAGCTTGATTATGGTCTGTAACCCTCTGCGCCTGCTTCCTTGGACTATTGTGAGAATGAAATGAATTAGAGGTCAAGCTTTTTAAGCTGGTGCTTAGCATACAGCAAGATTTCCCTGTGTTTGCTGTTATGGTGAGGGTTAAATAGATTTCTAGCTCCTAAACAAAACCATGTCTCTCTCTCCATTCTCTTATTGCTGTATTTGGGGCCTCCACAATTCTCCACCAGAAACAGCAAAAGTGTCCTTCTGTCTTTCATCAGATCAGCCCTTATTCCACTTTGGTCCACAGAATGTTCTCTCTGAACCAGAATTCTGATCCCATCTTTTCCCTTCTAAATCTCTTTCCATGACTTTTCATTGTCCCCAGATTGACATCCAAGCCATCAGACATAACTAACAAGGTCCTTCCAATTTCAGCCTTTTTCTACTTCTTACAGCTTCAGCGCCACTCATAGTTGGTTTTATTCTAATTGTGTCAGCAACTGAACTTCCTTAGTTCCCCAAGTGGCTTCTGAATGTTCTGATTCCTCTGCCTGGGCCACTGTCCCCTCATCCTTCATCACATCAGCTTTTCCACTCCTTCAAGTTTCAGTTCCATTCTAAGATGATGAATCTGATTCCCAGGGCCAAATTAAGAGTCCCTTTTACATGCTTTCACAAACCTGTGTATCCCCAAAATTCCATAGACCACACAACATGATCTTTTATCTTTCCTATTTGTATCACCCAGGACAGAGTGTGGGCCCAACCTATCTGTGTAGATGCTGCATAAACCCTTATTAAGTGGGACTAAATTGGAATCAGTCCAATATTGCATTTCAAGAGCCAGAAAGTGGAATAATGTCACCGATCCAACTTCTCCAGGAGAGGCTCATGCGTGGGCAAGGGGAGCATGAGATGTTCTTTTCTCACACCGTCCTCTTCCTGCTGCTAATCCTCTTCTAGCTGCGTGAGTCTCGTGAGTCGACTCCAGATGGGATGGGTTTGGCAGCGGCTGCCTGGCTGGGTGCCCACCTGCCGTGGGCGCCCAGGAAACACTTGCTGAGAAGAGCTGAGTACCACCCAAGCAGTTTAGCCCTCCAAGTCCTACCATAGAGTGTAAGAAAAGGGGTAGGTAGAAAGCAGAGGTTGGTGGCCTCAATCTACAATATTTCTGTGTCTCAGTCTGCTCTATGAAATAAAGTCAAGACTTCCTACCTTGGTGGCTGATATGGGCAATCAATGAGATCACAAATGTGTGCACATCTTGAACTCTTGACTCCTGCTTCAACCCTGTCAATTTTCTTGACATTACCAAGGGAGCAGCGGCTGAAGCACAAGAGGAGAGACACAGCTTTGGGCAGGAGCCAACACTCGTGTCTGTCGATTGGAAGGTCTCTGTGTAATCATCTTGAGAGCAGGAATCCCGTGGTTCTCTCTCGCCACCTGCATTCAGTGGTCTCACACCTCTTCCCCACCCAAGACAGCCTATGCCATGGGCACACGAAGGAGAAAATGAGGGCCAGGCTGGTTGGTGATCAGTTGCTGTTTATTCCATTCTCCCCACGTGCCATTTCCATTCTCACTAAGCCCTTCATTCCCATCTCCTCCTGCCTCCCTCGCTCATCTCTCAGCGCTCCCACTCACAGCCTTGGTCTCTCACCAACTTCCCCGCATTGGGGGGAGCAACCAGGCACCCAGATCAGGTAGCACAATCAACATCTGAAAGCCCTTCCTGATCTCCTGCAGCCAGGGGATCATGCTCAAGAGCAAAATGCCACTTAGAGGTTTTTCCCCTTTCCTTAGTTCAATAACTTAACATCTTAATTCTACTTTTTAATATTAGTTATCTTGTATAGAAACAGTAAGAGATACATTCAGCTTGTAGGTGGCTCTCCTGAGAACATCTCGCTATAGATCTCAGATTACAGTGCTCGGGCCAGATTAATCTTTCCTAACCCTAGCAGGGTCCTAACTTAGTTGTTACTTCTTGGATCATGACAGAATTTGTCTATGACCATGCTCTTAACTTATAGTTAAGTATTATGGCGCCTTAGCCTGACCCATTTCTTCTTTTTTTTTTCTTTTTCTTTTTGGGTCACACCCGGCGAAGCACAGGGGTTCCTCCTGGCTCTGCACTCGGGAGTTACTCCTGGCGGTGCTCAGGGGATCATATGGGATGCTGGGAATCGAACCCGGATCAGCCACATGCAAGGCAAATGCCCTACCCACTGTACTATATTTCTATGCCAGAGTAGCTCACAGCTTGCCCTTGGTCCATTCAGTCCCTCATTGGGACCCTGCTTTGGGGGTGCTAGAAAGTAAGGGCAATTGAAGCTGAAGACGAGAAAACAGATGCCCAGGAGTGAATATCATTTGGAGTCAATAAACTCCCAAGTTACAAAAGCATATCATTAACTATCTTCTTGTGTCTACACAAAAAGGACATTGCTCTGAATTAACTATGCAAAGAACTCAAGGAGATGAGAAAAGCAATATTTACAAGTTAACAGAGTCTGATTAGGAGATAAAGGTGATTGACCAGTTGGGGAAGCAGAGCACAAAGAAAGAGGTTACAAATAAACACAGAGGAATGGGAGCACTGTGATGGAAGTAATCCAATAAACGTAAGTTCCCTGTGGCAAGCAAGACAGAAAGGACAAACCAATGTTATCCTACAAGTCTCCACACATGCACCACAACTTCTGTGGAACTAACGCCTTTTCCAAAGTCCCTATGGGTGGTGAACCTAGGCACTAATTTTTAATGACTGGGAAGTAGAGATAAACAGTTCAAGAAACTGTGCAAGAAAGGTGTGCAACTACAGAGAAATAAACTGAAAACTACCACTGCCCCAAAGAGCACACACTTAATAGCGGTTACTTACTATGGGCAGGGACAGTGTAAAGTACTTTCTGTTTGTATAGACTTATTTGAGCCTTGCAATGGCCCTAGTGGGAAGATCACTTGATCACTTGACATCCCATTACTCATCAATTTGCTTGAGTAGGCGCCAAGTAACATCTCCATTCATCCCTGTCGCATGCTAGTGTAGCCCAATGGCATCTGCTCGTTCTAGGAACTGAAGAGCCTCAAACTGATCATTCAGGGTCTTTGTCAGGGTCTTGACGAAGAAGTCTGACCATCTCGTAGGTGGGCGACCGCGTGATCTTTTGATGTCCCGTGAAATCCAGTCGATAATGGCTCTAGTCCAGTGGTCATCTCCAAATCTCATTACGTGTCCAGCCCATCTAATTTTCGACACCTTGGCAAGCGAGACAGTGTCCCTGATTCTTGACTGTCAACAGAGGTTCAAACTCCGGATTCTTTCTCTCATTTGAGTGAACTGTGATACTCCAAGCATAGCTCTTTTGATTTCTCTTTGGGAGATCCGAATAGCATTCTCATGCTGTGTTCATAGGGCCCAGGTCTCTGAGGCATATACTAATACAGGAAGAACAGTGGAATTGAAGAGATGTGCCCAGAGTCGGAGGTTCTTTGTCCTCTTAGCTATTTCTTCGACGCTCTTGAAGGTGTTCCAAGCCACTCTCTTCCTCCTGTGCAACTCAGGTGTCAGGTCATTTGTCATGTTGACTTCTCAACCTAGGTACACATAACTGTTGCATTCAGAGATGTTCGTTCCATTGAGAGTGAATGAAACATCAGGAATGAGACCGTTTCTCATAAACATTGTCTTTATGAGATTCAGCTGTAGTCCGACCTTTTCACACTCACGGTCAAAGTCAGCCAGCATTTTTGCCACTTGGCTAATGTTTGGTGTTATTAGAACAATGTCATCAGCGAAGCGGAGGTGGAGTAGTTTCTGACTGTCTATCTTCACTCCCATTCCTTCCCATTCCAGTCATCACATGACATTCTCAAGGGTGGCCCTGAAGAATTTCGGTGAAAAGGTATCACCCTGCCAAACCTCTCTCTTGACATGTAGAATAGTGAGATCCTGGTAGGGAATCTGTAATACATCTCATGGAGGATCCTGATGTATTAAATTTGAATGCCCTGTTTGGCTAGGGCTTCAATGACCACTTCAGTCTCAACAGAATCAAAGGCCTTCTTTAAATCAATGAATGTTAGACAGAGCGGCATCTTGAACTCCTGAGAAACCTCAATGATCTTGGTTATCGTAGGAAGATATTCTTTGAATTTTTATTAGTCTCATTTTACAAATGTGAAAAAGGGAGACAAGACATTTACTCAAAGACTTGGCAGGATTTGAACCTGAAGTCCTCTGCTTCCCAAACCCTTATCTGGCTGTTGTCATTGGTCTTTATCTGTACACTTCCCCTGAGGTGTGCCTCTTTTCTGCGTCCCTAGAACAGAAATCTCAAACCTTGTTTCTCAGATTCCCATGCCAGCTGGTTTCCAGTTTGTTCCTGCAGCTGGAAGGCATATACAGGCCATTAAAAGGCAGGGGGTGGGGGAAATTTAAACTATTTTTTTTGTTTCTGTCATCTATGACATGTAGACTTCCAGACTCCACAAACTCTACTGGTACTGGTTCGGGGAATGTCTGAAGAGGCGCCGCCCTCACATTCCCCCTTTTTCTCCAGACCAAGCAACAATAAAGGCTGACTCTCTATAACTAATTTCTAGAAGCATCTCCCCTTTTTGATCTCCATCTCTGCTTGAAATGCCTGGAAGGCTTTGCTTCTGGCTGGACACTGATGGATACAGTATAGCTCTTTTAACTCTGTCAATCAGAGACAACAGCTAGTTATAGCATCAAAGTGTCACAAAGAGGGAGGATGAGACCAAGGCCCTCTGTCAGATGCAGAGACCCATCAGGAAAACTGAGGCCACTGTATCAGCACCAAGTAAAGAAGATATGGGTCTAAAGGCTCCCAGCAGATAGCCAACAAAGTAGCCTCAGATTATGAGACCAGTTCCAGAACCCACCCATGAATAAGGCTGAGCCCAAAAGCATCTGGATGGTTCAAGACTTGGGCAATGCAAGAAAGCCCAGAGGCTGGCAGTTGAACTAGCTGGGGGGATGTAAGGTGAACAGAGTATCTTCTTCCTGCCTCCACTTCCCTGGAAACTTTTTATAGACTTTTTATTTAGGAGCTTGACAACCTTTGGAAATTTGACAAACTAGATTCATATTCTTTCCTAGTCAGTTATGTTGGTTGCTTAGCACTACCCCCACCCACCTACCCATCCAAACCGTGGTCTCCCTTTTATAAAATGAGACTGCCATGCCCACTGTATAAGTGTGAGGACTGAGTGAGATAAATCATATCAAGTTCCTAGCTCAACTTATGGCCTTTTGCAGATGCTTAGTAACTGCGCATTCCCACTCTTCCTCCCTTCTGAATCATAAGTTTCCTTTTTAGCGATTTAACATGCCCTGTGTATCTCTCTGAAGCCCCAGTATAAGGCCTTGGGAAGTAAAGACTGCATCTTCTTTACCTTCCTCAGAGTACCCAACTCATTTTCAAATAATAATATGTCCCTAATAGTAAATAAACTTTCACATTATTAAAAAATAAAATTATGGGGGGTGGGAGGGATACTGGGATCCATGGTGGATACTGGGAAATGGGCACTGGTGGAGGGATGAGTATTTGATCATTGTATAATTGAAACCCAAGCACAAAATTTGTAAGTCTACAACTGTACCTCATGGTGTCTCACTAATAAAAATTTTTTAAAAGATTTAAAAAATTAAATTAAAATATGGAAAGAGAGAAACAGAGCTTTTCTATTCATCTTGAATATGATGCATCAAGAAGACAGAAAGTTTAGTTTCTGCTCAATTAATTTTAGTGTCATTCATTCCTCTTGCTCAATCTGTCTCCTTCTTTTCATCCCATTCTTCCTTTCACAATTGTTTTTACCAAGCCTGAAATACAAAGTTAAATGGGGCATAGTCCTTTCTCTGAGGAGTCCCAATTTGGATGAAGTAATCTTGGTGTGAGCAGATGCTAACCTTTGGGTTCAGATAGACAGCACTTGCCTGTTCACCACAGCAAGACCAGTGTCATGACAGAGGGGAGAACAGCCATGCATGTGGGACCACAGAGGACACCTGGGTCCTAGAAGAACATACTTATTCCCTCACTCATCAAGGACAAGTGGAAGCCCTCAATACGTGGGCAGAAATGGAAGATCCAGTAAACAGAGCACAGACACTCATCAGGCAAAGTGAGGTTCAGAGGGTTCTCAGTTGTGTGATTCAGGGTATCTCATGCACATCCTGTCAAACTCAGTTTTCTCTTCTGTAAAGTTGGATAGTAATGCCTGGTAGACAGGGTTTTCATGGGTGTAACAGCAGTACTGAAAGGATTTGGAGTAAAGTCATATCAGTGGATATTGAATTTCTTTCACCATAGCTCGAAATAGTGGCCTTTCCTGACAAAAGTGGGAGTTACAAGTTAGGAAGTTTGTAGTCCAAGACATTTCTTGAAGATGTATTGCTTGCTGGCTTCTTAATGTGAAAATCTGTTTGCATTCCCCATCTTCTTATTGGGCAAATTTTCTACTAATTACAAAACATAAGAAATTATGAGGAAATCAATCCCTATCCCCACTCCAACCCAAGCATGCCTGAGGTTAGAACTACACAAAATATAATCAGACCAATAGACTAAGCAGCTTCTGGAGAGCCCCTTTCATAGCCCACCTCCACTATGTTTTTAGATTGAGAACACCGTAGCCCGAGGAGTAATCATTCATGATTTTTCTCTCCCTTTAGAAACTGAACAAGTTCCTGAACTTGTCAAACATTAATACAAATTATTAAAAACAATCAGAGGTAAAAACTCTAGTTATTGAAATGTATGCAAACTAACTATTGATCTGATGATATGCTGAATTAAAAGAAAGACACGCCTGGATAAACAGAAATCTTTTTAAAAGTCATTAATATACATGTGTTTGTTTTTCCTCATCTACACTGGAGACTGCAGTGAGTCTGTATTGTCTAACAAATTAGCGGGGGTGACAATGCCACGTTCAGCCAAATGTATGTCTCTGCTCAGATTTATTAATTTCTGCCTAATTAAAATGAGGGTACCACTGCAGGCCACAGGGATGTACATTGCAAATATGGATGGGATTAGAAAAACTTTGCTAGGGGAGATGGCACACTAGCCTGGAATTACTCCAACGTGAACAAGAAATGGCTGGCCCAGATGGTGGTCTAAGGGGCATCCTGGTTCTCTTTCTGAAATGATGACTCTCCCCACCCCACCTGTCACTCCATTACATTCGTGGGGTCAATACTCAAGCCCCTTCCTTGTACCATTTATGCAACTCTGAAACTCTATTCCAGAATGGTTGCCACTTCCCTGACACTATGTTTTCCTACTCTGCACATGGACTCTCCCTGTCCCTGGAGACCCAAAATACTGGGGAAGAGTTGAAACTCGAGACTCAGATAGATGCGGTGTTTTCAGTTAGTGGTCTTGAGTTGTGCAACCTCTCCCTGCCTCTTTTTCATCTGCTCTAAGGGGAAACTGCAGTTATATAAAACTCATGGGATTGTGTAAGAATCAAATACGGTAATACATGAAAAACATTTAGTTGTAGCTTGGCTACATAGTATATCTTCAATAATTTGTCAGCTTTTGTTATTATTGCCTTTCTCACAGTTAAATTCAATCCCATAAAGTATGGTAAAAGCAATAACCACAGTGTCTCCTCAAAATAGTTTCTCAAATTAAAAAAGAGGAGGGGGGAATGACTTTAAAGTCTCCAGCCATGTAAGATCCCCTTGGCATATTGGTCAATCTTGCTCACCTATGAATACATCCTCTCTGAAGATTTCCAAGGAACCTGGGCTGGGAAATTGGGAATCAGGATTGTGTGGAACAGGTTTAAGTACTCGTGTCTGCAATTCTTATTCTCCATCTGCTCATCATCTCTCATTGTCACCTCCTCTAGGAAGCCTTCCCCAGATGACCATGACTAGCTCTGGACTTTAAATTACAACTTTTCTTGTAGATCTCCATTTTCCGCACCTAAGAGCAAACACTTGGAGAATGAGGCCTGAGTATTAACTATCTCTGAGTCCCCGGGCTTAGCAAAAGGCCTAGCTCAGGAAAATGAACAGAACAGCAAACACTAGGCATTTGCTCTGGGTCAGGCCCTGGAGAGACAATTCAGAAACACAATATCATTAAGTTCCTCAGTAGTTCATAAAGTAAGAAGAGGCATCACACAGTTTTATGTAAGTTCAGAGAAGGTAAATTCCTCACCCAAAGTCACACAGCTAACAAGTGATGGATCCTGATCAGACTGAACAAAGTCCAACTTAAACCACAATGTGAGAGGAAGAGTAACCTGCTCCCCTCGGCCTTCTCAGCTTTGCCTAGGATAGGGACACTGTTGAGGAAGTTGTTCCAGGCATCCAAATGAAGACTACAGTCTGAGCAGGGTGAAGGGAAGAAAAGCAGAGGGTGGGATGGAAAGAGGCTTACAAAGGGACATCTTCTGAACTTGTTCACTTAATACATGAGGGAGTTCTAAAGGAGAGAGATAGATGGGTGTTTAGTAGATAGCTGAGCCAATGTCAGAACTGGAAACATCAGAAACTGAATGATCACTTCATTATCATCATTGTCATCATCTTCACCATCATCACAGAGAACCCATTTCACACCAGTGAACTCTATGTATATACATAAAGGCCCTAAAGTAAAGGCCCTCCCGTTGATCATCGATTTGCTCGAGCGGGCCCAGTAACGTCTCCATTGGAGACTTTGTTGTTACTGTGTCTGGCATATCGAATACTCTCGGTAGCTTGCCAGGCTCTCCGAGAGGGGCAGAGGAATCAAACTCGGGTCGGCCATGTTGGCTGCGTGCAAGGCAGACGCCCTACCCGCTGTGGCTGGAGCGATAGCACAGCGGGTAGGGCGTTCGCCTTACACGCGGCCAACATGGCCGACCCGAGTTTGATTCCTCTGCCCCTCTCGGAGAGCCTGGCAAGCTACCGAGAGTATTTGATATGCCAGACACAGTAACAACAAAGTCTCCAATGGAGACGTTACTGGGCCCGCTCGAGCAAATCGATGATCAACGGGAGGGCCTTTACCTTTACCTTTAATGTATATACATGATCCTATTCAAACCGCATAGCAACCCTGTGAGAAAGCATTTTATCCCAACTTTATAGACAAGAATATAGAGTCCGCCATACAATATTCTATTGGGGATAAGTTAGGTGGAAAATTACTTGAACTTTTTAAGTAAATATTTTACTAGACATTTTTAACCTTGATATACGCTCACTGGCAAATCAATCCCTCCCATCCATGACATGAAAATAGCATTGTATCCTGTTCCTCTTCTCCAAGTTTCTACCCTAGTATCCTGAGGCCTAAAGCATTCCTCAACCCACGTATAGCAAATCTACATATAGCAAATCTACATAAAGCAAATCTACCCACAAATAAAATTTGGATGCATCCAGGAATTCCCAGAGGAGTCTGGCAAATCAGTCTTCCCTTTATGATTTTGTCCACCCAAGGTCTAAGAATTTCCTGCTCCTGAATCCCTGATTTTCCCACCCCACCAGTGCAAAGATTCATTGTGACAGCCCAGCACCAGCCTCACTGTTACTCAAAGCCCCAACCCCTGGAGAGCTTTCAGAATTGGGTAAATGCAGCTGCTCTTTTGAGGAGTAAGTTGAGGGCACTTAGCGAATCAACTTCCTAATGAATCTTTTCAGGTCTGGATGGAAGTCATTCTGTTACTATGGAACTTGGCTTGATTTGGAAATTAATGTGGTAATTTACAGTCACTCTGACAGGCAAGAAAATTAAAGAAGAGGGAGGCAGTGTGAGGGGAATAGAGACCCGCAGTGACAAAGCTTTAAGAGTCACCAGCCTTGATGAATCTAAAGTGCTGGACTCTGGGTTCTAAGAGTAGGGTATCTCCTATAGGCAGGGCCTCTGGAGGACACAGGCAGAGAAAGATACTTCCCCAAGCAGGTCCAAAAATCATTGTCTCAACCTCTATTCTCTAAGATTTTTAATAGATTAGAGAAATAACAGTAAAGGCTAATAGATAAATAGACTGATGGAGATATATAAAGATGATAAATATGAAAAAATTTCCATCACTTTATTTCTCTAACTTTTAGGATTTACTTCCCAGTGCCAGTATTTGCCACGATTATTAGTCTTCAATACCATTATTTACTTCAGTATATTTTCTTTAAATTTATCCACTTTTTAATCCCAAATAAATTTTACAACACTGTCATGGGTGGAAAGCCAATATTGCCTGCCATGAACAGAAAGTAAATACACAATTAAACACAAATAAAGCAAAGTTGTTGAAATTATTTTTAAGCAAATTTTTTAAATTCTGTAGGTACTATTGCCAGCTAGAGGTTCTGAGTTTAAAGTTTTTCCCCTGTTTGGGCAAAAGCAAATATTAGGAGATTTCCAAGATATCTCCACCAGTGCAAAAGTGAGGGGCACCCACACCATCAGACCCATCTGATAAAATCAACTAGGGAGTTGGTAGGAGACAAAATCCACATTCTCATATTCAGTGCTTCCTAATGCCATGACATTTTCAATTTATTTATAACAAATGTTTACATAGCACCTACTGTGCATCAGGCTGCTCCTTTTTATAAATAATTATTTAATTATTTAAGGGGCGGGGCTTCAGGGATAATTTGGTGGCCAAATCACCTGCCTTGTAAGTATGAGGCCATATGCCCACAAATTCAATCCTGGGGCATGGTCCCCATGCCTTTTATGGTCCCAAGTGTGGGCTATTTGGGATTGCCAGTGGCAAAATAAAGTGGGTGATTTTCATTACACCGCAACCAAGTGTATGTGAACTCCAATTGTCACAACACCATGAAAAAAAAGAGTGGAGAAGGAAGAGGATGGATGAACTTTAAAATTCATTCATTCAATCCATCTAGTATGTATAATAATCCTATGTGGTAGAGCATCATCCTCTTTTCATTTTATACCTGGGTGGCCAGGTATTGGGTTGAATTTTTCAATGCTTTGTGACTATCCCTGGCTCTGTGCTCAGAGGTTATTCCTAATAATGATCAGGAAACCATAGTTGGTTGCTGGGGATTCAAACTGGAGTCAGCCAAATGCAAGGCAAGAGCTTTAACCCCTCTACTATCCCTAATCATCATGCACATCTTGAAGAGGAAACTGAAGCAGAGCGTTTCATATCACATTCAAGTGTATACTTGGAAATTGGTGATTGCAGCCCCAACGACCCCTCAATCACACTGTCAAGACCCTGAGTTCTGATTAGCTGTAAACTAATCCTAGCCCAGTCAGCATATAGGGGCATCTTGGAGGTACCAATCTGGTGTTCTCTGACTGAGTCTGGGGTTTGATGTGGGAGTGAAAGACTGTTGGATCCTGATATCCAGAAGGAGAGAGGAAATTGGTGTTGGGTTTGGGTGCTATACCAGTGGGCTCAGGGTTTGCTCTGTGTGGTGTTCAAGAGTACCAAGCAGTACAGAGGTAAAACTGGATCAACCTATGGGCAAGGCATGTGGTTCAACCAGTTGAGCCATCTCCAGGCCTTTTTGGGTTTTGAATAAATATGACACAGTTCCCAAAGCTGCTGTCTTCTATTATCTGGTCTTGAAAGAACCCTCTGGGCAGTACATTGAGACCAGCCACAGA
Organism: Sorex fumeus; assembly: GCF_029834395.1. Taxonomy (NCBI): domain Eukaryota; kingdom Metazoa; phylum Chordata; class Mammalia; order Eulipotyphla; family Soricidae; genus Sorex; species Sorex fumeus. The sequence continues at coordinate 16,724,713 of NW_026606102.1, read as the reverse complement.
TATTTGATGTCTGGGTGTGAGAAAGCAGTGGCACCTCTGGGAACAGGGCACAGGAGTCTATGTCAGATAAGGGGCCATGTGCTGAGGCTACTTGGCCTCCATAAGTCCTCCAGCCCCACTCCTTACAGCTCCACCCTGGAGAGCCAATGTCTTATCCTGGCCTTGGGGGCTAAGACAGGTTACAGCCCCAACCACAGGCTGGAACAGTTGAAGACAGCCTGTGTGTTACTGCGAGGAGAAAAAAGGGCTGACAGAGGCAATATTTGGGAAATGTCATAAATGCATTGCATTTGTTCTCTTTAAGTTCATGAGCTTTGTCCAGTCTGACTAATGTGAAGTTGACTCTTGCAGAAGAAATCTCAAGAGAAAGTGAAATATTAGGTAGCTTCTGATGTGTTGTTCAAAAAAAATTCAGAATTTTATCCTATCTGGGAAAAAAAACTTTATTTTTAGGAAAAAAAATACTTACTAGTTGGAGGAAAGAGAGAACACGTTTAAAAGGAAATCTTCAGGAGGAAAGGTAATGTGACCTTCCCACAGACTTGGACTTGTGCACAAACTCACTTGGAGACCTGGCTCTAACACAGCACTCGGACACTCCCATTGCGGCAAGTGGTTCAGAGGTCAAGTTTTTTGCATGGAGAACCTCAATTAATCTTCTGAAAAATTCAGAGGCTGCTATTATTATTCCCAATTTTGTGGGTGAGGAAAAGAGGATGTTTTAGAAACTTGACCAAGGTCAGACAGCCATAAGTAAAGCATAGATATGAGTTCCAGTTGCAGCCCTAGATGCTATAATTGCCCCTCAAGAAGCCACAGTCACCTTGCCCACCATGTCTCCCTTCCCAAGAGCAAGCAGGGCTCATCCAGGCCAATAGTCTATCTCTAAGAACAACTTTCCTGGGCTGGTGTCAGCCAAGGATCCACTTAGAAAGTGGAACTTTCTGCCCCACTCTTCATGCGGTGGTAAAGGTGATTGGAAATGCGCAGATCCCACCAGAGGGATAGCCAAAGAGGTTTCTTTCTTTTCTAAGCACAAATTTGGACCTAAATCAGATTAGGTACTACCTGCTCTCACATTCAGATTTCTGATGAGGAAACGATGCAAACCATATGTCCTCTCCATGGCTTACCTGGTTTACTGAGAAGCCCAGTGAGCCCTCGGCTACCAGAGGCCCCAAGTACTAGTTCCCACCACTCCACTGTCTCTAAGAAGCACAAGGTCAAGAACCTACTCTTCCTTCTCTGCTTGGACAATAAAGGTCTTAGCTATTCACCTTTCTTCTATTGTGTGCCCTCCAGATTGCCCAATAATGACATTTTAGGCCATGATGCTTTATAGGCCCAGCCCTTAGACACCCTGCACTCTGCTCTCAGGCTCTGCTATTGCTTGAAGCATCACCTTCAATGGGGTGGTTATCCCCTTGTAGCTGTGTTCTTATCTGCTAAATATAGAGTTGGAGTCTCTGAAGTTTAGCATCTACTACTCCCCTATCTGGAAAATTCTTCCACATCTTGATGGGCTAATGCATACGTCTATCTAGACTTGATTCATATTTTAAAATTCATTAGAATGTCTACCTTTAATCCTATAACTTTTATTCCACACTGGATTGCATTTCTCCCTGATAATGACAATATGGGGCCACAGGGATAGTATAGTATATGGGATATTTACAAGCATACAAGTGACCTGGGCTCGATCCCTAGCACCCCATATGGTCCCTCGGAGTGATCCCTGAACACAGAACCAGGAATAAGCACTAAGCATGACTGGGGGTAGCCCATAAACAAACAAAAACAGTAGTAGTAATGATTGTAATGTTTCAATATAACATCCAAGCCTTCATTAAGCACTCAACAAATGACAGCATTGTTCTAAGGTGTAATAATTTTCATCTTACAACTTAATAAGATGGACACTATTATTGAACAGATTATATTATTATTATTTTACAGATTATTATTATATTTTAATTATTATTTTAGCTACCGAGAGTATTCGATATGCCAGACACAGTAACAACAAAGTCTCCAATGGAGACGTTACTGGGCCCGCTCAAGCAAATCGACGATCAATGGGAGGGCCTTTACTTTACTTACTTTACTATTTTACAGATAAGGCTGGAGTGATAGCACAGAAGGTAGGGCATTTGCCTTGCATGCAGTTGACCCGGGTTCAATTCCTCCATCCCTATCAGAGAGCCCGACAAGCTACCAAGAGTATCGCACTCACCCATTAGAGCCTGGCAAGCTCCCGTGGCATGTTCAATATGCCAAAAACAGTAACAACAAGTCTCACAGTGGAGACGTTACTGGTGCCCACTCGAGCAAATCTATGAACAATGGGAAGACAGTGCTACAGTGCTATTTTACAGATAAGTAAACTGAGAAACAGAGGCAAATGAATTACCCAAGATCAACTAGAAAATAAATGAGCACACTGGAATTCTAAACTGTGTGAAACATCTGAGTTGTCAGAGCATGATGAGGCATGTATGATGTGATCCTGCCTGACCTATTTCCATTTTGCTATGTGATCATGTCAAGATGGCTCAAGTAAACCTTTTAAGTCAAATTACACTCTGGGAGTGTGGGGGATGTGGGGGACAAGAGTGCAAGGTCTCCCAAGCAGTCTTCAGGAATCTCAGGGGTTTTCCCCCAGAAATATTTGGCTTAGGACCCAAGGATGGGGAACAATTTGGGCTCTACAGTGACAGGGCCTCCAGAACCATCACAGCAGTGCTGAAAAAGTCTCCAGGTTTGAATTGGTTCTTGGTACATGCACAGCTCCTGAACACTGAGCTATCTCTTCAATCCCTATATCTTTTTTGGAAAGTGGAGATAACATTATCCCTCAGTGATGATCACAATTCAACCTTCTGGGACAAGCCTCCAACTGCAATTCCATCTATTGTCAGTGTCACAATTACTCCCAATTCACTCCAGTACAGAAATCATAGGTATAGCGGTATCAGAGTATGACAGAGCTGATCAGAGAACTTAGGGACAAATCAGACATTGTGGTGTGTAATTTTGAACAAGTTCCTGCTCCATCTGAGCTGGTTCTTAGTTGTAAATGGAGAAACAGCATTTACCTCACCGATTTGGAGAGGATCAAACAATAACAAGTGTCAAAGATCTGGGCAAGTGAGAAGGGCCTCTTTCAACAGCTGCTCGGTCAGCATCGATCTGCACTGCTGATGTTAAAGAGCACGGGACGGGACCCACCCTCTCAGAGTTTACAACTGAAGGTGACATTCATACGAGACTTCTTTCCCAAACCAGCTCATCTTGGAAGGAGCGGATCTCTTAAGGAATTAAGAATTTGAGGTGTTCTACGCCAGGTAACTCACCACTCAGCTCATGATATCTGCCCCCAGCTAGGTTGAAGCCAGTCTTTGCTATCATTCCCCTTCTCGAGTCTTCCTCTATCTCTCTAAAATAAGTCAGAGTTGCACAAATTTCCAGACCCTCTCAGGTAGCCACCAATCAGAGCATGGTTTGCTATTCCTTCCTAGAGTGAAACTCCACTGTAAGGCAAGGTGGTACAGGGGCAGGAGTAGGAGCTTATACTTCCAGAAGGATCTTCAGAGATTACAAGTGCTCATTAACCCTGGGGCTCTAAGTATTGCTCCCTGTTCCCATGCAGCTCCCTGTTTCCTCCCACTCCTGCTGTGTCGTGCCGGCTTCTGTACCAGGAGCTCCCCCTCATCCCTTGCCTTCCTGGCCAGTCCCTGTATTTCCTGAGCAACTCAGAGCAGAAGTCGCCTTCCCTCCAGTTCATCTATTTTTGCACTCAGTGCACTAGAGTATAATTTATTGATTTGAACATCTGTTCTCCCACCACACTGCAAGTTCCTCAAGGGTAGGGACTGTAATTTATAACATCGTGTCCCCAGGTCCTAGGTCAGTGCTCAGCTCATAGCAGGTGCGCAATTGGTATTGGATGGATTGACTAGTGATTTAAAGACACTTGGTGAAGTTCCCAGGATATGGAACTAGTAAGGAGGGCTGCAACCTAGACCTGGGGGTGCTAAGTCCTACACACCCCATCTCCCTGAAGCTGTCAAGGGAGGGGGGGTCATTGAGGAAACCTTCTGAGGAAGGAGGGGTATCAGCCCAGCTGCTTTAACTGTACTGCAGCCCAGGGCCTGTAGGGGAACATATTCAGGGAAGTGGGGCTTCAGAAGCCCAAGCCTGGCTGCCTGAAAGGAGCCTAGGGACTCTGGTGGGCTTTGCTGAACCATTCAGGCATTGCTGGCACCTTATTTTCTTCTTTCACCTCCCAGTCCTCACTAGCTCAGACCCTGGCTTCCTGAGGTATGAAGTCCGGTCCCCCACCCCCAGCCCCCCAGCTTCCCCCCGCTACCCCCGTTGCTTGGGTCCCTGCCTCTGTAAGTATGGCAGGAACCTGGCTTCCTGAATGAGATGGGCGGGGACAAAGCGAGCCACCCATCCCCACGCCTGCCGAGTGCCCAGTTCATATTCCTGCTGTGACTGTATCTAAATTTGCAAATCGTCACCCTGCGCCCCACCATCATGTGTCATCTTTTATGCATGGCCACCTCTGCCGCGCAGCTCGGCCAGTTGCTATGCAACCGGCGACGGCACCACAGGGGCCTGACATTAGTGAAAGCAAATTGACCAGCGGAGCCCTCATCCCGCATGCAAAGCAGCCGGGGCCTCCCCAGCCACCCCTTTTCTATCCAGGACCACAGCCTCCCCAGCCTCAGTTAAAGACACGTACAAACCCTGCCCCTCCTGATCCTTGGAAAAAAGCTGAAATCTGTCTGACGGGTGTAAAGGGCCAGTGGACAAGAAAGGACCAGCTCTCTCCCCAGGCTCTAAAATTCTGAGCCTCCTCTAGGACGGACATTAGCTCCTGCTGAAGGGGAAGGAGCCGCGATTCAGTGAGCGCTTATCATGTGCTAGGCACGGGGAGCAGAGTACGCTGCAAAAGGCTCTGACTTCCTGGCTTCCAGCCCAGAGCTGTCACTTCCCAGCTGTGTGTCATGCATGCAAATGGACTGAGATCCAGCCATTGGTGGAGGCAGACATTTCCAAGGATAAGAGAATGGAGAGCGGGTTGGGGTGGGAGGGAAGCCAGTAGAGCAGCAGGGGAGAGAAGATGAGAGAACAGGAAGAAGAGAGCATACTGCCTTGCACACCTCATGTGGAAGGTCTCGGGGCCTCCTGCTGGGAGGAACAGAGGAAATTAGGAGCTGGCAGTTTAGTTGTCCCCTTCTGCCCAACCCTGAATGGCCCCCGCCACCAGGAACTTGACCTTGCAATTTCCCACTTGAGTAGACACCATTTTGCAGGAGGCAGCAAGTCGAGCAGGAAGGTCTCGGATTGATCAGCAGCCTCAAATTCTGTCTCTCTACCCTTCCGAACTATTGCAAGCTACCTCTGCCTTTGTGGTTTGCATAGTTTTTCAATCTGTAAAATGGTTGTGATGATATACGCGGTTAAATGGCTGATGTATGCAATATGCCTGACAGAAGATCAGTAAATGTCTTTCTTCTACCCCAACCTTCTCCCTGATGCCCAGTCATCAGAGACCTAAAGCCGCTGTTTTAGCCTGACTGGTCTCACCCATTTCTCCAGCTTCTCCCTCCCTTATTTCCTGCACCAGTGTACCCTACATCAAGCAGCTGCTTTTGCCTGATAAACCCTCTTGAACTATTCACTTCTAGGAAGTGTTAGTTCATCTCCGAGGATCCAGAAAATTCATTCATACATACATACATACATACATTCAGTCTAATAGTCAGGTATACCCCACCAGACCATTCCCCATTCCTCTGTGAAAGAAAAAAAAAACAGGAACCAAGACCTAACCCTTTCTTATTTAGTGTGAATCTGTGAAGCTTTACTGAACTTTCTAGAGAGATCTTTCAATGCTTTCAATGCTCAATGGCTTCTCGAGGAGGGTCATTCTGATGCTCCTGGAATTCCAGGATCACGTCTCAACTTGAGGGTGGGACCGAGGCAAATTCTAAGGCTCAGAAACTTACTGAGTACCAAGCATGATTTAAGACATTTTGCTCAATATTCTAACACTTCACAAGCACAAATTAATAATTCTTAGCTATTTGTTGACACATGAACAATATCTTTAGTTTCACATAAATGAGGGCTGGAGCGATAGCACAGCGGGTAAGACGTTTGCCTTACACACGGCCAACCCGGTCAGCCCAGGTTCGATTCTTCCACCCCTCTCAGAAAGCCTGGAAAGCTACCGAGAGCATCTCACCCGCACAGCAAAGCCTGGCAAGCTACCCGTGACGTATTTGATATGCCAAGCACAGTAACAACAAGTCTCACAATGGAGACACTACTGGGCCCACTCGAGCAAATCGATGAACAACGGGAGGACAATGCTACAGACAGTGAGTGAAGTGGACATTACTGCAATTGACTGGGTAGGAAACAGGCCCAGAGAGGAAGTGACAACGATGGATCATAGGGCACAACAGCTGACAATGATGGTCCAGGGGCAGGTCCACAGTTCTACCTAAAAATGGGCTTGGAAAGTGCAGTGGATAATCAGTCCTCTTCTGACTAACTTGCTCATTCTAAAACTCCATAGATTTCCAGAGAAAGCCATTTTCCCAACTCTCCTAAAGCCAAAACTTCCCAGGCTGGAGATGTGGCCAGTGATAGAGCACCTGCCTTGGGCTTGACGCTTCTCCAGTACTACATGATTCTTCCCTCCCCCAGGAGTGATTCCCAGCGCCAACACTAGTAAAACCCAGGCAGCACCAGTTGTGGCACAAAAGGAAAAGAAAAACAAAACGTCCTTATAAAACCTCCCACGATACAGACTAGGTGATCTGAGAGCACAGCTCAGCTGTGTACCTCAGGGACCCATGACGCCATTTCTTCCCTCCCAAGGCAAGGTTACACACTGACCCTTTCAAGGGCTGATTTATAGAGAAACAAAATACTCAGCTCAAAAGTTTTGGTAGGTAGCAGTATCCCCTTAGATGTGGCATTTCTCTAAACCAGAGGTTTACAACCTGCTTCTGACAAACGCATTTCTTTAATTATTCAATGTTGAGATCCGTGTTGTCATTGTTGTTTAAAAGGCGACGTGCCAATTGTATTGCCTTCATGTTGTATTGAAAAGCATTTCTTCATTATTTGGACGACTTTCCAAACAAATTAAAAACTGTTGTAGCAGTCAAGCTCTGGCTGTTCCATCTATTAGATTCAGAAGATGGCAAATTCCTTAAAACACAGATATAAACAATTCTGGTAACACAATCTGATTTTACAATTAATTTTCTGCCTGGGAAAGCAAAAGTTCTCCTACCCACTTTTTCTTGATTTTTCTGATTGTTCTCACATTTCTGGTTGATTCTTGGTTAAGGAAAAGGAGATTCTGGGATTCTGAAGCATATAAAAGTTATTTTTGTCTACTGCCTTTTGTTTACTGGGATGGTCAAGGTAGAAGAATTCAAAAAGTTTCTTTGTGATTTGGCCTTATCAGTTCCTGTTTCTCTCATAGCAAACAGATCTCAACACAGCATGGTCACTCAGGAAACCCATTTCATTTGCAATCTAGTGGAACCCCAACCTATACCAGACTGTGGGTTGACGTGCTCACAACCTACTATGGATGTGAGGCTAAAACAAGTGAAACAACAAAGAGTAAATGTGTAAGTAGTTGCTTAAATGGCAAGAAGGAAAGAAAACATGAACCCCTGGTATTGTAAAGGGCATAGGAAAGGAATCCAGACCCCAGGCATGACAAAGATCAGGACTCAGCCTGAGGTTAAGTTTATGGCCTAATTGTCAGGATTGAATCTCAGGCTGAAATTACCATCACAGCTCAGGTTTGGGGCTCAGACTATAACTAGGATTAGGACTCAGACTATTCCCTGGATCAAGATTTGCAGCCTGAGACCAATATTAGTGCTCATTTTGAATATCATACCAAACCTTGCTCAGAGTTAAGATAACTCAGCTTGTGACATAGCAATAGGACTCACAATTGATTTTAGACTTTGTTCTGCCATGATTTAGACAGACAACAACTGAAATTACACCACCAACTATTAATAGTTGTAGTAATTACACAGACAACCAAGAACACAAGAGAAAAACTCGGTAGCTTAGCTGAAAGAACTAGAACACGGGCTTTGCCTGTGGGTATCCTCGGTTCCAGCACTTTATGGTTTCCCAAAACATTCCAAGTATGGCTCCATGCTCACCTCACCAAGAAAAAACAAGAGACTGCCAAATTTTCCCAACTTAAGGGCCAGAGAATGCCTTCAGAGAAGCTGAGAGTAGAACCATGTCCAAAAGAATGTGAGCAGTTTCATGCTAATATCCTTCTGTATTTTACATGGAGCCTCACTCACTTTGTATTCTCCAATTGCCCTCAACTTTATTTGCAAGCATTTGGGTTTTGTGTTTTTAGTGACAACCTTGCTTTTACTCTTGCCAACAAAGTCCAAAGAACCTCAGCCCTTATGCTTTCCTGTTTACCACCCAGATGCTCTGCCTAGCCCTGACACTAATTCTGAGATTTTTTTTTCTCTGTTTTGTTGGATACACTGTTTTTCTAAGTGAAAATCCACTTATACCTTTGTGCTATTCACATTTATATTCTAGCACAAAGATCTAAGCTTTTTTCTCAGGCTTAGATCCAGTAGCTCTCAGAGATCCAAACCAGTAAAGGAAATCTGCCTCTGAAACCAAGGAAATCAGGACAGTTCTGGAGCCACAAGCAAGTCACCCAACCACTCAGAGATTCAATGTCTTGATTTGTTAAATATAATGAAGCAAACCTCAGCTATAGTGAGAACTAATATTCAGAAGGCTCTGCAGAGGTATAGAGTAAATCACTTATAGACAGTAGATGTGAAACATTCATCTCGGCTTTATGGTACTGGTAGATCTTCACTGGGGTCCTAGGTGGTAAATTTCATTGTCTTAATAAGCACACATATGAGAGGGGAGAAAGTATGTGCTTCTGAGTCACTGCTCTAGGGCATGAGTACAGTTTGAAAGCCCTTTCATTTAGTGTATGTACTTATCTACATGTCTGAGAAGGGCTTCTTCAGAGCAGACTCTGAGGTGGTGATTTATGTGCCAGTGACTTATGAAGGAAGTGTGACTAGACAATTCCAATAAAGAATAGAGAAATCAGAACAGGAAGAAGAGAAGCCAAAGGAGGATATGATCTCAAGCACAAGTTCGGAAGAAGGCAGATTTTAGCCTGGTCTGGCAAAAAGCAAGTTGGGCTGATTCAAAGCACAACCCAGCTCTTACTATCCCTTCCAAGCATCCAACAAGCTTTGGTTAATTCCTGTCACTTCTGACTATGAGGGAGGGCTTGTGCTATGCCCTGTGACCTGAGAACAGTTCACTAAAGAAAAGCCACATGCAAACAAAAACACTTGAAGTGAGGGACAGGGATCTATGTGAACCAGCATAAAACAATGGCTTCCGGGCTATCCTTTCTCATTTTCTCATCCGAGTTCTGCTTTCTCTCTTCCAAAAATAATCACTTAAAGATGATCACTTAAAAACCTCCACTACTTCATTAAATCATGAAGTAAACCCTTATTGACTGTCCTTGTCTGACCACCTCCAAGTCTTCATCAGCCATGTGCCTTTGATAAGCATGGAAGCATTATAAAATTGTGGGGATCCCTCAACTTCCTCACAGCCCAGCAACAAAAATAGAGATATGGTAGGCATATCTATGGGTCTAGGGGCCTAGAGCAAAGATACATGACTCAGCCTAGGTTCAATGACTTCTATGGGTAGACAATTGCAGGGATAAATACAAAAGACATAAATGGGAAAGTGAAGAGAGGATCCAACAGGATTTAGAGCAAGAAGACAGGGTGATGAAATGTATTGAAACAGACCTGAAATACATTTGGGCACAAATTAAATAGCCTCGGAGCTGAATTTAAAAATTTAGTTCCTGTTTCCTTTACTTAATCACTGAGAAAACTTCAGTTTCCTCATTCCAAATAAAAATTGTTATAGATCAACTATGACTCCAGATTATAGGAAGGAGGATAGAGAAAGATAAAACTGAGAGGAGAAATAAGAAGCAGAAGGGAAGTAATAAGGGGGAAAGGGGCAAGGGCCTCACATGCATCAGTGATGTAGAAAAGTAGTGTAATTTATATATACAATTCACAAAACCAACAACACTCAAAACATGAAATACAAACTACAACAACCAAACCTAAAAATGTGCCTCCCAATGATGCAGCCTGGGGAGTGGGAGGTAACCTCGGGACTCTGGTGGAAGGAAGTTGACGCTGATGGTGGTATTGGTGCTGGAATATTGTATGTTTAAAACTCACCCATGAATAACTTTGTAAATCATGGTCATTTAATAAAATTTTTGTAAAAACTCAGAAGAAAAATTGCTAACTGGGTTTAATGGACACATATTAAATGATACCTACTGTACAGTTTGGTAAGCTTTAGCATATGTCTGCATTTGTCACTGTATCACTGTCATCCTGTTGTTCATCAATTTCCTCGAGCAGGCATCGGTAACGTCTCCATTTGTCGTAACCCTGAGATTTTAGCAAGTGCCACATTGGAAGCTCTTTCAGGGTGAGGGGAATGAGACCCATCATGGTTACTGGGTTTTGGCATATCAAATACACCACAGGGAGCTTGCCAGACTCTGCCTTGCAGGAAGGATACTCTTGGTGGCCTACCGGGTTCTTTGAGAGTGAGAACTAGATGATAAGAGGTCACGTGGCCACAAATGCGGCCATGCACTTCCTGGAGCTTAGTTTTAGTCCCTGGATCTTGGCCTTTGATGGGATTACACAGCACTGAGGGTAATTGGTGGGTGTAACTGTCTATCTACTGGCGGATGAGGGATCTGGGTGGAGGAGGTCCAGTCCCAATCCAAGCAGGTTTGGAGATCTCAGCCCTAGGTCCCACACACCTGGGTTCCTCTGCCAGTTCCTTCACGCGTGAGGCTCGTCCGAGCATGTGGAGCGTGGTCTTGAACATGGCTGTGGCTGGGTTCCAGAGGTCTTCAGCTGCCAGGGCTCTGCTTGGGGCGAGGTAGGAAACTCAATCCGCCTCCCTCCAACGGGCCTCCGGTGAGGACATCCAGGCGTGGGGGAGGACTGGAATCCAGTTTGGAGAGCCGCTCATCTCGGGAATTGGGGCATGGCCAGAAAGGTGGCTGCCCCCTCGCCTGTCATGCAACGCACGTTTATGGGGAACCTGGTGCTAAACCATTCGTAGACAACCTGCTTCTGGGTCAGGGTTTTGTATGTAGCAGAGCAGCTCTCTCACTGCAATTTATGTCTACATCTATAAAATTAAATTATAAGTATATTAATTTCACCTGTTATATTCTTAGTGTCCCTCCTAATCCTTGACACACCTCCCTCAGCTACTCACTGATGAACTATCACTATAGACTAGTTTGCATATTTTAAAATTTCATGTAAATAGTGACAGTATATGATGTACAAGTAATGGGGACCTTCTTTGAAATAACAGTTCCAGTAACATTGAGAAGAGAGGAATAGGTAAGAAAAACCTGTTTGCAGCTCAAGAAGAGGTTGTGGGTATCAGTAACTTAAGTACTTGGGACTCTCCTGGGCCATCTCAATCATCACCATCAATATATAGTTACTATCATCATCATCATCACCAAGCTTCAACAATATCTCCTTGAAGTAATTATGCATTATGAAAATACCTGCTCAGCAAGACTCTTCTTGAGAATATTTAGTAGCTTAACATAGCAGTTAGTAGTTTAACACAACTTTTAAGCTAATAATTCTGCAGAGTGTTGATTTGGGTTATCCTAACTAAGATGGGCAGCTCTCCTCAGGTCTTTGTTAAGCTCATTGATTTACTTGAGTGTAGTTGTGGATCAGCTTGGAAGCTCTGCTTGATGTGTGTGTGGGGGATGGGGAAGGGTAGCTTCCTGCCATGAAGTTAACTAAATCACTCTCCTTTCATCATCTACTGGGTCATCCTGGGTTTTGTCACATGGTGATAGTCTTTGTATCCCAAAAACAGCAAAAGAGGAAACTGCAAGACTTCTTGAAGTCTACACTTAGAACTCACCCAGTGTTATTTATTCTCTTGATTAAAGTGAGACAAAATGTCAGTCCTGAAATGTGCTCTATCTCTTGATGGGAAAATTAATTAAATATTGTGGCCATTTAGGATTTTTTTCTATTAATCTTAGCAGATGTAAGGTAAAATAAATTTTTTAAGGTTTTTTATTGTTGTTAACTAAATTATTCCCTATGATCATAGTATATTCTAATAACATGATGAAATCCCTGCTGTTTATTTCTTATATATAATTATTATTTATTAAGCATCACCAATACGGCAGACACCAAACAATATTGCATAGCACTTTTGTCCATAGAGAGTTTAGAGTCTAATATAAAAGACATCTTAAGAAAGTACTTATAGAGATTTAAAAATGAAAAAACACTATATAAAAAAATATGTAGCATGACTGGAGATGTAGCTCAATGACAGAGTGTATGTCTAGCATATATAAGATGCTGGCTAAACACACAATACTGCAAAAAAAAACTTTATTAATGTTTTACTTTATGATTTTCATCTTTGAAGTCCTGACTTTTAAAGACTTTCATAACCCAAAAGTAGAAAAATATTCATTTCTTCAAATGGAATTTTTGAAAAAAAAGGTAGACTTCCAGTTGAAGACCTTTTTAATTTGGCTCCCCATAAAGCAAATCCAGACTTGGCCAGAAAACCAAGGTTAAAAGAGGGAAGAGGGAAATCCTCAGTTAATCTCCAGACTCAGATCTTGGCCTTTTTTGGAAAAGACTGATGTTTTGATCTCTATACATTGTGTTGCCTCCACAACAATAGTGGAGACTATTAAGGGGGGGAAGAGGTGCTCCTTCAGTAGATGTGGAGTTGAAACTGATCTAAATTCCAGCTGTTATCTGCTGTCAGACCTCACAGATATTGTGATTCACAATCTGATGACAATTGGACCTCTCAGCAGCATAGGACTGCATTTCATTCAAGTATATATATGCGAATATACATAGCTCTAGATGGATAGCTTATATCTCTTCTTTTTTCCATTCAACATATTAGGAAAATTGCCCCATGCTGATACTTCAATCATCCCTGGTAGGACATGGAATGAATAGTGAATATTTAAGTATAATGAAATAGAAGGTGTTTGTCCAAGCACCTCTCCTTAGAGAGTCTTTCCACCCAACCTCTTGCAACAGCTGGTCCAGTCAGCAGAGACATGGGGGTATACAGACTAGGGGGCAGACACCTCTCTAATTACTCTCTGCCTCCACTGTTTGGGCTTTGGAAATCATGGTGGGGCACATAAAAACTGGATTTTCAGCCGGGTGAATTTCCCCTGCTGTGGTCTGGGGAATGCAGCCCTGGAAAGTTCAGGGGAAAGCAGCTTGCCTGGTGGTGTGTTCCACTCCTTAGGGTTCTGGGTTAGGGGTGTTGGGAAAAAAGTACAGGCCATCCAGCTGATTGCTGATATAGCCTCTATAGTTTAATCCACAGAGACATGGAGGGAAGGAATAGTTGAAGGCAAGCTGCCAGCATAATGAGAAGCAGCTGCTCCCTAGACAAACCAGCCCCCCCCCCATCTTCATCTTGCAGCAGGAACAGAGTCACCAACATTGCTAATCCCCAGCATGTTCTAGGAAGAAGACCCACTTCATTCATTTATTTATCCAATCAACATTGTCTTCTGTGTGCTTAACCCACTTCAAGGTACTAAGATTACAATAGTGACTAGCATAGAACTAAATGACTCCATGCTCAAGCATCTTGCATTCTGATGAAGAGATAGATTATGAAGGAAGGTACAGGAACACAAAGCTGGGAAGTAAGCAACAAATGACTTGAGAGAAGTGTTTTTAAATGGGAGTAAGCTTAGCAAAACATGTGGGATCTATACAGTGATAACTTTAAATCAATTAAGAAAGAGATATAGGAAGACCTCAGAAAGTGGAAAAATATCCCATGCTCATGGAATGGAAGAAACAATATTAGTAAAATGACTATCTTACCTAAGATATTTTATAGATTCAATGCAATACCCAACCAATTTCAGATGATATTCTTCCAGGATTTAGAAAAACCAATAATAAAGTTTGTATGTAATCAGAAAATAGCAAAACCATACTAAAAAATAAGAAATCGGGAGGCATTTCATTACCTAATTTGCAACTGTATTATAAAGCTATAGTGATCAAAACTGCATGATACTGGATTAAAGATAGACCCTCCAATTAATGGGTCAGAATCAAGTACCCCATGACAAAAATCTCATATATATGGGAAGTTAGTTTTCAATAAAGGAGCTCAGAACAGAACTTCAGAAATGAAGTTAAGATAGCCTCTTCAACAAATGGTGTTGGAAAATTTGAATAACTACATGTAAGAAACTACTGCTGAATCCATATCTTACACCTCACACAGAAGTCAATTCAAAATGGATCAAAGATTGAGATTCAACTACAAAGTACATTGAGGAAATTTTAGGTAGAACATTTCTAGATTTATACATCAAAGGTTCCTTCAATGATCTGATAACACTGGCAAAGGCAGCAAAATCAAAAATAAACAAATGGGATGACATAAAGTTAAAGAGCTTCTGCATGGCAAAAAAAGGAAAAAAATTGGATTAAAACTAAAAGACAGCTAACTAACTGGGAAAAAATATTTGCAGTCAACACATAAGATAAAGGTTTGATATCCAGGTTACATAAAATACAAAGAAGAAATTCAAAAACCCTATCAAGGGGGCTGGAGAGATAGCACGGCGGGTAGGGCGTTTGCCTTGCACGCAGCAGACCGGGTTTGATTCCCAGTATTCCACATGGTCCCCTAAGCATCGCCTGGAGTAACTCCTGAGTGCAGAGCCAGGTGTGATCCAAAAATCAAAAACAAAAAAAAAAACCTATCAACAAACAGGGAAAGGAAATGAATAGCTATTTCTCAGAGGAAGACAGGCAAATGGTCAGTAGGCTAGTGAAAAATGATCAGAGTCACTTATCATCACAGAAGTCTTGATCAAGATGACAATGAGATACTTTCTCACACCATTGATAATAGCACATATCAAAAATAGTAGGAACAATCTGTGTTGGCAGGGATGTGGTGAAAAAGGAACTCCCACTGCTGGTGGGAATATTGTCTGGTACAACCCCTGTGGAAAACAATATGGAGAGTTCTCAGTAAACTAAGAATTAAACTGCCATATGATCCAGTAATTCCATTTTGGAGCATCTATCCTCAGGACATAAAAACAGTCTCTCAAAAGGGCATATGCACACCACTATCTATTGGTGCACTCAGTATAGTAGCTAAGATATGGAACCAACCTAGGTGTCCAACAACAGATGAATGGATTATAAAATTATTATATACATGTGTACACACACACAATGGAATACTAAGCAGCTGCAAGGAAATCATGTAATTTGCTGAAACATGGTTGAAACTGAAAGGGCACTCTAATGAAAGGTACGTTGAGTGAAGTAAGACAGAAGAATAAAGGCAAACACGGGATGATCTCACTTATCTGTAGAATATAAACTACCAGATGAGGAAATGTGTTGCAGTAAAAAGGGGATGCTTAGATCATCCTCGAGCCCAGTTTAGAGAGGAGACAGGCAGAGAAAGAAAGGAATCAATGGGGAAATAAGAGAACAATAAGTAATGAGTTAAGATGCAAGCGGGTTTCAATTATATCAGTGATATGAGAGCCATAGTTATGTACCCAAAACACAGATTCAACAAAACTGAAAACATGAAATCTAAGCAACAACACTGAAACTTTATAATGTACCTGTCAAGTTGACGGATGGGGGTGGAGTGGGGTTGGAATGGGGAGGGAATTTGAGAACAGTGGTGGGGGGAATTTGACACTGGTGGAGAAATTGGTGTTGAATGTTATATGACTAAAATGCAGCTATCAGTAGCTTTATAAATCATGGCTCTTTAATAAAAATTAAATAATAAATAAATAAGGTGACGAAAAGTATCATGGAGAAAGCAACATTTTAGGAAAAGTGCTATGAAGGGCGGAGTATGGGGTGGCAACACGTAAATCACTGCAGAAGTGATGCAGGAGGCAGTACCAGTGTGGGAGGACTCCACAGGAGCTGGAAGAGAATATCTAAGCCTCTCCAAGGAGCCCAAAGAAGATTTCCCAAGGAGATGATGGCAGCAGGGACTCTGGGAATGAGTAGGAATCTTCCTGGTAGGCACAGGCAGTAGGGCACTCTCATGTGAAAATGTAGAGAAAAAATGTAAGGTCACAACTCTTCAAGATGTCCTGAAAAGAGCTGCAGAGTAAAACATGAAACCCAGACCCAAAGCAGCTGTAACTCACTAAGTCACCTAGCAACAATGAAACCAACAAACTGATGTTAAAGGTGGTAAATGGAGTCAGCCCTTACTACTTGTCAAGCCCTCCATTTTACACATTTATGTGACACTAGGCTTTGTTTTTCAACCCCCCAAGAACCACCTTTCACCTCTTGGGGCCAACATTGCCCCTTTGAAAATAATGTCCCAGTCTTTCTTTTTTCATCTCCTTTCCATTTTGCAGTTGATACTTCTCATTTTGCAGACTGATGCCAGAGACAGCAAGGGACAGGTGCCAGGAATCCTGACTCATCCCTTCCACTCCTCAGACATGCCCATGGAGATTGCTATTACTGTAATCCTCTTTCTACCCCTGCCTTTTCTTCCAGCCTAGGGCTGTACCCAAACTCAAGCCTTCAGCTTTCTAAGTGCCAGATTGCCTATGGTTAAGGATCCAGGGACCTCCTCAACTCAGTCACATACTGGCCTATCAGGAGGCCTAAACAGTCATCTGGGGCTTCCTTCCCAGAAGGCCATTGTGAAGGGACAAACATTTCTCCACTCAGGCCGTCACTGTGGGGCCAACAGAGCAAACCGCAGCCTCCCTGGAGGTTCAGCCCCATCACCTTTTCCAAATGCAAGACAAGCATAAAGCTACTGCAGCAATGAACAAAAAAAAATCAACTTGGAAATAATTAAACAGCAAGGCAGCCACCCATAATGATATTCTGCAGCACACTTTGGGGACAGTTTGCTGCAAAAGCGCCTGAGCACTCTGGTTGTTTAATTAACATTGAAACGGCAGTTCCACAAGAACTAAAAACCCTGTTAATTTATGTGTCTCTTAATGATGCTCATTTAAATACTGTCAACTTTCCCTTGGTTTAATATTCATGATTTTGAGTCATTAAAATACCATGATCAGCTTGGGGCGGTGGGCGGGGGGGTACTTTTTTATACACCCAGAAATACAACCTGTCTGAAGATAGTAATTTCCAAAGCCCTAACTTCCCACCCCTCCCTCAAAAGTCCAGCGCCTGAGAGAAGATGAAATCAACTGGGTTATTTCTGGGGCTGTGGGCAGTGAAGGGGACTGAGTTATTTGCTCATTTACTAGCCACTCTGCTTCAGAACCAAACTAGGCCTACTCTCCTTGTCCGCAGCCACAGAGCTGGGGAGTACAGAGGGCAAATGCGGGTTCCTGACATCCCACCCACAAAGAGGTAGGGATCCAAACCCCAGGGGGTTCAGAAGTATGTCTGCCATGAGTAGGAGACCTAAGTTACCTTAAAGTATATTTTCTGGAGAAGAACATTTAAGACTGACCAGGATAAGATGCCGATGAGATAAGGAGACTGAAGACTCACAAGGTCTCGTAGAAAATATGTGGAGTAATTGAAGGCCCCCACACAAGGTCTGCACACAGTGTGGATCTATGAATGAGCTCCATCGAACCCATAGACTCCACAAACTGAAATACTCAAAGAGACACATGCAAACTCTGTTAGACCATCTGCCTATCAGTAAGGAATATTAAGTCAATCCAACTCCAGATTACCAAATTCTGCCTTAGTTTATCCACTAGACTGATATCTGAAGATTTCAAATTGAGCAGGAGGTAGGACTGGCATCAGAGCACCAGCTGACTTTTCAGAGGCACATTCTAGTCACCATCTCCTTCTATAATGGGAAAACTAACAGCAGAAGTGATAAATTATAGGCAGGACCTCTAGGAGCTTGGCAGAGATGAATAGACCATAAATTATAAAGTTATGACCAAAACAAAAGAAGAGCCAGAATGGTCAGGTTGCTTGAGCAAGAATGGAAAAGGATCACAGAAATAATTAGTAATTGTTTAAATGATACCTAAAAACAGAATGCATCAATAACTGATTTACCTAGCGTTATTTATGTTAACAACCATTGCATATGTTAGGTGATATAATTGTTCCCATAGAATCAGTTTTTCTGTATCTAACCTATATTAGCTCTGTATGAACTGCGTTTGCAGCACAACCCATTTTGGGATTAGCCAGGGTGAGTCTGCATACATACATAAAACTTGGCTCTCCCTAATCTGTCAAGTGCCTGTGTTTGATTCTTGGTCAGATTTCTGTAACATTTCAAAGGCACTTTCTCTACAAGACCACTTTACAACACTGTAGTCTGCTTTAAATGAGCTTTTTTTTTTAAAAAAAAAAAAAAAGTAAGGAGTAAAGTCAAACATATCAGAATCTTTTTAATCATTTTTTCTTATTTTTTTAATTTGGGAATCAATGTGAGATATACCCTTAAAATCTATTTATGATTAGATTGCAGTCATACAGTGTTACAAACACCCCCCATCCCTCACACCCCAGACATTGTTCTTCTCTGTCCCTGTCTTTGTCTCTGTCTGTCTCTGTTTCTCTGTCTCTGTCTCTGTCTCTCTCTGTCTCTATCTCTGTCTGTGTGTGTGTGTGTGTGTGTGTGTGTGTTCCTTCGGGGCATTGTTCTTTGCAATACAGATACTGAAAGGTTATAGGAATATCCCTTTACCAACTTTCAACAATCAGTTTTTGTCCTACATGATCACTGCCAGCTATTATTGTCATACTGTTCCCTTCTCTATCTAACCTACCCTCCACCCCACACACCCTTGTGGTTGATTACAACCCTTGACCAGTCCTATCCTAGCCCCTCTTTTCCCTGATCGTTGGATATTAGTCTTAGAATATATATATATATACATATATATGCATATATAGTCTATCAGCATCTTTTAATTTTTTTAATTTTTAATAAAAAATTTATTGGATCACCATGAGATAAGTTACAAACTTGTATGATTGCATTTCATTCGAACAATGCTCGAGCACCCATCTCTCCACCATTGCACATTTTCCATCACCATTGTTCCCAGTGTCCCACCTCCACCCACCATCCACCCCACTCCTTGCCTCAGTGGCAGGTACAGTCTTTCTTTCTTTACTCTCTCTCTAATTTTGGGCATTGTGATTTGCGGTGCAGATACTAAGAGATCATCGTGTTTGGTCCTTGGTCTACTTTCTGCACATATCTCCCAACCTGGGAGATCCCTCCAATCATCATTTACTTAGTGGTCCTCTCTCTTTCCTAACTGCCTTTTCCCCCAGCACGTGGGGCCAGCTTACAAACCATGGTGTAATCTTCCTGGCCCTTATATCTACTGTCCTTAGGTGTTAGTCTCATATTATGCTACTCTATATTCCACAAATGAGTGCAGTCACTCTATGTCCGACCTTCTATTTCTAACTAATTTCACTTAGCATGATACTCTCCAAGTACATCTACTTATATGTGAATTTCATGATTTCATCTCTTCTCGGGTTGAGCTTTCCTCACCGCCCTGGCCAGGGCCCCGGCAGCCGAAGACCTCCAGGACCAGCCACCACCATGCTGAGACCACTCTCCGCACACCTGAAGGTACTGGCAGAGGGTCAAAGCCACGTGGGTTCCAGGGCCGAGATCTCCAAGCCTACTCGGATTGGAGTCAAGCATCCTCCACCCAGATCCTCCAAATTCCAGTAGGCGGGGGTCACACCCACCAACTGGCCCCCTGGCGCCGTGTAATCCCATCAGCGGCCAAGACTCTGAGACTATAAAAACCAGCTTCCGGAACCGCGCTGCCGCAAATGCAGCCGCGCGACATCTTATTATAACATCTCATTCCTACTTTGACAAACTGGCAGGCTACCTAATGTAGCCTGCCCACACGGCAGAGTCTGGCAAACTCCCCGTGGTGCACCCAATATGCCAAATACCAGTAACAATGATGGGTCTCATTCTCCTATAGAGCCTTGAATATAACCTCAGGGCCAGGATGAAGGAGACATTACTGGGGCCTGCTCGAGGCAATCGACGAATAACAGGATGATCTGTGATCTGTGATCTCTTCTAATGGCTGCATGGTATTCCATTGTTCAGATGTACCAGAGATTCTTCAACCAGTCATCTGTTCTCGGGTACTCCAGTTTTTTCCAGATTCTGGCCATTGTAAACTGTGTATCAGTACCTTTATATATAGCTATCTTTTCCTCAAGCACACAAACTACATTGTGTCATGAAAACTGGCTGGAACAGGTAAGAGTATGCTGACTCAATGTCACTCAGAATTTGGTTCTTCTTAGTATCTTCATAACCCAGAAAAACTCTTCTAGTAAATCAAAATGAGGGTTTGGCTATATGGCTCAAGTAGTATACCACATACCTAGCATGTGCAAAGTGCTAAATTCAATCTCCAATACTATATTTCCCCCATCTAGTGAAACTCTTGTGGCCCATAAGCACTGCTGGGTCTAAGCACCACATCACTGGGCTGAGCAACAAACCCAACAGGTCCACACCACTGAGTTGAGCATCACTGGGAGTGACTCTTATGAGAAATAGTAAATAAAAGCATCTGATCTTCTGATCTACAAACTTTAGATAATAATTTTTGATATGGCTTTCATTGAAAATAACTGTTGACGGGCTGGATCAATAGCATAGCAGGTAGGGTGTTTGCCTTGCACGCAGGTGACCCGAGTTCGATTCCAGCATCCCATATGGTCCCCTGAACACCACCAGAGGTAATTCCTGGGTGCAGATCTAGGAATAACCCCTCTGCATCACTGGGTGTGACCCCAAAAAGCAAAAAAAACCTGCTGAACTTAATCCTCTACTAAATTCCTTTCCACTTGGGGAGCTCCTTTCTTTTCTCTTCTACTTTCCATAAACTTTTCTACTTTAAAAAAAAGGTTAATTAATGTGTCTTCCCATTAGAATGTTAGATATCTTAGATCATGAATAAACTCTGATTATCTCTAATTTTAGAGCATTTTGGTCACAGCTAGGGACTAGACCAACATTGAACTGAACTGAACTTCTGAACTTGCAAGGATATCAGAATAAACACATGACATAAAGTAGGTAAAGAGCACTAGGTCAACACTCAGTAAATCATTGAGACCAGAAGGAGAATCAAAAGGAAGGCTTCAAACCCAACATCAGACCAAAAGTTCATAAAGTACATTGAAGAAAAGGTCTGCATTATCCTCCACCACATTGAAGCTAAAGGTATCTTCAAGAATGAAATGCCACTGACCAAGCATGTGGAAACAGAGATAAACAAATGGGATTATCTTAAACTAAGATGCTTCTGCAACTCAAAAGGAACAGCAACTGAATACGAAGACAGTCTACAGAATGGGAAAGGATATTCACCCAATACCCTTCTGATAATATCAAGGATATACAAGGCACTAGTTGAACTCTACAAGAAGAAAACATCCAATCCCATCAGAAAATGGGGCAATGAAATGAACAGAAACTTTCTCAAAGAAGAAATCCAAATAGTCAAAAGGCAAATGAAAAAAATGCTCTTCATCACTAATCATCAGGGAGATACAGATCAAAACAACAATGAGATATCATCTCACACCACAGAGACTGGCACACATCCAAAAGAACAAAATCAACTGGTGTTGGCATGGATGTGGGGAGAAGAGACTCTCCTTCACTGCTGGTGGGAATGCCAACTGGTCCAGCCTTTTTGGAAAACAGTGTGGACGTTTCTCAAAAGACTAGAAATTGAGCTCCCGTTTGACCCAGCAATGCCACTTCTGGGAATATATCCCAGAGATGCAAAAAAGTACAGTAGAAATGACATCTGCATTTGTATGTTTCTTGCATCATTATTTACAATAGCCAGAATTTGGAAAAAAAAACCCGGGTGCCTGGGAACAGATGACTGGTTAAAGAAACTTTGGTATATCTACACAATGGAATATTATGCAGTTGTTAGAAAAGATAAAACCATAAAATTTGCATATAAGTGGATCGACATGGAGAGTACCATGCTAAGTGAAATGAGTCAGAAAGAGAGGGACAGACATAGAATGACTGCACTCATTTCTGGAATATAAGGTAACATAACAGAAGACTAACACCTAAAGATAGTAGAGATAAGAGCCAGGAGTATCACTCCATGGCTTGGAAGCCAGTCTCACGTGCTGGAGGAAAAGGCAACTGGGATAGAGAATTGACAACCAAGTAAGTGATTGTTGGAGGGCTCGCAAGGGATAAGAGATACGTGCTGAAAGTAAGCTATGAACCAAACATGATGGCTGCTTAGTACCTGTACTGCAAACCATCATACCAGAGAGAGAGAGAGTGTGTGTGTAAGAGGGAATGTGCCTGCCACAGAAGCAGGGGGTTGTAAGGGGTGAGGGTGACGGGAGGGATACTGGGAACATTGGTTGTGGAGAATGGGCACTGGTGGAGGGATGGGTACTCGAATATTGTATGACTGAAATGTAATCATGAAAGTTTGTAAGTCTGTAATAGATAGATAGATAGATAGATAGATAGATAGATAGATAGTTTTTTAAAAAAGAATCCACATATGGGAAAAAAGGAAGACTTCAAGAGAATTTTAACTTAAAGTGCACTTTGAAGGGTGGTGGGAAGTTGGCCAAAGAGAAAGCTACCTTAAGTTGAAAGACCCAGTTCAGGAAAACCCACTTTGGACTGTCATCCATTTCCCCCACAGTGGTTTCATCCACAGACATTTCTGAATATAGTGTGCACTATTTTAGACCCTTTCTGTCCTCCAGAATAATCTGTTCCGCCATATTTCCCAGGAAGCTCCTGTGTAGGCCTCAAGAACAAAAGAAGCTCTAGAATCACTACTTTCAGGAAGCCTCTACTAATTCATAACCTTCTGATTCTCTCTGGAATCAGAGAGAATCCACTCTGTCCCAGATTCATCATACCTGTGCTCAGCACTGTTTATAAACTTGTCTTCTCACTTGGAGGAAGGGTCTGCTTCTTAAATCATTATTGCATATTCAGTGCCCAACAATGAGCCTGGCACAGAAAAATGTTTGCCTTGTTGATGGAGAGCAGTCTACGTAGGAGTGGCACTCAGAATGTGACCCTCAACTCCTTAGTAAACAAGCAAATGTCAGTATGGCCACTAAGAGCAAGTCATCATATCCTGGGCAGTGCCAACTTCTTTCTCTCCCTCCTCTTACTCATCAACTAACCAGCAACCACAAGGCAAGATCCTGCAACATTCCTCCTTCCTATCTGTCTCCTCTGGCCCACCCCCACTTCTCCAACTCAAGCCCTATCAACCCTTCCTTCCTCCAACTACTACTCCCAAGACCTCTGTAATCCAGTCTCTAGGCACAGTCTGATAAGTTGAGCTAACCATCAAGTCCTTGCCCTGAAGGAAATAGAACATCTTAATCTGACCCAGAATGCCCTCCTGACTACTGCCAACCCTCTGCTTCCCCAGCATTATTCTCGAGTCTTCTGGCTCCAACCATTCTTTCTCACCTCCAGGTTTCTTCACTTATAATTTCCCTTCCCTGGAAAAACTGTTTCTTCTCCTTACCTCCTTTCCCCCACATAGCATCTCTACAACTTTTAAGTCTCAGCCTCAATGCCATTTTCTCTAGGAAAGCTTTTGTGTTCAGCTTCAGGTTGGTTTACACTAGATCCTCCTATTTTCCCTGATTCTCTTTCCTAAGACACTGGGCATTTGTCAGATAGCAGCGAGGGTGTCCTGGGAGTGAGAAGTAGGAGTCAGTCCTCTATAGCACCTGCTTTCCCTGGCTCAGGTCACTCTTGAGGAATGGTTCTGGGCCCCACCCCCAGCACTTCTCTCTGAGCTTTGCAAGGGAAGAGAGCAGCTGAGCAACAGCGCCTTCTTCCTGACCTTCTGCCTCTGCATGTTCCTGTGACTCACTGATGGAAAACATCCACCCCTTCTGGGCCTCTTCCTTATTTCATCACTTTAATAAATTAAGAACAGATTGAAAAGCAGGAAACATTGTCTCTCCGGCCCCAGCACCCACATTCCAACTCAATTACAGGATTGTTTTTCGGGTCTGGCCAGAGGCAGCTGGGAGGCAAAAGCAGAACTCTCTCTTGCAGAAAGAGCAAGAGAAAGAGTTTCAACCAAGAGATCAGAAAAGGCAGGTCAGATTCCCACTTAGTTGCTGACCTGAGACCTCAGACAAATCAATTTATCTCTCTGAGCCTCCTCATTAGTGTCTGGAAAATGGGTGATAATCATAGGTGATGGGAGCAAATCAAATGAGAAGGGGAGTGTAAGAGCACTTTGTAAACTGTCTAGCTCTAGACCATGGAGGACTCCAGCCAACTTCCTTGGTTAGAGCTCTCATGATACCAGATTCTCTCTCTCTTATAATAATATGACTCGGAATTTTTTATTGAGGAGAGCTATAATTGGCAGTATTCTTGTGTCTTTGTTCATTTCTGACAGTTCTCAGAGGACTATACTGGGGGAGGGAGGGCAGGAAGTGAACCCAGGTCGACTGTGTGAAAGGAAAGCTCCCCCACCCCCAAAAAAGAAAGGAAAGCTCCCTGCCCACTCTACTGTCACTACAGCCCAGCTCTGGGACCTTAAATACAAACTCTGGAATTTCTGGATGTTAGATAATTCTCCCATTCTTTGTGGAAGCAAAAATCAGAAAAGGGGACCCAATGGGTTTTTAGTCACATAGTCAACCATTGTTCTTTATTTTGCAGGTGACTGCAACAGTATTTTATTGGGGGAAATCACAGACTGAGTTCTGGGTGGAAACTGGGAGGCAGAGCTTTGATTGTAACTGCACTACTTGATTTCTTGCCAATTGCATCACTACTGTGGCTTGCAGTTTCAGTTTTTCCAAGTATGAAATGAGGGCAGAGGGGGAATGAGTTAATAATCCTTGTCTTGATAACCTCACAGGATAGTGATTAAGATCAAATTAGACCTTTTATATGTTGTGAAGCTCTTTGCAAATATAAACTGCTGTTAAAAGAATATTAATAATTCAATTATTATAATAGTCACTAGGTAGTGATGAAGAAGAAAATTCCAGCCAGATGACATTGCCTCTTCTTCCTCAGGGAAAAGAATTGCATGACTTCTTTTATTTCCCTCTCCTGAGTTCCTTACAATCAATGGTATTGGAAGTCGTTCTCTAACCCAATGATCTCATGCTTTAGTTTAAGCCACTCTCATTTTCTGCTTTCACTTGAAAAGGAAAATAAGGTCACCATATCCTTTAAGAAAGCATTCACCCAATGTAATACCATTCATAACGCACATTTCTTCCTTCTAACTGCCATCAGAGAAGAGCACATTGGAAGAAAGTGATGAATTCCATTTTAGAAAGGTGGGTCAGAGATGTGTATAGATCTTTCAACTGAGATGCACAATAGGCTAGCTGGAAATAAAGTCTGGAGATTCAACAGAATGTTCTGTGCTGAAAATAGTGGTTTGGAGCCTCAGAATATAAAAGTGGCAGCTGAATAGCTTCAATCTTATTAAACTACTCTCCATTTCCTGTCCAAACCATCCACTGTCATGCCTCCCTGCATTTTTTCTCTTTCTTTTCTCTATGATCCTATGCATCACCTCCAGAGAGATTATAACATTACGAGAGATGTAATCACCCTTCAACAAACTGCTTCCAGCTAATTTCTGTTTTAGACAGTCAAGCCTAGGCCTTCAGATAACAATTTCAGAGATTTTATGATTACATGATTCCTCCAGTTACACCAACAAAAAGAGATATAAGACAAGGGTAGACCACTTTTTAATTCTGGGACAGGCTGAGACAGCATTCTGACCAGAATTTAAGGCAAAATTTCCCTGGCCTGGGGTTAGTTGAGTTGTTCAGGTAAGTTAGCAGGTCAGTAGCAAGGATGGAAAGTATTTCCAGAAACTCCAGAAACCTCTGCTGGAGCTATCCATGGTGCTGACACAACCTCCACCTGCTAATCAGGAAAGCCTGATGCTCTCTTCCTGTGGGCACATTGCAGATTTCAGGGATGGCACCTCAGTCATTTCCCAAGTGAATCACCAGCTCCAAACTCAACTTTTAATTTTTCTATTCCAGACACTCATTCCCCTTTCAGATACCTGATGAATTTCTCATCATTCTTCGAAACTTAGCTCTAGGCTACCCCATTGCAAGGAGAGCACATTGGCTTTCTCAGAAACGGTTCTTGGGAATCTACTATGGAATAGGAAGTCTGGGGATGACTTTTATAGATTATAACATTTGCTTCAAGCCAACATAATTTATGGTTTAGTTATTTATTTTATGTTTTCTCTCTCTTTTATCACTATACTACTAAGCCCACAAGAGGAGGGATTATTGTCTGGCACTAGTTTATCCCCCAGCAAATAGAAAAATGTAGAATATATAGAGAATGGAGCAAAAAACTTACTCAATGATTAAATTAATTACCAAGTTATATACAAACAACATTACCAGGTAAAGAGAGCTTTAAAATTGCATTTTATATAGAAAAGCGTATCTCATGGGTGTTTTAGTCCCTTTCATATGCAAAATTACAGTGGGTTCTGAGGAAATTGAACTACTATTGTCAACCTAAAAAGATTAGTCACAGATAGGTACAAAGGTTTGGAGAAATAATGTGTCATTGTTCACCTACACAAGTCAGCTTTGGAAGGACATAGTTACACTCTTATAGTTGAGGTCATTGATACTCCCAGCTTTTAAAAACACATATCTGTTCATTACAAATGAAGTTTACTGGATATGGGATGCACTGAAGGAATTCTACTTTTGTTCATGTGACTCAATGCATCCTTACAGTAGAACTTTAGCTGGAATCGCAGTTAGACCTCAATGTCTAAATAGAATCATTCTGAGAACAGTATTTAGATTTGTGCTTTGGATCAGGTTCTGCTAGTAGTTTAAAATCAACTGAAAGCACTAAATTTTAAAATAATTACAAATAGCCTACCAAAATGTTATCTCATTCAGTGAGATGTTTAATAATTTTGATCTTTTTGACTGAGTATTAAATCAAATTTAAAACTTATTTTCTTAACTCTCATTTATTAACCATTCTTTCTTTCTGGGCTTCTTACAGAGTTTTCTGGAACTACTCATATTGGGAAGCATCTTGAACAATAGGTTATAAATTTTTTGTACTTTGTCCTAAAAGATTGTGAGAAACAGGGAAGTGAGAATAGATTCTTAGAATCTTGGTCTCTTCATTACTTCCCTCACTCTGTCTAACAAATCTTGTTATAGCCTGCCCTGGAAATTTCATTTCCTTGGTGTAAGGGATGTGTCTTGGTGGTGGAGCAGTTGTATGAGTCCCTGAGATCCATTCCTAGCACTATAAAAAAAGAAATTTTGATTTCCACTCCCTGAATTCATGGGAACTTTCTGAAGATACAGTAACATAGTTGTAGCTCTCTCTAGTAATAAGGTGAATTTGGTTTTTCTTGTCTCTTGAAGCAAACTAACAAATTAAATACATGGAACAATGTTTTATTTTCAGGCCAGTGACCACAAAGCAACAAACATAGTGACATACAAGAAACAAAAATTACAGGAAGCACACCATACAGTTGTCAGCATTATTTTTAGAGGTCTTATCACGATCACGATCATCCTGTTGTTCATCGATTTCCTCGAGCAGGCACCAGTAATGTCTCCTTCCTCCTAGCCCTGAGATTTTAAAAGAGCTATGAAAATAGACAGCAGTGATCATTACTCCACAATTTTATGATATGATGAACTTAAGATATAATATTATGATAATTATGATATAATACTTATGAAAATATTCACTTAAAGGAGCTGAGGTGATAATTTTATATTATGTGTATTTAATCATATTTTTTAAATTTAAATATAAATGGGAATGATAGCACAGCGGTAGGGCGTTTGCCTTGCATGCAACCAACATGGCTGACCCGAGTTCGATTCCTTCGCCCCTCTCGGAGAGCCCAGCAAGCTACCAAGAGTATCTTGCCTGCACGGCAGAGCCTGGCAAGCTACCCGTGATGTATTCGATATGCCAAACACAGTAACAATGAAGTCTCCAATGGAGACGTTACTGGGCCCGCTTGAGCAAATCAATGAACAACGGGAGGACAGTGACAGTCAAGCCAAAAAAAAATGTCTTGTGCAGTATAAATACAATATATGACAAAGTTGGCATAAAGGTCAAGAGGGGAGAAATGTAAATATATTGTTACACAGGGTGTTTCCCAAGTGAGTGTTACCACTTACTCTGGGGAACACTGGAACAATCCACGGTGGCGGTAGCAGCCTCTGGTGCAATTGGGGAGTGCTTTCTATTTGCTTGAAGAAAATAAATTTCAGGGAGCACTGAGTAACTACTTTTTTTTCTGAAAAGGGGGAAATAGCCAAACAAGTTTAGGAACCCCTGCTTCACATGAAGTGTCAATTATATAGGTAAAAGGTAAACTGTGATGTTAAAAATGTGTACTGTAAGCCCTGAAGCAACCACTGAAACAATAACCCAAGGAGCTAATAAACTAACATAAGGGCTGGAGCGATAGCACAGTGGGTAGGGCGTCTGCCTTGCACGCAGCCAACATGGCCGACCCGAGTTCGATTCCTCCGCCCCTCTCGGAGAGCCCGGCAAGCTACCGAGAGTATTCGGTATGCCAGACACAGTAATAAACTAACATAAATAAAAATAATTTTAAATACTACCATCAGTAAGATGCCAGATTTAATATAACCCAGGTCATATGAACAATTCCATGAACATCAATGGCTCCCTGCCTCCAAGAGCTTGTGGAAAGGACATGAGAAGAGCACTCATCATCTCTGCTTTCTGGATTTAATCTTCCAAGCCATCTCCAAAATGAAGAGTTCATAGGAATTGTCTCCTACCACAGATGAGGAAACTAAGAATTCCTGGGTAAAGGTATCTTGTCCAGGTCAAACACAGCAAAGAACCTTCAAATTTTCTTCATCATACATCAAAGCTGCTTTAGCCAAGCCCCCAAATAGACAATAGACTCTTTCTTCAAAAATTTATGTATTCCCTACCTCCCTCTTTTCTCTCTCTCACTCTCTTTTTCTCTCTCATAAATACAATTTGGTATGAATTAATGATGAGCCTGCCTGGCCAATTACCAGAGCTAAGTGCTCTCCCACTGGGAGCAGCTCCCACAAAGCACTAAGTGGTGTGGGCCTAGTGGAGAGGGCCCCGCCCAGCCAGGCCCTGTGCCCTCCTGGGTCCAGGCTTAGAGGAAGCAGCTTTCCAATTAGCTTTTGCCAGACAGACTGGCTTCTCTGCACAGCAAATTGGGTTACAGAGCTCTCCTCCAGCTGGCCTCATCTGGTCCCACCCGCCCCAACTAAGAGGGAGCTAATCAACAGTGAGGTCTTGCCTGCATGCTTTAAGCATTGTGGACAGAGATCTGTGTATACCTCAGGACTGGCCCACTAAGGTGGCATTCCACACGCCAGCTGAGGTGCCCTAGACTGGTCCAACAATGGCCTCAAGGGGTCTGGGGTTGAAGTTCCTGCGCTAACAGAAAATGGTGCTCCTGGAAAGTTTCAGAGGTATAACATGTTCTCTCTGCCCATCATCAAACAATTATATATTAATATAATTAATAGAGAATTAGAGCTACCCCATCACTAGTCATCAAACTGGGATTTTCTGATTTCTTTCTTTTCTAGCATCTCAAAGGTATCCCAAATGTCATTTGAATTAGGAGGGAACATAAGGAAGAGGAGACTGGCACCTCACCACAAGCTGTCTTGACCCATGTGAATCTACTCTGAACCAGTCCATGTCTCAGGCCAGAGCTGACATCCCTGTCAATGTGGCTCTAAGCAGGCCTGGCTTGCTCTGCCACTCCCTCTAGTGGGCATTGCTACCCAGCAGTACTGAGGTCCAGCACTTTACAGTTTACACAGAGGCTGTCCCATTTGGTTAACATGTGGTACCCACCTCCCTGTGAGGTACGCTGAGCTGGGAAGGAATGCCTCCCCACATTAGAGACCAGGAAACAGGTTAGGACAGATGTGGGAAGGGCTCAGAGCCCATCTGAAGCAGGCTGGTCCTGAAGACTGGGTGTCCCTCCAACCTACTTTTGCTCAGGGGACTTTTGCTCAGGGGAGTGTTCTCAGCTCTCCTTCACTCACAGAGTGTTGTTTTTCCCAGTGAGCTTAAGGACTGCTGTGAAATTTTATGTGCTGGAATCCCTCCCTGCTCCCCGCCAAAGTTACACTCATGGCCTCTCATAAACAACCAGGTTATATCCTAAGCACCCAACACCACCCAGTACACAAGAACCAGTTCTTGCCTTCCCAGAGTCATAGGTTTGTTGGAAAAATTATTACAACAACATCATGTGGCCACTGTACACATGTTACAGGGTTGAGAAATCCAGGATTCTGGTCCAGAGAAGAGATGGCACCAAAGCCGAGGAGTTAGACACTGAGAGGTGGGCAGGTAGAGAATATTCCAAAACAATGCTCTGGAAATGAAGAGAAATGCCTTCAAGAAATTTTGATCTGTCTAGAGGCTGGAGCATGAGGCTCCAATTTTCTTCTTTCTGCTCTCTAATATCAGAGATGTCTGGCCTGGGACTGAGATGAGGCAGGGTCAGACTATGAGTCATCCTATACCCCACTGTCCTGGTGGAGGTTTGGGGAGGGGACTGAGCTGTTTGTGAGGTGGTGGCTGCAATCCCACAGCTAAGTGGGTTTATGGCCAAATGTTCTCATATCCATCAGGGAGCTCAGCAGAGACAGGGCCTCTGGGGAGTGAGCAGTTGGTGATGCTGAAAAGTGTCTGCCAGGAGAATTCATCTGAGAACACTTTCCAATCCCAAGAGGTCAAGGGGCCCTGTTGTTCCTCCTGGGTGGAGGCCCTGAGATCTCACAGTCATCCATAATTCACTCAGCAAACACTCACCGGGCCTCCTGTGCCAGAGTATGAGCTAAGCTCCAAGGTTGCAGAAATAAAAGTCCTGTGGTCTCTGCCTTAGGAGATGTGTAGCCTAGGGGTGGGGAATAAAGGAGGAAGTCATTATCAGCTGTGGGAAATGGGTTCACAGAGGAGCAGCAAATCTTGTCTTGTCAGGGAGTCAAAGAGAAGAGGATATTTGAAATAGACTTTAGGAGGCAGGTGATAGTCTGTTGTAAGGGAGAGGGCATTCTTGGAAGCAGACGGACAGCATGAACTTTATGGCATCTCAAGGAGCATGGAGAAGCAGGAGGCAGTTGGGTGTGGGGCAATGGTGGGGGACGCCACTACAAGAAACAGATTGCCAGGTGAAGAGCTAAGATGCTCTCCTAGTGAGTTTTGGGTTTTATAGTGGTGACTCATAGAGACAAGGGTGGGGTGGAGGGAGAGAGACAGAGACAGAGATAAAGACATAGAACAAGGCTAAATTGAGAACTTAGGCAGGATCTGATCTGAAGGGCCCTTTGGACAAATTGGCAGAGTCAGGGGAACAAATGACCATAGAAGAGATATTTGTTTCTTGCTTTTTCAAATTTCTGGGTTCTACCACATGAATCTTTTTTTGCCAAGCAGGTATGAGGAGTCATTAGTAAACTAATGGAGCCAGAGAAGTACTGCAGAGGGTAGGGTTCTTGCCTTGCATGGGGTCAACCCAATTCAATCCCTAGCATTCCATATGGTCCCCCAAGCACCATCAGGAGAAGTTCCTGAGTATAGAGCCAGGAATAATCCCTGAGAATCACTAGGTATGGCCAAAAACAAAAACAAACAAAATAAGTAATGTAAGTGATATTGGGCACAGAGTTCTTACCAACCACTCAGTCCAGCAAACTGGAAGTCGACAATCACCTTAGTTACCAGCTCTGCTGGGGAGGACTCACAGGATGAGCAGTGAGAGAGCATGTGGAGGGGGTAAGGAAGGGTCTTTAGGCCTCTAGCAGGCAGCATGAGAACAATTCATGTCTCAGTCCCCTGACAGAAGTTCTGGGAGATGCTATCCAAAAGGCTTAGTGGAATGTATGGCTAACAGAAGAGTAAATGGTTGAGAGAAGAAAGAATAACCCTTTCTTTTTCCCAGGTTACTAAGTTACCCCCCAAACCATTACAGTCCAGTCAGCAGAAACACCAAATTCTATTTTATAACATTGGGTATTTCAATTGCTTCTTATAAATGAAACACTTCTTATATACTATAAATAATCCATATTTTATTTAGAATCACCTTCTTTTATTTTTTTTCATAATTTTATTTTTTCTTCTTATATTTATCTATTGAATAACTGTGGGAAAAGTTACAAAGCTTTCAGGTTTAAGTCTCGGTCATACAATGATCAAACACCTTTTCCTTCACCAGTACCCATTTTTCACCACCAAAAAACCCCAATATACCCCCTTCCCACTCCTCCCTATGCCTGTGAGGCAGGTTATTTCTACTTAACTCTTCTCTACATTGATTACATTCATTATTTCAACAAACGATGCACCATTATTGTTCAGAATCACCCCCCCCCCAAGAATCAGAATTGCTGAAAAGGCATTGTGAAATACTTTGTTTTCTATAGTTGGTTATGAGAATCATATAATGATTTTAGATTTCTGCAAAGAGTCAGATAATTACGACATTGGTTTCTGTGCATCTGGTGTTATGGCAGTGCTGGAGAGCTGCTCAGAGCGCAACTCGTGACCTCAATAGGGCATGAAGGATGAGCCGGTACCGCCCCACTTCCCATGAGACTGCAGTTGCCCCATCACCACCGGCCATACCTGGCATGGTGCCGTAGTTTATTTAACGCATGGTCCATTCACTTTTCTGCCACAAGTTACCGGGCTCTGGACTAAGTCCTTTTGCCTTTGGAGCCATGGCCATGCTGGAGAGGCACTCGTGGGGGGCAACTCATGATCTCGGTAGGGCATGAAGGATGAGCCAATATCGCTCCTCTTCCCATGAGACTGCAGTTGCCCTGCCGGCCATACCTGGCTTTCCAGTAAGCTCTGAGGCAGTGGCCACATTGTATGCGGTCCAGATGCATTTCTGCCAAAAGCTGCTGGGTTTTGAGATTTGTTTCTGAGTGCTTGGGATCATGGCCATTAAGCAGCTTGATCAGGAGCCAGAGAGGCCATTTGTAGGCAGTGACTCGGGGTCTCGTTGGGATGGGGAGGGCCAGTTCCACCCCCAGCTGGTGAGGCCCCACGTGTCTCATCACTGTAGGCCCAAACCTGACTGTCCAGTGGCCTCTGGAGGATGGTGGTCACTGGGCCGCCAGGGAGAACAGGCCAAGGCACAAAACCTATTCCCACCTGGATTGGCCCAGAGCCAGTAACCTACTGCAGGAACAGGACGCATTTCTGCCAAAAGCCTTTGGGTTCCAAGATTCCTTTCTGAGTCTCTGGGTTCATGCCCATTAAGCAGTTCGATCAGGAACCAGAGAGGCCATGCCTCCAATTATATAGCTGGGCAGGAGGTGGTTTGTGGGTGTGTCTCCCACATACCTAACTTTTGGCCATTTACTTTCTTTCTTGGCTGGAGCGATAGCACAGCGGGTAGGGCGTTCGCCTTACAAGTGGCCAACATGGCCAACCCGAGTTTGATTCCTCCACCCCTCTCGGAGAGCCCGGCAAGCTACTGAGAGTATTCGATATGCCAAACACAGTAACAACAAAGTCTCCAATGGAGACGTTACTGGGCCCGCTCAAGCAAATCGACGATCAACGGGAGGGCCTTTACCTTTACCTTTTTACTTTCTTGGTAAACTTTGCCCCAAGTTTTTGGGGTCTGGCCAAAGGCACAGCAGTAATTTAGGGGTATCTGAAAGCCTGACGGTGCCATCAGGCTGCTGATGCACTCGCTTCACAGGTACAGACTGACCTGCTGGCGTCACCATACCCCCCTAGAATCGCCTTCTTTTAGTGGGACTATTCCCTTTGAACATATTCCCAAAAATGAAAACACCATGTCAGAGAGCAGAAACAATTTAAAGGTTTTTGCTACTTCCTCTCTTTCTTTTGGAGCCTTCAACTTCCCCCCCATGTCCAATGCCTTCTTAACCTCTCCCTCTTGCTCCTGGAACAAGAGTTCCCTGACCCCCATTTCCTTTCTGTGAGACAAGACCCAGTGACTCTCTTTCAACCTCACGGACTAGAGATAGAAGTGATTTAGAGGCCGCAGTAGAGCCAAGAAAATTATCTGACAGCACAGCAAAACCACGCCACTACCTCTGCCAGGCTCTGTGGTATGGACACCCAGGTCTGCCTCTCAGAGGTTGCTGACCAGCAACCAACAGGTTGGTCCAGCGAGCTGACCTCTCAGTACCTCAGTGTTTTCATCTTCAAAATAAGAATGATAAGAATGACAGTGGCTCCTTCAGGCTTAAGGGGGTTAGTGCAGAAAGCCAGGAGTGAGAGCTATGACTATCACAACAATGGTACCTGGGGTGGGCAAAAGCACTTACAGGAAAGGTGGCAGCATTTCCCCCTACACAGGCTGCCCCAAGGGGCAGGGGGACCCAATCAAGTACCTGACAGAGGAAATGGGGGTCCTGTAAAGATGACAGAGCTGGCTCTAATGCCAGTGCCCACCACTCCCAGAGGGACAGACAGCAAAGCACAGTGCCTAGACCTCCCTTCTACGCCCCCTCCTCTCCACCCTGTGGCTGATGTGGCCTGATCTTATCCCTTTTTCATCAGGCTGCCTAACTGACCGGAAAATGCAAACGCATCTCTAACGGCCTGCCATGGCGCCCACCCCCACCCCTTCCGGGAAACCAGGCCCCGGAGCCAGCCTGACAAGCAGCACTTAATTCTTTATTGAAAACCATTAACTGGAGTTCAGTTCTCTGAGCCCCAGTTTCAAATTACCCACAGGAAACGCCAGAGCTGAGAGTGGCTTTCAAGGGCAGAGCCTTCTCCTCTGAGAGGTTGGCTCCAGAACCCTGGCCATGGGGACGTTTTTATTTCAAGAGGCAGTAACAACTACAACCAACCCTTTCCAATTCGAAAGAGCCTAAGAGCTGACAGGCCCTCTCCCCTTCCCTCTAACAACCTCCACCAGTCTGTCTGACAGGAAGTGTTATCACCCATGAGGGATGCAAAAGTCCAAGGCCTCTGGGTCCCACAGGCCAGTGGGCTGCAGTTGACCTGAGCAGCTCCTGTCCCAATACTTGAACAGGCACCCACAGGGGTACGTGTTCTATGGGAAGCAGAGCAGGAGAGATAGGTGAAGAACAGGGGAACTTGGGTGCTTGAGGAGCTACATTCTTTAATGGGAGGTTGGACATTGAATCAATTCCACCCTGATCCTGCTATGAGACCCTCAGTTTTCACCTTCCTGACACAAACTACCTGGGCCATGGTGGGGTTAATGAGTATCCATGGGCATACAGAGAATCCTACGGTAAACAGGGAAGAGAATGGGAGTGAGGGGAATTTTTTAATGTATCTTCAATCTTCTTCACCCAGATATCTAGCCAATGGAGAAACTATTTCCTTGTTCATTTTCAATTGCTTAGAGTCACCTATGTGCCAGGCACTCTGCAGACTGTTTTACAAATTGTTTTTAATGGCTGTTTCAATTCACCTTATGAGGTAGGTAATAATACATTCCCACTGACCAATGAGGAAAGTGAGGTCAGGGAGTTTAGGTGATCACAGGGGATTAGGCGCAGATGACAAAATTTTGGCACACGTTATATTACTCCAAGATTCCCACTGCTCCACTTGTTACCACTGATGTTGCAGTTCTACAGACCCAAGAGAATCGGGTTGGAGAGATAGAAGAAAAGTTAAGGCACTTGCCTTGCTTACAGCTGGCCATGGTTCAATTCCCTGGCACCAGGTGTTTCCCCAGCTGGAGTATCCCCTGCACTGTCAGATATTGCACAACCCCCATCCAATCCCTTCTTCACCACCATAAAAAGGAGCACAAAAGAGAATAGCAAACCTGTGTGGGTGTCCAGGCAAGTTTCCCAAAGGTGAGGGCATCCAAGTTGAATCATGAGTGAGACTCAGGAAAATGAAAAAAGGCCAAGAAGTAAGTTCCATGCAGGGCCAATGGCCAGTTCAGAGGCAGAAAATACCCAAGGACATGGGAGCACTAAGGCAAGTTGAAGTTGTGAAAACATCGGAACCAAATTCAGAGGGTACAAAGGCACATTGCCCTCTGGAAGTGGGTAGTCTAGGAGAGAGATAAAGACAGGTCAGATGACTTCATGTTTGAGACAAAATGGGCAAGAATTTTTAGCAAAAAAACCAAAACAGCTCTTTGCTTGTGTATCACACTTTCTCCTCCTTTCCTCCTAAAAAGCTGAACAAGAAGGCCCTAGGCTGAAGGAGGAAACAGCTTTGACTTCAAAGACCAGGAACCTGCTTCCAGAGTTGGTGCAGCTCCCATCTTTCCTGAATTTGCATTTCCTCTTCTCTGCAAAGGGACCTTTAATATCCACCTCCCACCACTGAATGTTATCATTCACAACAGTCATTTGAACACAATAAGGAGATTGGGTTTCCTTCTCATTTACTTCATTTTACAAATGTGGATGCTGAGGCTCAGAGACATTAATAACTTGCCGTTGGTCATAGACACAAAATGTCTGGGCTGAATTTGATTTCAAATCTGCTGAGAGTTCCCCTGCCTCTCTGTCACTTCCACCCCCAATCTCAGTTCATATCTTTAAGGTCCAATACAGCAAGCCTGACCCTCTGCCTTTAGTGCCCCCTATGGATGGAGGAAGACAACAGCTGTGTCCCCTGAGCTCCTCTTTCCAAGCAAACACATGCAGCCTCTCAATGATTTCCCACCCCTCAATAAGGACTAGTTCTGCCAGAAAGAAACAGGAAATAGCAAGCAACAGAAGAAGCTCTGTAATGTCCCCATCAGGGCTGAAAGTCCCCCTCAAGCCCCCACTTCAGTCCCAGCAGTCAGAAACCCAGCAAACACCAGTCATAGCAACCACAGCCCACTCCCCTCTCTGCACTCAAGATGGACATGAGTACTGAAATCCAAGGAATTCAACCACCAAAATTTTTTCTCTTCCTGCCCCAAATGGCCCTTCTTAGCACTGGATCAGTTCTCTTGGCCACCTTGCTGAATGTGGTGCACACTCATTCCAGAAAATGCTGACCTCTGCTCCAAGCTGCATTGTCGGCAGTTTCCCAGACATGGTTCAGCTGTTTATTTATTTATTTTTGTGTTAGCAAAGAGGAGAAAATCACATCGGTCTAAAACGAATACTAATGAAATGCCTTCGTTAGCTTCCTTTGTGATAAGAATGAAAAATCAGATTTCTGCAGAATTGCAAGCCATATATTTCTTTTTTCCCCCAACCTTTTTTTTTCTGCCCTTTCCTCTGATCGTAAGATTAGGGACAGCCAAGAAGGAGAGTAAAGTCATTTCATAAAAAATATCTGCATTTTTAAGGGCGCCTTTGTTGCAGAGGGACGTGGTGGTGCAATTTCTCCAAACCCACTTTTTTTCAGCCTGTAAAGCAAATGTACCTATTTGTCCTCTGCTGCAACAATGCCAGCTGCATTCAATCAACTGAGAAGCTGCAAGCCATAAACCTTCTTCCCTAGCTAGGGAGGGGGACCTAGGGGGAGGGAGCAAGCAAGAGAAGAGGAAAGCCATAAAAATTCATCAGAATAATGTAGGGATGAGACGCTCTCCGATCGCAGGCAAGCAATCAACCAATCACTCATCCCGTGGCATTTACAGCACGTCTCATTCCCCTGTTCCTTAAGGACAATTGATTTTTCCTGATTCCATTAGCATAACGGCGTGGAAAATGTCTGCAGTGCAATATTTCTGGAAAGTTCCAACAAGTAGGTTGGGCACTGGAGTGTGACCATCTCCATAAAGCTTCCTCAGGCTCTGCGGCACACACTGTCACAGCCGCTGCAAAAGGCCCTGAAAGAATGGCGCAACCTCCAAAACTTGGGTACCAAGGATGCCACAGGGGTGTCAAAGCAGATACTTGGCACCAGCATTACACCCCTCATCCTCCTCCTTAAACAGAGAAGCATTCTTTTCTGCAACCTGCAATACTAGGACTGATAAAGAACAAGCTGAACCCACCTACCCAGAAAGGCCCACGTCACAGATTCTGAGTCCATTGTGGGCTCCCAACATTCCAGGATATGGTGCTGAGAAAAGAATACTTATTGTGGTTATTCCTTTGTGTGTAAATAGGAGACTGCAGAAGTGGGTTCTCAGGAGTTATTATTCTGCATCTCTATCAGTTGAATCTCCATCGCCTTCTTCACCAAAACAGCATGTGCTTAAGGAAGGAACGTGAGGATAGTGGGACCACATAAACTTGGGCTCAGGTTCTAGCTTTTCCTTATTTGTGACCATGGGCTACAGTTAACCTACCTCTCTGATCTTCCACTTCTCTTTATGAAAGCTGGTGGGATGCGGAGAATAGCATAGTGGATAAAGCACTTGCCTTGCATGTGATTGACCCAGGTTTGATCTTGAGGAAACAGGAGCAAGCCCTGAGCACAGCCAGATGTGATCCAAAAACTAAAGGAAAAAAATTAATATCTGAGTATACCTTTGTTCCTTGTTTATCATGAGAATTCAGTGAGAATATGTGAAAAGCACCTAGCAAAGGGCCAAATGATGCATAGTGACTGTTCAGCAATCTCTTAGCCCTCCCTCTATTTGAACATTTATTTTCCCTTCTGCCCACTAGTAACACAGTTCTCTCATATCAGCTTCCACTAGTCAAGATGGTGAAACTATACAGTGCTGAAAGGAAACATACAAAACCCAGAATGTTTCCATCTGCTCTTGCAAGCAAATTGAAGACATGGTTATGCCTGTGAGGATGCACCTGGAGTGGCTTCTTCATCTTATTCAGTCTTTCAAGTCAGATCTGTCTCTTTTCTCACCCTCTTCTCTCTTCCCACATAACACCAAATGGATCTTTATAAAATACATATCACCATATCTCTTCTTAAAACCTCTCAGTTGCCCCTCATGAATCTATTCTCTTCAAGTTTCAGCTCAAGCTGGGCATCTAGCAAGAAGTTTTCTTTGACCCCAGTCCCCCACACATTTCACACTCTGTTTTTATCATCTTTATGCCCAAGTCTTCACCATAAATATGGTAGGCACTAAAATGCAGCTTTTCAGTTTGGTGACCTCTGATAGCACCTGATGCTCAGCTAATGCTGAGGAAATATACTTAATGAAGGTAACTGGTTCACTTAAGACTCTAAGGTTGACCAGTGTTTGAAGAAGCTAGTTGGATGCTGGCCATGGTCCTGAATCTTGAGTTACTGAGGAAGAAAGGCTAAAAAAGCCTGAGTGTGGAGAAAACAAGCCACAATCACTCAGGTAATCTCTAAATAACCCATATTTTGAGAGCTGAATAGGCAGGAAATATGAGGACTTAGTTTTGATCCATGCATCTGTTTCAAATACCTGCCTCAAGATGCAAAATCTTTCTGTATTTCTCTGTTTTTCTCATCTGTCTAGTGGGAATAAAACCAGACCCTCCCATGTCACAAATGATTAAGAATGATGATATATGAACCTGATTTACGTTATCACTATGAAAATCATCCAAAAATCCTTCCAGTCATTTCCATTCTTATTGATGTAGTATCTGCAATAATCAGAACAGATCTGGCCATGTGTAGTGCTTGCTGAGACATCATCATTAGTACCTGGAACCTCAGAAGTCCCAGAATCAACCTGCTTCATGCCATAGTTTCTGTCTATTGGGTTTTGGAGCACTTGGGAGCTCTGAAGATGCCTTTTAGCCCTTGAGAAACATGGATAGTATGATTGTGACTGTCATATTGGCCAAGACAAGCGGAGTTATCAAGATATAAGGATTATGGGATAAGATTTAGGAAGATGATTGCAACCAGATGCTTTGCTATGTGGAAATGAAAAACCAAGCCCAGAGAACACCAAATCCAAATCCATATGTTCTGCATCAGATCTCATAGTGAATTAGTATCCAGAATGAATAAGATGTATGGATTGTGGTCTCAGATCTCCTGGGTTCTTTGCCTGTGTTACCATGACTCCTGGATTTTCTCCCCCCATATCATGTGTTGCCTTGACTTGTCACTGGATATTCACATGTCTGCCACCATGGAAGACAAAGTTGGTGTTTAGTTAATCTTTGTATTCCCATATCCAGCTCAATGAATGACACATAGCAAGTTTCAACCAATTTTTAATAGGAAATTGTTTAGGGAATGGGTGTTAAGTTGTAATATGAATGACTAGGAATCAACTCAAAACCCCATAAAACCTCAGAGTCTTCTCCAACTCCAGCTCAAAAATAAGAATGGTCCATCTCAGACGATGATATACCCAAACTCAAGTCTTGGTATCTATGCTGAACTCTATATATCTTTTTTTGAATTTCTGGATTCATGCTAAATTTTCAGTCTTTTCATTCAGGAAACCCAGAGTCCTTAACCTCCTTAGAAAGCCAAAACCTCAGAATTTGAGTCACACTTTTAGATAACACAAAGCATAAAATATCATTTGAAGATTTCTTTCATCCATTCCCTGGGGATACAGAAGCAAAGACTTTGTAGTCACAACCCTCAAGTATGGATCCAAGTTCCTTTGCTTACAATTGTATACCCTAGACCTACTGCATGGATTTACACACAGAAACACACACACACAGTATTCAATTTAAGGAGTTTACAATCTAATAATGAGGAAAAATATGTACCTGTATGAAATCTAACACCAGACAGAATGTTATTAAGAGTTCCAGAGGGATGATAAGAGAGGCTTACAACCAACTGAAAGGGAAATGGAGAAAACAAACTCTCATGTAAGTCTTAAAAGATGCATGGGATTTTGGAGCAGGAGTGGGAGCACACTTGTACTGTTAAAGACTACTCCCAGAAATTCTTCAAGAAGGACTTTGCAGTGCTTAGGATCAAACTTGGCTCTCCCACTTGCAAATCATATGGTCCAGCCCTTTCAGTAATCTCC
Organism: Sorex fumeus; assembly: GCF_029834395.1. Classification (NCBI taxonomy): domain Eukaryota; kingdom Metazoa; phylum Chordata; class Mammalia; order Eulipotyphla; family Soricidae; genus Sorex; species Sorex fumeus. The sequence continues at coordinate 16,683,579 of NW_026606102.1, read as the reverse complement.
CCAGCACCAATCCCTGGGATTTTAATGGCACAAAAGGGGGGAAATCAGCCTTGGTGAAGGAGAGAACAGAAAAACAAAGGACATGGAAGTAAGTCTATAGATTAAAAGTGGGAGTTTGATGGGACCAGGTAATAATACAGTGGTTATGGAATTTGTCTTAAATGTAATCAGCTCAGACTCTATATATAAACCCAGTGTGGTACACCTAACCCTGCTAAGAGTAACCCCTGAGCACAGGGCCAGAAATAAGCCTTGAGTATTTCTGGGTGTGATATTCTCCCCGCCAAAAAGAGGTGGGACTTGCAGCTATTAAAATGAATAAGTCTTTTTTGCCACCTTCCATTTGATGCCTGTGGGTGTCACCATGAAAATCTACACTCCAGGTATGCCCTAAAATTCTGTAAAAGTCTTCCTATTTGGGAGCTCAGAGAGCCTTAGGAAGAAATTGTAGCAGGAATTTTGTAACCAGTACTCATGTAAGTGCTGTGATCAGCAGGGGTCAGAGAACATGGAAATACAAGGGAATCTTTGAGAAAATTAAAGAAACCAGAGGGTTTACAAGTGAAGATCCATATTATTAATTCAAAAGGGTTGGGGATGGGACACTCATGCTCTCACTCAGCTCCTTCCCCACCCCCAGGTTGTTGTGAGACTCGTGGTGTGACTGAAGAAGGATGAGCACTCTGAGGATATGGGGCAGCAGAAGATTCTAGACTAGGGAGAGAATCCAAAAGCTTTCAAGATCTCAGTTCTCTTTCTCTTAGGAAAGTGTTCACCAGATCAAGGAAGAAAAGTGCCCTTTTCTTTTAGATCTTTCAAAGTTCTACGTAGACTTTGTGAGCTCGTAGACGCTTGTCAGTCCTCTTAGCTAGATTTGATTTATCTTCCTCAGACTTTTTCTTGTGGCACCTTCCTCCTACATCATCTTCTGCCAGTCCAGGTGTCCATCCCCTCATCCATAGTTACACTGGGAGATGCTCTGGGAAATGATCTGGGTCGCAGGCCTATATCTGATCCTACATGGGTCCTTGACTCTCCAGGGCTTGGCACAGATTTCCATACAAGTTCAAGAAGTATTTTCTATACTGGAGAATATATCTATATGTAGATATATATATATATATACACATATGGGGGGAGAAATGCAGAAAGATGTGCAGAGAATGAGAAAAGCATGTGTGTATGCATGTGTATGTGTGTTCCAGGTCTACCCCTGGCCCTTTGAGACAGCATAGGTCATTTTTAGGATGAAGTTGAGCCTCTAGCTCACACCAGGTCCAGATCTTTGCAACCTTTGGGTTCTATCATAGGGTTCATTGCAATTACTGATACTTTCTAATGAAGTTTAACTAATTCAACTAATGAACACCTTGAATAACTTTCAATTTAAAAATGCCAATGAACTTCCCACCCTTTGTCAGAAGGGCCTCAAATATTAAACTGAAACTGTCATCTGAAAATCCTTCCTTATGCTCATCTGAGGGGTCTGTTCATCCCATAGCCACACCTAAAGTCAAATGCAAAGTGATGAGCAAGTCACCATGTTCACCTTACCCTAACCAGGTGGTTTATTCCCACTTATGTACCATAATAGATGTTCCCTCTCCAGAAATTACTTCCACATCTCCCTAACTGCACCTCATCTGCCTTGATCCAACCTTACAAGTGATATGTGTTAGGAAATTATTTTGGACTTCCTCAAAAACCAATTCTGTAACAAGGGTTGAGGTATAGCAGAGTGTTTGAGAAAACAACTACAGAGGCCCTGACGATAAGACAAGGCAGAGAAGACACTCTGAAGGGGTGCATTGAGAAGCAGGTTTCCTCCGCGAGGAAGTAGAACCTGTAGCAGTCAGTGCAGAACTTTCATCTCAGAGTTCTCCCACATGAGGGGGCAGGAGCTGAGTTACTGATGCAACAGCCCCCTTCACACATTGACTGAAAGAGGCCAGATGGGAACAACCTGGTTTTCTGTCCTGCCCCTTTTTCTCAAAAATTTAAAGTGCCTGGGGTTTATGAGTGGGTACCAAATGCCTCTGTTTCAGATACTTATAAATCTTGCTGGATGAATGATTAAATCACAAACAATCACAATCACTGCCCAATCACCACCACACTCCACTCCAGGCCACTTTCTGCATGCTCAGGCCGAGCCTCACTTATGAATAAAGTCCCAAGGAACCCAGATAATGCGTAACTTTCTGACCTTGGACTCTGGACTCAACAGGACCCAGAACAGAGATCCTCTGCCTGCTTCCCCCAGTCCCTGGTGACTCAGGGATCACACTCAAAAGCCACACCCTGCCAGCACAGATAAGCTCCTATTCAGCCACCCTCCAGAACTCAGGAATGCTTCTCCCAGACAGAAGTATAAAAGGAGGCCCCCCAGAATCATGCCACCGGATTCTATGCCAGGATGGGGGGCGGGTGGGAGTACTCTCCACCCCAAGGGACCCAGCTCTGGCAGCCGACCTCCACTGCCCAACCACCACCATGCTCCAGGCCGCTTTCTGGATCACTTTGCGGCTGCATGACACATTATAAGACAATTCTTACCCATTTATGCCTCTCAGAGAGCCCGGAAAGCTACTGAGAGTATCCTGCCCGCACAGGCAGAGTCTGGCAAGCTCCCTGTGGCATATTCAATATGCTAAATACAGTAAAAACATTAAGTCTCAATCCCCTGACCCTGAAAGAGCCTCCAATCATTGGGGAAAGACGAGTAAAAAGAGGATGCTAAAATTTCAGGGCTGACAAGCAAGTGAAACAGAGATAGATAAATGGGACTATCTTAAACTAAGAAGCTCCTGCACCTCAAAAGAAATAGTGACCAAAATACAAAGACAGTCTACAGAATGGGAAAGGATATTCGCCGAATACACATCTTACAAGGGGTTGATATCAAGGATATACAAAGTACTGGTTGAACTCCACAAGAAGAAAACATCCAACCCCATCAAAAAATGGGATGACGAAATGAACAGAAACTTTCTCAAAGAAGAAATCTGAATGCCTAAAAGGCATATGAGAAAATGCTCCACATCATTATTCATCAGGGAGATGCAGATTAAAACCACAATGAGATATCATTTCACACCACAGAGACTGGTCCACATCCAAAAGAACAAAAGCAACTGGTGCTGGCGCGGATGTGACGAGAAAGGGACCCTCCTTCACTGCTGGTGGGAATGCCGACTGGTTCAGCCCTTTTGGAAAACAGTATGGACGATTCTCCAAAAATTAGAAATTGAGCTCCCATTTGACCCAGCAATACCACTCCTGGGAATATATCCCAGAGAGGCAAAAAAGTATAGTTGAAGTGACATCTGCACTTGTTTGTTCATTGTAGCACTGTTTACGATAGCCAGAATCTGGAAAAAAACCTGAGTGCCCGAGAACAGATGACTGGTTAAAGAAACTTTGGTACAGCTACACAATGGAGTACTATGTAGAAGTCAAAAAAGATGAAGTCATGAAATTTACATACAAGTTGTACTACATGGAAAGTATCATGTTAAGAGAAATGAGTCAGAAAGAGAGGGATAGACATAGAAAGATTGCATTCATCTGGGGAACATAAAGTAACAAAATAGGAGACTAAACACCCAAGAGTGGATGAGATTAGTACCAGGAATTTTGATCCTTGGCTTGGAGGTCAGCCACACATGCTAGGGGAAAAGGAAGCTCAGATAGAGGAGCACTAAATAAAGGGTGTTGGGAGGATGCTTCCAGGATGGGAGAAGCATACTGAAAGTAGACAATAAACCAAACATGATTGCCACTCGATGCCTCTTTTACAAACCACAACACCCAAAAGGAGAGAGAGAACAAAAGGGAATGCCCGGCCACAGAGGCAGGGTGGGATATGGGGGAATGGGGGGTGGGAGGGATACTGGGACCCGTGGTGGTGGAAATGGGCACTGGTGGAGGGATGGGCATTTGATCGTTGTATAATTGAAATCCAAGAACAAAAAATTGTAAGTCTACAACTGTACCTCATGGTGTTTCACTAATAAAAATTTTTTTAAAATAAATAAATAATTGAGCGGGCCCAGTAACGTCTCCATTGGAGACTTTGTTGTTACTGTGTCTGGCATATCGGATACTCTCGGTAGCTTGCCGGGCTCTCCGAGAGGGGCGGAGGAATCGAACTCGGGTCGGCCATGTTGGCCGCTTGTAAGGCGAACGCCCTACCCGCTGTGCTATCGCTCCAGCCCGATAATAAATAATTAGAAAAAAATAAAAGAAAATAAAATCTCAGGGCTGGGAAGAATAGAGATGTTATTGGCGTCCACTCGAGTAAATCGAAGATCAACAGGATGACAGTGACAGTGACAGTGATTTATAATTTCTGCATTATAAATAATTGCTAGTTCTTTGTGTCAAGCACAGTCTAAGTAATTCACATATGTGTTTTCATACTTTTAAAATCCCTACAAGACAAGCTATTATTTTATAGTTGAAAAAATAGGAGCACTGAGGCCAAGTAACTTACCAGTGTCACTCAGATAATAAGTGACAGAACCAGGACTGAAATTGAGCAGTCTGGCAGGAAGGTGCCCTCCTTATCCCAGATTCACAACCTGTGCATACTCCTCCTAGAACATGGGGCTGCCCTTTCATGTCCATGCCCTTTCACGTCCATGCCCTTTCATGTCCATGGCATTTTCGACAAGTCAACTGTTTCCCAAACCTTAGTTTCCTTCTTTGTAAAGCAGACCCATGTCACTTGAATCCTGCACACAGAGCACAGGCTGATGTACTAGGGTTGAACCTTGGATTCCATCTGAACAGGAGCTCTAGACCTCTTTCAGCTCTAATGCTCTGTAGTCCTCTTACTCAAAAGTCCTCCATCTTCCTGCGACCACCTCACTCAAATTCTCAGATGCTGGTGGGCTCCATTCATCTATTTCATGAAGCCAAAGTGGTCAAAGGAGGAGCAGGGGAAGGAAATTACAGCTTCCTGCCTTTCACTCCTCCCGGCATGCTAATGAACCTGACACAACATAGAACACTCCAAACGAGAGCCAGCACCAGCTGTGTGGCCTTTAGCAAGTCACTTCACTCACCAAGTCTCAGTTTTCTCAGTTTTATAATACAAAAACTATATTCCTCCCCCACCCCCAGGGCTGTAGTGCAGTACAGAAAGCTCCACACATAGTAGGTGCTCAAGCTCAGGCACTTTCACAGTCTTTGTTAAGAGCAAGTACAGGATAGATTTCCATTAGGGTAAAAAAATCTTAACGTTCCCTTTAATTCTAAGCCCTGGAGGCCTTTAGCAGGGCTGACAACGACGTCTGGAGGATGGTAAATATTTGTCTATTTCAGAGGCAGCATTTATCTTCTAAGGCGCTCGTGCCAGTCCCCGTGCTGACAAGCAACTTGTTTATTTATTACCCTAATAACAAATAGATTGTCAGGCCTCGGGGTTCTGCATGCGCCTACACCAAGGAGGGGCTACTTCAAGCCCTAGCCAGCCCGAACTCTGGCACACTTTGGAGGCTGGGAAGCCGAGGGACTAAGGCAAACAGGGACCTGGCCTATTCCACATCCTGCTATTTCATTTTTCATATGTTCTACCCAAAATTCCCCACGTAGACTTCCCACTGTGAGGCTTTTCAGGGGCTGACCATGGGCTAACGGGAAAAACCATACTCAGCATGGTCCTCAAATGGCTCTAGTTTAGAGGGACATAATGGTAATGGTGATGATGATGATGATGATGATGAAGATGATATTAAGTGGCAATAATAGTATAGCAGCATATATTCTGTGCCATGCACTGTGCAAGGTTCTTTATGCATACAAACCCACTTGAGCCAACCACAAGCAGAAACTATTATTATCCCCATTTTACTAATGAAGAAACAAGCAGAGACAGATTAAGGGCCTGCTCGGAAATCACTCCTATAAAATCTATTGCAATGCAGAGCAGAGGTAGATGCCAAGTGTTACATAATAACTATGTCACAGTAATAAGAGCATAAGAGTAATAAGAGTATTAATAGAGCATTCATTTATAGCCACACAGCCTCTTTCCACATGCAAGGCATCCTCCTGCCTCTGGGCCTTTGCACTTGCTGCTTCTTTTTCCTAGAACAGCCTTTACCCAGATACCTACCTCCTGCACCTCCTTCAAATCTTCACTCAACTTTCAGGTCACCTATTGGGAATACTTTGCTTCCACCTGATGCTCCTCAATCCTTTTTGCTTCATTAATCTGGAGAGTATTTTCCTCCACCTATCAGAGTCACTTCGCTTCATTATGTCCACCTTTCTCCACTCCATATACCTCCATAGGTCAGGGAAGGTTTTCGGCCTTGTTTCCTGCTACATTCACAGCGTAGTGGGCAGATTCTGGAACACTGAAAATGCTCAATTTGTTGAGAGAGTGAGTAACTTCCCCCTTTCTGTGTGAAGGCAGCGTTTCTACAGCCCACCCCTGAAGGCCTTCCTCAGGGTCCAGTATATTGTGTCTAATGACATGTACCATGAGCTCCAATGGAGAATCTCACCCCCTTCCCAAGGTTTCAGGCTGTGGACCACTTTGGCTCCTTTGCTTTAGACAAGAGCCCCTTTCCTCCTCCCCCGCAAAAAAAAATCAGCCCAGCCCCACACCCTATCCCAGCATCTCCTCTATCTGAACTGTCTGCACTCCATTCTGCTTGAAACACTCCTCATCCTGCAGGATCCATCTTCGAGGCCACCTTCTCCATGCAGCCTTATTTGACAGGGGAAATTCTGGGTGTGGAGAAGGATGGGGTCTTTGTTGGGGTGGGGGGAGAAAGATCTGCCAGCTTCAGGGATCCTCAGTCAGGGTCGGGCTGCTAAAAGCTGATTTTGAGCATATGGCATATGGCATATACCCATGGCTGGGCTCCCACAGCAGACACCTGCAGCACTGGGCTCTTATGCTGGGGACAACTGAGTGCATGACATGGCAGAGGAAAGGATCATCCAGACACCAAAGTCATCATCCCCTGCTGTTCATATTGCTGAGCACCCAATAGCAATCTTTGGAGTAGATCTGAAGTGGTGTGGGGTGGCAGTGGTGTGGGGTGGCAGTGAAGCCTTAGCAGCCCTGGAGCAAGGCTCTCCTGCTGTCCTACCCACTCCTACCTTTGAGGCCTGGGGCATGTGGCAAAACTGTTCTTTGTCTGTTTTCCAACTAGTTCACAGGGACATTTTTTGCCACAGCCAAAGAGGCTCATCATGAGGACTGACAGATTATTGTAGCCCTTAAAATGATCACCATCATTTAAGTTATGGTTACTGCTGTTAGGATTTTTCACACTGGGAGAAGGGTCTGCACAGAGAGGTGAAGGCCAGTTGCTATTGGATGAGACAAGTGTTATAAGGTCCTGTGCCCCAAACCCCAAAGGAGCCCCATGCAAAAGAAAGAGAATGAGAGAGAGCAGTGACTGAGCACTGCTCCCCTAGAATAGGAGTGGCTTTTGAGGGTTGTATGAGGTCATATTCTATGGTAGAGTCCTCAGAATTCATCTCCAGCCTCCCAACCCTAATCTCCAGCTCACCCAGCCCTGGGCCTCTGAAGCTCCCATCACAACCCATCTCTATTATCACGTTTATCACAGTGGGCATCAGTCCAGTTCATGGGCCTGCACACACACATCTAGGCTGTGACCACAAATAGATACACTACACCCTGATACAATGTCCAGCACCTGTCACAAAACCTCCACATTTGAGCAGAACTCTCAAACCCTTCCAAACCAGAAGTATGAAGTTAAAGATTAGCCTCTTTGTCCTGGTGAAGAACACACTTCCCAGCCTTCTCAGATGTGAGCATCTTGGAGAAAAGGACTTCTATGACCAAAGCCTCCAAAGTCAGTGCAACTATTCAGAAGCTAGACTGAAGAGCAGGGACTGAAGCTGGAATGTTTGGTAGAGAAGGATGAGGGTGGGATCAATTTCCTTTTTGAAAGGCATCAAGGGTAAATTTAGAAATGGAACAACCAACTTGACCAGTCAGGAGCCTCCTGCTATTCCTTATATCATGGCTTTACTTACTGGTTGTAGGATGATTCAGGGCTTGTGGGGAGAGGACAGGACCTGCTATTGCAAGACAGTTTGCAAACATTTAATATCCTGACAATATTTAAAGGGGGTTATGGATGGAGGCTGAATATTGTCAGGATATTAAAATGTTTGCAAACTGTCTCACAATAGCAGGTCCTCCAAGTAGGGAGTTGGCCCCAAGAGCCCCCATCTCCCCCCCCCACCCCGAGAGCCCGGCTAACCACCGAGGGTATCCAGCCCACATGGCAGAGCCTGGCAAGCCACCCGCGATTTAACAAATGTGCCAACAACAGTAGCTAAAATGGGTTTCATTTCCCTAACTCTGAAGAAGTCTCCAACTGAGTTGGGAAGAACAAGAGGGCTTGTACTAAGCAGACAGAGAGCAAGTCAACAAGTGGGAAGGCGTCCGGCAAGCAGCTGGCCACCAAGGCAGCCTGCAGAGCATGCCAGCCACAGGTGGCATGAAGAAGCCACAACGCTACCGGCACGACACCATGGCACTATGTGAGATCCAGTGGCTGGTGTGCGAGATCACACAGGACTTCAAGACAAACCTGCGTTCCCAGAGCTCGGCTGTCATGGTGCTGAAGGAGTCGTGCGAGGCTTACCTGGTGGGACTCTTCGAGGACACCAACCTCTGCGCATTCCCTGCCAAGCGCGTCATCATTATGCCCAAGGACATCCAGCTGGCCTGCCTCATCCATGGAGAGAGAGCATAAAGTTTACGATGCTAAAATCTCAGGGCAGGGACAAATAGAGATGCTACTGGAGCCTGCTTGAGTAATCGATAATTAACGGGATAACAGTGACAGTGATCCATAACCCAGTCATTAGACCCTGACACACTAATGGGGACCCAGGGTCTTATATTCCAGGAATTTACACCCCAATGGGGAGCTACTGACCCAGGAAGAAAGGTAAACATCAAGAAGATGGGTACAATGAAATAAGAGTTTGCATAGCATACCAGGGTCCAGGGAAGAAAGAGCTGGGTTGTTCAGATTAAAGTGTGATTTTGATTATACCTTGGGGATTTGACCTCACAGATGAGGGGTAACTCACAGAAAAGGCCGTGAGCACACCAATGAAAAACCTGGGATTAAGTAGGTGTGGGGTCAGGGTTGTAGAGATAATACAGCAGTTATGGTGCTTGCCTTACTGTTAACCCAGGTTTGACATCCGACATCCCATCCCATATGGTCCCCTGAGCACTGCCAGGAGGGATTCCTGAATGCAAAGCCAGGAGTAACCCCTAAGCATAACTGGCTATGACACAAAAACTAAATTTTTTATAACATGTGAGTTATGTTGAAAAAATAGGGCCAGAAGAGTTCATACAGGGCTCAGACTGGAAAGAATGGGAACTCCAAGCCAGGCTAAGGAGTTTCAAGTTCAGTGCAGTGGATGGAGAGCAGACAAAGTATATTTAGGCAGGAAGATAATGTAGCTGGATCTGACAGGAAACAGGTTCTGGTTGCTGCATAAATTTGGCAAAGGTCAGAAGGGAGGTCAGGAGGCAAAACAGAGACTTTCGGGTCCTAGTTGGGGAGGATGAGGTCTGGGCCAGGGCATAGAATAAGCAGTGAGATCAGGAATAGAGAAAGGGTGTGTGGGTGGGCAGCACCCTCTCAGTAAAACATTAGTTCCACTGAACTAGACTTGGCCCATAATTGTTAGGCAATTTTTCTGCTTCTGGAGGAGGGAACCACAAAGACATCTGAGAGCTAAGGGGACCTTGATGAGCACAGAGTATGGTCCCCACATGTTTAGCTATCAGGAAAAGATCACTGGCCGCTCCCACACAGTGACAATCTATCTGAGGCCACCGTTATAACCACTGGACCATTGAAAGGAAAGGGGGGGGAGTAATCCCAATTCACTCAAGATTTCTTTGCTATTTATCTCTCAACAGAAGACACTATGGGACAGAGTATTTCTTGTAGTTGTCAGGACCATCCTGCAACTGGTTAGAGAAGAGTGGAGAACAAAAGTTCTAGCCTGACGCTGAGCTGGGTTAAGGTTTCTGAGGCATAAATTTTTGTGGTGTTCTGCTGCTGCTGCTCAGTGACCTATGGGATACAGATTAGTTCCCTGCCCTCATAGCCTCAGTGTCCTCTTTGTGAGAAGTAGACCATGGGCTGGAGTTGTAGCTCATCACAAGAGCACTCACTTTGCACGTGTGGGGCCCTGGGCTTGATCCCCGCCCCCCCCCCCGCCCCGCCCCACAAAAATAAATAAATAAATAAATCATTGTGTACCTCACCTGGGGATGGTATCTCTGTTTTTATCTGCCTTCTTCTCTATAGGAACAAGCTAGATCTATGCTGGCATGCTAGAAGAACAATCTTTTATTAAGCACTAGACTCTGGAAAAAAAAAAACCACTGTACATATGTACACACACATGCGCGCGCATACCCACACACCTTACAGTGCAGACACTGTTGCCACCATTTTAGTGACACCATCTTATTCCTTAATAAGATTCATGGAGATTTTAATCTTGTTCAAGACCACACAGAGAACAAAACTCAAATCTGGGACTTAAATGTGGATTTGTTAAATGCTAAGAGGTGCAAGTTTTCTGCAAGGACCTGCAGGGGCAGGATAAAAAAGTCAGAGGCCTCGGAATCCCTTATTTCAGTCAGTAAGTGCAGGCTTTTCCACTCCCTTGGACTTGCTCTCCCTTTCTGATTATGCGCAAACGTAAAATGGTACCCTAACGAAGACAAGATGCACTTTTCTCCATGACTCAGTATTCTCACCTATAAAATGGAATTCCTACAGAATCTAGTTCACAAGTTGTTGCAAATTAATTGAGTGAATAGATGTAAACTTCTTGGAAATTTTTACTGATTAACATTCATTATGTGTTGTCTATATTTCTAGATAACCCTCACTATCTACTGTAAGATATACTACTGCAGAAAACCACTTAAGGGTACATTAGTTCATACAAATATTTTGCTTTTTAGCAGAAGCAGTTCTTTTTCTCTCTTTCTCTCTCCATCTCTCTCTCTCACCTCTCCCCCTCCTCTATCTAATAAAATAGAAAATTTTTTGTGATATAGAGTTTTAGAATCTTGTTAGCTCTTTAACAGACCTAAATCCTCTGCTTTCTGGGTGGCAATGAGACCATACACCCTCACCTCTTTCCCCATTAGAAGATGATGTATTACTGAATTCTGACCAACGAAATGTGAACAACAGTTACTTCCTGATCTGACCCATGAAAACCTCCATGCTCTTTCCCCCTTTATCCTCTGGGTAAAGATGAGATCATGCTTTAGCCAGATGCCGAACTTGACAGACCCACAATTTTTATGTAAGGAGCCTGGGTCTCTGACTCACCACTTGGAAGAGAGATTTCCATCAATCATAAACAACTATTCTGAACTTTACTGGAGGATGAAATTAACTTCTGTAGTGTTTGAACCATCGTGCTTTCATGGGTGTTCTTGTTATAGCAGCTAGTCATACCCAGCCAATTCTAATGTTTGCAAGGAGCTTAATGCAGAGCCTAGGGCATGGTGCATATTCAGTTTATGAAGTGTTAGAAGGTCAGAAATTTTAATAATGTGTCAGGAGACCCTATAATATCAAATTTTATTTTTGGTTCTATAAAATAATTCTTAGTTGTTTTCTTTCTAAACCCATGAAATCACATAGGGGAACTTCTCTGTAGAACAATAATCTGGCAGGTGACTTTAAAGCATAATGGAAATAATTATAACTAGAATTTGTCAAGATTCTTACTATGCATCTATCATTTAACCTTTAGTAATGTCTTTACCTATTTTTTATTTATTCCTCCCAAATATATTAAAGACCCCCATTTTATAGATTAAGAAACTAAGGTTAGGAATTTAGTAACTTGGCCAAGTCACAAAGATAACAAATTGGTAGCCTAGCCGAGCTTAGGACTTGAACTTGGGCTTTATTGACTTAAACCTCTCACTTTCCCTGGGTAAAAAGAGACCCTCAAGTCCTTCAGCCCTTCTTAAACTGATCCTAGTGAGGGTCACCCCAAACCCTCAGCCAGCAAAGGAGGACCATTAGGTCTGGGATCACAGGACTTATAAGCCAAGTTTCAGTGTTAGGTTTTTCTGCCTCATTTTCCCAGGTTCAGTCCTGAGCCAAGTTTGAGTCCAGGACTGCTGCTGCTAGACCCACTCTGATGCAGCACGTAAAAAGCAGAAGAGAAAATCAAGAAAAGCAGCTCCCAGTAGCTCCCCCTCCTCACCTTGCCCAGATTCCCGTGAGGCAGCTGGAGGTTGGACCCCAGCCTTCCCCGCAAGGTCACCTTCACAACAGTTCCACCAGGGCTCCGGCTGGCAGCACACGCCAACGCCAGGCCGTGATGGATTACTGCTCGCTCTGGCTACTGTTCACTGCACAATCCAATCTATGAGACACACATATTTCTCAATTCAGGGACTTCTTTTATTTTATGAAAAATCAGTCAGCTGCTCAGGCATGAGTGGTGGGGCTTGGCAAAAGCCTTGGATTTTGTGAGCTTCCTCCAGCTCTGCTTCTTTCCAGAATTCTCTTCCTTCTGCCTTAGTCTATCCAATTACCTACACTCTCAGCCCCACAGAGTACAAAAGAAAGAGCATGGGCATGGAAGTCAGATAGTTCTGGGTTCAGCTCCACTTCTGCCATTTATTCTCTAGGAGATTTTGCACAAGTCCTCCCTGAACTTCAGTTGCTGGTACATAAAATGATGACAAAGCTTCCCAGACTCCAGAGTTTTTATGAGGCATACATGAGTCGTGGGTGTAAAGTTCCTGGCACAGTAAATAGCTCTGTACTAATGCACAGAAACTACTCAATTCTCTTCCTCATGTCTATGCTTTTTGAGTTTATTTGTTTGGTGTCTACACCTGGTAATGTTAAAGAACTCCTCCTTGCTCCATGCTCAGGGGTCTCTGCTGGCTATGCTCAGGAGACCATATGGTGCTTGGGTCCAAATATGGATCTACTACATGCAAAGCCTGTGCTCAAAGCCTTTGAGCCATCTTCCTGGCCTTTCAACTCCATTTTTAATCACATTTCTCTTCATTCTCTCTGTATATTACTTTCCCTTCCCCCCCCCCCATCCCATTCATTGATATTATGTCAGTCTTCCTCTAACTTCCCCCCCTTTTGCCATGCCATTGTAGTCACTGAAGGTTGCACACACACTTAACTGTGATGCCCATGGAATTCACACAGCTGGTCATGGCACCCACATGTTCAGCCACGATGCTCACTCATCAACCCTCACTTAGATATGATGCTCACACACATTCTGATTGTAGGGCTCTCAGGAGCTCACATATATTGCCATGCTTTTGGCCACAGTATTCTTGCATCTTCAGCTGCAGTGCTCACAGTAGTTATACTTTAGCTTAGTTGTGGTGTTTTCACATACTTGGCTGTGCACTTGAGATCATACTCCTGGTAGTCCCAGGAGTTCCACACAACAGAGCCATGGGAACTACACTAAGCCCATATGGGCCTTACTGGGCATTAAATTCATAGCTACCACTGAACCATCCCTCAGACCCCAGTCATGTCCCTCTTAGATCTTCCAGAGATTATCTCAAACTGCACTGTCCTAGAAGTCAAAGCAATTACTACCATAGGTTCCTCTAAACTAAGCTTATTCTTTATTCAGTTTTTGCCTTTTCTAAACAATTACGGTTTGTCTTGCGCTGTCACTAGGACATATTCCTTATGACTCAGACAACAATGATGTCGAGACTGTCACTAACTTCTGGAAAGAATAATTCTAGTGCACACTTGAGCTATGTTGTCACTGGTCTTTTACATTTCAGTAAATCACTCTTCCCCACTCTTCACCTTCTCTTGATGCTTAATCTTTATGATTTGAATATGGTACCTCCACTTGCTCTGAGAGAGGAGAAAGGGATCAGAGACATAGTTCAATGGGCTAAAGTATATGCTCAACATGTGGAGGTCTGAGTTTGATTCCTGGCACCACATGGTCCCCTAAGTGCCACTGGGAGTGACCCCTGAAGCAAGAGAGGTGGGTGGAGAGAATGTATTATTTATAGGAAGTTACAAGAATGCTTTCTTTATGGAGATAGGTGAAAGCAAAATAGCAGCCCGGTCTGTCCCAAGAAACGAAGTTCTCCACTTCCTGAATCACTTAAGTCATTCTGATTATGAACTTTTAATTGAGCAGAACACTAGGAAGATGGGTCAGATATGAAATCAAAGCTGACAGCCAGAGAGATAGTGCAGTGGGTAGGGCACTTGCCTTGCATGTGGCCGACCTGAGTTCAATCCCCGGCATCCTGTATTGTCTTCTGAGTCAGCCAGGAGTGGTCTTTGAGTACAGAGCCAGGAGTAAGTCCTGAGTACTGCCAAGTGTAGCCCCAAAACCAAAAATAAATATACAAATAAAATAAAATCCGAGTCAAAGCTGTGAGGAGAGATGAAAATTGAGCTTAGCCTTGTAAAACATCTCTGGGTTGCCTTCTGTGGAGGCCAGTTTCGGTATAAGGCAAGGTTGTTCTTCAGCTCAAGAAGAAAAAGACCCTTAGGTGGAAGAAGTCACACTGTGAGCCCCAGTAGGCAGGAAAGAGTCAGAGGTCCTGAGCACCTGAATCAGCCTGTACCACCAATCAGCATCTTCCCAATTGTCCTTAGCATTCCATCTTCCCACTCAGACACGCAACCCCTCTGCAGCCCTCTGCCATGGCCATCCTCCTGTTTCCATCCATACTACCTCTGTTATAATCCAGACTCCCAATTTTCACCTGCATCAATGATTATACACCAAACTCCCCCCTCAACATCTCCCAGCCTTGGCCTCTGACCACCTACACAAACAGGAAGTGGTTTACTCCAAGGCAAACCGGACCATTTCTCTGCAGTTCTTGAAATTCTCCAATGCCTGCCAGTTATCTCAGTCTAATCTAACATTCTAGATTAAAAGACATTTCCTGCAAAAGTCCAGGTGGTAAATGTTTTAGGGATGGTGGACTATAAGCACTCAGTAGCAACCACTCAGCTGTGCTCTTGTAACAAAAGCAGCCATCGATAACAAAGAAATAAATGGGTGTGGTGTGTCTGGGAAAAAAAATTCTATGTACAGAAAGAGACCGTGAGCCAGATTTGGCCAGTGAGCTAAAGTCTGCCGATATCTGTGGTTTAGACCAATCCTCAGTGCTCTGAATGATGAGTGCCCGCAGCCTCATGAGTCACCCTGCTATGTGATGTTTGCTCTACAATCCAGTAACACAATATGACCAAGTTCCTCCAAACAGCTTGTGCTTTAACAGAGCCCCAGAATCTTGGTTTATTTTGTCCCTCATTTTCATGTCTTTACCTCAATCTTTCCCACCCATCTTAGAAGACACGGCTTTGTGTTTGAAGGAAAATTTCATCATGTCATCCAAATTTGACACATTCAAATGTCATTTGGCTCTACAATATACTTCTAAAAATGTGTCTCAGACAAACTCACCAGAAAGCAAAGACATAACTCTTGAGGATGTGTGTTGCAGTATTGTTTGGAGTTTTAAAGTAAACTGGAAATTACCTAAATGTTCATTTAGAGTCTCCAGGCTGTCTTTACCGGGGGCCCCGGGGGGAGGGGGGTGTTGAGGTTCCCTTCCTGCCCTGAGCAGAGCCCCAGCAGCCACAGATTCCAGTACCCAGCCACTCTCCACACAATCGGTCAAGCCTCATGCATGAAGGAACCAGCAGAGGAACTCAGGTGCGTGGGTCGCGGGGCAGAGATCTCCAAGCCTGCTCGGATCAGTACTGGGCCCCCTCCACCTAGATCCCCCATTTTTCAGTAGTTAGGCAGTTGTGCCTACAAACTGCCCCCAGTACCATGAAATCCCATCAATGGCCAAGAGCCAGAGACTAAAAACAAAACTCCTGGAAGCGCAGCAGCATATGCAGCAGCACGACCTCTTATAGTCTAGGTTTCCTTCTCGGAGAACCCAGTAAGCTACTGAAAGTATCTTGCCCTCATGGCAGAGCCTGGCAAGCTCCCATGGCACATTCGATATGCCAAAAACAGTAACAATGATGTGTCTCATTCCCCTGACCCTGAAAGAGCCTCCAGTGCGGCACCGTTGGGAAGAACAAGTAAGGACAGGCTGATAAAAGCTCAGGGCTAAGACGAATGCAGATGTTACTGGTACCCGCTCGAGCAAATCAATGAATAACGGGATGACAGTGATGCAGTGATACGGTGATTAGGTAATTTAACAATGAATTTAATCATGTGTGATTAAATTCTGGTACACATATATTACTGTTACTGTGTTTGCTGTACTTTATAATAACACCAGTCTCTTAATGACAGTATGTAGTTGGGTTTTGCTTTTAATCCACCCAGACACTCTGTACCTCTAGGTAGTTCAGTCCATTTATATTTAGAGTGATTATGATATATGAGGACTTGATACTGATACTTTATCTTTTCTGCTTCTGCCTATCTGTTTATGAACTTGCTTGATTTTTTGAATTTCTAAAAATATGAATAGGGGTTAGATAATGAATATGGGCCAGATAGGTAGTGAGTAAGCATGAACCTTGGATGCAGCTGATTGTAATTCAGTCCCCAGCACTCCATATGGTCCACAAAACACCACCAGGAATGATCCCTGATCCAGGAGTAAACCCTGCCAGGTAAGGCTCAAGAACAAACAAAAAATTAAAAAGAAAACCTTCTTTCCACATTTCTCACAAGGGCAGTCTAGTGGTGGTGAATTCATTCAACTTTTATTTGTCTGGAAAAGTCTTTATTTCTTCATGTTATCTAAAAGAGTTTTGTGGTAAAGTATTCTTGGCTGGCAGTTTACATCTTTGAGTATGTTGAGCATGTCATTTACTCTACCCTGGCCTGTGATTTTAGGCTGAGAAGCCTGACAAGAGACTTGCTTAATCTTCAGAGAAAAACATAGATTTAAAGTAAATTGATGAAAAATGGGACTCCAAGCCTATGGAAAACTTTAATATGCAGGAAATAAATTATATTATTTTATCAGATAAAATAGACTTTCAGCAAAAAATAAGATATAAAAGTGAATATTATATAATGACAGTTGAATCAATGTAACAGGATGACATAACCCTAATTAATATATGTACCAAATAAAGGATAAAATAGTAAATAGAATTCAATTACATAAAACAAATGTAAATATACCCAAAAGGAGACATTTACAACTACATACTAATAGTAAGGTACCTTAACATCCCATCCCATCTGTTGTATTAACAAACCATCTTGACAATCAACAAAGAAATAATGACCTTAAATGGCAAAATTATATGAAGACTTAATAGATATTATGGAGCATTTCACCCAAAAACAACAGAATACCTATTCTTTTTAGTGTCTATTAAAACTTCTCAAAGATAGATCATATGTTGAGAAACAAAAAAGTCTTATAAACTTATAAAGATTGAAATAATATCAAGCATCTTTTCTGATCATTATGGAACAAAAATTCAAAATAAAAGAAGAAAACCAGAAAAATGTGTAAATTAAACAGTATGCAACTGAACAATTATTGTATTAATGAAGAAATTAAGAGTGAAATTTAAAGGAAAATACCTGAAGGCAAATGAAAATGAACACATGACTTATCAGAACCTGTGGGACACAGAAAAGTAATAGTAAGAGGGGAATTTATGAAAAATGCAAGCATATCTCAAGAGATTAGAACATCACAAATTAAAAATCTACAATTATGGAGCAAAGAAAAATAGTCCAAAGGATTGAAACACATGTTTTACCTATGGGAGTTCGGGTCTCAATCCCTGGTCCTGTATGATTCCTCATGCACCTCTAAGAACAGCCCCAAAACACCAAGTCAGGAGTAGCCCCTGAAAACTAATAAGTGTAGCTAAAAATTCAAAACTTTAAAAAAATCAACTACATTTATAACTGAACAACCAGAGAAAGAATATTAATAAAGCTGAAAGATAGTAAAATTACAGTGAGTTTTTTAATTCAAAATATAAGTAAAACCAAGAATTTGTTCTTTGAAAAACAACAAAATAGACAAACTTTTAATCAGACTGATAAAGAGAGAATAATGCAAATAAACTCAGAAATAAATAAAATTAGAAGATGCTACTGAAATGCAAAGGATCATAGGAGAGTATTATAAATACCTATGTGGCAAAATACTGGATAATCTAGGAGAAATGGACAAATTCTTAGGAACATACAGTATTCTGATAATGAATCAGGCAGAACTAGAATAACTGAACAGACTGAGTAAGAAAAGAAACTAAAACAACAATCAAAAGCACCTCCCTCCAAAAAACAAAATACTAAGAACAGATGGCTTTGAATTTTACCAAACTTTCAAAAGAATTAATATCAACCTTCTCAAACTCTCCAAAAGAATTAAAAGAGGGAAAACTTCCAAATATACTTTATGAAGCCAACATTATCTTAATCCAAAAACAGACAAGAAAATTACATAGACTGTAGGCCAACATCTCTGATAAACACATATTCAAAAACTCCTAACAAAACACTAGCAAACTAATTCAAAAATGCTTTTAAAGACTCATATGCCATAATTATGTGGGATTTATTTTACTTTACTTTATTTTTAATTTTTTAATTAAATCACCGTGAGCTGCAATTGTAAAGCTTTCATGATTAGGTTTCAGTCATACGATGTTCCAACACCCATGCCTCCACCAGTGTACGTTTCAAGTGGGATTTATTTTAGGGATGCAAGAATGATTTAGCACCTACAAATCAATAAGCACAATATTGCATACTAACAAAAGGAAATACTCAAACACAGTCATATAAGTAGATGCAGGTAAAACACCAGATAGAATATTCATTTATAACAAAACCCCTCAAAGTAGGCATAAAGAGTATGCCTCAAGATAATAAAGGCCACGTGAAAAATACCCAATAAATGTTATACTCAACAATGATAAGTTAAAATCTTTTCCTCTAAAAATAAGGAACAAAAAAAAAGGAACAAATCAAGAAGGTCCATTTTTTCCAGTATTATTCAGTATAGTGTTGGAATTTATAGACAGACAATTAGACAATAAAAGGAAATAAAATTCAAGTTGGAAAGGCAAAAAGTAAAACTATCCAGGTTTTTTTGCATTATTTTAAATTATCGGAATATTCTGTTTTGTTGAGTACAAATCTCTTCTATTTTCTTTATTTGACCCCTCCCTTTTCCCTTCATTGTTGTTGCTACAATTAAGGGCTGGAGCAACAGCACAACGAGTAGGGCATTTGCCTTGCAGGAGGCCGACCTGGGTTCGATTCCTTCGTCACTCTCGGAGAGCCCGGCAAGCTACCGAGAGTATTCCACCAGCACAGCAGAGCCTGGCAAGCTCCCTGTGGCATATTTGATATGCCAAAAACAGTAACAAGTCTCACAATGGAGACTTTACTGGTGCCCGCTCCAGCAAATTGATGAACAACGGGAGGACAGTGCTACAGTGCAGTGCTACATAAAAATATGCAGAGAAAATCCTGAGGGCTCCAATAAAAAACATTAAAAGAAACTATTTGCAATAAATGACAGGCTACAAAATTCAAACAGAAAACTCTGCTGTATTTCTACATACAATAATAAACTAGTGGGAAAAATAATCAGAAAAAAATCTCATTTATAACCCCAACAAAAATTAAATACTTGGAATAAATTTAGCTAAAGAAGTGAGAGACCTGCATACAGAAAGCTATAAGACATATTTGGCAGCCAGGGAAATAGCTCAAAGGACTAGAGTACTTGTTATGTATGTGGGACCTGCGGATTTGATCCCTGATTCTGCTTGTAACCCAGCACTAAACTGTAAGTAGTTCCTCCATGTAACACCACTGGATGGTCCACCAAAACTAACAAAGAAAATATATTTTTAAAAAGTTGATGACATAACAAAATGATAATATATTCTGTGCTCATCAGTTAGAAAAATGAAAAATCAATGAAATAACTATATTACCTAAAAGAATATGCAGATTTGGTGTAACCCCTATGATAATCTCAAAGGTATTCTCGCACATACAGAAAAATAAAACAAAAGAAATATAAAATTTATTCAGAGCTACAAAATATGCTAAACTGTACAAAGCAAAAAAATAAAATCCTGAGTTCCAGAAGAAAGGAAGGAAGGAAAGAAAGAAGAAAGAATAGACACTGCTTCGATCAAGACATACAGATAACCTCTAAATGCATAAATAGGTGTTCATCATCTCTTAGTATCAGGGAAATGCATATCAAAACAACAATGAGATTCCACCTCACACAAGTGAGAAAAGCTATTACAAAAATGATAAGAAAAAAACAAGTGTTAGCTGGGATATGTAGAAAAAGAAATAATCATTGAAAAAAGAAATAATTCACTGTAAGTAAGAATATAAACTGGTACAGTCACCATGGAAAATAGTACACAGATTTCTCAAAAATTATCTAAATAGTATTATTTTATGATCCATTTATCCCACTTCAGAGTCTACAACCAAAGGAAATGAAAATTGGATATCATGGTTGGAGTACAATGGTGAAGGTATTTTTCTTGCATTCAGGTGACCTTACCTCTAATCCCCAGCACCAAATACAGCCCCTACACATCACCAGGGGACACTCCTGTGCACAGTCAGAAATAGCCCTTGAGAACTACAGTTGTGCACCAAACCACCTTCCATCCCCAAATAAAGAAAACATTATCAAAAAGATATCTGCATACTCATGTTCATTGCAGTATTACAGTAGCAAGAATGTAGAAACGACTTAAGTGTTTATCAATGGATGGGTACATGGATAAGGAAGCTGTGTATGTATTCCGCTTTGGAGTATGCTGAGTATATATTTTAGCCAGGAGAACAAAAGGAAATTATGACACATGAGACAACATAAGTGGACCATGATGAAATCATGCTAAAGGAATCAATCTGCCAAACAGAGAAAGACAAATTCTTCATGGTATGTTTAAGTCAAACTTAGGGTTGGGGACATAATTCAGCAGTCAAGCACTTGCTTTGTATGCAAAAAGTCCTGGGTTGAATTCCCAGCACCACCACTTACCACCCTCCACCTAAATAAATAAATAAATAAATAAATGCTAGACTAAGAAATAAAGTGGTGGTTGCCAGGAACTAGGATATAAGGAAAGAGGGAAATGTTGATTTCAAAGGGCACAAATCTTCAGCTTTAAGATAAATAAAGGACAAAGGAGATGCTATAGGATAGTATAGGCATTCAGGCCCATGCCTTGCATGAGTTGACCATGGTTCAATCCCCAGAACTACATGGTCCTCCAGCATCTTCAGGTGCAGCCTATCAGGATGATTTTAGTAATCCCTGGCACCACAGGGCCTGAGTAGCACTGAATCCTCGGGCCCTTGCATTGAATCACCTCCCAAGTAGCCAAGAATCACAAGGAAGGACGTTTGGCTTCCTGAGCTCTGCTTGGGAAGCACCCCACCTCCCCCCCCAAAAAAATATATGAATAAGGTCTGAGGATTAAATATGAAATGTGGTAACTATAGTCAATAACACCATATTGCATAATTGAAGTTTGCTGAGTTGAATTTAAATATTCTCATCAGTCAAAAGAGAGATGGATGTATTAATCTAGTAGATGGGGGAATATCTTCATAATGTATACATATATCAACTCTTTGTGATGCACATTTCAAATATCCTACAGATTTGTCAATTATAATTCATTAAAGCTGAAACATAAAATGGAAAACAAGATGCAGAAGATAAGTATTGCATTCACTGTTGTGTAAAAAGTGACATGCTTTATACATAGGTTAGATATGTGTGATATCTATGTGTTTCTGAGGCGAATAGTGATTACCTCTGGACAATGGAACTGCACCTAAGGGTTGGAGCAGCATCTCCTGGTGTGGTTGTAAAGGTCCAGGGGACCCACAGTGGCAATGGCAGTCTGGAGTGTGCAATACAATGGCAGTAGCTCTGAGTGTGGAAAACAAAAAATTTTTACAACAAAATCTAGAGTCTCGGCATCAACCCTAGATTCAGAAACAGTACGGTAGCTGTTGTCTACCTGTCAGATTATGAGCCTTTTAAGGGCAAAGAGCCTGCCATGTACACTGCATGATGCGAATCACACCATTAAAGACAAGTATAAGAGGGCCAAGGATGTTGCTCATTAGTACAGCACTTGCCTTCAGTCTGTGTTGAGTCGTTCAACTCCTAGCACTTTCAAGAAAAAAAATCTACTCTATTAAGAGGGAGAGAGGGGATGGCATGGAGCAGTAGAATAGATTAATCTGAGTTAGAGCTGTATCTCACCAGAGACAAAGCAGAAAGAAAAAGAAAAACTTCCAGTAAAGGGAAGGGAACAATGCAAAAAAGGTGAAAGAGGTGTTTAGTGTAATATAGACAGCCTATGTGTGGTGGGGATTAGATTCAACAATTCATCAGACATGCTGTATGCCTGAAAGCATGCTGGACCAGCCAGTTTTCAAAGAAAAGTCAAATACAGCGGGCACTACTTGCAGGCGTGGAAAGATAAGAACAAGATCAGATTCCCTGAATATAAGGCAAAGTGTTGGCATCCTAGTAATAAGAGGCCAGAGATAGTTTCTGATGATGTATCTAAAAGGCTTCATGAAGAAGCTGGTATGTGACATGGTAGGAATAGGGTTTCAACAACCAGAAGAAATCAGTGAGGGGAAAACATGGGTAACATCTTAAGCAACAGAAGAGAAATAAGCACACCAGGACACGCTCAGGTTGCTGGAGCACAGAACCACACAGGAAGAACGTTGCAGATGAAGTGTGTGAGTTTGGCTGGCTAGAGAGGGAGGGCTTGGAACATGAGGCCAAGGATCCTGGCCTGTCTCCACGCTGTTGGTAGAGTCTGGGTTTCCAGCTGACATTCTCGGAAGCTGAGGGTCATTATCCAGGACATTAAGTGGCTAATGGGCCCATCCTAGTGCCCTGTGCAGCCCGGAGCACAAATGTTTTCCAAATGGTGTTTTTATCTCTTGGCAACAGTGAGGCCAAGCCCTCTGAGCTAAAAGCCCTGTTCTTGTTATTGTCTACTCTCCTCTCTACTGCCCATCGCCTAAAGCCGTGACAACTCTCTCCTTATCACAGTCACCCTCTTCCAACCCCTCCCCCGGAAATAAATCCAAACCCACACCTGCACTCTCTGACCTCATTTCTTGCCACTAATTGATCTGCGTACCAGGATAGCAGGCAGCAGGAGGATTTGTCTCTGGAGGGCTGAAGCTCAGGAGAGAGCCTCAATTATGAGCCCTGTGCCAGCTGCTGGAGCCAATATGCCTCCTGGGTCCTGAGAAGAATAGCCTAGACCCAGAGAGGGTGAAGGGAGTAGGTATGAGGATGTCAGAATAAAACTCACCACTCCCAGGTCACATCTGGAGCCACTGGACAGAAGGATCCCCAGCCAGGCGTGAGAAGCCAGCCTCCTGGTGATGCTGTCAGGTCAGCCATTAGGAAAGCCCTGAGGATGTTCTTCTGCTTCCCTTCTTCCATCTGCGGCACATGCCCTTCATGCCACCTCGCTTCCCCAAATAGGTCCTCTGAATGGACCCAGAGGATCACAGCAGGAGAGAACTTTTCTAAGCATCCTGGCAAGCCCTTTGATATCTTCTCCCCATAAGTTCAAGCTGGAGATCGGGACACAAATGTAACTCCCTCACCTCTACCTGCTCCACAGTTATGCCCAGCGTGTACAGCTAACCTACTCCAGCCTTGCTTCCTTCAGGAAGCCTACCTTGATTGCTTCTTTTCTCCCTGATCCATGCTTCCTCCTTTCAGTCTGGGCCACTTCATCTAGTCTCCACAAGAATGACCTGGGTTTGCAGTTATATTTTTGTAATGACTGTTAATCAGTCAGTCTCTGTAACACATAAACTTTAGAAGGGAGGTCTCTGTCATCTCTCTGTTTAAAGGAAAAGGATTGGGATCAGGACCTACAAGAATAGAGTTCATCCTGACCTCAGCCCACTAGGGTGACCTCAGGGAAGTGGCCCAACCTTAAGAGCTTCAGGTTCCCCATCTGGAGAATGAAGAAAATAATAGTCCCCTTCTGGGGAAATTGTGATGGACCAGTGTGACTGTCCTCATTTCCTAGTCAAAAATTCTGCCTTCTTTGGAGGGCCCACTCCTCTACTCCCCACACTATTTGTTCACAGAATAATGTAGATTTTCTAATTAAAAATTATATAAAACTGTTTTCATTAATGACGTT
Source organism: Sorex fumeus (assembly GCF_029834395.1). NCBI lineage: Eukaryota > Metazoa > Chordata > Mammalia > Eulipotyphla > Soricidae > Sorex > Sorex fumeus. Next base: position 16,659,319 of record NW_026606102.1, on the reverse strand, counting down.
CTCCACTTGGCGGGCTGTAACATCACTGTAGCAGCGCGCTCTGATCAAAGTGTGCTGTAAACAATGAAGGCTTGACCTGGAATACATCGCCACATCTCTAAAAATGAGAAAGTCCCTGACAGAATGGCCATGATTGGACCTGGCCCTGGGATACCTTTAAGAGTGCACAGTAGACTGCAAGAAAGGATTGAGGTCTGTGGGAACAGAATGAGCCCTCCAGAAGTAGCCCAAGACCTGAAGTCATCTGCAAGGATTCAAATCCTCTTCTTTGATAGCACTTTGTTTAGGTTTTTTTCTCTGAAAGACCTTTGACTTCAGGTTTCCCTACCTGAACACAATTCCTCCTTGAATGGAACACTAAAAAGAAAAGAAACAATCAAATGCAAGATGCCTACCTACATAGGGGACATTCAAGAGACAGTAGCTATGGGTTTTAGGGACTGGGATGTTCATTTTTCTCTATCATTTATATGCATAAAACTCATTGATCTTAAATGTGCAATGCAATGAGTTTTTGTAAAGGCATCTAGTTATGTAATTAACACCACAGTCAGGATATAGAACATTGTTATCACATTTTCCCTGTGACCCCTCCCAATCAGTATTCATGGTCCCTCACAATCACTGATCTGATTCTGTCCTTGCAGATTCCTTTTCTGAGATTTAAAATAAATGTTATAGCACATCACCTTTTGGGTCTTGCTTCTTCCATCAGGCGAAATACATTTGAGGATGCAGCATGTTGTGGCAAGTACCAGCAAACATTCCTCTTTACAGTCAGTAGTTTTCCTTTGGGTGGGTGAGCCACAATTTGTCTATTCTTTCAGCAGTTTGATGGATATTTGGGTGGTTTCTAATTTTTGCTATAGTTGCTATAAGTTATTATGGAATCACCAAAAATCAGGGATAGAAAGGTTCTTAGAGACAATGAAGTATTGTCCCTTTGTCTTGAAGATTTTTTTAAATGAAATTCAAAGGGGGAAACTTTATGGTTTAACTACATGCTACTCAAAGTATTATCTGTTAATCAGCTACCTCAGCAGCAGCATTATAAGAATGTGGAGTCCCATAAAGGAACAAACAACCTCTCAGCATTCGTATGGCAAACCATAATGCCCAAAAGAAGAGAGAGAGAGAGAGAGAGAGAGTGAGAGAGAGAGAGAGAGAGAGAGAGAGAGAGAGAGAGAGAGAAGAAAAGTGCCTGCTGTGGAGGCAGGTTGGAGGTCGACAGTGGGGGGGAGGGAAACTGGGTTCATCCGTGGGAAATGTACACTGGTGGAAAAATGGGTGTTGGAACATTGTATAATTGAAACCTGAGTATCAACAGCTTTGTACAGTGTATCTCACAATAACTCTCTCTCTATATATATATATAGATATATATATAGAGAGAGAGAGAGAGAATGTGGAGTCTTAGGCTCCATCCAACTTTCTGAGTTCAAATCTTTGTGTTAGCAAGGTACCCAACCACTTTGTAGACATGTACCAGTTTAAGAACCATTTGTCTAGAATGCAGTAGATTCATATAGCACTAAGTACTAAGGCATCTGACTCCCAGGCAAGATATGCTTGCCCCAAATCACAGTAATTCATGATAAGGTAGTGGGAAGTTAGGGATATACCTTCAGGCTCACTAAGTGCCACTAATATGGAATGAATCTAGCTGCTCTATGACTGCCTCTATAGCCCTTTGGCAACATAGGAACACTCTGTGTCTGGGTCAGCTTTGGTCCCAGAGGCCCTGGGTTCCTTAATTAAAAATAGCAATTATTTATTTAGATGACAATGTTGTTAACATGAAGAATTAATGTTAGTCATATGGCTGAGATGGAGGAGGCAGAAAAGAAGTCAGGAAATGAGTCAGGAGTCCTGATTGACAGTGGGGGGAGGAAGGGTGGCCTTCAGAGACCAGAGCACTCAATAAATGCATTTCCCTCAGACACTCATCCACCGTGTCATGTCTATTCAGTATACATATTTGAGCTCATGCTCACTTTCCTTAAAGATAGCATTATTTGCATTACTGTCAAATGACATAATACATGTTATAATAGTAAACAATAGCAAAGAATTGTTCACAGTGTTTACAAATTATAAAATAGTCTATTGTTTTCATTTGTGGGTGTCTATTACAGGAAAGTAAGTTTAGAAGTGAAAATAATATTGCTAGTCATAAAATTTCTTTTATTGTGTCATAAGCTGTTAGAATTTATTTCCCAGCTAGGAAACAAACAAACTTGGTTCATCCCAAGAGATACAGTCAACTAGCAAACTCAGAGCATGGGGCCTCACACTTAAGACATTTTCTGAATGTCTATAATGGTGTGATGACTAAAAGCAGAGTTAAAGACAAGGCAAATAAATCTTTTCTCACTAGGAACTTGTGTGAGTTCAAATGTAGGGGGGTGTGCAATGTGTGCAATCGATGGCCAAGAACCACCTCCCCAGGCAGAGGAACAAAGAGATGGAGGACTCACAGATAAATGATAAAAATGACCTGTATAATGCAGAGCTGTTAGCATACTTATAGAACATATGAGGGGGTTTGGGTATAGGATTGTACATTGGTGTGATTGATCGTTTACAGAGGTAAAGTCTAACATCAGAGGCAATTCTTTTGGGGGATTAGCTCAAGAAGCCGCTGTTTCCCAGGGGCTATGCGAAAAGACTTGCCCAGGGGTAACAAAGCATTGTATTGTTTTCCTCTTCCCCTAGCTTCTAGTAAATATTAAACAATTAAGTTTACCTCTTAATAATACTTGCAGTTATTTGAATAAACAGTAAGAGACATAGATTATAAAACTTAGTTGTCTGGGTTTCAAGGACAAGCCTTCTGGGCTTTACTGTAAATCCCACACTAGTTCCCCAGGTCAGTTCAGCTTTTCCTTCCCAATGGGGGTCCTATCTCTTAAATCATAACAGTTTGCATCAAGACCATGATTTTATGCTTTCTAGACTGTCCCATTTTGATGCCGGGGTAGCTTTGTCCCTTGCCCTGGGTCCATCTAGTTACCACAGTGAGGCCCCCCCTTTTTGGGATGTAAGGAACTACAGCAACTGAAGCCTGAGTAAAGTAATTATGATGAATGCCCGGGAGTAGATATATTTCAGAGTCAATCAACTTCCAAATACTAGGAGCACAGCACTAACAGTCTTTCTGTGTTTAAGCAAAGAGCATTGCTCTACAGTCCATTTCATTTCATTTTCATTTCATCATCCTGTTATTCGTCGATTGCCTCGAGCAGGCCCCAGTAACGTCTCTTTCATCCTAGCCCTGACATTATATTCAAGGCTCTTTAGGAGAATGAGACCCATCATTGTTACTGGTATCTGGCATATTTGGTACGCCACGGGGAGTTTGCCAGACTCTGCCCTGTGGGCAGGCTACATTCGATAGCCTGCTCTATAGTAAAATATGAAAAGTTATAGGGGAAATAGAAAAGCAAGTAAATCACTTCAAATACAAAGACCAGAGTCACCTAAGTAACGAAGCCTAACTTGGGAAATTGTAAAGCACAAAGGAAAGGTTAAAGATAAACCGGGGGGGATTAGGAGAGCTCATAAGAGCACTGTAAGCTTCTCTGTGGGGAGAAAAATGGGCAATTCACTAATGAAGCCTAAAGCACTTAGGGTTAATATTCAACACTTATGGTTTAAAATTGAGATAAAGTTAAAACACAAATATATAGCCATCCAAGGTGACTTGCCCATGACTAGTAAGTAATGTCCTCTCAGTACTTGAAAAGAGACTGTGACTATAATGGCTATGGAATACTTCCAGGAAGAAGTGAAGATAAGAAAGGTCTTAAAAGAGAGAAAAAGGGAACAGTGCACAAGAACGTTGTGGAGAAAGGCTTGGGGAGGGATATAAATTGCAAACGGAGCTCATGTGGTTAGTACAGAGGTTCCCAAACTTACGTGACCACTGCCCCCTTTTCAGAAAGAAGAAAAAAACACTAAGTAAACCCTGGGTATCTACCTCATAAAGTGAACAAACAGAAAGCTCGTTCCAATTGCCTCCAAAGCTCCCACTGCCCACCCCCATCATTCCAGTGCCTCCTAGGGATAGAATTGCACCCTTTGGGAAACATGAGGTTAGAGTATAGAGTAGAGAAAAAATGGCATGAAATGAGATTAAACACAAAGACAGGCTAAGAAAGTGGGACCCTTTTTTTAAAAACAAGTCATTAAAGAGTTTAAACAGAGGACAGATATGGTCACACTTGTAAACTAATCTTAAGAAAATTACAGATCTATAATAATCTGAATCCAGTCAGCATCCATTGGCTCACAGGAAACGTGAGTCATACAAAGCCCGAATGCTCACTAGAAGTGTAGATTCCTATACCTCATTCCGGCCCAACTCTCTCAGGGTAAGTTCTAGAAGGATGAGTGAGGAAAGGCTGCTAAAATCTCTGGGCTGGGATGAATGGAGACATTACTGGCACCCACTCAAGCAAATCGATGAAGAACAAGATGACAGCGATACAGTGATACAGTGAAGTTCTAGAAACCTGCGTCAGCTTAAGAATGCTAGTTTTACAGTATGGACGATTCTCAAAAAATTAGAATTTGATCTCCCATTTGACCCAGCTATAGCACTCCTGGGAATATATCCCAGAGAGGCAAAAAGGTATAGTCGAAGTGACATCTGCAATTGTTTGTTCACTGCAGCACTCTTTACAATAGCCAGAATCTGGAAAAAACCTGAGTGCCCGAGAACAGATGACTGGTTAAAGAAACTTTGGTACATTTACACAATGGAGTACTATGTAGCTGTTAGAAAAGACGAAGTCATGAAATTTACATACAAGTGGTACTACATGGAAAGTATCATGTTAAGCAAAATGAGTCAGAAAGAGCGGGATAGACACAGAAAGATTGCATTCATCTGGGGAACATAAAGCAACAAAAAGGGAGACTAATACCCAGGAATGGCTGAGATTAGTACCAGGAATTTTGCTCCATGACTTGAAGGCCAGCCACACATGCTAGGTGAAAAGGAAGCTCAGATAGAGAAGAGAGCACCAAATAAAGGGTGTTGTGAGGACCCTCCCAGGGTGGGAGAGGCATGCTGAAAGTGGTCTATAGACCAAACATGATTGCCACTCAATGTCTCTCTTGCAAAACACAGTACCCAAAAGAAGAGAAAAAGAACAAGGGGGAATACCCTGCCACAGAGGCAGGGTGGGACGGGTGGGGGGGAATGCTGGGACCCATGGTGGTGGAGGATGGACACTGGTGGAGGGGTGGGTACTTGATCATTGTATAACTGAAACCCAAGCACAAAAATTTGTAAGTGTATAACTGTACCTCATGGTGTTTCACTAATAAAAAATTTTTTTAAAAATTTAAAAAAAGAATGCTAGTTTTAGCTTTGTTTTTTTGTTTGATTGTTTTTGCTTTTGTTTTCCTTAGACCACTATTGTTAAGTTCTTCGTTTTCCAAAAGAGGAAATTAAGTTTTAAATGCACATGAATTTCTCCCAAAGTTTATCAACTAGTAGATGGCAAAGTTAAAGACTAAAAGACCCAAGGCCATTTCAGGATTATCCCTCACGAGATTAAACAAAGGTGTATATATGAGTGCCAGACACCATATCTTGTAGACATATTCAATAATCCTATACACAGCCTCCTCAAGAAGACGCATTCTAGAATTCTCTACACACCCTTTTCATAGACTGTCCTACCACCCAGGCAACTCAAAACAGACCAGTCTCAGCTGGTTCAGATCATCCTTCAGAAAGTCTTCCTGTTGCTATACACTAATTGCCTGTCTGCAGCAGCTGGCCCCAGGTGATGGGTGTCACGTGAACAGATTAGAGATAGAGAAAGTAGAAGTCAGTCTAATTGTGTGTCATGTCACAGAACACAGGGACTTCATTAAGGACCAAATTTTGCTAAACAAAAACTTCACTGGAATCTTCCTTGGCCTCCACTGCCCTCCAGACACATGGCACTTATTCCCACAGACTGGGGAAGCAAAACAAAGAATCATGCCTTCTACTACAAGCATACCTGCCTTAAGAAAAGTGAGTATTCTAAATGTACAATTAGGATTTAAATAGTGCAAAACCCTTATATAGCATGTACTCTATGCTACTCACTGTTCAAATCCTTTCCACTTTAACTTATAAAAGCCCTGCAGGAGGTCAGGTGGACTGGTCAATGGTTGAAAGTTTGCCACTAGTAGGGAACAGAGGACAGTTAGGATAGAGAATGGAGCAATATAACAATAATAGATGGAAATTATCACTCTGGACAAGAACTGTATTTGAAAATAGATAAAGGAATATACATGATGGCCTTTCAGTGTCTATATTGCAAGCCATAATGCCCAAAAGGGAGGAAAAGAGAGAGAGGTAGAGAGAAAGAAGAAAAGTGCCTGCATAGAGGCAGGTGGAGGGTGGGGACCTGGGGACATTGGTGGTCGAAAATGTACACTAGTGAAGGGATAGGTTTTGGAACATTGTATGAGAGAAACCCAATCATGAACAACTTTGTAACTGTGTATCTCAAAGTGCACCTCAATTTTTTAAAAAATCACACTGATTAGGAAGAATTTTATTAAACCCTGCAGGATAAAAGCCATTATTACTCCAACTTTACAGATGAGGAAATGAAGTCCCAGTGACTGACCATAGGTCTTCGGACTGGTGAGTGGTCAAGCTAGAATGCAAATGTAGGCAGTCTGGCTTCAGAGCTAATACGTCTAACTATGGTATTAAACCCACTCTATGCCAGTTCCCAAACTAGGCACTGAAAACAAAGATGAACCCAAGCCAGAATCAGAAGAGCTCACAGTCTAGTGGGAGAGACATTCATAAGAACAGATGATACCAGCATTATGTGCTAAGAAACAATAAAAGTCAATAGATAGGGGATCCTAGAAAAGATTCTCACTCCCAATACAGTTCAGAGATCAGGGAGGCATCCTGAAAGAAAGGGTTCCTGAGCAATCCTTTAAAGATAAACATATGCCAATAATTGCTCCCCAGGAGGCATACATTAGTATTTCCTATGCCTCCATCAGTTCTGGTCCTGATAATCCCTTCACTTCCTAATTAGATCTGTATACTTCCACCCAGATCCTATCCCTGATGAAGGAAGACTTGACAAAGCACTAGTTTTTGATCCCATATATTTAAGCACTTCTAAAACCCTCAACTTACCATTCTCCCAAACTTCTTTGGCCTCATTGTGAAAGAGATTCTTTGCAGTCAATCTTCTAGCAAAATACAGTTAAATTATGGCCCCAAATCCCAAAATAGAGTAATTTTTCTCTTCTCTCTTGTTTGGAATCTTCATGAGGAAAGGAACATACATAGAAACTAACTTAATCCAGTCACTGGAAGGTTCCAGAAACAAGAAACATGAAAAAAGAAGTAGGCAATAAGAAAATAAGAAGGAGAGAAGAGAGAGAGAGAGAGAGAGAGAGAGAGAGAGAGAGAGAGAGAGAGAGAATGTGCTTGCCACAGAGGCAGGCTGGAAGGAGGTGGGGGGGTGGGAGGGATACTGGGAACATTGGTGATGGAGAATGGACACGGGTGGAGAGATAGGTACTCGATGACCAAAATGTAATCTTGCAAGTTTGTAAGTCTGTAACTGTATCACACAGTAATTAGTTAAAAATTTTTAAAAATTAAAATAAAATTAAAAAATGAAGTAGGAAAAAACCTCTAGGTTCCTGGCTGCATAATGGAGAGAACAGTCCTCAATATAAAGAACAAAGGAGAGCACATCTTGAGTGAGTCTAAACAACTGAAAGCATTTTGCAGAGTTACCAGCAGTTCCTGTCACCATCTCGACTCCTCTTATCAAAAATATCTAGGTGACTCTTTTTATACAGGATTACCCCATGCAAGTGGGACCTCCCACCCATTTCTGGCAAGGAGATTCTGTCAAACATTCCCAGGACTAAGTGCTGAACTGGGAGGAAATATTAGTGTTGCTACCCAATACATTGGTAAAGTCCAAGAAAATTTGACTGATCTGACATCCAAACTGATTTGCCCCCAAACAGAGTTCTTGGTGCCAAGAAACAGGTTTGGCTGGAAAGAAAACAGTGGAATGACTCTGAGGCTATACTGATATTTAGCTTCTGGGCTCATCACTGCCTCAAGTCTTGCTTTTCTCAACTGTTAGATGAAGCTAATCTTCTGTGATAGGCTCATCCCTATAGGCTCCTCTTGCAGAGCGGTTGAGGGAATTGGATGGGACAATGGCTGTGAATGCTTTGTAAATGGATTCAAGGTACAACTGTAAGCTTACAATTACACTGCCCAGTTTTCCTTTAGTTACTGATCCCTATCCAAAAAAAATCCAAGTAATGTTTTCTTGCTTATTTACATCTATTTTTTATCTTTTTTTCACTTTACACTATTTCCATAAGGTAGCTAGGATAGGTGTCATCCTATTTCAAAGATTAGATATCAAGAACCCAGAGAAATGGCTCTATATCCTAGATAATTTTCTTTCTCACCAAGCTTTCTATGTAGGAATTAATAATGATTAAAAATCTCGATCACGATCATCCTGTTGTTCGTTGATTGCCTTGAGCAGGCACCAGTAACGTCTCCTTCGTCCTAACCCTGAGATTTTAAAGTGCCATATTCAAGGCCCTTTCAGGGTTAGGAGAATGAGATCCATCATTGTTACTGGTATTTGGCATATTGGGTACACCACGGGGAGTTTGCCAGACTCTGCCATGTGGGCAGGTTACATTCGGTAGCCTGCCAGATTGTCCAAAGTAAGAAAGAGATAAGATGTCCGGGAGCTGGGTTTTATAGTCTCTAGGTCTTGGCCATTGATGGGATTACACGGTGCCAGGGGGTCAGTTGGTGGATGTGGCCCCTGCCTACTGGAAGATGGAGATCTGGGTGGAGGATGCTCAGCCCCAATCCAAGCAGGCTTGGAGATCTCAGCCCCGGGACCCGCATGCCTTTGTTCCTCTGCCGGTACCTTCATGCTTGTGGAAAGTGGTCTCAGCATGGTTGTGGCTGGTTCTGGAGGTCTTCGGCTGCCTGAGCTCTGTTCGGAGTTGGGAGGGAAACTCAACCCGCCCCCTTCCAAGGGGCCCCGGTGAGGACAGCCAGGTGCAGGGGCAGGTGACTCTGCCATGATTAAAAATACAATGCATATATGTGCTCAATAACTCTATAATTGCTGTAACATCTATGTTTAGATGTTTTTTCTGATTATCCCCTACAACCATGCAAAAAGGGGTAAGGCCCCCCATTTTATAATGAAACAACTCATGCTCCTAAAGGTGAGAATATAAAGTCCAGAACCATACCATCAAAAAGAGCTATAGCCACATATGGAACTCATCCCTAAGATTCCAGATTCAGTATCTGCTTTTCTCCATTGCTCCAGCTTAAGTTAATCCTAGGCAAAATTTTCTTCTAGATAATGGTTTCAGAAGTTGGGAGGTAGATTTTAACATTTTTTAATTGACCTTGGCTGATTTAACCAGTTAAAATGGTCTCTTGAACTCTAATCATGCTTCTGTGTAAAAGAAGTGTCACCTTTTTAAAAACTGCACTAGTCCCTTCTAGATGCTATATTGCCTTCATGACACTTGAATACACTAGTTTGTATTTTTTTCTATGTCCCTCCTTCTATTAGCCTGGAAAATTTCCATTTTATCTGTGCCCTAAGTTTACACATAAATTTACACATAAATGTCACACATGGTTTTATGATATTTAAAAAATTATTTTATTTTTCTCTATTTAATTTTTCTTGTCTGTAAAATGAAGGTGTAAAATTATCTTATCTGTAAAATGCAGTAATGATGATTTCTAAGTTCCTTCCAGCAGTAGGAGTATTTGATTTTAGGAGAATGGTGTTTCCTCTACCTAAGAAATCACTCGCACACTTCAGTGCCAGTTTTGTTCCCATCTATTTTCTGAGGGCTTCTTTAGTTCCTAGAGACCTTTGGGCCAACTTTCTCTTCTTTCTCCTGAAATTCTAGAGCAATCACTCTCTTAGCCAATTATCAGCCTTTAGCCCATACCATTTCAACTATCTCAAGGCCTGAGCGTGGACAACCTGGACATCCTCAGGGCTTACTTCTGGTTCTGTGCTCAGGGATCACAGATGCCAGGACTTAAACCCAAGTTCGCTGCATACAAGGCAAACACCCTACCTGCTGTGTTGTTATTTCAGTTCTGTGTTACCTTTCTCTGGAGTATCTACATTGTTTCTCTACATTGGATGATGTATCATATCTCTACAACTCTATCATAGCCCATGAAGCTTTCACTGACTGAGGGAATAAATCCTACTTTAAAAAAATCACAGAATTTAGAAGTCAGAGCAATTTCTTTCATTTAAAATGAGTAAGTTGTAACAGAACATGCCTCCCAGTTCTCAGAGTCTAAGAAAAAAAAATCATGCCATCTTTTCAAACTCTAGTGGCTCAGTGGGGGTGAATACACAGTTAACTTCTTAGTGACTGCTGTCAAGCAGAGGAAGAGGAAAGTGCACATGCCTTTTCATGGTGGAAGACACTGTCCTCAAATAGCACATTCTAAGCAACACTGGCCCTGGCCTGCCCGCGTCTTTCATCAAGGCCATGAGACAGAGACTGTTTCAGAACCACAGATAACTCCATGATGCTGAGCCCATGGCCTGGAGCCCAAACAGGCCTTTCCACCAACAACCAGATGTTCCTGCTTTCTCAGCCAGCTTAAGGCTAAAACAAACCTTTTCAACCAGGGTTTATCAGAGTTTCTAAATTACATAGTGGGAAGAAATTTAATTGGTTTAATTAAGAAAGTTTATTTCATGGTAATTCAGTTTTGTTATGCTGCAAGACTTAATGTGTCCTCTGGTGGGAGCGTCTGTTATAAATATTCATTGCTTCACTCAAATACCCTCTCCTGGCCCTAATCTCCCTTTCCTACCCCATAAAGTTTGAAAATGTGTCTAAACAATATTGAAGAAAGTGAGGTCTTCCTGAACAAGGACACCAGGCCACTACAAGGTCAACTAAATTTAGTATGAAATGCAGAGGGTAGAGCTAAAGAAGATTCTAGAGATGTAGTCCACTCTTCCATCATTTGAAAAAATAGAGAAACTAAGGCCTGGTGGGGAAAGAGAGGCAGAATTTAGCCAATGGCAGAACTTTAATTAGAGATCAAATCTCCTAATCTCCTATAAGACACTCTCATCTTCAAAACTCCAAATTCAGAATTGTGTGGTTATCATTGTTGTTGTTGGTGGTGGTGGTGGTTGACCCTTCCAAATAGTGCTCAGAGGCTATCCAAGCTCAGTTCTCAGAGGTCACTCCCAGAAGTGCTTGGGGGAGGGAGTGCTAGGAATTGAGTCCAGGACTCCTGTATGCAAGGCAAGTACTCTAGCATGTTGAGTTACCTCCCTGGCCCAAATTCAGATATTTAAAGCTAATCATAGAGACCAATTTTCATATCTATAGGAGAGGAAATTAAGACCTAGTAGGGGCGCTGATGTTTTTTAAGCTGCATACAAGCCCATCTACATCCCTCCAAGCAGTATTTCCCAGGTCCTGAGAATCATGTTACATCTGCTGGATCATCTCCAATGGAAAAATAGCAACTTCGTATTATATTTATAGACCTATATTGGCTGTATATGGGGAAAAGAACTGAGATTTGACATTTCCCTTCCTTGAAGTATCTTACAGTCCAGTTGGAAAAGGAAGATAAAATGACATTAAGAAGCATAATGATGATAATTAAACCCCTTATGCATAACTAAAATGTACTTCTCATGTAATTATTTTATGCTTTTGTGCCTTTTTATGTAGATATCGTTCCTCAATGCTGCTCCTCAGTCAACTCGTGCTCAATCTTCAAGAACCCAGAAAACTTTCACACACCCTCCATCCTGACCTTTATAACCACAGCTAAGTCCCTCCTTTCTCCATGCAACATTGTATACCACCATCCTGTCTCATTGCATTTACCCCACTAAACAGTTCTTACTTGTCTATCTCCTCACTAGGGTAAGCTTTATGCTGGTGCCAGGCGCATTATCTGGCATAAACTAGAAACTCAACAAATACTAGCTAAATGGATGAATATGAAGCTGATTTACAGTGGTGTTTCAGTTCACTGGGGTATAAACCTCAAATGGTTTTCTTTTTCCAATAATTGCTACTAGCTGTGCTCTGCTGAACCCTCTCTTTCCTGCTGGGTATCAGGCTGCCTTAACAAACTCAGTGTGAGACCATAACTTTTCAGTCATGTTCAGTTATTACGAGTCTCATTTGGGTTCTTACGATGCAGTCCTATTTTCTTATATTGTTTTATTCTTAGGATTTATTTCAATCTCTTCCTAAACCACCCTGCCATCTCCCGCCTCGTCTCCATCTTCCCTAACCCAGTTCAAATATGTTCTAGTTTGCATGGCAGGGTCTGCTCTCACTCACCTCCTCTTTCTTGCACTGCTCTGACCCTGGGTGGTAAGGAGGGGAACAGGAGGTCATGGGTTCCCAATATGTCCACTGAGAGTAAAATCTTTGCTTCTAACCAGGTTTGTTTTCTATGGGTTCCTTTTTGGTAGCAGGGAGGCCCCCATAAACTCTTTCAGTGAGGGATTTCCCCCAAGAGACTCCCCCACATACCGGTAATTCCTCCTGAGGTTTGCCTCATCACTGACTGACATGCTATCACAGTCTCACAACTCAAACCCTTGTTGCGTGGGCTCTTAATCTCATCTCATCTCCCAGGACCCCTTTCTGAAACGTGAACACATTTCACATCTGACTGGGGCAGGGGAGGCTGTCCATGACCTTGTATTCACTGAACCTCCACCCGTCTTTCCTCTGCTCTTCCACTGTTGCCAGAACTAGGACAGGAGGTTGAATGGAGAAAAAGTGTCCCTAGACCATTTCTGTGAGGCTCTTTAAAGGGGGGGGGGGGGGGGGAATGCCACATTTGGTCTATGGGAGGGGCTGGGAAACAATGGCCTTTTTACATTTTTTTTATTTGCCATGAAATTGCAAAGTTATTCATGATTGGCTTCAGACATACAATGCTTCAACACCAATCCTTTCACCAGTGTCCACTTCTCTCCGCCAATGCCCCCCAACCCCCACACTTGTTTGCCTCCCACCCACCAGTCTGCTTCTTTGAGAGGTGCTTTTTTCTTTTTTAAGTTTTTACACAGTGATTTAAAGTGCTGGTTGCTGATAGGGTTTCGTATGTAACACTTTATCACCTTTCAGAATCACCTTCTCCTCCGGACTGAACACTTCTCTCAACCATAGTCATTGTCCCCTTCCCGCCGTATCCCCCAGCCCCCTAAGGTGGCATGTTTCCTACTGAATACTAGTTTTCATGTTATTAATTTCCATTGTCTTTGGAAAATAATAGCCGTTTCCTGCCCCACACCTCTGACTGGGAAGAAATCAGAATGGGGCTGGTTTTAAAACCAGGAGCATCTCAGCCAGCGGGTTACTATCCTGATTTGTGGTCAGTCTCTTTAGAACTTAGGGGCACTGTGTCTTTTTTTTCTATGCCAAAAGTTATCAATTCCTGAAGGTGGTGGTGTGGGAGGAGGTTCCACTCTGTACCTCACTCTCCCCTGAATACTATTTCCTGGAATTGAGGCTCGCATAAAAGAGGTTCCCAGGGGTAATCAGGACAAATTTCCTGAAGGGAACAGGCTAAGCCAAGTCTTAAAGACCAGATAAAATTAGAAGAGCTAAAGAAATAAATGTAGTGTGGGCACAGGGAAGAGGATATGCTTATGGGTTATGATGAAGATAGCACAGTGTTAAGTATATAGCAGACTCACAATAAATAATATAGATTAAATTAATCCACCTGCAGCTGGAAGCTTTCTCCAGAAAAATATTAAAAGACTTTACAGTCAGAAACCCAAATTCAAATTACTACTCTCATCCCATTAATTTGGAATCTTTAGTAAATCATTTGACCTCTCAAGGTCCCAATTCCTCATTTCACTGTATCACTGTCATCCTGTTGTTCATCGATTTCCTCGAGCAGACACCTGTAACGTCTCCTTTGTCCTAGCCCTGAGATTTTAGAGAAAGTGCCACATTCTAGCTCTTTCATGGTCAGGAGAATGAGACCCATCATTGTTACTGGTTTTTGGCATATTGAATACGCCACGGGGAGTTTGTCAGGCTCTGCTGTGTGGGAAGGATACTTTTAGTAGCCTGCCAGGTTCTCCAGAGTAAGAACTAGATAATAAGATGTCGCAGCTGCAAATGCAGCCACGCGCTTCCAGGAGCTGGGTTTTATAGTCTCTGGATCTTGGCCATTGATGGGATTACATGGCGCCAGGGGCAGTTGGTGGGTGTAACACCTACATACTGGAAGATGTGGGATCTGAGTGGAGGAGACCCAGTCCCAATCCGAGCAGGCTTGGAGATCTATGCCCCAGGTCCCACACACCAGGGTTCTTCTGCTGGTTCCTTCATGCGTGAGGCTTGTCCTCATTTAAAGGAAAAAAATAACAAAATCACATAGAGGATTGCTAGGAGGATGAACAAGGTGTATGACATGTAGCTGTGGAAACACCAGGGTGCTCCAAATATGTTTATTTTCTCCTTGGTGGCACAACTGAACTACACGTCCCAGTTCCCATAAGATTCCACAGGATTGAATTCTGGCCAGTCAAATGTGGGAAGCATTGAAGGGTACTCCCTCCAGCCATAATCCACCAGCATGCACTAACCATGCTTCCCTCTCCAGCAGGGAGTGAGAAGCAAAGACTTCAGGAAAGAAAAGTTAGAAAAAGAAGAGCTCCCAAGAACCACCTTGTCAGCCTTTAAGGTGGGCAAGAAATAAATTTTTGTGGTTTAATCCACTGAGATTTTAATGAGCCCCAGCACTACCTTACCTCATCATCACCTTACCTCAGCATTAATTACTTCAACTAACACATACTAGAAAGTATTTAGTAAATGTTGGCCATTGTTATTAACAATATTTTTATTTCATTCCTTCAGCTTAAGGCACTTTTTATTTCTGCATGAAATCGATCCTCACGGTGCCCTTACAAATGAGGTATGGAGAACAGAGATTTTAATTAAAGAGGAATCTGAGCTCAAAACATGCTGAGTGTGGAGGTACTCACAAATAACTCACCAGCCAAGTAGGACCAAAATCAAAACCATTATACCTGACTCAGGTCCCTCTTACCCTGACTGGATCTTTTGGGTACACACAACCAGCACTTGCCCTCACTCTCGTTTCTGCGCAGGCCAGAAGCTGAGAGTCAACTTAAAGTCAGTGACAATACACAAGCATCCATCATTCTTAATCAGGTTCGTGAGAGGACAGGCCAATCGGATTCCAGATAGTCAAGACAGCTCTTTCCCTCTGCAGCAGCCGCAGCAAGAGGAGCTGCCACCATGTCCGCACACCTGCAATGGATGGTCATGCGTAACTGCTCCAGCTTCCTGATCAAGAGGAACAAGCCGACTTACAGCACTGAGCCGAATAACCTCAAGGCCCGCAACTCCTTCCACTACAATGACCTCATACACCGCAAGACCGTGTATGTGGAGCCAGCAGCTGACGGCAAAGGTATCGTGGTGGTGATGAAGCGCCGATCCAGCCAACGGAAGCCCACAACCTCCTATGTGCGGAACACCATCAACAAGAACACAAGGGCCACCCTCAGCAGTGTCCACCACATGATTCGCAAGAACAAGTACCAACCAGACCAGCGCATGGCTGCCATCCACAGAGCCAGCGCCATCCTGCACAGCCAGAAGCCCGTGGCTGTGAAGAGAAAGCGGGCACGCCTGCTAAGAGCACCTGAGTGCATCCCCAGATCAATAAAGGCATCTACCGCTTCCCCTCGATAAATAAATAAATAAACAGCAGTTCAGGAACTTCATAGACTCAAAACCAAACCTAAAAGAAGGGCTAAAGGGGCTACTATAAGATAAGACAAACCTTACAGGTGCAACAGACCCCTACAGAAAGATGACACAAAACCCCATAACAATACTCTCTCGCAACGTCAACGGTCTAAGTTCACCAATTAAGAGACACAGAAATGGATTCAGAGACAGAACCCAATATTCTGCTGCCTACAAGAAACCCATCTCAACAGTCAGAGCAAACACAGACTCAAAGTTAAAGGATGGAAAACAATCCTGCAAGCAAACAGCTCCCTCAAAAAAGCTGGGGTGGCCATACTAGTATCTGACAACATCAATTTCAGGTTGAAAAAAATTAGAACGACAGGAAAGGCTATTTTCTATTCATCAAGGGATACACACAACAGGAAGAAATCACACTCTTAAATGTATACGCATCTAATGAGGGAACAGCTAAGTATTTAAAACAACTGCTAATGGATTTTAAAGAGGACATTGCTAGCAACACAATTGTAGCCAAAGACTTCAACATCGCTAGGTAGATAAGACAGAAGAGGTAACATCATCCTTGATTCAGAAGAGCAAATGCTCATGAGAAAGAGGTAAGAAATCTGAATTCTTGTTCTGGCCATACCTTCTCCTCACACAGTGACCTTGGTCAAGACACAGTGCAGCCCAGGGCCACACCTGAGTCAAGTCTGCAGAGCAGATCAGGTCTAGAGGCTAGTCTCACCCTAGAGGACTAAAGCCTCCATGGTTTCAAGAGTGGAGGGTCTCCCACCTCTAGGCCTGAGGACTCTTTCAAAGCCAACTTTGGAGATGGGGGTAGGGGGCAGAGGGGGGAGCTCACACTCCAAAACCCTAGTCAAATGGCATCTGTCACCAAAATAAGTGGCCCACGATCCCAACAGGGAGCATGTGCTAGGAACAAATGGTGTTTTGTCACAATAATTGCTTCCAACAGCAATTTCCTTTCCTGGATGGCTTATTGTTATTATTATTGTCATGCCTGTTCACTAATTAGGTTGAGACATGAAATATTTCCAAAGTACTGATAACAAATTCCTCTATCAGAGGGAATCAGTTGCCCTCAGATTGGCAATCCTGAAGAAGCCCTCACCTGCCAGAGCTGGAGGGATCTGAGACCTGCAGACTCAAGAGATCCCAGGAGGAGAGGGACTTGCCAAAGGCCACACAGAAATCAGAGAGCCAGGAGGGGAATGCAGTCCACTGGGCCCAGAGAATAGGGACTAGCTGGTCACTCATATGAATGGGAACAAAACTTTATCACTATTGCTACTATTTTAGGACACACACTTCCAGGCTGAATCCTAGCATCACTTGCAGTTGTATATTCTTTTTAAATTTCAGTTTTCTCATCTGCAAAATTGGTGAACAATTTTCATCACCTCAGAAAATCACATAACCAAACATAAAGTGCCTGCCTTTTAGGGAATGACTGGTTCTTCATAGTCAACATTTGTAAAAAGGCCCAGAAGACAAAAGAGGGTCGGGGAGGCATTATGATAAAGAATAACAGATCTAGGGTATGGGATTGGCCTAAGGGGTTGAGCACATGCTTCTAGATATGAAGGCCTGGATTTTTGTAGATGGAACAATCTACAAATCTATGGGGCTACAGGGTTTGGCCCCATAGCTAACAAGACAACAAAAGCACAGATTCAGAGCAGGATTGCTAAGGTTTGGACTGGCCTGGTAATTAAGCTGCTTTGTGTCCTGAAATGATGCTGGTAGTGTTACATACATCACAGGTTAAACACACACACACACACACACACACACACAGACATACACACACAGAACCACAGAAGCGCATGCAATTATTTAAACTGGCCCAAAAGAAATTAAAGAGATGAATTACCAGCAATTCTTCTGATCAGGGACAGTTGTGCTCATCTTGTCCTTCCCCTAACACTTCCTTCATCTATAATTACAGATAAGATAATGTAAGATGGAGTATGCCTGGGGAAACCAGTGCAGGAGGAAATTCACTGCAGCCCTGCCTTTCTAAAATGAGCTTCCTGAGTCTCTTGCTCAATGAACACCACTTCTTGTTATGGTGCAGACAAGGTGTTTGCCTGGAGGACACAAATCCACTATCTTCCAACTCACTGATTTGCTGTCAAACATCCCTGGCACCTGTCTCTCAACTGGACTGTCTCTCAACTGTCTCTTTCAACTGTCTCTCAAATGGACTGGTCTTGGAGTAGCCATAGAACAGGATCTTCATGATACTTGAGTATCTCTTACTTTGCTTTACTCTTGTTTAGTGTTTAAAAAAAAATTTCACATGGACCTCTCAGTGTAACCTAGAAGGTAGGAAAACAAATATTATTTTACCTGCTTCAAAGACCAGAGAGGACTAAAGACACCCCAGGTCACAGAGCAGGAAGTAGGACTGAGCTCAAAGCACCAGCACTGAGTCCTGGCGACCCAAGACTACAGAGCAGAGTGAAGAGAAAGCCTCTTCAGCTCAGATAGAGAAGAGAGCACCAAATAAAGGGTGTTGGGAGGATCCTCCTAAGATGGGAGAAGCATGCTGAAAGTAGACTACAGACCAAACATGATTGCCACTCAATGCCTCTTTTACAAACCACAACACCCAAAAGGAGAGAGAGAACATAGGGGAATGCCCTGCCACAAAGGCAGGGAGGGATGGGGGGATGGGGGGTGGGAGGGATACTGGAATCCGTGGTTGTGGGAAATGGGCACTGGTGGAGGGATGGGTATTTGATCATTGTATAATTGAAACCCAAGCACAAAAATTTGTAAGTCTACAACTGTACCTCATGGTGTTTCACTAATAAAAATTTTAAAAAAATAAAGAAATCCTCATAATAAAAAAAAAGAGAGAGAAAGCCTCTTTTCTTTCCCCTCCCCAGCAACCTCACCTTAGCTCTGTGCCAGACACCCCAGTGGTTAAAAGTGGGTGTGGGGACACATGAGCTAAGGAGGTAGCTGTGAAGGGCTCGTTCTGAGGTGGCAAGGAAGAAGGGGATGGTGGTTTCAGGGCCTGGGTTTCCCTGGCAGGACAACAGCTGTAATGCCTGTGGGTGGTCAGGAACAAACTCAGGCTCTGTGCCAGAAGGTTAGAGAAGAGAGGGGTCACTGGGAAGGAGGCTGATGAGGCCTGGAAGGAGGCTCCTCCCTAAATTCTGTACTCTAAACACCTCTCATGCTCTAACTGTATCTTGACCATAAGCTGAGAAAAAGCAGATCGGAGATCAGGACATGTGTGGTCAAGCCCTAGCAAGAAGTCATGCTCTGAGCTCCCACCCGTCATCAAGGCAGACTGAACTCTGCACCCTCCACCCACAGCCAAGCCTGCAAGTTCACTCGCCACACCAGCTCCTCCTCCTTCAGCCTGTGCTGGGCTCTAAAACCCTCCCTCTCATCCCCTAGAGTCCAAACTTCTGCCTCTCCTTCTCTGCCTCTCCAAGCCCCTTCTCACCCCCCCACCCCCACCCACTGGCTCCACAAATCATAGAGCACCTCTGGCTCGTGAACCATCTTCTGTCTGGGCCTCTTCCATCTCCAGCAAGAAAAACATTAAAGAAGGAAAGGTGTTAATCCAAATTCCATACATTGAAACTCTAGTTCCCAGTGTGGCTGTGTCTAGAGATCTGACCTTTAAAGAAATAATGAGCATTAAATGAGATCGGAAGACTGGCTCCCTAAACCAATAAAGCTGATGACCTCTATAGGGTCAAGGATGGGAGCTGGAGAGATAGCACAGCAGGTAAGATTCAATCCCTGGCATTGCAGATGGTCCCCTGAGCACTGCCAGAAGTGATTCCTGAGTGCAGAGCTAGGAGCAACCCATGAGCATTGCCAGGTATTAGCCCCCCCATCCCCCACAAAAAAAAATGAGGGAGAGGGGAGTGTGTGTGCACAAAGCCCTGGGAGAAACCAGCCAGAAGGTTACTGTCTCTAAGCCCAAAGAAGAGGCCTCACCAGAAAGCAACCTGGCCAACACTTCGGGCTTGGGCGTGCAGCCTCCACAGTGAGAAGGAAAATTTGTAGCATCTGAGCCCCCCGTCAGAGGTGTTCTGTGCGGCAGTGACAGCAGAGCTCTCCTATGTCATGTCTCCATTGTATGACCTTGGTTGGTCTCTTCCCTCTCCTAGACTTCTAGAATCAACAAGGAGGGGTTGTTAAACTAATAGAAACTCAGGAATGTTCGCCCTGGGAAGGTGATAGTCAAGCAGAAGTAATTGCTGGCAGGGAGGGGTGACTTTCAAGAAGAGGAGTACCTAGCAAAGCTAGGGAGGCTTAAAATAGCCCAACCAGAATGGCCAGGTAAGGCTTGGTCTAAAAACAAACCAGTAAATAGTTCTTGGAAAAGTACTTAAAATCCAAACTCTCAATATTCTATGCAACTGAAAATCATTTCTTCCTCCAATAGATGTTCACTTGACTGAAAGCTCCCATATTCAAAAATAAAAGTACTTTTTTTCTTGTAAATATATTTATTATTGATCATGAGTAAAGAGGTCAGTATTCATATTAGAGAGACTATTGTGTAAGCCAAAGTTGCCTTTTGGTTGTTTTTTTTTTAATTGCCATATTTCACTTAAGTATAAACATTACTCCAATAAAAGAGGTGATTTTTCTCGCTTTTGGGGGTCTTCTTATGTGATTCACCATAATAAGTTAAAATAGAATAGTGCTTACCTAGCTAAGGGGAAGAAGAAATTCACATGCCACATTCAGACAAATTAAGCCCTGAATAGTTGCTCTTATAACGAGGCTTTTAACTTTCTCCTCTCCCCATTCAATGATTTGCCCACCAAATCCACCACTTTGTGCACCTACTGATTACAAAGTGGAAAGATCACCAAGTGAGGAGACACGATAGAGGACAGAGTTGAGGAGAAAGTAGAAAAAGTGTGGGGGGGGCTGCCTACCCTTTCCATAGTCAAAAATGAAGGTCACTCAGTGGGGTTCACTGTAGCATGTCCTTGCTTTTTATCCAAGAAAAGGGTTCCCCCCTGTTGGTGGCTGATTCCTGGTCTGTCTTGGCTGTGAGATGCAGGAGTTTGGCTTCTTCCAACAGTTGATTTTATCCTCTTTTTTCAATCAGGCCATGTTGTTTGGCATTATTGACACAGAACATGTACTGGCTAGGCAGAGCAGAGCAGTTGAGGGTCTGCTGGGAGTTCTGGTGGTAACACTGGAGAATCTGGCCCTGCAGATCAGTGTAGGTGGGATGAGACTCAAACTGCTTGAACTTTCCCTCCACCTCTTTGGCAGCCTTCTTATACTGCTCAGTGGTGATCTTGTAGAATTCTGCATTTCTTTCCTCCAGTCTAGCCAGCTGCTCTTTGGAGAATGAATCTGCTTCTTTACCATTCGATCCTTCTCTTCCAACTGCTTAGGCAGGGTTTTTGCCTTTTAGCATTCTACCTCCCTTGATATTCTCTCTCAAAGAACAGCCCTGTTTAGCTGATCTATTCTTTGCTTTGCTTTATTCATTTCTGGTTTTCAAGTTCTCTCTTGGTTTTCTCCAGTGGCAGCTCCTCAGATTCTCTTCTTTTCAAATCTATCAGAAACTGAGGTACTAAAAGAATGGGAATAGTGCAGAGACTTCTAGCTGAGGGAGGTTTCCTTCATAAGAAGGCTCACATTTTCCAGAAGCTGGATACCCTTCACCACAGCGATGTTCTCAGATGTTCTCATTCTCATTCAACTCAAAGGTGACCCAGCAGGTGTTAGAAGTCGCACCCATGGCACCCACTTCTTCCCCCACAGAGATTTAGCATGGAGCACTGCTGGCCCCACACACATGCGTGCACACATATGCGGACATGCCTGGACTCTCACCCAAAAGTACACTTTAATTTAAAATAATAAATATAATTTTAAATAAACCAAGATCTGTGTGAGAAGAAATTAGGGCATGGGATTTTGTGCAGGTGGGGGTGACACAAAGGCCCCTGTCCTTTCTTCTGTGAACAGAAGGAAGGCATGGAAGCCTTGAGCAGAGGGTGGCAGTATGGGTGCTGGATTTAAAGTGAAGTAACCACCATGGTGGTCAAGACATGAGGATTCGGTGTGAGTGACATTCAGAGATCAGACAAGCCAGATGTGGTGATGACTTTGGTTTAGAAAGAGAAGGAAGGATGTTGCCCGCCCCCCACCCTCCATTCTCCCTGTGTGCCCTGACAGCTGCACTGTGGAGCTGGGGATGGAGAAACTCATGGAGGGGAACACCACACCTTGACACATAGTGAGAGGGACCGTGGTTCAGTTTGATAACAGCAAAAGTCTAGGTCAGAATAGTCAATTACTGTTAACTCGATAAATGAAAGGGTTTAATCACCTGGGACATACCTTTGATCTCAATTGGCAATCACACACTGGTAGTCCCCTTAATGAAGTATTTTTTTCCTGTTTTAGTTAAGCAGAATTTTTAATTTCTAATTTATAATTATAAACTATTGTTTACAAACTATTATTAGTAGGAATTTATACATGAACTAGTCTAGCATTACACCCTCCACCTATGTGTCCACTTTCCTCCACCATTGTCCCAAGAGCCTTCACCCACCCTCCCCAACTTCATGATAAACTTCCTACAGAAGACAAGTTCTTAGTTTCTGTTGTCTTTGGGCTTTTGTTATTCCCCTATTCTGTTTCTTCATGTCCCAGGTATGAGAGAAATCATTCTGTCCTTCTCCTTCTGATTGACTTCACTTAGTCCAATGCTTTCTAGATCCATCCACATGGTAGCAAATTTCATAATTTTGCCTTAGTGAACTCTTTGACCCTCCCAACTAGCCACACCTTATCAAGATAAGAACCAGATAGACCATAGGTAAGACAACCATCAAACTAGGTCCAGAATACAGATCCTCCTGGTTAAGGATCGACAGGTGCTGTGTGGGAGAGAACACTTTCTTATTACAAACTTCATTCAGCTGCTGCACCCAATTTCCATTTGACAGTAGAAAGATCAATTCCCCTTTAAAGCAGAGGAAATTTGGGCTCAGAGTCTCAGCAATCATCCCCCTATTCCCACCCAGGTCCCCCACACCACCCTTGCTATCTGAACACATCACATCCACAAGAGAAGACGAACAAATTTCTTGACGTCCGCTGTACTACTTGGCTAAAAAATATTTCTTTAAAAAGATCCTCTTAACTATCATGTTTTCCTTCATATTTGAGCATCTTGGACCATAATTTCTAACTTAATCTGCTGGAAAATAGAGACTGGCCCTGTTTTTGTCACTCTGCTCTGAGAACTGGTTCTCAACTACAAATTATTTCCACTTCTCATTAGGAATATTCATTCATCACATCACATCCAGGGCCCAGTTATTACTTCTTGAAACATATAATTTAAATAAAATTAGAAATTTGGAGTATTAGATTTTCCCCTGGTCTGTTCTCTTACTCTCATGTGGGGAAACTGAGGCCCAGAGAGGGAAAGACAGCTTCCTGGAGTCACATAGCCACTCAGTCATGGAGCTGAGACTTAAGCCCCAGTCTTTTAGCACCCATTCTTTTCTCTTACATCACTTTTGCATAAATAAATCAGAAATGTCAATAAAACCAATTACCACTTGCTGGTGGCTGGAGTGATAGCACAGCGGTAGGGCGTTTGCCTTGCATGCAGCCAACGTGGCCGACCCGAGTTCGATTCCTCCGCTCCTCTCAGAGAGCCCGGCAAGCTACTGAGAGTATCTCGCCCGCATGGCAGAGCCTGGCAAGCTACCCGTGATGTATTCGATATGCCAGACACAGTAACAACAAAGTCTCCAATGGAGACGTTACTGGGCCCACTCGAGCAAATCGATGATCAACGGGAGGGCCTTTACTTCTTTTTTTACTTTACTTACCACTTGCCGGTAATTCATGTCAATTCACTGCTTGGACATGGATTCTGTGGGGTTGGTTCTAGACATTCTAAGGGATTCATCAAGCTCTCCCTGCACTCACCTGCATCCAAAAGCATATCATGGATGCCACGTGCTGCCACTGTTGTATCAAGAGCTTGAGAAGCCCGCAAAGTGGACAGAGAAATGGGGCATTTGACAGCAAAAGTCAGGAGCCAAAGATCAAGAAATAAATGAACCCAACACCTTTCTTGCCAGCACTGGGCTTGTTCGCTTTCATTCACTCCCTAACTTTGTCCTCATATCAACATTTCAGGAACCTACATGCAGTGTGCAAGAACTTGAGCCTCAAGGAGGGTAGGACAGCTGGAGAATAGTCACGTGTGCAAAGCCACCTCCACTCCGTTCCTCAGACTTCTGTTTGGAGTGATGTGGGGGGTATTTGCCTCCTTCTTTTGTTCATCCTGTTTATGTTTTCCTTTGATCTCTCAGTGATGGGGACATACATGTTTCGTTTTACATTTTATCCCTTTCCCCCTTCGGGCCTCAGAAAAGACCCACTTTCATGTACAACCTGCATGAAAACAGACTGAGACTATGCTGGGGAAAGAGGCTGAGACTATGCTGGTGGCACATGGTGTCAAAGGTCTTTCATCTCCCTGAGACTCTATTTGTTCATATTTAAAGTGGGGATATTATCAGTGTATTTGTAAGGGAAATGGTGTTGTAAACCCAGCAAAAACTTGCCTAGATAGCCAGGGGAAGGATAGTAAGAAGTGAAATTGGACCTTTTAAACCCTAAGAGACAAAACCCCAAGTGTCCCCCAAGCTTCTCCGTTACCCCTCTTTACTTTTCTCTACCTATAAACATCCTTCCATTCAATAAAGATAGGATTTCCCTCATACAGCATGAAATGTGATAGCCTGTGTCTCCTGAGCCTCACATCTAGCACCTCCTACTACAAGAAAGGACCTGCAATTTTCTTCCCTTCATTCCAGTTTGAAAGATCCCAAAGAAGTCTCTCTGGTTAGCCCCAGCTGAGTTAGAAGCGCAACTCTGGCCTGGCAGGTGGGCTTACATATCATAGACACTGTTTCTAGAGAATGAATTATTATGAGTCAGACAGTAATTCTGATTGGTGACTATTACAGAAAGACAAATTACATGAACACTTTTCACTGTGTGCACAGGATAGACAATTTTGCATTTTCACATTGCAATATTTAATTCTCAAGGCAACCATGATTCAAAGTAGTATGGGAGAGACATCCTTCTCTGTTTGACAGATTGAAAACACTGAGACAGAGAGGTTAAGTGAAACCCAAAAGAACACAACTAGGTTCCAGAGTTGGACCAAACCTCATGTTTTTGACTCCCACACACATATTTGACTGGCAAATAGATATACAAGAAGCAAGAGAAAGGCTGGAGAGAGAGTGCAACAGGTAAATCCTAACCAACTAGAATTCGATCCCAGCAACACAATTGGTCCCCAACCTTTACCAGGGGTAATCCCTAAACACAGAGACAGGAGTAAGCTGAAAGCATCACTTCATGTAGCCTAAAAACAAAACAAAGCAAAGAGCAGCAATGGCTGTCAATTACTAAACATCAGGCCCTTTATATAAGTAAATTACATTTAACTCCTACAACTTCCCTGTAGGTATCATTCTCGCTTCCACATTTTTATTTATTTGGTTTTAGGTTTAGGTTTAGGTTTTGGTTTTGGTTTTGGCTTTGGTTTGGGGCCACACCCAGCAGGTCTTAGAGACCCTTTGGTTCAGTGGGCAAGAACCACTCTTGGCAATGCTCAAGGGACTATGAACCCTGCTCACCTGAGCTAGTATACCACTTAGCTCCAGAACCTAAGGTAAACACTGCTCCTTAGTCATCAAGTCCATTCACTTTCTCTCTTAGATGTCAAGATCACATTACTCAAACTTCCTTGCAATTGGATATTTCTATATATTAAGCACCTACCAATACAATGTACAAAGCAGTAATGACCATATCCAAGCTTGACCACCAAAACTTCCTAAATGTTCTTCTACCTGGTTTGTCTCTATCTGCCAGCCAGAGGTCAATGCCAGGGTGATTTTAGAAGCCACATGCAGGCTACGAAACTGTTGTAGCCTGGATTAACAGTGATGAGGTACGAAGCACCCCTCACATCTTCCATTACTTCCACTAAATGAACTTTAAATGAGCAAGATATTGTATCTATTTTATTAAGTCACTGACTATTTAGGATGTTGTGTTACAGCTGCTGGTGTTAAGAACAAACAAGGCCTTAGTCATGTCTTTGTCATGCAGACTCTTTGAGGGAACTCAAAGGAGCCTTGTCTTGTCTGTGTTCCCTCTGTTCCCATCCTCATATCTGTCCATTACCCTTTAAATTTAGCTCCAGCATCTCCAACTGCAGTCACATGACTCACTCCTCCCACCCTACCCAGGGTTTGTGGATTCCTCCTCTCTCTGCACCAAAATTAGCTGGCATTTGTTGACTGCTCATTATGTACCAGGCTCTATGTCACTCATCACAATCATGTCTCTTGAACTACCCCAACCACTTGAAGTGGACACCTAGAGATGAGGCACTGAGGATTAAGTGACTTGCCCAAGGTCACACAGCTAACACTTGGCAACAACAGAACTTCAGCTCAGGAAGACTGGCTCCATCCCAGTATTAAGTATGATATGCTACCACCTCTACGTTTCTCCATTATTGTTCTTACACCCAACAAGAATTTCTCCTCTGGTGAGATTTATAATGCAAATTAAATATAATGTGATCCTTTAATTAGAGAGCACAGTTTGCACTGAGCAAATCAGGCTGGTTATAATACACGATGGAGAAAGAATTTATCACAAGGGGACTCATGGAGGAGAGAGCTGAGAGCTGGAACCCTGGTGTCCTTAGGATGCTTCCTGAGAAAGGCTTGGCATTTGTTACTCCAGTGGAGGATGGTCAAGGCCAATGGCAGATGAGAGGAATCTGCTCAGTGACAGTGCTGGGGTGACAGAGGGAAAATGCCTGCTCCTTAGCATAACAACGTCTAAGGCTGGGTTTGCTCTGTGATGTTCAGGTTTACAGTCACACACTCAGAACTACGAAAGCACCTTTATTGTTGACATTCCTGAAGGAAAAATAACTTAGTTTTGGTGAGTCTAAAACTATAGACCTGGAGCCTGGTACATAATGAGCAGTCAACAAATGCCAGCTAATTTTGGTGCAGAGAGAGGAGGAATCCACAAACCCTGGGGTAGGGTGGGAGGAGTGAGTCATGTGACTGGAGTTGGAGATGCTGGAGCTAAAACTTTACCCTGGCACTAGTCAAATTATGTGAATTTGACCATAGTAAAAACCCTGAAAAAATAATATTTTAGTGCTACATGATTACAAGACGCCCTTTAGCAGTAGCCTATATAGATACTTTAGAGTCAGTCTAAAAGTATCTAACCTCTTTATCCCATTGAATCAATTGTCTCTGTAACTCCATTCTTTATAACCCAACATCACTTAGGAAATCCTACTAGAACACAACACACACCTGACTCTGTTGGTATATTTTTGAGATGTTAGTACTCCCCAAGGGCAAACCCAGGTCCCTTCCATTGCTGGGCCTTGGAGTTTGGCATGGACAAAGTACCCACCCCCACCTCCAGCTGCTTGCTGTGTACTGCCTCTGCTGTCACCCACTGCATTCCCCCAAGAGCCCACCTTTTATTTTTTTCTCTGCTGTGTCATTTGTGAAATGGAGCATTGTAACTGGTTTGACTCATACTACCTATCACTTTCAAATAAACTGGCTGATTTTCCCAGAGCCCATATTCAAGTGAAACCATGGCACACACCACCAAACACAGCCACCAGGACTATTAAAAAACTCTCAGCAAAGTAGACTATAGACCGAACGTGATTGCCATTCAATGCCTCTTTTGAAAACCACAACACCCAAAAGGAGAGAGAGAACAAAAGGGAATGCCCTGCCACAGAGGCGGGGGGGGGGGGGGGTTGGGGGTATGGCGGGTTGGAGGGATACAGGGATTCGTGGTGGTGGAAAATGGGCACGGTGGATGAGTATTTGATCATTGTATAATTGAAACCTAAGCACAAAAAATTTGTAAATCTACAACTGTACCTCATGGTGTTTCACTAATAAAAATTTAAAAAAAAAACTCTCAGCAGTCAGTGAGTCCCAGGTTCAAACACCCACTTTACTATACTCTCATTCTGTGGTCTGAGGCCAGGAGTAATCCCTAAGCACCACTGGGTGTGGTCCCCAAATTATTTATCTATATATCTATTTTCATGTACATATATATAGGCTACTGCTAAAGGGCATCTTGTAATCATATAGCACTAAAATATTATTTTTTCAGGGTTTTTACTATAGTCAAATTGACATAATGGACTTTTTTTCGGCTAGTGCCAGGACGGAACCCAGATTCTCCACAAACAAGCTTGCACTCTACCACTGAGCCGTATTGCTGGGCCCCAAATTTAACCACTTTCAACACTTCAGTGGTATTAAGCACATTTGAAGTATTGGGCAGCCGTCACCACCATCCCTCTCCACTACTATTATCATCTTGTAAAACTAACTCATTAGTGATAGCTGGCTGTTCTTTCCCCCTCCCAGGCCCTGGTGAGCACCACTCTACTTTCTGTCTCTGAAATTTTGGCTATTCCAAGTACCTCTTAGAAGTGGAACCATATAATATCATTTTGTGAGTGGCATGTTTCTATAGTTAGGTATTTTTAATGCATCCTTATATTTAGAGACATGATGATATGCTGTCTAGACTTTTGCTTCAAAATAGTCTAGAGACATGGTAAGTTGGAGAGAGTGGGCAGGAGGAGATGAAACAAGAGAGGTCGTGCTTGGTTGATAGCTATTGATGCTGAGTGAGAAGAACATGGGGTGCAGTGGGGATTTATAATTGTCTCATATATTATCCTGCTCTTATACAAACTTGAATTGTTCATCATAAAACGTTTTTTAAGAAATAAAATATAAACTGAAAATATTTCCAAGCAGCAAAAGCAACAAAAATAATACAGCGTACAATACAGAATAATGCACAAACAACAAAACTAATACAGAGCATCAAGAGGCAGCAACCTTCCAGACAAGCTGGCAATGCCATGAAGAGGAAGCAGGAAGTGTTCAGGAAGAGCAGGGCCCAGCTGGGTTTTGCAAATTTGACTTGGGCATGCTGCACTTCTTCAGGACAACATCCAGATCAGAACCAGCATAACTTGGAACGAACAATTCCAGTCATTTGAAAGAAACTGCACTGCACTGCACTGTCCTCCCGTTGTTCATCAATTTGATTGAGCGGGCCCAGTAACATCTCCATTGTGAGACTTGTTGTTACTGTTTTTGGCATATTGAATATGTCACAGGTAGCTTGCCAGGCTTTGCCGTGAGGGTGAGATACTCTCGGTAGCTTGCCAGGCACTCCAAGAAGGGCAGAGGAATCAAACTCAGGATGGCCAAGTTAGTTGCGTGCAAGGCAAACACCCACATGCTGTGCTATCGCTCCAGCCCATTAAAACTAAAAACACTCACTGCCTTGGAGAGCCCCATCCTGTGGCTTTCAATCCAGAATACAGTCTTTTGTCTTGTCCCAAATTTTCTATGTGTAAGCCCCTTCTGAATTTGTGACAGACATTTTCTCAAGTCCCATGATGATGTAAGCATTAGAGAAAGGTGGCCATACCTCCCCTATCAGTGGAAACAGAACCTCACATCGTTGAAGTAGCCCACCAAGCACATAGTTCCTCCATGTTGAACCCCAGCAGCACTCAGGGCTCTCGGCTGGGAAGGACAGGTTCAGTGAAGCAGTAACTAACATTTTGTTTCATTTCATTGTTTTATTGGGGGGAGTGACTCCCAAGCACTGCTCAGAATGTCCAGGGACCCCTCCATTGACCAGTCAGGCCTATCACTTGATCACTTGATCACTTGACTCATCAATTTGCTCGAGCAGGCGCCAGTAACATCTCTATTCGTCCCTGTCACATGCTAGTGTAGCCCAGTTGGCATTTGCTCATTCTAGGAACACAAAGAGCCTCAAACTGATCATTCCGGATCTTGATGAGGAGTTCTGACCATCTCGTAGGTGGGCGGCCACGCAATCTTTTGACGTCCTGTGAAATCCAGTTGGCAATGGCTCTAGCCCAGAGGTTGTCTTCAAATCTCATTATGTGTCCAGCCCATCTGATTTTCGATGCCTTGGCAAATGAGACAGTGTCCCTTATTCTTTTTTTTTTTAAGTAAAATAGATTTTATTTGGAGGGTCTTAAGTTGTGGGGGGAGAGAGAATGAGAGTAACATGCTCAAGAGAGAACACGGGCTTCTCCAAGGGCGGAGAGAGCCCCTAGACACATTCCAACATTAGACACAAAAGCAAGAAAGTACACATCTCAAGAGGGGAAAGGCAGGCAACACATGTGCTCAGACACCACATGTGCTTGACCACGTAGACACAAGCAGCACATGGGCTCGGGCAGCATATGCACCACCGTCCCTGATTCTTGACCATCGATGGAGGTCAGAACTCCAGATTCTTTCTCTCATTTGAGTAAGCATGATACTCCAAGCATAGCTCTTTTGATTCCTCTTTGGGAGACCCGAATAGCATTTTCATCCTATTCTCGTAGGGCCCAGGTCTCTGTTAATGCAGGAAGAACAGTGGAATCGAAGAGATGTGCCCGGAGCCAGAGGTTCTTCGTCCTCTTAGCTATTTCTTCAACACTCTTGAAGACGTTCCATATCGCTTTCTTCCTCCTGCTCAACTTAGGTGCCAGGTCATTCATCATGTTGACTTCTCGACCTAGGTACACATAACTGTTGCATTCGGAGATGTTTGTTCCATTGAGAGCAAATGGAACATCAGGAACGAGACTGTTTCTCATAAACACTGTCTTCATTAGATTCAATCAACTAGCCCTGAACATGAATGGTGCTGGAGCGTCAGGCCCATACTCAGCCATCGCCTCGCAGTTTTGTAAAGCAAATGATTAGAGGTCTTGGGGCCAAAAAGATCTCACCCTATTCTCAGGCCAATCATTCAATGCAAAAGTCCAAGGGCCCAATGTAGTACTTCTCTGGCCCTGTAGTGTGAATGATTTCTCAGGGCCATGTTTGTAAGGCTTGGGGTCTCCAAAACTGCCCCCAGAAATGCTCTCAGGACCGTTTGGTGTCAGGGATCAAATTTGTGGACTAGCCACGTGCTCTTCTTTCTCGCAAACCCAGTGTTTAAAGTAGAACTCTACTGGGGCTATTTGAGGTTTTTCTGCTTTTTTTTTTGTTTGGGGGCTACATTCCAGTGGTACTCACAATGTACTCCTGACTCTGCACTTAGAGATCACTCCTGAGAAGGGTCAAGGCACCATAGGAGACACCAGGGATAGAATCTGGGTCAGCTGCTTGCAGTGCAAGAGTTCTACCCAGTCTACTATCTCACCAGTCGAAAGAGGAACCTATTGAGGTCAAGACCTTTGGTTAACCTCTAAAAGTCCCTTAGTTTCCAGCAACGCCAAACAATTCACATCTTCAAAATAACATGATACCAGCGAATCTTCTCAGGTGAATTTGTCCAGACTGAAAACTCTGGGGCCTTCTTGGAATGGGGACAGGCAGATTCCCCTTTCTACCAGAAGGCACAGCAGCCTACAGCCAAGCCTGACACCCTCCAACATAGAAAAGGAACACAAAGAGCCTCACATCTAATCTCAAAGGAGGAGCAGCTGAATCTTTCCGGTAGGACCATTCTATGGGCTGAAAACTCTGGGTTATTCTTGTTATTGGGGTTAAAACCCCACACACACCTAAACCCTGCAACCAGAAAACCCAACAGTCCTTGACTACACCAACCATCTTGCCAGTAATGAAACAGCCCACCTCAATTGTCCAAAAGAACATGATAACACCAAATTGTTCCAGGTATACTGTCCAGACTGAGAACTCTGGGGCCTTCTAGGAATGGGGACAAACAGATTCCCCTTACTGCCTGAAGGTACAGCAGCGCACAGCTATACCCAATACCCTCTGACATAGAAACGCCCCAGCTCCACAACTAAACCTCATCAAACTACTAAGCCACTAAATTATTCCTGGTCCACTTGACCTCAGAATTTCATAGTCTATCAGAGCAGTATGATCAGAGCAAATCTGACTAGAAAGTTGCATAGAAGACCATCTAGTTCAATGAACCTAAACAATAACACAGATGGGTCAACTAGCAACAACCAGCAGTAGATATCAGATAATGATTTTAGTAACATTATTACAAGATATGACAGTTATCACTAGCTGATTTATTGATATGTTTTGATCATTCCACTTGCCTTTGTGTTGTAACAAACAATATAAATTTATTTGTGCCTGCAGTGGGGCAGGCTAGGGAGATGGATAGGAAACTGGAGACTGGGGAAATGGGTGGAGAGAAGGACACACTGATAGTGGGATTGGTGGTGGGATTGCTATTGGAACACTGTATGCCTGAAACAACTATGTTATGAACAACTTCATAAATTACTGTTATGATAAAAAATTTCAATTCATACCTGGGAATTTTGTCAGTCAGCAGGAACTGATACCTGCTGGACTTTAGCACTTAGAACCCCCCAAATTCCCATTCCTGCCCCCGAATTATGCAAAAGGTAGCCTCTGCTTCTGACTTCATTTCAGGGAGCCCACCATCCATCCCAGCATACAGCATAAGCCAAGGGACCAACCAATTCTGTATCCCATGGTATTATTATAATTGTTAGCCTTTACTGAGCACCTGCTGTGTATTAAGCCAGCAAACTTGACCTCTTTTTCACCTGTAGGCCAGCAGTTATAACCAAGGCAGTGGACCAGTTTAAACCTTTCTACACCTGTGAATTGGCATCAGTCCATGGATCGGTGGTTGAAGACCACTGTGTTAGTGTCCTATTTGGGTTAACATGTCAATAAGCAAAACAGACAAAATGCATGTTCTTGTGGAGTTTAGATCGTAGTGGGAGGAGGCAAAAAATCCCATGAGAAGTAAGCACACTATAAAGAATATTAGAAAGTTCAGGAAGACTAAAATTCAACATAAGAACTGGTACTACCTGGGTGCTGGCGTACTGGAAGGGGAGCAGTCAGTCACTTAGAATCATCTCTGCATCCTCTCCTCTGACCTAAGCTTTATCCTCTCTCTCCTGGACCACTGTAGTAACCTACTCACACTGCTTCCTAGCCTCCTCACAATCTTCTCACAACCTCCACCTAGCCCCTTTCTAGTCACCCTGGGATCAAGCTTCCATTGCTCCATCACAGACCTGGTGGGAAACCCTTTGATATCCCCTCGCTGAAAGTACTTGGGGACCTGAACCTACCTGGTGCCTGCCTGCTTAGCCTCATCAACTGCACCTTCACACACAGCCCTGCCCTTCCAGTCACACTGAGAACATTTTCTGCCAGCTCTGTCACCCCACCACCACAACACACACACATAGACACCATGGGTTAACAGTCCCTTCTGGGTCCATTGTTATCTCTCTGTCTGTGAATTCTACCCCAAGATAACAAGGGAGCCGTGGGTCTCAATTACTGAGAGAGGTAGAAAAAGAGATTAGGAACACTGACCTCTGCTCTTCCTGGGGCTTGCTAGAAACAGACTTAGGGAAGGAATTGAGGGCAGAGGCCTCTTTAGGACTGCTGCTGAGGTTCACGCCTGTAACCAGGCAGGGAAAGACATGCTGACCCACAATGAATTGCAACACAGCTCAGCTGGCCCTACAGGTCTCTCCAGCGCTGAAGAGTCTTCAGAATTGTTCCAAACTGAGGAAGAGATCTGGCTTTTATAGCCCGCTACAGCTAATCCCTGACCTTGTGATTCTCCAAGAGGAAGCCGGCATGGGGAATGCTGTCCTCCTGAAGCTAAGGGCAATGTCTAGGTATCCACCACTACTGATGTTCCCAGGAGCTGAGATTGGGGGACAGGGATGATGAGCTGAGAAAGCACCACAGTCTCCACTCCAGCCTCTGGCAGACCTAAGTTTGAATCTTGCTTCTGCCACAGCCAGAAGTTGTGACTTTTTTGTCATTCACCTTTGTGGAGAAAATAATAGGCACTGCCACTCATTGGGTGTGGGAGTCCTAGGCAAGAGAACTGTCTGGATTACAGCACCAGTTTAAACTCCACTGTTTATCTTCCCCATCTCTCTGCACCTCTCCCTTAAAATGACAGCAATGAAAAGAGAAAAATTAAACACCCACAGGACAGAAAGCTAGGAAGAAGAGTCACAAAGGGATTCAAGAGTTCAACATCCTTCTGTTGGTTGGAAAGGGGGTGGAAGAAGGAATTGCAATTATTTTACAGAATGGTGAGAGCCACCCCTCAGCCAAGCACTGGGGCTGGGCCTGCACTGGAAGAGCATGAGCACCTCGGGAGAATGGCATTCACCAACTCCCTGCAAAGCATCAGAGCAAAACACCCTCATCTGCAAGGCTGTTCCTTAGACTGCTCATGGACATTTCTCCCATTTCATCTGTCTGCCTTCCCTGAAGCCACTTCTCTTCCCAAACCTCTTCATGCTATTAGGTTTGCTTTTGTAATTATGTGATTCAAATTAATATTAATAAACCAATAAAATGTGATTGAGAAAAGGGAGTTATTTTTATGGAAACTAAGCTGAATGCCTTGAGAGACTCAATGAGGACAGATTGCTTTAAAAATGTTCAGCTAAGTTACAGACAGGCAATTGAACAGATTGGGAAGAAATGATATGAATCTAGACGGAATCTGCATTCAAATGGTTGTTCCCTGGTTCCTTTCAGTTTTAGTTGTACTTTCCAGAAGCTAAAGCAGGAAATGGCAGACAATGCTTTAAGCATAGATCTATTTAAGCAAAGATCTTAGAATCTTAGACTCTTTAATAAGATTCCAGTTAACAGACCAGTATTCAAAGAAAAGGGGATAGGTATCTGCATAGTTTAGGTTAGAATTAAATGTTTATAATGTGTTTCATTTTTTAATGATTTCTCACTCGAAACAATCTTTTCAATTAACTCAATTTGCACTAGTTTCTACTGGATCAGATAAGACCTGCAGAAGGTGTACTAATGAGGAGAAAGCCAATTGCCTCACAGAGCCAGGAAGAGGATAGGGAATAGAAAATGAGGTTTTGAGGGTGAGAAGGGCTGAAAACAGAAGGATTGAGTGAGAATCAGCCTAGGGAATGATCAGCCCCCACATTAATGAA
Source organism: Sorex fumeus (assembly GCF_029834395.1). Taxonomy (NCBI): domain Eukaryota; kingdom Metazoa; phylum Chordata; class Mammalia; order Eulipotyphla; family Soricidae; genus Sorex; species Sorex fumeus. Next base: position 16,624,359 of record NW_026606102.1, on the reverse strand, counting down.
CTTTCTTCCCTGCTCTGCTGGGAATATGATGAGGCAGTAACCTCTAGAGTGATCCCTATGGACCGGGCTCAGGGCTTCATATACAAAAGCTCAGCAAGTCATGGGGCCATAATCCTTATTAGGTCTAATTTAAAGATCAGAAACTGGAGCATCAAGATTTTAAGCAACTTGTCCAAAGTCATACATGAGTGAGACATAGAGCAGGGATTCGCCACCAAGAAATCTGGCTCCAGAGTCCATGCACCTACCTACACCCACCCTGCCTCATCCAAGAACAAAGGTATATCATAGAGAAAAGATATTTCTTTATTTATCTTTCTGTGTTCTCCAAACAAAAGGCCAGCCTGATCCATCTGCCTTCACAGGATGTCCAAAGCTGACCCTTTTCCTTAACTACCAACAAAAGCTTAGGACAAACGAACATGAGTAAAACCTCCAACATGAGAGGCATAGAGCCAGAAAATGGCACAATAATGAAGCAAGCAAGCAAAATTCGGAAGCTAAAGGACAGACACAGAAGTCAGAGATCAGAATGGAAAATATCACTAACCAGGGTCAGGGAGGTGGCTCAAAGAGTAGAAGTGCATAATGTGGGCATCCCAGGGCTAATACCCAGCACTACATGGTCCTCTCAGAACCAACAGGAGCAATCTCCAAAGCTGGGGAGAGCCCTTGAGGATTGCTGGGTGCTAGCCCAAAAAATCAAACAAACTACTAATATCCTCAGAGGGTTAAGTAAGGATATATCTGTGTCGGGGAGGGGGTGAAGAATATAGAATCGATGAAAAACACTCTTGAAAATTAAAAATAGAATAGCTGAGATTTAAAATTCAACATAAGAACTGGTACATAAATTCCAGAAAATAATCTCCAGGGTAGAACAGAAAGACAGAAAGAAGGAACTATGAAGATAAAGGAGGCTTAGGAGCCAATTCAGAGGAGTTCCAGAAAGAAAGTGGTGAGAGAAAAAAATAAAAGTTTCAGGTTGAGGAAAGGGTCAATCATAGCTCAGCACAACAAATGACAGAAGTCACCAACATCCAATATGTCACATAAATTGTGAAATTCCAGAATCCCAAGAGTAAACAGAAAATCCTGTGAGACAGGGAGAAGAGAAGCTTCAATGACGTGAAGCGGTGCACAGCCTGGACACTCTGAAGGAGGGTCACTGCAACCCAGGACCCCGTGCTTAGAGGGATTATTCGAAAAGGGCAAGGGTGATATACTGTAAATCCACATACACAAAAACAGCCCATCCCTCCAAAATTTCTTAGGAAGAGATTGAGTTACCAAAAGTAGAGCGTAGAGAGAGGGCGGGAGAGAGAGACAGAGACACAGAGAGACAGAGAGAGAGATCCAGGGAAGGGTCAGGGGCAGACAGCTGGGAGCACAGCACAAGAAGGACCGCCCCTGGGAAAAAGAAATTCAAGACAGAATATGGAACACGACAAAGCTTTGTGAGGAAGACAGGGGACCATAGGTAGAGGGCAACTCTGAGAGCTTGGGGGAAATGAAGAGGCCGTCTCCTTAACAGGAATGCTGATCACTGCCTTGCCTAAAAATAGCGCTCCAGATAAACAGGGCAACGGATGGGACTGGAACACGGCTAAGTCCTTCTTTTTCCAACAGGAAGACAATAGATAATGTCTGAAGTTGGTAAATTAAGAAAGAGCAGCATAAGCAAATTGCTTGGAAATATGTAGGCAAAGGTCGGAGAACACAGGTGACATTAGCTAAATTGGTTGCCAGCAGTGCTGCATTAGGTGCGGGCGAGCGAGAGCCTGGAAGGTTCTGTTTGAACATAAGCCTTTTGATTTGCATCGGCCCGGACCTCAGAGTTCCTAAAGCATTTTCACCCGCAATAGCCCATCTGCTTCTTTAAGAAACTCTCGAGCAGAGAGACAGGAACCGAGGCCAGACAAGGGCAGGCGCTTCTCAAGGTGACAGAGCAAAAGGTCTGACCCTCCCGCCAGGGGTCCTGAGATGCCTCTGAGCATCCCTCCAGCCACGCCCCAACCGGGAACTGACTAGAGGCCCCAAGGTGGAGGCGCGGACGACTCTTCCCTTCCCCCCCCCAACAACCCTCCCCCCGCCCCCTATGCCCCCCAGATTTTGTCTCTGAACTCAGCCGGCCAACAGTAGCATGAACGTGACGGGTCTCCGCCAGCCACTGCCCCTGCGCCGCCCGCCGAGTCCCGCTGTCCTTGGAAGGACACGCAGGCAAGCCGCGCGCGGTGCGGCAGCGCCCCCTGCCGGACACTCAGCTCCCAGACATTCTCCCGGAAAGGGGCTGCGACCCCCGGACTCGCTTAACTCTCAGCTCAGGTCAGACGCTGGCTGCTAGGTCGCTCGATGACCTGAGGACTCTGATTATAGTGCCATCCGCTCTTGAGTCACAGGACACGTCGGCCCCCTCTCCTTGGACAGGCACCGGGGTTAGAGGGTGACCTGCCCAAGGTCACACACAAATGTTCTTGGTTCAACCAGACTGGAACCCAGAAATCTGTTGGACCCTTACAGGGGGCCAAAACTAGTTCCCTCGAGCTGCCTCTTAGTCTTTGCAGAACTAGTTAGGGGAAGGAGTTGGAGCCTAGCCACGCTGGCACAAACCCCTGTGTCACCTTGGGTGAGTCCTCCCCTGAGCCCAGCCTCAGCCCAGCCAGTGGCTTCTTGACCTCCAAGAGTCCTTGGACAGCCAATCTGGCTGTACCTGGCCCCTACAGACCAACAGGAGAGTCTCTGCACAAGCGCCACCAGAGGGAAAAACAGTCTGCCCAGTGGCCCACTATCCCCCGAGGGGCACCTCCTGCTTCAGTGAGGACAGCCTACTGCCGAATTGGAGTGTGGGCACTGGAGCCCCACCACCTGGGCTTGAAGCATAACTTCGTGCCTTCTCATTCATGTGACCTTGGGCAAGACACAAAAACTCCCCAGTTCTCACCAATTGCCCTCACAATATGGAGCCCATAGGTAATACATAGGGACTGTGTACATCAAAGCTCACCTACCACAGGAGCGACCCCAGTAGGAAGGAGTTACAGGTGTTACAAGTGAACACAGAAAGGTTAAGTAACTTAACCAAGGTCACACCAAAAACAAGAGGCAAGTTAGGACAAAATGCAGGTATTCTGTCACCTCCATCCATTACCATACTGTCCTGAGATGGTGATAGTATAGATTTGGGGAGGATTTTGTGAGTAGTGAGACGAGAGGCATATAGCCCAGGGCTGTTGTAAGGATTGTTCACTGAGCACCTTCATGCTAGCACTATACTAGGCCTCTGGACTAGGCAGCAATCAGGCTGCTGTATCACTCTTTAGTCCCTAGCCACTGCCCTCAGGTAAATGCCAGTCATGGAAGGACAGACACTGAACAGATCCACGCATGTCCTAGAAGTGCAGACATTGAACAGATCCACACAGGCCCTGGAGGTCCAGACATTGAATACATCTACACCTGAAGAGGAAGTGCTTGTCAGAGATGGAAATCCAGGCCTAGAGACAGAGCTCTGTGGTAGAGCATTTGCCTTGCTCGTGGGAATATTAATCATGATGTTTTAAAGGGAGCTTCAGGGAAGTAGCTCTAAGGGCTAGTGTTTATGCTTTGCAGGTGGGATACCCAGGTTTGATAGCCCACACTGCTTAGTCCTTTTAGCAATATGCTGGGTAAGTGCCTCCTTGGCATCCAGTATTTCCCCAAACCCAGGCAAAACAAAACAGAGGCAGGAGTCCATCCCAGGGTCCAGAGTGGGCAGACGCCAAGGCCTCAGGCCGGGCTGAGGAAGGCCTGTGGTCCTCGTGCTCCTTGGGCTGAGCTAAAAAGGTGAGGTAGTGGAGGGGCCCCTGTGGCAGCTATCTGCCCCACCACCAGCTGGAAGTCCCCCAGTCCCCATGTAAAACTGAGTGGTTGAGACTCGTAAGTTACCTTGTTGGAAAAACTCCCCTAACCCAGGAAAACACTTGCTGGGTGAGGGGTCAGGCAGGAGGTTGTGTGAGGCCTCAGGGAGGTGTCTATCCTTGGGGGTTGTCTCCTCAGAAGTTAACCCTTCCAGAGGCAGCCTAGAGACTGGAAAGCCCCTTCAGGGGATTCACAGAGGTTCCTCCCATCATAAAACAAGAAGGCTCCTTCTACTGTCCTGCTGAGGCCCGTGAGGGCTAAGGGGGTCCAACTCCCTCTCCCCAGCACAGACCATAGGCCTCCTCCGACTGGCTCCTCACTGCAGGCTGGGCTTGTTCAAGGGGAACTTGAGTTAGGTGGACAGGGGAGAAGATGGGGATCAGGTCAGGAGAATGGGGGTTTTGGCAGCCCAACAAAAGCTGAGGAACAAGGTTGGAAGGAGACAATGTGTTTGCCAAGGTCTTCATTTTCCTCCCAGGCCACACAAAACCAGCAGGGCTGGGGCCTCCTGCCTCTGCAGGGTATTTTTAAAACCACCCACCTCTAAAACTCCTCTGTTCCTGTGCTTTAAAGTTTCTCTGAAAAGTTAGAATAAATTTGCCTGTCTTTTCTCCCAGACAAATGCAGAGGAGGAAAACAAAAAGAACACGTATTTTATGAGCACAAATTTGGGACAGTGACACCTCCAATCATCATTTTATGGCATGATGATATACAGTAATTAGGTGTCAGGAGTAATCTATGGCCACAAGAATAGAGTCATTCTCTGCAGGGGAAAAAAATGCTCTTTCCTCTCAGAAGGAAGTCTAAGCAGTGGGGAGAGATGGGGGAGGAACCCAGCCTGCAGAAGGCAGCACCCAGAAGCCCACTGGGTAGGTAAAGGAGGGGAGGGCAGCCTGGGGGAAGCAACAAAGGCCCAAAGGCAACACAAGAGGAGAAATGACCTGCACAACTGAGTTTTTTTTTTGGGGGGGGGTTGCCGAAAGGAAAAAAGGGTATTGGGGTCCTTGGGGGATGGAGATGATGGGTGTGGTTTATAATTATGTACCCAGGAGATCATCATTAACAATATTGCATTAACATTGCTCTGTCTGGGACTTCCAGTACTATGTTGAATAAAAGTGGCATGAAAGAAAATCCTTGTTTCTTACCTTAAAGGGGAAAACTTATATTTTACCACCATGGGGTATAATGTTAGCTATGACCCTATCATGCAAAGCCTTTATTATGTAGAAGTTTATTTCCTCCACACACATTTTGTTGAAAATTATTTTTCATACATGGATGTTTAATTTATCAAACGTTTTTTCTGCATCTATATACAGAGTGCTCTTATGGTTTTACATTCATTGTGCTAATGAGTTTCATCATCTTTTTTAAAAATTTTTATTAGTGAAACACCATGAGGTACAGGTCTAGACTTACAAATTTTTGTGCTTGGGTTTCAGTTATACAAGATCAAATACCATTCCTCCACCAGTGCCCATTTTCCACCACCACGGGTTCCAGTATCCCTCCCACCCCCTATCCCCGCACCCCACCCTGCCTCTGTAGCAGGGTATTCCCTTTTGTTCTCTCTCTCCTTTTGTGTGTTGTGGTTTGCAAAAGAGGCATTGAGTGTCATCATCTTTTTAAAAAATGTTTTTAAAATTTTATTTTAATGAATCACGGTGAGATACAGTTACAGACTTACAAACTTTCATGATTACATTTCAGTAATACAATGTTCAAGTACCCATCCCTCAATCAGTGCCCATTCTCCACCACCAATGTTCCCAGTATCCCTCCTGCAACCCACATCCCTACCCACCCTCTGCCTCTCTGGCAAGCACATTCCCTCTTATTCTCTCTCTCCCTTTGGGTACTATAGTTTGCAATACAGGTACTAAGTAGCCATCATGTTTGATCCATAGTCTACTTTCAGCACACATCTACCATCCAGAGCAAGCCTTCCATTTATTTAGTGGTCCCTTCTCTATCCCAGCTGCCTTTTCTCCAAGCACGTGAAACTGGCTTCCAAGCCTTAGAAAGGTCCTCCTAACCCTTATCTCTGTTGTCCTTAGGTATTAGTCTCTATTATGTTGCTTTGTATTCCACAAATGAGGGGAGAAAGGGACTTTCCTTCACTGCTGGTGGGAATGCCAACTGGTTCAGCTTTTTTGAAAAACAATATAGACGTTTCTCAAAAAAACTAGAAATTGAGCTTCCATTTTGACCCAGCAATACCATTTCTGGGAATATGTCTCAGAGATAAAAAAAAAAAAAACAGTACAGTAGAAATGACATCTGCATTTGTATGTTTATTGCAGCACTATTTACAATATCCAGCACTGTAGCACTGTCCTCCCATTGTTCATCGATTTGTTCGAGTGGGCACCAATAACATCTCCATTGTGAAACTTGTTGTTACCATTGTTGGCATATCGAATATGCCATGGGGAGCTTGCTAGGCTCTGCCATGTAGGCGGGATACTCTCGGTAGCTTGTTGGCTCTCCAAGAGGGATGGAGGAATTAAAGCCGGGTCAGCCACGTGCAAGGCAAATGCCCTAACTGCTGTGCTATCACTCCAGCCCAGAATCATACCCAGAATCTGAGGTTTTATCCAGATTATACAAAATCATATTCAGAATCATTATTTCGATCATTATGCAAAATCATTATTTGGATCATTATCCAAAATCATATCCAGAATCTGGAAGAAAACCTGAGGTTCATTATCTTTATTGATATGCATATGTTGAACAATCCTTGCATCTCTGGAATGAGTTTCAAAAACTCCACTTGATCGCAAATGTTACTTTCAAACTCCACTGTCCTTTCAAGGTGCAACTGATTAGTATCCATAAAAACACAATGAGTACACACAAAATTTTTGACCAACCCCAGCTATGGTCAGGGGTCACTCCTAGCTCTGAATTCCTGGTGGTGCTCAGGAGATCATATGGAATACCAAAGATTGAACCCAGGTCTGCTGTTTGCAAGGCAAATTTCCTACCCACTGTACTATCGCTCTGGTTCCATCCAAAAATATTTTAAGTAAAAGTTTTTGTTGATTTATAAAATAAACACAGAAATTGCACTAATAAATGTACATTTTAATAAGGTTTTCATAAAACCTACCACCTATATAACCAGCAATCAGATCAAAGTTCAGAATTAATAGCACTCCAGAAGTTCTCTTATCACAAAATAATAAAGTCCACTGTTCTTCAAACCCTAAGGTTTTCGGAATATCATCAATGGTTCTACGATCCCAGAGTTCAGACAATGATTTCAGACAGAAGCAATACAACCAATGCCTCAATTCCTTTCTCCTTTCATCCACTCCTTTGCTATTTCAGCGCACAGGTTTTTTAAGTATTCATTGTGTCATTTCACACTGAGTTACTAACACAACAAGCAATTAGTGTTTTCTCCATATTACAGATGAAGAAACTGAGGTTTAGAGAAGTAGCATAATATTCCCAGAGTGAAATAGGTAGTATCCAGAGAGAGGATGATATCATATGTGCCAGGTACTTTGTAGGATTTTTGTCATGTAAACCTCACATCAACTCTAAGGGAAGCTGAGTCTGGGGTATGGTGCCGCCAGCAGGTCAATCTGTACCTGTGAGGCGAGTGCATCAGCAGCCTGATGGCGCCTTCAGACTTCTAGATACCCCAAAATTGCTGCTGTGACTTTGGCCAGACCCCAACAACTTGGGACAAAGTTTACCAAGAAAGTAAGCGGCCAAAAGTTAGGTATGTGGGAGACACACCCACAAACCACCTCTGGATCACCTATATAATTGGAGGCAAGGCCTCTCTGGCTCCTGATCAAGCTGCTTAACGGCCATGATCCAAGAGACTCAGAAACAAGTCTCCGAACCAAGCAGGTTTTGGCAGAAATCCCTCCAGATTTAATTGTTAAATTTTCAGAATTCCAGGGCTGAAGCGGTAGCACAGTGGGTAGGGCATTTGCCTTGCATGCGGCCACCTCAGGTTCGATTCCCAGCATCCCATATGGTCCACTGAGCACCGCCAGGGATAATTCCTGAGTGCAGAGCTAGGAGTGACCCCTGTGCATCGCCAGGTGTGACCCAAAACAGCAAAAAAGTAATTTCAGAATTCCAAAATCACACGGCCACTACTGCGGCCACACAACATCATATGTTATTTGTAATCAGCAAAGGAAAACAAATTGTCTACGGCTGCCTTTTCGGCAGATCTGAGTGTTGGGGAAAAATCTCAAATAATAATGGTGGATCTGGTGTCTAAATATTGCATGTAATCAAAATAGAGAAAGAGTAATGTGGAAACCCTCTGCTCCACAGGTAGTGGGATTGGGGGGGAGGGGTATACTGGGGGAGTTGGTGGTGGAAAATGGGCACTGATGAAGGGACAGGTGTTTCATCACGTGAGACTTAATCCCGATAGCTTTGTAACTGCTCTCACAGTGATTCAATAAATAAATTTATAAAAAGGAAAAAAAGTAAGGTGCAGTTCATGCCCAATTCAATCAGCCTAATCAATGCTGAATATAATAGCAATAGTCCTACAGGGGGTGGGGTTTTATTGGGGTTCTTCAGGGTAAAAAATAAGTATTGGTAAAGGGAAATGTGTTTGATATTTGCATGACCGAGACATAAACCTGAAAGCTTTGTAACCTTTCCCACAGTGATTCAATAAATAAATTAAAAAAATATATAATAAATAAAAAAAAATAAATTAATTAAATTAAGGGAAGCTGAGAGTTTGACAAACTTGCCTTGGTCACACAGCTATTGAGAAGCTGGGATCTAAACACAATCTAGTGGAGTTTAAAATAAAGCACCAGGGCTGGAGCAATAGCACAGAGGGCAGGGCGTTTGCCTTGCATGCAGCAGACCCAGGTTCGATTCCCAGCATCCCATATGGTCCCCCAAACACCACCAGGAGAGATTCCTGAGTGCATGAACCAGGAGTAACTCCTGTGCATCGCTGGTGTGACCCAAAAAAGCAAAAAAAAAAAAAAAGCACCATTCACCCAGCCCAGGACTATCTCTCCTCTGTAATCTGAGACAGAATTGACCACAGCTGGTGACCGTTGCTTCAAGTCCCTCCCAATGAGTATGCCCAGCGTTCGACACAGTCATTGAGCACTGTTGGCTCTGCTCTGCGTCACTTCAGAATGTTGTTCCAGCCCTTTTTCCAGGGCATTGAGATTGCGATCCAGGGGACAAGTACCATCTTCTGACACTGAGGCATACAGAGTGACAGGCAGGAGACTCCAGAATGCCATCTACACCCCCTCTTCATTCTCCCCCAAATCTGACCTTCATGTCTCTTTTCCTACATCCGCCTCTTGTCCCTCTCCCTCCTATGCCTTCAACTAGTCAGGGGAAGAGGTTTTCACTTAAAGTCAAACCTCAGAAGACACAGAAGGAAGAAGGAAAGAGATTTTAAAAAGAAAATAAAAAGCACAGTCTCCTGGGATTGGCAGGGGGTGGCCACCCGAACACGGTGGCTGTCCTCTCCATTCTATCACCAGCGACCTGTGACAAGTCCCCAAAGTTTCGACGGGCAAGAAAATAAGAAGAAAATAAGTATAGGAGTAGGTCTTAGGTGTATGTGTAATGTTGCTTAATTTTAGCCACCTCTAATTTTCCAGCTTGTCATTGCAGACAATTTCTTCTTTGCTCCCCTTTCTATTCCCAGCTAAATGTGGGAATTTCCAAACTCACGACGACATTTATTATGGCCACAGAATAAATCTGTAGTCCGCATACTTCTCTCTGGGAGATAGCAAACAAGACAAGACCATGACACAGCCCCATATTCTGTAAGGGGAGACAGTGAAGGGTTTGTATCCCCTTCACTGTGTGAACTTCAGTTCACTGTGCAGCCTCTGAGGGTATAAGTTTCCTCATATCTAAAGTGGGGGTGGAACAATGCCCAAAAGGAGAGAGAGAGACAGAGACAGACAGAGATAGTGACAAACAGAGAGAGAGAGAGAGAGAGAGAGAGAGAAGAAAATCACCGGGGAACACTGTTGGGAAATGTAGACTGATGGAGGTATGGGTGTTGGAATACTGTATGAAATTCAATTATGAATGATTTTGTAATGCTCTAAAAATATGTTTTTTAATTAAAAAAAGAGAACGTAAAAAAATTAATAAAGTGGGGGTGGAGGGCTGGAGTGATAGCTCAATGGGTAGGGCACTTGCCTTGCATGCAGCAGACCTGAGTTCAATCCCCAGCATCTCATATGGCCTCTGAGCACCGCCAGAAGTAATTTCTGAGTACAAATCCAGAAGCAATTCCTGAACATCACCAGATGTGACCTGAAAATATCAGATAGATAAATAAATAAATAAAGTGGAGGTGGAGAAGATACTGAGATGGCTTGATGGGCTGGGTGCGCCGTTGCACAGGTTCAATATCCATTTCTGCCCCCCTTATGGCACCCAAGCATTGCCAGGAATGAGTCTTGCATACCAAGGTGGGAGTGACTCCTGAGGATCACTGGTATAGTTCTCCCAGAAAAAAAGTTGGGGGGTGGGGTGTTGTGAATGGAGAGTAGCTGGCCTCTTAAACTTAAAGACAATGAAAAAAAGTAAAGAGTTGAACAGTGCCTTGAGAGTCAAGTAGTTCTCAGTGCACAGTGCTCAGGACATGTAACTGATATTTTTGGAGGCCTGTGTCTCCAAGCACAGCTGCCCTGAGCTCTCAGAGCTGCTGTCTCAACACTCACAGCCAGATGGTGGGGGCAGCACACTTTCACGCTTTTCATGCTGCAAGCTTTCCCTGCCTCATTCTCCAGTTGGAGAACTTCTGTGCATGCTCAAGATCCAAGTCAAATGTCATCTCCTCCGGGAAGCCTTCCCACCTGATTTGTCTCTCCTTGCTCATTTACCCCATAATGGTAGTGCAGAACCTTTGCTTAAGAAAACTGGAAGAAGGGGGTATGATGCCGCCAGCAGATCAATCTGTACCTGTGAGGCAAGTGCATCAGCAGCCTGATGGCACCATCAGGCTTTCAGATACCACAAAATTGCTGCTGTGCCTATGGCCAGACCCCAAAAACTTGGGGCAAAGTTTACCAAGAAAGTAAACGGCCAAAAGTTAGGTATGTGGGAGCCACACCCACAAACTACCTCTGGCTCAGCTATATTAATTGGAGGCATGGCCTCTCTGGTTCCTGATAGAACTGCTTACTGGCCATGATCCCAGAGACTCAGAAATGAATTTTAGAACCCAAAGGCTTTTGACAGAAGTGTGTCCTGTTCCTGCAGTAGGTTACTGGCTCTGGGCCAATCCAGGTGGGAATAGGTTTCATGCCTTGGCCTATTCCCCTTGGCGGCCCGGTGACCACCATCCTCCAGAGGCTCCTGGGACAGTCAGGTTTGGGCCTGCAGTGACGAGACATGCAGGGCCTCACCAGATGGGGTGGAACCAGCCCTTTCCTCCCCATCCCAGCAAGACTCCAAGTCATCACCTCTGGCTCCTGATCAAGCTAATTAACGGCCGTGATCCCCGAGACTGAGAAATAAATCTCAAAACCCAGCGGCTTTTGGCAGAAATGCATCTGGACCGCATACAAGGTGACCACTGCCTCAGAGCTTCTTGGAAAGCCAGGTATGAGCCGGCATTGATGGGGCAACTGCAGTCTCATGGGAAGGGGGGGCGGTACTGGCTCGTCCTTCTCGCCCTACCGAGGTCACGAGTTGCCCCCCACGAGCGACTCTCTGGCACAGCCATGGCTCCAGAGGCAAAAGGACTAAATCCAGAGCCTGGCAGCTTACGGAAGAAAAGTGAATGGACCATGCATTAAACTACGGCTCCATGCTTCCCATGAAGGGAAAGGGTGTTGCTTCCTTCTGCCTTTTTCCCGCCCGGCAGCAAGGTGGCCACCGGCTCAGAGTTTATTGAAAAGCCAAGTATGAGCCGTTGTTGACGGGGCAACTGCAGTCTCATGGGAAGGGAGGTGGTACCAGCACGTCCTTCACGCCCCACCAAGGTCATGAGTTGCCCCCCACGAGCGGCTCTCTGGCACAGCCATAACACCAGACACACAGAAACCAATCTGGTAATTATCTGGCTCTTTGCAGAAATCCAAAATCGCAAGGCTGCTATTGTGGCCACGCAAGATTATGTGATTCTCATAACCAGCTATAGAAAACAAAGTATTTCACAATGCCTTTTCAGCAATTCTGATTGTTGGGGGTGGGGGGGAATTCTGAACAATAATGGTGCATCTTTTGTCTAAATAATGAATGTAATCAATGTAGAGAAGAATGAAGTGGAAATCATCTACCTCACAGGCATTGGGAAGGTTGGGAGGTGGGTATATTGGGGTTCTTGGTGGTGAAAAATGAGTACTGGTGAAGGGAAAGGTGTTTGATCATTGCATGACTGAGACTTAAACCTGAAAGCTTAGTAACTTTTCCCACAGTGATTTAAGAAATAAATGTAAGAAGAAAAATAAATAAATAAATAAATAAATAAAATTATGAAAAAAAATTTCTTCAGCAGATTCATTATCTGGCCAAATGAGAAGCCCCCCTCCAGGAGACTTTCCAGACCCGCGCGGTCGCTCCGGCTGAGACTCACACACAACTGAAGCCCCACAGAACAAGATAAGTGGAACTCTGAGACCTTGGATTCCAGGCTCAACGGATCCAGGGACAGAGATTCTCTGCTTGCTCCCACCAACCACAGGTGACGAAGGGATTAAAATCAGGAGCCCCACCCTACCCTGCCCTGTCTGCTTCCAACCAACCACCAGAGACCCAGGGATTGGATTGCACACGGAAGACCCACCCTACCCCAACCGGGACCAGATAAATACCTCACCGGCAGACCTCCACTGCCAACACTACCTCCACTACCCAGCTGCCGCCACACTACAGGACGCTTTCCGGACCCGCAAAGCAGCTGTGCAACACATTATAAGACACTAAATACCCATCTTCCGGAATTGCCGTACCATATTTGATAGGGTTCAAATATGGTAACACCTACAAGGGCAATTAGAGATCGCCCCAAAAGCCTCTATCCCTCTGGGAAAGCCTGGCAAGCTACGGAGAGTATTCCGCCCGCATGGCAGAGCCTTGCAAGCTATCCATTGTGTATTCAATATGCCAAAACCAGTAATTACAATGGGTCTCATTCCCCTGACCCTGAAGGCTTCACCAATATGGCAGCGTTGAGAAGGATGAGAAAGGAGAGGCCGATAAAATCTCAAGGCCGAACTAGGCTGCCACAACGAAGGAAGACAAAAATGATCATCTATACTTTCAATGCACGTATGCTAGCATCAGATGCATCCATTAAGGACCTGATGGTACAAACACAAAAGATCAAGTACGACATCATTGGTCTGACCAATACAAGAAGGCACCAATCTCATCATGCCGTTTTCGACACTGGAGAAGAATTGTTCCTCGGAACATGCGATAAAAGAGGTGTCAGAGGCGTAGGTATCCTTGTCAACACAAACTTGGCCATGAGCATTGATTCATTCGAATGCCTAACAACCCGAATCAGACGTTTACATTTGAATAGATGTGGCTCACTGCCGGCAGTTTCTATCTTCGTTGTCTACGCACCAACATCTCATTATGATGAAGGAGAAATTGAGAAGTTCTACATGGAGCTGGAGAAGTTCTATAAAGAAGACCACACCTTCCACAAGATCATCGTGGGTGATTTTAATGCCAAGATAGGACCGAGAAGATCAACCAAAGAACTTCACATAGGGACCCATGACCTAGAATGGAACGAACAGGGTGAGAGACTGTCTGAGTTCATCATGTCGACCAAGACCATCCATGATAACTCACAGTTCCAGAAGGCCGAATCTAAACGTTGGACATGGGAGTCTCCCAGTGGATGATTCCACAACGGAATAGACCACATCATATTCAATCGATGGTTTTGCCTGACCGATGTCACTGTTGTCCCAAAATTCCAGACAGAATCGGACCACCGTCTCCTTCGTGCAAAATTCTACTTCACAGAGCGGGGAGAAAGGGCTGCAAAGTTTAAAAAGAGAACTCCCAGAACGACCACCAACTGGGAGCTCTTTGGCACTATTGCAGCAACATGGCAAGATGCCATTGTTGACATTTATGAGGAATACGATCGACTGGTTCAGCACCTCCATGATTGTGCGAGGAACACCAAGAGAGAGATAGCCACAAAAAAATGCCTGTCTTCAAAAACTCTTGAGCCTATTTGCCAACGTGGTTTGGCACATGCCTCAGGCAACAGCAAGCTAATGTCCGAGCTCGCAAAGCAGTGCAGAGATGCGATCAAGGAAGACCTCTAAGAGAGAAGAGCAGAAGTGCTGGTAGATGTGGCAGAAGCCAGGAAAAGTATTCGTAATGCCCGCCTGTCCTTCGCCAACTACAAGACCAAAATGACTGCCTACGACGTCCTGATGGATCTATCACATCTTCCAGAAGGGCAATGGAGAAGATTATCCATGACTTCTACTCAGATCTCTTCAATAGTCATGTCCACCTGGCGACATACCAAATTCCACAGGATGGATATGTCGTTCCCAATGTTCTCCCTTCCGAAATCCAACACGCCATTTCGTCAGTAAAGAAATGAACAGCACCCGGCCCAGACAAGGTCAGACCCTAACACCTGAAGAACCTGCCATCAGTACTCATCAATACGCTGGATCGGCTCTTCACACACTACCTGTCTGAATGCAAGTTTCTGTCCCAATGGAAAACCAGCAGGACTGTACTACTGTTCAAGAAGGGAGACATCCATGACATTGGCAACTATCGCCCAATCTGCCTATTGTCTGTCATGTACAAGTTGTTCACTCGAGTCATCCTGAATAGGATTGGCAGAACACTAGATGAAGAACAACTATGCGAGTAAGCTGGGTTCCGCAAAGGATTCAGCACCATCAACCATATCCACATGATAACCAAGCTCATTGAGTTTTTTTGGGAGTTCAAGAAGCCGCTCTGTCTAACATTCATTGATTTAAAGAAGGCCTTTGATTCTGTTGAGATGGAAGCGGTCATTGAAGCCCTAGCCAATCAGGGCATTCAAACTCAATACATCAAGATCCTCTGTGAGCTGTATTATGGATTCACTACCAGGATCTCACCATTCTACAAAGAAGTAATCATTGATGTCAAGAGAGGGGTTTGGCAGGGTGATACCATTTCACCGAAACTCTTCAGTGCCACCCTCAAGAACATCACACGACGACTGGAATGGGAAGGAATGGGAGTGAAGATAGATGGTCGGCAACTACACCACCTCTGCTTTTTTGATGACATTGTTTTAATAACACCAAACATCAGCCAAGCAGCACAAATGCTGGCCGACTTCGACCATGAGTGTGGAAAGGTAGGACTACAGCTGAATCTTACAAAGACAATGTTTATGAGAAACAGCCTTGTTCCTGACGCCTCATTTGCTCTCAAGGGAACGACCATCTCCGAATGCAATAGTTATATGTACCTAGGTCGAGAAGTCAACATGACGAATGTCCTGGCACCTGAGTTGCTCAGGAGGAAGAGAGCAGCTTGGAACTCCTTCAAGAACGTCAAAGAAATAGCTAAGAGGACGAAGAACCTCCGGCTCCGGCACATCTTTTTGATTCTACTATTCTTCCTGCATTAACATACGCCTCAGAGACCTGGGCCCTAGGCAAACAGGATGAGAACGCTATTGGGGTCTCCCAAAGAGGAATTGAAAGAGCTATGCTTGGAATATCACATTTCACTCAAATGAGAGAAAGTATCCGGAGTTCTAACATCCATCAATGATCAAGAATCAGGGACGCTGTCTCGTTTGCCAAAGCATCAAAAATCAGATGGGCTGGTCACGTAATGAGATTTAAAGATGACCGCTGGACTAGAGCTATTACCGACTGGATTCCACGAGATGTCAAAAGACCGCGTGGCCGCCCACCTACCAGATGGCCAGACTTCTGCATCAAGATCATGAACGATCAGTTTGAGGCTCTTCGTGTTCCTAGAGCGAACAGACGCCATTGGGCTACACTAGCACGCGACAGGGACAAATGAAGACGTTACTGGCGCCCGCTCAACCAAATCGACAATTAACAGGAAGTCAAGTGATCAAGTGATGAAAAAAGAAAAGTAAGGTGGAGTTCATGCCCAATTCAATGAGCTAATCAGTGGCTGAATAAATAGCAGTACTCCTACATAAAAAAAAAAAAAGGAAACTGGAAGAACCTACAGTTCCAAGGTGTTTTAGTGGCTGCTTCCATGGGAAGGGGTCCCTCCCTCATTCCTGTGTCGGGCTCAGATAAAAGTTTCTGTTGGGTGGGCTCTGATCATCAATCCATTAGTCATCATTCTACCACTGAGTTATGATGGCAACTTACCATGAGCCAAAGACCAAAGTCTGAGACCTTCACAACTTATTTTAGATTTGCATTGAATCAACATGAGATTGTATTGAGACTGTATTGATTCACACAGTTACAAAGTCGCTCATGATTGGGTTTCATTACACAATGAAAAAACATTATATAATGTTCCTACATCCATCCCTTCACCAGCATACATTTCCCACAACCAATGTCTCCAATTTCCCTCCCCCACACCCCCAGCCTTCCTCTATGGCAGGCACTTTTCTTTTGTCTGTCTATCTATCTATCTATCTATCTACCTATCTCTATCTCTCCTTTGGGGAATTATAGATTGCAGTACAGGTACTGAATGGTTATCATATTTATCCCTAACTGACTACTTTCAGCAGTCAGTTCTTGTCCAGAGTGATCATTGCATGGTGGTCCCTTCTCTATCCTAACTGTCCTCCCCACCACAACCACTGTGGCAAGTTTCCAACTTGTGGACCAGTCTGCCTCCTTGTTTCTACTGTCACTGAGTATTAGTCTCATACGAATTAGCATACTATATAGTATTATTATAGTATGTAGTATTATTATAGTTTATAGTCATACCTTATAGCATATAGTATTATTATAGTTTCTAGTCATGCTATATAGTGTTATTATAGTCTCATACTAATTATTTTATCCCACAAATCAGTGCAATTATTCTCTGTCTGTTCTCTTCCTTCTGACTCATTTTACTCAGCATAATATTCTCCATATCCATCCATTTATAAGCAAATTTCATTACTTCATTGTTCTGCATAATATTCCATTGTGTAGATGTGTGGTTCTAGGGATCGAACTAGGGTCGGCTACATGTAAGGCCAAAGCTAAAGCCCCTGTTTTATCTCTCTGGCCCTTGATATCTTTGGAATGTTTTCCTTTTTTTCTTACCAAGGCCCAGACACAGGCTGTTGGGTAAACCCCCGTTGAGTAGGTTTCCTAAGAGCACCTGCCTGGGATTAAGCAAGGAGGTGAGATGGGAGCAGCTATCTTATTCAAGCTGCACCTGTGTGGAGATTTCCAGGGGTGGGAAAAGAAAGATGAGCTTGCTAAGGGTGAAAAGAAGGGTTCCAGATATTTTCTTTATCTAGTCATCTGTTCTTGAGCACTCAGTCCTTACATCTTAATCTACAGCTGAAACATTAGTTATGTCAAGAAATAGTCTCTACCACAACCTTCCAAACCTCAACGGTGTCAGACATTTGTCAGAAAGCAGGATCTGCAGCAGCCTCCTTTTCTGCTTTCCAAAAAAAGGAAGAAAAAATACAGAAACCCCAACTTATTTAAACCAGGCCATGGATAGAGACGGATTAAAACCAGTGTTTGGATGTAGGGGGACAGAGAAAGCACAAGGAATAAGACATTTGCCTTGTTTGCAGCTTGCGAGTCCCAGCAACACATGCTCCCCATCCACCCCCCCAGCATGCCAGGAGTAATCTCTGAGCACAGAGCCCAGAGTAGCCCCTGTGCATGACAGGCTGTATCTCAAAAACTTCCTCCCCAACAAAAAAGAAAAAGAGCATCTATTAATGCCATTGATTGCTGGGTCTTTTCTTTCCTTACTTCATGCCATCTCTTTGAAACAGGGATAAGTTTCCTGGTTACAGATAAGAAAACTGAAGCTTAGGTTAAGGTAGCAGATCTGAGAGTACAGTCACCTGCTTCCCTGAAGCGCCTTTCTCCCTGGCCCCTGCCTCCAAGCACGTGATGGGCACCCATACCCTCCCCAGTCCTCAGTACCTCTCCCCCTGGGCTCTACTGCCTCCCAGCTTTCCCTATCTCTATCTTCTCTGAGCACTTCCACATACAGATGGTGTTCATGAACTCACTACTGTGGCCAGTTATCCACATAACTTCTGATGCTGCAGCAACCACATGAAAAGGGGGAAAAGTTTCTGTGTGTATTAGAAACGATGTCTTTTGCCACCACTTACCATAGGTGTCTCATCAAAGTACCATAGACAAGCTGGCTAGGAGACCTGAGACTCAGAGAGGACACCTGTGGAAAGGAGAAGTGCAACTATCTGCCACACATTCTAGTAGCTTCATCACTAGGCACCACCACAAGCTTGACAACCTATAATGGGAGACAGAAGCCCATAAATACTATCTCTATAAAATTCAGGTTAATAAGGGAATATAAATGTTTTGACTTCATCTTAGACTCAGCCATGAAAGAATCACCACCTCTTTTGGCCTTATTCCATGTGAGAGGATCAGATTCAAACTGAAACCCCTCTCTACAACACCCACATCCACAAACATCTCTAAGACCACACTGTAACAATGGCAGCCTGGAAATCCCACCTTCTGCCTCTCTCCCCCACTGCTACCTGCCTAAAAAGAGGCTGATTTTGTGCAAAGATATTGGCTGTTTTAGATGGCAGCATTGGGCAACTCCATCAGATCTGGAGGTCTTTCTGTTAGACACCTCCAGCTCCAAAGGATATCAGAGATGCACCTGGAGCTCAGACTGCAGGGGAACTGGTGGCCTCTTTATTCATCAGTTACACAGAGCAGGTGCACAGAGCACAGGCCCCTTACAGAGTCAGCTGATCTGCAGGCAGTTGACTCACTTAGGAGGGAAGTCCAGGCCAGGGATCCAAGACAGGAAACTTGCATCCTCATGACGCCAGTTGTTGCTCTTGAGGGGCTTGGTGGCTCTCAGAGCTTTCCTGTCATGCACACCAGGTGAGAGGATCAGATTCGTGAGCAAGGAGCCTTTCGAGGTCTGGGCCCTAGCAAGGATGCCCTCACCACATGGGCCCTGAATCAGACCCAGGGGAAGACTTGTAGCAACTGAGTCCCTCAGACTCTGATTCTGATCCTAGATAATGGCTGTGTGACCCTGGGAAGACGACTGGCCCTATCTGAACTTTAGTCTCTTTTATATTTGCTTTTTTAGGTTTGTTTTTTTTTCCAGTTGTTGGGCCACGCCCAGCAATGTTCAGGGCTTACTACTGGCTCTGCACTTGGGAATTATTCCTGGAAGCACTCAAGAGACCACATTGGCTACTAGGGTTTAAACCTGGGTCAGCTTCATGCAAGGCAAGCGCCCTCTCTGCTGTTTCTCCCTCCCCTGAACTTGAGATTCTTTAGAGATAAATTGAATGGCCTCCAGACTGTTTCCATTTTTGTTGGCCTTCTTTTCCACTTTTAGTGAGATGTCACATGCATACAGTTCTGTTGAGATACATAAGTAAGTGTACCACAAAATGGCTTGATACCTTACACTGCAAAATGACCCAGTTAGTGAGCATCTTTGCCTCATTGTAACCAAGAAAATGTTTCTCCAGTTCTTGGTCATGGGTTTCTATCAAGCAAGCATAGGTGTCATTCTAATTAAGAAGCTGTTTTCTAGAGATCTGGGTTAGAACAGGTTGAGATCCACTCGCAGGAAGGCTGGGTTAGAAGATAGTTCAAGGCCCTCAAGGCCCCCCTCAAAGTGCTTCCCTGTACTTAAGACCCAACTCTTGCCTCTCCCAGACATCCTTCCCAGGGTCTAGGGACAACCTTTGGACCCCTGTCTTCATTCCAGCCCTTAACATTGCAGTCCTGAATTAAAAGTTTTCTTTCTGGTGTTTGTTCCAGAAGGTCCGTGTACCTCCATAAAAACCAGAATCCTGGTGAGCCATAGCTCAGTCACCTACCCCAAGAGCCACGGGTTCTTGAACATGAGTTCCAGGGCTTGTCTGAGCACCAAATGTGCCACATCTCACTCTGTCCTTCATGTGCCCTTGGGCACAGGCATCTGCCTTTTACCAGTGAGGAAACAGAGGCAGAAAAGAGCAGCCAACTCTGCTGGTAGAAAGGGAGGGCAGGGGAAATAAAGGAGGACTTCCTGAAGACGGTGGTTTAGGAGCAGCAACTTAAGAGAGAGATATGGGCTGGGAATCGGTGGGGCCTGTGATCACAGGGTTCTATTACCCTAAGCCCCTGATCCTCACTGCCTTAGTAGCCTAGTGGAACTGAACTGCATGCAGCTATTCCTATTATTTGGAGAGACATACCTCATGGAGCTCAAGGGCTACTCCTACCAGCATGGTACACAAAGGACCATGTGGTGCTGGGGGTCCCACATGCAAAGCACGTAC
Organism: Sorex fumeus; assembly: GCF_029834395.1. NCBI lineage: Eukaryota > Metazoa > Chordata > Mammalia > Eulipotyphla > Soricidae > Sorex > Sorex fumeus. The sequence continues at coordinate 16,604,003 of NW_026606102.1, read as the reverse complement.
TCGAGCCCTTTGGGCTATCTCCCCAGCCCCATCAGGTTGTTTGTAAAACTCAAGATTCCAGGCTGTGAAGCAGGCCTGGGAGAAGCAACCACTCTAATTTCTGTGTACATGGACCTACAGAGTGAGTGCGAGCTCAACAGTCTGCCAGCGCAGCTCAAACATCCATTACAGAAAGTGTCCTTCAGCAAGGGACAGGCTGTACTCCTCATCCACTGAAGCAAAGTCGCTGGTTCCTGCTGCGCCCTGTCCTCAGGCCTCGGTGCTGGCAGAGTTGCGGCTGCCTGAGGAGAGGGAGCAGCAGCCTGCACTGGCACCTGGCAGGTGCGTTCAGGGAACAGCATGGTCATGCCAGTGCAGGCACTAGCACGAATGGGGAGGAGGCAGGTAGGGGCCCCACTTCCACCTGGTAAAAAAGTCGGGACCTGCTTCCTCCAGCAGAGAGAGGGAAGGGCTGGCAGAAGAGGCTGCAGGCTCTGGAATTGCAGCAGTGACAACAACCCAGCCAGGGCATCACATTGGGGTGTGTGACAGTGGGGGATAGGGAGGAATGGGGGGGCCTCAGTCACAGGTGAAGACGGTGCCAGATACTTTCATGCCTTCCCCGCTAAACACTGAGTTTGGCTCAGGATGAGGCTGGTCTGGAGCTGCACAGGGCTAGAAGCCGTGAGAGAAAACTGATACAGAGGGAGATTTGAGGGAAAGGATGGGAAGGGAAGGGAGGCTCCATGTGGGACCTGCCTTCATCAGCCCCAAATTTCTGGATCCTTGTAACTCCTAAAGGGTGCCTGGATGTAGTTTTGCCAGTTGTCAATGTAGATAAATCCTAAAACCCCTAGGGTTTAACACCTCCCAGTTGGGTTCCTGCTCACAGTCCTTTATGAACAGGCTCCAGGCTACTGGGTATGCTCTCCACTCACTCAGAAAATGTAAAAAGAAGGGGCCTGGGGATTCCCTGGGAGGGTTCACCTCTGTCGCCGGGCCCCACCGCTGCACCTAACTCCGAGATGACTGGAAAAATGGACTCTGTGACAGGAAACCGGTTTGGCGATCAACAAACCAGTGGTTGTTGCTTCAGACCCCATCCTGACACTTTGAAGCACAGAACCTTAGAATCATAGACCCACTGAATCTGTGGATGCAAATTCAGAAGATCTTAAAGCTATGAAGCCTTTCAAGTACCAGCATCAGTGAATTTTGAAAGAATTCCTCACAGACTCAGCTGAGTTGTGAAGGATCTTGCTCCTTTCCTCCATCAGCTTGTAAGAGGCTGGAGGGAGGAGTTCACGATTCCCTATCTCCACAGCAGGCAGCTCACCAGTCACATCAGCCATACAAACGGTACTGGCAGAAAGGCACAAGGGCCCATTCCGTGCCAGACTTTAGGTCTTAAAGTTACTGGGGATACATTTATAGGAACCGGGGTGACACTATAAGGCATAAGGCATTTGCTTTGTAGGTGGAAACCCCAGTACCAGATATGATCCCCCCAAGTATCACCAGGGGTCACTACTGAATACAGAGCCAGGAATAGCCCCTGACTATCACTGAGTATGGTCCAACACCCCCTGCAAAGAAAATTTCATTCACACCTCACAACAATCCTATTACTATCCCCAGTGAACAGATAAGAAAACTGAGGCAGAGAGGCTAAGGAATTAACCTGAGGTCAGACTACTGGTAAACACTCAATAAATATTGATTGAATATTTATGTAAATGCCAAAGTGATGTGCATTTCTCCCAGAGCTGACTGCTTGCCTTTCATTCTCTCTCTCTCTCTTTCAGTTGCAAAGAAGAAGACAGTTAGTTGTCAGGGCGTAATTGAAATATAAAAGAGACAGACAGATGGAGAACAACTCACTTTGTTGTTTGCTCCCTAAACTTCCAAAACGAATCCCCCATCACAATGGGAACATTGGCAGGGCCTCATTAATTTGGGGGAATGGGGTGGGGGGGAGGTTGAAGTCAGCTGGAAGCAGAAGCTGTGGAAGGGCGTGTCCTCTGGCTCATGGAGGAGACCTTGCTGTTCTGTCTAATTAACAATAAACTGGATGCCCTGACACCAATTCGTGTCTACATCTGTAACACACTGACAATCTAAAAATGCCAGCCTCCTCCTTGCATGTCAGCTAAATGTCACTGGCGACATTTGATGCAATTCAGAGATGAAAGTAAATCCAATATTATCACTAACTAAATAACCACAGACCCGATCAGAAGGCCCCAGCCCCAGAGCAGGATGGGCAGAGGAGGCCAGGCTACAGGAGGGCAGGCAGGGAAGCTCCTTCCAACCTGAGCCAACCCAGCTCCCTACCAGCCCATCCTATGGACAGGAAGCTTGCCCGTGCTGTTGGGGCCCAGACCCTGCAGTTCCTGAGGCCTGTTGGTCAGGATTCAAAGGTCTGTTTCCCTCTCTGAGTCTTCACCTGCCCAGGAAGCAGGACTCAGCATGTCCTGAAGGAAAGACACTCCGCAGAGGCTCAACAATTCAGCCGTGTCATCCCCTGTTGGTGACGTGGCACCACAGTTGCTGGAGACTGTCAGGCCCCATCAGCACTGTCTGTGCCTGTGTTCCTAGCCCCACCCTACAGGAATGCGGGGAATGAATGGGTCTGAAGGAATGAGTGTGTGTCTAAAGGAGTGAGACTACTTTCCGATTCCTCAAGAATCTAGAGGCTTCTTGGAGGCTGGGAAACCATCCAGGGTGGGTTCACTGACCTGCCAGTCACGTCACAAGACTCAATACATATTCCTCCGGCTCCCACAAAGTGAAACATGGTGAGTGGGGCAGAAGAGACAAAAAACTCTTTGACTAGGGGCAGAATCGACCCCCAGTTGATTCTAGGGGCAGAATCAACTTCCACAATGAGCAGTAGAAAGACATTGAGTGCCTCCTGCTGGGCCCTGAGCATGGCCGGCGCAGTGTTCCAGCAACGGGCACATGCCATGCCCAGAATCTTGTCATAGGGAACCCACAGCCAAACCCCTAAAGGGAGTGAGTCCAGAGAAAAGGAAATGGGAGCGAGGACAAACTGAACCCTTAAAAAGTTATCATGGAGTCTGGGTGGTTATGCACAGGCCTTGCATGTGTGAGGCTCTGGGAGAAATCCTGGCTTTCAAGAGCTCCCCTCACACCACTGGGTGTGCCCCCTAGGCACTACTAGACATGACCTCAAGTCACTATGCAATGCCAGGCATACCCTTCCCACCCACACCCATGCAAATGTCATTGTCAGACAAGAGAAAGGAAATGCCAAGGGACTGTTCCAAGTATAGAAACTGAAGAGCTGTGATAACAACATACAGTGTATGATTGGAGCAGGTGACCTAGCCAACCCCCACACAAACAAACAGCAGCTAGGACTGATGAAACAGTCCGTCTTTCCTTCTGTGGCTCCCATAACAAATTATCACAAAGGCAGGGACTTAAAACAACATGCATTGATTTACTTTGTGGACTGTATACTGTTGTTCTCCTAGCTGGATTTCGAGCTGATTAAAAATTGGTGGCTAAACGGAGAGAGAGAACACAGGGGATTGCCCTGCCACAGAGGCAGGGGGGGATGGGGGGATGGGGGTGGGAGGGATATTATCCATGGTGGTGAAAAACGGGCACTGGTGGAGGGATGGGTATCTGATCATTGTATAATTGAAACCCAAGCACAAAAAATTGTAAATCTACAACTGTAAAAAAAATAAAAATAAAAAAAATTTTAAAAATTTAAAAAAAAATTGGTGGCTGGAGCGATAGCACTGCGGGGAGGACATTTGCCTTGCATGTGGCCAACCTAGGTTCGATTCCCAGCATCCCATATGGTCCCCCAAGCAACGCCAGGAGCAATTCTTGAGGGCAGAGCCAGGAGTCATTCCTGTGCAATGCCTGGTGTAACCCAAAAAGAAAAAAATATCATTGTACTAGCGATTAACTCACTGATTTTGATAGCTCACTGGACTTAGAAAACCTCCTTATCTTTCAAAACTATACACAGTATTTAAAGGCAAAGGATCGAAAAGAAAGATGGCGGCCGCACGGGAGCCTTGTGGAAAGCAGGTTTGAGCCAGGGCTGGCGGGAGCGGCAGGGACCTCATGGGAAGGGGGGCTTTGTGGGCCGTCCCCCACACCCCACCGAGGTCGCCAGCTGCCCCCCACGAGCGGCTCTCCGGCACGGCCACAGCCCCGGAGGCACAAGGACTTAGCACAGAGAACCAGCCGCTTGGAGCAGAAAAGCAAATGGACTATGTGTTAAACCGCACCACCAAGCCTGCCCGGAGGGGAAAGGGCGTTGACCGGCCCGCCCGCTCCTCTCTGGAAAGAAAGATGGCGGCCGCACGGGAGCCTTGTGGAAAGCAGGTTTGAGCCGGGGCTGGCGGGAGCGGCAGGGACCTCATGGGAAGGGGGGCTTTGTGGGCCGTCCCCCACGCCCCACCGAGGTCGCCAGCTGCCCCCCACGAGCGGCTCTCCGGCTCGGCCACGACTCCAGGGCACAGAAACCAATCTCTTAACTAGCTAACTTTTAATAGAAATTCTTCCAGGGTCAATAAGTAAAATAGTAGAAATTCAAAACCGCGCGGCCGCAATAGCGGACATCATTTTATTCTTAAACCAAGTTGTAGAAAGCAAATCATTTCACAACGCTGTTTCAGCATGTCTGATTGTGGGGGGTGGGTCGTAAACTCTAAACAATAATTGTGCATCTTCTATCGAAATAATCTATCTAGTCAAAGTAGATAGAGTATTAACTAGAACTCATCTGCCACACAGGAATTGGGAGGGGTGGGAGGTGGGGGTCTATTGGGGTTCGGGGTTAAAAATGAGTATTGGTAAAGGGAAATGTGTTTGGTATCTACATGACTGAGACCTAAACCCGAAAGCTCTGTAACTTTTCCCACAGTGATTCAATAAATAAATAAATTATTAAAAAAAAAAAGGCAAAGGATCAGGAACTAGTCAATTCCTCTTAAGCTGTTTACAGATAAGTAGTAGAGAGGGGAAGGGAAGTAAATGTGGCAACCCACCACAGGTGCTCCTGGGATTGAAGAACGTGGCATTGTGCCTCAATGTGCAGCTCACTGGGAATCTGGAAGAATGTCCTCCTGAGATGCATCTAGAAGAAGGTCTCCAGAGTGTGCAGTGGTCAAAGACCTAAATGAGGGACTTCCTGTGTCTTGGGTCTATCAGTAATCAAATCGGTTCAGCTTTGGGGGGGTGAGGAAGGAATGGGGTGCATTCTAGGCAATGTGTGTCCTCAACATGTTAACAGTATGTTCAGGTGACTCATGACCTTCACCTTCTCCAACACCCACATTCTCCATCTCTCCTCATTCCTCCACCCACATCCAATTGCTCATCACGCCTGAAAGTCGCACCATGATGTCTCCATTTATCAAATACTAGTACATCTTTGGTATATCCCTATGTCATTTCATTTCACCAGTACAACAGCCATTCAAGTCGAACACCGTTATCACCTCTTAAAATGACTCCAAGCTCAGAGAGACTAAGTAACTTGCTTAAGCTCACTGTCAGACTAGACTTTATTTTTTTATTCAATCTTTTAAAATTTTTTATTGAATCACAGTGTGATAATACAGTTACAAAGTTGTAAATGATTGGGTTTCAGTATAATGTTTCAACACCTGTCCCTTCACCAGTATACATTTCTCACCACCAGTGTTCCTTGTCTGCTTCTACTTCCCCTCCTCTCTCTCTCCTTCCCTTTTTGGACATCATGGTGTGCAATACAGATAACGAAAAGTTATCATATATATCACTTTACCTAATTTCAACACCCAGTTTCTGTTTAAAAAGACCATTTCAATCTATTATTGTCATACTGATCCCTTTTCTAGCTGCCCTTCTTCCCCCACATATCCTTGTGGCAAGCTTCCAACCATTGACCAGTCCTCCTGGCCCCTGTTTCCCCTGGCCTTGGATATTAGTCTTATACAAAATACATTTTTTATATCCCACAAATGAATACAGTCATTCTATATCTGTTCCTTTCCTCCTGACTCTGCAAGATACTTTCCATGTCCATCCATTTACAAGCAAATTTCATTACTTCATTTTTCCTAATAGCTGCATAATATTCCATTGTGTAGGCATACCATAGTTTCTTTATCCAGTCATCTGTTCTCAGCACTTGGCAGACTAGACTTTAAATCACATCCAGCTAACCCTAAATCCAGGTGCTTCCTACATACTGCATGCCTCTCCTCCAGGACCCATTCAATCAACATTTCTTAACTAGGGAGGTAGCTGAAGGCAGCTGTTTCCCGGGTGGCCCCTGAGCATCACCATGGGGCTAAGCTTCATGGGAAGGGGCCCCAGTAACCCTTGGATTAACCCAATTACATGTATTTCCCCAGAGAGAGGAAGGAGAGCGAGAGAGAATACCTGCCATTGTGGGGGGAGGAGCAAGAGAGAAATGAGGGACATTGGTGGTAGGAAACGTACACTGGTGAAGAGTTGGTGTTGGAACACTGCATGACTGAAGCCCAATTATGAACAACCTTGAGCTGTAGCTCACTGTGATTCAAAAGAAGAAGAAAAAAGGAGGAGGAGGAGGAGGAGGAGGAGGAGGAGGAGGAAGAAGAAGAAGAAGAAGAAGAAGAAGAAGAAGAAGAAGAAGAAGAAGAAGAAGAAGAAGAAGAGAGGAGGAGGAGGAGGAGGAGGAGGAGGAGGAGGAGGAGGAGGAGGGAAAGAAGGGGGAGGAGGGAGAGGAAGAAGGAGGAGAAGGAAGAGGAGGGAAAAGAGGGAGGGGGAGGAAGGAGGGGGAGGAAGAGGGGAGGGGAGGAGGAGGGAGAGGGGAAGGGGGGAGGGGGAGGGGAGGGGGAGGGGGAGGGGAGGGGGAGGGGAGAGTGACGACAACTATGACCTCCAGGACCTGAGAGTGATTCTTGACCAGGACAGATCAGGCAAGATCAGGTCAGTTCACCACTGGACTGTGGTGGGGCGGGGGCAGTGGGGGGGGGGGTGGTAAAGGGGGAGGGGTCAAGCAGTGAAAAATGCCTATTCCTGAACCCAGCCCTCAGGAGTTTCGGCCTCAGGCCTGGGTCAGGTTCCAGACTCCTGTTGAATAGGTGATCGCGCTGCTCTTTCCGTTGTTAGTCAAGTCTCTGCTGCCCTCTAGTGGGACAGAAGGAGATGATGGGAACGAGGCCGGGAGCCCAGGAGTAGGGAAACCCCCAAGAGCCTGTTTGGGCAGGGGCATCTGCAAGCTGTTTCGAAACCTGTGAAGAGAAGGTACAAGTCAGCCTCAACGGGAGAGATACTCAACTCTCTTCAGGTCTTACACAGAGCGCTAAAACCTATTAGAAACTGAGGCCCCACAGCAGTGACAAGAACAAGAAAATTAAACGACATGCATTCATAATTAACCTGTTTTAAAGAAAAGCAGGTGTAGGCAATGAAATGCAGTACTTTCTAATCATTTGTTCCATTTTACTACTCCATCTGTCGAGGTTATTTAGTTCTGGCAAATCTATACAGTGAATCCTGTGCAACTGAGTTCCTGCCCGAGTCTGATTCTTCTCCGAGTCACCTGTGAAGTTTGGAGTCAGCTGTGGAGAATGCTGACACCACCAAATGGCCACGCACTTCAGAGTTGGGCTGTAGACCGGATCCTTGCTTTATTGGTTGTCTAGACCAGGAATCAGCTGTCATCGAGATGCTATTTTTGTAAAATATTTTTATAAGGTTGATTTTTGCCTCTTCGTGTGTGTGTGTTGGAAAAACAAACCAAAGGAGAATTCACAACAGAGTCCATTGAGGCTTACAAAGCTTCTCACGTTTAGAGTTTGCTGACCTCTGTCTAGACATGAGAAAGTTATGGAGACCATGATAATCATACAGACCATTAACACATTAGAAATGTGGCCATTATGTCATATTTCACTAAGTATATTGAAGAAATGCTTTCCTACACCTGAAAAACTTTTGTGTGATGTGGCAAGCTAAAGAAAGAAAAGGAAAAAAGCATTCATATCATCAACAAATGGGAGAAATGCCAAAGAATGTTGTGTTGAAGCTGAAGATTTCAGTTTAATAACTAAAATTGATATGGGGTTGGGGAAACAGTTTTACAGCACATTAGACATCGGATTTAATGATACTTAAATTATATGCAAAACAAACTGGAATGACACTCCATTTTTCAGAGTATGGTTGAATTACAAACACCATCTAGGCACATAAATTAGGGACAAAAATAAGAGAAAGTATTCTCTGAGAATTAATTAGCTATATAGAATTTACAACAAAGAATATTGCACGCTGCCTTCAAAGAGAGATAGTACAGGTGTTCAGAGTCATGATTTCTATGCATCTAACCCAAGTTTGATCCCCAGTCCCACATGACTGATCTCCAAGAACTGCCTGAACACCAGAACTACTGGGTTAGCTGATAATCCCTGGCATTATAGGGCCTGAGCACCACTGTATTCCTGGATCCTCACATTGAACCACCTGTCGGATTAACCCAGAATTGCTAGGAGGGTCTCCCTGCCAGGCCTCCTGGACACTGTCTAGGTTTCACACCCTCTCAAAGAAAAAAAAAAAACAGCAACAACAAACTCACAACAACACTGTAGCACTGTCCTCCCGTTGTTCATTGATTTGCTTGTGCGGGCACCGGTAATGTCTCACAACAAATTGTGACATTTGTTGTTACTGTTTTTGGCATATCGAATACATCACAGGGAGCTTGCCAGGCTTTGATGTATGGGCAAGATACTTTCGTAGCTTGCCGGGCTCTCCAAGAGGGGCAGAGGAATCGAACCCGGGTTGGCTGCCTTACCCGCTGTGCTATCGCTCCAGCCCAACAACCCTGTATCTTTTATTATTATAAATTTGGTTTTACTCACAACAGTAAAATTTTAAATAAACTTAAGGACACACAGGTGCTCCAGTTCACCATCCTTCAAGTACCCCTCTATCTCTCAGGCCATTGATAACAGGGATTTCCCACAGTCCCTCTTACTTCATGGGGGCCCTCACACCATTTCCCCCTCTTCTCCTCTGGCAGTGCTACCTTTCAGAATTTGAACCTCTATTTTGGTTTTTATTTTTCTCAGTTTGGGAGGGAATTGGGGTCCCACCCAAGGGTTGTTGGGGCTATTCCTGGCTCTGTGCTCAGGAGTGAGCCCTTCAGTGCTTAGGAGGCCATATGTGGTGCCAATTGACACATGCAAGTCAAGTGTCTTACATGCTATACTATCTCACCAGCCCTGAACCTCTATTTGTCTGATATTTTCATCTTTCTTTTGCTTCCTCATTCAGATTTTCTCCTCAATTTTTTATCACAGCTGGAGCGATAGCACAGCGGGTAGGGCGTTCGCCTTACAAGCGGCCAACATGGCCAACCCGAGTTCGATTCCTCCGCCCCTCTCGGAGAGCCCGGCAAGCTACCGAGAGTATCCGATATGCCAGACACAGTAACAACAAAGTCTCCAATGGAGACGTTACTGGGCCCGCTCGAGCAAATCGACGATCAACGGGAGGGCCTTTACCTTTACCTTTACCTTTTTATCACAACTCCTGAACGAGTTTGGCATATGTGCTTTCAAAAACTTAACACACTGGGGGTATGGTGCCACCAGCAGATACCTGTGGGGTAAGTGCATCAGCAGCCAGATGGTGCCTTCAGGCTTCCTGACACCCCAAAATTGCTGCTATGCCTTTGGCCGTATCCCAAAAACTTGGGACCAAGTTTAACAAGAAATTAAATGGCCAAAAGTTAGGTATGTGAACCTTGCCCACTAACCACTTCTGGTTCAGCTATACAAGCTCATTTATTGGCCTTATTTCAGAGACCCATAGATAAATCTCAAAAGATACCAAAGGCCATAGTTAATCTCAGACCTGTGCATGGCTGAACAGACTGGGTAAACAGACCCCACTCATCAGAGTGGGGTGGGTCAGCCTGGAGCCCACCCAAGCAGAGCCCCCCACAGCCACTGGCTTCCACAATTCAGAATCGCTGACATGCTCCCAGCCTGACTCCACCATCTCAGGGTGAACGTCACCAAGATATAATCTGCTGAAAATATAGGCATGCATATCCCAATACTCCTGGATGCACTGGCAGTCGACCCCATGAACCAACTCCAGCACCACCATATAAGCTCTACCATCAGCCTTGCTTCAGAGACCCATAAATAAATCTCAAAAGAGATCAAAAGCCTCAGTTAATCTCAGATCCACGCATGGCTGAACAGACTGGGGTAAATCAGAGGGGGGGGGGGTGAGTCAGCCTGATGCCTGCCCAAGCAAAGCCCCCCTGCAGCCGCTTGCTTCCACAACCCAAAATCACCACCATGCCCCTGGCCTGACTCCACCGTTTCAGGAGGGATCTTGCTGAGGCATAATCTGCTGAAAATTCTGGTATGTGGGTTTTGTGACTGAAATCTCCATGCTTTCTCAGGGTTGGGATGGTCTACCTACCACTCCCACACCTCTGTACTTCCAGAAGCTTTGGCAGTCACATCCACATCCCAAAGCTGCCACCCAATTGAAAAGCTACTCCAGCCTTACCATCCAGATAAAAATACCAAATATCCTGATAAAACACCAATACCTTTTAGCCCTGTATTGAAAACTGTAATACAAAAAAGGAAAAGGAGAGAAAGAGAGCAACAAGGAAAGTATCTCCCATATAGGAAGACTGAGGGTGAGGGGTGGGGTGTTGCGGGATGGTGGCAGGGAAACAGGGGACATTGGTGGTTGAAAATGTACACTGATGGAGGGATGGGTGCTGGATCATTATATGACTGAAACCCAATTATGAACAGCATTGTAATGGTCTATCTCACGGATATTCAATTTAAAAAATGTTTAAACTAACTTGGAGTCCATGCCCAATTCAATCAGCTTAATCAATTACTGAATAAACAGCAGTACTCCTTCATTAAAATAATTTTTAAAAAACTGTGGCATTCTTTAAAGAAATGGAGCAAACAATCCTGAAGTTCATATGTAACAATAAGCCCCCACGAATAGATAAAGCAATTCTTGGGAAAAAGAAAATGGGAGGAATCAACCACCCTAACTTCAAGCTCTACTACAAAGCAGTAATGATTAAAGCAGTATGGTACTGGAACAAAGGGAGAGCTGCAGACCAATGGGACAGGGCTGAATATACTGACATCTCCCCTCAAACATATGATCATCTAATTTTTGATAAAGGAGTAAGAAATATGAAGTGGAGCAAGAAAAACCTCTGTAACAAATGGTGGTGGAAAAACCGAACGGCTACTTGCAAAAAAATGGGCTCAAATCTCTGCCTAACACCATGTACAAAAGTAAGATCAAAATGGATTAAAGACCTCAACATCAGACCGTAATCCATAAGGTACATTGAAGACAAAGTTTTCAAAACCCTTTATGACATTGAAGCTAATGGTATCTTCAAAGATGTCACACCACTGGCCAAGCAAATGAAAACAGTGATAGACAAATGAGACTATCTTAACTGAGAAGCTTCTGCACCTCAAAAGAAACAGTGACCAAAGTACAAAGACAGTCTACAGAATGGGAAAGGATATTCGCCCAATACATATCCAACAAGGGGTTAATATCAAGGAAATACATAAAAAAGGATATACAAAGTACTGGTTGAACTGCACAAGAAGAAAACATCCAACCCCTTCAAAAAATGGGGCAACAAAATGAACAGAAAATTTCTCAAAGAAGAAATCCGAATGTCAAAAAGGCACATGAGAAAATGCTCGACATCATTAATCATCAGGGAGATGCAGATCAAAACCACAATGAGATATCATCTCACACCACAGAGACTGGCCCACATCCAAAAGAACAAAAGCAAACGGTGTTGGCGCGATTGTGGTGAGAAAGAGATCCTCCTTCACTGCTGGTGGGAATGCCGACTTGTTCAGCCCTTTTGGAAAACAGTATGGACGATTCTCCAAAAACTAGAAATTGAGCTCCCATTTGACCCAGCAATACCACTCCTGGGAATATATCCCAGAGAGGCAAAAAAGTATAGTCGAAGTGACATCTGCAGTACTCTTTACAATAGCCAGAATCTGGAAACAACCTCAGTGCCTGAGAACAGATGACTGGTTAAAGAAACTTTGGTATATCTACACAATGGAGTACTATGTAGCTGTTAGAAAAGATGAAGCCATGAAATTTACATACAAGTGGTACTACATGGAAAGTATCATGTTAAGAGAAATGATTCAGAAAGAGAGGGACAGACATAGAAAGACTGCATTCATCTGCGGAACATAAAGCAACAAAATAGAATACTAACACCCAAGAATAGCCGAGATAAGTACCAGGAGGTTTACTCCATGGCTTGGAGGCCAGCCACACATGCTAGGGGAAAAGGCAGCTCAGATAGAGAAGGGAGCACCAAATAAAGGGTGTCAGGAGGATCAGCCCAAGATGGGAGAAGCATGCTGAAAATAGACTATAGAACCAACATGGTTGCCACTCAATGCCTCTTTTGCAAACCACAGCACCCAAAAGGAGAGAGAGAACAAAAGGGAATTCTCTGCCACAGAGGCAGGGTGGGACGGGGCGGGGGGGGGGGGGGAAGGGGGTGGGAGAGATACTGGGATCCGTGGTGGTGGAAAATGGGCACTGGTGGAGGGATGGGTACTTGATCATTATGTAATTGAAACCCAAGCACAAAACTTTGTAAGTCTAGAACTGTACCTCATGGTGTTTCACTAATAAAAATTTTTAAAAAGAAAAGAAGAAGAAGAAAAAACTTAACACCCTGGAGATTTTCTGCCTGATCATTCCTTTGACTGCGTCCTGTTAATCTCCAATGGATGCAATATCTTCTGGATTTTCTGAGAGTATTCATGAGAGTGTGCTGGATTTGGGAGGGTTTCGTCACCAAGCAGTTTTCTTTTGGAGTGGCTTTTGGCTGGTTGTTTTTGCTATATATTTTTTTCTACTAAAGGCTTTCCTTGATCTTTGATGATCCTTGTCTTTGTGTGAGGCATTACTAAGAGAGCCAAGTTTCCTCAAAGAAATGACAGATTTCCAAACCAGCACAAAGAAGGCAATAGATAAGCCTGGACTAATTCTTTAGCATGAAAAGTCCACAAAGATGACATAATGATAGACACAAAAGCCAGACTGAATGAGTTTCCATCAGATAAATCCAAAATGAGTTGAGTATTTGAAATTATGAATAAGGCCAGAGAGATGGCTCAGAGAGATGAAGAACCTGTTTTGCATGAGGAAGCCCTGGGTTCCATCCCTGGCACCACAAGGTCACCAAGCACTGCTGGACATTGTCTCCTAGGTTACATACTGTGCATGCTTGACCACCTGGGGAAGGTCCCCAAATTACATACATGTTCTGTGAGGTATCTATAGTGATAGATTTCTTAAAAGACTAGAAATCTTTGGTTAAAACCCATGAGTTTGCAATAATTTAACTTTATAAATAAATATCTGGGAAGGAAAGATTATCCTTTTACTAGAAAGTTCACAAATAAATATGAGGGAAATGGTGGGATTAGAAAATCACCCCCAGAAAACATCACGATGAATGAATTGGGCAAAAAACTTTCGCCCACAGGACAGAAGTAGGTGGACACACCGGATAAAGAGAGCCTCTCGCTGCAGAAACCTGCCCCGCTCCTCTGGGAAACGCGAGCACAGGAGACAGAGCAAGACTCAGGAAGCTTCCAGTGGCGGGACTGTGCAGGACAGCGCGACACTGCCCCATCTGGAAGCTCGGCTCTAGGGCCCTTACTGGCACGGATTGCAAAATCCGCGAGGGCTGCAGGTCGGATGGTGGCCCTGACTCCTTGCACCGCCCATGTCCTTAGTTTCTGAGAAACACTGATGTTTAGGGCCCAAGGGACTGGTTTTCAGCAGTTGGTTCTCAGCAAATCAGCAAATGTTACTATATTCACATATTAAAGGAGTTTGGTGAAGAGTAGGCACTAGGAGCTCTTGATTTTTTTCTAACTCCAAAATTAGGGCCCCCAAATAGATAAATTTTCTTAAAAAATTAAAAAGCGGAATGAGGGGCTGGAGCAATAGCACAGCGGGTAGGGCTTTGCCTTGCACGCTGCCGACAGGTTCGATTCCCAGCATCCCATCTAGTCCCTCGAGCACCGCCAGGAGTGCAAATTCCTGAGTGCAAAGCCAGGCGTAAGCCCTGGGTGTGACGAAAAAAAAAAGCCAAAAAACAAACAAGCAAAAAAGGCGGAATGAGAGCTGTACTCGTGGTGGAGATTATGACACCCCCAGATTGGGGGGAGGTGCTGACTGGGCCAGGGTCCCCCACTCCCATTGTGTTTTTCCGCGGAAGGCAGGTGCCAGGAGCTGGGCAACACGGCGAGAGACGTGCGGGGACTGTCGCTCTGGACGCCAACGTGCCCTTGCCCTTCTCTTCGCCTGCTCTCCAGTCTCCTCGGGTCAGGGACTCGAAGTTCCACCCCAAGAAATAAACCTCCAGTCTTCGCCCAGCTGCGGAAGGGGTCTTCTGGACAGGTGCGGGGAGGAGCCAGGGGTCATTGCGGAGCAGATTTAAAAAGTAATTTTAAAAAATTTTAAGACGAAGCGGCTTCTCGGGTACAGAAGAGCTTGATAAGGAAGCTTGAGAGGAGGGGTCGTGGGCTGGGGGTGCGGGTAAATCATGGGGGTGCTGCGTGTCTTTCCCAATCCTCCCTGCACGCGCGTTTTCACCTGCGGAGAAGAACCGCGGCCACAAAGGAAAGTGCCGGGAGGGGACAACAGCCGGGTTCGAGGGCGCCAGGAGGGGGTCCCGCGCCCCTGCGCCAGTCTTGTGGGGGCTGAAGCCCAGGACCCCAAGCGAAACCGCGGCCAGAGCCAGACCTCGCCCTCGGGGCCAAGAACGCGGCCAGAATAGATTCGGGGGCAAGTCCAACAGCCTCTCTGGGATGGGTGCAGAGAGCGAACCCCCAGCCGAGACCCTTATCTGGATGCCCCCGCGCTCACCTCGGCGGCTCCCGCTGCTCCAGCTGAGCCCCTGGGGTGGGAGCGGGGAGGGGGGCGCGGGACCGGCCCTTCCCCGTGGCGCCACACGGGGGCAGCAGAGGACAAGCAAAGAAGCCTGGTCTGGGGAGGGAGCAGGAGCGGGTGGGAGGCAGAGAAAGGTCTAGAGAAGCAAGAAAACAGGCACTGGACGGACAGAAGGCAGGAAAACGCAGCTGGGCGTGGAGAGAGCCGAGCATTCTCGGCGAGGGCACGCCTAGAAGCCCCCAGAGAGTGCAAGTCACTGTGCAGTGACACCGTGTGACAGATGTCACACGGACAAAGTGCTGTAGCAGCCCGCAGCTCCTGCTGGGGGTCGTGGAGGCACAGGGTGGATCATCACAACCAGGTTTGCCCCCAAGCTGCGGAGAGCGGCGAAAGGACAGCCAGACGGCAGAGGGTCCCCGGCTTACCCACTAGCCCTGGGAGGTGGGGGAACAAAGAGAGGAGACCCTGGGCTAGATCACACCTTGCCCCCCCAGAGCCCCCCCCCCCACACCCATAAACCCCACCTCAAATTCCAGCGTGTCTGATCAACATCTAGACAAGCAGCCGTCCTCGGAGAGCCACCTCTTGGCTCAGGAACTGAGGTGCTCCTCTCTTCCAAAAGCTCCCAGGACAGTGCAGCCGGGCACCATGCGCAAGTGCTTCCCTCTCCTGGCCTCAGCCTTTTCTTCTGAAAAATGGGCATCATTCCTTTTCTGAATGAGGTGGAGGATGGAAAGAGGCAATGACGGCCAAGGCAGGGCCACAAGACGCTGGCTGGAAGAAGTGCTGGAACTCAGAGGATGATTGCAAGGAGAGAGACTGTGAGGTTCTGAGCCTCAACACAGCAGCTGCCCAACAAAGGTGCTAGAATGCAGGCCTGGCCTTGCTCTGCAGCATCATAGCCTGCCCCCATGGGTGCTCATACCCTGTGATGCAAGCTCTATTTTCAGTCATCCATTACTTCGGAACAAAGCTTTGTACCCCAATGCACACCCTTAAGAGGCATGACCACTGTAAAAGGGTGTTGGTTTCTCTCTCAAGGACCCCTGGTCAGTTCTGGGGCCCCCTGGAGGCATATGGTCCTGCCCTCACTATCAGCAGGTGACCTCCCCAATCCCTGCCTCACAGTGGCCCAGGTTCCAATGGGTCCCCTGCTTTCCCCTTCCTCCCTTGCCACTCACCACACCCTTGCCTCAACCTTGCCCCTGAACTTCCGACCTTCCTCTGTCCCTGTCCCATGCAAGAGCCTTTGAGCATCCACCCCTCTCTTGACACCTTCCCAGCACCACATACTTGCCCATATATCAGGTGACCCTCTGCAGTCTTCACTTCTACCTTCTGTCCACACACTCCTCTGCCCTGGCTTCCACCTCTGGCCACCCTTCTAAATAAGCAAGTCTCCTCGTGTTCCTCCCCTTCTCAGCGGAGTTACTGGCCAAGCACAACAGCTATGGCAGTGCGCCCTTGCTCCTTCCAGCTTTTCCTCTCACTTTTCTGACCACAGCCCAGCTGTGACTGCACCTAAACACAGACCCACAGTAATTGCCTCTTTCTGGCCTCCATTGGTGTGTCTCACAGAACCTCAACTTCAATCATCCCAAACCTGAGTGACCTCCCAGTCCAGGTGTGGTTCCTCCACAACTCGCAGGACCTGGGCCCCTTCATGCTCCTCTGTCAGCACAGCCCAGAGCTCCTCTTTCCTATCTTCATATTCCATCAGCTCTGCTCTCCCAAACTTCCTCCACCTTCTCCCCATCATCCCAGAGAAATCTAGACTACAGTCCTCCAACCTACCTCCTGCAGGAAGCCTTCCCTGACTGCCTCAGGCATCATTTGGGGCTTGCTCCTGGAAGCCCCCTTCCCTCTATCCATGTCCCAGTTTAATTACTAAAGTTAGGAACTGTGTTTAGTAGTGTCGTTGTGTATTCGATATGCCAAAACCAGTAACTACAACTGGTCTCATTCACCTGACCCTGAAGGCTTCAGCGACATGGCAGCACTGAGAAGGATGAGAAAGGAGAGGCCGGCAAAATCTCAAGGCCGACCTAGGCTGCCACAACGAAGGAAGACAAAAATGATCGTCTGTACTTTCAATGCACGTACGCTAGCATCAGATGCATCCATCGAGGACCTGATGGTACAAGCGCGAATGATCAAGTACGACATCATTGGTCTGACCGAGACAAGAAGGCACAAATCTCACCATGCCGTTTTCGACACTGGAGAAGAATTGTTCCTCGGAACATGCGATAAAAGAGGTGTTGGAGGCGTCGGTGTCCTTGTCAACACAAACTTGGCCAAGAGCATTGCCTAACAACCCGAATCGAATCGGACGTTTACATTTGAATAGATGTGGCTCACTGCCTGCAGTTTCTATCTTCGTTGTCTACGCACCAACATCTCATTATGATGAAAGAGAAATCGAGAAGTTCTACATGGAGCTAGAGAAGTTCTATAAAGAAGACCACACCTTCTATAAGATCATTGTGGGTGATTTTAATGCCAAGATAGGACCGAGAAGATCAGCTGAAGAACTTCACATCGGGACCCATGGCCTAGAATGGAACGAACAGGGTGAGAGACTTTCTGAGTTCATCATGTCAACCAAGACCATTCATGGTAACTCACAGTTCCAGAAGGCAGAATCTAAACGATGGACATGGGAGTCTCCCGGTGGACGATTCCACAACGAAATAGACCACATCATATTCAAGCGACGGTTTTGCCTGACTGATGTCGCTGTTGTCCCAAAATTTCGAACGGGATCAGACCACCGTCTCCTTCGTGCAAAATTCTACTTCACAGAGCGGGGAGAAAGGGCTGCAAAGTTCAAAAAGAGAACTCCCAGAATGGCCACCAACTGGGAACTCTTTGGTACTATTGCGGCAACATGGGAAGATGCCATTGTTGACAACGTTGACGAGGAATACGATCGACTGGTTCAGCACCTCCATGAATGTGCGAGGAACGCCAAGAGAGAGATAGCCACAAAAAATCGCCTATCTTCGAAAACTCTTGAGCTAATTCGCCAGCGTGGTTTGGCGCATGCCTCAGGCAACCGCAAGCTAACGTCCGAGCTCGCAAAGCAGTGCAGAGATGCGATCAAGGAAGACCTCAAAGAGAGAAGAGCAGAAGTACTGGTAGATGTGGCAGAAGCCGGGAAAAGTATTCGTAACGCCCGCCTGTCCTTCGCCAACTACAAGACCAAGATGACTGCCCTCCGACGTCCTGATGGATCCATCACATCCTCCAGAATGGCAATGGAGAAGATTATCCATGACTTCTACTCAAATCTCTTCGATAGCCATGTCCACTTGCCGACATACCAAATTCCACAGGATGGATATGTCGTTCCCAACGTTCTCCCTTCCGAAATCTGACACGCCACTTCGTCGGTAAAGAAACAAACAGCACCCGGCCCAGACAAGGTCAGACCTGAACACCTGAAGAACCTGCCATCAGTACTCATCAATATATTGGCTCGGCTCTTCACACACTACCTGTCTGAATGCAAGGTTCCGTCCCAATGGAAAACCAGCAGGACCGTACTACTGTTCAAGAAGGGAGACATCCATGACATTGGCAACTATCGCCCGATCTGCCTATTGTCTGTCATCTACAAGTTGTTCACTGGAGTCATCCTAAATAGGATTGGCAGAACACTAGATGAAGGACAACCATGCGAGCAAGCAGGGTTCCGCAAAGGATTCAGCACCATCGACCATATCCACACGATAACCAAGCTCATTGAGGTTTCTTGGGAGTTCAAGATTCCGCTCTGTCTAACGTTCATTGATTTAAAGAAGGCCTTTGATTCTGTTGAGATGGAAGCGGTCATTGAAGCCCTAGCCAATCAAGGCATTCAAGCCCAATACATTAGGATCCTCCGTGAGCTGTATTGCGGGTTCACTACCAGGATCTCACCATTCTACAAAGAAGTGATCGTTGATGTTAAGAGAGGGGTGCAGCAGGGTGATACCATTTCACCGAAACTCTTCAGTGCCACCCTCGAGAACATCATGCGACGACTGGAATGGGAAGGAATGGGAGTGAAGATAGATGGTCAGCAACTACACCACCTCCGCTTTGCTGATGACATTGTTTTAATAACACCAAACATCAGCCAAGCGGCACAAATGCTGGCCGACTTTGACCATGAGTGTGGAAAGGTAGGACTACAGCTGAATCTTATGAAGACAATGTTTATGAGAAACAGCCTCGTTCCTGACGCCCCATTCACTCTCAATGGAACGACCATCTCCAAATGCAACAGCTATGTGTACCTAGGTCGAGAGGTCAACATAACAAATGACCTGGCACCCGAGCTGCGCAGGAGGAAGAGAGCGGCTTGGAATGCCTTCAAGAGCGTCGAAGAAATAGCTAAGAGGACGAAGAACCTCCGGTTCCGGGCACATCTCTTTGATTCCACTGTTCTTCCTGCATTAACATATGCCTCAGAGACCTGGGCCCTACACAAACAAGATGAGAACGCTATTCAGGTCTCCCAAAGAAGATAGAAAGAGCTATGCTTGGAATATCACGTTTCACTCAAATGAGAGAAAGAATCCGGAGTTCTGACATCCATCGACGATCAAGAATCAGGGACGCTGTCTCATTTGCCAAGGTGTCGAAAATCAGATGGGCTGGTCACGTAATGAGATTTAAAGACGACCGCTGGACTAGAGCTGTTACCGACTGGATTCCACGGGATGTCAAAAGACCGCGTGGCCTCCCACCTACCAGATGGTCAGACTTCTTTGTCAAGGTCATGAACAATCGGTTTGAGGCCCTTCATGTTCCCGGAGCGAACAGATGCCATTGGGCTACACTAGCACGCGACAGGGACAAATGGAGACGTTACTGGTGCCCGCTCGAGCAAATCGACGACTAACGGGAAGTTAAGTGATTAAGTGATTAAGGAACTATGATCAGCGGTCAAATATGTGGTGATTTTCCCTCACTGCTGGGGAAAGCACATCAGTGAGAATGTCCTAGGTGGGTCAAAAATATCGCAAATGGCTTGTATTGGCAAGGATGTGGAGATAGGGGAGTCAGTGATATGCATGTAAATTAACACAGTCTCTATGGGAAATATTATGAAGAGTATTTTGGGGGGACACATGCTTATACCATATGATCTAGCAATCCCACTTCTAGGTATTTATCCAAAGGACATAAAAATACTAATTCAAATCAACCATGTGTTCACAGAAGCACTATTCCCAATAGCCAAAGCATGGAATCAAGCTAAGTGCCCAACAGTGAATAAAGCAGTCATGGTACAATGGAATATAATTCTGCCATCTAAAAGGTTCATTTGAAGCCATAACTATATCCCACAGCCCCTGCCCAGCTTTAGGACTAATCTCAGAAAAGATGCAATCCAAGTCACTGAAATTTACTGGTACTAAGTACTTAGGACTAAAAACTCTGGGGTGCCCTCAAGAGGTGGCCAGGCTGAATCCCCACACTGCGAAAGCCCTAGCAGCTGCACCCACACCCAACAACAACCACCATAGAAATGGCCCATCTTCACAGCTTCACAACTAATCTCCTAAGAGACACCAAGACATCAAGACATGAAAATCCCAGGACACAGATCCTTGATCTCTTGAAACCCACAGCCATATATGCTATGAAGCAGTAGTAACTAAAACAGTATGGTACTGAAATAAGGACAGACCCTAAGATCAATAGATACAGACCCTCAGGTATATAGTCAGTTAATCTTCAATAAAGGTGTAAAAACTATGAAGTGGCATAAGAAATCCTCCTCAACAAGTGGTATTGGGAAAACTGGTCAGCCACATGCGAAAAGAGAGAGAGAGAGAGAGAGAAAGAGAGAGAGAGAGGCAGAGACAGAGACAGAGAGAGACAGAGAGAGAGAAGGAACTCAGACCTCTTTCTAACACCATACACAAAAGTCAAATCAAAATGGATTAAAGACCTTGATATCAGACCTATATCCATATGGTGCATAGAGGAAAATATAGGTATAACTCTCCATAAAATTGATGCTGGGAGCATCATTAACGATGAAACAAATAGAAACAATGACAAACAAATGGGATTACATTAAACTAAGAAGTTTCTGTACCTCAAAGGAAACTATGATTAGAATACAAAGATAGCCCACAGACTGGGAGAAATTATTTGCCCACTACTCATCCAACAAAGGGTTAATATCCAAGATACACAAACCACTAGTAGAACTCCACAAGAAAAAATTCTACTCTATCAAAAATGGGGAGAAGAGATGAACAGGAACTTCTTCAAAGAGAAATACAAATGGCCAAAAATCACATGAAAAGTTCTTATATTACTAATCATCAGGGCAATGCAAATCAAAACAACAATGAAATATCACCTTACACCACAAAGACTGGCACTCATAATAAAAAACAGCTACAACAACCAGTGTTTGCAGGGATATAGGGGAAAGGGGACCCTTATCACTGCTAGTGGCAGCCAACTGTCCCAGCTTTTTTGAAAACAACAAGAACATTTCTCAAAAAACTAGGAATTGAGCTTCCATATGACCCAGAAATTCCACTTCTCCAAGGACCAAAAAGCACAATGCAGAAAAGACACCTGCTATCCTGTCTATTGCAGCACTACTTACAATAGCCAAAACATTAAAGACCCAAATGCCCAGTACAGATGACCAAATATAGAAACTATGGTACATATACTCAGCCACAATACTAAATAGCAAAATGAGTCATGAAATTTGCTGCAAGGTGAATGGATCTGGAAAGTATTATGTTGAGTGAAATCAGTCAGAGGCAGAAGAACAAACTCAAACTGATGTCTTTCATATGTGGGACATAAAGATACTTCATAGAGGAATATCAAATGCCCAAAGCAATAGAAGAACTGAAGAACGGAAGAACTGGTCTTCAGTAGGAAGCTTGGCACTGGGGCAGGCATTGAGGGATAATTTAGGGAAGGGAACACTGGTATACTATGGGGGAAGGGAAAAGAGCCTGCCACAGAGACAGGTTGGGGAACTGGAGGGAAACTAGGTATATTGGTGGAAAGTAGTGGGCACTGGTGATGGATTGGTGCTGGAACAATATATACCTGCAACTCAATCATAAATATCTTTGTAACTTTGTAATTCACCGTGATTCAATTTTTAAAATGCACTGTTACTGTAGCACTGTCTTCCCATTGTTCATCGATTTGCTCAAGCGGGCACTAATAATGTCTCCATTGTGAGACTTGTTGTTACTGTTTTTAGCATATCAAATACTCACGGGGAGCTTGCCAGGCTCTGCTGTGCGGGTAGGATACTGTCAGTAGCTTGCCAGGCTCTCCAAGAGGGACGGAGGAATCGAACCCGGTTCGGCCACGTGCAAGGCAAACACCCAACCCACTGTGCTATTTTACAGAATACAAGTATAGAATACAAAAATCAAGTCATTATACCATACCCCTGTAACGAATACAATGTTTGTATTAATTTCATTTAAAACACTTAATACAAGAACACCCATATAGAAATATAAAATAATCTTCTTCCCTTTACAAGTAGTATCTTTCCATGACCAGTATCTATTGCAGTTTATTTTTAAAAAGAAAACCACATAGCAAATATGAGTTTTTGTAGTCATTGTAGCAGAGATGGAGGGGTCACAACTCATCTGGTTGCAGGGCCATTTATGGTAATTTATGGTGTCAGGAATATATTTGGACAGAGTATGGACTAAGGTAGACTTGGAATAGCATCATCCAATATGGTAGCCACAAGTTCTGTGAGCTACTTAAATTTAAATTAATTAAAATTAATAAAACTTAAAATTTAATCCTTCAGTGGTATCAGTCAAGCATCAAGTGTTCATCAACCAACTACAGTTGTGTCTTTTCAAATGGGACAGCAAAGGAAGCATAAGAGAACAGCTACTACTAAGTTCCACTATGACTAACTTCTGCCCTGTGAAAATGCTTGCTCATTTTCCCTGGGCACTGCAGTTTTGCCACAATCAGCATTTTTAAATAAATAGAAGTGGTTGGTCCCTAATTCCCAACATTTTAAAGCACAGTCAAAGTGAGGGCTGTGGAAAAAGAATCAAATGAAGTCTTGGAGTCCCTGTTTCCTCTGACTTTTGCAGAGGGGCACAGCACATTCAGACAGGCAAATCCCCCTGTGGATAATCACAAGGGAGTGCTCACCTTGGATGGCCACAACGACTTTGCAAGGGGGGTCCTTTTGATCACTTTCTTCTACCTTCCAATCCCATTCATCACAAAAGCCAGAGCCATTTTAAATTGGAGGTGAGGGGCCAGAGTGATAGTGTAGTGGGTAGTGCCTTTGCCTTGCTCACTGCTGACAGGGGTCTGATCCCATATGGTGTGATCCCCAATCACAGAGCCAAGAGTAAGCCCTAAGCACTGCTGGATGTGGCCCTAGGAGATTGGAGGTGAGGGGGACAAGCAGCAACTTTCTCACAGCTGATAAGATCATAGCTCCGGACTCATTCCAAGTCTGACTCATCCTGTTCTTCCTGTTCTCAGTACTCAAGCATATTGGCTTTGCTGCTAGTGCCTCAGCTGTGTTGCATTCGACATTCCCACCCCTACCCCTATCCCTGAGCTTTGCCCCACAAGCCTTTGCACTTCTGATTCTCCTACCCTCTAACTATAGCACTGCTTTTATGCACCCCGTTCTCTCCCCAGGGGCCAGACTGCAAGGCACTCTAGCTCAGCACTGCCTAAGAGAAATAGATTCCAACCACATGTGACATAAATGTGGTGGTTGCCACATTGGCCCACAAGTAAATGCAGGTGGAAATCATTTCACTATAGAGTCTATTAAATTCAACACATGCAAAATACCACCTCAACAGGTAATCAACAATGGGAATGTGTACTCATGGGAGTGTGTACTCATGGAAGTGTTTGCTCATAGGACTGCGTGCTCACAGGAGTGTTTGTTCACGGGAGTGTGTACTCAGGGGAGTGTGTGCACACAGGAGTGTTTCACAATATTATTTAACAATAGAGTCTATTTAATCCAACACTTGCAAAATACCATCTCAACAGGTAACACCAATGGGAGTGTGTACTCAAGGGAGTATTTGCTCATGGGAGTGTGTACTCACAGGAGTGTGTGCTCGCAGTAGTGTGTACTCATGGGAGTGTGTGCTCACGGGAGTGTTTCACAATATTATTTTATAATAAAGTCTATTTTAATCCAACACATGCAAAATACCACCTCAGCAGGTAATCAACAACGAAAGTGTGTACTCACGGGAGTGTTTGCTCATGGAAGTTTTTGCTCACGGGAGTGTGTGCTCATGGGAATGAGTGCTCACGGGAGTGTGTGCTCATGGTAGTGTTTCACAATATTATTTCACAATAGAGTCTATTTAATCCAACACATGCAAAATACCACCTCAACAGGTAATCAACAACAGGAGTGTCTATTCATGGGAGTGAGTGCTCACAGGAGTGTGTACTCACAGAAGTGTGTGCACACAGTAGTGTGTACTCACTGGAGCGTGTGCTCACGGGAGTGTGTGCTCACAGATGTGTGTGCTAATGGAGTGTGTGCTCACAAGAGTGTGTGCTCATGGGAGTGTGTACTGACGGTAGTGTGTGCTCACAGGAGTATTTGCTCACATGAATGTGCATTCACCGGAGTGTGTGTTCGCAGTAGTGTGTACTCACGGAAGTGTGTGCTCACGGGACTGTTTAACAATATTATTTCACAATAGAGTCTATTTAACCCAACACATGCAAAATACCACCTCAACAAGTAATCAACAAAGGGTGTGAGTATTCACAGGAGTGTTTATTCACGGGAGTGTGTACTCAAGGGGGTGTTTGCTCACAGGAATGTGTGCTCACGGGAGTGTGTGCTAACGGAAGTATTTGCTCATGAGCATTTGTGCTCACGGGAGTATGTGCTCACGGGATTGTTTCACAATATTATTTCACAATAGAGTCTATTTAATTCAACACATGCAAAATACCACCTCAACTGGTAATTAGTAACGGGAGTGTGTACTTACAGGAGTGTTTGCTTGCGGGAGTGTATACTCACGGGAGTGTGTGCTCACAGGAGTATTTGTTCATACAAGTGTGTGCTTGTGGGGTTTTGTGCTCACGGGAGCATTTCACAATACAATTTCACAATAGCATGTATTTATTCCAACACATGCAAAATACCACCTCAATATGTAATCAACAACGGGAGTGTGTACTCACAGGAATGTGTGCTCTTGGGAGTATGTACTCACAAGACTATGTACTCATGGAAGTGTGTGCTCACAGGAGTGTGTACTTATGGGAGTATTTGCTCACGGGAGTGTGTACTCACGGAAGTGTGTGCTCACCACAGGAGTGTTTGCTCATGGGACTGTGTGCTCACGGGATCGTTTACTCACAGAAGTGTGTGCCCACGGTTGTGTGTGCTCAAGGAAGTGTTTCACAATATTATTTAACAATAGAGTCTATTTAATCCAACACGTGCAAAATATCACCTCAACAGGTAATCACCAATGGGAGTGTGTACTCACGGGAGTGTTTGCTCATGGGAGTGTGTGCTCAAGGGAGTGTGTGCTCACTGGAGTGTTTGCTCACAGGAGTGTGTGCTCAAGGGAGTGTGTGCTCACGGGAGTGTTTGCTCACGGGAGTGTTTGCTCAAAGGAGTGTGTGCTCAAGGGAGTGTGTGCTCACGGAAGTGTGTACTCACGGGAGTCTGTACTCACGGAGTGGATATTCATGGAGTCTGTACTCACGGGAGTGTATACGCACAGAGTATGTGCTCAGGAGTTTGTGTTTGGCACAAACTGCAAGGCACTCATGAAGTTCCTTCACACTTAAGGATTTTGTGCCTGCAGAGTCTGTGTTCACGGAATCTGTGCTTATGGATTCTACTCATGGGAGTCTGTACTCATGAAGTCTGTGCTTGCAGAGTCCGTGCTCGCGGATCTATACTCAAGGTGTCCGTATTCACAGAGGAGTATGTTCTCACACAGAGTCTGTGCTCGTGGAGTCTGTGCTCATGGGAAACCTGTATTCACGGGAGCCTTAGTGATTTCTTCAGACTTTTTAATTGTTTTTTTTGTCCACACTCAGTGGTGCTCAGGGGTTACTCCTGACTCTGTGCTCAGGGAGCACTTCCGTTGGTGCTCAGGGCACCACCCTGAGCAGCACCCCGGCAGCCGAAAATCTCCAGAACCCAACTGCCACTATGCTCAAGGCCACTCTCCACATGCTTGGACGAGCCTCACCCAAGAGGGAGCCGGCAGAAAAACCCAAATGTGAGGAACCATGACTGAGATCTTCAAGCCCTCTCAGATCCAGACTGGGCCTCCTCACCCCCAGCTCTTCAGTTTTTCAGTAACGTGGCAGTCACACCCACAAACTGCCCCCAGAACCGTGTAATTTCATCAACGGCCAAGACCCAGAGACTGTAAACTAAAGCTCCCAGAATAGAGTACCGCAGAACTTCCTGAAGCACACTCCCACGAATTATTTCTTATACTCTAACCCTCTTACTTATCAAAAGTGGCACATATTTGTTTGATTTTAACATACTTGCTTGTATTCTCTTATATTCAGGCTTAAGTGGCTCCAGAATGAAAGACAACCTTCACACACTTCCTTCTTATTGTGGTCGGAAGGTCCTCAGTGGTGGGATTGGTGTTTGAATATTATCTGTAATGAACTACTGTGAACTATTTTTATGAAAATAAAATATATAAAAATTGAAATGTAAATAAATAAATAAAAATAAAGAACTGAAGAGAAGGAAAAATAAGAGAGATTCTAGAATCAAAGCACTGATCAGATGACAAAAGAAATCCCCTTTCTGGTGGGAAGTGAGAGACTTTTACAGCATCATAACTAATAAGAGTCTTTCCTGAAAGGGCCTGGGCAGATACACAAATGAAAAATCTACTTAACAGTGGCTACATAACAACTCCAACATCTGAAGGCTCTGGAAGCAATGAGAATTCTAGGATTCAAAGTCAATTAATTCATTATCAGTCAGAAGACCTTGAAAAAAGAGCATCTGTTCTCTATTTTTAGTGGTCAGTTAAGTTCACTATTAACTCAGGGTACTTTATAAAAACTGGATCTCGCACCTCAAAAGAAACAGTGACCAAAATACAGAAAGAGCCCACAGAATGGGAAAAATTATTTACCCAATATCTATCATATGGGAGCTTAATATCCAGGATATACAAGAAACTGATAGAATTGTACAAGGAAAAAATTCTCTAACCTCATCAAAAATGGGGAGAAGAAATGAACAGAAACTTCCTCAGAAAAAAATTCAAATGGCCAAAAGGCACATGAAAAAATGCTCTACATCACTAACCATAAGATGCAAATCAAAGCAACAATGAAATATCATCTTACACTACAGAAACTGGCACACATCAAAAAGAACAAGAACAACCAGGCTGGCTTGGATGTCGGGGGAGAGGGACTCTCATTCATTGTTGGTGGGAATGCTGACTGGTCCAGACTTTTTGGAAATTAATATGGAAATTCCTCCAAAAACTAGAAATTGAGCTCCCATATGACCCAGCAATACCACTTCTGGGAATATATCCGAGGGACAAAAAAAAAGTAGAAATGACATCTGCACTTGTATGTTTATTGCCGCATTGTTCACAACAGCCCAGAATCTGGAAACACCCGAGTGCCCAAGAAACACTGGTACATCTACACAATATAATACTATGCAGCTGTTAGGAAAGATGAAATTATAAAGTTTGCATAAAAGTGGATGGACAAGGAGAGTATTATGCTAAGTGAAATTAGTCAGAAAGAGAGAGTCACATATCGATTGACTGCACTGATTTGTGGAATATAAAGTAACATAATACAAGACTAACTCTTAAGGACAGTAGAGATAAGGGCCAGGAGGATCGCTCCATGATTTGGAGCCAGCAACATGTGCTGGGGAAAAGGTAGTTCGGATGAAGAAGGGACCAACAAGTAAATGATGGTTGGAGGGATTGCTTGGGATGGGAGATGCATGCTGAAAGTAGACTAAGAAGCAAACATGATGGTCTCTTAGTATCTGTATTGCAAATCATAATGCCCAAAAGTAGAGAGAGGGAGTATGGTGCCCCCAGCAGGTCAATCTGTACCTGTGAGGTGAGTGCATCAGCAGCCTGATGGCACCATCAGGCTTTCAGATACCCCAAAATTGCTGCTGTGCCTTTGGCCAGACCCCAAAAACTTGGGGCAAAGTTTACCAAGAAAGTAAACGGCCAAAAGTTAGGTATATAGGAGACACACCCACAAACTGCCTCAGACTCACCTATATAATTGGAGGCATGGCCTCTCTGGTTTCTGATCAAACTGCTTAATGGCCATGATCCCAGAGACTCAGAAACAAATCTCGGAACCCAAAGACTTTTGACAGATGCATTTTGACAGAAATGCATCCTGTTCCTGCAGTAGGTTACTGGTGCTGGGCCACTCCAGGTGGGAATAGGTTTCGTGCCTTGGCCTGTTCCCCTTGGTGGCCCAGTGACCACCATCCTCCAGAGTACAATGGACAGTCAGGTTTGGGCCTGCAATGACGAGACATGCAGGGCCTCACCAGATGGGGGTGGAACCGGCCCTTTCCTCCCCAACCCAGCGAGACCCCGAGTCGCTGCCTACAAATAGCCCCTCTGGCTCCTGATCAAGCTAATTAATGGCCATGATCCCAGAGACTCAAGAAACAAATCTCGAAACCCAGCGGCTTTTGGCAGAAATGCATCTGGACCACATACAAGGTGGCCGCCACTTCAGAGCTTATTGGAAAGCCAGATATGAGCTTGCGGTGTTGGGGCAACTGCAGTCTCATGGGAAGGGGGACGGTACTGGCTCATCCTTCACGCCCTACCAGGGTCACGAGTTGCCCCCCACAAGCGGCTCTCCAGCACAACCATAACACCAGACGCACAGAAACCAATCTCATAATTATCTGGCTCTTTGCAAAATCCAAAATCGTGAGGCCACTATTGTGGCCACGTGAGATTATATCATTCTCATAACCAGATATAGAAAACGAAGTATTTCACAATGCCTTTTCAGCAATTCTGATAGTTGGGGGGGGGGGATTCTAAACAATAATGGTGCATCTTTTGTTGAAATAATGAATGTAATCAATATAGAGAAGAGTTAAGTGGAAATCATCTGCCTCACGGGCATTGAGAGGATTGGGGGGGTATACTGGGGATCTTGGTGCTGAAAAATGAGTACTAGTGAGGGGAGAGGTGTTTGATCATTGTATGACCGAGACTTAAACCTGAAAGCTTAGTAACTTTTCCCACAGTGATTCAATAAATATAAGAAGAAAAACAAATAAATAAAATTATGAAAAAATAGATTACATTCCCCAAGTCTGAAGTTATAAATAAAGGCCTGAACTTTCTCTGGTTAAAAACAATAAAACAAAACATGACTTTCTGGGTCCTGCTCTCATAGATCTGGAAAAAAAAGTAGAGAGAGAGTAAGAAGGAATGCACTTGGCACAGAGGTAGGGGGTGAGTGGGGTGGAGGTGGTGGGAGGGATACTGGAGACATTGGTGATGGAAAATGTGCACTGGTGGAGGAATGGATGTTTGATCATTTTATATATATATATATAAATGAAAAATGGACTAGTTCCTGACATTCCATTTGCCGTCAATAGAATGAACATCTCTGAATGCAGCAGTTATGTGTACCTAGGTTGAGAACTCAACATAACAAATGAGCTGGCACCTGAACTGCGCAGGAGGAATATAGTGGTGTGGAATGCCTTCAAGAGCGTTGAAGAAGCGGATAAGAGGACAAAGAACCTTCAGCTCTGGGCACATCTTTTCGACTCCACCATTCTTCCTGCATTAAAATACACCTCAGAGACCTGGGTCCTAAGAAAACAGAATGAGAAAGCTATTCGGGTATCCCAAAGAACAATCGAAAGAGCTATGATTGGAATATCACATTTCACTCAAATTAGAGAAAGAATCCAGAGTTCTGACCTTGTCAGCGATCAAGAATCAGGGACGCTGTCTCATTTGCCAAGGCATCGAAAAGTAGATTGGCTGAACACATAATGCAATTTAGAGATGACTGCTGGACTAGAGCTGTTACCGACTGGATTCCACGGGACGTCACAAGAACGTGTGGCTGCCCACCTACGAGATGGTCAGACTTCTTTGTCAAAACCCTGAACAAATGGTTTTAGGCTCTTTGTGTTCCTGGAGTGAGCAGATGCCACTGGACTACACTAGCACGGAACCATGATGAATGGAGATGTTACTGGTGCCCACTCAAGCAAATCGATGATCAACCGGATGACAAGTGACACAAGTGATATACATATATATACAAGTGATACTAGTGATATACGTATATATCACTTGTATGTATATATACACATACATATATGTGTATATATGTATATCACTTGTATCACTTGTATATATATATATATAGTTGCAGAGAAGACCTTATGGAAGAAAAGGTCAAGTGGAAATAACTATTTCCTGCCCTGAACAAGAGAAGGAATCAAATACATTTTAAAATCACAGCTGGAGTAGAAGAAATTAGTGTAATTCTCAATAATGTAACAGATGCAAGAATAGGTTTTGTTTTAAATAAAACCTCTATTTAACTTACTACTAACTGAGCACCGCCAGGAATAATTCCTAAATACAGAGCCAGGAGTATCCTCTGTGCATCGCCGGGTGTGACCCAAAAAACAAAAATAATAATAATAATAATAATAACTTACTACTAAATTGCTGCAAAAAATAGAACACTATGGAAAATATAGGATTCCTAGATATTAACCAGAGGTAAGTTCAATCACAATCACTGTCCCACATATGGTATCTCTGTTAGAATAATCTATACTTTGAATGTAGCTACTGGTTCAGTAAATATATTCTTTTCAATATCCATCAAAAAGTAAGCTGAGAAGCATTCAGTTCACAGGTATTCACATTCACCTAGGATGAACAGCAATATGCATTGACCTTCTTGACCCAGGGCTATGATAATCCTCCTTTCTGTCACAATATAAGCCAAAAGAACACTGATCATTTTGACATTTCTACAGAACATCATCATGCTGATCCACTATACTAATGACATCATGTTAATCAGATCTGCGAACAGAAGTATCCTAGATGCTTTGGAAAGAAACATAAGTGCCAAAGAGCAGATTAGTCCCCCAAAGATTAAAGGGACTGCCACATCAATAATGCTTTTAGTAACTCAATGCTATAGGGCATTCTAGGACACCATCACAAAGTAAAGGATCAGTTATTGAACTTTTTATATCCTACAACGAAGAAAGAGATACGGCATTGGTAGTCTTTTTGGATTTTGGAGACAATCCACACAGGTATACTACTTTAATCCACTTATCTGGTTATTTAAGTTACATCTTTTGAGAAGGCTCTACAACTGGGTGGAGTTTTCTTGGTGGTGGTGGGGTTCTATTAAATCTGCTCTGACCTTTGGGTATATCAGCCAGTAAATCTAATGTTGTTAGAGGTGTTTATGGTAATATATAAGACATGAATTTCCAAAATACCTCCACCCAAATATGACTTTCTATGTAGTTGTCTAAGGTTCTGGAAGGAAACTGTTTATAAAGGTAAGTTCCTGAAATGTAAGAGGGCTTTAGAAAAAACTGATCCTGATCTAGGCCATTAGATTAAGGAACAAGAGACTATCAGATCTACAGATAGTTCTATTATATAATTTTAATGGTACTTTTAATATTGGACTTGAGACAGTCCAGAAGGTACAAAGAGCTTCTACCTCTAAGTAGAAGTTATCTAATAACATCCATAACTTCTACCTCTGTTGCAGTCTGGCCTTCCAATCAGCTGTGTTCATAAACAGGAAAATAAACCCATTGTTACATTTATGCAAATCAAAAATGTACTTACACTAGGGGCTGGAGCGATAGTACATTGGGCAGGGCATTTACCTTGCACGTGGCCAACCAAGGTTTGATTCTCAACATCCCATATGGTCCCCAGACCACTTTGAGAAGAAATTTCTGAGTACAAAATCAGGCATAACCCCTATGCATCGCTTTGTGTGACCCAAAAAGGAAAAAAATGTACTTTCACTATACTGCAGCCCATTCATAAAGGGCTCAAAGAACCAGGAATGAGAGAAACCTTCCCAGTGAAAAAACTTGAGGCAGTACATTCAGTCATCAATTTTGTGTGGTTGGTAAAGACTCTTAGGAAATGGTGAAATGTTTATATGAAAAGTGAGAAGCCTTGAGGAAGGAACACTAAATGATAAAAAATAAAGAGATCCTGAAGGAAATGCTTTTAGACATATGGGAGTGGTTGTGAAATGGAAAACTCTTCATGTTTCAAGAATATAAACTAATTAGATGTGAGTGTGCTGCTCTTTAGCAATCTAACAAGTACAGTGACTTTTTTTGTAGTGGGTGTTAATCGATCTCTTTCCTTGATCATTCAAGATTTTATATATTGTGTTTATAGTCTTGTCAGTTGACAGGGATAGGTGCTATGCATGGCCCAATGTCTTGAACTCTTTCTCACCAAGCCTGATCTAGCAATGCCCACTTCTCAATAATGGTATTAAATTTCTATAAGGTGCTATTTCTATATCCCTACAGCTATAGGTCCAACCCAAGAACTGAAAGTAAGCTTGATTCATTTACCATAACTCAGCTGGGAAATGTTGTGCTTCTCATGTACAACACACATCTTAAAGAGACTTCCAAGGGTTCTAAAAAGGTTCTAAAAATCAAGGATGATTTTTGATTTGTTTTGTTTTGGTTTGTTTTTTTTTTTTTTTGCTGAAGGATATTATAGAAGTTCACTTGATCAAGGCTGGAACGATAGCACAGCTGGTAGAGCGTTTGCCTTGCCCGTGGCCGACCCGGGTTCGATTCCCAGCATCCCATATGGTCCCCCGAGCACCGCCAGGAGTAATTCCTGAGTGCAGAGCCAGTAGTAACCCCTGTGTATCGCCGGGTGTGACCTCCCCCCCAAAAAAAGTTCACTTGATCACTTGACATCCCATGACTCATAAATTTGCTCGAGCGGGCACCAGTAATGTCTCCATTTGTCCCTGTCACGTGCTAGTGTGGCCTAATGGTGTCTGTTCATTCTAGGTACACGAAGAACTTCAAACCAATCGTTCAGGGTCTTGATGAAGAAATCTGGCCATCTCGTAGGTGGGCAGCCACGCGATCTTTTGACGTCCCATGGAATCCAGTCGGTAACAGCTCTAGTCTAGTGGTCATCTCCAAATCTCATTACATGTGCAGCCCATATGATTTTCGAAGCCTTGGCAAATGAGACAGCGTCCCTGATTCTTGATCGTCGACAGAGGTCGGAACTCCGGATTCTTTCTCTCATTTGAGTGAAGCGTGATACTCCAAGCATAGCTTTTTCTTTTCCTCTTTGGGAGACCCGAAGAGCATTCTCATCCTGTTTTCATAGGGCCGAGGTCTCTGAAGTGTATGTTACTGCAGGAAGAACAGTGGGATCAAAGAGATGTGCCCGGAGCCGGAGGTTCTTTGTCCTCTTAGCTATTTCTTTGACGTTCTTGAAGGAGTTCCAAGCCACTCTCTTCCTCCTGCGCAACTCAGGTGCCAGGATATTCATCATGTTGACTTCTCGACCTAGGTATACATAACTGTTGCATTCAAAGATGTTCATCCCTTTGAGAGCTAATGCAACATCAAGAAGGAGACCATTTCTCATAAACATTGTCTTTATGAGATTCAGCTGTAGTCTGAACTTTCCACACTCATGGTCAAAGTCGGCCAGCATTTGTGCCTCTTGGCTAATGTTTGGTGTTATTAGAACGATGTCATCGGTGAAGCAAAAGTGATGTAGTTGCCAGCAGTCTATCTTCACTCCCATTCCTTCCCATTTTAGTCATCGCATGACGTTCTCGAGGGTGGCACTGAAGAGTTTCAGTGAAATGGTATCACCCTACTGAACCCCTCACTTGAAGTCAATGATCACCTCCCTGTAGAATGGTGAGATACTGGTAGTGAATCCGCAATACAGCTCATGGAGGTTCCTGATGTGTTGAGTTTGAATGCCCTGTTTGGCTAGGGCCTCTACGACCACTTCAGTCTCAACAGAATCAAAGGCCTTCTTTCTTTATTTTTTTATGTAGGAGTACTGCTATTTATTCAGCCACTGATTAACTGATTGAATTGTGCATGAGCTCCGCCTTACTTTTTTTTCATTTTTTATAATTTTATTTATTGAATCACCATGAGAGCAGTTAGAAAGCATTAGGGTTTAAGTCTCGGTCATACAATGAAACACCTGTACCTTCACAAGTGTCCATTCTCCACCACCAAAAACCCCAGTATACCCACATCCCACACCCTCCCCCTACCTGTAGGGCAGATATTTTCAAATTACTTTCTCTCTACTTTGAACACATTCAATATTTTGACACCAGACCCACTATTATTATTTGGGATTTACCCCAACATTCAGATCTGCTGAAAAGGCAACAGTAGACAATTTGTTTTCTATTGCTGGTTAAGAATAACATATGATGTCACATAGTGGCCATGCGATTTGAAATTCCGAAATTTTAACACTTAAATTGGAGGGATTTCTGCCAAAACCTGCTGGGTGCCGAGATTTGTTCCTGAGTCTCTGGGATCATGGCAGTTAAGCAGCTTGATCAGGAGCCAGAAAGGCCATTCAAGGTTGGCAACTCAGGGTATCGTTGGGATTGGGACGGAGAGGAAAGGGCTGGCTCCACCCCATCTCGTGAGGCACGCGTGTCTCGTCACTGAGGGCCCAAACCTGATTGTAGAGTGGCCTCGATAGGATGGCGACCACTGAGCCCCCTAGGGGAAGTAGGCAGAGGGACAACACCCTTTCGGGTGGCCCAGAGACATTAACCTACTGCAGGGTCCGGACACATTTCTGCCAAAAGCCACTGAGTTCTGAGATTTGTTTCTGAGTCTCTGGGATCATGGCCATTAAACAGCTTGATCAAGAGCCAGAGAGACCATTCATGGGCAACAACTTAGGGTCTCGTTGGGCGGGGAGGAAAGATCCAGCTCCATCCATATCCCGTGAGGTCCCACTTGTCTTGTCACTGAGGGCCTAAACCTGATTCTCCAATGGTCTCTAGAGGATGGCAGCCACTGAGCCGCCAACGGGGAGCAGGAGGAGGGACAGCACCTTTTCCCCCCTGGGTGGCCTGGTGACAGTAACCTACTGTGTGTCCAGACACATTTCTGCCAAAAGTTTCTGAGTCTCTGGGATCATGGCCATTAAATGGCTGATCAGTAGCCAGAGAGGCCATTCGTGGGTGGTAACTCGGGTGTTCTCATTGGGATGGGGGAAAAAGGGCCAACTCCACCCCCATCCCATGAGGCCCTGCGTGTCTCATCACTGCGGGCCCAAACCTGACTGTCCAATGACCTCTGATGGATGGCAGCCACTGAGCCGCCAAGGGGGAGTAGGTGGAGGGACAGCACCCTCAACGGCCTTCTTTAAATCAATGAATGTTAGACAGAGCGGCATCTTGAACTCCTAAGAAACCTCAATGAGCTTGGTTATAGTGTGGGTAAGGTTATTCGTGCTGAATCCTTTTCGGAAACCAGCTTGCTCGCATGCTTGTCCTTCATCTAGTGTTCTGCCAATCCTATTCTGGATGACTTGAGTGAACAGCTTGTAGATGACAGACAACAGGCAGATCGGGCGATAGCTGCCAATGTCGTGGATGTCTCCCTTCTTGTACAGTAGTACAGTCCTGCTGGTTTTCCATTGGGATGGAACCTTGCATTCAGACAGGTAGCATGTGAAGAGCCGAGCCAGTGTATTGATGAGTACTAACAGCAGGTTCTTCAGGTGTTAGGGTCTGATCTTGTCTGGGCCGGGTGCTGTTTGCTTCTTTACCGACGAAATGGTGTGTCAGATTTCAGAAGGGAGAATGTTGGGAAAGACATATCCATCCTGAAAAATTTGATATGTGGGCAAGTGGATGTGGCTATTGAAGAGATCTGAGCAGAAGTCATGGATAATCTTCTCCATTGCCCTTCTGGAAGATGTGATAGATCCATCAGGACTTCAAAGGGCAATCATCTTGGTCTTGTAGTTGGCGAAGGACAGGTGGGCATTGAGAATGCTTTTCCTGGCTTCTTCCGCTTCTGCTAGCACTACTGCTCTTCTCTCTTCGAGGCCTTCCTTTACCGTTTCTCTGCATTGCTTTGCGAGCTCGGACGTTCGCTTGTGGTTGCCTGAGGCTTGCGCCAAGCCACATTGGCAAATAAACTCAAGAGTTTTCGAAGACAGACTTTTTTTGTGTTTATCTCTCTCCTGGCATTCCTCACACACTCATGGAGGTGCTGAACCAGTCGATCGTATTCTTCATCAATGTTGTCAACAATGGCATCTTCCCATGTTGCCGCAACAGGGCCAAAGAGCTCCCAGTTGGTGGTCGTTCTGGGAGTTCTCTTCTTAAACTTTGCAGCCCTTTCTCCCTGCTGTCAGTAGAATTTTCACGAAAGAGAGGGTGTGACCAATTCCTTTTGGAATTTTGGGACAACAGCGATATTGGTCAGGCAAGAATGTCGATTGAATATGATGTGGTCAATTTTGTTGACCGTCCACCGGGAGACTCCCATGTCCAACATTTAGATTTGGCCTTCTGGAATTGTGAATTACCATGGATGGTCTTGGTCGACATGATGAACTCAGATAGTCTCTCACCCTGTTCGTTCCATTCTGGGTCATGGGTCCCAATGTGGAGTTCTCCGGTTGATCATCTCAGTCCTATCTTGGCATTAAAATCACCAACAATGATCTTGTAGAAGGTGCGGTCTTCTTTATAGAACTTCTCCAGTTCCATGTAGAACTTCTCAATTTCTCCTTCATCATAATTGGATGTTGGTGCATAGAAAACAAAGATAGAAACTGCCGACAGTGAGCCACATCTATTCAAGTGTAATCGTCCAATTCGGGTTGTTAGGCATTCAAATGAATCAATGCTCATGGCCAAGTTCATGTTGACAAGGACACCGACACCACCAATGCCTCTTTTGTCACATGTTCCAGGAACATTTCTTCCCCTGTGTCAAAAATGGCGTGATGTAATTGATGCCTTCTCGTCTCAGTCAGACCAATGATGTTGT
Organism: Sorex fumeus; assembly: GCF_029834395.1. Classification (NCBI taxonomy): domain Eukaryota; kingdom Metazoa; phylum Chordata; class Mammalia; order Eulipotyphla; family Soricidae; genus Sorex; species Sorex fumeus. The sequence continues at coordinate 16,566,901 of NW_026606102.1, read as the reverse complement.
GCTTGATATTTCATGCTTGCACCATCAGGTCCTCGACGGATGCATTTGATGCCAGCATACATGCATTGAAAGTACAGACAAGCATTTTTGTCCTCTTCATTTTGGCAGCCTAGTTCGGCCCTGAGATTTTATCAGCCTCTCCTTCCTCATCCTTCTTAACGCTGCCATATAGGTGGCTCTTTCAGGGTCAGGGGAATGAGACCCATTGTACTTACTGGTTTTGGCATATTGAATATGCCATGGATAGCTTGCCAGGCTCTGCCGTGCTGGCAGAACACTCTCAGTAGATTGCCAGGCTCTCCTAGAGGGATAGAGGCTTTTAGGGAAGCCTCAAATTGTCCTTACAGGTGTTCCTATGGTTCAAACCATATTTGAACCCCATCAAATATGGTGTGGTAATCTTGTATTAAGTGTTTTATGATGTGTCCCATGCCGCAAAGCGGCTGGAAAGCATCCTGGAGAGTGGTGGCGGCTGGGTAGTGGAGGTAGTGGAGGTATGGAGGTCTGGGAGCTGGGAGCAGGCAGAGGATTTCTCTTCCCGGGTTCGTTGAGCCTGGAGTCCAAGGTCACAGAGTTCCACTTCCCTGGTTCTGTGCGGCTTCACTCGTGCGTGAGTCTTGGCCTGAGTGTTCGGGAAGTGTCCTGGAGCAGAAGAGATCAATAAGCTGCAGAGATGCCTCCAGATCTCAAACTCATCATCCAGTTAAAAATTTAACTCCAGCATTATCACCTTATTTAAGATCTTAGAAATCCTGGAATGACTTCTCATAATCTATACCACTAATGTACCAGGAGAAGCACACCACAATGGATGGAATGTAAAGTAAAACAACCAATCTCGATTTAAAAAAATATTAGCACACAAGGCTCAACCTGTAACAACATTTTATTGCTTATACAAGGGCTTAATGACTTCAGGGTGAGATGCAACAATCTTCACACACTTTCTTCTAAGGAAATTTTTTTGATCATTTTTAGTGAATTATTTATAACAAGCAATGCAAAATAATTATTCAGGGCCTGCTATTAGGACAGGCTTGAGAGGTGGTTGGGAAAATTCTAAATAATGGTAGTGGAAAGGTGTAATCATGGTGGGAGTAGTATTGGAATTTTTTAATGTAATAAGTTATTGTGAACAATTTTATTAAAATTAAACAATTTTTTAAAAAATTTCTTCTTATATTTATTTATTGAATCACTATGGGAAAAGTTACTAAGCTTTCAGGTTTAAGTCTCAGTCATACAATGATCAAACACCTCTCCCCTCACTAGTACTCATTTTTCACCAATAAGAACCCCAATATACCCCCCTCCCACCCCTCCCAATTCCTGTGAGGCAGATGATTTCCACTTAACTCTTCTCTACATTGATTACATTCATTATTTCGACAAAAGATGCACCATTATTGTTTAGAATTTCTGCCCCCCCCAACAATCAGAATTGCTGAAAAGGCATTGTGAAAAAATTAAACAATTTTTTAAAAGAAACTATGATATAAAACAGTGAAACAAATGTCCCAAACATGTTAAAAAGCTCTCTGCAATTAAAGTTGTAACTAAATGTTACTGAATCAAGAAATAAGATATGGGAATAAAAATGGGGCGGGGGCAAAGAATTCTTTTCATGATCCCAGAGGAACAGGGAAAGGGCTTAGAGAGTTTGTTTGGCGATCATGTGACCATGAGTTCAAGTCAACTGTGTCTCACATGTATGGAAAGTGATCCTGGCAGCCCTGCTGTCATTCATCCCTGACAACACTGGTAACTTTCAGCCACACCTCAGCCAGGTATATATAAGCACTACAAAAAAATGAGTGCCACTTTGGTAGTGGTGAGGTGAGGAAAATGAGTTCATCAAAACTGTTGAGTGTTGGAGCCAGAGTGATGGTAGAGTGGGCAGTGCACTAGCCATTCATGCTACCAACCTGGGTTCAATTCCTAGCATCCTATATGGTCCCCAAACACTGCTAGGAGTTATTCATGAGTGTAGAGCTAAGAGAAACCCCTGATCTGGGTGGCAAAAGCCCCCAAAATAAATCCTGTTAATAATAGCATAAATATATGGCTATAATATATAATAATTCTATATAATTTGAAATAATTATATGTACAAACAAACATCTTTAATAATTTTTTAAGTTTTCCAAACGAGATATAGAGAAGATGGGAAGGAACCTTGAAATATTGGTGGAGGGACACCGATGGTAGGTGTGGACACTGATGGTAGGTGTGGAGCTGGAACACTGTACACCTGAAACACTATCATTAATAGTATTGTAAATCACAGTGCCTAAATACAAACTGGAAAGAAAAAGAGGAGTCAAGCCCCAGCAAGCACCATAACTGGAAAAGTATGTGTGAGTGCCGTGGAAGTACAATATCTGGGAAGCACATGTGAGCACTCAGAGACCTCCTCCAAGCACCACAACTATAACCAGTGTCCCTAAATTAAAGAGAGCGACCTCCTGGAAAATGTGTGTTTGTAAGCACCATGGCTAAAAGGGTACAAACCTCAGGGAGCACAGAGATGGACCAATGGGCAAGCACTGCTGTAAAGGGGAGCCCCACAGGAAGTGTGTGTGCACCCCCAGGTTTTGCAATCATAAGTTAGCTGCAATAACAGCAAAGATAATGGGGAAAGGAGAAGGAATTTGTTAAGTTACTTTTAGTATTTATTATGAAGGAAAATAAAATCTGTGGCTGGAGAGACAGTACAGCGGATAGGGCACTTGTCTTATGCAGATGACTTGGGTTTGATCCTTGACACCCCATTTGGTCCCCCAAGTACTGAGAGGAGTAATTTCTGAGCACAGCAGGGCCAGGAGTAACTCCCTGAGCATCACTGGTCATGGCACCAAAACAAAAAAGTAAAAGAAAAGAAAATGAAAGTTAATAGTGGATAGAAGAGAAACATATACCACAAAAAGCTTCTCTTCTGAGTTTTGCATGTATAATCGTGCCATTCAAAAGTGTAAAACCGATGACATCAATGACATCGGCTGCGATAGCATCCTCCTTGATGGTGTCTGCAGCTTACTGCTTATATAAGCTGCCCTTAGGAAGCTTGGAGATTGTCCTTAGTGGTGGACATTTATATTAGTCTTCATGTAGTCCCCAGTCTTAGATGTCAAACTGGTAGGCAGGTGCCTCTGAAAAGCCCCAGGGCATGGTGGGTTCATATTAATCAAGTCTTTGTGTGCATCTGCACCAAGGAATATAAGATTGAGGCTCTACATCAGGGTGAGTTCAAGATCCCTGGCTGCCAGAAGATCCAGATCTCCTAGAAGTGGGGCTGTAGCAAGTTTAATGTGGATGAGTGTCAGGACATTGTAACCCAGGATTAGCCTCAGAAGAGATGCCAATCTGATGAAACTCACAGATACAGGGGTCTTTGGGCTGAAAAATCTGAGGCTTCCTTGGGAGAAGAGCAGGCCAAGTTCTCACTCTGCTAAAGCCCCAGCAACTGTACCCATACCAGACAGTTGCCGACATATAAATGGCCCCGTTTGTGTCGCCAAAATACAAAACTTCACTGCTTCATGACTAATCTTGGAACAGACACCAAGCCAACAAAACTCCCAGGAACACTGATCTTCAGGCTGAAAACTCTGAGGCTTCCATGGGCAGAGAGTAGGCTGAGAATCAGACCAGTTCTATAAATCCTAGAGCTCCTGAAATGGCATGGTTGTGTCACATCCTCAAATTTCACAATATTGACAGTCCAGTAGGAGCCCAGCAAATTAGATAGGAAAGTCTTTTGAAAGCCCATTAAGTTCAATAAGCAAAAACAATAAAACAGAAGGCTCAAATAACAACAAAGAGTTCAGTAAATCCTCAGATAGTGACTTCAATAACCCTATTATGAAGGGCCAGAGAGATAGTACAGCAGGTAGGATGCTTTTCTTGCCCACTGGAGTTCAAGCCCCAGCATTCTATATGATCCCCTGAGCCTGCCAGGAGTGATTTCTGTGTGCAGATCCAGGAATAACCCCAAGTACCACCACGTGTGGTCCCAAAATAAAACAAAAAATAACCCCATTGTGAGATATAACATATTCATGTATTTTCTTTTACTGGACTATTTATTGATAATTCTAGTTACCATTTTGTTGTAACTAGCAATATAAAATAAATTACTTTGTGCCTGCCAAGAGGACAGGCCTGAGGCAGGGGGTTTGGGGGCTGGGGAACTGGGGACAATAGTGAAAAGAGGGTCATTCTGGTGGTAGGATTGGTGTTAGTACATTGAATGCATGAAACAACTGTATGAAGAACAATTTTGTAAACCACAGTGTTTAAATAAGGTTCTAAAAAAAGTAAGAACAAAAAAGACATTGTAGCAGGAAAGCTACTCATTCTAGATGGCTGTAGGGTCACTGGACAAATACAGGGTTCTGCGTTCCAGAGAATCTTGGACTTACCCTCTCAATTCCCTGATTTCCATCCTGACCCCACCCCAGTAAATTCTGCTTCCTATAAAAAATTAAATAAAATGAGTACTACAAATCCAAAAAGGGAAAAGTAACGGTTAATGTTTTCTAAATATATCATGTTATTTAAAAGGGAAAACATACAACCTATTTATTTATTGCAGCAATTAATAATAAGAAAATTGTCTTCAATGGGGCTGTAGCGATAGCACAGCAGGTGGGGTGTTTGCCTTGTACGCGGCCGACCCGGGTTTGATTCCCACCATCTCATATGGTCCCTTGAGCACCACCAGGGGTAATTCCTGAGTGCAGAGCCAGGAGTAACCCCTGTGCATCGCTGGGTGTGACCACAAAAAGAAAAAAAAAAGAAAATTGTCTTCAAGTCTTCATTTTTTAAGTTATGAAATTATCTTTATCTCCTCTTCTGTTTCATTGTGGTGCCAGGAATCAACCTAGGGCCGCATTAAAGTGAGGTATGTATTCTACAGTTGAGTTGTATAAATCAGTTCTCAGTTAATTATAACATTTTAATCGTTTATCAAAATCTGATTTTGATTTAGCTCTGCAGTATCAGGAAACTAAAAACTAACATTTTCATGAGCAAGTTAAATACATTGCTTTCTGAGATGATTTGGGTCACTCCGTGTGATCTAATTTCCACACCTGGAAGAATTATTACAGACTCTCTTAAAGTTCTTTGTATCTTTTGTAAGATTATGAATTTTATCCCCTTATACTTCCGTGATCTGTAATTGTGTTATAGTCAAAGACATAGCTTTTTTAAAAATAGTATGTCTTTGGTCAAATGAAAGCATCTGAGACAAAATAGGTCAACTCATAGTTTTTGTTCCTGAAAAATATTTTGAGGGAATATGTGACACCACAAACTTCATATTAAGTAACATTTTAATAAGTTTTCATTTCATTTATGTAAATAACTTCATTTTCATAATCTAGAAAGTGAAAGTATTCATCATTCATAAATTCTTCATGTTGCTTTTCAATCTCTTCAATATTTGCTTAAAATGATATAGTCATCAATGCATGTTTACCTTTTTCTTTTTGTATAGTTTTTATATGAAAAGTTATTTTACATGAAACAAACTACATATAATTTTTTAAGTATTCCATAGCACAGCGGGTAGGGCATTTGCCTTGCAGACAGCCAACATGGCAGCCCGAGTTCGATTCCTCCGCCCCTCCCGGAGAGCCCGGCAAGCTACCAAGAGTATCTCGCCCGCATGGCAAAGCCTGGCAAGCTACCCGTGATGTATTTGATATGCCAAACACAGTAACAAGTCTCACAATGGAGACGTTACTGGGCCTGCTCAAGCAAATCGATGAACAATGGGAGGACAGTGCCAGTGACAAATATATAACTATATAGCTCTGGAGCCTCTTTAAAAATTACTTTAGGGGGGTATGGTGCCACCAGCAGGTCAACCTGTACCTGCCGGGAAAGTGCAACAGCAGCCTAATGGTGCTTTCAGACTTCCTGATACCCCAAAACTGCCACTGTGACTTTGTCCAGACCCCAACAACTTGGGGCCAAATTTACCAAGAAATTAAATGGCCAAAGTTAGGTATGTGGGATCCGCAATCACAAACCACCTCCAGCTCAGCTAAACAAGCTCATTTATTGGCCTTATTTCAGAGACCTATAAATTTCAAAAGAGATCAAAAGCCAGTTAGGGCCTGCGGTGCAGCGCACATCGGGAGAGCAAGCACACCATACTCTGCAGGGCACAAGCCAATAGTTTATTTCTCTGGAAAAGATGGAGACAAGGGACATGATCCAGAGACACACAAAAGAATCTTTGAACCGAGAAGCTTGCTGCAGAGATGCCTCCAGACTTTAAATCATGCCGACTTCACCAGGGCACCTCAGACGGGGCAGACATCATCCCTCCAACTGCCCCCTAAAAGTCCCAATGGCTGTCAACTTCCAGAGCCCAATGAGAAGTACAGGTATGCAGGTTCAGTAATGGCAAACTCCAAGCCTCAAGGGATAGGGGATGTGTCGGTCCCTTTCATCCTCCATCCCCATGGGACCCTGGAGGTCACACCCACAAACTGCCTCTAGCTGCTGCTTAAACTCCTTAACAGTCATGATCCAGAGACACACAAATGAATCTCCGAACCAAGAAACTTGCTGCAGAGATTTCTTCAGATTCTAATTATCTAAAATTTAATAATTCCGGGTCTGGAGCCATAGCACAGTGGATAGGGCATTTGCCTTGCACGAGGCCGAGCTGAGTTCAATTCCCAGCATCCCATATAGTCCCCTGAGCACCACCAGGAGTAATTCCTGAGTGCATAAACCAGGAGTAACCCCTGTGCATCGCTGGGTGTGACCCAAAAAGCAAAAAAAAAAAAAAAATTAAAATTTTAGAATTCCAGGAGCATGTGGCTGCTCTTGTGGCCATGCGACATTTTATGCTATTCATAACAAGCAATACAAAAGAGAGGATGAAGGAGACTATCTGCCATAGAGGCAGGGGGAGGGGCGAGGTGGAGGGGTACTGGGGAACTTGATGGTGGAAGATGTGCACTAGTGGATGGTTGTGTGATTGATCATTGTATGATTGAAACTCAAACAGGAAATCTTTGTAATTGTATCTCACCGTGATTAAATAATAATAATAATAATAACAATAATAATAAAATTAACATTCTGAAGTAAAAAAAGTAATGTGGAGTTCATACCCAATTCAATCAGCTTAATTGATGGCTGAATAAAAAGCAGTACTCCTACATTAATAAATGAATAGCACTGTTCTTCCATTGTTCATCGATTTGCTCGAGCGGGCCCAGTAACATCTCCATTTTGAGACTTGTTGTTACTGTGTTTGGCATATCGAACATGTCACGGGTAACTTGCCAGGCTTTGCTGTGCAGGTGAGATTCACGGGTAGCTTGTTGGGCTCTCTGAGAGGGGCAGAGGAATCGAACCTGGCTCGGCTGTGCAGGCGGCTTGCAAGGCAAATGCCCCACCACTGTGCTATTGCTCATAATAAATGAATAAATAAATAAAAATAAAAATCATTTTACAAAAAATTCCAGAACTTATAATACTATATCACTTAATTTTCAGGGAATCATTTCTAATAAATTTCAGTTGTTTCCAGAATCAAAAATTTCCAGTCGAATACCTTCACATTTTATTATGCTTGGTAAAAACATACACTTTTATTCTGCAAAATGAGATCAAATGACTCTTTAATATAAAATGTTGACATTATGAGTCATTGCCTTAGAATAATTTTCCAGTTCTTGGTATGTTATAGCATTCAGCCATTGTCCTTTGATTTATCCTGGCATCTTTTGTCATTGTTCCTGACATTTTTCTTTAAATTTTAATTCTTTTACTTCTTGTAAATATTGGTTCCGTTAATTTTGCCTTGCAGGATCAAGGGCTTCTTCACAATATTTATGTGGTGATCTTCAAGTATGAGTTTTACTCTACATTGTTTAATGCTGATTTTGGCTTTTTTGCAAATATTTTTGTGTAAACATCTAAAATTTCATTGGGCCAGAGAAGTAATACAGTAGGTGAGGCACTTAACTTGCACATGGCCAACTAGGGTTCAGTCCCCACCACCTCACATGGTTCACTGAGCACCATCAAGCATGCCCCAAATGAAAACAAGTTTGCATAAAATATAATTTAGAAAAATCATGTGGAACAAAGAACAAATTGTGAATTGAATCTTTTATGCTCATACTTTCTTTTAGGCTCTAGAGCATTTATTAATACTGTACACAGTTGAATTTTATTGGAATAGTTGTTTCACTGTTATACCTGTACCTGTTAGAATTTTGAACACATATGATGTTATTGAAAAAAATGGATAAATTTTTCTTCAAAGTTTTAAAAGCTTATCACACATTTGACACCACTTCCAAAGGTGTGAATTCCATAAAGTTTCAGAGAATGAGTGTATGAGGTATGAATAAGGATTTGGGGTTAGTATCTTTGATGTTTACCTGAACTTAGCCATACTTACCAAACAAAAAAAAATACTGCACTTCAAGTTTTACATTTTATTATACTGTTTTAAATTCAAATACAAGTAAAATCTCCAAAAAGCCACACAAAAGTGGAATTAAGTAACTCAAGTTCTGATTCTTCATCTGTAAACTCACTATACTGCACTGTAGCACTGTCCTCCCATTGCTCATCGATTTGCTCGAGTGGGCACCAGTAACGTTTCCATTGTAAGACTTGTTGTTACTGTTTTTGTCATATAGAATACGCCACAGGGAGCTTGCCAGGCTCTGCTGTGCAGGCAGGGTACTCTCGGTAGCTTGCCCGGCTCACTGAGAGGGATGGAGGAATCAAACCCAGGTTGGCCACATGCAATGCAAACGCCCTACCCACTGTGCTATCACTCCAGCCCTTAAACTCACTATACTACCATCATTTATTCCAAATCTGTTTGAACATAGGAATATGTAATGCTACAGACATTGGACTAATGAACTGTGTTCAAGCAATCTCTAAGGCATCCAGGTTTTTTCTTTTAGTTTTTGGGCCACACCTAGCAGTGCTCAGGGCTTACTCTTGGCTCTGTGCTCAGGGATCACTCCTGGTGGAGCTCAGGAAACCATACAAAGTGCCAAGGATTGAACAAGGCAAGCACCCTAATATGTAACTATTGCTCTGGCTCCAAAACTTCTACAAGTTTTACCAGGAGACAAATTCAGAGTTGAGTTGGCACATGGTGGAGGCTGACTGTTGGATTCCTCTGAACTTTCATGTGGAATATAATTCTAAATAAGGTAAATAAAAATGGTCATAAATTCTGATTTCAATGAAGATGGAGTTAGCACATTCCACACTGTCTCTCTTATTAAAATACAACAACAGGGGCTGGAGCGATAGCACAGCAGGTAGGGTGTTTGCTTTGCACACAGCTGTCCCGGGTTTGATTCCCAGCATCCCATATGGTCCCTTGAGCACTGTCAGGGGTAATTCCTGAATGCAGAGCCAGAAGTAACCCCTGTACATCGCCAGGTGTGACCCCCCCCAAAAAAAACGCAACAACAAAATCCCAGAGTGGGTATACATAGAACAGATATCCAACTCTAAAAATTAGGAATTATAGAAAAAGACAAAAAAATGAAGAGCAATGAATCCTGGGATGAGTTTCTTTGTTTTATACTCCTCAAATAATATCTCCCATCCTGAAACTAAAGGCAGCCTAAAATCCAGAACAGCACATCCAGAACTTACATATTCAACGGAAAAGACTAAATCTTTACTACAAAGGTTGGGATAAGGCAAAAATTTCTACTCTCATCACTCCCATTCAACATAGCAGTAGAAGGTATGAGACTGTAGTGATGAGGCACATGGGGCCTCATGGATGGGAGGTGGAACAGGCCCTGCTCCCCACCCTGACAAGGCCCCGAGTTGCCACCCACGAATGCCTCCTCCGGCTCCTGAACAACCATGATCCCAGAAGCACAAAAACCAGTCTCAGAACCCAGAGGCTTTTGGCAGTAATCCCTCCAGACTTATTATTAGAATATCAGAAATCCAAAATCGTGTGGTTGCAATAGCAGCCGCGCGACACCATATGCTCTTTATAATCAGAAATAGAAAGGAAATTATCTAATGATGTATTTTTTGCAGGTCTGATTGTTGGGGAAAATTCCAAATAATAATGGTGGATCTTTTGTCCACCATTATTGGACATATTGAATGTGATCAACGTAGAGAGAGAGAGTAAAGTGGAAATCTGCCAAACAGGTAGGGGGAGGGGTGGGAGGGCCTATACTGGGGTTCTTGGTGGTGGAAAATGTGCACTGGTGAAGGGATGGGTGTTTGGTCATTGTATGACCGACCAAGACTAAAACTAAAAGGCTTTGGGACTGTTCTCACTGTGATTCAATAAATAAAAAATTTTTAAAAAACAAAGCAGTATAATAGCAGTGGTAGTAAAACTATACCTACTTATAAGTAACATAAATACCTGCATAGAATATCTCAAGTATTATACAAAAAAACCAAACCTTCTCTAACAAGTGAATTTTGCAAGTTATAAAGAACATGATGCTGCTGAATCATCCAGGTGTGGGCTGAGAACTCCGGGGCCTCTCAGAATGGGAGTGGGAAGATTTTCTTTTCTGCTTGAAGGTTCAGCAGTTGCCACCCTCATTCCACAATCTCTAAAATCAAGCCACCAAGCACCAAATCATTCCAGCTCCACAGCTCGAATTTAATAGTTCTGACAGCCCAGTAGGACCACAGCAAATTTGTTGGGAAAGTTGTATAGAAGACCACCAAGCTCAATGAGTGAAAACAAGAATACAAAGGCTCAATTAGCACCAACCATCTCTGTAAATCCTCAGTGACTTTAGTAACACCATTGTGAGATATAGCAATTATCACAAATTGACTTTAATTGATCTATCTTTTGATAATTTCATTTGCCTTTTTGTTATAACAATAAATATGAAGTAAATTTGTTTGTGCCTGCTTGGGTGGTGAGTAGGGAACTGGAGATATTGGTGGAGGGAAGGTAACGCTGGTAGAGGGATTGGTGTTGGTAAAGAATGAAATAACTGGATTATGAAAAACTTTGTAAATCATGGAGTCATAATTTTTAAAGGATACAGTGTATGCATACCAATGCCAAACGTATGTATGTATATATAATACAAATTAATAATACGATCCAAATTTTTAACCCACCAAAACTTTTTAAAATGGTCTGAAGTGTTAGTTGAGTGGATATGGTGCTTGCTTTTCATGCAGGTGACCCATTTTGATCCCTGTCACCACATATAGTCCCTTGAGCCCCACCAGGAATGATCCCTAAGCACAGAGCCAGGAGTAAGTTATGAGAACCACTGGGTGCAGCCCCCAAAAAACAAACAAAAAAAGTATAGATTTTCCTTTTTTATATACCCCTGGCTTGGTGGCTTTATGTTGGAGATTGTGGAATGAGGGTGACAAGCTAGGATTGGAGCAATAACTCAACAGGCTAGGTGCAAGCTTTTCATCCAGAATGCCTGCACTCAGTCCTGGCACCACATGGTTCCCTGAGCACCACCAGAAATGACCATCCACCAAGCCCAGCACCAGGCAGGTAGTAGTCCCTGAGCATCTCTGGATGTGGCTCATCATCTACAAAGAAACTGACAAGTTAGTTCTGAAATTTATATAGAAATGAAAAGGATACATAATGGCCAAAACAATCTACAAGAAGTCAAAAAACACACTTTTCAATTTCAAAACCTATTACAGCACTAGAAAGGTGATTTACTGAAGATCTGATCAGCACCACACAGTCCTTTGAGCACTGCAAAGCATAAGAAGGAGCCCGTAAGTACCACCAGGTATGTCTCAAAAACAGAAATATTATAATGCTATGATAACCAAGACTGTGAGATACTGACATAAGATTGATATAGCTTCATAGCATAGTACCTAGAGTCCAGAAATAAACTCTCACACATCAATTAACATAGTTAATTGAATTCTTATAAGGGTGAAAAGGCAACACAATGAAGGAAAGAATAGCTTTTTTTAACAAATAATAAATAAAACAATTGTATATCCACCTTCAAAAGAACAGGTTAGAACCATTATTTCCACACACATACAAAAATAAATGAAAGGAAACAAAAATCAAATGTAAGTACTACAATTGTAAAACTAACCAGAAATTTAGGTATGAATATTTATGATATTAATATAAGCAGTGATTTATTAGATATAACATCAAAAGCATAAACCACAAAGGAAAATCACGTAAACTGTACTTCATCAAAAATTTGTAATATTTTGTATAAGATACCACCAAAGAAATGAAATGTCAACCCAAAGAATGAGAGAAAATACTAGCAAATAATCTAGCTGACAAGGAGTCTTGATCTAAAATGTATAAAGGAGTCTTACAACTTAATAGCAAAAAATAAAACTTAATTTTAAGAAGCCCAAGCACAAAAATTTGTAAGTCTACAACTGTACCTCGTGGTGTTTCACCAATAAAAAATTTTTTAAAAAAACCTTAATTTTAAGATGTACCAAGGATTTGAATAGACATTTCTAAAAGATACACAGATGGCCAATTGATACATGAAAAAAATGCAACATCATTAGCCACAGGGGTATGTGCATCAAAACCACAATTAGGTACCAGTTCATACATATAAAGGTAGACCAGAGAGACAATACAGAAGGAAAGAGACTTGCCTTGCTCTTGCATTTAACTGACCTGGTTAGAATCCCTGGAACCACATATGGTCCCCTGAGCACCACTCAGATGTTACTTCTGGTCAAGGTAGGTCCTGAGCACCTTCCTTCGGGTATGGCCCTTCCCCAATCCCAAAACATACGATACATATTGGCAAGAATATGAAGAAATTTGAACCCTAATAAGCTACTGGGATCTAACATCGTGCAACTGCCAAGTAAAATAGTTTGGCAGTTCTTCAAACAGTTAATCGGGATCCAGAATATGATCCAGCAGTTCTACTTATTTTTAAGTAAGTAGAACTTACTTAACTTATATTCAAGAGAAATAAAAAAAAGCAAACATATGCCCAACAAAAATCTGTAAAAAATGTTTATCGCTAGTGAAAAGATAAATAAAATGTGATATGTCTATACAAATGAGCAATAAAAAGGAAGAAAGTATTAATCCATGTGACATGGTTGAAGTTTGAAAATATTATGCTAAATGAAAGAAACCAGGTAGTAAAGGTCATATATGGGGTCCAAGCAACAGTACAACAGGTAGGGTGCTTGTCTTGCATGCAACAGACCTGGGTTCAATCTCTGACACCCCAATGGACCCCTGTTCCCTCCCAGGAGTGATGCCTGAGCTCAGAGACAGGAGTAAATCCTGAGCACCACTGGATGTGGCCCCAAAAGAGAACAAAAAAAAAACACAAAAAGAGCACATCTGACACGATTCCATTCATATGGGTTTTTCAGAAAAGAGAAATCTATAGGGACAGAAAGTAAATTAATAGATTCCTAGAAACTGGAGAGTTTGGGGCAAATGGACCATTATTGCTTGTGCATATAGAATTAGTTTTAGGAGTGGTGAAAATGTTATAAAATTGATTGCGGTGATAGTTTTAAAACTGTTGGAATATACTAAAATTGAAAATACAACTCAAATAATTGAAGTGTATGTTTTATATTCTGGAGCTATAGAAATCAAATGTGTGACTTTTTAATAGGGAAGATTATCCCAACAATTAGGCTTGTGGTAGTCACTAGAGCTATTTTTATTCAAATAATATATAAAACTGAAGTGGTGATCCCATGTAATGTACATGCTAATTTATCCTGAGAATTGTTATGCCAGTAAACCATCAAATTAGCCCCTAAAAAAGCCAAATTGGGTGGTTATATTGGCATTTGTCTCTCCTATATAGTCCGATAGCAGTGTTCAACTTTATTAAAAAATAAATTAATCATATATTTTAATAGATGAATTGTGTGGTACATAAGTTATATCTCAAAATACTCAACAGTAAGAAAACAATGTTTTTAATAAGCAAAACATTTAGTCAATGTAATAATAAAGGTCCATGAATGGGGAAAAAAGTACTTGAAAAGTTACTTAATATAATTAGTTTCATAGGTAAATGCAAATCAAAACAACAATATCATGATATCACTGAACTGCTAGAAAATAGCTTTTGAAAGGAGAAAGTTTAGGGGAGCTAGTGAGATAGTAAATAGATAAGGCGATTGCCTTGTGAGCTACCAACCCAGATTTAATCCCTGGCATCACATATGGTCCCCCAACTCCCAACAGGAGTGATCAACCCCTGAGCCCAGAACTATAAGAAAGCCTGAGCACACCAGGTGTGGTCCAAAAGAAAACAAAAAAAATCAAACTATGTATAGCCCCAAATCCAGAAACAAAAACCAAAAGAGACACATGTGTATACACACATATGTATATGCAAACATAAAAATGCCCTCAGTAGGGGCAGTTGGCCAATCCTCAAAATTTATTGGCTATTAGGTATTATAACAGGAGTTATCTTTATTATAAATGTATATATTTTTTAATTAATTGACAGTCAAATTTTAGTAACAAGGCTTATAATAGTGTAAATGTTTTGATTTTGGTGACAGTGTTACTGCATCATATCCACTACCCAAGTATCAATATCTTTCTGACACATCCCTAAATCCCTTCCCATCAGCCTTCTCCTCATGGCACCTTGCTAATCTCACTTCTATTGCCACTCTAAGGGTCATTACTATTTGCAATTCCTAGATAATCAAGTGATGGTAAACACTTTTTCATATTCCTGTTGGCCATCTGTACGTCTTCTTTGAGGATTATGCAGTATATTAGTGATACTGTGGTTTTGTAAGAAAAATAAAACAAAGAAAACATGTTCATATTTTATTTATGCATATTGAGGTATTTTATAGTATAATTTTACTTTTAAATATATCTAAGAAAAATCAGGTGAAACACTGACATCTCTCCTCAATCATATGCTCATCTAATCTTTGATAAAGGTGCAAGTAATGTGAAGTGGAGTAAGGAAAGCCTCTTTAATAAATTGTGTTGGCATCACTGGACGGCTACATGCAAAAAAATAGGCTCAGAACTCTGCCTAACACCATGTACAAAAGTAAGATCAAAATGGATTAAAGACCTCAACATCAGACCAGAAACCATAAGGTACATTGAAGATAAAGTTGGCAAAACCCTCCATGACATTGAAGCTAATGGTATCTTCAAAGATGCCACGCCACTGGCCGAGCAAGTGAAAACAGAGATAGATAAATGGGACTATCTTAAACTAAGAAGCTTCTGCACCTCCAAAGAAACAGTGACCAAAATACAAAGACAGTCTACAGAATGGGAAAGGATATTCACCGAATACACATCTGACAAGGGGTTGATATCCAGGATATACAAAATACTGGTTAAACTCCACAAGAAGAAAACATCCAACCCCATCCAAAAATGGGGCAATGAAATGAACAGAAACTTTCTCAAAGAAGAAATCCGAATGGCAAAAAAGCACATGAGAAAATGTTCTACATCATTAATCATCAGGGAGATGCAGATCAAAACCACAATGAGATACCATCTCACACCTCAGAGACTGGCCCACATTCAAAAGAACAAAAGCAACCGATGCTGGCGTGGATGTGGCGAGAAAGGGACACTCCTTCACTGTTGGTGGGAATGTCCACTGGTTCAGCCCTTCTGGAAAACAGTATGGACAATTCTCAAAAAATTAGAAATTGAGCTCCCATTTGACCCAGCAATACCACTCCTGGGAATATATCCCAGAGAGGCAAAAATGTATAGTCGAAGTGACATCTGCACTTGTTTGTTCATTGCAGCACTCTTTACAATAGCCAGAAACTGGAAGAAACCTGAATGCCCAAGAACAGATGACTGGTTAAAGAAACTTTGGTACATCTACACAATGGAGTACTATGTAGCTCTTAGAAAAGATGAAGTCATGAAATTTACATACAAGTGGTACAATATGGAAAGTATCATGCTAAGCGAAATGAGTCAGAAAGAGAGGGATAGACATAGAAAGATTGCATTCATCTGGGGGATATAAAGTAACAAAGTATGAGATTAATACCCAAGAATAGCTGAGATCAGCACCAGGAGGATTACTCCATAACTTAGAGGCCAGCCGGGTATCCTAGAGGAAAGGGCTGTTCAGATAGAGAAGGGAGCACCAAATAAAGGATGTTTGGAGGATCCTCCCAGGAGGGGAGATGCATGTCGAAAGTAGACTATGGACTGAACATGTTTGCCACTCAATGCCTCTTTTGCAGACCACAACACCCAAAAGGAGAGAGAGAACACAGGGGATTGCCCTGCCACAGAGACAGGGGGGATGAGGGGATGGGGGTGGGAGGGATATTATCCATGGTGGTGGAAAATGGGCACTGGTGGAGGGATGGGTATCTGATCATTGTATAATTGAAACCAAAGCACAAAAAATTGTAAATCTACAACTTTAAAAAAAAAAATAAAATAAAGGGAAAAAAAATCAGGTGAAACAAATAAGACAAAATTCTAATAAGTATTAGTTATGTTCTGAGCATATAAGTATTTATTGTACTCTTATTCTTAAACACTTGAAACTTTTCACAATAAAACATTTTCCAAATTTGGGGAGATGCTCAAAGCACAGAAACACATGTTCTAGGCCACAAATTCAATATCCAACACCACATCATCATCACCTCAGCACTGCCAAGTAAGACCAGCTTAGCACCACCAGGTATGACAGGTGCCCCACCTCAGCACTGCCCTAGTATTCACAGCATTCTCAGGTCCAAGCATGCTGCACCCCTCGGTCCTGAGTGCTGACTGTCCAGCTGTACAACCAGACTTCCACAGGAGCAGCACATTTTCCCCAGCATTGGTTAGGAAGCCTCCTATAATAGTTTTCAAAATAAAAAAAAAATACATCATTGAAGCACAGAAATCTTGGGGCCAGAACCCATAAAATCCTCACGTCAATTTGATCCCACAGAATATCTCAGCATTCTTTGGAAAGAAAATGGAAAAGCAAGTAACATGCTTTATAAGGTTTCTATCCTTCTATCCTAACATGCAAAAAAAAACCAGTTTTAGGTTGAAATGGAAAAACTTGTTCAGAACGCTTGGTTCAAATCCCTAGTCTTCCATATCTGCTGAATGAGATCGTGACAGCTCTGCCCTTTGACCCGGACAGCCCTGCTATATGTGATCCCCAGCATTGCAAACAGTTTCCAGATGCACCATAGTTGGTGTGTGTGAGCACCACAAAAAGGGACACAACCCTCGGTGAGCACCACCACTAGAAAGGTATGGGTCACCAAAGCCAAAAATGCAACCTGTGGAGAGCACATGTGCACACTACAGCGATGCACACAGGCCAACCACAACTTGTGCACCTCAACTCAGAGTGCTCACCCTGATGAACACAAGTGCAAGAGCAGCAACTCAAGGACCAAAAACCTCAGTGAGCACTACAGCCAAGCATGCAAGAACTACAGTGGGTAATGTGGCTTCTGCGACTACCACACTCAGGTGTGGATATTCCCACCATCACAACCAGAAAAATAAAGACAACAATAAAGGGGAGGGGGAAACAAAAACTGTTAGAGAACAAAAGAACCGAGACACACCCTGCTCAAATTCCTGACCCACAAAATCATGAGATCATAAAATGGTTATTGTTTTCACTCACTAAAATGTTAGGTCACTTACTTTGCAACAATAGTAATAGTATTGAAAAACAGAAGATTCTACCTAAACTGTGCAGTGGCAGGCGAAGTTTTTATCACTGGCATGATTTCTTTTTTTTTTTTTTGCTTATTTGGTCACACCCAGCGATGCACAGGGGTTACATCTGGCTTTGCACTCAGGGATTACTTCTGGCGGTGCTCAGGGGACCACATGGGATGCTGAACTGAACCTGGATTCGCCGCATGCAAGGCAAACGCCCTACCCGCTGTACTATCGCTCCAACCCCATTTGGCATGAAATTTTAAGAAAAATAAGCCATTTGCCCTTGAAAAAAATCTGCAGAGGCGAGTCCTGACTACAAACTCTGCTGGACTCTCAATGACTGGACTGAGTGGGCTTCAGTAGAGGGTAAGGACAGAGCTTTCCAGGCCCTGGGATCTGCAAGGGCTAAGGACAGGAAAGGGCATCTTTTGTTGAGGGACTGACTGAGAGGCACTCAGGGTGGAGAGAGTGGGAAAGGGGAGAAAAGTTGGTGTTAGGGAGTAGGAAGGGGTAGATTGAAACGGCAGATTTGAAGGTGGGGAGCCCTGAGGTTTAAGATTCACCAGTCACAATAAATCTAGGAACATGCTGCCCAGGGTCTTGCTCCAGGACAATGATCTTGAGGGGATGCAACAAGTTAAGTGAATTCAAGAGTTATGAATAGAAATGGTGAGAGGCAGAACTCCAATGTCTGGGGTCTCAAGGCACATGGCCTCCGCTGAAGTCCTGCCCTGTGGTGGGAAGGAATGTGCTGGGCCACTTTATCCTTCCCAAGGGCCTGTGGCCACCCACATGCTAACTCCTATTCCATTTGGTGCCCTCACTCAGTGGCTTTGATAAGCTCAACTCTGTATTTTGAATATTAAGCTTCTCCCCTCACCTTCCAACTATATCTCCGCTCCAGGGTTCCACAGTTCTGTAACCTCCAGTGACTCATCTAGCCCAGATTGTAGGAATCAGCCTCAAGTCCTCCTGGCTTCCTC
Source organism: Sorex fumeus (assembly GCF_029834395.1). Classification (NCBI taxonomy): domain Eukaryota; kingdom Metazoa; phylum Chordata; class Mammalia; order Eulipotyphla; family Soricidae; genus Sorex; species Sorex fumeus. Next base: position 16,548,241 of record NW_026606102.1, on the reverse strand, counting down.
CTACATTGAATCTGGATTCCTGCTGCTCATAAGTCTGCCTCTTTTCTCCTGCTTTTATGAATCTTTTAAATTAATTAAATAATTTTCATCTTGGGGTTACTCCCAATGGAGCTCAGGGCTTATTCTTGGCTCTGTGTTCAGGGAATCACTTCTCCTGGTGCTCAGGGGACCTTAAGGTGCCAAGCATAGAACATAACTTGGCTGTGTGCAAATAAGTCCCTACCCACCGTACTAACTGGGATCTATCCCCACAGATATTTTTCAGATGCTACTATCTCTCATGATTCCTCAGAGGGGAGGAGCCCACACATAGTCCACATGGTTCACATGGTCCAAATGTGGATCTCATCAGGCATGGCTGTCAGTGACTTCTGGTACTCTCCCAGTATGGCATCTGGGTCATTCACATTCTGACCTCTGATCACTGACCTCCATCTGCTCTCCCCTCATTCCTTCACTACCCCTCTCAAAATGTACCCGTGTGATAACTCTTCCCCAAACTCTCTAGCTATCCTTCAGCCTGGGGCACTCCAGAAGATCTGCAAGTGGAACTATCTCTACTGAGTTTCTTTGAGTTGTTTACTCCTCCCAGAACTGTGGTGATCCTACATCCAGGCATCTGAGAGGTGTAAGTAGGGGTGCCTAGAGAAGGCACTGTGCTACCCATGATTCAATTCTAGCAGCTCTCAGAGCCTAGCTGCTCCCATATGCCCTATGTTCTTGAGAAGGAAAGTGAGGTGAAGGGCCTACCTAATTGGCCTCTCCCCAAGCAGAACACTGGGGTGCACCAGGCGGAGCCCCGCCTGCTTCTTCTCTCTTGGTCTCTTCAGCTGAAGAAAACTGGTTCTCAGGACAAGAGTGACACATGTGCTGCCCTCTTGTGGACCCTAAGGTCCTAGGAGAGCAGGGAGCATACAAAAAGTGCTTAATAGATGCTTCTTACTAAAGTGCTCTGTGAATGAATCAACCATCCATTGAGAAGCCTGGGTCTCAGCTCTCCATTAGCTCAGGCACTAAGGAGGATCCTAGGCAGAGGTGCTTGACACACACCTGCCTTCCAGTAAGCAGACAACTGCTGGGATTGGCCTATGAGGAGGAGCATTGTAGCACTGTAGCACTGTCCTCCCCTTGTTCATCGATTTGCTCGAGCGGGCACCAGTAACGTCTCCATTGTGAGGCTTGTTGTTACTGTTTTTGGCATATCAAATACATCTCCGGGAGCTTGCCAGGCTCTGCCCTGTGGGCAGAATACTCTCAGTAGCTTGTCATGCTCTCTGAGAGGGGCGGAGGAATCCAACCCAGGTCGGCTGATGCAAGGCAAACAGCCTACCCGTTATGCTATCGCTCTGGCTCATAAGGAGGAGAATGACAATTTTTAAAAAAAACCTAAATTATTCAGAAATACAGAATGATTATACTAGTGTATAAATTAAATATTATAAATTATGCAATCATGTGGAAATTATTGACTTGTTTAATTACATAATTAAATTTTAAAATATACTGAAAATTACTTCTTGAGCGGTGAACAATCCTCCCTCCCCCTTCCCCCCCCCCCCCCCACTATCGACTGCGTCTCCCTGACAGCGAAGGCCAACTTCGAGGAGAGTTTGGGAATTTGCAGGAACTGTAAAGGTCAAGAAGGGAAGTCCCTTGCCATCTCCGCCTTCCCACAGCAAAAGCGGGAGATGCTCCAACCCACGACCGGAGTTTTCAGGGTCGGGGACGTAAACTCAGCTGAGACACCAGAACCCTGTGCCCCACCGGAGCGCGGACCCCCGCAGAGCTCAGCTCCCGGAGCCAGATGTACTCACTCAGCACCCGCCCCCACCCAGTTCCGCCACAGGCACTTAGCACCCCGGCTGGGCCCCGCGTTCTGGGCTCCGATCCGCGCTGGCCGTCGCCGTCGGATTTGCAGCCTCAGTCTTCTCCAGCGCACGGGCAGCGGGGTCGGAGTGTGAGCGAGGGTGCAGAACCAGCCAGGCGCCGGGGATGCGACTGACCACCCCGGGTTTCCACCCCGAGCCTAGACCGCCCAGGAGCTCTGGCGGGAACAAGAGGAAACTGGCAGGTCGAGAGCACTGTCTCCTTGAACTTAGTGAACAACGAGTCATGCTGATCTCGAGCGAAGGTGCTGGAAGCTCTGCACTGCAGCCGCGACCTGTCTCGGTGCTTAAGGCCGGCCCCTCTCCTCTCGGGAAGTCGGGTGTTACACAGGAAGGGGGTTTCCCCGCCACTACCCCACCCCGCAACTTGGGCCAACGGAGAGCGCTTCGTGAGAGGAGTGAGCTCTAGAACGGAGAAGGGACCCAAGGTCCCCAAGGCTTGGGCAAGTGCCTGCACCTCAGTTTCCGCCTTGGTAAATGGTAAACAACTCGCTGGGTTCTCCGGGCTTAACTGTGAGCGTGGACTATTATCATCCACGAAACCCAGAAGTTCAGAGTGGGCGACGGTGGCGCAGGTCGCCGAGCCTCGGGTGGGACTGCGCAGAGGGAGAGATTGCGGAGCGGGAGAACCAGAGTAGGTGCTACCCAGAAACCAAGAGACTCAGACGCTCTATGCGTCCCCTTGGGTGGAGATGGGTCTCTGGAAGCCGGCGAGAGGGCACCCCACGCCTGGCCACCTGGACCGGGAGGTGGGTGCTGGAGGAGGAAGCGTGGCGGCGCGGGATCGCTAAGTTCTTGCTTCCAGAAGCTGCGGGGCGTTTTCCGCGCCTGTTCTCTTGTGAATAACTTCCCTCCCGACCTTCTCTCCCACGTCTTCCCTTCCCCGTCCTCATCACCTCTTCTCTCTCTCCTCTCTCTCTCTCTCTCTCTCTCTCTCTCTCTCTCTCTCTCTCTCTCTCTCTCTCTCTCTCTCTCTCTCTCTCTCTCATATCTCTCTCTCCCCCAGAACTGCTCCCGCTTCTTCTTCCCCCAACCCCCCACTTCCAGTTTGTCGTCACCCTCGCACTTTATAACCAGCCAAACACCCCTTTCCAATTAAAGTGGAATTAGGCAACTCAATCAAATTAGTTCCCTATTAAAGCCTTCTTTATTAAACCGTTTTTCTTGTCCTGCTATTAAGTTTCACCGCCTGGCGGAACTAGAGCCGGCCCCAGAAGTTTACCTTGGGATGTCGCCGGGCCCCGTCTAGGGGAAGGGGCTCCCCATTTCCTGGAGAGCGGGTCGCCTAGAGGGGGTGGGTGGTTGGCGGGGGAGTCTGTGGGGCCACGGCGGTGCGGAGGTCAGGGGGTCCTCGCGGCGCGTCTCCCACTCTCCCCGCAGCGCCCCTCCGCCGCCCCACCTTCCTCCACCTTCCCCAGCCCACACCAACTTCTCCAAGAAAGGAAGCTCCGGGTTCTGGGTGAGGGGTGCCACCAGGTTAAGCCCCAACCTGCGCCCGCGTAGCACAGAGCCCAGGCCTGCCGCCTCGACGGGCGCACGGAGAAGCTGCCCGAAGTGCGGACAAGCAGAAAGCCCGCCGCCCGCCGGCGGCGTGGGGCGCACACCGCGTTCCAAAGGTGCCCAAGGCTCTCCAGCTACGCGCCCTCCGAACTCTCCAAGTGCCGCAGCGAGGCTAGTCGCATCGCGCCCCGGAGGGTTCGACCACCCGCTAGACCGCGGTCAAGTCGCGTGCCAGCGAGACTACAGCCCCAGCGAGAAAGCTACACCTTTTCCACCGAGAAGCGGGACCGGATTGTGTTTTCTTAGAAAATAACATTTATTTCTAGTTCATGTCTATGCAAAGGAAAGCACAAAGGGAGTCGTTCTGGGCCGCGCACCCCACTCCGGCCTGGGCGCGTCCCGGGAGGGCAGCCGCTCGCTCAGTTTCTGCGTCCGCGCGCGCCTCGGCGGCCCGGCAGAGGCCAGCTGCAGGCAGGAGGGGCGGTGGGCGGGAGCGGGCCGAATTGACGATATATTTTCTCTATCAAACCTGATAAGTACAATGCGCGCATAGTCTAATTTTTTTCCCATTTTGTCCTTTTTTTTGCTTGTTTTTGAATATTTTTCACGTTAATACGGAGGTCACCTACAGGTTACAATTAATAACTTAGAATTCCATTTTATAACATTATACACTGGCTTGTATATATATATGTATAGATTATATATAGATTTATACATATATAAAAACACACTGCACCAAGGAAACCCATGCTTATCGGCATAAGCAACAAAGAGAGCAACAAATACCGCAACGAGGAAAGTGCACCTTAGAACTTGCTTCCTTTTTTTCACACTTGATATCGATATATATGTTGTGTCCCAAAGGCTCGACTCAGTGCCAAGAGATTTATACATCCTAAATTTATATTTGTTAGAGCAAATATTTCAAAACAAAAATAAGAAGGGAGGGACGACACCGAAGCCAAACTCTAGGACTCTCCCGATCCTCCTGCGAGCTCGGCAGGCTTTGGGGGGTTGCGGGGAGGAGTGGGGCGCAGAGAGCAGACGGGGGGAGGGGGCGTGCGCAGCGCCCCGCCTCCAAAGTCTCCCGAACTCCCGGCCCTCGGAAGGGCTGAGGTCTCTAGGAGGAGGGCAGGCTGGGGAAGGGGGTGAGGTTCAAGAACCCCTGCACCTGTCACTGCTCCCACTTGCTCCTCGGGCCCCGCCAAACCAAAAACGTCAGGGACCTCGGCGCGAGAAGCGCCCCGCCGAGGCGAAGCGGGCGCGGGGGACGCAGCGGGGCGGCGGCCGGAGGGCGCGGGGCTGGGACCTCCGCGGGGGGCGTCCGGCGGCCGGATTCCGCGGCCTACTGCTTCTCGGGGGCCCCGTTGACCATCGGCCCGTAGAGGCCGCCGCCGTAGGTGGGCTCCTTGTGCACGGCGGCGGCGGCGGCCGAGCGGTCGCGCATCAGGTCGCTGAAGGCGTAGTCCATGGGCGGCCGGAAGCCGAGCGTGGGCACCAGGCCGGCCGTGGAGTAGGGGGCCATGAAGGCCAGGCCGCGGCTGTGCGCCGCCGCCGCCGAGTAGGCCAGGCGCAGGGGGCTGAGGCCCAGCGGCGCCCCCAGCGGGTAGGCCCCGGCGTCGGCGCCGAAGTGGCTGGCGTTGGGCTGCAGGGGCGAGAAGGCCGAGCGGCTGCCCAGCGAGCCCAGCGCCCCGGGCGCCATGGCTCCGGCCAGCAAAGGTCTGTGGTGCGGCGGCGCGGCGGGGCCCGCTTGCAGCGGCCCGGGCAGCGCGGGGCCCCCGCTCGCGGCCGCGTCTACGCGGCTCGGCCAGGCGTCGTCCGCGGCCGCCACGGCGCCCACCGCCGCCTTCTCCGGGGGCGCGATGGGGCCCAGGCCGGCCGCCAGGCCCCCGCGGTGGTGGTTCAGCACCTGCTCGATGGCCTGCACCACGTCGCCACCGCAGCCCTGCAGCACCAGCTCCAGCACGCCCCGCCGGTGGCCCGGGAAGACGCGCGTCAAGATGTCCAGCGGCGTCCGCTGCCGCGGCCCCGGGCCCCCGCCCAGCCCCGGCGTCGGCACGACCTCTGTCTCCTCTTTGTCAGCCTCGGAGCCGGAGTCGGAGCCCAACGGGCTGGCAGAGCCCCGGCTGTCCTCCTCGCCGCCGCCCGGGCCGGCGCTGCCCGGGCAACTGCCGCCTGCCTCCTTGGGCGCCCGGGCGAGAGGCGACCCCGAAAAGGATTCTCCGTCGCCGTTCTCCGAGCCGGAGCCGGGCCGTACCTCCGGGGACGACGTCCCAGGGCCCGAGTCCGCGCCGTCGGGCGATAAGGGCTTTCCCTGAGGCTGCGGGCTGCCGGGGCGGCCGGCCTGGAGCAGCGTCTTGGGGAACAGGTCGAACTTCTGTAACTTTGCCTCTGGAAGGGAAGAAAGGGGAGGTGAGAAGGGCTAATGCTAGTGCGGAACAGCCACACCCACAGCGTCCCCGACCTTTGGATCAGTTCCCTTCTCCTCTAAGCCCGAGCCCCTCTTTCTTTCTGCCCCGCATATTCCTTCCTCTCATGGGACCTTGCAGTTCTCTCCTTCCATGCACCCAACTCTCTCTCTCTCTCTCTCTCTCTCTCTCTCTCTCTCTCTCTCTCTCTCTCTCTCTCTCCCCCCCCCCCATGACCCAGATCACCTGTGCCTCCCTTCCTAAATCTGTGATCTGTGGCCCTTCACCTCCCTTTACCAGCCTTATGCTGGAGGAGGGAGTTGGCCCCAGGTTCAACAACCAACATAACTTTCACCTTCACCATGAAAAGTTCTTGGGATTCCAAGACCTTGTGATTCCAAGAGCCAAGCTGGCCCTCTCTGTCCTGGGCCTGCCTGGGAGAACTCACTGGGCACTGCGAAACCAAACCCCACTCCCCACAGTCAGGAGTAGAACCGATGCTATTTCTAACCCAACTTTTCAGATATTAAGACCTAAATTGTCCTCTCCCGAGCTGGAATGTAACAGGGCCCAGTCTGGCTTCCAGCTGCCCCAGTAACAGTCACGGGAAGCCGCCAAAGAGGGCGAAGAGGGTGGGGCCCGGCAGGTAAGGGGGGGGGGAAGCGTGCAAACAGGCTAGGGGGTACAGAAGAAAATGAGGCTGGGTGGGGGTGGGGTGAAGAAGCTGGAAAGTAGCAGCCAGGCGCAGCCTTAGTAGGCCGGGAGCTCAGGACTGTGAGAAAAATAGGAACACTGCGGGAAAGAAGCAAGAAGTCATGCGGGGAGAGAAGGGTGGGCGTGGAAGAGGTTGGGAGAGCTGGGGAGATCGAATGAAACCTGGTTCTTTTGTGGGGGAAGCAGGGGTGGGGGGAAGCCCGGGCGTGGGGGTTTCCTCACTGGGGACAGTGTGCAGAGTAGCTGTTTGTCGAGGTCGAGGAGAGGGAGATGAGTCGTTGGGTGTTGGTGGGTGAGAAGGAACGTGCCAACGTTCCTGAACCGCGAGACATGCCAGTTGGGACGTTTCTGCACCAAATCAGAGCTCCAACCGTGGAGCGTCGGGATCCAGGGACCCAACTCTTCAGTGCAAAGATATGGGGGAGGGGCACGGGACCGGGGGCCGCGCGTTCCTGTTCCCTGCTCTGCCAGGCCCGCTTCGCTCTCACCTGAGCCCCCGGCGCCCGCTGAGCCTCCTCCGGTCCCCGCGGGCGTCCCAGCTCCCGGTGCCCCGCCGTCGGCTGCGCACACAGAGCCGAAGACCTCGTAGGCGGGTCGTGGCGGGATGATGCCGTTGGCCGCCGCCAGTGCCAGGCCCTCGGCCGTGCCGTAGAGCAGCTGCAGCTCGCGCGCCTCGTTCTCCTCCTGCGCCTGCTGCCTGCGCAGCGCCACCTGTGCGGCCATGACGCGCTGGCGCTCGGCGATGAGCGTGCACTTGGCGCACAGACAGTCCTTCCAGCGGCAGTAGCGCTTGTGGCCCTTGAGGGCCGACACCACTCCGTGGTTGCGGCAGCGCGCGCACTTGGGCGTCCTCGGGTACTTCTCCGCAGCCCGCAACAAGAGTGGCGGCGCCCTCAGCAAGCCGCCCGCCACGCTCACCGGTAGAGATGCGGCGGCGGCTGCAGCCGCCGCCACCGACGCCACCGACGCCACGGGCGGCCCCGTCGCTGTCGCCGCCGCCGTCGCCGCGCCCGGCACGGTGGGCAGCTCCGAGCGCAGCTCCATGGCCAGACCTGGCGTGGAAGACGCGAGAAGGGGCAGAGACTGATCGGGAGGGGTGCGCTCCCGGGAGGAACCCAGTCTGGGGGGTGTAGTGGGGGACCCAGACTCGGGGGGAGCAAGTGCAGCAGCCGCAGCGAAGCTGGTAGTGGCCAAACGGCTGGGAGAAGGCGCCTCCCGAACCCCTCGGAAGAACTAGCTCCTCCCCACGCCCCCCGGAGCTCCTCTTCCCAGATCTGATGTATGTGCCGAGGGTGAGATTTCGTTTGAATCAGTGGCTCCGCTAGGGGGGAAAAAGACAAAAACATTAAAGTCACCGGGTCGGAAGGAAAAGGAAGGTTAAAAAAAAATAAAGAATTCCAAAGTTTAGCTTAATTGGGATGAGACGAGTTGAGACAGATGTTCGTTTGATGGGAATTGGGCTACAGAAAAACTCTGACCCCAACAGCCCAGGGCAAGGTAAAAACAAAACCAAACCAAACAACAACAACAACAAAAAAAAAAAAACCAGGGCGGAATGTTAGGTTCGTGACAGCGCGAGAGGCGGGGAGAGACTGGCGGGTGGGCAGAGCTCACCGGGCTGAGTCTGAGGACCGAGAAGAGTTTGGGAGAAAAATCAGCTAGGTAAATAGAAGCGCTTTCGGAAGCAGAGTGAGGAGGGCTTGGAAACAATTCCGAGGCAAAGGTGGGGCCAGGGACCCAGAAAGAGGTGCGGAAAAGGGATGGCAAGTTCCATGCTGCAGGCCTCCAGGGTATGGGAGAGAAAATGGGCGAGACGCTGAGGTTTGGAGGCCTGGGCAGGAGTGAAGAGGAAATACAGGGCAAGAAACTTTCTAGGGTGAGGCAACCCCAACACAAAGTTTAGGTCACGGGGCCAAGGAAAAGAGCGAAATCCAGTGTCTGGGCTGCAGGGTGCACGCCGGGATGAGGGGCTTGCGTGAGAAAAAAATAAAACCAAGCAAAGAGGAAGTGAGAAGGAGCAAAACCTGCCGCACAGTGTTTGGCCCGAAACCCGGGAGTATCTCGCGACAAGTTCTGTGCAGCAGGAGGGAGCCTGATCCCCACCTCCCCCTGCCCGCCCTCCCCCCCCCACGGGGTTAGGGTCAGTGTCGTCAGACACGCCCTCCCCGGATCCGGTGGGGGGGGGGGCACGGAGGCGCAGATCCCCGCGCTCCCGTCCCAGACTTGGATTCCTCGTCCTCGGGGGTCCTGCCCGCAGCGCCGCGACGGGGCAGCCGCCTCCGAAATCGGCTCCGAGCGTACACGGGAGTCCCACCTGCGTGCCGCGGCCCCAGAAGGCCCGAGTAAGGCCGGATCCCGAGCTTCCGCCACGGCCTCCTCCAGGCCCCTGGGTCCCCTCGCGGGCCCCGGGCCCCGATTCTTGTGTCTCCGCCCCCCGAAATCCAGGCCCACTTCCGACGCGCGCTGCGCGAACTTCTCTCAGACCCCTCGGGGCCACTCAGCCCCTGAGGCCGGCGCGGCCAGGGCCCGATCCACAGGGCCCGCAGGCCCGGCAGCCTCCCCTGCACCCCCACCACCTCAGGACCTCCATTACCTGCCTGGGGTTTGGGGAGCCTCCTCCTCCGCTGACGCTGCACGCGCCTCCCAGCTCCGCGCGCGACGCCGGCGCTCTCGGCCTCTTCCCCTCGACCCCTGGCCGCTGGTCTGACCACGTCACCCTCCTTCAGTCACCATGTCCGAACTTCCGGACCCTTCGGAACGCCGCGCAGTCCAGCCCCTCCGTCGAGACCCGGAGGCGGGGGCCGCGCGGGGACCGGCTGGCTGCAAGTTGCGCCCCGGCCCTCGCCGCGCCGCGTCCCCTCGCCGGAGCGCGCCGGCCGCTGCGCACAGCCGGGCCCCAGTTGCCCGGCGCTGCCACACTCTCAATGAGCTGCTCGCCCGCTCTATTGTTGCTCCTTAGGGCTCCATTAGACAGAATTGGACAACAATGTGGCGCCTGCCATTGGCCAGGGGAGGCAGACGCCACTCTGATTGGCCGGGCCCGCGCCCGGGGAGCCCCGCATTCTACAGTGTCCGAAAGATTCGAAACTCCAAAAGCTCCGCCGAGTGCCTCGGGGAGGGGAGGGGGCGCGCCGAGGAAGAAGTGGGGAAAAAGTGGGCTAGGAGGAGCGTTGCAAATATCGTGACAAGTCGTTTCCGTGCGCCCGAGAGCGTGTGAATTGCGCCTAATTACTGTGTCCGGTGCGCCTCTGCGTAGACGAGTGTAACCCCTCGGCTTCTGGGGCGCGGAAGAGGCTGCGCGGCGCTCACAGGCCGGGGGGCACTTGGCAAGGCCGAGCTTCCCAAGTGGCCCAGGCGGCTGGGGGCGGGTTGGGGCAGGTGACAATTCAATTACCGCCGTAGGGGTGGGGGTGGAATAGGGGCGCGGGTTGGGGAAGGGAGGGTGTTCATGGCATAAATGCCAAGAGGATTTTCCTGCCTTTTCCCGACTCGCTTTCCTGGTGCTTCCACGTCCCACACATCTGGGATAGTGGGAGACTATTGTTTGGGCTTCCCCCGCTGCCTCCTTTAAAGACTAGATCCTTTATTTAAAAAGTTTTGATACGCTAAGTTATTCCGGAGGGTGAGTGTGGTCACCAAGGATTTTCATTTGTAAAGAGGAGCCCACGGGAGAAAAATGAGATTGCGCTTGCAGCCGGCACCCGCTGCGCTCCCCCAGTTCTGCGCCTTCCCGCTCCTTGCCCCCCTCTCCCCAACCGCTCCCCTCCACTCCTAGCTCTTTCCTTTTCTCGTTTCTCGACTGTCTCGGGTTTTCCGCCCTGGAGATGGGATTCTTTCTAGTTGTGGGCGTTTTAAACGAACAGTTTGCGTTTCTTTTTGAAACGAAGTCAAAATTGGCCTCTCTGTTTCTCCAGATGCCCTTGCAGGCAGGACGCGCGCCCGTCTGCTTGTCCTTCCGGCTTGGAGACAAGGTCGCCACGGGCCCCCAGGAGCGGCTTTAACTTTCGCCCGGCTCTCCGTCCTGACGTCACGGTGGAGGAGCAGCGGCCCGCAGAGAGGTAACAGGTCCCGCGCTTCCATGGTGAATGGCATCACTCGGCTCTCTCTAGCTCCGCCACTCTCTGCCCTCCCCGTCTTTTCTAACTTCTAGTGAGTTTTCCCGCTCATTTTAGCTTGGCATTGCTCGCCAGCTTTCAGAGTATAGGCTTTACATTTAATTAATTAGAGAAACGCGCTTTCCCGTCGTCGGTCCTTCCGTCCCGACGGCCAAGCGTTGCTGCGTTTCTCTACAGAGCCAAAGACGTGGGACCCGCGCCGTCGGGGGCGAGGATGTTCTGGGCGTGCAGAAGGGACCCAGGGTCTCCGCCCGCAGATCCTGCGCCTGACGTGGCGGTGGGGCCTTGAGTTTTGCCTGCTCGGTTGCTGCTGCAAAGTTGAGCAGAGCGTTGAGGGTGTAGGCGCGGCCCGCGGGGACCCACCTCAGCGAGCAAAACCTCTGCTCCGGGGCGCTCCCCCGGAAGGAGTTACCCCAGCAGCAGATGGAGAGGGGCGGGAGAACCGAGGAAGGAGGGTTGGGTGCCCGGGACCCCGCGGAACGTGCAGAAAACTTGAGGGACGCCTGTGCGACTTGCGGGAGACAGGGCGCTTGTTGAGCTAGTGCCAGAGCCTGAGAAGGTTTTAGGGAGCAAGGAGGTAGGCTTCTGGGGAGGAGGGCAGGGGGCGCAATATTCAGCGTGGGTGAGGGTTGGGGGGAGCCTCTGGGGTTGTCTGTCCTGTGGCAGCTGAGGGCCCCAGCCCCACCTCCTCACTCCTTTCTTTCGTTGAGGCAGTCTGTGCGTTCACTAGACCCTGGGCCAGGGGGTGGGGGTTTGGGGTGGAGTACAGCCAGCAAGCACCAGGCAGCCACCTCCTCCCAGAGCTCTCTCCAACAAAGTTTTAAAGAAATTGCTTTGAGCCTACATCGAAATAAGATACAGAAGCTTCCCTGGCTTTGAGACCCACGGCCCAGATGCCCCTTTTTGACACCTCCAGTTAGTATGGCAAGGACCTTTTTTCCCAAGGTTGGAGAGAGGGCACGTCCTGGAATTCTGCCCAATGTTCCTCTCTCTTCTTTCCTCATTGTTCACAGCCCAACAGGTCCCGAACCCACAACCTTTCTTCCCAACCCCATACAGATCAGGGTGCTCATGAAAGTGAAACATGATATGATGTGGGGTGGGGAGAGGCAAATTAACCCTCCTGGGCCAGGGTCCCTGTGCCTCAGACCCTTGCAGGCTCCAGAGGGGTAATCCGGCTGATTTGGTGGCACTGTGAAGGGGAAGCAGGTGGCATGGAGGGAGAGCTGACCCAGTGTGAAACACAGGGCTGCCCCTTGGACAACCTTGAATGTGGTTTCACACTTGTCCACACACGTTTGCCACTTTTGCCACGTTTCATAAAAGTTTGGGATATACCTTCACACCTGCCTCCAAATCCTGCTCATAGGGAACCCCTTCTCCTGCTACACTCCCCCCCATACCCAGGAGAGCCCCAGAAACTTCCATTGTTCTACCAGCATTCTCCCAAACAAGTCGCATCCCGGGGGTGTGGGGGGCATTTTTTGGTTGGCCCCACACTAGAGTTCCAGTCTCAGGGAGTGGAGACTACAAACCCAGATGAGGGGACACATTTCACACTGTGCCCCCCACCCCAACTCAACTCTGGGGAACCTGCAGGCACAACCCCCAAAGCAGGTAAAGCTGTACAGTTGAGACAAGTGAGGTTGGTGAGGGATGAAGTCTGTCCACACACACACACACACACGCACTGGTCCCGTGTGCCCTCTGCACTCAGAATCATGTGCTGCCGCCTCCACAGTGAGGTGGGTATGGAGCTGAGGACATTGAAAATGGGCTCAGCCTCCAAATCCAGAGGTGTATCATCTCCCTTCGCATTCTCAGTTGGGCTTCATCCCTCAGCTCCTGGCAGGGCATTGGCGGGGTTCACTGGGTGGGGCCTGGTGGAGTCCTACGGTGATTCAGAGGTTGGGGGCTGGAGGCACAGGCGGCAGCGCTGAGTGGTAGCTGGGTTGGGGGCGCTGCTGGGGGACCCGAGAGGCACTGACTTTTGCGCTATTTGCCCGCAGCTTCGGAGCAAGCAGACGCCATCTGTTTGCCGGCTGAGGCGCATCCCGTTTAATTACCCTCCCGGCAGCCTAATAGAGATGATATTAAACTAAATCTTTCTGACATTAAAAGTAATTATCCCCAAACCAGTGGCTCTGGGACGGAATCGCCCCTCCCGCCTCACCCCTCCCCTGACCGAGCCAGATTCCGTTAGTTTGGCTGAAACTCGTCTCCCTGGAAGAAACCTGGGGGATGGGGGTGGGGGGAGAAGGGAAAGGCCTTTGGGAGCTGGAGTCTACACGGGTTGCCCCCCCCCCCGAGGTTTCCCCCTACCCTGCACACCCCCAAACGCTCCTGTACGCATGAACACGCGCATAGAGAGAGACACACACCTGTACACACACAGACACACAACGACAACATTTTCCACCGGAACAGCTCACGAGCCACGTTAGCTGGGACTCAGCGGCGGTCGCAGGAAGAAGCAGCCTAGGATGCGAGCCCGCCCGCACCCCAACCCGAGGCGACGGCCCCTTGCTGGACTCCAACCCGAGGCTCTGGTAGTCTAAGGCCAGCCCCCCCCCCCCGCCCCCCGCGCACAGTTTAGGGCCAGACCCTCCCTCCCTCCCCCTCATCCCCCACCCCGCCTCGGGGTACTGCGCTAGTCGCGCTCCCTGAGCGGGTCCCAGCGCCCCATGATCCCCCCGCTGTGCCTCAGTCGCTCCACCTCTAGGAGGCGAGCCCTGTGATCCCACTTGACAGGTGAGAAAACAGAGTGGCGAGGGGACGCCCGGCAACTCACACCGAGTAGGGGGCCCGCAGAATTCAGTCGCAGGTCTGGCGTCCTGAAGGACTCACCCAAGTCCAAATCGCTTCCAGGCGTTCGGCTCCCCGGGGCCTGGGGGTGCTCACTCTGTTTCCGACCCTCCACGGGACGCTGGCGGAGCGAGCTGTGGCCCGAGTGGGACTCGCGAAAGCCTGGCAGCCCGAAAACCCACGCGGAGCCGCACCCCTACACTCGGTGGGATGGAATCCGGCGCCCGCGGGGCGCGTGCGGGAGAGGCAGCGCCGTGGCCCAGGCTTTCCCGTTCCGAAACGTTCTTTTGGGGCGCCTCTGCCACGGGGATGAGCGTCCCACTATTCGCCTCGCTTTCTGAGTCGCCCTTGGGTCCCACGCGCCACTCTGCTACACGCAGCCGAGGTGCCGGGGTGCTGGGTGAGCTGGCTTGGGGAGAAGGTGCAACGCTCCCGCATGAGACGAGCGGACCGGACCGCGGCCCAGCCGGTCGCGGGGCCCGGCCCCGGGGCCACAGTGCTGCTAAGCGCAGAGGACGCGGGAATGGGTCCCGCACGCCGCGCTTTCTCACCTTCAGCTCTCGCCTCGTTGGAGAAACCCGGGGCGCTTCGGTGTGATTCCCCTTAGTTCTTTGCTGCTTTTCGCGAATGCAGAAGGGAGCGTCATTTCATTCATTCGTTCTAGCCCACAGGCGATCGCTCAGGATGCGGGCTCAGTGGATCCAACGAAGTCAGCCGCGGGCGCCTTTAGAAAGCTCCTGGACCAAATGGGGACACTGACCTGACGAGTGTACCGGGAGAGGACAAGGGGAGACTTTCTGGAGGACCCCCCAGGAAACTTCATTTCCCCAAGTGAAAACTGCTTAATCTGTGAGACATTATCAAGTCATTGTAGACAACACAGCAAAGCATGTTTAGAATATATATATATTTTTTCTCTGCCTCCCCATTTACAAAATCAGACTTTTGTTACTTGCTTTTTATTTGCAAATATTATATTTTCATATAGCAGAAGTATACAATAGCAAGAGGGTTGTGGGTTTTTTCTTAATATTTTATTTTATTGCATAGATGTACTTTGATGTAACGTGGTCAGTTCTCTATTATAGGTATTCAGTTCACCAATAAACATTGCTATAATGAACATCTTTTGTGAGTTTGTCTAATTATTTCCTTAAGATGAATTCTGAGAAATACAATAGACCGACCAGAGGCTGCTTCTATTATGACAAAGATTTTTGATAGTTACCTGTCAAATAACCCCCCAGAAAGGTCTCCTCGAGGACCAAGTAGAAGGTGTCTTGCTGACTTTTGTAATCTTTATCTCAAGCAGGAAAAATGTTTCTTAATTGTCATTGGAATTTGCGTTTCCTTAACATTTTTATGTTAATTACTTGTTAGTTTTAAAAAATCCATGCCTATCCTTTCCTTTTTTGTTATGGAGCACCTCCTTTAATTTGTAACTACCTATTAAAGACAGTCATAAGCTCTCATCTCTAATGCATCCTGCATTTCATTTTTCTTTCTGTTTATTGTGTTGTTGTTAGCCAAAGTTAACTTCTGAAATGTTACCAAGTCTTTCATTTTCTTTACTGAATCTATTCTCTCTCAGCAAGCATTTTTCGAATCCAACTTTAAAAAGTAGTTATTTATATTAGCAGTTTTATTTACATGTGCATATTTAGTTAATCTGAAATTAATTTTGATAGGTGTGAAACTTGCTTGTATCTTAATTTTTCCCAAATGATTAACCAGTTACCACAGCACTTCTTAATGACCCACCCTTTTCCCCATCAACCATATACTACATACTAAATTCTCAAATGGCCAACGTCCTTTCAGCACTTCCTCTTCTAGGGAGCTATTTGTTTTTTCACAAACCTCACTATTTAAATTATTGTAATCCGTAATGCTGGGGAGGCAAGTCACCCTTCGGATTCTTTCCACATCCTCCTTTTTCAACATGCTCATGGCTTCTTTGTTAAGACATTCTTTTGAATAGACTTCTGAGTAAATATTTTAGAACTTATTGTATAGTCCTTCAAATAAATATTTTAGAATTTTTAAAGCAAGTCTCACAAATCAAGTAAGATAGGGATGGGTGGATACTTTGGAAATTTTATTTAACTACCTTTAGGTATTAATTTGAGGAAAATTATGTCTTCACATACTAGATATTTCCATTTGGGACACTGTATGACTTTCTATTATTCAGGTGCATTCCCCTTGATACATTTTGTCATTTTGTTCCTACAGTTCTGTTCAATAAGCATATTTCTTAGTTGAAAAGAGAATCACCTTTGCCATCATTTAACTGAATAAGACAGAAACTTAAGAAAGTTACTGATTATAGTATATTTATCTTGGAACTATGGTCCTTTCCAATCCCTTCCCGAATAAAAATTAGTTCTTGCAGTTGCCTGGAGCTGAGTTTGGAAGCCCTGGAATTGACTAGGACAAGGAAGGGAGGGCGAGGCTGGTTGTTTGCACAGATGAAACCCTGCAAAAGACTGAGCTATTCACAGGTATTTCTGGGCTCTGAGGACCACAGCCACCTGTGTGGTTGTCTTTGGGCTTCTCTTCTCTCGCTCCACAGAGGGCTTTTGGAAACAGATTCCAGGACTCAGTCCCCTGCCAACTTGCAATACAGACTTGCTGTGCTGCATGACTGCGGGTAGCTGCCAGCCTTCTCTGGGTGCACCTCTCCGCCACCCTAAAAAGAATAGCCAGACAGCAATGGGCAGGCCGCCTGAAAAGGAAGAGCATTAGAGCCGGAGATCAACTTGGATTTGAATCCTGACCCCTCTTCCAAACTGTGAGGAACAGACATTCTGGGCAACACACTCCCCATCACCAGCAAAATTAATCTGGGAGGAAACAGTAGGGCTAGCGAAGAGGGAACTGCACAGCTTCCACTCGCCCTTGGCACCTTTTTCTCAAACAAGGAGTTCTCCTCCACTTCCTACAACTCCCCTTCCTGGCTCCTTCTCACCATCCACGGCCTGCAGCCTGTGGTAGAATTCCCTGACGCCTCATTGGCCTGGGGCACCTTATTAGTTTTCCCACCTGCTTGGGTCATGGTGGAGGCATGCTTTTAAGCCAGTTTTTCTGCCCACTCGAGGCCACAGAGAGTGAATAAATGTGTTTTCAGATATCCAGTCCAGTCCCAGGACAGTCAGCCCCAGGAGACTAGTCAGTCTGGATACCAGCCACTAAGGTGCTCACTAAGGTCCTCACTGAGGCCTGCAGAACCGCAGGCTTATGCAAACCTGCTACTCTCCATCTCCTGACTCCACACAGCCACCTCCTTATCTCCAGACAGGAGATGGAGAAGAAAGGGGCGTATGGAGAAGTCACTTTTCCAGGGCTCCCAGTTAGGCACAAAAGGACAGGGGACCTAGAGTCTATAGAAGAGGGTCTAAGCGGTAGAGTTGAGGCCACTTTTTCTTACTTCCAGTCTTGAACTGATCCCCTGGGGTGGGTGCATGATGGGGGAGGGGGAGGGAACATTTTCTTTGTTATTTGTAGCCTCTCTTTGGGGTTTCTTCCTGGCCTCCTGTACCCCTCAGAACTGAGCTTGCCATCCCTCCACTGCCTGCCAGATATCTGTGCCCCTTGGTGAAGCTGCAGCACTGACCAATGGTGGAGCAGGGCCATCAGCTGGCTTGGTCTGGAGGCCTGCTCTGCTCAGACTTCCCCTGCTTGAGTGTGTGTGAGTAATGCTCATGGAGTCCTAATGCAGTAGCACAATGCAGAAGTCCCTTTGGGCACCAACACAGTGCAGGGCTCTGTGTATCTGCTAGGTAGTAGTTAGGTAGGTGTGAAATGAATTTCTCCCTCCAGAGAGAAAAGCCTGTTCCTTCTCAGTATCGTTCTGCCTTCTTTAGAAAGGACCCCGAGGAACTGAAAGCTAATGGCAGGAGGGTCCCTGCTCTTGAACAGAATTCGAACACGTGCTCCAGACCAAATTTTTATGGATTTGCTTGGGAGGAGTTCTTGTATGAACTGCCAAGAACTCAGGACTCTCAGCTATGTCTTACCCTACATCACCTCATTTGCCCTGCTCCAGTGGCTCCAGCAAGTAGAATATGTTTGCTATGAAGCACAGAGTGTGTTCTGAGGCAGTAAGAAAGAGTGACAGCTTAGGGCCCATCCCCAACCTTCAGGAAGCAACCCCTCTGGTCTCTTCTGGGGTTCACTATTCAAGGCACATTCTGGCACTGCTGGTTTTTAGGGTGGTTCTTCAAAGGTCCCCATGGTTCAGTACACTTTTACTTTAGAAATCACGACCTGCTCTTTGTGCCCATGAAATCCCACAGCATGCAAAAACCCATCCAGTGCACCCCACTTTTAATATGAGGAAACTGAGGTCTATAGGTGATAGTTGCACAAGTCAGTTCCTCATGATGTTGGTATTGCTGGACATGCCAGAGTGGAAGCTGTGGGCAAGTCAGTCTGCTGCTCTGGGTCTCGGTTTCTCCATCTGTATGATTTTTGATGAAGAAAGTTTAACTTGCTATCATTGAAAATGCTCTGAGAGGAGTAAGGGCCAATGTAAACCTAGCTAAAAAGTTGATAGTTCCCATGTGGGTCACCTGGGTATCCATCTTTGGAATTGTAGAAAAAATCCTGGCCTCCTCACCTAGTTTCCTGTACATGCTTCCGGTTTACCCTCAAAATAAAGAAAGAATTTCAATTAGACTCTCTGTGGCCATTCCTCAGAAAAGTCCAATGAGAATTTTACCAGTGAATGCCCTGGTGAGGCAGAGTACATATCTAGGACATGGAAAGCCAAGGCCAGCAGGCAGATGAGTTCAAGTCTCATAGGAAACTTGTTTTCTAATCCAGAACCCAGACTGCCAGGTTGGGGCAGGCTGTTTCATTTCATACTGACACCCCTCTCCCAGACTGGGGGCCTCCTCTGGGTTCTCACACCTCCTGGAACTTCTCTAGCACTGACCATATCACTCTGGCATTAGTGGTCCCACCTCAGCCTGGCAGTTCTGAGACAACAGTAGGGGTTGAAAAGCCAATGATTAACAAAGAGCCTGAACATAACTGGCCAAGTCTAAGTTAACTAGATCTTCTAAGACAAAGGGGTTATCAACAGAAAAAAGTACTTGCTTTGGAGGTACTAACTATGAGACTTTGAGCAAAGTAACCTTCAAGCTTCAGTTTCTCAGTGTAGGAAGCAGGCGCAGCCCCACCTACCAGGATGGTGATGTGGGGTACTTTCTTCCTGGGCAGAGGCCCAAGGGAGACTTCTGTGCAAATTATCACCACCCGATGACAAGTGCTCTGCAAGGGGCAAATATAGGGATGAGAAGGGTCCCCTCTCTTGTCCTGGGGACTCTGGGAGGTTCCTTGGAGAACGGAGATGCATGGAGGTCCTAAAGTCTGTTTGAAAATCCTGGATCCTGCTGCCATTGGAGACAATCCCTTAGTATTTCCCTGCCTGAGTGTGTCCACTAAGTGAGCTGAGTGAGGAGTAAATGAGCTAATGTAAGTAGAGCAGCAGTGCCTGGCATATAATAAGCTGATATAATAGTCCAAAATAGTTGTTTTTATATTATTTTATTTTATATTATTTATTAGTAGTATATTATTTTATATACTAATCCAGAATATTGGTTTTTTAAGACTGACTTGTGCCAGGTGTGTGCTAAGGAATAAAGCCACAAAGCACTAGCCTACACTCATGGGGTTTCTATCACACACAAAATCTGAGCTGTGTCTGAGGGTACAAATGGCTTCCTCTCTATGGAGGCATTGAGCCAAGCAGAGGAAAGAGGCACTCAGGGGCTTCAGACACTGCAAGGTCCAAATCTCAAGAAAGTGGCTGAGGAGACAGAGGGCGCTCTGCAGAGGCACCAGGAAAGAGCCGTCTCCAGGAGGCAGCGGGACTGTGGGGCTTCCTGTCCTGCTCTGCCTTCAGAAGCAGCCCAGGGAGGGAACCTCCTGGGTGAGAGAACACAGAGCAGGCATGAACTTTGGGGACTGATTCAGAGCGGAAGCTCAGCTCTTTTCTCTCTTAGCTGTGTGTCTTTGGGACAGTGACAGAATGTCTCTGAACTCGTTTTCCTAATTGTAAAATAAGGATACTATTAGTAACTCCAAAGTCTGAGGAATTATGATGCCCAATATGGTTAGGTTCATCTCCAGCATGTATCTTCTCTGGGAGCATGTAAAGGCCCCAGCATTGTAGGACTCAACACCAATTTCTCTGCTCTCAGCAGTGCCAGTCGGTTTTGCTTCAGCCTCAATTAGCTGACTGCTCAGTAACCAGTGGCTGCATGACTGTTAGGTGCCAGACCCAGGGTGGGCTCTAAAAATGAACAGATGATTAAGAATTGGTTTCTGCCCTTACCTGCTCCCAGAGCGGTTACATGCTGGAGATGAACATAACCATATTACTGGGACATGGGCATCATTTGTATTGCTTTAAATTCAGTGGTTAAGTGCACATTGACTGGCTAATTATGTATGATTATGTACTGGTCATTTTTTTTTTGTTTTTGGAGCTCAGGGCTTATTTCTGACTCTGTGCACAGGGATCACCCCTGGCAGGGTTCAGGGGACCATTTGTGATACCAGAGATAGAACCCAGGTTGGCCATGTGCAAGGCAAGCATCTTACCTGCTGTACTATTGCTCTGGTCCCTGTACTGGTCATTTTGTTAGACCTTGAAGACATGCTGTGACTCAGACCTTTAGCGGGGATTCCAGTCTGGGGTTTGGGATACAATGGATGAGCTGAATTACACTCCAGGTGATCCAGATGGGTCTCCCAGGGAGGAAAGTTCACCAGAGGCACCTAACCTAGAAGGTGTACGGAGGTTTTGAGTAACCATCTTGGGTAGGAGCTTGGTAGTGATGGACGGGCCCTCAGGGCAGAGGGCACAGAGTGGAGAGGTGATGAGGAATGAAGCTTTCAGGAAAGTGCAGGCAGCTCAGCGAGTGTCAGGGCATGGCTGGAGTTACAGATGGGGAGGGAGGCCGGGGCCAGATGACAGGAGCTGCAAATCTAAGCCAAGAGTTTGGATTTTATTCAGAGGCCAACATGAAACCTTTGAGAGGATCAAAGCTGAGGTGTGGCATGATGAGGCAGGTGTTTAGAAAGCTCTTCCTGGCAGCTGTGTGGAGAGTGGAATAGGAGAGAGGGGACTGGAGACAGACAGAGCAATTGCGATGTGGTTTTATAGACCAGGTGATAGACTGTAAGGAGCTGAAGGGAAGAAATGTCAGTGGGACACAGGATGAAGGAGCAGGCCTTGGATTTTGGAGATGTGAGAAGGGAAAAGCAATGGGATGCTTCTAGATGACTGCATGTGCTTAATAAAAAGAGCTGGGAAATGGGTCATTTTGTAGAGCTCAGTCTTCTATAAAAAAATACTTTCTCCCTCTTAGCATCTGTCAGCATTTTAAAAGTTATTATTGCACTTATTCTTTGAAATGACCAGGTGTTCCTACTGTCTGTGAAAGCAGTCCTATCTTTTCATACACACTTGCAGGAGATTTGTAGTCAACAGTCTGGGCCCAAATCCTGCTCTTTTAGCCAAGGAGCTCCAATGACCATTTCACCTCTTCTTCAGAATAGGGTCTAGATCAACCAGCTTGGAGGGGTATGTGTGGTGGTGGTAATGTATGGAATGTTCCCAACACCTCCCAAGGCACTCCTCCTCCCCTTTCCCAGGATGCCCCAGGTTTGTCTTTATGGATTTGTCATGACACTGCAGGACTCTTTGACTTGCCTTGATGAACTATGTCTTTTCACACACAGGGCAACTTTTCATGGACTAATTATTAACTGTTTCAATTGCTTTATGTGTTAACTGTTACATTCTGGGGGTCTCTGGGCAGGCTCAGTGGTCAGTCCTGCTGGTGCCAGAGTTTGAACTAGGGTTAGTGGCCTGCCAGTTAAGAGTCTTAATCCCTCTACTATTTCTGGCTGTTAACTGCTAGTTCATTTCATCTCCACAACCTCATCTGGCTCTGCTATGATTTCCATCTCATGGCAGAAAAGCTGTGACTCAGGAAGGTGAATGTCCTAGTGCACAATGCTGGCACGTGAGCAGCGGGAACCCAGGCACTAAGGACCCTGAGTTTGTTCTTTCAACCATGCATTTCATCACCTCACAAAACCAAGAGCCACAGCGTGTAAATTAACTGAGGCTGGAGTGCAGGTCCCTCTTACTAATGTTTCCTTCCATAGCAACCTTTTGAAAGCAGAGAGCAGATGTTTGGCTAGTTGGGTTAATGGTCATCTTCCAAAGCAGATGACGAGGGAGAAGCACTAAAATGCAGAGCAAGGTTCAAAGCAAGAAAGACTATTTGCTGCTTCATGTCAACTTTGGGGCTTGATCTTTCTTCTGTTTTTAGGGTCCACACCCAGCTATATTCAGGCTTGCTCCTGGCTGTGCTCAGGAATCACTCCTGATAGGGCTTGGGGTACCATATGTGGAGCCTGAGAATTGACCATATGCAAGGCAAGCATTTTACCCACTGTATTATCTCTCTAGCTCAAGCTCTTTAAATAAGAACACGGTGCTCCTTCCAGAAAAGTGTTTAACTTCTTTGTGTACAATTGCATGATATTTCAAGATCCATTCTGGGACATGAAATTTTGAGATTCTACAGATTCTACAGAGATGCATATAGACATGAAAATCAGAGTACAAGGTTTGAGACCTGATGCCTCTGCTGACACTCAATATGATTTCAGCAGCCACCACCCGAGTCCATCCCAAAGGTGTGAGGAGAGTCTCTGCGCTATGCCCTGGCTGCAGGGGGCTGGTACAGATGTGGATGGTATGGCAGTGCATGGGAATGTTAGCTGGATGCTGACGTTCACTTCCTCATCGTAGGTCACACAGCCAGTCAGTGGCAGATCCAAGGGTTCAAAGTGGAAGACACTGAGGTCTCACTGTGTGTGACCTTCCTCCTTACAAGAACGTTTGTTTGTTTATTGTGAGGCCACACCCGGCAGTGTTCTGGGGGATACTAAGGCTATACAAAGCAGTGCTTGGGATCATACGGTTCCAGAGAATCAACCCAGGACTTTGCACATACATTGCATAAGCTCTACCACTAGATCCATATTCCTGGCCCTTATATTTCAGTTTTTTTTTTTTGACATTTTCGGCCACACCTGGAAGTACTCAGGAGCTACTCCTGGTTCAGTGCACTGGGGGTGTGGGGGTTTGATCCTGAAAATGCTTGAGAGAAGGGCTCCCACATACAAAGCATGTACATTAGCCCTTTGAGCTGTTTCTTCAGAACTTCCTCTCAGAATTTTAAAAGGGATCAAATGATGTAATGCATGTGAGGTCACATGCGTTAAGGTCACATAGAGCATATATGCAATGCCTCTCTGAATTACTCCTGGACTGAACTCATTCTAGCTGTCATCCGAGACTGAGCAGACAAGGAGCTGAGTGTGATGGGGAGGTGATCAATCACAAGTCTGGTGTTGGAGACGATGAAGAACCCATCCTACCTCCAGAATGGAAACTACCAGTGCTTTCAGAAAACTGGCTCGTGCTCAGCAATTTCTTTAAGATCCATTTCAGCTAACTCTGGTCAGCAGATGAGCTTTATAGAAGAGCAATTCTAATATAATTGAAACTTAAATTCTGTTGTTACAAAGTAAAATTTGTAATAGCCTAACTTCTCTTCTTCTACATTAATAAGATTCCAGGGCAAGAGACATAGTACAGTGGGTAGGGCACTTGCCTTGCATGTGGTCAACCTGGGTTTGATCCCCAGTATCACATACGGTCCCCCAAGCACTGCCAGTAGTGATCCTTGAATGCAGAGCCAGGAGTCAGGGCTGAGCACTGCCAGGTGTGCTATCCCTCTCTCCCAAATAGGGAAGATTCCACAAGGGATGTTCTCATACAAGTATCAGATTTTGGATGCTTATTTCTCTGTGACATAAAACCAGTGGTACAAGAGTATGTTGTTAACATCCCAAACCAGAACCTCCTGAGCTGCACCTGTGAGAATCAGTGTCAAGCGGGCAGTACTTCCTCAAACCTTTAGACATGTGCGCTAGATGCACAACCTTTCAAAACAGGAGCACTGGAACAGGCCCCCAGGAGCTTCACCACAGAAAGTGGGGCCCAAGACACTGAGCAGATCTTTGGATGGACTCACTGTGTTGGGGGGTTGGGATGGAGAGCCCAGGAAGTCTAAAGGCAGGAGGAAGAATAGCAGATACTGGAACCTGCTATTTCTGTGGTGATAGCAAACCGCTTGGGTTTTCCTGTAAGCTGCCTTAACCATATGAAGTCATGAATGCTGACATGTGAGAAGGAGCATGATGCCTGAAGGAGCATGAAGGAGCTGCTCTCACTGCCAGCTCTGAAGCTCAGTACACTAGAATGTCTCATGTGCACAGTGATGGTTCAGAGGCTTTTCCCAACAGGGAGTTGAATGGGCTACCACCTCATGGGACTGAGCAAAGAGACCCGCTTTCTAAGATAGATTAGGTTCAAAGAGGGTGTGTAAACATCAGACACGTTCAAGTAGCATTTAATAACTTTTATGAAATTGGTTTCAGAGTGAAGTCTGAATTTTTAGAATACAGAAGTGATACTAGAAGGGAACAACAGGATTTCAAACCCGAATTGGATGGGGCAAGTCAGACATGCAAGTAAACGCAGAGTTCCTTCCTTCACCCCACCAGCACCATTGCTGCTATTTGAGTTCAGCCTGAGTTCAGGGATGTAGCTTCTCCATGGCAGCTACAGAACAAAGTCTACTGGCAGGTAAAGAGTAGAGCTGGTGCTGAGAGTACGGCAACATTGGGAATGACTGTCATGTGGGGACATGGGGTGAGGAAAGTAGGAGTAGAAAGGAAGTGTTCAGAGTGAATTCCATATTGGGTCTGTTTTTCTTTCAGCTGCCCTGCAGAAGCAGAGTTGGAGGAGGCAGGTGTAGCACTGTCTTTTGTCTGTAGAAATCACATCTCCTTTAAGAGTGTTCAGGAAGGACCCTTGTTGAAGCATCAGAAAAAAGACACCATGGGTTTGCCTGGGTAATGCCAATTTTCAGGCTGAGCGAAAATGACCAGGCATGTCGCAGGCTTTGGAGAGTTCCTCAGCTCGGGCCGGGGAAAGAATCAAGCACACATTTACTTTTGGACAAGTATACCATGCCCAAAGTGAGGGTGGAGAGACAGGATGGCAGGTAAGGCACTTGCCTTGCAGTGGCCAATCCTGCTTTGATCTCCAGCACCGTGTACGGTTCCCCAAGGACCACCAGGATAATCCCCAAATCAAAACCAAAATGCCCAGGTCCGACCCCTTAGGTTAAAGACCATAGGTTACACAACAAAAGATATGGAGAAACATTTCAGGACTAAAGAGATCCCCAGGCCAGGAATGTGGCTCAATGGTAGAACACATATCCTGCAGGTGTGAGGCCCAGGACTGCATGCCCTTGAGCACCCCGAGAGTGGCCAGGCTAGCCCTTTAACTCTGCTGGGGAGGGGTCCCTCCCATTAACAACAAAAATGTGAAGAATGAACAGTGCTTCCATGAACTAAACTCCGAACCCCAAACCATGTATTAGTAAAAATCCACACTTACTAGATCAAAACCCAAATTATTCTATGTGGATTCAGGAACACATGCATTCTGAGCTGAGTGCTCACATTTATTCTTTTAAATATAGGAAGGAATCAAAATTGTCAGCCCTTTCATTTAAAACATAAGAAGAAGGAAACATGGACTCAGAGTCCAGGACGGGGTGGCTGATCAAATTTTTGCCATGAAGTGCTTCAAGCACCAAGTGACAAGATCACTTGCATGACAGGGAGGGAGTGAGAGAGGCAGGGTGGGGGAAGAGAGGGAGGAAGGGGGAGAGGGAGAGAGGGAAAGAGAGAGGGAGAGGAAGAGAGAGAGGGAGAGAGGGAGGGGAAGTGAGAGAGTGGGGAGAGAGGGAGAGGGGAGAGAGAGAGCGTGCGAAAGAAAGGGAGAGAGAGAGGAAGGGAGGGAGGGAGCACAGGAGAAGAGTGACCACACCCCGATATGCCAGCACTGCCCACATGCAGGCCTCAGCCAGGCCTCACCCGTTATGGGCCCAAAAAGTGCCTGCTTCGGTCTCACATTCACCCAGTGCTTGGAGACACCTGCTCTCTCTTCATTGCAATGGAACAGCAAACACCGCCTGGATGAAACCCGGACACCAAAAAACAGCAGCAGTCAAATTAGAGGCTGCGTCTATGTCTATGTCGCCTCAATCCTCATACAGCTTAGTAAAGAAGTCAGAAGGTAGCAATGACAATGATAGGCTTGTTCCTCCTTTTTATTCTCCATGCCAAAGAACCCTAACTGACTATCCCCTCCACCTCTTACGAGTGAGTGAAAATAAAAAGGCAGAGGTGCATGAACCCAGACTCAAAAGACATTGAGATGTGGTGACATGGACAGACAGAATTCTCCTAGACACCACAGGGAGAAGGTGGGTGGGAGAGGCTCAGCCCTGCTCTGGGCTCACTCAAACGGAGCAGTGCGGTGGTGGCTGAACGAGGGGGAAAGGAAGGAAAGAGTGGGCACAGGGTTGGGAACACATACTCGTGGAGGGGAAATTTTAAGTAGCTATGTTTATTATTACTTTTTTCCCCCAGAGCAATCTTGCAAGAGGCAAAAGTGTGACATCTGAACTCAGTGAGACGAGCGTGAAGGTGGGTTGGCCACGAGCCCTCCTCTTGACATAGGCCTCTGGCTTGTCAAGGAATGGCTGGTTCCACGCAGGGCCGTGTTTACTCTTTTGCTTCCAGGAAAAGGGTTTCTTGAGGGAACAACTTTACCTCCAATAACGATTTATTTGGGTCCAGCTGGGTTACCTAAAACGATAGAAAACATGTATTCAGACACTAGAAACAGATACCGTCTCCCCTGCATGGCATTCAGTTCCAGTCCATGCACGCTGATTCTGAGCCTACTATGGACTGGCACGAGCATTTCACATTTATTATATTATTTGAGCCTCAAAATAATCCAGTGAAGTAGGTGTTGTTATTCCCATTTTATAAGTGAGGAAACCAGGGCTCAGAGAGGTCAACTCTCATAGTTTAGTAGAGGAACTAGCATGTGACCTTGGGCTCCAGCTCGGAGATGGGGTCTCTTCCAGGGCAGGGGCCAGTCCCATGTCTCTCACTCAAGTCACCCTAGTCACACCCCTGAAGATTCTTGGAAGGGTGCCAGTTCCATGACTGCTGCAGCACTGAGCACCTCTGCTTGCTAACTCCTGAGAGCAGGGAGGTCTTTTCTGCACGGTGGGAGAAGAGCTATGCCTTGGGGCTGATCTCACCAAAATGAACCAGTGTAAGCAGCTGAAGGGCGACTGTGACCAGGGAGGTATGTCCTTGGCTGAGGAATGGCTCCTGCAGGCTCTCCTTTGAAAAGGGAGGTAGCAGGGCAAATATTTAGTTTGAAAAAACAAGCAAATGTCAAGTAACTGTGCATGTAAGAAGTTAAAAAATATTGTTATTTTACACTACAAAACATAGAGAAGCTAGACAAGATGTGGGCTCAGCAGGGATATATGCTAATCACAGAGAGACCCTAAGTTAGGTTTTTAGGCTTCTCAGGTTCGCGGTAGAAAGGGATGGAACACAGAGGTTTTCTATGGTTACTTAAATGTGCCAGGAATCAGATCCAGGGCCTCACATATGTGAGGCAGATGCTTTGCCACTGAGGTGCGCCACCCATGACTGTTGAGGTTTTCTGAATCCATGCATGAAAAACAAAACCTTCTTCTTCATCATCAAAGGGGTACATGAATTTTTAAAAAGTTGAGAAATACAGGTTAAGTAGAGAGGACAATGGACTTTGGTTCTACACATATACTGGTTTAGATGACAGTTGTATGGAGTATTAGCCCTGTGGACTGAGTTAGTATCAACCCTGAAAGACTTATGTGGGCATCAAATAAAATGAAGATAAAATTAAAAAACATATAATTAACATAGTTTCTGGTACAGAGCAGATATTCCACAATGGCTGTGAGTGAGAACAACTGCAAGGACAGCCTGATACGGAGTCTGCAATTTGCTCGCAGACACAGGGGATGAGAGCAGCACCTGAGGCAGGCAGTTTTATCTTCTGTTTGACGTGTCACATCTAACCTGTTTCCTGGCCAAGGGAGAGGAAGGCTCTGGGTGGATGTGGGGGATGGGAAGGGGAGTGCAGTGGGCAGACTGATGAGCTAAAGAAGGAACACTATCTTCCACTGTATCCAGCTGGAAACCTGGTATGCCCATGAGGGTCATTAAGACACATCCACCTCTACGATCCTCTGCTTAGAAGAACCTGGAGCAAAATCGCTCTACTGAGATCTCATGGGTGCTGGGCAGATGGGCAGGCAAGGGAGTGGGGAGGGCCCAGCCTGCTGTCTGCTTCCAATACACTGGGGGGCAAGCTGCTGGCAAATGTTTACCCACTTCCCAATTAGCGTACAATACTGCACTGGCTTCTGTCAACAAACAGAGCTATGCTGCCTCTGCTTCCGACCAGTTGGCATTTTCTGCCCAGCTGCTTCCGCTATTGTTCTTAATTAACATGCCAGTGCTCTTCCGGCATCTTCTACTTTGTTATTTGTAGTTTGTAAATATGATGCTTTCTGGGAGAAACCAAAACCACCACAGTGCCGTATCTGGGCATCCTGGCAGGAAGATGCTAAGCAGCTAAAGGGAAGGGAGGCTGGAGCCACAGGTCCACACTATCACAGCCTGAGCTGTCAGTAAGCAAGGTTAGAGGTTCAGAAGAAAACTCATTTTTTCTCCCTGCATGAGAAAACTGTCCAAGAAGAATGAAGTGAGCTGGAGAACTAGTACAGTGGGCAGAGTGCTTACAACCTGGGTGTGATCTCTGGCACTCCTTATGGTCCTCTGAGACCTCTGCCAAGAGTGATCCTTGAGCATAGAGCCAGAAGCAAGCCCTGATCATAACTAGGTGTGGCCCCCAAATCAAAACAAGTAAAAAGAGTTAAG
The DNA here is from genome assembly GCF_029834395.1 of Sorex fumeus. Classification (NCBI taxonomy): domain Eukaryota; kingdom Metazoa; phylum Chordata; class Mammalia; order Eulipotyphla; family Soricidae; genus Sorex; species Sorex fumeus. The sequence continues at coordinate 16,519,834 of NW_026606102.1, read as the reverse complement.
TGATTTCCCCAGTCATTTTAAGTGGGGGAACTAGATAGAGAATGAGGGAGCTAAAATTCTTGATCACTTACTGTCTGCCACACACTCTCAGCTCTACTACTGAAAATGACCTTGAAGAAGGTACACAATCTGAGAGCCTCAGTGTTCCACCTGAAAGATGGAAGTGTTTGCAATTTCTCCTATATCGATTGCTGGGATGGTTAAACGCAATAAAGTTGGTGAACACCTTGGTACAGTGACCAGGCTATTCATTGCTCAGTTTCTGGTAGTCACGATAATGATAACCTGTCTTCAACAGGTTCTTGGAAACTGAGACTAAAGTAAAACCATGTATAATGAAATTAGTTCCTCAAATAATGTCCTGTTCATTACTGGCCAGGATTTAATTTTTCTCTCATCAACATTACAACAAAATAATGTTAAAAGAAACATTATTTAAATACCTGACGTAGTGAATGGAGCACTGTGTGAGTAGTGGCTGTGGCTGAGCTAACTTAAAACTAGAGCTCTTCCCCAGAAGCCTCTTGGAGCCCAGACCTGCATCAGGATGCTTGGTAGTAGTACTCCCTTCTCCCTAACATGACAAAGTCTGAACACCTGGAGATCTTTTCTATTGCATAGGTGAGTTTGGGGCACCCACACGAGCCATTTTTCCCCCCTGACGGTTATTTCACACAGCAATTTCTAAATTCCGTTCGACTTCCTTTCTCATTTGCCTGCACAGACAAAGACTGTTGGGGACCTAGAGGGAATGAAGAACACGGAGTTTCTTTCTGGGAGGATGGTAACCATAGTATCTTGCAGTGCTCTGGACCCCATTTCTGAAGGATGTGATTATCCCAGGAGAGAAGATCTCCTGATAGCAGGGACCTACAAACCATTCTCTGAGAAGCAGCTGCAGAATTGGAGGTGTCTCTCTGATGGCAGAGTGCTGACAAGTGGGGGTGGTACCACTCTACTGGGGTAGGTGGGAGCCATGTTCGCTCTCAATGAGTATCTAAAGAGTTGATCAATTGGACAAGAGCAGATGTGGATGTATTTGTTTTTCATTTTGGGTCACACCTGGCTATGATATGGGGTTACTCCTGGCTTTCAGGGAATCCTGCAGTGCTAAAGACTGAACCTGGGGTTCCCACATGAGAGCATGAGCCCGTCTGTTATCTTTCTAGCCTGCCAGATGTATTCTATGCAGCTCCAGTGGGTAAGAGCTGCGACTGGTGAAGTAAAATCATAAAGGACCAGAACTCAGCTGATCAGAAAGAACTTTTTAATAGAGCAGTAGTTGCTGGTGTAGATATTACGGATGCCTTTACCTTTATCTTCCTTTTTCTTCCTTCTGCTCTTTATTTTTCTCTTTAATAAACATCATAGTTGCACCTATCACTTTTTTTTTAAAATCCTTCCCTTGGATGTCATTCTGATGATTGGGGGTGACACACAAGCCTGATTCTGGTGAGTATTGAGTACTAGCATATTTGGTTGTGGTGTTTACTGAAGTCTGGACTTCTTTAGTTATGCTCACACATGTGCTCATACATGGGCTTATCAGAGGCTGCAATTCCTGGCATCAGCACTTACTTTAGTCTTCTTAGTTGCAGTAGCAACTACTACTGACTGGGTACCCACTACATAGCTGGAACCATGTTCTATACTTCAGTTAGTCCTCAAATCAACCAAGTGAATAGGTTTTATCATCATCATCATCATCATCATCATCATCACCATCATCATCACTTTCTACTGTCAGTAGAAAAATAAAACATGGCCAAGATAACACTACAGGTTATCTTGGCTAAAGTTGCAAGCAGTATAAGATTTCACATTCTAATGTGTCTGATTCTAAAGCACATGACAACCAGAGCTGCAGCGGGGAAATGAGGAATGAGCATACTTCCTACTACACTTACTACTACACTTCAGTATCCTCTGAAGCAGAAGCTTGTTTTAGGATAATGATAATGGTAGCTAACATCTACTGAGCATTTATTTTGTGCTAAGCATATTCCAATCACTTTACATTCATATAATAATTTAAATTTCATAATAACCCTCTGAGGATAGTTATCTGGATTAGGAGCAACTATTCTCATTTAATAGATGAAGAAACTGAATCATGGAACAGATTAAGCAACTAGTCCAGATCTTAAAGCTCTTAAGAACAGAGGTAGGACATGGAGCAAAGGCAATCTAGCCTTGGAATCCATGTTTCACTTCTATTCTGACAGAACTAAGTGATGCTAAAAGTTGGACACACACAGAAAAAAAATTTTGGATGAAATGACCCAGAGGGTATTTCTAACCAAGAAAATAAGACCTAGGATATAAGATCTTCACTTTAAGAATGGCAAAAGGTCAAAAGGTCAGGAAAAAAATCCTGAAATGTTTATAAAATACGAATACAAAAACCCAATCTGAGCTTGTGTTCTGCCATTTACTTGGGACTTTACTGAATTATTGACTCTCTATATCAACAGAGAAGCTACCCTTTGGGACTCTTTGAAGAGGGGGGTTGTATTTCCAGTTAAGAGGTATGGCCTCACTTTGTCTACGTTAGAAAAGGAAAGTCACTTTCTTGACGTTTTATTCATTATACTTAGGAAATGGGAATGGATCTACAATGTTCGTATTAAGTTAATATTTTAGCATTTTGTAACTGCTAAGAAAAAAATGTTTACATTAGCAAAAATAGGACTTGTTAGCTACCAAAGAGAGCTATTTGCCTTCAGATCAATTTTCTCTGCAGTATGAACTTTCATACACATCTGATTTCTATTATTTTTCTGGATGTAAATTCCTTTTCTAAAGTATAACATCAATATAGAGAGAAATGTAAATCAATGTAAATGTAAATCAGGTTCTCAGTATAGGTGACAGTGAGTGAGTTCTAGAGATGAGGAGGGGAAAGCTTTCTCATGGCCAAACCTCATTTCACAAACAGGCAGCTTTGAGGCTTAGGGAGGTCAAGTGACTTGACCCAGCTTATACGGTTGATGAAGGGCAGAGGTATATTCTGCCTTTGGACTTTCAGCATTCCACACCCCCCAACCCCCCAAAAATAAAAACCACTTGAATAGAGCCTCTATGGAAGCAATATGGAGATCTTTCCAAAAAAAAAAAAAAAGTACAGAACTCCCATATGAACCAATGATACCAGAAGACAGTGTTGGAAGCGGCCCACAGTAAGAACAGCACCAGATCATGGACCTGTGGTTGAAAACCACTGGTGTAGGCATATTACAATTTATTTATCCATTTACCTTGGATCCTTCCAAGTACTGGTGTTAAGGCATAAAGGTAAAATAAAGGTTTTATGTGAATGTAAGTTTTGGTATTTCTAAAAGAATACCAAGGAATACTAGTTTTATAAGTTACTGTCACTGTCCTCCCGTTGTTCATCGATTTGTTCTAGCAGACCCAGTAACGTCTCCATTGTGAGACTTTGTTGTTACTGTGTTTGGCATATCGAATACGTCATGGGTAGCTTGCTAGGCTTTGCCGTGCTGGCGAGATACTCTCAGTAGCTTGCCGGGCTCTCCGAGAGGGGTGGAGGAATCGAACCGGCTCCACTGGGGTGACTGCACGCAAGGCAAATGCCCTACCGCTGTGCTATCGCTCCAGCCCTGTTTTATAAGAAACTTCCAAATTGTTTTCCAACGTAGTTGTGCCATTTTGTACTCCCACAATAAGAGTTCCTATCTGCTCCTCATACTCATCGTATTTGGTGTAAGACAGCCTTCTGAATTTTGAGTAGGTATGTAGTGGTTTCCAGAACTTACTACTGTGTGGCATCACACAGTAAAGCTGACTACATCTGTTTGCACTGACTTTGAATTTGGGAAGAAAATTAAATATTGTTGTTCTGCTCAGAGTAACTAATTCACTTAGAAAAATATCCATATTAAGCATCATGTTTAAAAATAGTTACTACTACCAAACAAGTTACTATTTGTCATTTTATAAACAGTAGGCATGATACTAGTTGTTCTATATACTATCTATTGTTCACAACAATTCTATAAACACTCCTATTATTTCTACCCATAGATGAAATCTGAGGTAAAAAATGATTAGAGGACTTTCCCTGGCTTCGAGAGCTAGGATAGCCTTCACTGCCTCTTACCCACAGGTCTTACTTCTAAACAGAGAATAGTTATATGACTAACTTGATTTTTCCTAAGCATAAAGCAAGCAAACACTGTGGAGTGATGTCATTGCTCAAGTCCTTGTTTTGTGTCAGCTTTGTTGTTCCCAAGGAGCAGAAGCTATCTTTTGTTATTGCCAACTTGGTCCTAACATCTAATTGTCCATTTTTGTTAAACACCTTTTGACAAACTGGGAATCCCTAAACAGGGAAATCACCTTCACAGAATATTAGAGGGAGAATTTAAGGGTGGATGTGCTGGTCATGAGCTAATCAGGGTGTGAAAAACTTTGGTAACTGCAATCTTTTACAGAACTCTTTTGAACAAAAGAGAGGGCTATCTATCCTATCTGGAGTGATAGCACAGTGGGTAGGGCGTTCGCCTTACAAGCGGCCAACATGGCCCACCTGAGTTCGATTCCTCCGCCCCTCTCGGAGAGCCCGGCAAGCTACCGAGAGTATTCGATATGCCAGGCACAGTAACAACAAAGTCTCCAATGGAGACGTTACTGGGCCCGCTCGAGCAAATCGACGATCAACGGGAGGGCCTTTACCTTTACCTTTTACCTTTTATCTATCCTATCTATCCTTTATCATCATCAACAACAACCAGCTGCAGTTACTTGAAATTTGTCTACATTGGCTGCAAATAATAAAGTAACCCTAAAACAAACTCCAATGGAAAGGGCCTATGGTGGGAATACTCTAGGATTTATTTCCATTCCAGCTTCCTATAGCTTCTGGACCAATTCCTCTTGCTGGAGCACAGGGAAAAGTAGTGGCACTGGGTAGAGGGTTTCCAGAAACAGTAATAGAATCTCCTCTCCCCCGCCCCCCCCCCCCCGCCCATTATTAAATTGCAGAAGAACGGGTTGCTAGAGAATGAGGCTAGGTGGGCTTCTATGGCTACAAAACGTAAGGTATCTACAGAGTATTTTCTTTCCTTGGCTTTTTCAAGAAAAAGGAATAATAAAAGAAAAGTTAATGGAAGAAGAAAGGGAGAGAGAAGACACAGGTGAAAATGGGAAAAAATTTGTAACTTTCTTTGTTTTTGTTTTGGGTCCACACCTGGTGATGGTGCCTGGCAGTGCTCGTGGAACCATATGGGATGCCGGAAATCGAACCCAGGTTGGCCATGTGCAAGGCAAGGTTTTCACCCTCTGTATTATCTTTCTGCCCATCCCTTGAAATAGTATCTTGTAGGCTGCTATATTCATTCTTTATTTTATCAAGTAATAATGATGTAACAATAAACACTTATTGGGAGCTTACAAGGTGCTAACTGTGCTAAGTGCTTTTTAAGCACTACACAACCCTGTGAAGGAGATGAAAAATTTTTTTTTTTAAAAATGGGGAGGCTATGAAGTGGCTCAGTTGTAAAACATACACTTTGCATGTGTGAGGACTGGGCTCAATCATGGCATCACAATCACTAACAACGATGAATAAAGCCCGAGGGCATGGCACAGTGGCAACGCACCTGCCCTCCATGGTAAAGGCCATGATTCTGCAATTAAGTGTGCAATCTTTGGTGCACCATAACCAAGTGTGTATGCAGCCCCCAGCAAGCCCATAACTAAAGTGTGTAATTCCTGGTGCCAGTCACTAGAGTAACAACAAAGAGGAGGGGAGGGGGAAAATTTATATATGTGTTTGTGTATGTGTTCATAGAGATTATATCATTTGCCTAAGATGTCACAGGAAGGAAATGGGACAGCAAGAATTTAAAAAACAGGTTTGGGGCTGGAGAGATACTATAGTAGGTAAGGTACTTTCCCTACATGCGTCCAGCTGTGTTCAATCCCTGACACCCCTTAAGGTCCCCAGAGCACCACAAGGAATGATCCCTGAGTGCAGAGCTAGGAATAAGTCCTGAGTACTGGCAGGTATGGCTAAAAAAACAAACAAACAAACAAACAAAAGACAGGTTTGGTCTAAAGTCTATACTCTTAGCTAAGCCATATTAGACAATTCTGTTATTACAGTTACTCACTGGACTATTTATTCAATGTCTTGGAGACTGTCTCACTCATGTAATAGAAGCATGTATTTCTCTGTAAAATATATTATCTCAGGCATTTGGATAAATTCACCCATTTAGTCTCTGAGTTTCCTCAGACCAAGCAATTTGTTAAGAGTTAGAGGGCATTGTAAAGGTCACTTTGTATCAGATAGACAGAAAAATCCAGTGAGTGTAAAGAACTTACCCAAAGTTATTTGGTACTCACAGCAGATCTGGGCCCAAAGGGATTCTTCACTCCTACTGTACACTTTTAGAGGAGTTGCTAAATGAAGCCTCAACCCTCAAGAGTTACTAATGTCAAATTGCCCTCAAACTTGGGGCACTATTACCTAAACACTAAGCAAAAGCTGTGGTCCTCTGGCATTCCTGATGGTGGTTGGTTCCTACTAAATAACAATGTTAGGTCCAGAAAGGCTCAACTGTCTTATTAGGTTTGGTTTAAACTTCTGGAAACTTTTCTCCCTGGGTTCAGAGTGTAGGGAGTGGGGTGCTAGAGAAGCTACTTAGGCAAAGTGGCTGGGGAGAAGTAAGCATTTTGAATGCATTTGAATACTCCAGCAGGGCCATGAGAGCTACTGCGTGCGTAACTCTGCACGCAAACACTACTCAAGAGCTGGAGCTTTGAACAGGAGTTAAAAGAGTTGAGTCCCTGGTGATATACAAAAGACTTGCCGGTGTGATTTATTCTGATGTATTTACTTATCCAATTACCAAAACAGCAGGAGATCATTAAATTTCCTAGTTACCAGATGCAGCACGTTCAATATCTTAAATGTTACCAAGGCTCTCTCTGAGCTATTTTGATATTACATTTCATCTGCCCCAATGCTTATGAAACGGAATGGCAAGAATCATGAACAGAGCAGGTGTTTTCTTTGAAGGTTGGTCCAGTAGATGCCTGTACAATACCAAGCTTATACCAAACTCTTGGATTTAAGGAATCATACTACAATGAGGAACACAAGAGGGAAGATGCTAAGGAAGCTGGAATCCAAGGTGGTTGGTGATGGCATTTCACCATACGGACTATTTTACAAACTCCTTTCCTCAGTTTGGTCCTCACATACACAGAGGTCAGGGCTGAGAGAAAAGGAGAAAAGAAGAGAACAAGGGCCCTGTGGGAGACTGCAAATCTGCCTCCCCACCAGAGCCTACTGCTTCTGACTACACCCACGGGATCTTGGACAAGTAACTTTTCTTTCTCAGTGTCTGTGCCCGTTAAACAGGATGTTGATATCTGATGTCCTGCAATCTGAATCACTAGAGCTAGTCTTCCATTTTACGAAAAAAAAAAAAAAAAAAAAAACCCAAACATATCTGAATTTTCCAGCATCTAGCAAGAACCAAACAGATCCTGTTAATCAAAGCTTGCTGAGTGTCAAATCAGAAAGTGCGTACCACAGAACACCAAAAAATACAGAGTAAGCATTTCTTAACAACAATCTAAGAGTTAAGTGGCAAAACAGATGAGTATTCTACTTTTCTTTAGGAAAAAAATTAAATAAATGAAATCTAGACCTAAACTTTTGTAGTGACTTGACCCTAAGATTCTTTATACTCTAATCTCTAAATACTATGCCACATCAACCATGCACGTTATCCAATTAAGAGCAGACTGCTATTTCCCAAAGATCGCTTATGCCTTTTGTCTGTGAACCTTTGCTTACACTGTTTCCTCTATTGGACTATGCTTCCTCCATAATTCCACCTGTTGGAAACAAATATACTTCAAGGCTCATCTCAGGAATTATTTCTTCCATGGGACTAGAACTAAGTCATAGAGTCTAAATTAGTCTCTTTCTGTGTTCCTGAAAACAGTTAATTATAAGCGGCATCTTTTGCTGCTCACTGGATCATGGGCTCCTGGAACACATGGGCACGCATGTCCACTGTGTGTCTCTCCCACATGTGCTTATGCACTGGTCTGCATGCAGTAACTTCATATTTCTTTTTTTGTGGCTTTTGGGGTCACACCCGGTGCTCAAGGAACCATATGGGATTCTGGAGATCGAACCCAGGTCGGCCGAGTGCAAGGCAAATGCCCTACCTGCTATACTATTGCTCTAGCCCCCTACTCCACATTTCTGAACTAATACCTTCATCTACTCAAAGTAGCTTCCAGAGTCAGTATTTAAATTCAAATGTAGACACTGGCAATGCCAACCTTGTCCTCTGCCAGAGTGGGCAACTGGTTTCTACGGAACCTATCTGAAAGAATCAGCAAAACTGGTGGAGCCCTGGGTTTGAGCCCTGCACCACATTCCCCACTCCCTCTGCCTAGCACCCCTGGGAGAGGCTCCAGACCTCCTCACTCAGTGCTGCTGGGAGTGGTTCCTCAAATCATAAAAGAACAAAAAACTCCAAATATAAAGGATCAGCTAGAGTCTATATCAAACCTATTTGTTATGCCTCTCAGTTTTATGCTTTTGACAACTGTTTATGCACCTGCCTTTCCCAAAAGGTTGATTCTGCAGGCAAGTCTCACTGCACATCTATTCCCAGGGCCTAGAATACTGCTGGAAAGTGTGTAAATTTAATAAATGTTTGCTGACAGAATGACCTACTGAAGGAGTGTGGGGAAGTTCTTCACTTCTCCAGAGAGCCTCCACCATTCAAAGAGGAGTCAAGAGGGACTGTATCCCCAGACCCCAGACATTAGCATGTACTGCCAGGAGGAGATTACCCCAGAAGTACCCCAACTCTGGCCTGGCTTTAGTTAGCTGTGTGGCACAGAATAACACGGGTACTGTCAGTAGATTTGCATCAGTTGCCGTTCCCCCTGCCTATTTAAACTGCTGCTGGAACGGACAAATTGGAAGAACTTAAAAAAAACCACAATACTCTAAATACAGAAAACTGTTCTGAATTATTAAGCAACATTTTCAATGCATCTGGATAACCTTAAGTGACTTAACTGCCACCTGATCCTAAGCTCTGGCTCAGATAAATAAATGTGAAATATCGTTAAATCCTCAGCTTATAGGCGCCCCCAGCTACAGTAAATAAAAAGCTTAAGTCTTCATAAACTGTCTGGATAAAGACATTTTCACATGAAAAGAAGAGTGGAAGGAGCAATTGTAAGTGAAGGCAGTAGGATGAGGGAATCCAATAGTCTGTGCTGGTTTTCAGGACAGATCCGTCAATGGGGTAGGTATCATCTATGTCCATGTCACTGAATCATAAAATCATACTATCAGAGCTGAAAGAAATGAAGAACTTGTTTTACGGTCTTCTAATTTCAGATGAGAAAAATAAGACCCAGAGAAGCGATATATCTCCCTCAAAGCTACAAGAAATGGCTAGAAGAATAAAAATTCTGTCCCTGTATGACTAACTTTTAGCAGTGTCCCTCCTACTATATCACACTCTTCTGGAATGTCCTGCTGCAGAAGGCCAAATGACAGACAGGTAGACAAATAACTGGCTGTTAAAAAACACCAGAAGTTCTAACCACTGATGGCTTCTGGTTCTTCAGCTTATAGGTGCCTTCAGCTACAGTAAGTACAAAGCTTACGTATCCTTAAACTGTCCTAGAGACATTCTCACAAAAAAAAAAGTAGTGAAAAGACAAGATAAAAAATAAAGGCATAAGGATGAAGGAATTCCAGGGAATCTGTGCATTCAACTTCAGAGTTCTACTTGCACGCCAGGGAGTGGGGTGTGGGGTGAAAGGAGAGACAGAGAAGGCATACATGAGGATGAATGTTACTAAAAAAGTGGCCCCTCCCTTCCCTACCTCAAGTCAGGAGGATGCTGCATGTGTTTCTGTCAGAGTGAAAACATGAAAACCCAAACCAAACAATAAAAATGGGTGTGTGAATAGGAATACACATTTATTTTTTATTTTAGGGGGGTTATCCAACTCCACCTGGCAATTCTCTGGGGCTACTGGTTTTGCGCTCAGGGGTCACTCCTGGTCATGGATGGGGACCATATTGAACTGCCAGCACTGAACTGGGGAGAGTTGCATTCAAGGGAGCACCTTAACCTCTGTAATAGCTCTCTGGCCCTGTTATCATCTCATTGATATACCAAGCAGGTATATTCTGAGTGTTTATTAAGATTGCTAGAAAATAACAGTGAACAAGGAACTGTCTCTCGCTTTAAGTAGAGTATAAGGCTAGATGTAGACAAGAAATTGGTCCAACATGAAAAAATGGTCAGCATCACTGATTATCAGATAAATGCAAATTAAAACAAAAATGAGATATCATCTCACGTAGGTGAGAACAGCCTTATATCAATCAGTACCAGAAAAAAACTAATATTGATGAGGATATGGAGAAAAAGAAATGCTCATTCACTGTTAGTGGGGCTGTTAACTGGTTTAGCCTCTATGGATAATGGGATGGAAATTTTTCAAAAAGTTAAAAACAGAACTACCATATGATGCAGCAATTCCACTTCTACCTACCTATCTAAAGGGTACAAAAACACTAAATCAAAAAAATATATGTATACCTATGTTCAGTCAGTGCTATTTATAATAACTAAGATTCAGAAACAGCACTGGTGTGCAACTACTGATGTGTGGATAAAATGTGGTACACAGACACAACAACTACTATCTACTCAGGTACAAGAAAAGATGAATCTTGCCTTTAGCTATACTATGTATGGGATTGGAGGGTGTGAAAGTACTAGATGATCTGACTCAGTGTAAATAAAAAAACAAAATAAGTGAAAAGACAATATCAAGTGGAAACAAATCCTTAGGCTCTGATGACAAAACTGAGGTTACTAGGTGTGTGAGGGGGATAAGCAGAAGGAAAGGTGGTATGGAAGGAATATTGGAATATCACTTTGGTGATAGTAGTATTGTAAAACCGTATTCTTAAAACAAATATGTACACTTCTATAAAAACCCAAAACCATACCCAAACCTTTCCTTAGGGAGTTGTCTTCTAAAAAAGAAAAAAAAACATAGAAGAAACTGGTCCACTGCAATTTGGAAAAGGACGTGGTTACGCTAGGAAAGAGGACAGTGAGCAGGCACGAGAACTTATGTACCCAACTCAGTCCTCTGTCAACTGGCTCTACACTTCTCTCTTCCTACTCTTAATCTAATATACCCAAATTTCCTTAATCAAATGAACTATTTTACTGACTTATGCTTTCATATGCAATAAATCAGTATTAGATGCTTACTAGGGCCAGGCATGACACCAGGGAACACTCAGATGAATTAGACATAATTCCAATTAATTTTCGATTTGATGTGTACAATTCTTTTTGTGTTTAAAAAAAGATTTATTTCACACCTTCGTTTTGTGACTAAATTTGGGGTTTTTGGTGTCTTGTTTGCCTAGGTATTAAATTTCTTTCCTTCTCTGTATCGTGGTGTTTTCATCTATAAAATAAGGATCCTGGGGCTGAGGATACTGCTCAAAGAGCTGGAGCATGTGCTTTGAATGTGGAGACCCCTAGATTTGACCCCTGGCACCCCACGGTCCTGAAAGTAATACCAGGAGTAACCCTCGAGCACTGAGCTTTGTGAAAAGCAAAACAAAATGCTTTTCTAGTTCTCAGAATCTAAAAATTCAAGGCCTATTTTACATAAAGTCAACTAAAGGAAGGAAAGAGAAATAAATCTGGAAATGTAAAAAAAAAAAATCTTCACATGTGGGATTCAACACAGAAAATAATCCTGAAGTGTTGAGGTCCTAGTTGTAGATGAAGAGCACGGTATGGTCAGGGTGACGTTGGCTAGAGCTGAAACTGGCTCTGGCAAAGCAGTAAGGCCCAGGGGGATTTGGCATGTTGATGCATGTGCTAATGCACCCTGGAACTCCAGCACTGGCTTTGAAAATTACAAGGAGTGCCTAGAAAAGGTTAATCTGTGCATATACACGTTTGCAGTTGTTTGTATTTACAATGGGGTTATTATACAGACTTTAAGTGAGCAAAGCGTGTCTGCAGAAGCACCCGGAATACTGAGCACAGAACTAATGATTTTTTATTTATGGTTGGATGGAATCAGATTATATTGTATATACAGCCTTCAAATTTTTATTTGATTTCTGATATAGTGATTATGAATGACAGTGTGTTATAAACATCTTATAAAATTAAATTCTTGGTAAGGCAAGCAATTTTGGAAAGATTTGTGCACATCAATATACCAATACCATGACTACTAATGGTCATTTCAGTTTATGTATCTTAACATTCATTGTTCAATAATGAGAAATTTATGATCTCTAAGCTCCTGTGTCCTCATCTATAACACGGGGTTATAGTTATCTTCATATAATACATTCAGTTGTGCATATAGTAAGTACAAATGTCCTTTTTTTGGTTTGGAGGGGGCATATCCAGCAGTGCTCTGGGGTTACCTTTGGTGCAATGCTTAGGGGCCATACCAAGTGGTGCTTGGGCGACCATATGGGATCAGAGATCTAATCTGGGGCTTCCACATGCAAAGCTTATGCTCCAGACCTTTGCAGTATCTCCCTAGCTTGAAAGCATGAGTGTTTTTATTCACTGTCATCACTCTCTAAGGCTCCAAGTCCTTTGTAAGAGAGTTAGAAAGGAGTAAAAGCAGATTTTATTAAGGCTCTATATTCTACAGAGCTTCCAGGAATTGGCTGTAAATCACCTCAATTTCCTGCGTATGTATTTCCTTCCATCTAGTCAGGGGCATACAATGATGGGTTTTCTTATATAATACCACTGGCTCTCTTTAAAGTTTAGCAGGTCCCTTTCTTCTCTTTGCCACCAACTTTGTGATAATAGTTTAGTGTATACTGAACATTCACAATGTGCTTGTATTTTATTTACAGTATTGCTTAATTTAATTTTTGCAATAGCCCCGTAAAATAAATACTACCATTATACTTATTTTATAGATGAGGAAACTAAACAACATAGAAACTAAGTCGTTTGCCTAAGATCAAAGAGGGAGGAAATGGAAGAGTTAAGATTCAGTCTGAGATTCCAGATCCAAATCTTTTAACCATCATCTGTACTATCATTCCATTAGTAATCTCCATCAAAACTGCTCCAGTTACTGTTGGGGCATTTATAGTTGCTGAGCTGGTTTTGGGGTTTTAATCCTTTTATCTTCCATTGGAAAGTGCAACATAGACTTTCTTGTGGCATTTCAGACTCAACAAATTCTAAAATGAACCCACCACTTCATCTGTCATCTGCACACTTTAACTATCATCTACTAATTTAGGCTGGGTACCTCTAAGTCAATCCTTCCTACTCTCTACATCCCTGAAGCTAGGCAATCACCAAATTCTGTTGAGTAATTCTTTCTTTGAATTTTGAATTTCCTTTGACCCCTTCATTGTCATCTTAGTTCAGACTCCTACAGTCTGCTGTCTACTACATTAATCCTATCTGGTTTTCCTTCTCCAGATGCTCCCTAGTTTAATTTAAAAAAATCAACAGATTTGAGACAAAATGAAGAACTACAGAACCAAAAGTTGAATAGGGAGCTTTTGGGCAGGTACTTTCTAGCTATGGAAAGAGAGAGAAATCTCAGGATGTAAAAGAATTTTTAGGTGTAGGATTCAGCTGCAGTAGTGGCCGCATGATTTTGGAAAGTAAACCTAAAGTTTTGAGGTCCTAGTTGTGGGTGAAGAGCACTGTGTGGGCAGGGTGAAGAGCATCTGGCAGCTCTAAGACCTGGCATCTTAGGGGGTATGGTGCTGCCAGCAGGTCAATCTATACCTGTGAGGCGAGTACATCAGCAGCCTGGTGGCGCCTTCAGACTTCCAGATACCCCCAAATTGCTGCTGTGCCTTTGGCCAGACCCCAAAAACTTGGGGCAAAGTTTACCAAGAAAGTAAAAGGCCAAAAGTTAGGTATGTGGGAGACACACCCACAAACCACCTCCAGCTCAGCTATATAATTGAAGGCATGGCCTCTCTGGTTCCTGATCGAACTGCTTAACGGCCATGATTCCAGAGACTCAGAAACAAATCTCGGAACCCAAAGGCTTTTGGCAGAAATGCATCCGGTCCCTGCAGTAGGTTACTGGCGCCGGGCCAACCCAGGTGGGAACAGGTTTCGTGCCTTGGCCTGTTCCCCATGGCAGCTTGGTGGCCGTCATCCTCCAGAGGCTACTGGACAGTCAGGTTTGGGCCCACAGTGACAAGACACGTGGGGCCTCACGGGATGGGGGTGGAGCTGGCCCTTTCCATCCTGTCCCAATGAGACCCCGAGTTGCTACCCACGAATGGCCTCTCTGGCTCCCGTCAAGCTGATTAATGGCCATGATCCCAGAGACTCAGAAACAAATCTTAAAACCCAGTGGCTTTTGGCAGAAATGCATTAGGACTCCCAGGCCAACCCAGGGGGGAAAGGGTGCTGTCCCTCTGTCTGCTCCCCCAGGTGGTTTGGTGGCCGCCATCTTCCAGAGGCCACTGGACAGTCAGGTTTGCGCCGACAGTGACGAGACGCACGGGGCCTCACAGGATGGGGGTGGAGCCGGCCCTTTCCTCCCCACCCCAACGAGATCCCGGGTTGCTGCCCATGAATGGCCTTTCTGGCTCCTGATCAAGCTGCTTAACGGCCATGATCCCAGAGTCTCGGGAACAAATCTTGGAACCCAGCAGGTTTTGGCAGAAATCCCTCCAGATATAATTGTTAAAACTTTGGAATTCCAAAATCATGCGGCCACTACTGCAGCCACATGAACCATGTTATTCATAACCAGCAATGGGAAAACAAATTGTCTAGTGTTGCCTTTTCAGCAGATCTGAGTGTTGGGGTAAAATCCCAAATAATAATGGTGGGTCTGGGTGTCAAAATCAAAGTAGAGAGAGAGTAATGTGGAAATCATCTGCCCCACAGGTAGGGGGAGAGTGTGGGTTTGTGGTATACTGGGGTTTTTGGTGGTGGAGAATGGGCACTGGTGAAAGTACGGGTTTCATTGTATGACCGAGACTTAAACCTTAATGCTTTCAAACTGCTCTCATGGTGATTCAATAAATAAAATTATAAAAAATGAAAAAAAAAGTAAGGTGGAGTTGATGCCCAATTCAATCAGCTAAGCTAGTGGCTGAATAAATAGCAGTACTCCTACATTAAAAAAAAACTTGGCATCTTTAAATAAGAGTTTACCCTACACTACTTGTTCAAATTTCTTTGAACTAGAATTGGTTTAGTGAGGGTAAGAATATTGTCTAGCTTATTTTTTGCTGTATTCCCACGCCTCATATATAACAGGTGCTAATTTATTGGATTAACATATAGAAAACTCCAATATTTTTTTCTATCTCAGAGGTAATTTTCTGCCATGCCTGATTTCGTATCCTAAATTCCAATCTTAGCTATTATCACTTCATGGTGGCCTGTGAACCCTATGTGAGAAATAGGGGTGAGGCTTGGAGGTACAAAACTGAAGAACACACACCATAGCTACTGTCTTAAATGATCTTATACAGAGCCAGTCTTGGAAGAACCTTGACATAAGTAAGGTATAAATATGCTTTAGAAATAGGTGTGTCTTTCAATGCAGAAAAGCCACTTACACTCCTATATTTATTGTAGCACTATTCACAATAACCAGACTCTGAAAAGATCCCAAGTGCCCAAGAACAGATAACTGGATAAAGAAACCATGATATATCTATACAATGTAATACTTCACAGCTGTTATTAAAAAAGACGTCATTAAATTTGCTTATACATGGATGGACATGGAAAGTACCATACTGAGTGAAATAAATCAGAGGGGGAAGGTCAGATAGAGCATGATCATACTCATATGAGGGATATTAAACAAGAACAACAACACACTATGATAATAATACCCAAAGACAGTAGAAATGAAGGCCAGGAACCACAAGTCACAAGCTGTTACGACAGAGAAGGGACCACTATGACAATGATAATTCTTTTTTTTTTCTTTTTGGGTCACACCCGGCAATGCACAGGGGTTACTCCTGGTTTTGCACTCAGGAATTGCTCCTGGAGGTGCTCAGGGGGCCATATCGGATGCTGGGTTATTGATATTATTATTATTATGTTTTTTTTGCTTTTTGGGGTCACACCTGGCAATGCACAGGGGCTACTCCTGGCTCTGCACTCAGGAATTACTCCTGGCGGTGCTCAGGGGACCATAGGGGATGCTGGGAATCGAACCCGGGTTGGCTGCATGCAAGACAAACGCCCTACCTGCTGTGCTACTGCTCCAACCCCAATGCTGAGGATTGAATCCAGGTCGGCCACATGCAAGGCAAACGCCCTACCCGCTGTACTATTGCTCCAGCCCTGACAATGATAATTCAAAATGATCACTCTGGACACGAACTGAGTGCTAAAAGGAGTTAAAGGGATATACACGATAACCTTTCAGTACCTATACTGAAAATCATAATGCCCCAAAAGGGGGGAGAGAGAGAGGGAGGGAGGGAGAGAGAGAGAGAGAGAGAGAGAGAGAGAGAGAGAGAGAGAGAGAGAGAGCGCAAAGGAAAGAACAAGAGCTAGAACAAGAATAAGAAGAGCGGAAGAGAAGAAAAGTTTTTGCCATAGAAGCAGGTTTGGTGTGGAGCAGTGGGAGGGAAATGATAATGGTGGTGGAAATGTACACTGGTGAAAGGTCAGGTGCTAGAACATTGTATGAAAGAAACCCGATCGTGAACAACTTTGTAACTGTGTATTTTATGGTGATTCAATTAAAAAAAATAGATGTGTCACCCTAAGAAAAAACTCACAGATGAATTCAGATATAATAATAATAAAAAAACCCCAGAGAGTAGGTAGTAAACTATAGATAGTTCTCCTTGAATATCACTCTTTACATCTTGTTCTGAGGCATGTGAGGCACTCAACTTCATACAATCCCGACAGCTAATATTGAATGAAGATTGTTTATCATTTAAAAATTAAAAAAACACACACACACAAAACCCCTAACTGAAGATAGGAAGGGGGTCAGTAGGAGAGAAATATGATAAAAATAATAAGTTATCATTATTACTGTGTTGAATGCTATGTATATTACACATTATACATTTATTCTTTCACTTATTGCTCATAATAACCCTTTAAAGAAGGCATTGCTATTCCCATTTACCAAGAGATTAAGGATTCTTTCTAAGATCACTCAGAGAAGAGATGATCCTAAATTCATGGCTGGTCCAACAGTCTGTTGTGTACTCTTGTTTCAGGCTACAAAGCCTCTGAATGAGATAGAAAAGAAGAGGTAGTGTTAAATAAATCATCCTTACAGTGTTGATCTGTATTTGCTTATGAGCTTATAAACAAGCAAAGAAAAAAAATAAATAAGTACCAACAACTCCCTCTTTAGTTGAAGTAGCTAGTTTGAAGAACACACTTGTCTCTGCATGAGGGAAAGTGGCTGCAGTCTCAGGACGAGAGCAGGGGGTCAGTGTGCACCATTACAGATCAGGGGACATGTTTATGTTGATAGTGAGGGCACCCCTGGATCTCAGAGATGGCTATTTTTTTTTTTAAATTTCAGTTTTGCTTATTTCATACTATTTTTATTTTTATTACTTTTGCTTTTTTTTTTTGGGGGGGAGGGAGTCACACCTGGCGATGCTCAGGGGTTACTCCTGGCTCTGCACTCAGGAATTGCTCCTGGCGGTGCTTGGAGGACCATATGGGATGCTGGGAATCGAACCCGGATTGGCCGCATGCAAGCCAAACATCCTACCCACTGTCCTATCGCTCCAGTCCAGGAGAGATGGTTATTTTTGAAGACTGCATTTCCCTTTGGGTTCTCTTGAAAAAAGATCTTTGAGGCCTCTGGGTTCACTAGTGCTAGCATACTTCTGAGGCAACATTTTCCTTTTGCCACAATTCTGTACTGTTATATGTGAAGAAGAGAAACAAAGTCAAATGCTTGGATGTTTCCCAGTTTGCAGGTTTCACCTTCATAAATTCCAGGAGTGGATCTAAGATCTGAGATGTAAATATGCTGAAAAGTAAAATTACACACAGAGATAAGAGTTAACGGGGACTGCTATTTTTGGAAGAGGTCTGCTTCCAAAGTTGGTGACTAGCTGACATGTGGGAAACTGAGTTTGGGGAGGGTTTTCACCATTCCTAGAATTTTTAAAGTGGTCCACAATGACAAAATGTTTGTTTATGCAGAACACATGTCTTCTTACTGGGATTCTGAAATTTTGCTTCATGCTAAAGGCTATCTCTAATGCCTCCCTTCATAAATCTGGGGGTGACGTTGACAGATCGTACAGGGGTAAGGTATAAGCCTTACTTAGAGCTGATCTGGTTTAAACTCTGGCACTCAAGAACTGAAGCCTGAGCACAGAGACATGAATAAGTCTGGTGCAGAGCCAAGTGTGATCCCCAAATCAAACAAAAAGACCCTCGGGCAATGGGTCTCTGATAAGTTTCCTTGCCTGATAACTGCTATTTTGTTTTGTTTTGGGGGGCCATATCCAGGGGTGCTCAAAGTTTATTCTTGGCTCTGTATTTAGGAATTACTCCTGGCAGTGCTCAGGGCACCATAGGGGATTGAACTGAGGTCAGCTGTATGCAAAGTAAGCATCCTGCCTGTTATACTGTCTCTCAGTCTCCTGGTAACCAACATGTATATGTGCTGCCTCAAACCATTGATGGGGATATTAAGTGTATTGTGTGCCATTTTATGGAGAAAAGAACCATGGGAGTTTGTGCCTGATTCCCTCCGGATTTAGTATTATGCTTTCTTCGTAATTTAGTTTTGTTACTGATTTTACTTTGTGTACTTTTAATTGTAATATAGACATTAAAATAGCTACATGCTAAATACTCTGTGTTTGGTGAGAGAATCATCAGAATATAAATATCTTGCTTCCTACTTTGCCTCACTCCCCACCCATTGCAATACAGAAGAATGACCCAGTCCACCAAAATATGATAAAAACTTTCTTTTGATAAGAAAGGATAAAAAAGAAGGGAATGATGAAACCTTGATGTCTGCGCAGCTATGAACTCTTAAGTGAAAGATCACATCTCTGTAGAGCTGGCTTCCTGGTTCCCCTGAATGATTTGATGACGCTAATGTGAGGGGGGAAGTGCTGTCTCTTATGCCTTTGGGTTTTGTTTCCTCTCAGGTGGCAAGAGAAAGGGTTATGAAATTCACTGAGCTTCGGCTGTGGCAAAATTTTTAGAAATGTGTACTGTGCTTACTGTGCTCTCTTACCAAGTGGGATAAAAAGAGTAAGTTCAATCAGTTACCAGAGATGAAGCACAATTTTAGATAAGTGTGAGGCAGAGAAAAGCAAAAGCTGCATTTCTTCAGCTTTGCTGGTGTCACCTCCACTGCCACGTGGAGCAGACAGCTTCCTCCCTCACTTTTCTACATTCCAGCAGAAGTGCCCCACCCCCCGCCCAACCGCTTTAATGTGAGCCCTTTAAATGCCAATTTTATTATTATTTGATTAAAATCACAATAAAAAATGCGGGGTAGGGAGGATCTGAAAATTAATGGTTTTGTGTTTGGTAGATATTCTATATGCTTCTAATTTTATAAATACCAAGGAATCATTTCATCCAAAGAAAAAAATTCAGTATAACAAAATTTCCAGAACTGATTTTTCTCTTTTTGCTTATTTATTATTTTTGGTCACACCTGACGATGCTCAGGGGTTATTTCTGGTTCTGCACTCCGTAATTGCTTCTGATGGTGCTCCAGGGACCATATGGAATGCTGGGTATCAAACCGGTCGGCTGTGTGCAAGGCAAATGTCCTACCTGCTATACTATTGCTCTGGCCCCCAGAACTAATGATTTTTGCTTAATGGAATTTTTGTCTATTGGAAAAAGGAGACAACACAGAAAAGAGAGAAAACCTTCAGCTAGAGATATGTTTTGTGAGTTTTGTTTGAGATTGCTAGTGAAACCATATAAAATCAGATATCCTTAGACTTTCTAGCATAAACCGCTTATTTCTGAGGAGGTAAATTTGAACCAGACAAAAGAGCTTAGGGAAAGCCTTGCTATTCTGTGAACCTGGAACACACTGCCTTATCTTGCAGCATCATGGCTTTGTTGCTGCTGCAAAAGAAAATGTTGCTGGCATCTTTTAGAATTCTGAATCCATTGATCCAAATTGTCTGGACCTGCCTCTAAACTATTACCTGCTGCGAGCTGTTTTAGCCTCTGAATGCCCTTGAAAGCAAGCAAAGGCTCAATGAACAAGACTTTGTTCAACTCTGGAATCAGAGCAGATTTAAGGCATCTCTCGGTGGGATAAGAAACTGTGATTACATCATGGTTACTAGCTGTCACGTTCTGTGGCAGATACACACGCAGAAAGGAAAGGGCTGGCTTTTTGATGAGATCATCTAAAATCGAGATGGTGACTGCTATGTTCGTTTGATATAGCAATGGCTTTCCTAAATTGTGATTCATGGCCAAAGCAGTTAAATCAAGGATAATGTAATAAAAGGAGTGTGCCCTCTGCCAGTCCTGACTGGTAGACACCTGGCTTTCTTTGGGAAAAGGCTCACTGCTAATGACTAGTCTTTGACTGAACAGATTCACTAGTTTGCAACAATGGACTAATCAACAGCTTGCCTCTATTTCTCTAATTTTTCTCCTGGCACACACACCTTAGAAAGAGTTTGGTTATTAACTGATGCTACTCTCAAGAGGGAATTATCTTTTCTAGGTTGCTCACTGGATAAATGAACAGACATAAATGGGTATGTAAACTTGTTCTAAAAGTTTTTATAATTCAGGAAACTGTCCCAATTCCTAAAGATAGTGTTATATAAGACTGATTCCACACAAATCCTGCATTTTTCTATAAAAACTGCATATCCATCTTTCCTAAGAAAAGGTGTGGGTGAGATTTGGGGATTAGGAGAAAAATTATGATTACTAAAACGGACATACCAACTACTGAGTGTTCAAACATGAGAGTAGTAATTGTGAGACAGCAGAGGGAAATCCCAGTCCCCCTACACTCTGTACAAATGTGGTCTACACCCGTGAGGTGGATCACTAGTATCCTAGACAAGTAAAACCGAGAGGCAGTCAGTCCCTCTGAGAGAAAGGGCTGAAATAAATTCTTTGGATTGACTTGGCCCAGGGGTAGGAGGGAAGACAATGGGAATGCTAGATGTGTCTTGCTTGGGGATGCTCTAAGCACTGTACGACAGTCTTGTTTCCAGGGGTACTATGTGCATCCTCTGGAACGGTAATTCTTGTGTGTACCCTGGTATTATACTACCTCATTTCTGGAAGGTGTTCAGGCTAGCTTCAACTCAGCCCTAATATTTGATTTAATAGCTTTGCTGGTCAAAAAGACCCTTAGCTTTCTAAGCTACACCTTAATGGTTACTGGACAATTTTAAGGAACCAAGCCTTGGATCCCTGAAAAGAAGAACTGAACCAATACTGCTGTCTGCTTTCCTTTTGAGCACAGAATCCTACTTGTCTATTAAGTAAAGAAGCCTGGGAAAATGTGAGGGTAAAGTGATGCTGAAGCATTACCAAAGAAGGGTCTGACAACCAATCTTTAAAAGATTTGCTCTAAGCTGGTCCTTAGCTGGTGCTGGGAAACATGGGTTTTGGGAGGTCCTTCTAGTGTGAGAGTAAATAAGAATAACTACTTCCTTCTGGGAATCTGGAATTCTGGTATGCAGGCAGAAGGTATAAATGTCATCAGCACCCTCAACTAGCCCTGGGTATTTAGTCCCTCCTAGGTTTCCTTACTTGGTAACATTTACACATGGTGTCTTAAATCAGTGTTTGTTAATCTTTTGCTGACCATGGCCGCCCTTTGGTGCCTTCCTTCCTGGGGCACCTCTATCCTAATGGTTGGCCTCCAAGTTTTGTGTTGTGGCCCCCCATTTATGCGATTTTTCACCCATGGTCCCCTTGTGAATAAGAGTGGGCATGCTAAGCCAAATTGTGCAGCATAATTTATGATAAATAACTGCATAATAACATTTGCCTGCTTTTAGGAGCTGGAGAGACTGTACAGGGGTAAGGTGTTTGCTGTGCATATGGCTGATCAGGGTTGATACCTGGTATGATATCAAATATGGTCCTGAGTCATACCCGGACTGAGCCCTAAGGGCAGAGCCTGAGCATCACACCAATACCCCCCAATCCAACAAAACCCCAAAACTTGGCCTGGTTTTCCTGGACTTCACTCCAATGTATCTTTTGTCTCTGCTGATTTGTTTTTTAAGGATTTCTATTATAAATCACAGATTTATATGATTATGATCATTTACATGATACATCATTAATATGATATGAATATGGCTATCTATCCATCACTCTGTGTTTATGTCCTGAATTCTATTAAGGAGTTACTGAAGCTGGGGTCTTCTATGATATTTTACATGACAAACTGTTCTATTTAGTATAAAGAGCAGAGGCCTTTGAAGGTTCAAATTCACCTGTGTCAGTTACTATGATTCCCAGAAATATTACTTAATGACTCTTAGCTCATTTCACTGTCTTATCCATATAATGGGACTGCACTTATATTTGAGGGTTTCTGCAAAGATGAAATTTCTGGCACAGTGTCTTGCAGAGGTAGATTATTAATATTTATGATGGTGGTGGGGGAGGGCACAACATTGGTATTCAGGAGACAGTGCATTGCTGGGAATTGAACCTGCGGCTACTACATGCAGGGCAAGTGTTCCGGTCTTTAGCCACCTCCCTGGCCCTTTCTAAAGTTTTTTGGGGGACTATACCTGACAGTGTTCAGGGATTACTCCTGGTGGTGCTAATATGTGTGGCCAAAGAATAAACTGGGGTCAACCACACGCAAGACAAGAGCCTAAACCCCTGTACTATCTCTCTACACAGCCTTCCTGTTAATAATTTTTAGTTTCTCAGAAAGAGCTGTAATAACTGAAGATTTCACAATCCTCACAAAACCTGAAATTTTTTTTTTTGGGGGTGACAAAATAGTTTCACAAAAGATGTCAAAGAAAACTTTTCACATTAAAGATTCTTCACTCTCAGAAGGCTTATTATACTCAACTCATCTTGAAAGTAAGCATAAACTCTACCAAGACATTTCTCTGGAAACTTCTCTGGTATTTGGTCACAGTTCCAGTGTGGTCCCACTGGATTCTGTTCATGGAACTAGTAATGTGGACGGAGAGGAAAGAATCTGCTTCCATAAAAGAAAATATAAACGAGAGTGAGATGTGTACTTTTAATCTAGACACTCCGTACTGCTCAGAGGCACGTCCTGTAGGTGTCTTGCCAGCACATGGTCTAACTCATCTTAAAGCTTCACATGTCCTGAGTACCTACTATTTGTCATGTTTTTGTTTTCAAATTACCTCATTTCATTCTTACCACAACCTCATAGGTGGCATTACTGTCTGTCCTTTATAGAAGAAGCCAGATTAGAGGTTGTATAAATTACCCATAGTCCATCTGATAAATGTTTCTTCACACCATCAGGCAGTTTCCCTGATATGATTGTGAGTATTCTGAACAATTTTTTAAGGAACTAAAGGGGTTCTAGTAAAGGAACAGCAATATATAAAGCACTTTTTCGAAGGAAGGATCTGTTGTAACATAAGTGACACAGTGCAAGTCACCCTCATATTAAGAATGAGAAATGTGTCTAAAAACTTATTTTTGTAAAGGCTAGAGACAGGTCAAAAGCAGTGACTTGCTGGAGACAGATCAAAGAAACTCAGCATTACCAAATCAAATAGCATGGCCCTCTGCCGTTTACCAAGCGTTTTCATTATCACTTTTGATCTTATCATCATAATATATCTGTGAAGACACTTGGCACTATCCTAACTGGAAAGATGAAGTAACTGAAATATAGAAAAGAAATAATATACTCAGTGTAATTCAGTACACAGCTTGGAAGTATCAGCATTAGAACAAAGATCTGTCTGACTTCAAGTATAAAGGAGAGGAGAAATAGGAAACTGTATATCAAAATACTCAGGTTAGGCATTAACATAGCAAATCCAAGCATTTTTCCAACCTTTCCATACTTGACTACATTTTATTAATCTCATTTAAATCACTGCAACCTTCCAAAAATATGGAGATGGGGTATGATTGTGAAGACTTGGCTTCAGCTTTTCTCATCAATTCATCTTTCTGAAAGGTTGCCAGTGAGATATAACAGAAAGATTCAATACCTTCATATTAATTTTCAGCTCTGTCCTTTTTCTATGTGGCCATAGTTTCGTCATTTCTTTACCCCCACCATCACTTTATTTATTTATTTGATCACTTGACTTCCCGATAATCATTGATTTGCTCAAGCGGGCACCAGCAATGTCTCCATTTGTCCCTGTCGTGTGCTAGTGTAGCCCAATGGTGTCTGTTCGTTCTAGGAACAGGAAGAGCCTCAAACCGATCATTCATGATCTTGATGAAGAAGTCTGACCATCTGGTAGGTGGGCGGACACGCAGTCTTTTGACATCCCGTGGAATCCAGTCGGTAATGGCTCTAGTCCAGCAGTCGTCTCCAAATGTAATTAAGTAACCAGCCCATCTGATTTTTGACGCCTTGGCAAACGAGACAGCATCCCTGATTCTTGATCGTCAACGGAGGTCGAAACTCCGGATTCTTTCACTCATTGGAGTGAAACGTTATACTCCAAGCATAGCTCTTTCAATTCCTCTTTGGGAGACCCGAATAGCATTCTCTCCTGTTTGCATAGGGCCCAGGTCTCTGAGGCGTATGTTAATGCAGGAAGAACAGTGGAATCAAAGAGATGTGCCCGGAGCTGGAGGTTCTTCGTCCTCTTAGCTATTTCTTCGACACTCTTGAAAGCGTTCCAAGCCGCTCTCTTCCTCCTGCACAGCTCAGGTGCCAGGTCATTTGTCATGTTGACTTCTCGACCTAGGTACACATAACTGTTGCATTCGGAGATGGTCGTTCTGTTGAGAGCAAATGCAGCGTCAGGGACGAGGCTGTTTCTCATAAACATTGTCTTCATAAGATTCAGCTGTAGTCTGACCTTCCCACACTCACGGTTGAAGAAGGCCAGCATTTGTGCCGCCTGGCTAATGTTTGGTGTTATTAAAACAATGTCATCAGCAAAGCGGAGGTGGTGCAGTTGCCAACCATCTATCTTCACTCCCTTCCTTCCCATTTCAGTCGTCGTGTGATGTTCTCGAGGGTGGCACTGAAGAGTTTCGGTGAAATGGTATCACCCTGCCGAACCCCTTCTTGACATCAATGATTACTTCTTTGTAGAATGGTGAGATCCTGGTAGTGAATCCGTAAAACAGTTCACGGAGGATCCTGATGTATTGAGTTTGAATGCCCTGATTGGCTAGGGCTTCAATGACCACTTCCATCTCAACAGAATCAAAGGCCTTCTTTAAATCAATGAACGTTAGACAGAGCGGCATCTTGAACTCCCGAGAAACCTCAATGAGCTTGGTTATCATGTGGATATGGTCGATGGTGCTGAATCCTTTGAGGAATCCAGCTTGCTCGCATGGTTGTCCTTCACCTAGTGTTCTGCCAATCCTATTCAGGATGACTCGAGTGAACAACTTGTAGATGACAGACAATAGGCAGATCGGGCGATAGTTGCCAATGTAGTGGACGTCTCCCTTCTTGTACAGTAGTACAGTCCTGCTGGTTTTCCATTGGGATGGAACCTTGCATTCAGACAGGTAGCGTGTGAAGAGCTGAGTCAGTGTATTGATGAGTACTGCCGGCAGGTTTTTCAGGTGTTCAGGTCTAACCTTGTCTGGGCCGGGTGCTGTTCGTTTCTTTACTGACGAAATGGCGCACTGGATTTTGGAAGGGAGAACATTAGGAACGACATATCCATCCTGTGGAATTTGGTATGTTGGCAGGTGGACATGGCTATCGAAGAGATCTGAGTAGAAGTCATGGATAATCTTCTCCATTGCCCTTCTGGAAGATGTGATAGATCCATCAGGACGTTGTAGGGCAGTCATCTTGGTCTTGTAGTTGGCAAAGGACAGGTGGGCATTATGAATACTTTTCCCGGCTTCTGCCGCATCTCCCAGCACTTCTGCTCCTCTCTTTGAGGTCTTCCTTGATCACATCTCTGCACTGCTTTGCGAGCTCGGACGTTCGCTTGCGGTTACCTGAGGCATGCGCCAAACCACATTGGTGAATAAGCTCAAGAGTTTTTGAAGATAGCTTTTTTTTTTTTTGTGACTATCTCTCTCTTGGCATTCCTTGCACAATCATGGAGGTGCTGAACCAGTCGATCATATTCCTCGTCAATGTTGTCAACAATGGCATCTTCCCATGTTGCAGCAATAGTGTCAAAGAGCTCCCAGTTGGTGGTCGTTCTGGGAGTTCTCTTCTTAAACTTTACAGCCCTTTCTCCCCGCTCTGTGAAGTAGAATTTTGCATGAAGGAGACGGTGGTCCGATCCCGTTTGGAATTTTGGGACAGCAGTGACATTGGTCAGGCAAAACCGTCGCTTGAATATGATGTGGTCTATTTTGTTGTGGAACCGTCCACTGGGAGACTCCCATGTCCAACGTTTAGATTCGGCCTTCTGGAATCTTGAGTTACCATGAATGGTGTTGGTCGACATGATGAACTCAGTCTCTCACCCTGTTCGTTCCATTCTAGGCCATGGGTCCCGATGTGGAGTTCTTTGGCTGATCTTCTTGGTCCTATCTTGGCATTAAAATCATCCACAATAATCTTGTAGAAGGTGTGGTCTTCTTTTTAGAACTTCTCCAGCTCCATGTAGAACTTCTCAATTTCTCCCTCATCATAATTGGATGTTGGTGTGTAGACAACAAAGACAGAAACTGCTGGCAGTGAGCCACATCTATTCAAATCTATTTATTTATTTATTTATGAAGCAAGATAGTTTTTATTGAATGACACTTAGAGAGATTTGGCATTGGGTAAAAAGAAAGAATAGACTGTATATTCAAGGGAGAACACAAGCTGGAAAGCCATCACTTTATTTAGACTATTGTGTATTATACTAAAATTTCTTCATCTATTCGTATGTTTTTTAGGAATCTGGGCTTTTCCATATCTTGGATATTGTACTAAGCTAGCTCTTAAGTTTCAATGGACACAAAAATGCATCTTTCTGAAATAAAGTTTTTATGTTTAGGAGTTAGATGCCATAAACCGAAGTTTCTACATTGTACAGAATACTATGTTGCTGCATGTTATGATGAAATCATATAGTTCTCAGCAACTTGGGTTGCACTAGAGGGTATCATGTTAAGTGAAATAAGTCAGAAGGAAAAGGAAAAATACCAGATGACTTAATTCATCTGTGGAATACAGAGACAAAAACAGTATCAAACAATGACAAACTCTTGGCCTTGGATTACAGAAAGTGGGTGTGGTGGGAAAGAAGATAATACTGGAGGTGACACAGGCATGGTAGAGGGTCATGGTGGTGATGGGGTATAGTAATTTTTTACACTGATACCATAAAATATGACAACCTGAAAGATAATAAGATTAAAAAAAAATTAGAGACTATTGTTGTGTCAGAGTAGTCTCATGTTTAGACCAGTGTAAAAAATAGTGATACTATTCTTTTAGATACTTTTCTATTTAGGGGCTGGAAAGGTAGTGCAGTGGGTAACACATATGCCTTGCATGCAGCTGATCTGGGTTTGATCCCAGCATATCATGTGGTCCCTTGAGCACCACCAGGAGTAATTCCTGAGTACAGTCAGGAATAAGCCCTGAGCACCACCGGATGTGGTCCAAAAACCAAAAAAGGAAAAAAAATCTTTTTGCTATTTAGTTTCTTTTAGATGTTCTAAATATTATGGAAACAGTTCGTGATTTCAATTTAAAATTTCAAGTGCCCTGTAGTCAAAATTGGATGTTAGTGCGTAGACAATGAAGATAGAAACTGCCGAGAGTGAGCCACATCTATTCAAGTGTAATCTGATTCAGGTTGTTAGGCATTCGAATGAATCAATGTTCATGGCCAAGTTCGTGTTGACAAGGATACCGACACCACTGATGCCTCTTTTGTCGCATGTTCCAAAGAACAGTTCTTCTCCAGTGTCGAAAACGGCGTGATGTGATTGATACCTTCTTGTCTCCGTCAGACCAATTATGCCATACTTGATCTTTTGCTCTTGTACCATCAGGTCCTCGATGGATGCATCTGATGCCAGCATATGTGCATTGAAAGTACAGGCAGTCATTTTTGTCTTTCTTCGTTTTGGCACCCTAGTTTGGCCTTGAGATTTTATCAGCCTCTCCTTCATCCTTTTTAACGCTGCCATATTGGTGGCTCTTTCAGGGTCAGGGGAATAAGACCCACTGTATTTACTGGTTTTGGCATATCAAATATGCTGCGGATAGCTTGCCAGGTTCTGCCGTGCGGGCGGGATACTCTCAGTAGCTTGCCAGGCTCTTCTAGAGGGATAGAGGCTTTTAGGGCGGCCTCCAATCACCCTTACAGGTGTTCCCATGGTTCAAACCGAATCTGAACCCTGTCAAATATGATGCGACAATCCTGGAAGATGGGTATTAAGTGTCTTATGATTTGTCCGGAAAGTGTCCTGGAGCATGTCAGCGGCTGGGTAGTGGAGGGAATGGAGGGAGCGGAGGTAGTGGAGGTTGGCCTGTGAGGTATTTTACATCTGGCACCAGTAGGGTAGGTCATCTGTGCGTAATCCCTGGGTCGCCTGCAGTTGGTGGAAGCAGACAGGGCAGGGTAGGGTGGGGCTCCTGATTTTAATCCCTTGGTCACCTGAGGTTGGGGGGAGCAGGGAGAGGATCTCTGTTCCCAGGTCCATGGAGCCTGGAGTCCAAGGTCTCAGAGTTTCGCTTACCTGGTTCTATGGGGCTTCACTCGTGCATGAGTCTCAGCCTGAGCATCCAGAAAGTGTCCTGGAGTGTGGTGGCGGCTGGGTAGTGGAGGGAGTAGATGTCCAGTTATAATGGAGGAGAAATTGAGAAGTTCTACATGGAGCTGGAGAAATTATATAAAGAAGACCACACCTATAAAATCATTGTCAGTATTTTAATGCCAAGATAGGACCAAGAAGATCAGCCGAAGAACTACACATCAGGACCCATGGCCTAGAATGGAATGGTGAGAGGATGTCTGAGTTTATCATGTGGACTAAGACCATCCATGGTAACTCACAGTTCCAGAAGGCTGAATCCAAATGTTGGACTTGGGAGTCTCCTGGTGGATGGTTACACAAAGAAATTGACCACATCATATTCAATCAACGGTTTTGCCTGACCAATGTCGCTGATGTCCCATAATTCCAAATGGGATCGGACCACCGTCCCGTTAGTGCAAAATTCTACTTCACAGAGTGGCGAGAAAGGGCTGCAAAGTTTAAGAAGAGAACTCCCAGAAGGACCACCAACTGGGAGCTCTTTGGCCCTGTTGCGGCAACATGGGAAGATGCCATTGTTGACAACATTGATGAAGAATACGATCGACTGGTTCAGCACCTCCATGAGTGTGTGAGGAATGCCAGGAGAGAGATAAACACAAAAAAAGTCTGTCTTCGAAAACTCTTGAGTTTATTTGCCAACGTGGCTTGGCGCAAGCCTCAGCAACTGCAAGTAAAAGTCCGAGCTCGCAAAACAGTGCAGAAGTGAAAAAGGAAGGCCTCAAAGAGAGAAGAGCAGCAGTGCTGGCAGATGTGGCAAAAGCTGGGAAAAGCATTCGCAACGCCCACCTGTCCTTCGCCAACTACAAGACCAAAATGACTGCCCTCTGACGTCTTGATGGATCTATCACATCTTCCAGAAGGGCAATGGAGAAGATTATCCATGACTTCTACTCAGATCTCTTCGATAGCCATGTCCACCTGCCCACATACCAAATTCTACAGGATGGATACGTCGTTCCCAACATTCTCCCTTCTGAAATCCGACATGCCATTTCGTTGGTAAAGAAGCAAACAGCACCCGGCCTAGACAAGATCAGACCTGAACACCTGAAGAATCTGCCTTTGGTACTCATCAATACCCTGGCTCGGCTCTTCACAGGTACCTGTCTGAATACAAGGTTCCATCCCAATGGAAAACCAGCAGGACTGTACTACTGTACCAGAAGGGAGATATCCACGATATTGACAACTATTGCCCGATCTGCCTATTGTCTGTCATCTACAAGTTGTTCACTCGAGTCAGCCTGAACAGGATTGGAAGAACACTAGATGAAGGACAACCATGTGAGCAAGCTGGGTTCCGCAAAGGATTCAGCACGACTGACCATATCCACATGATAACCAAGCTCATTGAGGTTTCTTGAGAGTTCAAGATGATGCCCTAACATTCATTGATTTAAAGGCCTTTGATTCTGTTAAGACAGAAGTGGTCATCAAAGCCCTAGTCAAACAGGGCGTTTAAACTCAATATAGCAGGATCCTCCATTAGTTGTATACAGATTCACTACCAGGATCTCACCATTCTACAAGGAAGCGATCATCCATGTCAAGAGGGGTTCGGCAGGGTGATACCATTTCACCGAACTCTTCAGTGCACCCTCGAGAATGTCATGCGATGACTGGAATGGGAAGGAATGTGAGTAAAGATAGACGGTCGGCAACTACACCACCTCTGCTTTGCTCATGACATTGTTTTAATAACACCAAACATTAGCCAGGTGGCACAAATGCTGGCCGACTTCGACCGTGAGTGTGCAAAGGTCAGACTACAGCTGAATTTCATTAAGACAATGTTTATGGGAAACAGTCTCATTCCTGATGTTCCATTCGCTCTCAACAGAACGACCATCTCCGAATGTAACAGTTATGTGTACCTAGGTCGAGAAGTCAACATGACAAATGACCTGGCACCTGAGTTGTGCAGGACGAAGAGAGCGACTTGGAGCGCCTTCAAGAGTGTCGAAGAAATAGCTAAGAGGACGAAGAACTTCCGGCTCCGGGCACATCTCTTTGATTCCACTTTTCTTCCTGCATTAACATACACCTCAGAGACCTGGGCCCTATGAAAACAGGATGAGAATGCTATTCTGGTCTCCCAAAGAGGAACTGAAAGAGCTATGCTTGGAGTATCACACTTCACTCAAATGAGAGAAAGAATCCAGAGTTCCGACCTCCGTTGATGGTCAATAATCAGGGACGCTGTCTTGTCTGCCAAGGCGTCGAAAATCAGATGGGCTGGACACATAATGAGATTTTGAGACGACCACTGGACTAGAGCCATTACCGACTGGATTGCTCGGGACGTCAAACGATCACGTGGCCGGCCACCTATGAGATGGCCAGATTTCTTCCTCTGAATGATCAGTTTGAGGCTCTTCGTGTTCCTAGAATGAGCAGACGCCATTGGGCTACGCTAGCACGCGACAGGGATGAATGGAGACGTTACTGGCGCCCGCTTGAGCAAACTGATGAGTAACGGGATGTCAAGTAATCAAGTGTAGTCAAAATACTTTGGAAGATTTTTCCATATAGTACCAGTTGTGAAGTAAAGCAATCTACAGGCTTGGCTGAATTTCTGCAAGACAATACTAAATGTATGTTCTTAAGCAAATTATTTCACTCAGGGCCTCATGTTCCTGATCTACTCATTAGTAGCAGTTACACTTGTCTTCCTGCCTCCCAAAGCTGACAAGAGTTCACCCAGTACTGTATTTTTGCACGGAGTAAAATCTCTTGGTTTTTTGCAATTAAAAGCAACAGAACTAGGGAGTTCATCTTTAGAACTGATCTTACATGGGATGGAAAGGGTGGTGGGGCCTTGAGACTTAGTGGAGGGAAGCAAGTGGACACTCTGGTAGTGGATGTGGGATTGGAACAATGTATGCATGAAACAATCATTAACAGAGTTATAATCCAAGGTGCCACAATAAAAATGGAGGAAAAAAAAAGCATGTTTACTGAGGTTTAATGGTAGGATGCATGTGGTGAGGAATTATAGGAGGGAATAAGAGTTGAGCAGAAAAACAGAGATAGGACAAGATTGCAAAGACCTGATTTGGGTAAGGTGTCTGGAGTATTTTCTATAGACCATTAAAGCATACGGAGGCTTCTAAGCAGGATGAATGTATGTTTCAGAAAAATAACCAGAAGAGACATGAGGCAGAATGAAGGGAGAAGGGATAGGTAAGACCAGGGAGATAAATTAGAAAGCCACAGGTTTGAACTTGGGTTATAAGAATATGGGAGAGGTATGGAGGAAGAGGAGGCAAAAGAGCACAATGTAGGGATCCTTAGAGGCGAAACTGAGTTTGTGACCAGCTAGACACTATTTGTATTCTATTCCATAATCACAACTCTTATTCTCTTAATCTTGATAATTTATGAATGCTGGAAAAATTCAAATAATGAGATATGGTATAATATACCTGAGGGTAACAGCCATCTTAGCAGTAGTAATTTTAATATGTGTGTCACTAATTAGATGATTTATCTTAAAAACAAATATTTTAAGATATAGGTAGTTCATTGTTACTTCAGTTTCCCTTCCAGTTATTTTTCTTTCTTTTTAAAAAATCAAATGGGGATAAAATATTTGACTACCACTTCGGGTTAATATATAAAGCACTTGTAAACCTTAGCTGAAATAACCTCACTAGAAACTGGAAAGGAGATAAACAGCAATTTCTCAAAGACATACAAATGGCGCTTCATGAAAAAAATACTCTGTATCACTTGTAATCAGTGAACCACAAATCAAAAACAATGAAAGATATAACCTCACATCAGTGAGATTGGTATACTTAAAAAAACCCTAAACAACAATGTTAGTGTGGATGAGGGGAAAAAAACCCTCATTCACAGCTGAATGCTGCCTGGCTTAACCCTTTTGGAAAACAATATGGACATGTCTCAAAAAACTAACTGAGTTTCTATATGATCAGCAATACCCTCAGGGTCCAAAAATTATTCAGAAAATATATCTGCATTCCTATCGTCACTACTGCATTATTCTCAATAGCCCAAATTTGGAAACAACCCAAGTGTCTAAGAACTGATGACTGGATAAAAATGAAAAACTGCTAAATACAAACAGTACAATATACTCCATTGTAAAAAGATGAAATCACGTAATTTGCATGAAACTGGAGGTTTCATCATGCTGAGTAAAGTTAACCAGAAGGAGACAGAGGGATATGAGGATATACCTTCCTCATATGTAGGATACACAGATGAATAATAAGAAAATAATAACTGGCCAAAAGTAAAAGGAACTGAGAACTGGTCTATAGAACTGCGTTTTCCATGACAAGGAGATGGAAAGAACTTAAGGAGGGTACCCCTGAGACAATGGTGGAGGGAAGTGGATCTCGGTTGGAGAGTGTGGTGCTGGCAGGTTGCATGCATGCATGAGAACCCTACCAGTGACATGATTGTAAAACTGTAAATCAGACTGGCTAAATAAGATTAAGTATTTTAAAAACTCCAGATAAAAATAAGTAATTTTATAAACAACAACAAAAAAAACTAAGTCTAATATAAAGTGAAAATCAACCCCACTGCAATATTTAGGGGCATTAATATATGAGAGTGAAGAGAGTTGTTGAAGCACGGAATTTTAAAAAAATAATGTGTTTGTACTTGAAGGGGCTGGAGTGATAGCACAGTGGTAGGGCGTTTGCCTTGCACATAGCCAGCCCGGCTGAGCTGGGTTTGATTCCTCCCCCCTTCTTGGAGAGCCCGGCAAGCTACCGAGAGTATCTCGCCCGCACGGCAAAGCCTGGAGTATTCAATATGCCAAACAGTGTAACAAGAAGTCTCAAAATGGAGACGGTACTGGGCCTGCTTGAGCAAAATCGATGAACATCGGGAGGACAGTGACAGTACTTGAAGATGCAATTTATTGCAATGCTGATTTTCCAGTTCCATGTCTCTAATTTTAAAGTGGGAGCCTGCAAATCTATTAATGGAGTTTTTAAAAGAGCAAGTAATTCTACAAAGCAATGGTCACAGAAAAACTGGGTTTTAGTGTCTGTTCTGCTAGCTAAAATTGAAATGTGATTTAATTAAAATGTATACTTTCCCCATCCTTTAATTCTTTCATCTGTAAAAGGGTAATATCAATCTTGCTAATTTTGGGATCCTTTTCAAAAATGAGGCATTATAATTCTGAGATACGTCCTGAAGTATAAGTTAGAACATTTAGATTTTTTTTTAAGCACAAATAGCCATCATTGCACTAGTGAAAGAATTCCCTGCTCCCATGCTTTCCCCAGCCATACTCCTCTCTACTCCCTCACTCTTGTTACAGTAATGAGCATGGATACTTTTATTCTATGGGAGGGGTAAGATGGCTTACTTTCACATATTGAATTCTTACCATAACTCGCTAAGATATTACCATTTCTCTGTCAATAATAAAAAAAGAAGACATCTGTTGATCATTTATGTCTTTGAGGAAGTGTCTGTTCAATTCTTCTCCTAAGTTTTTGATGGAGTTGTTATTTCTTTTATTTTTAAGTTTTAAGCCGTGCAAGTTCATTATATGTCTTGGACATTAGCTCTTTGCCAGAAGTATGATGAGTGAATATTTTCTCCTAGTCCATAGAGTGTCTTTTTTTATTCTAGTCATTGTTTCTTTTGCAGTGCAGAAATGTCTTAATTTAAAATAGTCCCATTTGCTTATTTTTGCTTCTGTCTGCTTGGCCAATGGCACTCAGTCATTGAAGGTACTTCAGCGTCAATATTTTCTTCAATATAATTTATGGATTTGGTTTCTGATCCACTTTGAATGAACTTTTGTATATGGTATGAGA
Source organism: Sorex fumeus (assembly GCF_029834395.1). Classification (NCBI taxonomy): domain Eukaryota; kingdom Metazoa; phylum Chordata; class Mammalia; order Eulipotyphla; family Soricidae; genus Sorex; species Sorex fumeus. Next base: position 16,485,066 of record NW_026606102.1, on the reverse strand, counting down.
AAGGGATCCAAGTTCAGTGGATCCCGTTTTTGGCATGTGGCTAACCAGTTTTCCCAGAAGCACTGTTGAAGAGGCTTTTTTTGCTCTGCTTCATATACCTACATGTTTGTCCAAGGTTAGCTGTCTGTATCATCAGGGAAATGCAAATTAAAATAATGAGATATTTCCTTATATCAGCAAGAATGGTGCACACCAAAAATGAGTAAAAACACCAAAGCTGGCACTGATATGGGCAAAAATGAACACTTATCCAGTGTTAATGGGAATGTCACTTGCACAAATATGGAGACTTCTTAAAAAAATTAATGGAGGAGGCCAGGAGATAGTAAAGATGTTAGGGAATATGCCTACCATGTGTTGGAGTCTGATTTAATTCCCAGCACCACCTGTTGCCTTGAACATCACCCACTGTAGCCCTAGAGGCCCACAGTACTATAAGGTAGCCTAGAAAATCTCTGTACCACAGGATTTAATCAGCATTGTATCCTTAGGTCTCTGCATCGAACCACTGGCATGGGTAACCAACCACACCAAAAACAATTAACAACTGTTTTTGTTCCATATGACCCAGTAATTCCACTTCCTGGCATCTTTACCCAAAACACTATTTGGAAAAGACACTTGCACTCCTATGTTCATTGCAGTAGTATTCACAGTAGCCAAGATATGGAAATAACCTAAGTGCCCAAGAACAGATAAGTGAATAAAGAAATGGTGGTGTATATATATGTAGACATACACATACAAAATGGAATACTACTTAGCTATAATAAAAGACATAACTGGTGCTGGAGAAATAGTTCAACGGGTAAGGTACTTGCCTTGTACACAGCCAAGCTGGGTTCAATCCCTGGCACTACATATACTCCTCAGAGCACTGCCTAGCATGAACCTGAACACACAGCCAAGAATCAGCCCTAAAATGCTACTGCGAATTATGATGCTTAAACAAAACCTGGAGGGCTGGGAGGGGAGTGGGCCAAGTCCACACCCAGCCTAAGCCATGGCAGTCTCAGCTACATCTCACAGCTGTCTCTGTAAACTCACTGGCATAGTTCTACAGATCCTGGGGTTCCTGGAGTGTGTGACCATCCCTGCTGAGACATCTTCAAACTCCACAATACTAACAGCTCAGAAAGAACACATCAAGTTAGATGGGAAAGCTGCATAGAAGCTCAATAGATAAAAACAATAACACAGAAGGCTCAACTAGCAACAAACAGCTTAGTAAACCCTTAAACAATGAATTAGTGGCCCCAGGGTGAGATACAACAATTTTCACAAATTTTCTTTACGGGAGTATTTTTTGATGATTCCATTAGCTATTTAGTTGTAACAGCAGTATAAAATATTTTGTGCATGTTAAGGGCAGGCCTGGGGAATGAGTGGGAAACTAGAAACAATGGTAGAGGGAAGGTCACACAGGTGGTGGGATCAGTGCTGAAACAGTGAATGCCTGTTACAAGTGTATTATGAACAACTCTATAAACCATGGTATTTAAATAAGGTCAAGAAAAAAAAATCCTGAAGGCAAAAATGACTGTATTTACTACATTTCCTTTAGTTTTCAAGATTTAAATTCTATTTAAATATAAAAATATTAAATACAGAAAAAACAAATCTCAAAGTCTAAAAAATATTCAGTTCTAATCACCATCTATAGATCCTTTTTACTATGCTCTTGTTTCACTCATGCATCATCTACTTGTGGAGGCTCATATCAAATTAATTTTTTTACTGCCTTCCCTATTACTGCAGGCAAAACCCCTGATATCTTCCAATTGTGGATAGAAATGGAATATAGTTTGCTTTAGATGCATATTTTCACCAGAACACTTATATCCTTCAAAGTCAGTTAACAATTTCTTTTCTCTTTCTGTACACCAGCATCTGAGACACAGGTTAGTCAATGTTTTGCAGTATGAAAGAACAAATATGTGAACAAAGTACAGATTAAGTTGTTTATATTTCTTTATGGTTCAAATACAATATAGTACTGTAAAAATTCAAGTCAAGGCCTTTCAGTAGTAGCTGCTGTATAAACTGCAAGTTCTACAAGGAAAAGAGCTGTACCATTGGGAGGCAGAGTGATAATATAGCAGGTAGGATGTTTGCCTTGCACGAGGCTGACCCGGGATTGGTCCCTGACATTCCATATGGTCTCCCAAGTATCACCAGGAGTGATTTCTGAGTGCAGAGCCAGGAGTAAACCCGGAGCATCGCTGGGTGTGGGGAAAAAAAAGGGGCAAGAAAAAACCTGTGCCGTTAGTTTCTAGAACTGGGTTCCAGTGTTTATCTTGGTGGGTAAAATAGTGAAAATGGACGGGAAGCAGAAATAAATTGGTATACTCTATATTTAAATGACATTGCCCTAGCTCATTTAAATAAACCTTTATAGGAGATTTATTCTGGAAAAAAAGACTGGCCAGAAGCTCATTTATAATCATTCTGTTCCTTTGAACATTAAAAAGAGGATTAAACAAAAGTATGAATTAGTTATCATTTTAAAAATGTAGGAATTATATTAAGTTACCGTTAACTCTAAAATTGGGGGAAAATGACAAATACATTATTTTAGAATTTAAAATGTCTGAATACAGTATTTCTAAATGCATGTTTATCTGTTTGGTGAGTTTCTGTCTACAGGTTTGGAGGCAGAAAGGTTCTCATGGAGAATGGGAGTGATGTGATTAAATGACTGACAAGATACATAGGATTACCAGTTTGAAGCTGTCATTTCTCCTTTTTCCTACCATCCTTTAGTCTAGAAATAGAAAGACCAGGAGACAGAGAGATAGTACAGTGGGGTAAGATGCTGCCTTGCATGTGGCCAACCCAAGTTTGATCTACAGCACTGCATATGGTCTCACTGCCCTGTTGGGACTGAAGGAGTGATCCCTAAGTATAGAGCAAGGAGTAAAAGGGAGGGGGACAGGGAGGGAGAGGGGGAAAGGGGTGAGAGAGAAAGACAGAGAGAGAGAGAAAGAGTGAGTGCAGTTGCATGTGGGGCTCCTGAGTTATATGGATATGAGAAAGTCAAAAAGGAGGAATGGAAGAACAGGAAGAGCAGTTCTAGTAGAAAAAAATGGTGGGAGGTGTAAAAAGAAAGGGAAGAAGAAATAAAAAGGGGGTAAAAAAGGAAATAGAGAGAAGGGGAGAGGATTGTTGAGGGAGATATTGTAGGACAAGAGAAAATCTGAGAGCTTGCAGGGACCCCTTCCTTTGAGTCTGAGGCAAAAAGGATTGCGGGGAGAGGGGTGTTGTTTAAGTAAGTTTCTTCATATTTTACCACTCAGCTACCTCAATCCCAGAGCAATGCTTAAGAAAGGTGAATGGGTCTTTGTTATGTTCTGATGTTCACGAGTCACATAAAAAAATGGAAAACAAAAATAACAAAAACAAACAACTCAATTTTCCCAGCATTCTTTTTGAAAGATTCAGCAATCTTTTTCAAAAAATAGCTTTCTGATACTGGAAGTACTTGCAATAGCGGTTAGGTAAGAAAAAGATCTTAAGGGCATTCAGGTAGGAAAGGAAGAAATCAAGCTCTCATTATTCGCAGATGATATGATGCTATACGCAGAGAACCCTAAAATCTCTACCAAGAAACTCCTAGAAACAACAGACTTGTATAGTAAAGTTGCAGGCTATAAAATCTATACTCAAAAGTCCATGACTTTCCTATATGCAAATAATGAGAGAGAAGAAACTGACATGAAAAAAGCAATCCCGTTCACAATCATGCCTCAGAAAATCAAGTACCTAGGAATCAGCTTAACTAAGGATGTAAAGGACCTGTACAAAGAAAACTACAAAATGCTACTTCAAGAAATAAAAGAAGACAGGAGGAAATGGAAAGATATCCCCTGCTCATGAATTGGGAGAATTAACATTGTCAAAAGGGTAATACTCTCCCAAAGCATTGTACAAATTCAATGCGATCTCTATAAGGATACCCATGACATTCTTCAAAGAAATGGAGCAAACATTCCTGAAATTCATATAGAACAAGAAGACCCCACGAGAAATTCTTGGGAAAAAGAAGATGGGAGGCATCACCTTCCCCAAACTCAAACTCTACTACAAAGCAGTAATAATTAAAACAGCATGGTACTGGAACAAAGGCAGAATAGTAGACCAATGGAACAGGATTGAAAATCCTCACACACACCCCCAAATATATGATCATCTAATCTTTGATAAGGGAGCAAGAAATGTGAAGTGGAGCAAGGAAAGCCTCTTTAACAAATGGTGCTGGCAAAACTGAACAGCTACATGCAAAAAAATGGGCTCAGACTTCTACCTAACACCACGCACAAAAGTCAGATCAAAATGGATTAAAGACCTCAACATCAGGTCAAAATCCATCAGATACATTGAAGACAAGGTTGGCAAAACCCTCCGCAATATTGAAGCTAAAGGTATCTTTAAAAGTGACACACCATTGGCCAAGCAAATGGAAACAGAGATAAACAAATGGGACTACCTTAAACTGAGAAGCTTCTGCACCTCAAAAGATAGAGTCACCTGAATATAAAGACAGTCTACAGAATGGGAAAGGATATAGCCATCTGATAAGGGGTTGATATCAAGGATTTACAAGGCACTGGTTGAACTCCACAAGAAGAAAATATCCAACCCCATCAGAAAATGGGGCGATGAAATGAACAGAAACTTTCTCAAAGAAGAAATCTGAATGGCCAAAAGACATATAAAAAATGCTCCTCATCACGAATCATCAGGGAGATGCAGATCAAAACAGCAATGAGATACCATCTCACACCACAGAGACTGGCCACATCCAAAAGAACGAAAGCAACCGGTATTGGCGTGGATGTGGGGAGAAAGGGACTCTCCATCATTGCTGGTGGGAATGCCGACTGGTTCAGCTCTTTTGGAAAACAGTATGGACGCTTTTCAAAAAATTAGAAATTGAGCTCCCATTTGATCCAGCAATACCACTTCTGGGAATATATCCTGGAGATGCAAAAATGTATAGCAGAAACGACATCTGCACTTATATGTTCAATGCAGCAATGTTTATAATAGCCAGAATCTGGAAAAAACCAAAGTGCCCGAGAACAGATGACTGGTTAAAGAAACTTTGGTACATCAACACAATGGAATACTATGCAGCTGTTAGAAATGATGAAGTCATGAAATTTGCATATAGGTGGATCAACAATAGAAAGTATCAAGTTAAGTGAAATGGCTCAGAATGAAAGGGATAGACATAGAAAGACTGCGTTCATTTGTGGAATATAAAGTAACAGAATAGGAGACTAACACCCAAGAACAGTAGAGATAAGTACCAGGAGGATTACTCCACAGCTTAGAAGCCAGCCTCACATACTGGAGGGAAAGGCAGCTCAGATAGAGAAGGAACCACCAAATAAAAGGTGCTAGGAGGGCCTGCTCGGGATGGGAGATGCGAATTGAAAGTAGACTACAGACTGAACATGATGGCCACTTAATACCTCTATTGTAAACCACAACACCCAAAAGGAGAGAACAAAAGAAATACCCTGCCACAAAGATGTGGTGGTTGGAGGGGACGGGGCAGGGGTGGTGGGAGGGAGGCTGGGATCATTGGTGGTAGAAAATGGGCAATGGTGGAGGGATGGCTCAACCACTGTATGACTGAAACACAAGCACAAAAGTTTGTAAGTCTGTAACTGTACCCCACGGTTTATTCACTAATAAAAAATAAAAAAAATAGCTTTATGAAAAGGCTTCGTGTCTGCTTCTCTTCTGATTATTCCAAAGTGCTCAGTTCTCAGCAGACACAGAGCAAACAGTTGAACAGAAGGGACTTTTACCAACAAGCATTGTTGGGGTGGGGCGGCAGGAGTACAGATGAACTAAGTTTAACATATCCTCTGGTGAGAAATCAGTCTGTTTTGTGGAGAAAGGGCGAAGACACAATAATACTCCTAGAGTTAAGTCTTATGTTATTTGTTATTAAAGAAGCAAGGTTTTAAGATGTGCTTTTTAACAGTCTTTTAGCTTGGCTGTAATTTAAGATGACTTTTACAAATTAGATCCTAATCCATGTAGACACAGATGGCTGTTACAGAATAGCCTTGCAAAAACACTAGTCATTCGACTTGAAAGAGCATTCAGAAAGGATGAAGTGCTATTAACTCTCACTCCACCCTCTAGGAGGTCTAATGAGTCCTGGGTGGGCTTTCTGGGTTTAGGTCTGAGTCTGGAATCTGGGTGGGCCTACGACGTCTGTTCTCATTTGGTACAACCTCTCTAGTTCACTCTGGAATCAGACTTAGGATCAGATGAGAGGTCATTAACACTTAACAACAGTTAACTGAATGCCAATGTGCAAGGCACCATGCTGGGAACTTCAGGGGAGACGGACATGAATAGGACATGGACTATCTCTGTAAATATTGATAGAACAAGACGATAAGTGCTATAATGAATATAAAATCTGTGGTGGATACAAAGGAGAGAAACATGGGCAAGCCTCCACAGAGATATTTGAGCTGGGCATTAAAAAATGAGCATACACATGCCAAGAAAAGTGAGGAGGGTAGATATAGAAGGATAAGAGAACAGAGTACACAAAACCATTACAGGTATGACAGTCTTTCACGTCTTTAGTGAGTAGTGAGCAATCTCCTATCTTCTGAGAAGCATAATTTATGGCGAGAAAGGTAGGTATAGACCAGATTGTGAAGCACTTTTTAAAACATTCTGAGAAGCACTTATCCCAGAAAGCAGTAGAGAACCCGGAATGCCCTGCCACAGAGGCAGGGTGGGATGGGGGGATGGGGGGTGGGAGGGATACTGGGATTTGTGGTTGTGGGAAATGGGCACTGGTGGAGGGATGGGTATTTGATCATTGTATAATTGTAACCCAACCACAAAATTTGTAAGTCTACAACTTTACCTCATGGTGTCTCACTAATAAAAAAAATTGTAAATAAAGAGGAATGAACAGAGTAGAGTTTTAGAAAAATTACTCTGTCACACAATTTCAGGTTCACCAAGGACCACGAACTGGACCTATGATGGGTATATACAGAAGTTCTTGATTTCTCTTATAGGAGGAAATCCCTCTTTTTTTTTTTTCCCCCACTCTGAGGAACTGGGCCAAACTTCCTCTAGAGTGGTCTTATGATGGGATGGAAGAAGAAGTAAGGTCAAGTATGAAAGGGAAAATGGGAGAAGAAACTGATAACCAAGCTGAATAGTATGCTTCAGTAGTGTAAACAAGATGGATGATAGAGATCTAATGAAGAGCCAATTTTCTCTAAGACTAAGCGATGATTTAAGAACTAATCCATACTGACACAGTCTACACTGAAAAGGCTGAATTGTTGTTCAGAAAGTTCAAGGCCACCAACCACAGGGCCAAGGACCCTGTACATTTCACTTCACAGTTCTGCATCTTTATCACAGGTAATTTCCACAGTCCCACATTTTCACCTTGTGAGAAGTTATTAATCCTGATTCGCAAAACCCAGTTCCTACTAAGAGATTGTTTTCCCCACCGCACCCACAGTAATCAGGTCTAAAAATAAATTGAAAAGAAAACATGAGGCTTTCCTTGCTCCACTTCACAGTCCTGGCTCTTATGTCAAAGATTAGCTGTCCACACACCTGAGGGCCTGTCTCTGGTCTCTCAATTCTATTTCACTGGTCTAAGAGTCTGTCCTTATTCCAGTACCAAATGATCTTACTATAGCTTTATATTATAATTTAAAGTTAGGAAAAGAAAAGCCTTACATTTTCCTTTGTTCCTAGGATTGTCTTGGCTACTTGAGAAGTTTTATTATTCAATATAAATTTTATCAGCATTTGGTCTATGACTCTAAAAAATGTAATGGTTTTTATAGCAACTGCATTCTGTCTGTACAGTACTTTTGTTAAGCTGATTCCCAGGTAGTTGATTATTTTTGAGGCACAACTGTGAAAGAGATTGTTTTTTTAAATTTCTCTCGAATCTTTCATTTCATTATTTGCATATACCAAAAGTCATGGACTTCTGCATGTTGATTGTTAAGCATGCCACAATTTCTACTCAGTTTTAAGAATAGATGAAATCATGCAATTTGCTGGTAGCTGGATGGAACTGGGAACTCTGGTTCCTGTTGGCTTAACTGAACATTTCTCTGCAGGGCTGGGGGATGGGGCACTGGAGGAATCCCTGGGACACTGATGGAGGAAAGCGGGCACAGGTATGGTGCTGGGATGATGTATGACTAAAACTCTTATTAACAGTACTGTACGTTACGATACCTCAATTAAAATGGGGATAAACAAAACAAAAACTAAGGTTTAATTTTAAAGGTCCTGAGACTCTCTTACAGTACTTTCAGTACATTTTTCAGTAATGGAAAGTGAACTCCTTTATTCCTTAGATTCCATCTCTTCCAGAACTTCTGGAAGTATAAGGAAAAAAGTACTCCCAGAAGGGGAGTATTTAAAACTAAGTGCTAGATAAGGAAGTACATTAGTGGTCAAATTTTATAAATTCCCCAAGAAGAGATATTCATTATAAAACATAAGTATGATAATCAGGTTGATCTTTAACTTGTAATAGGGGTTCTTTGATATTCGAATTGCCAAACACAGTAACAAGTCTCACGAGGGAGATGTTACTGGGCCTGCTCGAACAAATTGATGAACAACAGGAGGACAGTGCTACAGTGCTACATAAAGGTTCTATTTCAGACTGAGTATTTCTGGCAGTTTGTTAGCTATGGGGTTCTCATGCACAGTTCCCTTGTATATGCCTGTGCATCGAACTGGGAATAAGGAGGAAGAGTCTGGAGCAACATGTGGGGCTAAACTGAAAGGGAACAAAGTGAACACCGGGGATTTGCTAAGAAGAGTCCTACATTAGGTAGCATTTTCATCGCACTTAAAAATTTGTAGCTGAATAGGCCCAAACATGTTTCTATTTGTTTCTATTTGTACATCTCACAGTCAATGTTACGAGCTGAGATGAAAGCTAATCTAACCCATGGTTTTGGTGTGTTGGATGAAGTCTGGGTTAGTAGCCCAGACATTTTATTATCATCAGATCATCACTGTCACTGTCACTGTCCTCATGTTGTTCATCGATTTGTTCAAGCAGGCCCAATAATGTCTCCATTGTGACAACTGTTACTGTGTTTGGCATATCGAATACGTCACAGGGTAGCTTGCCAGGCTTTGCCGTGCAGGCGAGATACTCTTGGTAGCTTGCCAGGCTCTCCAAGAGGGGCGGAGGAATCAAACTCGGGTCAGCCATGTTGGACGCTTGCAAGGCAAACGCCCTACCTGCTGTGCTATTGCTCCAGCCCATCATCAGATCATAACAGAATCAAAGAATCATAAATTAAACAATATTTTTATGTATCATCGAGATAAGCCAGTCTGAATATCATCCCAAATAAAGAATACCTTTTTTATACATATTCATCCTTGCAGAAAAGGAATCATGTAGTAGTATTTGAAAACCAACAATGACAGGAAAATCACTTCTGAACAACGCAAGGTATTCCTTTCTTAGAAAACTGGACCAAATTTTTAACTTACTGGTCCAGTTCCATTCCCGGAGCATTGAAAAGCCAGATCTCTCTTACACAACAGATCTTCAAGCAGCTGCTGACAACAATTACACTTCCCAGAACAATTCCCCTGGAGGAATGTGACTCAAAGGATGTTTGTTATCCAGGTCTCTCACTTTTACACTAGCCCTGCTTGAGATAAATGCTTTTGCTTCTTTAGGCATCAGCAGAGTTTTGACATGGTGTTTAAGGATTTATGGTCAGTAGTTTATACTTTCTGGGATTATACCTCTGAACATGTGGCACTTTTTGTTAGTAACTACAATACATTACCAATGTACCATAACCACTGCTGAAACATGCTCTTTTTGTTCTAACACATGAACAAATGATTGCCTAAACCTAAAACAAAAATCTCTCTTCCTATGATTATATAATTAAATTTCTTGGGATTCACATTTTCCTACTGTTTCATTATTTTAAGGTATTTGTGAATCCTATATTTCATAATCTATAACATCTAATAGTATGATAGTTTTAAGTTTCCAGTAAGCATAGTGACTAATAAAAAATTAAATATGGTGTAACTTGGTTCTCTCTAGGTATGGTCATCTCTTAGTCAACACTTTCACAACTATTTAAAAAAACATTAAATTCATCAATTCATCTAATTGTAGATTTAGATCTTTTCACTTTGCCCCAGAATACTGGCAGGTATCAGGTATTGTCCTACAATGAAAATGCACAGGTTATCCTCCCTGACTTCGAAGGCCAGTAAGATTATCAAATGACAAAACACTCTTGTTTTTTGGGCTGGAGCGCTAGTATAGCAGGTAGGGCATTTGCCTTGCACGCAGCCGACCCAGGTTTGATTCCCAGCATCCCGTATGGTTCCCCGAGCACTGCCAGGAGTAATTCCTCGGTGCAAAGCCAGGAGTAACCCCTGTGCATCACCGGGTATGACCCAAAAAGAAGAAAAAAGCGTTCCTGATTTAGCATGATGCACTTTTAGTGAACTGATAATCCTTGACCCTGCTCTAATTGTTAAGTACACAATTCTCAGATCTACTGAGATAGAGAGAAGAGACTATGGGAAAGCCTGTATAGATTTTGAAATAGGAGACATAACTAGAAAGGAAAGACAGATCTAGTGTCTAATTTTTCACATACCTTATGCGAAGGTTGAGAAGAGCATGATATTCAGAACAAAGACCTTGTAGCGGGCTGTATTGTGGGGCTTTTCATGAACTACCTTGTCTAGCCACCAAGGTGGGATCTTTCCCATCTAGACACATTTCCTGAGACAGGCATGACAACTTACATCTCTCCTCGGAAAGGTACTCAACAGCTTGAACTCATCCCATGGAAATCCTTTGGAAGCTACAAAATCAAAGAGGATCTGGAGTTTATTGCTGGCCAGGAAACGTCGCTCAAGGAACTCGCCACTGGGGGTCCGGATCCGTAGTTTGCTCACAGGCTCGGCATTTTCTTCTGGCTCCGGAGGTAAGGCCTGCTCTAAGGAGAGCCGGATGGCCTAAGAAGAGTAAAAAAATAGGTGTTAAATTGTTTGATGGGCAGAACTGTGGGAAAAGGGGAGAGACTAGAAAAAAATGCTGCTGCTTTCTAGAAACTCATCAAAAAGTTACTGCCTATTTATTAACCAAGCCAAATGCTTGAACAATAAAATCAAGTATTTTATTTTTTAATATTCACCCAATCAGTAATTAAAATAAATCCCACCTTGATGACGTATTATTAAATCAACAGGTAACTACACAGAAAAGTAATTTGTTTTTTACAACTGAGGAAATAAGTATCAAACACTCAACTGCCTCCTTTTTTTTTAAACTATATTCTTTATTTTTTTGCACTTTAAAAAAAATTTATTAGTGAAACACCATGAGGTGCAGTGGTAGACTTACAAATTTTTGTGCTTGGGTTTCAGTTATACAATGACTGATCCCTCCACCAGTGCCCATTCTCCACCACCACTGATCCCAGTATCCCTCCCACCCTCCATCCACCCCAGCCTCTGTGGCAGGGTATTCCCTTTTGTTCTCTCTCTCCTTTTGGGTGCTGTGGTTTTCAAAAGACAACTGCCTCCTTTTTTAGGGTACAAATTAAGACTATTAGAAGCATTTACACAAAACATATATGTACATACACAAAAACGTAGTCAAACATTTATGTATTTACATACATATACACTCAATACATTCTCTAGTTGTGTGTATGTGCACGTGTGAGAGAGAAATACATTTTCCAAGAAGAAATGACTGAATAGTTTGTTGAATACTGGCTAATATATTAATAGTAAACGGAATAGAACAGATTCTTTTTTGTTTGTTTTTTTGGGCCACATCTGGCAATGCTGAGGAGTAACTCCTTGCTCTGCACTCAGAAATTACTTCTGGGTTGCTTGGGGACCATATGGGATGTTGGGGAATGAACCCAGGTTGGCCATGTTATGCAAGGCAAAAGCCCTAATCACTGTACTATTTCTTTAGCCTCAAGGAATGGAATGGATTCTGTTCGAAAAACTTTAGAAATAGTGGTGCTCATTCTCACAGGTGTGAGGTGATAATGCATTATGGTATGGTTTACCTTTTCCTAATGACAAAAGATGGCAGATTTTTTTCATGTGCTTGTACAATCTGTATGTTCTTTGCTTTTTTGAGAAGTATTATTCCCTGTTGCCCCCTCTCTACCCTCTCACATTTTTAAAATGGTTTGTTTCTTTTTCCTTCCCTTTTCTCTTCTGATAACTAAGCGTCACACACATACTTGTGGCATTCGCATGTTTTTAAGCTAGGGGCTGCACACTTCAGTTGGGCTGGTCATACTCATTTGGTTGCAGTGCACTAGAGATATAGTTTGTGGAGCTGCTGGGAATCTTCCAAGGCCTGTGCACTGGGATCATACTGGGCATGTACTGGGCAGTTGGGGTGGTACCAGAAATCTAACCAGGAAGTCAAATACATCTACTGAATCACTTATGAGACTTTTTTGCTTGTTGTTGTTGTTGAGTTAGTGAGCTCTTTAAGTATTTTGGATATGAACCTCTTGTTAGATGTAGAATATGCAGTTTTCCCCCCAAACTTATAGGGAGCTGTTTAGATTTTGTTCTAGTTGCTTTTCCTGTGTAAAGCTCTTTTAATTTGATGTAGTTCCCCTGTTTACTTTTCCTTTTGTTTCTTTTGCCATTGGAGCTGAATCTCCAAAAACATCTGTGAGGTCAAAGTGTATCATCTATGTTTTCTTTTATGTTATGGTTTCATATCTTAGCTACAATAGTTTTTTTTCTTTTTAATTGAATCACTGTGAGATACAGTTACAAAGGTTTTGTGATTGGGTTTCAGTCATACATTGCTCCAACACCCATTCCTCTACCAGTGTGCATTTCCCACCACCCATATGCCCCATGTACCTTGTGCCACTGTGCCACTTCCACCCCCCCCACCTTTATGGCAGGCACTTTCTCTGTCTGTCTGTCTCTCCCCCCCTCCCCTCCCCCTTCTTCTCTTCCCCCCCCCCCCCCTCTCCTTTTGGGTTTGCAATACATATACTGAGAGACTGAGAGGTCATCCCGTTTGGTCCTTTTAGCTGCAGTAGCTTAATTAAAATTTTAAATTGCATCACTAGAGAGACAGTAGAGGGGTTAAGGAATTTGCCTTGCAGGCAACTGATCCCAGTTTGATTATAAGCATCACATAACAGTTCCCTGAGTACTGACATGAATGACTCGAGCATAGCCAGGACTAGCACCTAAGTTCCACCCCAAACACCTTCCCTAAATTTTTCTAAGTTATTAGTAATCTACTTTCATTACTTTATACCTGTCAATATAACTTTCTACTTTTTTCCCCGAGGCTTTCTATTCTCTATTTATGACCTTAGCTCCTTTCACATACATTAACACTCTCTCTCTATATATATACACACGCACATATATATGCATGCATACATACATACATACATACATACACACAGATATTTCCACCAACCTTAGAGGTCGGGTCGGCCATGTTGGCTGCGTGCAAGACAAATGCCCTACTGCTGTGCTATCGCTCCAGCCCATTTTTTTTCTAGCTGCTTTTCTTTCGTAAAAACCTTTTAACCTGACATAATCCCACTGTTTATATGTGTGTGCATGTATATTTCTAGTTCCCTCCCTCCCGCCCTCCTGCCCTTCCTCCCTCCCTTTTTTTCTTCTTTTAGGTCTTACTTATAAGATGGTCTTTGTGTTTCCAAACAAACTTTAGAATTCTGAGGCTATGGAAATAATAGAGGGGGTTTAAACCTTTCATGTGGCTGACTTCAGTTCAACTCCCAGCAACATATGTGATGGCCTGAGCCCTACCAGGAGTGATCCTTGAGCAAGCCCTGAGTACCTGTGGGTATGGTACCAAATCCCTAAAATAATCAACCAAAGCAAAATACAACAAATTTTAGAATTGCTTGTTCTAAATCTTAAAAATATGCCACAGCTATTTATACAGAATTTGAACATTGCTTTAAGTAACACAGGCATTTTATTTTATTTCTATTTGTTTTAGGGCCACATTCATCTGTGCTTAGTGTTTACTCCTGGCTCTGTGCTGAGAGCTCATTCCAGGTGGTAGTTGGTGGAACACTATGTGGTGCATTATGTTGTGCTTGGTGGACTACATGCAGTGCTGGGGATCAAACTTCGATTGGTTACCTGCTGTACTATCTTTCTGGTCTCAACATGACTATTTCTTTTCTTTTCTTTTTTGGGCAATACCCACCTGTGCTCGGGATTACTCCTGAATCTGCACTCAAGGGTCATTCTTGTCAGTTCTCAGGGGACCCTATATAGTGACAAGGATTGAACCTGAATCTGACTCGTGCAAGGGAAACACCTACCTGCTCTATTACCTTTCCAGACTGGTAGCTCAGTTCTATGCCCAGCATCACCTTGTCCCTTGTGCATTGCTGGGTGTAGCCTTGGAGGTCCCTGAGCACTGCTGGGGTAGCCCTAGTGGTGCCTTGCATTGCCAGGATCAAGCTCCACTGTATCCTCAGGCCCTAGCATTGAACTCGATGGCTGAGTATCACCACAAATGTTTAACAGCTAACAGTAATGATATTACTATCATTATTATTCCCTTTACATCTTTTATTTTAAAAAAAAACACTTGGGATACATTCAGCGATGCTCAAGGCTTACTTCTGCCTGCACTCAGTTTACTCTTGATGGTCTCAGGGGACACTATGGGGTACAGGGGATCAATCAATCCCAGGTCAGCTGTGAAAAAGCAAGTGCTTTATCGACTGTACTATGTATTCTCTGGCCCTGCTATACCTACTTAAAACCAGAACTTAATAAAATTATCTTCTGGTTTCCCTTTCTATTCTCCCTTTATTCCACCATCAAGTTGCTTTTCATTTTGACATTTTCCTGCATAGTATAACAACAGATGCTACATTATTATCTGAACTCAACCAATTTATAATACAGTCATAAACAATGTAACTCACTGTCCTATTCATTGTGCAGACAATGGCTATTTCTCAATGCACTCAGTCTCCAGGGCCTTTCCCCAGAGCGAAAACAGAACTCAGATATCTCACACCAGTAGTCTGATGTGGAAAACAATGAAGACATGTATTAGGTAAACTGACAAGCCCGGGATCTGAATACCCATGTTTTACTGGCAATAGAGAACACAACAAAAAATACATCAGTAGCTCTGTTTCAAATATACTGACTAAAAGCCTATCTAAGTAAACACTGTTGTAAAACAATGACATAAAGGACACCTCCACACATCTATTATCAGTCTTAGTAAACATCATTGTTAAAATTCAGTTTGGTTTGTTCAACAAACATAGTTTTTTATTTGTATTAACATACGTTTATAATAAAAGAAGAAAATCTAGTATAAGTTGAATTACTGTTTTACTAGAAATATATGAATGAATATTCAGATCACTCATATCTGAGGGCTAAAATTGGGGAGGGGCCCTCTTTTTTGATTATTACTTCTTATGTTTCTGTCCCATTTTCCTTGTACTGTATCCAGGACCTCACAAATACAGGGGTTAAAAAAAAAAAGGCACACACTCTACCACTGAGTGATATCCCCGATCCTAAAAATGGGAATCTTTTCAATGTGAAATTATAAAGATATATCCTGAGAAAAGTGGGGGTTGGAGGATAGAGAGTACAGAGGTTAAGGCACTTTTCTTGCATCCTGCCAAACTTCGTTTGAATTCCTGGCACCACATATGATCTTCTGAGCACTGCCACAAATGACCCTAGCACAGAGCTGGTAGTAAGCCCTAACCTTCTCCGGGTCTTGTCCCCAAACCAAAAACAAATGAAGAAAATTTAATAAATAAATAACTTTCTGCACAATCACATTTTTTAAAATAGGAAGGATAATATATATATATCAGTATCTTACAATTAGAACCAAAGACTGGCTTAACATACAACACACCACACACACACACTTCTATTTTGCTGAAGCAGAATGTGACTTAAGCAAAAGATAATATTCATTAATGCCAGTATTTCTTATTGATCAACTTTCATGTGAAGGCATGGCTCTGGGTAATGGGAACACAGCATTTCTAATACAAGAAGCATTTGTTTTATAGGGTAAGAGAAAGACAACAGATACACACAAGGACAGTATCTAGTTTGTCACATAGTGATAAATGTTATGAACAGAATGGAGGGAATAATTGTAGAAGGGAATAAAGGGTACAGTTTTAAATACCACAAGCCTCAATAAGCAAATAATCTAGGCCTAAAGGAAACAGGGAGTCACATAGAGTTAAGTGTGAGAGAAAGAAGCACAAGAGAAGTTGCAGTAACTAAGCTGAATTAATTCTGACTTAACTGAGGAACTGCAGACAGTCAATGCAGCTGGAGAAGAACAAGGGAGGAAGTGGTAGGCATTGGTTTTTGAGAGGAATCAGAAAAGTGAACAGATCATATATAACCTTGAGTATCCCATTTAGTGATTTTCCCTAGTTTAAAATTAAGATATAATTCATATACAGTAAAATCCATCCTTTTAAATGTATAGTTCCATGAGTTTTGACAAAGGCACACAATTATATGATCATCATCAACAATCAAGGTCATCAAAATGTACAATCTTTTATTTATAAACTAAAAAAGTACTAGCTTATAATATATAACAAGATGACATAGTTAACACTCCTGCATATTTGAAGTTACGAGAGTAGATCTTAACTTTTCACCACACTTTAAAACTTCTTTTTTGATATCTATATAAAATATGCTACCCAAATTTACTGGGGTAATCATTTCACAATAGACAAGTCACTATACTATACATCTTAAATTTACATAGTGCTATTTATCAATTATACTTCAATAAAAATGGAAAAAAATGAACTGTTTTCTTACCCCACAAACACTCCCTTAGCTCATGCCTGGTTTTCTTTTTATTTTTTAATTAATTTTATTGAATCACCGTGAGATAGTTATAAGCTTTCATGTGTGGGTTACAATCACACAATGATCAAACACCCATCCCTCCACCAGTGCACCTGGTATAACCCCTCTTTCCCACTCTACCTCTGCCTCCATGACAGACAATATTCCCCATACTCTCTCTCTACTTTTGGGCTTTATGGTTTGCAATACAGACCCTGAGAGGTTATCATGTTTGGTCCTTTATCTACTTTCTGTACACGTCTCCCATCCCAACCAATTCCTCCAGCCATCTTTTTCTTAGTGATCCCTTCTCTATTCCAGCTGCCTTCTTCCCTTTCCTTATGAGGCAGGTTTCTAGCTATGGAGCAATCTATCTATCCCGTGTATCTACTATGCTTAGGTGTGAGCCTCATGTTATGTTGTTTCATACTCCACAAATGAGTGCAGTTCTTCCATGTCTGTTCCTCTCTTTCTGACTCATTTCACTTAGCATGATACTCTCCATGTCTAACCATTTATAAGCAAAGTTCATGACTTCATCTTTCCTGACAGCTGCATAGTATTCCATTGTGTAGATGTACCAAAGTTTCTTTAAACCAGTCATCTGTTCTAGGGCACTTGGGTTGTTTCCAGATTTTGACTATTGTGAACAGTACTGCAATGAACATATAGGTACAGATGTCATTTTTACTCTGCTTTTTTGCATCTTTGGGATATATTCCCAGAAGTGGTATTGCGGGGTCATATGGAAGCTCAATTTCTAGTTTTTGAAGGACTGTCCATATTGTTTTCCAATAAATGGACTAGTGGGTTTTCTCACCAATAGTGAAAGGGTGTCCCTTTTTCCCCACATCCATGCAGCACTGGTTGTTTTTGTTCTTTTGAATGTGTGCCAGTCTCAGTGTGTGAGATGATATCTCATTGTTGTTCCATGCCTGGTTTTCCTCTTTGCAAAAAGTTATATAAACATAATCATTAACGTCACATATCCTTCTGATGTTAGAGTAATCAATGTTGAAGAGATCAGTAGTTCCTTCATATTTATTGCTCAGTAGCATTCTGCTATATAGAGATTCCGTAGTTTCATTACTCCTTCAGCTGAGGGAAATTTGAATTACTCCAGTTTTTTATGACTACAGATAAAGTCACTATAAACAAACAAACACTGTCCTCCTGTTCATCGATTTTGCTCGAGCAGGCCCAGTAACATCTCCATTTTGAGACTTGTTGTTACTGTGTTTGGCATATTGAATACTATAACCATCTTCATATAGATTTTTGTTAAATAATAAGTGAGACTTCTGAGTCATTATGGTATGTGTATGTTCAACATTGTAAGAAGGTACCAAGCTATTCTGCAACAAAGATGTATTATTTTGCATTTCCATGATTAATAAAAATTCCAATTGCTTCCCAGTTTTGCCAGGTCATGATACTGTCTTTTTAGCTTTTGTAGTCATTGTAATTATGCCACTTTCAACAATGCCAAGAGTGACCCCTGAGCACAGAGCCAGGAATTACCCGTGAGCACTGCCAGGTGTGGCCCCAAATCCCAAAAGATAAAAATAAAATTAAAAAGTCATTGTAATGGTGTGTATCTACTGTTTTTTTTTTAAATTTATTATTATTTTTAGAGGGGGGAGGATTGGTGAGGCATTTAGGTCACCCGGTGCTGCTCAGGGCTTATTCTAGGCTCTGAGCTTAGGGATCAATCCTGGAGGACTCAGGGGACCATATGGCATGCTGGGATCGAATCGAGGTTGGCTGTGTTTAAGTCAAACACCCTACCTGCTATATTATCTATTATTCAGGCCCCTCTGCTATGGTTGTAATTTGCATTTCCCTAATGTCTAAGAACACGGTGCATCCTCTTAGGTGCTTCTCTGTCTTTGTGTGCATCTTCTTTAATAAAGTACCTGTTTAAATATTTTGCCCTTTCAAAGACTTTTATTATTTGTTTTATTAGTGAGTTCTGAGAGTTCTTCATGTATTCTGGATATCAGATATTTGACTTCCAGTCTGTGACATGCCGTCACATATATCTGATGGCCTCCTAAGCAGTGCTCAGGGTTCCACAAGTCCCTAGGTGATTCTCAGTCAATGAGGCCAGAGAGTTCAGTAGTAGGGTCTGAGGGTGAAGTGCAGCTCAATCCTGATAGTGTTACAGACCACCAGGGCCATCATCGCAGTACATAGGGATCTGCAAGGCTATGCCTAGAGATGCTCAAAAGGCCATGCGATGCTGAAGAAAGAACTGGGATCCTGGCTGAGACATAGTACAATAGGGAAGGTGCTTGCTTGCCTTGTATGTGCCAGACTTGGGTTTGACCTTTGCACCACATATGGTCTCTTGAGAGCTGCAAGGAATGATCTCTGACTGCAGTCAGTCATAAACCCTGAGCACAGTTGGGTGTGGCCCTCAAACAAAATGAGACAGAATAAAAAGCTCTGAGGTCCTGTGCTCTTTTTAAATTTTCAGTTGTTCTTTGAACAGTAAGGTAAAGGTAAAGGCCCTCCCGTTGATCGTCGATTTGCTCGAGCGGGCCCAGTAATGTCTCCATTGGAGACTTTGTTGTTACTGTGTCTGGCATATCGAATACTCTCGGTAGCTTGCCGGGCTCTCCGAGAGGGGCGGAGGAATCGAACTCAGGTCGGCCATGTTGGCCGCATGTAAGGCGAACGCCCTACCCGCTGTGCTATCGCTCCAGCCCACTTGTGCTACCTGCTGTGCTATTGCTCCAGCCTACTTTGAACAGTAGAGGTTCTTAATTTTGATGAAGTCTAACTTTGATAGACTATTTTATGGACTGTGCATTAAAGTTAGATCTAAGTCACCTTTGCTTAACTCAAGGTAGTAAAGAATTCAATTGTGCTTTTTTCTAGAACTAGAAGTATGGGGCCCATACCTGGTGTGGTTAAGAGGCCCCGCAGTATATGAAAGGAACGCCAGATCTCCACTTGAGTCATATCCCCCAGTCTTCACTGGAAGTTCTAAAAATTATTTTGTGTTAAATTTTTTTTGCACATGTTTGTCTACTGTCTATTAATAGTTGCAGTATCATTTATTGAAAAGACTATCATTCTTACTTGAAATGCCATTGAGTGTCGAAAATCAATTGACATGTGACAGCATATTTCTTTACTTTTTCTCTGTTTCATTGATTTATGAGTCTATTCTTTGCCAATTCCCAAAGTGTCTTAATTATTTTATGTTTTAAATTCTGGAAATATAAGTCCTATCATTTTATTCTTCTTTTTCAAGATTGTTTTGGCTATCATAGGTCTACCATCTTTAACTTTTTGAAATCTATGTCTTTCTCTATCTTCTTTCCTTGTTTTTATTGTTGAGATGATCAGAAATCACACATACATACTTGGTTTTGGTGCTGGGGATGCCAAAGGACAGCATCCAAATGGCAACACTTCTGGAATAATAGTCCATTCATGCCAAACATGCAGCTTCACATTTGCAGGTGGTCTGCCACTGAGCAGCTCCCAAAGTCTTTCATGTAAATGTTACAATCAACTGGTCAATTTCTTAACTGTAGTACTGTAGCACTGTCCCCCCCATTGTTCATCGATTTGCTTGAGCGGGCGTAATAACGTCTCCATTGTGAGACCTGTTGTTACTGTTTTTGGCATATCGAATACGTCACAGGTAGCTTGCCAGGCTTTGCCCTGCTGGCGAGATATTCTCGGTAGCTTGCCGGGCTCTCTGAGAGGGGTGCAGGAATCGAACTCAGGTTGGCCATGTTGGCTGCATGCAAGGCAAACGCCCTACCCGCTGTACTATTTCTTAACACTACAGAAATTTTTATTGGAAATCACAGTCAAAGTTTTAGTTCTATTTTGAGATATGAAGTCACTGCTTCAATGTCATGAAGGGTTCTGCCTACATTTTCCTCTATGTACCTTATGGATTCATGTCTGATATTGAGGTTTTTAATCCACTTTGACCTGACTTTTCTAAGGCCTGGTATTGGACAGAGGTCAGAGTTCATTTTTTTTGCAGGTAGCTATCCAGTTTTCCCAGCACCACTTCTTGAAGAGGCTTTCCTTGTTCCACTTCACATTTCTTGCTCCTTTGTCAAAGATTAAGTGGCCATATATTTGGGTGTCTGTGACAGAATATTCAACTCTGTTCCATTGGTCTTCAGGTCTGTTTCTAACCCAATATCAAGCTGTTTTAATTACTACTGCTTTGTAGTACAGTTTGAAGTTAGGGAAGGTGACGCCACCCATCTTCTTTTTCCCAAGGATTGCTTTAGCTATTTGTGGGGATTTATTGTTCCATATGAATTTCAGGAGTGTTTTGTCTATTTCTTTGAAAAATGTCATGGGTATCCTGATTGGAACTGCATTAAATTTGTGTATAGTGCTTTGGCCATTACTGCCATTTTGATAATGTTAATCCTCCCTATCCATGAGCAGGGGATGTGTTTCCGTTTTCTAGTCTCCTCTTTTATTTCTTGAAGTAGTGTTTTGTAATTTTCCTTGTATAGGTCCTTCACCTCTTTGGTTAAGATGATTCCAAGTACTTGATTTTCTGAGGTACTATCATGAACGAGATTTTTTTCCTAATGTCTCTTTCTTCTCTTTTGTTATTTGTATATAAGAAAGCCATGGACTTTTGGGTGTTGATTTTGTAGCCTGCCACTTTACTAAACCGGTCTATTGTTTCTAGGAGCTTTTCTGTAGAGTCTTTAGGGTTTTCTAAGTATAGTATCATATCATCTGCAAATAGTGTTAGCTTGACCTCTTCCTCTCCTATCTTTATGCCCTTGATATCTTTTTCTTGCCTAACTGCTACGGCCAGGACTTCCAGTACTATATTGAATAGGAGTGCCGAAAATGGGCAACCTTGTTTTGTGCCCGATCTTAGAGGGAAGGCTTTAGTGTTTTTCCCCCATGGAGAATGATACCTGCCATGGGCTTGTGGTAGATGGCTTAGACTATATTGAGGAAAGTTCCTTTGATACCCATTTTGCTGAGAGTTTTCATCATTAATGGGTGCTGGATCTTGTCAAATGCTTTCTCTGAATCTATTGATATGATCATATGGTTTTTATCTTTTATTGATATGATGAATTATATTGATTGATTTGCAAATGTTAAACCATCCTTACATTCCTACCTCGTCATGGTGTATGATCTTTTTGATGAGTCGTTGGATTTTATTTGCCAATATTTTGTTGAGGATCTTTGCATCTGTGTTCATCAGGGATATCGGCCTGTAATTCTCTCGGTAGCTTGCTGGGCTCTCCGAGAGGGGTGGAGGAATCGAACTCGGTTGGCCATGTTGGCTGCGTGTAAGGCAAATGCCCTACCACTGTGCTATCGCTCCAGCCCGTGACTTTTAAATATACAGAATAATTTGTATGTTGTGATCTGGATACCATGAAACTAGAATTTCTAGTCTGTTTAGACTAGAATGATTCTTAGTTCAAACGACAACAGCAAAATATTTCAAATTGGAATGATTTAAGAAACTGGTTAAAAGGTCTCTTTAATGCTAAGAAGATAAATATATGTCTTGAAACATACTCATTAAGTGGTTATAGAGATTTAATTAGATAATGTTTGTAAAATGTTCAGGAGAGTTTAGAACAAACTGCTCAATAGATGGTGAAGATGATGGCAGTGAAATAATCTTTAAGAAGTAAACAATACAGCATTAAATCACACATATAAATATAAACTGGTGTTTGAGAAGTCATACAGTGCTGCTGGTCAAACTCAGGATCCTGTATACTCCTGTCTTTCAGCTATCTCTCTGGCCTATACAAATTTTAAAAAGCAATTTTACCATAATAATCTATTCACAGTCCTGCCTCAATGAAGACAGAGCCAACAGAACTTGCTCATTAATCCACTGATTCAGCCACACATTATTTCAAATGCATGAAAGAATACCAGACAGGAACTCTGGTTTTACTTTTTACCAGCCAAAGGTTAGGTAAGAATTTTAAAATAAGCTTTTAAATCCTGCTATTATCTTACTTTTTTCATCTGTAACATGGTAACGGTATCTCCCTTACTATCTTGCAGGTGATTGTAAAGCTCAGATAAAAAAACTAAAGGCAAAGTGCCAATGTTTCTAATGCCATTGTCTTCTGTTCTGTTCTCATTTTATGGTATTAAACATTACTCAGTATATTGCAGTATATTGTACCTGGTAAAAGCATCAAGGCATACAAAGAAACAATTGAGTAAAAAGGCAAAAATACAAACTTTTCTGTTTCCTAGTAAGTCCTCATGTCTTTTCCCTTTTGTAAATTGTTAACTCCTTCCTTGCCTACTCTTTTCCATCCATCCAATCATCTACTGAGTGATCCAAGACACTCTCCTGTACCATCTATAATCATCAGTTTATCAATCCTCCAAATCCTCTTTGTGAAATCTATTATGGTCATGCAAGTCAAAAATTATCTCGTCAAATATTTTCAGCACTTTGTGTCATTTCAATGTTTTTTCTGTAATGAACAGTATCTTTTCCGTTTAGTCACTACTTGCCTGTATTAAACAGTGAGCTCCTTAAGGGCAGAGGCCTTAGAGACGTCCTATCTTTAATCCCTGCTAGCACACAACTCCCAAGCATCACCAGATGTAGCCCTTGTGCTGGGGTGGTCTTGGAGACCACACTGCTGGTCCTGTACAATGTCCCCTCATTTGGCCTTAGCTCTGACCCATTTGGTCTGTTTGGCCAAGTATCACCAGGAGTGGACCTCAGGCCACCTGAATGCTGCTTGGTAGAACCCCCTCCGCCCCTTCCAACTACCTCTTCCCCAAAAAAGAGGTTAAAAAAAAAAAAAACAACCCTTCAGTGACAAAAAAAAATATTCACGAAGTCTTTGAAAAGATATGCAGTTTACAAATTTCTCTAGTTACTACAAAATCCAAGCTCCCTGTGGTATATTTGATATGCCAAAAACAGTAACAAGTCTCACAATGGAGATGTTACTGGTGCTTGCTCGGGCAAATCAATGAACAACGGGAGGACAGTGCTACTACAAAATTCATCCTTTGTGATTTTTGATTTTGGGATTACAACAAAACCTTTCATCAGGATCCATACCTGTTCTCGGGACCACATCTGGCAGTGCTTGGAGCACCGTATGTAGTGCCAAGATCTGAACCACTACTGGCAGCCATATTCAAGGCAAGTCCCTTAATCTCTGTACTTTCTCTCTAACTCCCAAATCCACCTATTAAATGGACTGTCAGGGTCCAGAGAGAGAGAGAGAGAGAGAGAGAGAGAGAGAGAGAGAGAGAGAGAGAGAACACTCAATAAGCTAAATGTATGCTTTGCATGTAAGTGCCCAAATCAATATCTGGCACCACATATTTCCCTAAGCACTGCTGGGAATGACTGCTCAGCAGAGAGCTAAGATCAGCTCCTGAGAAACACTTGGTGCCCAAAAACATGAACTGAAAAAGAGTGGGTCTGTCATAAAATTGCATTATTTTGGTCTTTGCAATGATGCCTTGGAGTGATAGCACAGCAGTAGGGCGTTTGCCTTGCACGCAGCCAACATGGCCGACCCGAGTTCGATTCCTCCACCCCTCTCGGAGAGCCCGGCAAGCTACCGAGAGTATCTCGCCCACACGGCAGAGCCTGGCAAGCTCCCCGCGACGTATTCGATATGCCAAACACAGTAATAACAAAGTCTCCAATGGAGACGTTACTGGGCTCGCTCGAGCAAATCGATGATCAACGGGAGGGCCTTTACTTTACTCATAAATTTGCATTATTATTATAGGAAACATTGCTCAAAGGTCATAGTGCTTGAAAAAAAAATCTTAAACAATTTCCAAGAGCATTTATCTGATATCAGAGACACAGTGACACTTGTAAACAATCATATTTTCCTTTATTTTAGTCCAAGACCATCGGATAATTAATTTTATGGTTCACTTAAGCCCAAATACAGAAACCTTGTGCTACATTATCTACTGTCAAGATATTAATCTTATCTTCAGTTTTATCTTCCTTTGTTTGCCATTTGTACTGATATCACTATCCTTCCTCCATCCCCTGCCTCCAGACCAAGTGGTGAGAAATAAATCCTTTTAATATTTATAAGTAGTAGAGAATATTTATGGGTGACCTCCTCTGTACAGCCTTTGGCTTCTTTCCAAATATGTTCTGATTTCTTTAAGTTCACTAGAAGTGAATTTATTTATATGTTAACCTGAAACTAGTTTTAGAAAAAGTAAATATGTAATTAGTAAAATAGAGGAGATTGTTGTTGTCACTTGATTTTTTCTTTAAAAAGTCTTCTTTCACAGCCTTTCTACTTCTCATAGCTAATGATCGGATCAAAATCTGGCCTTCCTAGATTTTACTAATTTCACTTCAACAGTTTCCACCAGGCAAAATGAGGCCACTAAGGAATTTCCCTCTAACCGAGGTGATTTGACTATTCAATACTTCACTTTCTCTAAAGGTTATTGAAATACTGGAGATAATCAAAATAATAAAACTACTCTTTTTTCTCAATATAATTACATGGGTTAGGATTTCTGGTTAGAAGGAGATGCAGTGTTACGGTGAAAAGTCAGGTGACTTGGCTTCTGGTCCCGGTTATGTCTAACCAGTTTGGTGACCACAGGCAAACTGTATAATCTATCTGGGTCTCAGTTTCTTCATAGATTGTGCAATACCAGCTTTTCACAATGGGAAGTTTATTGTATATTCGTATGTTGAAATATGTTAACTGATGTTCCATGAAAAAAAGGATCAAATAAATATGGAAAGGGCAAGAGAGATATTACAACACGTAAGGTGCTTGTAATGCACACGGATGACCGGGTTTAATTTACAGTACCTTATACAATTCCCTGACCCCTCCAGGAGTGATCTCTAAGCACACAGCTATGAGTAAGCCCTGGGCACAGCCAGATGTGGCCCAAATCCTCCCCTTTCCAAATAAATATAGATAAGACTGAATTTAATTAAGTAGTAATTTGTACATCATTGAATTTCTTAATAGTGGGATTTATTAAGAGACTTCTATTGTAACTTCATGAGGAATGAGGGTAAAGTACTTAGTATAGCCTGAACTTACTTTTGGGGGAGTATATCGATAGACAAGTTTAAGTAATGACCACTTTGCAAAATATGACTTCCTGCCTGTACATCTAAGCCTGTACATGCTGACTGCTGGAATATATACTGAGGTATGCTAAAGGATATTTATGGGGTCTTTGATGAGAAAACAGGCATTATTTACATTTAGAGAGAAATTTTTAACCCAAGGTATATTTGGCAAATGACAGGAAGAAAGTACATATGCTATTAAGCTCTAACTCCAAAATATAAGTGAACTCTGGATATCTCTGTGTGTGTGTGTGTGTGTGTGTGTGTGTGTGTGTGTGTGTGAGAGAGAGAGAGAGAGAGAGAGAGAGACAGACAGACAGAGAGAGAGCGCATGAAATACAGTCCTACTTTTGTAAGTGCTGAGAAAAATCAAACCTCATACAAATATTTCTTATAAAAATATTTATGGAATTGTGCATAATACATGATTCCTATTGACACATACATGATCTTATAGTGGAAGTAAGCCAAGGAGCGTGGAGAGCTTTGCAGTTCAATAGCCCTAGGTGAGAATCTCAGTAGTTACTGTTTCTGTGTCTTCTCCATGAGCTTTAATTCTCTTCCCAGTAAAGAGAAAACTCTATGAGAAGCCGTGATTGTTTTAATGGTCAAAGAGAAAATACATGTAAAGTACTTGGCAGACTACTTAATACAGAGATATTACACAAAATATTTTGATTTTCCATTACTGAGAATATGAAAAGTTACAGATATTAGGTGTAGTACTGTGTACATTTGTGAAAAGCACTTTCACAGATTTGTAAAAGGATCAAATTTTATTTTTAAACAGTGAAATTTTATACCTGTCAATATGTGGCTCAATATCATTTCTATTTCCTTGCCTGGTTCTCAAAGCTGTAAAAAATTTTGACTATCTACCACCAAACTTTCCAAATATTTTCTATTTTTCCTGTGTTATTAGCATATTTCCCCCTGAATTTTCTGATCTTTTTTTCCTTTTTTTGGTCACACCTGGAGGTACTCCTAGCTTGGTGCTCATGAGCTACTTCTGATGGTGCTCAGGGGACCATATGGAGTGTTGGGGACTGAACCCAGGTCAGCAAACCAAGCACCCATGGTACTATTTTACTAGTCCTAATTTGCTGTTCTCACTGACACCTTGTATCTTTTCTATGAGATGTAATAACTTCACGTGGAGAGCAAATATTTTAATATCCTTTTCTTCTCTTTCAACATTCAGCACAACTGTTCAAAAAGCGTTCTGGGGGCTCAAGAGGCTGAGCATATGCTTTGAAAGCAGGAGTCCTGGAAACAGAGCCAGGAGTGACCCTGAGTACAGGGCTGTGAGTAGCTTCTGAGTACTAAAGGTGTGGCTTCAAAACAAAACAAAACAAAACCTCAAAACCACCCACCCCACCCCCAAAAAACCCAAACATTTTGAATACATGATAGGTGACATCCTTTGACCAAGAATAATGACGTTTTCCTCAGTCCAATGAGGGGTTGCCATGCCACTCTACTGTTTGTTAGATAGCTTCCTCCTCTAATAAGTGCATCTTGCCTTTAATCCTAAATCTAGAATAAAGTTCTAAAAGCCTTTTTCTGTGAAGTCATCTAAGGAAGTCATTTGACTTTTCCCTTTTTAATCCCGCTGAACTTTAGAGAAATTTTATGTACGGACTGTAATTTTAAAAAATAAATTTATTAAAGCACCATGATTTACAAAGTTACGAATGTAACCTGCCCACACGGCAGAGTCTGGCAAACTCCCGGTAGCGTACCCAATATATAAATACCATTCTCATTCTCCTAACCCTGAAAGAGCCTTGAATATGGCACTTTGAAATCTCAGGGGGAGGACGAAGGAGATGTTACTGGTGCCTGCTCGAGGCAATCGACGAACAACAGGATGACTGCGATCGTGATTTACAAAGTTATCCATAGTTGAGTTTTAGACATACAATGTTCTAGTACTGATTCCGCCATCAGTGTCAACTTCCCTCCACTAATGTTCCCTATCATACACTTCCCACTGCCCCACTACCCTCTCGACAGACACCTTTTTAAGTTTGGTTATTAGAATTTAAATTTCATGATTTCAGTGTGTTTGGATATTTGGTTCTATTGTTCCTTAACACCATCGATGTACTTAAATTCCCCTGACCTGCTCTCCATTGCTTCTTATCTCCTCTCCTCCATTCTTTTTCTTTCACTCTCCATCCTATATTTTGGGGCCAAAGATGAACTGTTTTTGTTTCTTGTTGTTGTTTGTTTGTTTTTGGGCCAAACCCAGCTGTGCTTAGGAAACTGCTTAGGAAACTCCTAGCGCGACTCAGGAGATCCTATGCGGTGCTGGGGATTGAATCTAGGTCTGCTGCATATAAAGCAAGTGCCCTACCTGCTATTTTAGCTCTCTGGCCCTTACGATCAGTTACTAGAGGGCAGGGCTACTTTTGTATCCCTACCCCTAATGTATCTGGGTGAACAGTAATTATTCAAAAATATTTGCAAAATGAGTAAGTGAAAAGTTCTTTATATTACTATAGATATGGCATGAAATAAGGGGAATGAAAATCAGCCAAGATGAATTAATTTCTATTATTTAAGGGCCAAGTACAAGATGTTGCAGACTAACTGATAATGCCTACTTCTGGGGAAAGTGAAGCTTGAAAGTAGACAGAGAAAAATGCAGCCTTCATATTCTTACCATGGAATGATAAGCAGGAAGGAGAGAGTATTAGGCAACAACAGGAGAAAGGAACTGAAAAAGAGACAATATAAACTAGGGTGATAGCAAGTTTTTTAAGGTTTCCTTATAACAAATTAGAAATGACACTTTATTTTTTTTTCTCTCTTTGGGTCACACCCAGCGATGCTTTGCACTCAGGAATTACTGGCTTTGCACTCAGGAATTACTCCTGGCGGTGCTTGGGGGACCATATGGGATACCGAGGATTGAACCCAGGTCAGTCATGTGCAAGGCAAATGCCTTACTCACTGTACTATCACTCTGGCTCAGGAATGATACTTAAGGGAAGGCTAAGTCTACATTCTAACTTGACTGCAGGAAAAGTAAAAGGAAGAAAACTGTTGGATATTAAAAGCCTCAGTATTAAAAGTAATGAAAATGAGACCAGTTTCTGAATAACTTTTGTAAAAATTATGATGCTCTACCTCTCGTTCCTCTTCTTGTTCTTTGCGAATCTGTTCCAAACGAAACTGTTCTGCCATCTCTCTCTCATGAGCTTCTCTCTGTCAATAAAAAAAAAAAGTGAGTCAGTATTCAATAAATATGGACTCATTTTAAAAAGAAACAAACATAACAACAAAAAAGAGCTCCTCCATAGCTTGGCCAAGAGGTACATAGTGGCAATGAAAGTGCCTCTTTCTGTAACAAGAAAGGAAATAAGCATTAACAAAGCACTGCTCTCTGATTATACTGGGTTTCTATTTAAACATCTGGGTAGCTCTGAATAATGTGTCATTAAAGATCTTAAGAAACCTTCTCTGGTGTTCCTTTCTGACCATTTGTGCTATCTGGTCTTCTCGTCACTGGTCTACCATGTTACTCTAAACTCCAAGTTCTGTTCACATCAGACTCCATATTGCACCCAGACTTTCTGAATCTTACTGCTAGTGCATATTCTTACTCTACTCCTCCACTTTTTTTTCTTTATCTAGTTCACAGATGCAATCCTTCTTTGCAACAAGTGACCAACCAGGGTTCAATACCCAGCACCTCACATGGTCTCCTGAGCCCAACAGGAGTGATCCCTAAGAACAGAGCCAGGAGTAAGTTCTGAATATCACCAGGTGTGGCCCCAAAACAAACAAACAAACTTTCTAGGTTGGGCTGGAAAGCTAGTACGGGGATTAAGGCACTTGCCTTATCCCTTATATATACTCCTCTAAGCATTGCTGGGAGCGATCTGGGATCATTAGCTGGGAATAAACATCTTCGCCCCCACCCTCCACCTTCCCCTTTGGTACCGTCAGAAATTGCCCAAACTTCCCCAACTCCAAATTGCTAGATTTTATCACAGATTGATTAAAAAAATACATACTAACCTATTTTTTTTTTTTTTGGATTTTTGGGTCACACCCAGCAATGCACAGGGGTTACTCCTGGATCTGCACTCAGAAATCACTCCTGGTGGTGCTCAGGGGACCATATGGGATACTGGGAATTGAATCCGGGTCCACCACATGAAGGGAAATTCCCTACCTGCTGTGCTACTGCTCTAGCCCCTTAACCTATTTTTTTAAGGTTCATTTTTATGATTCTCTTTAAAGTAAATTTTATCTTGTCAAAAGGACCATAGTTGGGCCAGAGTGATAGAACAGCAGGTAGGGCATTTGCCTAGCAAGTAGCTGACCCAGGTTCAATCCCTGGCATCCCATATGGTCACCCAAGCACCACCAGGAGTAATTTCTGAGTGCAAGTGCAGAGCTAGGAGTAACCCCTGGGCATTGCTGGGCGTGACCCAAAAAAGAAAAAAAAACCATACTTTACAAACCAGGGATAGAATTTTATTCTGTTAATCTCATTTTTACCATTGCAAACACATTTTTAGGGACCAAAATGACAAAAGAGTACTTTAAAAAAAAAGAAAGGGGAGACTACTTAGGACGGAGTTCATTAATCTAGAACTACCTTGAACCAAGCATACCTTTGCTCTGTCAGCTTCAAGAGAAAGGCGATAGGCTTCATCTTGCTCTCTTTTCACGTTCTCTCTGGCTTCACGTTCATCCTTAAAAAGAAACGTTTCAAGTGCAAGTTACCATATATTTTTAAAGAAAAAAGAGTCAAAATAATCCCTCTCTTATTCGTACAAGAATTAGTAATAAGACAAGGTACTTTTTATGTATGGAATATAAACAAGCAAGTAAGATAGACAGCATGATATATATTACAAAGAAAAGTGAAGTCTAGGTAAGCACTTAAAAATGGTGTGACCTTGGGCAATTTAGTGAACCTCTCGAGAAATACTATTTGTTTTCTCACAGTGTTCTGAGAGTTAAATGCAATAGTGTACAAACTGCCGAGCAAAGCACTTGAGTCTATTTTCATATGATTTGTTATGTTCTCTTTTCTCCTGATTTTTCTAAGACAAATTTAGATTGTCAGCACCATGATTAAGGATTGGGAGAGAAAAAGATGAGGGCAAAAATCCCCTGATCTGCATAGAAAAAACTGAAAGCAAAAGACCCCGCTTTATTTATACCAGTAAAGTTTGGCTATCAAATGAGTATATTCTCACACAATTCATACTCATGAAGTGTTTACCTAAGTTGAAAATCTTTTAGAATATTTTTAGCTTCTGAAGTGACAAGACAACCTGCCTACATTTAAATCATTATTTCATATGAAACTGATAGATGATTCATGGGCTGGGGAGCTAACTCAAGGCTGAAGCACATGCTTTCCATGTAGAAACTCCAGAATCAAATCCTAGTACCACAGGGTTCCTTGAACACTGTGTCAGCACTGTCAGGTTGAACCCCAAACCAATAAAAACAAAACAATACCCTAACAGGTTAGTTCAACTACCAGAATTTCTCATTTTAAATTCTTGAGCATAACCAAGAAACATATACTTTAGTATTTATACTCACATACTAGTATACTATAAAATATACATTCCTTTTTTTCTTTTATGAAATAGACTGAATTATATAAAAATCAACATTATTGTTTTGATCTATAAAAATGAAAATTTCACATGATTTAGCAATGCTTTAAATTTTTTTCTTTTAGGGCTGGAGCAATAGAACAGCGGGGAGGGCGTTTGCCTTGCAAGCAGCTGACCCGGGTTCGATTCCCAGCATCCCATATGGTCCCTGAGCACCACTGGGTGTGACCCCAAAAGCAAAACAAACAAACAAACAAACACAAACCAAAAAAAAAACATTAAATTTTTTTTCCTTCTAATCAACTGGTTTTTTTTCCAGTACTGAATTTATGTTTAGATCTCCGCCACTGGTGTTTTCTCTAATGTCTATTTAAGACTTACCAACCTAAAGCTTAACCTTTTAGTTTCAATGATTCAAGTAATTCTATAATCTCTGGTTATAATCAGTAAATTTCAGTTATTTCCAAATCTTCAATAAAATATAAGGGAGATTTAGATGTTGCTGGTCTGAAGTTAACTGCTATTCTATCTATGGTTGAAACAAACATTGCTTATCCTAAGAGATCACAAACAGTACAAATAATTCACGTAATACATGACTACAAATGAATAGAAGTGGGAGTAAAAAACTACTTGGGGGGCTGGAACGATAGTACAGTGGGTAGGGTGTTTTCCTTGCAGGTGGCCAACCTGGGTTCAATCTCTGATATCCTACATGGTCCACTGTACACTGCCAGGTGTGATTCCTGAGTGCAGAGTAGAGCCAGGAGTAACCCCTGAGCATTGCTGGGTGTGACAGAAAAAAGCAAAAAGAAAAAATAAATAAATTAATTAAAAAAACATTAAAACAAAATAAAACAAAAAATTGCTACTTAGATGGGCTGAGGCTATAGCTCGGTAAGGCAGTTGCTAATTCCATCCCTGGCACTTGCATCCCCTGAGAAACAAAACAAAAACACAAAACCCAACATTTTTACTCAGAGATTTGTTAAAATTTCTATTTTAAATATACAAAAATACAATTTAAACATAATTTAACTAATTCCAAGTGGGCATTTCCCCCTTTGGTCTATATACTTCGAATTTGCTATGATCAGTGATAATCAGTCTCACAAGACATAATTTATCTATTTTCTGTACATACTTGTGTTTGTCTACTTAATTACTCTGTAAATTTCTTTTTGTCTACATATTTGTATAAAGTGACCACTTAATAGGTCATTTGGTCATGGCTGACCTGCTTTTTTTAATATAATGTCTTCTATTTTTTAAGTTACTGGGGAAGATAATAGGGTATCTGTTCAAGTCCTAGCCCTGTCAGTAAGTTGCGTGGTCTGATGTAAATGTTTCCTTTTCAGTTATTTTTAAACAAACGAGCTGAACTTCTAAGGTACTTTCAAGGTAAAAAGAAATGTTGATTGTTTCCAGTAAAAAATCAAGAAGTAAAAAGAGACCATCTACAAAGTGGCTCATCTGAGTCAATGAAATTAAGTGGCTAGGCAGAAATGACCTGTTTGACAAAGTGTACACACAACAAAAGAACCTTCTAAAAGCTGTCACAGCCGGAAGCCCTTTGAGCACAACTATAGTTTATAATAAAGGCATCCTAAGTAAATAGCTCTGTTTTAAAACAGACTTTTGCACAGATAGATATGAAAGGCCGTGAAGTACAAGGATTTCTGCCACAAAATGTGGCACCTGTTGTGAGAGGACTTCCTGACCCTGCTAGCATGCTTCCTTTCCTCCCTCCTCTTCCTTTCATTTCCCTCTTACAATTATTCATTAAGCACCACTATTTCTATCTGTCCAAAACTTGCTGAGCCAGATAGTACAGGGGTTAAGGGACAACTGCCTTGCCTGTCACTGATCCCTGTTAGACCTGGAACTACATGTAATTTCCTGAGCAGTGCCAGGAGTGATCCTTCACCACACAGCCCTGAACTACTGAGAGTATGCCGCCTGCACAGCAGAGCCTGGTAAGTGACCTGTGGCATATTCGATATGCCAAAAGCAGTAACAATAACGGGTCCCATTCCCCTGACCCTGAGTCTCCAGTACGGTCGTTGGGAAAGGCTAATAAGGAGAGGCTGCTAAAATCTCGGGGCTGGGACGAATGGAGATGTTACTGGCGCCCGCTGGAGTAAACTGATGAACAGTGGTATGACAGTGATACAGTGATACAATGAATAAAAAATAAAAATAAAGGAAAAGAAAGCTAAGGTGTCATTCTAGAAAACAGAAAATACAGTAGAGCAGCAGAGCTTAAAAGTATAAATAGCCAAATGAAATACTTATTTTAATTTCCCCTTGTGAGCATCAAACCCAGTTTGATTTCTGACCATCACATGTAACTTGAAAGAGACAAATTTTGAGAAATTATCATCCACCCAACAGTTTCAATGTGTAAATGTTATAGAGTGTTGTGATCACATAAGCCCAGATGATAATGCTTCTGTGTATCTAGAATCTATGGTACAGGTTCCAAAGACCCCTGAGGTGTACCACGGTATGGTCCCTTACTGACCAATACATCTAACATCATGAATATGCACCATGACCAAAAGCTGTGAAAGAAATAAAAAGAACAGGAGTAAGGAAATAACCGTCCGATAGAGTGCTACATCCAGTACTACCTTCTGTAACATAATCTGCATAAATAATAACTTGTTAGGTAACTTCATGCTGATGACTGGGCATATTGCCTAGCATATAGCAGGTATTTAGCAAACACGGATTGAATTGAACTAGGAAAACAATTAATGTACGCTCCGAATTATCAAAGCAGGCAATCTAGCCCCAATATTTCTGTAAGACAGAGATGTTATAAATAATTTGATATTCTAAAACAAGTAAATGAGTCTATATGCCTTCATTATATTCAAATATTTTAAATTGGGTTAAATGAAAAATAAAATCCTGGTTGATGGTATTAAAACACTTTTTTCCCACCTTTTTTTTTAAACATTAAAGCACTGAGAGTTATAAAGTTATTCATAGTTGAGTAAAACATTTTTAAAAAATAATTTGGGGCTGGAGCAATAGCACAGCGGGTCGGGCTTTTGCCTTGCAGGCAGCCGACCTAGGTTTGATTCCCAGCATCCTATATAGTTTCCTGAGCACCGCCAGGAGTAGTTCCTGAGTGCATGAACCAGGAGTAACTCCTGTGCATCGCCAGGTGTGACTCAAAAAGCAAAATAAATAAATAAATAAAAATAATTTAAAGCCAAATTAAAAAAAACTGTGTCCAAAACAAAGTGTATTTTCCAAGTAAGCACTTAGTATGAGAACAGAACAAGAAGAGATTTTAGTAAATTCTGTTACTTTGTGTGGACCTCCAAAGAAATATTTGCGGGCCCATATGAATGAGACTGAACTGAATTCTTATGCTTATCCTGACCCATGAGCTATCTCCCCAATCAAAGTAAAAAAAAAATTAACTCTTAAAGAGATGAATTCATTAATTCACCAGAAAAAAATGTAAGAAACTGCCTTAACTTCATTTTTAGTTTGGGAAGTGGAAGACTTTCTTTTAAAAATAATTTTCATCCTGGGCTGGAATGATAGTACAGTAGGTAGGGTACTTACCTTGCATGTGCTGACCCAGATTCAATCTGTGGAACCACGTAATGGTCTCCCAACCCCCACCATAAATGACCACTGAGTGCAAAACCAGGAGAAAGCCCTGAGTATTGGCAGGCGTGGGGCAAAACTCCACCAAAAACCAAAAAAGAAAAAAAAAATTTTTTTTTTTTGGTTATCATATGGTTTTCATTTTCTGGAACTGGAGTTCAGAATGTATTACTTGAAAGTTTTCATAGGGCATAGACTATTCTGATAACCTTATTTACAATTTACAATTTTAAAATAGGATCTCATATTTTACAAATATCAGAATTAAGACATTTCTCAAGAGAAGTGAGACAAATGGCCTGTAAGCACATAAAAAGATGTTCAACATCATTAGGAAAATGTACATCAAAACTATAGATATACCACTTTACATTCAATACAATTATAGCTATAAGGCACTCACTGCATCATTATTTATAGCAGTCAGAAGGCAGAAATAATCCATATGTATAAGAATGAATACCACAAGGTATATTCATAACTTGAAAATTATTCCCCTATAAAAATGAACAACTTATGCCAAAATGTGGAGGAACCTAAGTTAAAAAAACTGGACACTAAAACTCGTGAAAATAACACTCGTGATCAAAATTAGAGGCAAATCATATGAGCTACTCTCTTGGTAGCTGTAGTGTCAGTAATTAACAAAAGAGCTCTCTAAAGTGAAACACGGGAAAGAAACTTTTTTCTTTCTCCACTTTAAGTGTAAATGACATTTGGAAAGATATATTAAATTGGCATTCAGAAATGCACTGCCTGGTAGCCTTGGCTCTGTGTGGTACTGGGGCCTGGACATTCATGCTCTGGCCAAATAACTTGGATTCTAGTCACCACTCTTTCCTTGACACACAACAGTGAAAAGGTCATGGGTCTCAAATATAAACAGACTTGATTTGAGTGCTAGGTTTGCCAATTAATTTTGGTGGCACTTTAGAGAGGAGGTCCTTGACCTCTTTTAACAGATCAATTTTATCTCAAAATGGGGAAAATACCTCATTACTAGATTATTGCAAGTTGAAATAAATTGACAAATATACTTAGCACAGTATCTAGGACTGGAATAGGCATTTTATAATAGATATCACTGTTATTCTCATCAACCTAATAGTAGTAATTCTCTTCCTTCTACTAACTAAATGTGTACCTCTAGTCAAAGCAGTTAAATTTCTCTGAAATTTTTCAAAGAACTGCCTAGCCAGACCTGGCACAAATCGTTGCTCAGTGAGAATATATGTATGTAAATTGGCAGAGGTAAATGAAGAGAAGGTAGATGGGCAAAATGCTGTGAACATGAGCATCGTTTGTCTGAAGTATCTCTCCACTATTTCCTTGGATTGTATCAAGTCATTGTCAGTATGCCATCTGATAAGTAGTCCAGGGCCCAAAGTGAAAACAGAAGAGGTACAGAGCACATTCAGTGCCATATGTAATTCAGAAGAAAAGCAGTATTACACCGTACTATATGTTTCAAAAGAGTGGTGTTGGAAATTCGTATGCATGAAACATGATTAAATATATGGTAAATCGGTACCTAGGTAAAAATTAAAAGAAAAAACCCCAATGATCAAAAGATCAGAATAAAATAAAAAGTCTAAGAAAATTTCTCATTTTCCTCATGATTACTCTAATTTTTTTAAAGTATCAAATTTTAGATAGCCTTTTATTTTTTCTATTTGGTGGGCCTATATAGCTATTCTAATAAACATATTATTGTAGGTTATATGTGTGTGGTAGGCAGGTAAGAGGAAGGAGGTTCTTTTTTATACGAGCCTCCACCCAGGTAGAGCCCCTAGCTCTACGTTAGGCGGACTGAGGCTGTGAGAATCAAAGAGAAGAGCGCACAGTAGTACAGGGCTCTGACATGTACTAAGGGCTCCATATTGGTAGGAATTAGTTAAAAGAATCGGGAACGACTTAGAAGGCCTTGTCCATTCTGTGATAAGAATGAATCCTTTTACTCTCAGTTATTTATTTAATTTAATTTAACTTTTATTAGTGAGACACCATGAGGTACAGTTTTAGACTTACAAATTTTGTGCTTGGGTTTCAGTTATACAATGATCAAGTACCCATCCCTCCACCAGTGCCCATTTCCCACCACCACGGATCCCAGTATCCCTCCCACCCCCCCCCCCCCCATCCCTCCCATCCCATCCTGCCTCTGTGGCAGGGCATTCCCCTTTGTTCTCTCTCTCCTTTTGGGTGAACAACTATTTATTTACTGACTAACTGGAAAGCTCTTCTGGGGCTTATGGTTATACTGTATTTACATGAATAACACCAGGTCCCCGCACTCTACTATTTTACAATCTGGTTAGGGAGATTAATTAAAGCTGAAATCTTGCCATTTGGGGCAATCCAAATGGAACCGGAGGGGACTCTGTCAAGCAAAATCAGTCAGGGGAAAGACAAATACTGAATGTCATTTTTATGCATAATAAAAGAAAAAAAGAAAGCAAAAGAACAGTTGACACCAAACTAAGATAAACCTCTGAATCATGTCTGCTGAAGTGAGACTACCAGGGGGGATGGGAAGGAGAGAGCAAAGGGTAGAGGGAGTTCTGTGGACTGTGGAAGAGGATTACCCATAGTTTGGTGGTGGATCTGGTGTAAATTCGTAAATTTGTACTCAAAATACATATGGTGTTCCAAGCCAGCACATAAAAAAAATTCCTTGGCACTGGGGCATGATTTATTATGGCAGATTTTCTGCTGTAAAAAGCTCTCATTTCCTTGTTAATCAGTTTCCAGTAAGTTTTTGCAAAGAAGATGTATTAGTGAATAGTCTTGTCTATATTTTTTTCTAAGACTTTCAATCCTTTAAAGTATTATATTCCACAGTATTCAAAGCACTTTCACATATGATACTCACAATAATTAGGTTGGCTGGGAAGGGACTTTATTTCCATTTAAAGATGAGGAAACTGAGATTCAGAAAGGTTAAGTGATTTTCCTAGGGTCACACAGCTTGTTAAATGCAGGTGACCTATTACCTCATCGAAAGCTCTCTCTACTTGCATGTTTATTTTGTTTCCCACTCTTAAATTTCTCTGTCTAAATACTGTAAATATTGTCCTTAAAGCAATTTAAGAGATAGTCATGGGATAAATCTGGGTGGTGCAAGAAAGTTTTTACTGGATGAGTGAACTGAAAAGTTAAAATAAGTATGGATTCAGCTTACTTCATAGAATCTTTATAGAGAAGAATATGATTAAAAAATGCATGTATAACCTCCACCCTTAATATTATATGGCAGTTTTCATCATCTGTTTATATGTCTAATTCTTGCTTCAGACCTTAATCAAATTGACAACACTCTGCCTTGTTATATCTGTATTCCCAGTCCCAAACAATACTGGTATTTTGAAGAAGCTTAAAAACTGAACAAGTGAACATTTGATTCCACATGTATCTGCATTATGTTTATATTTGTTAAACTGATTTGCTCCAAAAATCATTAAACAACTGCTAGTGTTCAAAAGCAGTGGTATAAGGAAGATGATAAACCTGACATCTAACATTCTTTCAGATTAGGATATACTAATAGCTTTTATATGAAAGATTGAGTAAAAATGTTAAATGAAAGTGTTGTTTTATTATACAAGTTATTAAAAAATTTTCAATATAAACCATTATAGGTCAATAAAAACAGAGATAAATTTGCAAATAGCTGGTAACTTCCAAGTCCTGCCTAAGACTGCTTGCTAGCTAGAATGTAAGTCTCTGGAATTTCCGGTAGAGATGTTTAGAAAAGATTCTTTTTCAATCTGGTTAGAAGTGGTATGTGGGACTGAGCTGAAAAGCTGGATTTAGGATTGCTTTGTGAATTTCCTTTTTTTTGCTTTTTGGGTCACACCCAGCAAAGCACAGGGGTTACTCCTGGCTCATGCACTCAGGAATTACTCCTGGCTCCGCTTGGGGGACCATATGGGGTGCTGGGAATCAAATCCCGGTCGGGCGCGTGCAAGGTAAATGCCCTACCCGCTGTGCTATCACTCCAGTCCCTGCTTTGTGAATTTCTTTCATGATTTGTGAATTTAATGTCTACTTTAGAGAAAGTGGACTAACTTGTGAATTTACTGGTTAAAATAATCAATAGAAAATCTATGTAACTGTGTGGTAACCAGGAAGAAGCCTGCATATTTTCTAAGCTTGATGCAAACATTTGTCATTTCTTGCTCAGACTTGAAATTAGCTTTTTGATAGATTCCCCAATTTCAAGCTCTTCCTAAATGATTTACCTCTTCATTCATTTACACATTTATAAAAATGTATGCATATCTACTGCATGTTAAGTTATATTAGGCACTGGAAATATTAAGGTCAATCAGATAGTTTATTTCTCTCACTAGTTGTACAGGCTTAAGGATATATTTTTAGACAGGAAGGTAATATATGAGGTTTATTATAGGACAATCATTTTACATTTGCAATTTCATTTTATCCCTATAATAGTGTACTGAGGTATTATTTCCACTCAACAGATAAAGAAACTAAAACTCAAAATTGCTACAAAATTTCCTTAGAGTATGTAGCCTGGCAGGGACTGAGAGCAGGGTGACATTTAAGTCCATCAATTTATAAACCCAAATTCTTTTCACTAAGCAGATAGTTCTCAAATTATAAAATATATAGGAATCACTTGTTAAGTGAAAACTAAATTCAGTAGTCTAGCATTTATGATAATCTAATCAAGAAGCTAATTCCAAGTGTGAGGAAGAGATGACAAAAACAAAAACAATTTTGTTTATAAAATGACTGTTTCTAAACAATCACATTTTGAAAAGCACCATACTTCACTGAGAAAAACAAAAACAAGCTACTAAAATAATGTAAGTACCATCATAAAGACACAGTGAAGTACAAACAGCATAGACATCAGGACTAGTTTCCTAAATCTCAAATCTAAATGTGCCAATTTCCTTCTTAAAAGAAATAAGTACTCACTGACCAGTTTAAGGTTCTAATTCTACAGTAGAGCATAGAAGAACCTCCTAGATATGTACATTTTCTGTCTCTTTTCTGCTCCCTTCCTTCTAATATTTTCTTGCCTAACCAGAATTACTTCTCATTTTCTACATTTACATGGGCTGGAATGATAGCACAACGGGTAGGGTGTTTGCCTTACATGTGACTGACCTGGATTTGATTCCTCCATCCCTCTCAGAGAGCCTGGCAAGCTACCGAGAGTATTCTGTTCACACAACAAAGTCTGGCAAGCTCCCCATGGAGTATTCGATATGCCAAAACAGTAATAACAAGTTTCACAATGGAGACATTACTGGTGCCCGTTCGAGCAAATCAATGAACAACAGAGAGGACAGTGCTACAGTGCTACCCAAACTATATAACATTTCCACATATTCAAAATGTATTTCCTTCTTAATTAAAATAATTACATTCTATTCATTCTTCCAAACTCGGTTTAAACTATTATTAGTGGTCACTTGATCATTTGACATCCCGTTACTCATCAATTTGCTCGAGCGGGCACCAGTAACATCTCTATTCATCCTTGTCACGTGCTAGTGTAGCCCACTGGCGTCTGCTCATTCTAGGAACACAAACAGCCTCAAACCGATTGTTCAGGGTCCTGATTATTAGTGGTATGTTTTATTATTTCAGAAAATGTTTATAATTACTACAGGCTAGGTACCAATCTAAACATTTTACACTGTTACAACTGATTTAATCATACCAAATACTAATTGAAGAAACTGAGGCATGATGAGAGTAAGGATTTTTCTCAATATTATACAGCTTGGTCACGGTCACGGTCCTCCCGTTGTTCATCGATTTTTTCGAGCGGGCCCAGTAACGTCTCCATCGTGAGACTTGTTACTGTGTTTGGCATATCAAATACATCACGGGTAGCCTGCCAGGCTCTGCCCTGCGGGCGAGATACTCTTGGTAGCTTGCCGGGCTCTCCGAGAGGGGTGGAGGAATCAAACTCAGGTCAGCCATGTTGGCTGCTTATAAGGCAAATGCCCTACTGCTGTGCTATCGCTCCAGCCCATTATACAGTTTATTCACTAATTTATATTTGCCTCTCATTAGATAGTGAAATGCTCTCAGGAAAGGACTATCTTCCAGTTTCCAAGGGTCTAATATAAACTCTAACTCATAAGATTTCTCTAGCCCATCATTTTTCAACCATGGTATGTCCTCCAGAACATTCTAAAGGGGTTACAGGAGGAAGGCAAGGTCCTAGGGGGGTACAATTAGGAAAACGGTGGGAAACACTACTCTAACTTTATTCTCATTTCTTAAGTTTCCAAACTAATTTTCCTCATTACACTGTTGGTTTTTTGTTCCCCTCTTTGAGCCTAATTGTTTCACAGACTGAGATTAAACTTTTAGATTTAAATGGCAAGTTCTCTGAAACAGAAGCCACATTATCCAGTATTACTTGGTACATGGTAGAAACTAAAAAATAATTTCTGTTGGGCTAAAATATAAAGCAAAAATTTTACCAGTGAAACTGTTTAGTAATTAAAGAGAAAGCACACGTTTGTGGGGAATGGGAAATTCCTCCAAAGTGGAGTGAGAGACTGAATGGGCAGGTATTTGTCAAACAGTTCTTTCTTGACAGAAGGCTGTCATTTTGAGAAGCAAATATGAAAGGGCTCTTAATCATATGAAGGATTATTCTTCATGGTTGGCTGGTCCTGACTTTCAAAAGTGAAATCCTGTAGTTCAATCTCCAAGTAAATAGAAATTAGATAGCTACAGCTACACATTTAAACTGATATTTGGATTAAAAAGTTGTTTCACCCTCTCCCCAGATACAAGATGTTCACAAACACTTTGAGTTGGTTGCAAGACTGAATTTTTCTGTTGCTTTGCAGGAATCAACTCCTTCAGAACTACAAAGAATATGTTCTTTGTCTCAATTATACCTGGAATATATGCTGTGAATAAACTTCATAGATTGTATTCTTTACATCTTTTCCTCCAAAGTCAATCTTTTATAATGGGAAAGTAGTATAATAAAATACATTTACATACATATGTTATGTATGACAAAGAGAATTTAAGGAAGCAGTTTTCTAGCAAAAGTATACAGAACTTAAAAAAAGGGGGGGAGATGAAAAAAAAAAACAAAATGATACTGAAAGACAAAAACCTAGGATGAGAGGCTGAAGAGATAGTATAGAAGGTATACTATGAGGCTGACGTGGGTTAGATCTCCTGCATCCTATAGGGTCGCCATCCCCTCATTGCCACCCCTGAGCACCACTAGGAGTAATTCCTGAGTGCAGAGCCAAGAGTAACCTCTGAGCACTGCTGGATATGACCCCCCTGCCCAACCACCACCACCACCACCAAACACACACACTTCCCACTGAAAAAAAAAATACAACCCAAAACAAAGGCTAGGACCAGAGAGATAGTACAGCATGTAAGGTACCTGCTTTGTATGTGGCAAGCCCAGGTTTGATCTCCAGCACCATATATGGTCCCCTGAGCACTACCAAAAGTAATCCCTGAGAAGAGAGTCAGGAGTAAGGCCTGAGTACCACATGATGTGGCCCCCTAACAAGCAAAAACAAAAACAAAAATCCAAAAAGCTAGATCATAAGAATTTTGAAACAGTTTGCTCCATTCCACATATCTACTGCACACCCTATTATAAGACAAATATTTACTTTTAATTAAGAAAAAATAACATTAAAAGGAAAAAGTAAAAGGCCCGACTATAAGTGAATTGGGG
Source organism: Sorex fumeus (assembly GCF_029834395.1). NCBI lineage: Eukaryota > Metazoa > Chordata > Mammalia > Eulipotyphla > Soricidae > Sorex > Sorex fumeus. The sequence continues at coordinate 16,442,075 of NW_026606102.1, read as the reverse complement.
CAAATCATACTATATATGTCTGAGTTTCCTTAACTATAGCATCAAGAAGATTAAACTATTTTAAGGTTCCTTTTAGCTCAGTCAAGGTTAAAAATACTAGATACTACATGCCTATAACTGCTTACTAAATAGGAAACACGTGCATACTATGCATGTGTTATCTTATTTAATATGCATAGCATACTATCCACTATCCACTACGTGGATAGTATGCTATTGATAGTTCCCATTTTACATGTGAGGAAATGGAAATTTATGTAACATGTCACAGGCCAAGAATATGAAGTTTAAACATGATCCTTCTCTGGGTCAATGTGATGTCTCTTTCCAGAACTGCTATTCCAATGGCTATAGCCAGGACTGGTAAAGTTAATACAATTCCAACTGCTTTGTATAAAATAGATTTATTTTCCTCACTACCATATGATTTAGGAAAGTAATTTAACTCTCTATGTCAATTTCTTCTATAAAATGGGTATAAGAACAGCTGTCCATAGATTACAACTTCCTATACTTAAGAAGAGATTCAAAAAGCACTGGTTGTTAAACAAGAATCAGAAAAGCTAATAATACAAATGAAAAAGATAATATTTTGCAAAAACCAATTTTACAATCAGTTCTTTTGGCTGCTTATTTTCCTGCTTTTAGTCTTAGTTTTTTCTTCAATTTTTATTCAGGCAATGTGATTTGCATATGCTATTAATAGTAGTGTTTCAGGGATACAGTGTTTGAATATCACATCTACCACAAGAGTATCAGCAACCCTCCACTGATGTCTCTAGTTTCCCTCCCACTCCCTTAGCAAACTCAGTTCTGTAGGCCAACTCTCAAGCTCTGTTAGCAGTAGCCCATTTCTTATCTTAAATTTTTTTTGAAGAATCATGATTTGCAGAGTTATTCATAGTAGAGTTTTAGGCATATGATATTCTACATCCCACCACCACTTTCAACTTCACTCTAATAGTGTTCCCAAACTCCATCTGCACCCTCCACCCTCCGCTCCCTTGACAGGCACATCACAAAGTTCTGTGGTTGCACCTTAGATCTCATGTTTTCAGTGTTGAATCTGTGCTTTGGATATATAACCACACCACTCTCCCACATCATCAGTATAAACGAAGCCCCAACCCTTGTCCCCCATTACTTCTCCTTCTACCCTTGACTTTTCTTTCTCTCCTCCCTAAGCTCTGAGGTCAAGGATGGTTTGGGCATACTCTCTTTACTATATAACATTTCCTCATCCAGTTATTCTTTACATATAGATAAGAGATCATCTTGTATTTGTCTTTCTTCTGGCTTCCTTTGCTCAACATATTATCTTTCAGTTCCCACCAGGTTGCAGCAAATTGCATAATTTCATCATTTATTGCAGCTTCATAGTATTCCATTGTGTACAAATACCACATCTTCATAATCCATTCATTTGTTATTGGACACCAAGCTTGATTTCATATCTTAGCTACTATACTAAGTGCAGCAATATTCTGCATATTTTTTTAAGTTCTGAATATTTTTTAAGTTCTATGGGCAGATGTCCAAAAGTTGAATTGCTGGGTCATATGGCAACTTAATTCTAAGTTTACTGCGGACTCTTCATACTGTTTTCCACAGTGGTTGAACCAGATAATATTCCCAACAGCAGTGGATGACAGTTTTTTTTTTCTTCATGACATCCCCTAGTACCAGCCATTTCTTATTTCTTTACAATGTTTTCTTGTTTTAAAAAAAATATCAGCAGAGAAAGACTATTCTTTATTAATCCCCCTCCCTCTGATTTCACTTAGTTATATACTCTAGTTCTAACCATGTAGCAGCAAACTGTAGGATTTCATATTTTCTTACAGCTTACAAACATCTAATACAGAACATAAAAAATCATTTCTTCTTTGCTTTAACTCTGTTGTGTTTCATGATAAAAATTATCTGCAAAAATGAGTATAGTAAGATATGAGAACTCTATATGGTTACTGTTGAAGTCACTGTCACTGTCCTCCCGTTGTTCATCGATTTGCTTGAGCGGGCACAAGTAACAACTCCATTATGAGACTTGTTACTGTTTTTGGCATATAGAATACACCACGGGGAGCTTCCCAGGCTCTGCATGTGGGCGGGATACTCTCGGTAGCTTGCTCTCTGAGACGGACGAAGGAATCGAACCCGGGTCGGCCGCATGCAAGGCAAATGCCCAACCTGCTGTGCTATTACTCCAGCCCAGTTTTAAAGTCAGCCAAAATAATTTATTTAGATGACCAAATTAAGGAAATATTATCAAAAAATAACAATATTCACCATTGGAAGGCTATGCTTAGCATCAATGTTATTTAGAAAAACCCTCTGGCCACCCTGTAGGACACCACAAACATTCTCTTTATCACAGTAGCATTACTCTCAGAATTACTTTAAATGGAAAATAATCTTCAATGCAAACATGTTTACAATGGTTAAAAAAGGGAGGGGGAGTGTTATCTGATAGGTATAGTTAATTCTGAAGTAAAGTATCAGATTTGAAAATAGGATCTTTCACAATAATTAACCAAGAATCCAGTTATAACATTCAGTTATAATGTGCCACTATCTTGGTTTAAGGTGCAGTTTTCCAATCTGGCCATCTATTGAAAAATTACCCTTCCTTTTCTAGAAGAAACTATTTCACAGATCTACTTGCTTCAATGTTGTGAAATTTTTTGGTTTCTGCATAAAAGAATGGGTCTGTGGTAAGGACACAACTCCCTGCATATACCTTCATCATGGAATTATGTCTTTAAACAGGAATCCTTTGTTTTCATATTACTGAACATCTAATGGGTCTCTTTCACCTACGAGTGCTAAAAAGCAATACGGAAGCATTGTTCTCCTCTAAAATTTGTTGGCTTATGAATTGGGAATATCTACATAAAACCCTTTATAATTTTTTCCTTCTATAAGACTTCTTTGCATAATCTATATGTTCTTTTACTTCTTGACCATTGCTGTATTTTTTCATACTATACTACAACTGCCTGTTTGCTAAAAAACAGCTAAATGCAAGGATAACTAACTGGAAGAAATGTGCAAAATAAGTCGTTGGAGCCTCCATGAAAGGCATAAAAATCAGAGAAAATTAATTTTGAAAAGAAAAGGTGATTTTCAGTAATGTTAAACTATGAATGACAGCGAAGTGCAGTAGAGATGCCTCTGGACATCATGCCAGACTGTCTCAACCTGGAGGAGGGTGGCTGAGTTCCCCTCCCTGCTCCAATAGAGGCCCCTTAGCTGAAAACCTTTAGAACTCAATTGCCACCATGCTCACAGCTGATCTCCACAGGATCGGATGAGCCTCATCTAAGAGTAAATCTGCTGAAAACCCAGGTATGTGGGACTTGTGACCAAAATCTCAAGGCTCACATGGAGTCAGGAATAGGTGTCCTCCCCCATCTCCCCGTGCTTCCAGTAGCCTGGCAGTCAAACACACAAACTACCTCTGGTGCCATATAACTTCATTAATGGCCATGATCCAGAGACTCACAAACAAATCTCTTGGAAGAGAGCAACACACTGCGACACACTGCAGAGATGCCTCTGGATCCCAAAGTCACCATCCAGTTTTAAAAAAAATTAATTAACCTCAGCTCTATAACCGTATTTAAAATTTTAGAATTCCTGGAGCATGTGGCCGCATTCATGGCTGAACGTCATCTCATACTCTAAATCTCTGATGTATCAAGAAAAGCACACCACATTTGATGGGGTGTAAAGTGGAAGACAACCAATGTAGGGAGGGAAAAAAATATATATGTATATATATATAAATATAAACACACACACACACACACACACACACACAAAGATCAAGGGCTTAATAGCTCCAGGGTGAAATACATCAATCTTCACATACTTTCCTTTAAAAAGGTCTTTTTTGGATCATTTTTAGTGGATAATTAATAACAAGCAATACAAAATAAATTATTTATAACCTGCTTGGGGGGCAGGGTTTGTGGATTGGTGTGGGAAAATTTGAAATATGGTTGTGGGAAGGTGTAATGGTACTGGAATTGGTGTTGGAATATTAAATGTAATAAATTATTGTGAATAACTTCACAATAATAAAGAAAAATGCTGCAAAAATATGACAGACAACTGAATCAACATGTCAAATCTTTTGGTGTGGCTCTACATGGACTAGATCAATATGACATCAACTTCTTTCCCCTGTCTTTCTGCCCACACTTTCCCACATTATAATTCTTCCTTCAATTCTGCATATACAAATTATACTGAACCAGATCAAATCTAACCTTTTCAGAGAATTTTCTCCTGACTATGAAGTATTCCTGAAATTTTCTAGGTAATTTAATAAGCTGTTACTTTTGTAAGTATATATTTCACTTTTCTACTTGTAAATTAGAAAAGTGAAACAAAAAAAGTGAAATAAATGAAGTAAATTCCTTAAAGAAATAGTTTCTAATTAAACCCCCCTCCCCTCCCACACACACACAAAAACAAAACATCTTCCCAGAAGTAAGCAGTTATGATTCACCCTCAATTTTGGGCAAACAAATTTACTTGGTAGCAAACAAATTTAAGGTAAAGCAGATAGTACAAGCACTTTCAGATCTCAAATTCCTTGTCAAAGACAGTCAGATACTGCCTAAATTGAAAAGAAAGATTTACGAGAGATGTGACTAATCACAAATATAGTAATCTAAAATATGAACAATTTCTTCTGAATCTTTTAAAATGATCTGTGTTAAGTTTCAGTTACTGGGGTATGGTGCTGCCAGCAGGTCAATCTGTACCTGTGAGGCGGGTGCATCAGCAGCCTGATGGTGCCTTCAGACTTCCAGATATCCCAAAACTGCTGCTGTGCCTTTGGCCAGACCCCAACAACTTGGGGACAAGTTTACCAAAAAAGTAAACAACCAAAAGTTAGGTATGTGAGAGACACACCCACAAACCATTTCCAGCTCAGCTATATAATTGGAGGCAAGGTCTCGCTGGTTCCTGATCAAACTGCTTAACGGCCATGATCCCAGAGACTCAGAAACAAATCTCGGAAACCAGCGGCTTTTGGCAGAAATGTGTCTGGTCCCCGCAGTAGGTTACTGGTGCTGGGTCACCCCAGGGGGAAAGGGTGCTGTGTCTCTGCCTGCTCCCCAATTGGTGGCTTAGTGGCAGCCATCCTCCAGAGGCCACTGGATAGAAAGGTTTGGGCCTGCAGTGAAAAGACTCATGGGATGGGGGTGGAGCCGACTCTTTCCTCCTCGCCCCAACAAGACCCTTAGTCACTGCCCACGAATGGCCTCTCTGGTTCCTGATCAAGCTGCTTAATGGCCATGATTCCAGAGACTCTGAAACAAATCTTGAAACCCAGCAGCTTTTGGCAGAAATGCATCCGACCCTGCAGTAGGTTACTGGAACCGGGTCACCCTAAGTGGGAATAGGTTTCATGCCTTGGCCTTTTCCCCCTGGCAGCTCGGTGGCCACCATCCTCCAGAGACCATTGGACAGTCAGCTTTGGGCCTGCAGTGATGAGACGTGCAGGGCCTCACAGGATGGGGGTGGAACCGGCCCTTTCCTCCTTTCCTCCCCACTCCAAAGAGACCCCAAGTTGCTGCCCACAAAGGAGTCCTCGGGCTCCTGATCAAGCTGCTTAATGGCCATGATCCCAGAGATTCAGGAACGAATCTCGGAACCCAGCGGGTTTTGGCAGAAATCCCTCCAGATTTAATTGTTAAAATTTTGGAATTCCAAAATCATGCGGACACTACTGCGGCTGACCGACATCATATGTTATTCATAACGAGCAATAGAAAACAAATTGTCTACCGTTGCCTTTTTGGTAGATCTGATAATAATGGTGGGTCTGGTGTCGAAATATTGAATGTAATCAAAGTAGAGAGAGAGTAATGTGGAAATCATCTGCCCCCACAGGTAGGGGGAGGTTGTGAGAAGGGGGGTATACTGGGGTTTTTGGTGGTGGAAAACGGGCACTGGTGGAAGGATGGGTGTTTCATCATTGTATGACCTAGACTTAAACCCGAAAGCTATGTAACTGTTCTCGCAGTGATTCAATAAATAAATTTATAAAAAAAAAAGAAAGTTTCACTTAACATTTTCTTTTGATGCTTGTTAGGTTTAAGACATTAGAAATTCTAGTGTACATTAAGAAGACTTCGGAGGGCCAGACAGAGAGCTCAATGGGCTGAATCATGCTTCAAATATGGGAGGTCTGGGTTCAAATCCAGGCACAGCCAGGAGGAACACCCTAAAGTACAGAGCCCAGAACAGCTCCGCAGCACTACAGGATGTATCCCTCCTGCCCAACAAATGCAAACAAAAAACTCCAAACAACTCTAGAAAAGGTTGTAATTTGAAAAACACTGAGACAGCTACTTTTTAAAAACAATGGTACATAAAAGAAAATGCAGTAACTGAACATGTTATCACCAAAGCTAGCTAATATTATGTAACTAGAAAGATAAACACACTCTGTTTGACTCTAAAGCAAAAAGTGAGCAGGTTGAGTTAGCTGTTCAACAATGCCTGCCTTTACTGTAATAAATGTTGACAACCCAAATCAAAAAAGAATGCATTACTGAGATAAAAATCATTTGTCTTCTGTCATTACAAGGCAGTTACACCCAGTCTAAGCTTGTCAAAAACTGTTACAGTAATCCATGAAGAAATCTCCACCTCAGGCAAAGGAGGAAAAATGTGATGAGTTAGCTCTGAACAGGTGTGCTGAATTGTAATGCCAATGACAAATCATGAATCTCTTTAAATCAATGTCTGATGAAAAATTATTAACTTTTACTCTGAGATGTCAAGCAAGAATGGGAAGAGCAATCAGCAGTCACTTTAAGAGCAACAAATGTAAATAAAAAGGCTGTGCATAAAACTTTTTAACATGAGCATTGTGCCATGTACAGAAGTAGACAGTTATGACAAACTTTTATTCTACTTCAGTGAATATGATACTTGGGAATTTGGGAATGTCTGACCTATTTTTCAGGTCAGCCACTTAATCATGGTTACATGGTTAAGACTGCTGCTTCAGTTTATCCCAGGAGTCTTTAATATAACAGTTGTACAAGGACCACTTATGAATGAAAAACAGAATTCTATTGTGGTTTTGACAAGTAAAGGTATATCTTTCAGGCTCAATTTCTTTTCTTTTTTTTTTAATTTTTTTTTTTCTTTTTGCTTTTTGGGTCACACCCGGCAATGCACAGGAGTTACTCCTGGCTCTGCGCTGATGAATTACTCCTGGTGGTGCTCAGGGAACCATACAGAATGCTGGGAATTGAACCCAGGTCAGCCACGTGCAAGGCAAATGCACTACCCACTGTGCTATCACTACAGCCCCTCAAGGCTCTATTTCTATTCTACTGGTTAATCTTTATGTTAGTACCATACTATTTTGATACTGTTCGTCTGTAATAAGTTTTCAAATCAGTTTTTTTTATGATTTGGGGTTCCTTGAAATTCCTACGAATTTTAGTATGGGATTTCCTAGTTCTGAAAAACACTAATAACAGCAATAAAAAATACTTTAGGATTTTGATAGGGATTGCACTGAATCTGTAAATCACTTTGGACATTACCACTATTTAAACACTGTTAAATGTTATAGTACATCAAGAGGAATCTTTAGGTATTAATTTCTTTCAGCAATATTTCAGTTTTCAGTTTATATCTCTTGTATCTCTTTGATTAAATTTATGACTAAATAATTTATTCTTCTTAATGCTAATATTATCACTATATCACTGCATCACTGAAATTCGGTTGTTCATCTATTTACTTGAGCGGGTGCCAGTAATGTCTCCATCTGTCCCAGCCCTGACATTTTAGCAGTCTTTCCTTACTTGTCTTTCCCAACGCTGCCATATTGGAGGCTCTTTCAGGGTCAGGGAATGAGACTAGTTTTTGTTACTGTTTTTGGCATACCGAATAAGCCATGGGTAGCTTGCCAGGCTCTGGCGTGCAGCAGGATACTCTCGTGACCTTGCCAAGCTCTCCAATATATATGTGTATGTATATAGATATATATACACATATATATATACACACACACACACATATATTTATATATATATAAAATTTCCCTCTATGATTTGTTGCCGGGCTGGAGCAATAGAACAGCGGCCAACATGGCCAACCCGAGTTCGATTCCTCAGCCCCTCTCGGAGAGCCTGGCAAGCTACTGAGAGTATCTCGCCAGCACGGCAAAGCCTGGCACGCTACCCGTGACGTATTCGATATGCTAAACACAGTAACAACTGTCACAATGGGGACGTCACTGGGCCCACTCAAACAAATCGATGAACAACAGGAGGACAGTGACAGTGATTTGTTGGCTACTGTCTGAACCCAAACAAATATGGTGGGTAATTATGAAAAGTGGGTAGGGAGTATTATATGATGTGTCCAGGAATATGTTCACTCATATGTGAGGCTTGGCCTGAATGTGGGGAAAGCAGCCTGGAGTGTGTCAGTGGTTGGATAGTGGACATTGGGTGGTCCGATCCCATTTGGAATTTTGGGACAGCAGCAATATCTGTCAGGTAAAACCATTGATTAAATATGATGTGGTCAATTTCATTGTGGAACCGCCCACCAGGCGACACGCATGTCCAACGTTTAGATTCGGCCTTCTGGAACTGTGAGTTACCATGGATGGTCTCGGTCGACATGATGAACTCAGACAGTCTCTAACCCTGTTCGTTCCATTCTAGACCATGGGTCCCGATGTGGAGTTCTTCAGCTGATCTTCTCGGTCCTATCTTGGCATTAAAATCACCAACAATGATCTTGTAGAAGGTGTGGTCTTCTTTATAGAACTTCTCCAGCTCCATGTAGAACTTCTCAATTTCTCCATCATAATTGGATGTTGGTGCGTAGACAATGAATATAGAAACTGCCGGCAGTGAGCCACATCTATTCAAGTGTAATCGTCTGATTTGGGTTGTTAGGCATACGAATGAATCAATGCTCATGGCTAAGTTTGTGTTTACAAGGACACCGACACCACCGATGCCTCTTTTGTCACATGTTCCGAGGAACAGTTTTTCTTCAGTGCCGAAAACGGCATGATGTAATTGATGCCTTCTTGTCTCTGTCAGACCAATGATGTTGTACTTGATCTTTTGCGCTTGTACAATCAGGTCCTCCGATGGATGCATCTGATGCCAGCGTATGTGCACTGAAAGTACAGACAGTCATTTTTGTCTTTCTTCGTTTTGGCAGCCTAGTTTGGCTTTGAGATTTTATCAGACTCTCCTTCCTCATCCTTCTTAATGCTGCCATATTGGTGGCTCTTTCAGGGTCAGGGGAATGAGACCCATTGTATTTACTGGTTTTGGCATATCGAATATGTCATGGATAGTTTGCCATGTTCTGCCATGCGGGTGGGATATTCTCAGTAGCTTTCCAGGCTTTCCTAGAGGGATAGAGGCTTTTGGGGTGGCCTCTAATCACCCTTGCAGGTGTTCCCATGGTACAAACTAGATGAAGGACAATAATGCGAGCAAGCCGGGTTCCACAAAGTATTCAGCACAATCGATCATATCCACAAAATAACCAAGCTCACTGAGGTTTCTCAGGAGTTCAAGATGCCACTCTGTCTAACGTTCATTGATTTAAAGTACTTTGATTCTGTTGAGATTGAAGTGGTCATCGAAGCCTTAGCCAAACACGGCTTTGAAACTCAATACATCAGGATCCTTTGTGAACTGTATTACGGATTCACTACCAGGATCTCACCATTCTACAAGGAAGTGATCATCCATGTCAACAGAGGGGTTCGGCAGGGTGATACCATTTCACCAAAACTCTTCAGTGCCACCCTCAAGAACGTCATGCAACGACTGGAATGGGAAGAAACGGGAGTGAAGAGAGACGGTCGGCAACTACACCACCTCTGCTTCGCTGATAACATCATTCTAATAACACCAAACATTAGCCAAGCAGCACAAATGCTGGCCGACTTCAACCATGTGTGGAAAGCTCGGACGACAGCTGAATCTCACGAAGACAATGTTTATGAGAAACAGTCTCGTTCCTGACGCTCCATTCGCTCAACGGAATGACCATCTCCGAATGCAACAGTTATGTGTACCTAGGTAGAGAAGTCAACATGATGAATGACCTGGCACCTAAGCTGAGCAGGAGGAAGAGAGTGGCTTAAAATGCCTTCAAAAGCTTTGAAGAAATAGCTAAGAGGATAAAGAACTTCTGGCTCCAGGCACATATCTTTGATTCCACTGTTCTTCCTGCATTAACATACACCTCAGAGACCTGGGCCCTATGAAAACAGGATGAGAATGCTATTTGGGTCTCCCAATGAGGAATCAAAAGAGCTATGCTTGGGTATCACGCTTCACTCAAATGAGAGAAAGAATCCAGAGTTCCAACCTCAGTTGACGGTCAAGAATCAGGGACGCTGTCTGGTTTGCCAAGGCGGTGAAAATCAGATGGGCTGAACACGTAATGAGATTTGGAGACGACTGCTGGAATAGAGCCGTTACGTACTAGATTTTATGGGATGTCAAAAGATCACATGGTCGCTCACCTGCAAGATGGTTAGACTTCTGCGTCAAGACACTGAACAGTCATTTTGAGGCTCTCGTGTTTCTAGAACGAGCATACGCCATTGGGCTAAACTAGCACGCAACAAGGACGAATGGAGACATTCCCGGTGCCTGCTTGAGCAAATCGATGAGTTACGGGATCTCAAGCGGTGAAGTGAAATATATTCCTAGACATTGGAACCATCATGACTCAACTTTAGAACACTTTAATCATCTCAAAAAGAAAACACCACACACACACACACACACACACACACACAGAGAAAAGAAACCACATATTCTGTAGTTGTCACTCTCATATCCATTTAATGTATTCTTTTCTTCTCTCTCAAATCCAAGTAACCACAGTTCTACTTTTTTTTTTTTTAATAAATATCCCTATTGTGGATTTTTAGGACTGGAAATATACATGTGGTCTTTTGTGACAAGGTTATTTTTATTTAGTATAATGTTTTCAAGGTTCACCTAAATCTGTAGCATGTATAAGAACTTCATTCCTTTTTAATGGCTGAATAATGTTGCTATGTCTGATTATACCATACATTGCTTACCCATTTGCCCCATAACACACATTGGACTGTTACGCTCTGAACGTAAGTTGTAGAAATCCAGCTATCAAGTGGATGCAGATACTCCATAATATTTTTTAAAAGATTTTATTATTCAAATTATAGTTTAGGTAATATGGTATAAAAGTGTAAAGCTTATGGTAGTGATTATAGTAGAATTTACAGATACTTAGCACCTGCCCATAACACTCTACCACTGTCCTAATATCACCTCAGGTTCATATTCTTGTGAATATCTGCTATCTGATTTTCTAAAAATTTTAGCCATTGTAAGAGAAAGAAGTGTGGTAAAAAGTGTTGGTAAGAAGAGACCACCATGGGGGCATGGTGCCACTAGCAGGTCAATCTGCACCTGTGAGGTGAGTGCATCAGCAGCCTGACGGTGCCTTCAGACTTCCAGATACCCTGAAATTGCTGCTGTGCCTTTGGCCTAAAAACTTGGGGCCAAGTTTACCAAGAAAGTAAACGGCCAAAAGTTAGGTATTTGGGAGACACACCCACAAACCACCTCTGGCTCAGCTATATAATTGGAGGCATGGCCTCTCTGGTTCCTGATCGAACTGCTTAATGGTCATGATCCCAGAGACTCAGAAACAATCTCGAAAGCCAACGGCTTTTGGCAGAAATGCGTCCAGTCCCTGCAGTAGGCTACCCATGCCAGGCCACCCTAAGTAGGAATAGGTTTTGTGCCTCGGTCTGTTCCCCCTGGCGGCCCGGTGGCCATCATCTTCCAGAGGCCACTGGACAGTCAGGTTTGGGCCCACAGTAACAAGACACGTGGGGCCTCATGGGATGGGGGTGAAGTTGGCCCTTTCCTCCGCACCCCAACAAGACCCCGAGTCGCCACCCACGAATGGCCTCTCAGGCTCCTGATCAAGCTACTTAACATCCATGATCCCAGAGACTCAGAAACAAATCTTGAAACCCAGCGGCTTTTGGGAGAAATGTGTCCACACTGTGCAGTACATTATTGTTTCCGGGCCACCCCTGGGGGGAAAGGATGCTGTCTCTCTGCTTGCTAGGCGGCTTGGTGGCCGCCATCTTTCAGAGGCCATTGGACAGTCAGGTTTGGGTCCACAGTGACTAGACACCCAGGGCCTCACTGGATGCGGGTGGAGCCAGCCCTTTCCTCCCCACCCTAACAAGACCCTGAGTCGCCACCATCGAACGGCCTCTCTGGCTCCTGATCAAGCCGCTTAATGGTCATGATCCCAGAGATTCAGAAACAAATCTCGAAATGCAATGGCTTTTGGCAGAAATGCGTCGGGTCCCTACAGTAGGTTACTGGCGATGGGCCACCCCAGGTGGGAATAGGTTTTGTGCCTTGGCCTGTTCCCCCTGGCGGCCCCAACGAGATCCCGAGTCACCACCCATGAATGGCCTCTCTGGCTCCTGCTCAAGCTGTTTAATGGCCATGATCCCAGAGACTCAGGAACAAATCTTGGAACCCAGCAGGTTTTGGCAAGAATCCCCCCAGATTGTTAAAATTTCAGAATTTCAAAATTGTGCGGCCACTAATGCAGCCACGTGACATCATATGTTATTCATAACCAGCAACAGAAAACAAATTGTCTACTGTTGCCTTTTCGGCAGATCTGAGTTTTGGGGCAAAATCCCAAATAATAATGGTGGGTATGATGTCAAAATATTGAATGTAATCAAAGTAGAGAGAGAGAGAGTAATTTGGAAATCATCTGCCCCATAGGTAGGGGCAGGTGTGGATGGGGGTATTCTGGGGTTCTTGGTGGTGGAGAATGGGCACTGGTGAAGGTATGGGTGTTTCATTGTATGACTGAGACTTAAACCCAAAAGCTTTGTAACTGATCTCACGGTGATTCAATAAATAAAATTATAAAAAATGGGGAAAAAAAGTAAAAGAAAGAAAGAAAGAAAGAAAGAAAGAAAGAAAGAAAGAAAGAGAGACCACTATGAAGTGTTATCTCGCTGTGGTTATGATCTGCAATTACTTCGTGACTAATGATCTGGAATACTTGGCGATTTACGTATCTTTTTTGGAGAAATATTTATGCAGGCCCTATTTCACTTTTTATTTGTAATTAGTTTTTTTTATTATTGAGTCATAATAGTTCTTTTTGTTATTGTTGTTTATGGGCCATACAGAGCAGTGCTCAGGGTTTATTCTTGGTTTTGTGTTCAGAAGACCATATGGGATGCTGGGGATTGAATTCAGGTCTGCTGCATGAGAGGTAAGCACCTTACCACTGTATTGACTCTCTGGTCCCATGAGTTTCAATAGTTTTTTTTTATACAGATCCAAAATCAAATGTATGATCTGCAAAGATTTTATCACAATCTGTGGATTCAGTTTCACTTTTTAAGGCATAGTTATTAGCCATCATTACTGATTCTATCTCATCTTTTAATATCTAAATCAGAGCCAGAGAGATAGTGTAAGGGTTAAGGTGCTTGCCCTGCATGTGGCTGACTCCAGTTTGATCTCTAACCAGAACACTACCAGGAGTGACTCCTTCTAGGTAGGAGCAGCCCCTGAACATCACTGAGTGTGATCTCAAAAAACCAAAAACAATACAAACATCTAACTCAGCTTACTAAATAATAGCTATAAGCCTCTCTTATACACACTTCCCTTAATAAACAGAAAGGAGTAATAATTACTTCTATCTCACATCTTATATGAAGCAACATATCATGGACAATGTGTCATTACTCTTCCACAGATCATCCTACTGTTCTTGCATTTAATTGTGACATTTAATGAAGTACTTTCTTCCTCAGGAATTCATTTTGCTGACTTGTTTAAGTTTCTCTTTTACTCTCAATCCACTTTATTTTTTTCATCTTTATTGCTATCTTTATCTCTCGATTTACAAATATCCTGGCAGTAGTAGGATTTACAAAAATTTCTACCTCAAGGAAAGCAGTTTATAAACAAATTCTCCTTTGTCATTTGGTCACTTTACCACCTTTAGCTTTGGAATTTTGTAAATTGGAACTATTTTTCATTTTGTTTTTCAAAAAAAGTAAAAAGCTATAGATTTAATAGTTATATCATTGAGGTTTATTTAATAACGAATTAAAAACTTAAGGCTTCATGAAAAGTTTTGTAACAGAAAAATGCTGGTACCAGGGCAAATGGATCGATCACTTCTCATAAAATCAATACTCATATAAAACCTATTCCCAAGGGATGGGTGTTTGATCATTGTATGATTGAAACAATCATGAAAGCTTTGTAACTGTATCTCAAGGTGATTCAGTAAAAAAAAAAAAAGATAAAATCTATTCACTTCTCAGTCAAATTTTATTTTTTGTGATTGCTAGTGTAAAACTTATAAAAATTAGATTGTTTTCTTGGTATGTTCTATGTACTGGAATTCTTCAAATTATGTTATTACTGCACTGCACTTCATGGGGATTCATTACAAAAAAAAGTCACTCATAAAAAAATTATGTTGTTACTGATAATGAACTAGATTGAACTCTATTATATTAATTTACAATATTTGTTATACTATTTTCACCACTTTATGCTTTAATGAATCATACTAAAGCCTATAGTCAAATCCACGGGTTTGATGCAATCTATCAAAATTCCAATGGCATTTTCACAAAAACTGAACACACAATCACAGAACAAAAGAACAGAAAAGACCCGGGGGCTGGAGCACAGTGGGTAGGGCATTTGCCTTGCATGTGGCCAACTCAGGTTCGATTCCCAGCATCCCATATGGTCCCCCGAGCACCGCTGGGAGTAATTCCTGAGTACATGATCCAGGAGTAACTCCTGAGCATCGCCGGGTGTGACCCCCCCCCAAAAAAAAGCTAGAACAGAAAAGCCCCTAAATAGTCAAAGCAAATTTGAGAAAGAAGCACAAAGCTGGAGATACGATGTACTTTGATTTTAAACAATGTAATGCATAACATAGTATTTGCATAAAGAAAAACAATAGATCACTGGGACAGGGCAGTGACCCCAGAAATAAATAAAATAAATATGGATTAAACATTTAATGTATGACCTGGAAGAGTAAGAACTCCTAGAAAAAAATATAGGTGGTAAGTTCCTCCTAACCCTAACCCTAACCTTAGGCCTAAATATTGGGGATGATTGTTAAAATTTACCTCCAAATTAAAAGAACCTTTAATGAAATAAATGAAATCAAACAAATTGGATCACATCAAAGTGAAAAGATTCTCCACAACTAAAGAAATCATCAACAAAATGAACAGCCTATCAATAGGGAAAAAATCTCCAGCTCACATATCTGGGAAGGGGTTAATATACAATTAAACAGCAAAATAATAATCATATTATTAAGTTAGGAGAAACCTGACTATACTTTTCCCTCCCAAAGTAACACAGTGTCAGGGAGATGCCTCAGAGGATGGAAGCTCATGCAAAGCATGCAGGAATTCCAGGTTCAATCCCTGGTATGACATAGGCCATGATACTGTTCTGTGTGGCTCCAGCAGAAAAGCAAACAAAAAATAAAAGTTAACATACAACACAATAATTTGGTACATGAAAATATTCTCAATGTCATTAATCATTAGCAAAATAGAAATTAAAATCACAATGTATCATCTCACACCTGACAGATTAACTATCATCAAAGGATATGGTTAGAATGTGGAGAAAAGGTTATCCTTGGACATTTTTGGTAAGAATGTAAACTGAAACAGTCACTATGGAAAACAATATGGAAGTTCTTCCAAAAATTAAAACAAGAGCCAGGGACATATTATGAGCCAGAGTGCATGCTTTGCATTCAAAGTCCTATTTTGGGTCCCAGGTACTATCTCAGCATTGCTGGAATGTACCGTAGGTATTACATGGGAGCACCATCACATATTCTCACAAAATAAGAACAAACAAAAATATAGTACTTCTACATAACTCAGTATTGCACTTCTGGGTATCTTTTGGAAAGAAAGAGAAACATGGTAAAGGTAAAGGTAAAGGCCCTCCCGTTGATCGTCGATTTGCTCGAGCGGGCCCAGTAACGTCTCCATTGGAGACTTTGTTGTTACTGTGTCTGGCATATCGAATACTCTCGGTAGCTTGCCGGGCTCTCCGAGAGGGGCGGAGGAATCGAACTAATGATCATTGCAACATTATTTATAACTGTCAAGACATCAAACAACCTAAGTGTCCATGAATGGATAAATGAATGAAAGAAATATAACTTTTTAATGCAGAAAAGATATCTGCACTACAGTGTTCACTGCAGCACTATTCACAGTAGCCAAAATCTGGAAAACCAAGTGACCTAGGACAGATGACTGGATATAGAAGCTATGGTACATGTACACAATGGAATACTACCCCGTGCTAAGGAAAGGTCATGTAATTTGCTGATACATGGATGAATCTGAAGAATATCATGCTGAATGAATGAGTCAGAGAGAGGGACAAACACAGAATGAACCTCACTCATATGTGGGATAATAAAAACCAAAAATCAAAAAACAAAAAACATGGTAAAAGAGTAACTGATGCCCTGAAGCACGTAAAATTATGAGTAGGACTGGTTCTTAGTAGAAAGCTTTTCACTGTTGGGAGAGAGGAAAGGTCAGGGAAGAGACCACTATGGCAGTGGTCACTCTGGACAAGGACTGATTTCTGGTTTCTAAAAGGAGGTAAAGTGCCATGCATGATAACCCTATCAGTAACAGTACTGCAAACCACAGTGCCTCAAAGAAATAAAGAAAAAGGAAAAAAGATCTGCCAAAGATGCAGGCTAGGAGGTGGGAGGGAAACTGGGGACCTTGGTGGAGGGAAGTGGACACTGGTGAAGCGACTGGTATTGGAACATTTAAAGCTGAAACCCAATCATGAATGACATTGTAAGTTCTAACTGATGATGACTCAATTTAAAAAATTTAAATAAAATTTTAAGAAAGAATTGTGGTATATATATATATACACAATTTAAAAATATGAAATTTTGTCATGTATAAAACTGAATAACCTCTGGCAGTATTATTATATGTAAAAATACATCAAATATCATATAATCTTACTTATATTTGTAATCTTGGGATGGGGGAACCCCACCAACCCAAATTAAACAAAAGTTAACTGACAGATAGAAAGCAGGTTGTTGTTTGCCAGACAAAAAAGTCAGAGTTGTCTAAAGCTAGAAATTCCCAGTAACAAAATAATCAAGAAAGGGTATAATTATACAGCATAGCAACTATAGCTAATAATACTGTATTATATATTTAAATCATTCAAGAGTATAAATATTAAAAGTTATCACCAAAAAGGAGGCAAAGTGCCTGTAAGTGATGACTTCTTCCTGGGTTAAAGAAAACATGAACACAAGTCAGAATAAATATTCTGTTTTTTGATTGTCAGCACTTGAAAGAGAATGGGATGACAGTTGTGAAATTTTAAATAGGAGAAAGGAAAAGGAATAGAATGCTGAAAATAGTAAGACAAAGACAAATCTAAGGTCAAACAAGACACATAGTCCATGAACAAACCATAAACCCAACAATTTCCTTTGGAAAGACAAAAAGCTATCAGGAACTAATAAGCTTACCTGGCACTATTACCAGTACTACTTCTTAAGTCCCAAATCAGAAACCTTTAAGAATCCTTTTCTAGCATATTTTTCTCATGTTCTACTCATTTATCTCAGGATTATCAAATAAGTGAGACTGAAGTAACTGTTCTTAAAATCTTCCTTTCCTTTCTTTCTTTCTTTCTTTCTTTCTTTCTTTCTTTCTTTCTTTCTATGTAGGAGTACTGCTATTTATTCAACCACTGATTATTCCCATAATTTTATTTATTTTTTCTTCTTATATTTATTGAATCACTGTGGGAAAAGTTACTAAGCTTTCAGATTTAAGTCTCAGTCATACAATGATCAAACACCTCTCCCTTCACCAGTACTCATTTTTCACCACCAAGAACCCCAATATACCCCCCTCCCACCCTTCCCAATGCCTGTGAGGCAGACGATTTGCACTTAACTCTTCTCTACATTGATTACATTCATTATTTCGACAAAAGATGCACCATTATTGTTTGGAATTTCCCCTCCAACAATCAGAATTGCTGAAAAAGCATTGTGAAATATTTTGTTTTCTATAGCTTGTTATGCGAATCATATAATCTTATGTGGCTGCAATAGCAGCTTCACGATTTTGATTTCTGCAAAGAGCCAGATAATTACGAGATAGGTTTCTGTGCATCTGGCGTTATGGCTGAGCCAGAGAGCCCCATCACTGCTGGCTCATACCTGGTTTTCCTATAAGCTCTGAGGCGGCGGCCACCTTGCTGCTTGGGGGGGGGGGGGGGTGAGGGGGCAGGGGGAGGAGGCGGAAGGGAGCAACACCCTTTCCCTCCCGGGGAAGCATGGCGCCGTAGTTTAACGCATGGTCCATTCACTTTTCTGCCGCAAGCTGCCGCGCTCTGGATTAAGTCCCTTTGCCTCTGGAGCCATGGCCGTGCCGGAGAGCTGCTCATGGGGGACAACTCATGACCTCAGTAGGGCGTGAAGGACGAGCCGGTACTGTCCCACTTCCCATGAGACTGCAGTTGCCTCATCACCACTGGCTCATACCTGACTTTCCAATAAGCTCTGAGGCAGCGACCACCTTGTATGTGTTCCAGATGCATTTCTGCCAAAAGCCGCTGGGTTTGGAGATTTGTTTCTTGAGTCTCTGGGATCATGGCCATTAATTAGCTTGATCAGGAGCCAGAGAGGTCATTTGTAGGCAGTGACTTGGGGTCTCGCTGGGATGGGGAGGAAATGGCCGGTTCCACCCCCATCTGGTGAGGCCCCACATGTCTCGTTACTGCAGGCCCAAACCTGACTGTCCAGTGGCCTCTGGAAGATGGCGGTCACCGGGCCGCCAAGGGGAACAGGCCAAGGCACAAAACCTATTCCCACCTGGAGTGGCCCAGCCCCAGTAACCTACTGCAAGAACAGGATGCATTTCTGCCAAAAGCTTGTATTTTTGGGTGTGTCTCCCACATACCTAACTTTTGGCTGTTTACTTTCTTGGTAAACTTTGCCCCAAGTTTTTGGGGTCTGGCCAAAGGCAAAGCATCAACTTTGGGGTATCTGAGAGTCTGACGGTGCCATCAGGCTGCTGATACACTCGCCTCACAGGTATAGATTGACCTGCTGGTGGCACCATACCCCCTAAAATCTACCCTAGTTTCTAACAGCTTTTTTGTGGCAATTACTGACCTACTGCTGAAATACAAGTCAACCGGATTGGACAGGCCCCAAAGAAGTAATCCCAGGTCTATCATAGAGGATTCTAAGTAAATTAACATTAACACTAAAATAAAAAGATTAGAAACTAAATATCATAAACTATTGATAATCGGAGTTTTCTAAGTTAGCTTAAAAATAGTATGCAGGGGATAAAATAAAGCCATCCACAAGTAAGAAAGCATTTACTGTTGTTTATTACTTACTTACAAAATGAAACTACTATCATTAATGAAAATAGCTATGAAGACAGCAGCTCTGTTAAAGAGGGCATGGGGTGGGCATCTTCCTTGTTAAAGATAGAAAAATTAAGGGCCAGAGAGGTAGTATAGATGGTAGGGCTCTTGTCCTATCACCACATCTGGTCCCCAAAGTTATTCCCGAGCAGAAAACCAGGAGTAAGCCCTAAGTTCCGTTAAGTGTGGCCTCAAATACCCTCTCATCCCCCTCCAAGAAGATAGAATAATTGGAAGCATAAAAGTGAAACCATTCTAGGCTACTGAAGAATGAATGAATAAGGTTAGGTTTGATTTTCTTCAATAAAAGCTTCATGTGGTATAGATTCTTCTGGTTGCACAATGCAATGTAGTCATGGAAGTGATGCGTGTAATTGAACCAGTTAAATTTAAATAAATAGATAACAATCCTCTAAACCTGTTTACAAATTTGATTTTAACCCCAACCTTAAGATAAAGTCTTATTTAAAATAAAAAAAAGGCAAATTCACAATTATAAGAGACAGTGTTTCTTTTCACATACTTAATAGGTTCCACATCATTATCATCTATCTGTAGTTCAAAAGAAGTCTTTTAACTATGAAACGCTTTTCTTAGGAACTCTACTTATGGCCTGAGTGATAACTTCCATGAAGAGAGTCTAAAAACAAAGAGAAAGCCTTATCTCTTGCAGCTAAATTGCAATAAAAATTTCAATTATATGGAGCCTGGGATTTTTCTTGTAAACCTCATATTAAATTTTGTGCTCAGTATTAAAGGAATTAAAGTCAATTTCTTTACCAATGAATTATGAAGAACACAAATTAAGATGAAAGAATGAACTGGGAATATGCATGCACATATTGTGCATTCATATTATTATACAGCATAATCTGCAAATCTAGTACTAATGAGACTCGAGATTTAAATGGCTGAAGAATGTGTTTAGTGATTATTGTCAAGCAATTCCTCTCTTTCAGGATAAACATAATCTTGAATGGCAACACACCTATTATTACAAATTCCTAACTAAGCACAGTAGTTCATTATTTCAAAATGTCACTGTCAATTTATAGAGTAACAGATAAACATCTTTCCACTACATATCTGATTACCATTCCTTCAGAGTAAATGAAACTCTATTAAGAAAAATTAAAAACTTAACATTTTTACAATAAAAGAAACCTAATGAGTATTAAACTCTATACTGGTTATAGTACTCCAAACTTTCATATTAAGTTATCGTTAGATTCTATACCATTGTACGCAAATGTTTATTTTCAGGTCACATTGTTTCATGTAAATTCTGATGTTCAATCATTAACAATCTTTTACTGAATGCCTACTCTGCATTAGGTATACAGTGAGAAGATGGAGCTGCAAGAATACAGTATGACCTTTGCTCTTAACAAACTCACAACCTAAAAGATGACAAAGACAGGTAAGTTAAATAAAACATAATAGTAAAGATTTTATTAATTTTTTCTTCATGTTTCCCATCTGCAACAGCTAAAGGATATTCTACTGAAAATACTCAATGTACTTGGTAACATTCATTAATGCTCTGATAACAAAGTTCTTACTTAATGATTCTGTGATTTTAAGACACCTTGGTTGTGTGATCTTGGATAGATTAACATAACCCTATCTTATGATCTCTAATTTTCTTATCTAAAAAGTGAAGAAAATAGTATCAATCTGTGCTGAAATTTCAATTTGCCCTACAGGATTCACATTTCACTTTTTACCCAGGTAGGTTCTCTTGCCTGTCTACTTTTAGTTTGGTTCAGTTAAATGAGTTACCTGCAAGAGATGAGACTCTAGAAGGAAAGTGGAGTTTTCCCTCCTTTCCTCGCTACTAGGTCACCAAGGCCTAGTTATATGCCACTACAAGAAAGAGTCCTCTTCAGACAGTGCTTTCTCATAGGTCTTTAAATTTAGGCATGATAATGGTTCCCTTAGAAGTTGCACTACCAGGCAAGAGAGATAGGACAGTGAGGAGGGCACTTGCTTTGCAGATGGTCAACCTGGGTTTATGCCAGAATTGTAAATAGTCCCCTGAGCACTGTTAGGAGTGATCCTGAGCAGAGAGCCAGGAGTAAACCCTGAGCCCTGCTGTGTGTGGCCTAGTCCCCCAGCCCCCCCAAACATATACAAAACAAAAAACATGATTATTTATTGCTGACTTTCAAAATATCTGCTCATCTTTATAAACAGTTCTGTTGCTAAACTATTTTCTACTAACCCAGTTTGTATGTGTGATTTGCTTCCTACCAGGACTGACTCATGTATAAAAAAAATACATAAGATTACTTTAAAGATCACATGATATGATAAATATACTTAGTACAGCACTTAGAAAATTATATTATTCAGTTAAGTGTGGACTACTATTGCCATTATTGATAGTGTTGCTATCATAGAAGTTCCTATCTATATTGTCTGAATATGTTTAGGACACAAATTCAGAAATTTGGGAATCTTTTATTAACACAACACTTTGAAATTTAATAATATAAAGTAATTTAATAAAATATAAAATAATTCAATAATATAAAATTTAATAAAACAATATAAAACAATTCAATAATATAACATGAATTTATTGTTAACCAATTTCAATATTTAAAAAGAGTAACATTACTTTAAAACCAATTGGAAAACACACATAAGGGACAGGGTTTATTGGACAACAATTTCTTCTACAAAGGCACCCATAAACTTAAAGAAATTCTTGAGTCTTGGATTATGAAAATAATGGAGTGAAATACTACTGCAATGTCACAAAAATCCTTAGCTAATGAACCTTTATAATAATTATTTATGAATCATGACAACATCATCTCATGATAAATTCTCATAAAAACCCGTTCAAGGTCTATGTAACCTTTTACCTACCTCATCCTTTATATCTTCTTGTTGTTGGGCTGTGAAGATCTCCATTGCAGCCATGAGTCGCATCATTAACTCATCCACCGTTGTGTTTCCTAATAATATGTAAACATTGCAAATTTTATATTATTAAAATTGAAAATGGAAAGTCATTGTAAAACTAAGTCATCTCAAACTAAGCAAGGAATTACAATAGTCTGAAAAATTAAAAAGTAAGCCAATACCTAGTTAAAATACTTTCATTGAAAAGTTTCTTATATTCAATATGAAAGAGTACGTGGTAATAGAAATTACAGAAAATTTATATTTGAGCACTGTAAGAAGGTCCAAGTCATGGGAACCAAAAGTTCTTTAAACTATAAAAATATGTAACACTACCAATAACTCTACTTACATGTTGATGATTTAGAATAGATACTTTACATGTATTATTTCATCTGTGTAAACAATTCTACTGAAAGTCATAGAATTGATTTTAAAGAAAAGAATTGAGAAAAAAAGGTAATGCCCTGCCACAGAGGCAGGGTGGGATCGGGGGATGGGGTGTGGGAAGGATACTGGGATCAGTGGTGATGGAGAATGGGCACTGGTGGAGGGCTGGGTACTCAAGCATCGTATAACTGAAACCCAAGCACAAAAATCTGTAAGTCTACAATTGTACCTCATGGTGTTTCACTAATGAAATTAAAAATAAGTAAGTAAATAAATAAAGAGATGGAAAATGAGGCTTAGAAAGTGCAAATAACTCGTTCAACCAATGTCATGAGAGTTAAGTGGTAGGGTGGGGAATTGAAATCATGTCAATCACGCAGAAATCTACTCACTTCGTTACATCTATACGCTATTTAGATGATCTCCTATCATTAAAATTACTTTGGTAAAACACAGTGGTTCAATTCTAAAAGAAAAAAATTGAGGGCAGGGGAGATGATTCAAAGGGCTAACACATATTTTGTATGTAGAAGTTCAATTCCTGAGATTCATGACAAAAGCAGTTAGGAGCATTGCCAGGTGTGGCTCAAAACAAACAAACAAACAAAAGCAATGTTTTGACATTTTCTGATAAACTGATATTTTGTCTTTCATCTGCTTCTCAGTGAACATACTACAATCTTTTTTGGCATAAGGGTTACTCAAAGGTGTTAAGGGAATTCTCCTGGGGTGGCTCCCGGCGCAGGAGACCATGTGGTGCAGGCAATTCAACCTAAGCTACTCACATACTTTACTATAATTTATACAATATTCTCATACTTTAATCTTTATCAAAATGTCATTTAGGGCAATGTACAGAAGGCAGGCCACCTGCCTTGTGCGCAGCCAGTCCGGGTTCAATCTCCAGCACCACATAGGGTCCCCTGAGTACTGAAATCACGTCAATGAAAATTCTGACTTTATCCATGCACATTTTTACAAAGTAGCATTCCTTTTGCATAGTTCCTCATGGATAAGGGGGGCAGGAATTATTGTAAAAAGTATATTCTAGGACTTGTAAAATACTGGTTCACTGAATTATGTATTCCTTCTGAATATTGACACAGCGATATTATCACTGGCAACAAATTTTATCAGTTTTATTTAGGAAAATAATAGATTAATTTTGGTCATTCTGGAGAAAATGTCTGCTTAATCAACCAGGCTACATAACTACAGACTGACTGTCAATTTTAAGTAAAGATGTTATTCTGCACAGAAACTGACTACCTTGGTTCAAGTAATAAGAGATGCGCTATTTTCCAAGATTACTATTATATTTTAAAATGCAGAAGAAGTGCTTTATTCATAGTTCCCATAGTGTCACATATATCATTAAATATTAACTAAATAGCAAATATTAAGAAGGTTAAGCTTTAATAAACAATTTTTTAAAACCACATATATATGGAAGTAAAAAGCATGACAGGTAATACTGTTTTGTGTCCTTGCCCTCATCAGCTGAGGTGCTAACAGTTTTATACTACACTGATTTTGACCAATAGTGCATATGCTGATGCAGCAAAAAGGTAAAAAAAAATTAAAAGCATTAATGAAAATAATTTTTATTTTTGGATCCCCAGAAAGAGACTAAGGTATCACCAGGATTCATGGATCACACTCGAGCATTTGTAGCTACTGTAAAATTGACTCTGACAGAGAAAACAGGAATAAATATTATCCTCATTATCCATTTGTCTTGTGCAATTAGTTTCTCTATCAGGTATTTAGGATGAAAAACTGACATGAAACTGAATATTTAAAGTTATAGAGAAAGCATGAAATCCCCAAGACTGCTTTATTTGAGCTTTAAAGGCACTTAAATTTACAACCTCCTTCCATCTGCTATAAAAGATTTAACTTCAATAGAGGCAGAAATTATATATCTCAGACACAAATCTTTTCCTGGGGTACCTGAAACATTCTTTCATCCTGTGGCATAGTAAAGATATACTGTTCCCAATTTAAGCTTTGCCATTAATAAGGTAACATTTCTTAGTAATTCTTGGGATATGTTAGTAACAGTAAAAAAAGAAATCATTCACATTTCATTTTTTGATAAAGATGTGCACTGTGATTAAATTCACAGGCCTCCTATAGCTTCTCGCCTCAAGGTTACATCGTAGACATGAATTCACACAAAGGGGGAATTACTGTCACTGTGAAGAATTCAGTTGTCAATATAGTCATTAGATTTTCTAGGTAACTAAAGATATGCATTTCTTCCAACTCGTCAACACTATAGCAATAAATAAATAGAATTAGAAATGTCATCTTTGGCATCTGATTACAATCTAATTGTTAGTTGGGAGAATTTAGCAATTCTATAATTATCTTATGTCCCAAGGGCTATACAATTTTATTAAGATATTTCTGTTGGATTTTCCTAGAATTATACTGCTTGAGGATATTCGTTCCTCTTCAGAATGTCCTCATTTTGAAATGCAAAGATATTTGCCAATGCAGAAAAATACTATTAATTTTGACAGAAAAAAATGACAAGATTATCATATATGTAAAAAGACACTCTACTTCCATTATGACATATACTTTACCTTGTATCACATTTAACACTTCATTAGATGATCTCTTTCCCATAATAATCAGAAAAAGTGGAAACTGATCTGTTTTTTGATTCCGAATGGTTTGTGCAACAACACTACCAAAGTGTCTATTGCACATTGTTAGAAACCTAAAAATGAAACAAAATCAAAAGCAAATTTTATTTCAGGATTTAATACATTTCCTCAAATCTTATCAAAAGTATTGTTTTATGCTATACTTAGGCAATTTGATTTTAAAATGCAAAATTTTTCCATACTGAGTTTCCAACTATATATGACACAGAAGTAGATTATCATTAAAAGCAGGAAGCACACCTTAAATGGTATTTGGGAATGACAGCATAGGATACCTAATCTTAAATATTATAGGCTGTATTACTATAAAGCATGAGAAAAACAAAATGAATATTAAAGAGTAAAGGATTTTTAAAATAGGATATATAATGAAGCAAGGCACAAAGTTAAATTACTAGCATCATCCTACTCTAAACAGAATTTTGCTACATTTTCCACAAGTCTCTAGAATCAAGAACTGCACTGTGGAAATTATGTTTTCTCTAGTAGTAGTAGGTCTACTAGTTTCATACTTAGTATGGGATAAAAATAATAATTCTAAGCTTTTGACCAAAAAAAGCTCAGAGATATTAGCATACTGAAGTCTAGCATTAGTATTCTTAACACGATCTGGAATAAATGAAAAAACTGATAAAGCTTTTCTCTTCTATTAGAGGACTGTTTGAAATTAGCATTTCTTTCAAGAGAAAAGGGTAGCTTATGATATGTTTTCAGATCTGATGGTAAAAAGTAAATGTCATAATAATAATGAATTATGAAAGACCAAATGCAAATATAGAATGCTTTAATAAGATCCAATTTAATAAAGTCTGTAAAAATAATGGACTTTTAATAACACAGGTCACAAAAGGCAAAACAGTGGAAATTCTGGGGACTAGCCACTGGAACTGGCTTATTAATTCTTAATTATGTTCATGAAAGGCAACTTAAATCGTGTGTTTTCTTATGCCTTATGATAATATTTTAGGTAACAACTCCTCTGAAATGTATGTTCTAGCTGATGAGCAAAGTCCTGTCGTCACATGCATTAGAAGGCAAATCTATTTGAAAAGACAAACGGCATTAAAATGTCATGTGCTCAGATTCATTTGATATCCAAATTCAAAACAGAATCAAACCTCTTAATTTTTAAAGCCAATACTTTCATGTCTACAGAAAGTCATCCCAGAAATTTAGGCTGAATCCTCCATAAAACTTGTGCTATGACTACGGACAGTAGACCGTGTTAAGGGCCACTAGAACTGTCAGCAAGAGTGTCAGGACAAGTTAGCACCATTGCAGTAAGTTCATTGGTTGGCAGGTTCACATACACATTTAGAGCAGCAATAATCACACTTCATGGCAATTTGAAATGACAAGGTCTTAAGAAATCCATTGTTGGCCATGAAATATCGGTGCCCCCATGAAAATTCAGATCTTCACATTCCACAACTATTATAGGATAAAAGGTGCTCAAACAGCCTAAGCCTCCATACCAAATTTCACACCCGTATATATAGCTTTAATTCATCAATGGAGATGTGCAGATCTAGAAAGTTAGGATTTCGTTTTTCTTTCTTACTAACATATTTGAAGTCAGTCTTGACCCTGATCTGATACTGGCCACCAGTGAAATTAAACATGTTAAAAAAAAAAAGTAAAAATGAACAAACAGTTGGAATGCTATTTCCTACAAGTAATTCCTTATTGCTTTCCAGTGAATTAAGTGGTGGTCATATGGTAGATAGCCATTACTACACAATACTCTTACATATAATATTAAATACTAGCTAAATAAGATATATCCAAAGCATAAAGGAAGAAAAGGGAAGGGATGTGAAGGAAAGGAAGGTAAAGGAAGCAAAGCAGACAGTCTGGCCTAGTGGTTTTAAAGATTCAATGTCAAGACAATTTGAAATGGAAATTGCATAAATCCCAAATTGTTTTTCTGTGAAAATGAACTGGAAGTATAAATAATTATGAACAAGCAAGTATTTTGCTGTGCTTAAGTGAATGAAAGATTTCAAAATTATTTGAAATATATTTGATATACAGTCTTCATAGGCACATTAGCCCTTCAATTAACAATTAAAAAACACAATATACTATCTGCTCTTATCAGTTTAATATCTGATATGTCCTATATCCAAGGACAATATATTAAATGGATTTTAGGGACTAGGAATGAAATAGGAGCTTGCTCCATTCATTTCAAGCATCAGTCTAAAAAAAACCACAACAAAGTGATTGTTTCTATCAAATACTGGCAAATCATACTAATTTTTAGAAGTAGTTGAGAAATATTGAGGGATCGTACATCCAGCTGGTAATTTCTCATGGCCTAATAATAATGTTGATGATAATAATTTGTTCTAATCAAAGAGAGACTTTATTGAAATTCTAATTAATCTGATTAATCTTGTGAAGATCTCTATTTACTTTGAGATATTCAAATTGTAATCATTAAGAGAATGAACAGCCCCAAATTACAAATTTCTACTTGTTCGTTCCTTCTATTACAATTTATAAGAATTTCACAATACAGATACTCAGACTTTCCCATGGCTGGGCAGCTCAGCTGCTTCTTCCAAAAATCACTCATAACACACCATCAAAAGTATAAAAACCTCTTTGAAACATTACATCAAAAGTAAGCACAGCAGAAAAAAACTGTTTAGTTTTCCTTTTTGTGAGGTCAGATGGGGTAGTGGTTTCCAGACAGTGTCCAGGAAGCACTGAGGATCATGTCTGGCTTTCCTCAGCACTGCTGCATGGGCCTGAAGACCAGTGCTAACAACAGTGATGTGTTGCTGCTCCATACTGGCAGTGCTCGCAGCCAAAAGGGCACCTCCCAGGAATGCACAGGGAACACCAGGGCTATAGTTACTAGTGCTCAGGGACCAAGCAAGGTCTGGAACATGCACTCCAGTCCTTTGTGCTCTCCTACTAAATCCAGAAAAGAAATATTTTAAGAGAAAAAATATGGTTCTCTTTTTGATTTTTTTTTCTTTTTGGGTCACACCCAGTGATGCTCAGGGGTTACTCCTGGCTCTGCACTCAGGAATTGCTCCTGGCAGTGCTTGGTGACCATATGGGATGCCGGGAATTGAACCCAGGTCGGCCTTGTGCAAGGCAAATGCCCTACCCACTGTACTATCACTCTGACCCCAATGTGGTTCTCTTAATTGCATTATTTTCTTCCTCTTGAAAAGCTTAAGTGAACCAGTGAATCCAGTGTCAGCAGGAAAGATGTTAACTTAACTACAGTATATAATGCTCATGAAAGTTTGGCATCGTGAAGAGACAAATGGCTTCCCCAGTAATTAGGTTCCTGAGTTCTTAAACCCAGTGGTGGAAGAGATGATAACTGGGTTGCAACAAAAATAAATACTCTGTTTTTAAATTATAAAATAAATGCCTTTACTGAGTAAGATAAAGAGGAAAAGTTGTGGGGAAGAAAGAAAGATTGAGGAAATGGTTAATGACAAATCAGGTACAATACACAGACTCCTAAGGCTGGAGAGATAGTACAATGGATGGGGTCCTTGCCTTGTATACCACTGACCAGGGTTCAATCCCTGGCATTCCTGAGCACCACCAAAAAAAATTTCTGAGTGCAAAGCCAGGGGTAACTCCTGAGTATTGCTAGGAGTGGTCCAAAACAAAATAAAAAAGCAACAAATCAGCTTCTTTGATCACTGGGCTAGGTGTGAGTGATTCAGAGTATAGTAAGTCTAAAACTCTGGGTTTGGCAAAGAAATAAAATCTACTTTAGTAGCCTGTTTTTGTCAGTTCTTGACATTAGAAATCTAAAACTGGAAAGAGTAGATAAAACAGGTATTTTTTTAAAATTTATTGAATCACCGTGAGAGCAGTTACAAAATTTTCAGATTAAGTCTCAGTCATACAATGATGAAACGCCCATCACTTCACCAGTGCACATTTTCCATCACCAAAAACCCCAGTATACCCCCCCCATCCCACACCCTCCCCTTACCAGTGTGGCAGACAATTTCCACATTACTCTCTCTCTACTTTGATTACATTCAATATTTTGACACCAGACCCACCAATATTATTTGGGATTTTACCCCAACACTCAAATCTGCCAAAATGCAACATTAAGACAATTTGTTTTCTATTGCTGATTATGAATTGCATATGATGTCACGTGGCTGCAATTGTAATTCTGAAGTTCTAATAATTAAATCTGGAGGAATTTCTGATAAAAGCCGATGAGTTCCAAGATTTGTTTCTGAGTCTCTGGGATCATGGCCGATAAGCAGCTCGAACAGCAGCTAGAGGGCTTGTTCGTGGGCGGCAACTTGGGGGTGGGGTGGGAGGAAAGGGCTGGCTCCACCCCCACCCATGAGGCCCCACGTTTCTCATCACTGCAGGCCCCTACCTGGCTGTCTATAGGTCTCTGGAAGATGGCAGTTGCCAGAGGGAACAGGCCAAGGCACGAAACCTATTTCCACCTAGGGTGGTCCAGTGCTGGGAACCTAAATCCGGATGCATTTCTGCCATAAGCCACTGGGTTCCGAGATTTGTTTCTGAGTCTCTGGGATCATGGCCGATAAGCAGCTTGATCAGCAGCCAGAGGGCTCCTTTGTGGGCGGCAACTCGGGGTCTTATAGGGGCAGGGGGAAGGGCCGGTTCCACCTCCCCATTCCATGAGGCCCCGTGTTTCTCGTCACTGCGGGCCCCTACCTGGCTATCCATAGATAAAATAGTTTTCAACTAAAATTTAGGGAAGAAAATAAACAGAATATCTGATGGCTAGTATATATTAATCACTATTGCTAGTTTGAGACTCTAATGCATAGATGTTTTCTCTCCTGCTATTGGAAACTAGGACTATAATAAATCATATAAGGGGAAAAGTAATCTTGTTTTAATTTGAAATGGGATATAGTTTAGTTTCCTTTAATCAAAGTCACAAATACAGAAGTCACTGACTTTTACTAAGTTATACTCTAAAATAAAATAAATACTAAAAGAGGGGCCAACAAGAAAGCTCAAGAGGCTAGTGTACATGGTTTATGTGAGAGGCCCAGGTTCAATTGTTAGTATAGCACAGTCCTCCCTGCCAGCAGCTATGCGGGCAGCCTTTGAACAATGAACCAGAAGCAGCACCTGAGCATTAATAGGTCCCAAACTCACCCTCCCACAAAATACATACATCTGTTTGTTTTGAGGTCACATATATATATATATATGAGAGAGAGAGAGAGAGAGAGAAAGAGAGAGAGAGAGTGTGTGTGTGTGTGTGTAATTTGTGGAATGAATGAAATTCCTTATTACATGTCCAGTTAGAGAAACTGATCCAAAATGAAAGCTATGGAATTGCTGACTCTTCCTATTATATTTTAAAGTGATTTTCATAAGTTTAAAGGATCTTTGAATATAGTAAGAATAACAAGTGATTAATGGCAACAGATGCTGAGAATCAGCCTACAGAACTGAGTTTGCTAACAGGGTATGCAGGATGGGGAGAGACCTTTGAGACACTGATGAGCAGAGACACAATGTTGGTGCTTGTGGTGTTAAAACACTGCATGCCAGAAACTTTATTGTTAACAGTACTGTAAATCACATGGTCTAAAAATAAAATACTTAAAAATGCTTAATTTTTATTAGATACAGGAAACACTTGCAATTATGCTTATAATATATTAGGACCTTAAAACTGTCAGTTTATGATTATTAAATGCATAATGATGACAAAAATTATGATCATGTTAGGATTTAAGATAATAATTTATACTTATAGGCAAACAATGAAAAATATTCTGCTCAAAGATAGTTACTAGTTTTACTTTGCTTTCGGGAGTGAAAGGGCAAGTATCGACATTAAGAAAATCAAAGGAACAGTACACTATTTTATAGATAAACAGCAGCTCA
This sequence comes from Sorex fumeus, assembly GCF_029834395.1. Classification (NCBI taxonomy): domain Eukaryota; kingdom Metazoa; phylum Chordata; class Mammalia; order Eulipotyphla; family Soricidae; genus Sorex; species Sorex fumeus. Next base: position 16,410,619 of record NW_026606102.1, on the reverse strand, counting down.
GGAACTTCATAGACTCAAAACCAAACCTAAAGCAAGGCCTAAAGGGGCTACTATAAGAAAAGACAAACCCTACAACCACAACACACCCTACAGAAAATGACACAAAACCCCATAACCATACTCTCTCTCAATGTCAATGGTCTAAATTATGTTTATTGAAGACAAAGTTGGCAAAACTCTCCACGATATTGAAGTTAGTGGTATCTTCAAAGACGTCACGCCACTGGCCGAGCAAGTGAAAACAGAGATAGACAAATGGGACTATCTTAAACTAAGAAGCTTCTGCACCTCCAAAGAAACAGTGACCAAAATACAAAGACAGCCTACAGAATGGGAAAGAATATTCACCAAATACACATCCGACAAGGGGTTGATTTCAAGGATATACAAGGTACTGGTTAAACTACACAAGAAGAAATCACCCAACCCCATCAAAAAATGGGGCGAGGAAATGAACAGAAACTTTCGCAAAGAAGAAATCCGAATGGCAAAAAGGCACATTGAGAAAATGCTCTACATCACTAATCATCAGAGAGATGCAGATCAAAACAACAATGAGATATCATTTCACACCACAGAGACTGGCCCACATCCACAAGAACAAAAGCAACAGGTGCTGGCACGGATGTGGCGAGAAAGGGACCCTCCTTCACTGCTGGTGGGAATGCAGGCTGGTCCAACCCTTTTGGAAAACAGTATGGACGATTCTCAAAAAATTAGAATTCGATCTCCCATTTGACCCAGCTATAGCACTCCTGGGAATATATCCCAGAGAGGCAAAAATGTATAGTCGAAGTGACATCTGCAATTGTTTGTTCATTGCAGCACTCTTTACAATAGCCAAAATCTGGAAAAAACCTGAGTGCCCGAGAACAGATGACTGGTTAAAGAAGCTTTGGTACATTTACACAATGGAGTACTATGTAGCTGTTAGAAAAGATGAAGTTATGAAATTTACATACAAGTGGTACTACATGGAAAGTATCATGTTAAGCGAAATGAGTCAGAAAGAGCGGGATAGACACAGAAAGATTGCATTCATCTGGGGAACATAAAGCAACAAAACGGGAGACTAACACCCAGGAAGGGCTCAGATTAGTACCAGGAATTTTGCTCCATGACTTGAAGGCCAGCCACATGTGCTAGGTGAGAAGGAAGCTCAGATAGAGAAGAGAGCACCAAATAAAGGGTGTTGTGAAGACCCTCCCAGGGTGGGAGAGACATGCTAAAAGTGGTCTATAGACCAAACATGACTGCCACTCAATGCCTCTCTGGCAAAACACAGTACCCAAAAGAAGAGAGAGAGAACAGGGAGGAATGCCCTGCCACAGCGGCAGGGTGGGACGGGGGGGGGGGGGGGAGGATGGGGGGCGGGAGGGATGCTAGGACCCGTGGTGGGGGAGGATGGGCACTGGTGGAGGGATGGGTACTTGATCATTGTATAACTGAAACCCAAGCACAAAAATTTATAAGTCTATAAGTGTACTTCATGGTGTTTCACTAATAAAAAAAAAATGATAAAAAAAAAAGAAAATACGAGACTGCAAATAAATCTGCAAAATACTATAAAATTTTAACATGTAAAAATGGGTATTAAATAAGAATTATTATTTTAAACATATTCAATATCAACTAAAATAGTATCAAAATTCCTGGCTATCTACTGTTGAGCTATTAAACATATTAAGTGTCCTTCTGCTAATGTGTGGATCATACTCCAAAACAAGAAGTTACTGAGGGGAACTTATGTTCAACAGCACAACAGAACTTCTCCAATATTACCTAGTACTTAGGGTACGTGTTTTGTATACACCTTCCTAGTTGGAGCTGCAAATCTTAAAAAACGACTTTTCAAGTACTTAGTTTCACTTTTTTTCATTCGAAATAATTATTTTATTTTAGACACCATGGTTTACAACTTGCTAATAGCAGGATTCCATGCAGAAAACATTCCAGCTCCAGAGCCTCCACCAGAGTGCTGGCTTCCTTCTACTGTTTCCCTCAGTAATCCCTGTATCCCCACCCCAGCCTTCTTCCTACCGAAGTGCTTAGTTTTAAGGATGCTTCTTCTTTTAAAATTAATTGTAGCCAAAAAAAAAAAAAAAGAATTAGTGTAGCAGTTTTTGCCATAGTAATAAGCCTCACAATGTATATATATTTATTCATCTGCCCAGGATTTGATCAATACATTTACATACATCAGTAGCACTGTAACACTGTCCTCCCATTGTTCACGGATTTGCTAGAGCAGGCACCAGTAATGTCTCCATTGTGAGACTTGTTGTTACTGTGTTTGGCATATCAAATATTCCATGGGGAGCTTGCCAGGCTCTGCCGTGCGGATAGGATACTCTCAGTTGCTTGCTGGACTCTCGGAGAGGGATGGAGGAATCGAACCCGGGTCAGCCACGTGCAAGGCAAACACCACACCTGCTGTGCTATCGCTCCAGCCCACATACATTATTACATACATTTATATACAACCCAGAATATAAACTAGAGGAAGGGCTTTAGAGTACATGTACATAGTTATCCAATGAACAATTCTCCTCTCCTCCTTTCCCACTGTAGGCACTTAAAAGTCAAGGTTCTTTAATGACTTGTCAAGCTGCAAATACTGTCGAAATATCAAAACCAGTAACACAGAAAGATTTGTCTCTTACTATGACATCATTTCCACATGTCTGAATATCCTTTCATGGTTCATCTCATTTCCAGAGTTCCCATTGGGAAAGATCTTTAACAACCCTGGTACATGCCCCTTTATCCTCTGAGGGTAGCACTGGATTTTGTAAAGAATCCAAGGTTTCTGTTTTAAACCAAGTTAGGTAAACCAAGTAGATGGCTGAGCTAGGGGGACCTTAATAGCAACCTTTTAACAGAAATCACTCCAGGGAGTTACTTGAAAGGTAAGTTCCTCACCCCTATCTCTCTTTTGATTCAATAGATCTGAGGTCCAGGAAAGCAACTTTATTTTTTTTTAAACTGCAGTTTGAGTAAGTGGATACAATATGTTCTTAACACTTATTATTCTGAAGTACAAAAATCACTACATCTTCAACTACCAGCAAAGTGCTCAAGATCCTCCACCACTGTTCTAATTATGTCATTTCTATTCTGCCTCTTTCTTTCGTTACCAATACCCTCCCCCCACCCCCCCACCATCCCCTGGCCCCGTGCTTGGTAATCTTGGTTTTGTAGTCAAAATTTAAGAATTTATCATCATTCAATAGTGTATATTCCCTTGTTTATTTTTCATATACCACAGATGAGTGAGATCATTTGATATTTGTCCTTATCCCTGTCACTTATTTTGCTTAAACAAGTGTCCTCTAATTCTATCCAAGTTGTAACAACAGACTGCAAGGTTTCATCTGGAATTGGCTTTTTTGGTTTTGTTTTTGAGCTACACCTTGTGGTGCTGGGGACAATTCCTCATTTTGTGCTTAGGGGTTGTTCCTCATTGGTGCATAAGGGACCATGTAGTGCCAGGGATAGAATGCAGACCTCGATGCATGCAAAGCATGTTTTCAAGTCATGAATCTTTTTTTTTTAAAAAACAAGTTCCAACCCCACCCCAGGTGATTTTTGTTATAAGTGGGAAATGGACAAAGCAAAACTACTTTCCTTGTAGTTCTAAGCTGTTCCTAGGGTAGTCTTAAAAGAAGTTGTCCCCAAAACGTATGGGCAGCCTCATTAGACCAAATGTCTGGTCTTCTAGGGTGACAATTCAATTGAAGACATTAATGCTCACTTGTTTCATATGGGAGTTAACTATTAAAGCTGCTTAGATTCAGAGGTGCTGGGAGATACCAGGGTATACATGGTGGGGTTCTGGGGTGGGGCTGAGTAGGCAAAAGTGCTGGGACTGAAACATAGGCCCGATGCATTCCAGCCCATTGAACCAAATTCCTCGCTCTATATCTTACCTGTCTTTTACTTAAACTTATCTTTTCTTTTTGTGGCAATCAATAGCAGAGTAGACATTTTTCTTAGGCTTCCTTTGCAACAGTAATAAAACATCATTTTAAATGGATTAATAATAGTCTACCCAGTAGAAGAAATTGTTGCCATGTTAATAACCATTCACGCATAGCTAGATTTTTTTGGTCATCATAATTAATATTGGGATAAATGTTTAAGTATTTCCTTATTGGAAAAATGTTTGTGCAGTGAAATTATAGGGTGAAAGGGCAGATTCATTTATAAAAGAATGACACAATGCCCTTTATGTAAATATAAATGTTATATGCATACTAGAACATAAACTAGAGGTAGCACTGTAGCACTGTCCTCCCGTTGTTCATTGATTTGCTCGAGCGGGCACCAGTAACGTCTCCATTGTGAGACTTGTTGTTACTGTTTTTGGCATATTGAATACGTCACGGGTAGCTTGCCAGGCTTTGCCATTCGGGTTAGTTTGCACGGCAAACTAGAAGTAAATTTAAGAAAATATAGGATAAAATTTAATCTAAAAAGAATCTACTAATGACTGAAACTGACTGCTGTGTAGACTTACCAGTATCAGTAAACTCAAATGATCTCATAAGGTAATTATCAAAGTTAAAAAATGAATAAGTACAGGTGAGGTGGTGGTGCCATGGCAAAGGGGTGGGGGAGCCAAAAAAGAAAGTAACTTCTTAATCCATTTCTTGTTGTTGTCTATAAATCACTCAAGTGAAAAAGCTTTGAGGCAGATATATCAAATCTATAGGGACTAATTTATGCTAACTTTTAAAGAATAATAATCACAAATTATTGGCTAGCTTTTATTTCAACACTATTAAAAATGAACTTTTCTTCATTTTTTCGGGGCATTCAGGGCTTATTCCATGTTTTGCACTCAGAGATAACACCCAGTAGAGCTCAGACAATCACATGGGGTGCTAAGGATGAATCTGTGTTGAGTGTGTGCAAAGCAAGCACCCTACCCCCTGTATTATCTCTGGCCCTAGAATATAAACTTTTTGTTTGATTTGAGGCCACAAATGGCAGTGCTTAGGGCTTTCTACCATCTCTCAAGTCAAAAATTATTTTTAAGTAAGCCAAATAAATCTCTGCTAGGAGAACATCTAATCCAATCTCTTATCAAGTATGAAATGTCTATCTAACAATGTAAAGAGAAGGGGCTGGAGCGATAGCACAGTGGGTAGGGCGTTTGCCTTCAACGCGGCCGGTCTGGGTTCGATTCCCAGCATCCCATATGGTCCCTGACAATGCCAGGAATAATTCCTGAATGTAGAGCCAGGAGTAACACCTGTGCATCGCCGGTTGTGACCCAAAAAGCAAACAAAACAAAACAATATAAAGAGGAGATTCATTTTCCAGGGGCTGTACAAGAGAGCAAATTTATGTTGGATGTCCAGTAGTATTTGTTTTGTCTTTTACCAATCATCAATATTTATGAGGACTTATTAAATATATGACAAAAATAGTTTTTATACATAAGATACTACTGTTGTTGGCATATTTGGTGTGCCACATCCGTGGAGAGCATAAAGTTTACGATACTAAGATCTCAGGGCTGAGACAAATGGAGGTGTTACTGGAGTCCGCTTTAGTAATCGATGATTAACAGGATGACAGTGACATAAGATACTAAAGATAGGAATCAGAGAGATGGTACAGGGGTCAAGGCCCATGTCTAGTGTGCAGCCCACCCAAGTCTGAATTCCAGCAACACACGGCTGTCCATACTACCTCCAGCATCACCAGGTGCAACCCTGAGCTCCCAACAACCACTGTGTGGCCCTGAAAACCCCTAGCACCTCTTTGTTTTGTCCAGAAAATCCTAAGCACATTAGGACCTGAGCAGCACCACATTCTAGAACCTTGCACAGAACCACTGACCCTGTCGGCCAAGAATCACTGGGAGGGTTCCCTCAGTGTATCAAGCACAGCATAGGAGACACATGCATATAGAAGATACTAAAGATATTTGAGGTTGATAAACCAAGGCCTTCAAACATTTAGGACTTTGGTCAGTATGAAACTGGGGCCTAGATTAAGTGTTAATATTAAATGCATGGGAAATCAGAGAGAAAATTAGAACTTAAGAATTAAGTAGAGATTTGTGTTCCAAAATGGTGAATCAGACCCCCTAATAGGAGAGAAATCATTTCTTATCCAGCTCTGCATCCTAGCACTTTGTGCCTTTCTGTTGCAAAAATGGGCCAATTCCTGTTTTATATTATCTCCACTGCAGCCACACTGATGACAAAAACCATGTTCACACAATTTATAAAATCATTTTAATTAAGACTTATTAGTGTGAATTGAGATGGTCACTAAATATTTCTCATTGTGCTTCCACATAGAAACAAACAAGATTACTTGGACCCTCAACTAAGCATATATTGGCACCAAGCTCATGACTGATTTTCTCCTAAATTTTAGGGTACTGTGACATTTATGTACTCTCATCCTGTCACGTGATTTATGAGGTATAAAATATTCAAATACCCAAATAGTAAAAAATTATTAAAACAACATATAATGGGAATGATGGTTGTGAGAATTATGGGAAAGATGACAGAGTCAACAAACCTGATTTTGTGACCCACTGGTTATTACTTTGAATAACTTAAATTTTCCAAGTCTTAACTTTCCCATTTATAAAATATAGATAATACTTCCTTTTAGAACTGATCTATGGTCTAATACATATTAGTTTACTTTTCTCTCTTTTATATGCATCAGAGTCAAGACTGGCATTTATTCTCTGCCTTCTCTGAAAGAAAATTTAGATCACGGCAAAATATTGCCTAAAATGTTATATTTGTGTAATTAAATGAGTCATATTTAGTCCTGTGCTGAGATAGGATTTTGCTGCTATACAATTTTTAGACTACCTATCAGCACCATCATAAAATCTATCTTATTCTATGGTACAGTTTTTTGGTTGTTCTTATTGTTTTGGGGCCACATATAGCAGTGTTCAGGAATCATGCCTAGCAGGGTTTGAGAGACCACATAGGATACTGGGGGTTGAAGCTGGGTAGGCTGCACGCAAGAGTATGTACCTTAACTCTGTACTATCTCTCCAGCCCTTCTAGGGTTACAGAGTTAAAATAAAGATACATTATTTTTCATGCCATGTTCTGATTTTTTCCCAAGCTAAAAACTTTGACTATGACTTTAAAACCATATGGAATTTTTTCAATGTCATTTCAGAGTTGGTTAGTTTCTCTTGGAACACTTCATTTATATTCAATAAAAATTTTCCACATAATTGAAAAGTATCATTCTAACAGATGAAAACATTGCAGAGCATTAGTAGATCATACAAAGAAAGAAATCCTTTAAAAGACAGATGACAGGGGGTATAGTGTCGCCAGCAGGGCAATCTGTACGTGTGAGGTGAGTGCATCAGCAGCCTGATGGCACCGTCAGACTTTCAGATACCCCAAAATTGCTGCTGTGCCTTTGGCCAGACCCCAAAAACTTGGGGGAAAGTTTACCAAGAAAGTAAAAGGCCACACGAGCGGCTCTCCAGCACAGCCACGGCCCCAGAAGCACAAGGACTTAATGCAGAACCCAGCAGCTTGGAGCAGAAAAGTGAACGGACTATGCATTGATCCAGGCCATCAAGTCTGCCGGAGGGGAAAGGGTGTTGCCCCATTCGCCCTCTCCTCTCTGGAAAGAAAGATGGCGGCCACATGGGAGCCTTGTGGACAGCAGGTATGAGCCGGGGGAGTGGGGGCGACTAAAACCTCATGGGTCGGGGGGCGTTCCAGTCCGTCCTTCACGCCCTACCGAGGTCACCAGTCGCCCCCCGCGAGCGGCTCTCCAGCACGGCCATGGCCCCAGAAGCACAAGGACTTAATGCAGAACCCAGCAGCTTGGAGCAGAAAAGTGAATGGACTATGCGTTGATCCAGCCCATCAAGTCTGCCGGAGGGGAAAGGGTGTTGCCCCATTCGCCCTCTCCTCTCTGGAAAGAAAGATGGCGGCCACATGGGAGCCTTGTGGACAGCAGGTATGAGCCGGGAGTGTGGGGGCGACTAAAACCTCATGGGAAGGGGGGCGTTTCGCTCCGCCCTTCACGCCCTACCGAGGCCACCAGTTGCCCCCCACGAGCGGCTCTCCAGCACGGCCACGACTCCAGAACACAGAAACCAATTTCTTAACTATCTGACTTTCAGTAGAAATACTTCCAGGGTCAATAGGTAAAATAGCAGAAATCCAAAACCAACATTTAATTCTTGAACCCAGCTGTAGAAAGCAAATCACTTCACAATGCTTTTTCAGCATGTCTGATTTGGGGGGGGGGGGGGTAAACTCTAAATAATAGTGGCGAATCTTTTATTGAAACAATCTAATCAAAGCGGATAGAGTGTTAACTAGAATTCATCTGCCTCACAGGGACGGGGAGGGGTGGGGGGTGGGGTTTTATTGGGGTTCTTCATGGGAAAAAATAAGTATTGGTAAAGGGAAATGTGTTTGATATTTGCATGACTGAGACATAAACCTGAAAGCTTTGTAACCTTTCCCACAGTGATTCAATAAATAAATTAAAAAAAAAAAATAAAATAAAATTGAAAAAAAAAAAAAAAAAAAAAAGAAAGTAAAAGGCCAAAAGTTAGGTATGTGGGAGACACACCCACAAACCACCTCTGGCTCAGCTATATAATTGGAGGCATGGCCTCTCTGGTTCCTGATCAAATTGCTTAATGGCCATGATCCCAGAGACTCAGAAACGAATCTCAGAACCCAAAGGCTTTTGGCAGAAATGCATCCTGTTCCTGCAGTAGGTTAATGGGGCTGGGCCACTCCAGGTGGGAATAGGTTTCGTGCCTTAGCCTGTTCCCCTTGGCGGCCCGGTGACCGCCATCCTCCAGAGGCCACTGGACAGTCAGGTTTGGGCCTGCAGTGACGAGTCACGTGGGGCCTCACCAGATGGGGGTGGAACTGGCTGTTTCCTCCCCATCCCAGCAAGACCCCGAGTCGCTGCCTACAAATGGCCTCTCTGGCTCCTGATCAAGCTAATTAATGGCCATGGTCCCAGAGATTCAAGAAACAAATCTTGAAACCCAGCGACTTTTGGCAGAAATGCATCTGGAACACATACAAGGTAGTCGCTGCCTCAGAGTTTATTGGAAAGCCAGGTATGAGCCAGCGGTGCGGGGGCAACTGCAGTTTCATGGGAAGGGGGGTGGTACCGGCTCGTCCTTCACTCCCTACCAAGGTCACGAGCTGCCCCCTACAAGTGGCTCTCTGGCATGGCCATGGCTCCAGAGGCAAAGTGACTTAATCCAGAGCCTGGCAGCTTGTGGCAGAAAAGAGAATGGAATGGACCATGAGTTAAACTACGGTGCCACGCCTCCCCGGGAGGGAAAGGGTGTGGCTCCCTTCTGCCTTTCTCCCTCACTCCCCTCCACCCCCCCACCAGCAGCAAGGTGGCCGCTGCCTCAGAGATTATTGGAAAGCCAGATATGAGCTGGCAGTGACGAGCAACTGCAGTCTCATGGGAAGGGGGATGGTACCGGCTCATCCTTCACGCCCTACTGAGATCATGAGTTGCCCCCCACAAGCAGCTTTCCGGCACAGCCATGGCTCCAGAGGCAAAAGGACTTAGTCCAGAGCCTGGCAGCATGTGGCAGAAAAGTGAATGAACCATGCATTAAACTACGGCGCCATGCCTCTACAGGAGGAAGAGGGTGTTGCTCCCTTCCACCATTTCCCGCCCTGACAGCAAGGTGGCCACCACCTCAGAGCTTAGTGGAAAGCCAGGTATGAGCCAGCAGTGACGGGGCAACTGCAGTCTCATGGGAAGGGGTGCGGTACAAGTTCATCCTTCACACCCTACCGAGGTCACGAGTTGCCCCCCACAAGTGGCTCTCTGGCACGGCCATGGCTCCAGAGGCAAAAGGACTTAGTCCAGAGCCCGGCAACTTTCGGCAGAAAAGTGAATGGACCATGCATTTAACTATGGCGCCATGCCTCCCGGGGAGGGAAAGGGTGTTGCTCCCTTCCGCCTTCCCTCCCCCTCTCCCCGGCAGCAAGGTGGCCTCCACCTCAGAGCTTATAGGAAAGCCAGGTATGAGCCAGAGGTGAGGGGGCAACTGCAGTCTCATGGGAAGGGGGGCAGTACCAGCTCGTCCTTCACGTCCTACCCAAGTCACTAGTTGCCCCCCCCATGAGCAGCTCTCCGGTACACCCATAACACCAGACGTACAGAAACCAATCTCGAAATTATATGGCTCTTTGCAGAAATCCAAAATCATTATATGATTCTCATAATCAGCTATAGAAAACAAAGTATTTCACAATGCTTTTTAAGCAATTCTGATTGTTGGGGGGGGTGGAATTCTAAACAATAATGGTGCATCTTTTGTGGAAATAATGAATGTAATCAATGTAGAGAAGAGTTAAGTGGAAATCATCTGCCTCACAGGCATTGGGAGGGGGTGGAAGGGGGGTATATTGGGGTTCTGGGTGGTGAAAAATGAGTACTGGTTAAGGGAGAGGTGTTTGATCATTGTATGACCGGGACTTAAACTTGAAAGCTTAGTAACTTTTCCCACAGTGATTCAATAAATAAACATAAGAAGAAAAATAAATAAATAAAACTATGAAAAAAAAAGTAAGGTGGAGTCATGCCCAAATTAATCAGCTAAT